>NC_083681.1:5000000-6250000 GCF_033118175.1 Dama dama
TTCAAAAGCAGAGACATTACTTTGTCAACAAAGGTCCGTCTGGTCAAGGCTATGGTTTTTCCAGTGGTCATGTATTGATGTGAGAGTTGGACTATGAAGAAAACTGAGCGCCGAAAAATTGATCCTTTGAACTGTGGTGTTGGAGAAGACTCTTGAGAGTCACTTGGACTGCAAGGAGATCCAACCAGTCTATCCTAAAGGAGATCAGTCCTGGGTGTTCTTTGGAAGGACTGATGCTGAAGCTGAAACTCCAATACTTTGGCCACCTCATGCAAAGAGTTGACTCATTGGAAAAGACCCTGATGCTTGGAGGGATTGGGGGCAAAAGGAGAAGGGTAGGACAGAGGATGAGATGGTTGGATGGCATCACTGACTCAATGGGTATGAGTTTGAGTAAACTCCGGGTGTTGGTGATGGACAGGGAGGCCTGGTGTGCTGTGATTCATGGGGTTGCAAAGGGTCAGACATGACTGAGTGACTGAACTGAACTGAACTGGAATCAATCTAAACATCCATCAAGAGATGGATGGATAAAGAAGATGAGATGCATACATAATGGAACATTATTCAGTCATAAAAAATGAAATAGCTCCATTTGCAGCAATATGAATGTACCTAAGATTGTCATACTGAGTGAAGTATGTCAAACAGAGAAAGACAAACATCATATGATATCATTTTTGTTGTTCAGTTACTAAGTCTTGTCCCATTTTTTGCGAACTCACTGACTACAGCATACCAGGTTTCCCTATCCTTCACTACTTCTCAGATTTTGCTCAAATTCATGTCCATTGAGTTGGTGATGCTAGATGGAATCTACAAAAAAAAAAGAAAAAAAAAGTACAGATGAACTTATTTACAAAATAGAAATAGTGTCACAGATGTAGATAAGAAACTTATGATTGTCAAGGGGGAAAGGTGAGGAGGGATAAATTGGGAGGTTGGGATTGACATATACACACTATGGTATATAAAATATGCATGCATGCTCAGTCACTAAGTTGTGTTTGATTCTGAACCCCCAGGATTTTAGCCCAGCAGGATCCTTTGTCCATGGCATTCTCCACAAGAATACTGGAGTATGTTGCCATCTTCCCAACTCAGAAATGAAATCCTCGTCTCCTGCCTCTCCTGCATTAGCAGACAGATTCCTTACCACTGAGACACCTGAGAAGGCTCATATATAAAATAGATAACTAATAAGGATCTACTGTATAGCACAGGAAACTCTACTCAGTTCTTTTTTTTTTTTTGGAGGCTAATTACTTTACAATATTGTATTGGTTTTGCCATTGATTGACATGAATCCGCCACAAGTGTACATGTGTTCCCCATCCTGAATCCCACTGCCACCTCCCTCTCCATCCCATCCCTCTGTGTCATCCCAGTGCACCAGCCCTGAGCACCCTGTCTAATGCATCGAACCTGGACTGTTGATCCTTTTCACCTATGATAATATACATGTTTCAATGCCATTCTCCCAAACCATCCCACCCTCGCCCTCTCCCACAGAGTCCAAAAAACTGTTCTATATATCTGTGTCTCTTTTGCTGTCTCACATACAGGGTTATCGTTAGCATCTTTCTAAATTTTATATATATGCTTTAGTATACTGTATTGGTGTTTTTCTTTCTGGCTTTCTTCACTCTGTATAATGGGCTCCAGTTTCATCCATCTCATTAGAACTGATTCAAATGAATTTTTTTTAATGGCTCAGTAATATTCCATGGTATATATGTACCACAGCTTCCTTATCCATTCGTCTGCTGATGGACATCTAGGTTGCTTCCATGTCCTGGTTATTATAAACAGTGCTGCGATGAACATTGGGGTACATGTGTCTCTTTCAATTCTGGTTTCCTTGGTGTGTATGTCCAGCAGCGGGATTGCTGGGTCATATGGCAGTTCTATTTCCAGTTTTTTTAGGAATCTCCATACTGTTTTCCATAGTGGCTATACTAGTTTGCACTCTCACTGATAGTATAAGAGGGTTCCCTTTTCTCCACACACTCTCCAGAATTTATTTCTTGTAGACTTTGGATAGCAGCCATTCTGACTGGTGTGAAATGGTACCTCATTGCGGTTTTGATTTGCATTTCTCTAATAATGAGTGATGTTGAGCATCTTATCATGTGTTTGTTAGCCATCTGTATGTCTTCTTTGGAGAAATGTCTGTTTAGTTCTTTGGCCTATTTCTTTATTGGGTCGTTTATTTTTCTGGAATTGAGCTGCAGGAGTTACTTGTGTATTTTAGAGATTAATTATTTGTCAGTTGCTTTGTTTGCTATTATTTTATCCCATTCTTAAGGCTGTCTTTTCATCTTGCTTGTATTTTCCTTTGTTGTGAAAAAGCTTTTAATTTTAATTAGGTCCCATTTTTTTTTTCCATTTGTTTATTTTTGCTTTTATTTCCAATATTCTATGAGGTGGGTCATAGAGGATCCTGTTATGATTTGTGTTGGAAAGTGTTTTGCCTATGTTTTCCCCTAGGGGTTTTATGGTTTCTGACCTTATGTTTAGATCTTCAATCCATTTTGAGTTTATTTTTCATGTATGGTGTTGGAAAGTGTTCTAATTTCTTTCTTTTTTTTTTTTTTTCTTCTACAAGTCGTTGACCAGTTTTCCCAGCACCACTTGTTAAAGAGATTGTCTTTTCTCCATTGTATATTCTTGCCTCCTTTGTCGAAGATAAGGTGCCCATAGGTGTGTGAATTTATCTCTGGGCTTTCTCTTTTGTTCCATTGATCTATATTTCTGCCTTTGTGCCAGTACCATACTGTCTTGATGAATATTGCTCCATAGTATAGCCTGTACTATAGTCTGAAATCAGGCAGGGTGATTCCTACAGGTCATTCTTCTTTCTCAATATTGTTTTGGTTATTTGAGGTTTTTTGTATTTCCATGCAAATTATGAAATTATTTGTTCTAGTTCTCAGAAAAATACCGTTGGTAGCTTGATAGGAATTGCATTGAATCTATAGATTGCTTTGGGTAATATACTCATTTTCACTATATTGATTCTCCTGATCCATGGACACAGTATATTTCTCCATATATTTCTGTCCTCTTTGATTTCTTTCACCAGTGGTTTATACATATATATATATATATAGCACTGATATATATATATCAGTCTTTCGTTTCTTTAGGTAGATATAGTCGTAAGTATTTTATTCTTTTGTTGCAATGG
This sequence comes from Dama dama, assembly GCF_033118175.1. Taxonomy (NCBI): domain Eukaryota; kingdom Metazoa; phylum Chordata; class Mammalia; order Artiodactyla; family Cervidae; genus Dama; species Dama dama. The sequence continues at coordinate 5,003,191 of NC_083681.1, forward strand.
TGAATGGAATTGTTTCCTTAATTTCTCTTTCTGTTTTCTCATTGTTAATGTATAGGAATGCAAGGGATTTCCGTGTGTTGATTTTATATCCTGCAACTTTGCTATATTCATTAATTAGCTCTTGTAATTTTCTGGTGGAGTCTTTAGGGTTTTCTATGTAGGGGATCATTTCATCTGCAAACAGTGAGAGTTTCACTTCTTCTTTTCCAATCTGGATTGCTTTTATTTCTTTTTCTGCTCTGATTGCTGTGGCCAAAACTTCCAAAACTATGTTGAATAGTAGTGGTGAGAGCAGGCACCCTTGTCTTGTTCCTTACGTTAGGGGAAATGCTTTCAATTTTTCACCATTGAGGATAGTATTTGCTGAGGGTTTGTCATATATAGCTTTTATTATGTTAAGGTATGTTCCTTCTATTCTTGCTTTTTGCAGGGTTTTTTAAAATCATAAATGGATGTTGAATTTTGTCAAAGGCTTTCTCTGCATCTATTGAGGTAATCATATGTTTTTTTATTTTTCAATTCATTAATGTCATGTAATACATTGATTGATTTGCAGATATTGAAGAATCCTTGCTTCCCCGGGATAAAGCCCACTTGGTCATAATGTATGATCTTTTTAATATGTTGTTGGATTCTGTTTGCTAGAATTTTCTTAAGGATTTTTGCATCTATGTTCATCAGTGATATTGGCCTGTAATTTTCTTTTTTGTGTGTGGCATCTTTGTCAGGTTTTGGTATTAGGGTGAGGATGGCCTCATAGAATGAGTTTGGAAGTTTACCTTCCTCTGCAATTTTCTGGAAGAATTTGAGAGGATAGGTGTTAGCTCTTCTCCAAATTTCTGGTAGAATTCAGCTGTGAAGCCATCTGGTCCTGGGCTTTTGTTTGTTAGAAGATTTCTGATTACAGTTTCAATTTCCATGTTTGTGATGGGTCTGTTAAGATTATCCACTTCATCCTGGTTCAGTTTTGGAAAGTTGTACTTTTCTAAGAATTTGTCCATTTTTTCCAATTTATTGGCATATAGTTGCTGATAGTAGTCTCTTATGATCCTTTGTATTTCTGTGTTGTCTATTGTGATATCTCCATTTTCATTTCTAACTTTGTTGATTTGATTTTTCTTCCTTTGTTTCTTGATGAGTCTGGCTAATGGTTTGTCAATTTTATTTTTCTTCTCAAAGAACCAGCTTTTGACTTTGTTGATTTTTGCTATGGTCTCTTTTGTTTCTTTTGCATTTATTTCTGCCCTAATATTTAAGATTTCTTTCCTTCTACTAACCCTGGGGTTCTTCATTTCTTCCTTTTCTTGTTGCTTTAGGTGTAGAGTTAGGTTATTTAGTTGACTTTTTTCTTGTTTCTTGAGGTAAGTGTGTTGCTATGAACCTTCCCCTTAGCACTGCTTTTACAGTGTCCCACAGGTTTTGGCTTGTTGTGTTTTCATTTTCATTCATTTCTATGCATATTTTGATTTCATTTTTTATTTCTTCTGTGATTTTTTGGTTATTCAGCAGCGTGTTGTTCAGTGTCTATATGTTGGAATGTTTAATAATTTTTTCTCCTGTAATTGACATCTAATCTTACTGCACTATGGTCAGAAAAGATGCTTGGAATGATTTCTTTCTTTCTTTTTTTTTTTTTTTTTAATTTACCAAGGCTAGATTTACAGCCGAGGATGTGATCTATCCTGGAGAAGGTTCCATGTGCATTTGAGAAAAAGTTGAAATTCATTGTTTTGTGGTGAAATGTCTTATAGATATCAATTAGCTCTAGCTAGTCTATTGTATATCATTGAAAGTTTGTGTTTCCTTGTTAATTTTCTGTTTAGTTGATCTCCAGAGGTGTGAGTATGGTTAAAGTCTCCCACTATTTCTGTGTTATTATTAAATTCCCCTTTCATACCTGTTAGCATTTGTCTTACATATTGTGGTGCTCCTATGTTGGGTGCATATAAATTTATATTTGTTATATCTTCTTCTTTGATTGACCCTTTGATCATTATGTAGTGTCCTTCTTTGTCTCTTTTCACAGCCTTTGTTTTAAAGTCTATTTTATCTGATATGAGTATTGCAACTCCTGCTTTCTTTTGGGCTCTGTTTGCGTGAAATATTTTTTTCCAGCCCTTCACTTTCAGTCAGTATGTGTCTCTTGTTTTGAGGTGGGTCTCTTGGAGAGAACATATATAGGGGTCTTTTTTTTTTTTTTTTTTTTAATCCATTCAGCCAGTCTTTGTCTTTTGATTGGAGTATTCAATCCATTTTCACTTAAAGTAGTTATTGATAAGTATGGTCCCGTTGCCATTTTCTTTGTTGCTTTGGGTTCACATTCATACAACCTATCTGTTTTTCCTCTCTAGAGAAGATCCTTTAGCATTTGTTGGAGAGCTGGTTTGGTGGTGCTGAATTCTCTCAGATTTTGCTTGTCTGTAAAGTTTTTGAATTCTCCTTCATATCTGAATGAGATCCTTGCTGGGTACAGTAATCTGGGTTGTAGGTTATTTTCTTTCATCATTTAAATTATGACCTGCCATTCCCTTCTGGCCTGAAGAGTTTCTATTGAAGGATCAGCTGTTATCCTTATGGGAATGCCCTTTTGTGTTATTTGTTGTTTTTTCCCTTGCTGCTTTTAGTATTTGTTCTTTGTCTTTGATCTTTGTTAATTTGATTAATATGTGCCTTCGGGTGTTTCACCTTGGATTTATCCTGTTTGGGACTCTCTGGGTTTCTTGGAGTTGGGTGACTATTTCCTTCCCCATTTTAGGGACGTTTTCAGCTATTATCTCCTCAAGTATTTTCTCATGGCCTTTCTCTTTGTCTTTTTCTTCTGGGACTCCTATGATTCGAATGTTGGGCCATTTACCATTGTCCCAGAGGTCTCTGAAGTTGTCCCCATTTCTCTTAATTCTTTTTTCTCTTTTCCTCTCTGTTTCATTTATTTCTACCATTCTGCATTCTACCTCACTAATCCTATCTTCTGCCTCCATTATTCTACTCTTGGTTCCTTCCAGATTGTTTTTGATCTCATTTAATGCATTATTCATTATATATTGACTCCTTTTTATTTCTTCTAGGTCCTTGTTAAACATTTCTTGCATCTTCTCAATCCTTGTCTCCAGGCTATTTTTCTGTAACTCCATTTTGTTTTCAAGATTTTGGATCATTTCACTATCATTATTTGTAATTCTTTATCAGGTAGATTCCCTATCTCTTCCTCTTTGGTTTGGTGGGCATTTATCCTGTTCCTTACCTGCTGGGTATTTGTCTGCCTTTTCTTCTTGTTTATATTGTTGTGTTTGGGGTCGCCATTCTGTATTCTGGCAGTTTTTGGTTCCTCTTTATTGTGGAGGTTCCTCGCTGTGGGTGGGGTTGGACATGTGGCTTGTCAAGGTTTCCTGGCTAGAGAAGCTTGTGTCAGTGTTCTGGTGCGTGGAGTTGGATTTCTTCTCTCTGGGGTGCACTGAAGTGTCCATTAATGAGTATTGAGATGTCAGTGGGTTTGGTGTGACTTTGGGCAGCCTGTATATTGAAGTTCAAGGCTATGTTCTTGTATTGCTGGAGAATTTGCACGGTACATATTTCTCTGGAACTTGTTGGCCCTTGGGAGGTGCTTGGTTTCAGTGTAGGTATGGAGGCATTTGATGAGCTCCTATCGATTAATGTTCTCTGGAGTTAGGAGTTCTCTGGTGTTCTAAGGATTTGGACTTAAGCTTCCTGCCTCTGGCTTTCAGTCTTATTCTTACAGTAGTCTCAAGAGTTCTCCATCTATATAGCACTGATGATAGAACATCTAGGTTAATGATGAAAAGTTTCTCCACAGTGAGGGACGTCCTGAGAGGTACATAGAGTTACATGGAGAAGGGAAGAGGCAGGAGGGAGATAGAGGTAACCAGGAGGAGAAGAGGGGGAATCAAAAGGGGAGAGAACAAGCTAGCCAGTAATCACCTCCCTATGTGCTCTCCACAGTCTGGATCCCTCAGAGATGTTCATGGAGTTACACAGAGAAGAGAAGAGGGAGGGAGGAGACAGAGGTGGCCAGGAGGATAAAAGGGGGAATCAAAAGGAGAGAGACTGATCCAGTCAGTAATCAGTTCCCTAAGTGTTCTCCACAACCCAGAACACACAAATAGATTCACAGATTTGCGTAGAGAAGAGAAGGGGGAGGGAAGAGATAGAGGCCATCTGGTGGAGAAAAAGGAGAGTTGAAAGCGGGAGATAGCAATCCAGCCAGTAATCTAGCTCCCAAGTAAAAATGGGTACTGAAGATTGGGTTCTTAAAAGTACAAAATTGATAACAACACCAAAAAGCAAAGATTAAAAATCTAGAGTAGAGGTTAAATTCTCAAAAATACAATATTAAAGAAAAAAACAAACTCACAAAATCACTATATATATATATAAAGTTTGCTTTAAAGATAGGGTCTGTCTTTTCTTTTCTTTTTCTTTTTTTTTTTTTTTTTGCAAAGTAATAGTAGGTTATAAAAATGAAAATTAAAGGAGTAATAGAGGACTTAAAAATAAACAAAAATTTTAAAAAAATTTTAAAAATTAAAAAAAATGATGATAGTAAAAATATATCTAGGACTTTCTCTGATGTTGTTGTGGACAGTGTGGGGTCAGTTCGTCTTCAGATAGTTCCTTGATCTGGCTTACACGTCTCAAGATCTGTAGGCCCATTTTTTTGTAGTTGGTGCTAACTGCAGGGTTTTAATCTATTGCACCTGTCACTGCCAAAGCAGTTCCCTCTGCTTATTTTAGCTTCTTCTGTTTGCTGGCCTCTTCAGTGTCTAATTTCCACCCTGACACAAGGGGGGCGGTAGTGCTCACTTTTTTTTTTTTTTTTTTTTTTTTAGGATCACTTGTTCAGTCGTGCTGTGGGGAGGGAGGAACACTGCTAACAAACATCACTGGCGTGTGTGGGCTGTGCTCACAGTGTCTGGGCCACACTGGGTTTGCCCCCGCTCACGGCATGTGCGCTTTCACGGTCTACACTGTTCAGGCTCTAGGTTGCTCTGCCGGGAACTGTCTGAGGCAGACCCTGGATTGAGTGCACGTCCCAGGTCTAAGCCACTCAGGTTCAGGTTCTTGGGTTCTCCACAAAGGTTCAGATTTGATTGGGCCTGCGTTTTGTGCCCTTCCCCTCTCCAAGCAGCTCAGGTGACCAGGTGCTTAGTGAGTGCAGTTGCCCCCAGTTGGGGCTGCGACTTATCGCCTCCCCCATCCCTGCCGCTCGGTTTTCTGGGTGTACAACAGGCACACCTTCTTAGGTGTGCAGCGTGTCTATTCTGGGGAGCTGGTCTCTGGCTGCGACCCTCCCGCAGATGTGGATCATCCAGAATCCCAAGAAGTCTTGGTTAGCAGAGAAGTCTGCTTGCAGTTTGGTATAGGCTGCCTCTCTGGGGCTGATTGCCCGCTTCCGGCTCTGGCTGCTCTCGCCTGCCTGTCTCCCATGGGGGATGGACCAGTCCACTGCCGGCTAGCTCTGCTCAGTCCTTTGTTCTGTGAGCGGGCCTGGTGGTGTCTTAGGTTAGGGCCTTTCACAGGAGAGGTATCCCACAGTCTGGGTTGCTATCTCTAGTTAGTTCCCTCAGATTGCCCTTGGGGCATTCAGGCCTGGTCCTTACCCTAAGCAATACATCTCCCTGTCAAGTCCCGGCTTGCTAGTGGCGGATGCAAGCATCTGCACTGCTTCTCCGCTGGGAGTTGCCTTTCGGCATGTAATCTTTGGGTTTTAATTATTTATTTATTTTTCCTCCCAGTTATGTTGCCCTTTGAGGTTCCAAGGCTAGCCACAGATTCACCGGTGAGAGTGTTTCCTGCTGTTTGGAAACTTCTCTGTTTTTTAAGACTCCCTTCCCAGGACAGATATCCATCCCTACCTCTTTTGTCTCTTTTTATCTTCTATATTTTTCCCTACCTCCTTTTGAAGACAATGGGCTGCCTTTCTGGGTGCCTGGTGTCCTCTGCCAGCATTCGGTTGTTTTGTGGAATTTGCTCAGTGTTCAAATGTTCTTTCGATGAATTTGTGTGAGAGAAAGTGGTCTCCCCGTCCTATTCCTCCACCATCTTAGGATCACCCCCTACTCAGTTCTTTGTATGGGAAAAGAATCTAAAAAAGCGTTGATATATGTATTTGGATGACTGAGTCACTTTACTGTACACCTGGAATTAACACAATATTGTGCACTAATTCAACTATATTCCAATAAAATTCTTTTAAATAAAGAAGTAAAAGGATTGTTTCCCCTAAGCATTACAAGGTCTACATTTATAATTTTCATATAGCATTATTAGTTTGAGCTCTGAATTTTCTGAGTAGTACTTATGTTAATTGAGACAACAGGATTCAGTATTCTGTGGATTTTTATTTGATAATAAAGTCGACATTGATTGCAAAGAAGATTTATGGCTTTCCTTGAATAAACAGAAAAAATTGATGGAGATACTTTTCTTGCAATAACCTTAGATCTTCCTGACTTAAGAAATACATCTTAGTATTTTTCCTCTCAGAAAAAATAAAAATAGCAAATATTCAGATGTAAAGCTTGAAAATCATAATTCATATTTAAAAAATGATATGGGAAGGTTTTCTAAATTTAGAATAGTGCTTAGAAAACAACATATAAATAAAGTCATTATATGAAACATAATTTTCATATAAAAATGGAACCCAACTTTCAAGGTAATAAAGAAACATTTTGGAAAACACATTATTTACTTATCAGAAATGAAAATAACCTAAATTTTCAACAACCTGGGGATAATTCAAAAATTATATTATTTTCATAAAATGGACTTTAAATACCTCCTGAATATTTCACATGAAATCTTTGTGATGGTGCTAAAATCCCTGGCAGGATAATATTAAATGGAAAAAAAAAAAATCAAAGTAAATTTTTAAAAGGACAAGTAGACCACAATTAAAATAAAAATTTAAAAAAATGAAAAAATGTATGTAAAAAAGACTACAAGAAACCTGTTGCTTTTAATCCTCTATGAGATAAAGATCAGTGACAATTATTCTCACATTTTTATAGGTTTTTAAACTTTGAGCATTATTACTTTTGTAATTAAGCTATTTTAAGAGAACAGCAGAATAGAGGCATTCTAAGTAATGAAATATAATGATGGCTTTTATCCTGTCACTTTTCAGAAGTCTATTAAAGTCATTGTTTATATTTGTCAACATTTCCAGATTTTTTATCACTCTTCCAAATATATGTCTCTCCAGAATGCAGGCTGACTTTACTAATAGGCTTGTAACCAATGGAATGCATCATGATGCAGAGGGTTTCTAAGGCTAGGTAATGAGAGTCAATTCAGATGCTGTCTTATGATCCAATTCATCTTCAGATGACCCAAGCTCCCAGCCATTTAGTCTCCCAGTTGAAGTCCCAGACGTTTTAGAGTAAAAAGAAGTCATTCCTACTGTGCTGTATGAATTCCTAACCATACAAAAGGTAGGATTTAAAGGGCCTGAGAATCTGTGTAACCCTGTGCTCTGTTGCCTCTTCAACAAATGTTAATCAATATCTGAAAGCATATGATATCCAGTAACTCCAACCATGAGCATTTTTAGTAGGAATAAAAACAATAAATATAAATTTAATGGAATTTATTTTTTTAAAGAAGAAAAATCTGCCATTTGAGATAATGTAGATGAAAATGATGAACACTGTTGAAAGTTAAATAAGCCAAATACAAAAAGACAAATACTGGTGTCACTTGTATATACGTGTGTGTGCACTCAATCACTTCCAACTCTGTGACTCCATAGACTGTAGCCCTCCAGGTTCCTCTGTCCATGGAATTTTCCAGGCAAGAACACTGAAGTGGGTTGCCATTTCCTTCTCCAGGGGATCTTCTCAACCCAGGGATAGAAACTGTGTCTCTTGAATCTCCTGCATTGGCAGACAGATTCTTTATCACTGTGTCACCTGGGAAGCCTTGTCACTTACATGGAAATTCTTAAAAAAAATAGATAAATAAATGAAAGAAGAAGAAACACATTATAGAACAGAGAGTAGAATGGTAGTTACTAGAGGTTGGGGTATGGGGAACAAGGAATGATATTGGCACAAGCTATAAAGCTTAAGTAATAAACTTACTCCAATAAGTTCTGGAGATTTACTCTATAGGATGGTGACTAAAGTTAATACTGTTTTATGTACTTGAAATTTGCCAAAAGAATAGCTATCAGATGTCCTCAACTCCTTGCCCCCACATCCCCATCAATGCTAAATATGTGAGGTGATGGACATGCTATTTAGTTTAATTGGGACAACAATTTTATAATGTATTTATACAGCAAAACATTATGCTGCATATCTTAAATATATAAAATTGATATTTATCAATGAGATTTCAATAAAACTGAAAATAAAAGACCAAAAAAAGAAGATTTTAATAGAAAAATAAAATATTGTAATAGAATAAATAAAACTATCTTTAGTTGCAGATGATATGTCTATGTAGACTATCTCAGAGAATTGACCAAAACTTTTGGTAACTGACTAGTGACTATAGTAAATTTGCAGGACATAAGGTGAATGTAGAGATGGTCAATTGCTTTCCTATATACCAGTAAACCGCTGACATTTGATTTTTTTTAAAGATAAATAGAATCAAAATGTTGTACTAATGATAAGTTAAAGGAAAATGTACAAAATTAAAAAAAAATAACTATAGACTTCTGATGAAATAAATCAAAGAAGATCAAAATAAGTGAAAATATTTTATAGTCTAAATGGCACTATTTTTAAGAGGCTAATCTTAACTTTATAGTTTCATTTCAATTTCTGTGAAAATCCTTACAAACTACTTTTAGATATAAAATTACTAATTCTAAATTTATATAAGAAGTAAAATCCCAAGATAGCCAGTACAATATTGAAAAAAATCAAAGCTGGGTGATTCATTTGTGTTCTTTAGGAACTATTATCAAGCTATGTTAATCAAGACAACATAACATTGTAACAGAATAGATGGCCAAACTTGATCAATTGATATTTGACAAAGAAACTAAAACAATGTAATAAAGGAAAGACATTTTTCTTCAGCAAAAGAACTGAAATAATTGAACTCCATTAAAGAAAAAAAAAAAAAAAAAAGCTAGACACAGACCTTGCTCTTTTCATAAAAATTATCTCAAAATGGATCATAAACCTAAAAATAGACCTAAATATAAAAACTGCATAACTAAAACTTCTAGAAGAAGACATGGGGGAAAGCTATGTGGTCTTATGTTGGTGATGAATTTTTACAAACAAAACTGAAAACATGTCCATGAAATAAAATTGATAATTTGGGTTTTTTACAATTAAAATCTTCTGCAAATATGATATTAAAGATGTGAAAAGATCAGCCATAGTCATACAAAGAACACTTTATCTTCAGGAATAAGAAAACAAGCGAAACTAAAAAATGAAGAAAAGAAATCTGAACACTTTCTCAAAAAAGATCTAGAGATGTGAAGTAAGCATGTGACAGTATGACAGTCGCTCAAAAGTATTTGTCATCAGGTAATTACAAGTTAAAACAACAATGAGATAGTAAAAAATACCCATTTAAATGGCTGAATTAAAAATAAAGTGACAGTACCAATTGCTGGAGAGAATGAAGAGCGACAGGTATGCTCATTCATTGCTGGTGGGAATGCAAAATGATTGAGTCACTTTGAAAACAGATTGGCAATTTCTAAAGAAGCTAAATATAGTCATACAATAAAATCAAGCAATTATATTCTTTGCCATTTGCCCAAATACGTTGAAAATTTATGTTCACACAAAAATCTGCACATTCAGAGTAGCTTCATTTTCATTTCATTCACCTACTGAGAAGAAATCTAATTTATCCTCAGTAGGTGAATGGATTAACAACACGCTGCCATATACAGTAGAAACTAAGACAATATGTAAAGCCGCTATACTCCAATGAAAATTAGCTAAACAAACAAACAAACAAAACACCCTACACTCTAGAACATCTGTACAATGAAACATATTTAGCTAGAGAAAAATGTGAAGAAAGCTAAATGCATATTGCTAACAGAAACAAGCAGAAGATATTAAGAAGAGGTGGCAAGAATACACAGAAGAACTATACTCAAAGGCTCTTAATGACCCAGATAATCACAATGGAGTGATCACTCACCTAGAGCCAGACATTTTGGAGTGTATAGTCAAGTGGGCCTTAGGAACCATCACTTTGAACAAAATTAGTGGAGGTAATGGAATTCTAGTTGAGATATTTCAAATCCTAAAAGATGATGCTGTGAAAGTGCTGCACTCAATACGCCAGCAAATTTGGAAAGCTCAGCAGTGGCCACAGGACTGGAAAAGGTCAGTTTTCATTTCAATCCCAAAGAAAGGCAATGTCAAAGAATGTTCAAACTACCACACAATTGCACTCATCTCACATGCTACTAAAGTAATGCTCAACATTCTCAAAGATAGACTTCAACAGTATTTGAACCAAGAACTTCCAGATGTTCAAGCTGGATTTAAAAAAGGCAGAGGAGCCAGAGATCAAATTGCCAACAACTGTTGGATCATTGAAAAAGCAAGAGAGTTCCAGAAATGCATCTACTTCTGCTTCACTGACTGCTCTAAAGCCTTTGACTGTGTGGATCACAGCAAACTGTGGAAACTTCTCAAAGTGATGGGAATACCAGACCACCTTATAATGCCTCCTGAGAAATCTGTATGCAGGTTAAGAAGCAATAGTTAGAACTGGACATGGGACAATGGGCTGTTTCCAAATTGTGAAAGGAGTACATCGAAGTTGTATATTGTCACTCTGCTTATGGAACTTCTATGCAGAGTACATCATGCAAAATGCTGGGCTGGCTGAAGCACAGGCTGGAATAAAGAGTGCCAGGAGAAATATCAATAACCTGAGACATACAAATGACACCATACTTATGGCAACAGAATAGATGGCAAAGAAAGCAAAGAAGAAATAAAGAGCCTCTTGATGAGGGTGAAAGAGATAAGTGAAAACACTGGCTTAAAACTCAACATTCAGAAAACTAAGATCATGGCATCCTATCCTATCACTTCATGGCAAATAGATCGGGAAACAATTGAAACAGTGACAGACTTTATTTTCTTGGGCTCCAAAATCACTGCAGTTGGTGACTGCATTCAAGAAATTAAAAGCACTTGCTCCTTGGAAGAAAAGCTATGACAAAGGTAGGTGACATATTAAAACGCAGAGACATTACTTTTGTCAACTAAGGTCCATCTAGTCAAGGCTATGGTTTTTCCAGCGGTCATGTATGGACGTGAGAGTTGGACTATAAAGAAAGCTGAGCACCAAAGAACTGATGCTTTTGAGCTGTAGTGTTGGAGAAGACTTTTGAGAGTCCCTTGGACTGTGAGGAGGTCAAACTAGTCAATCCTATAGGGAATCAATGTTGAATATCTTTGGAAGGACTGATGCTAAAGCTGAAGCTCCAATACTTTCGCCACCTGATGCAAAGATCCAGCTCATTAAAAAAAAGACCCTGATGCTGGGAATGATTAAAGGCAGAAGGAGAAGGGGACGACAAAGGATGAGATGGTTGGATAGCAGCACTGACTCAATTGACATGAGTTTGAGCAAGCTCTGGGAGATAGTGAAGGACATGGAAGCATGGTGTGCTGCAGTCCATGAGGTCACAGAGAGTTTGACATGACTGAGTGACTGAACAACAAAAAGTGAAAGAATCCAATTTGAAAACTACGTCTGAAAAAAGACAAAACTCTAAAATCGGTAAAATATATGTGGTTGCTAGGAACTTGGAGGCAATTTTTTGAAGTTAAAGCATGAGTTTTTAAAATAGAGATAAAATTATTATATATGATACCATGACACTAAGGATTTGTATAAGTCCATAGAACATTACAACACAGAAAGCAAACTTAAACATATGCAAATTTATAAAAATCATGTGAGCATTGTGGGATATAAGATAGAATATAGACTCTATGAGAGAATCTAACTGTTTTACAAATATATAAAATGACTTCACAGAAGGGGTATGATGAGATCCCCTGTTGACCTAAGTAGTTTTGGAAATGACTGAAGTCTGTTAAGACTAAAGGCAAAAAAACTGTACAGAGACTGGTAATCTGATGTATAAAACTTGTTCCCATGAAGATACTGGTTAAAAATTCTGATACTGCTGTACCTATACCCTGGAATTAAATAAATAAATGACAGATGGTGGGACTTAGATTTCTCACTGTTGAATTGGAAGGTTACAGAAAAGCAAGAGGAGGATGCTATAAAAATCCAGGTGACAAGAGATTATGGTGGAAGACACTAGTATGAACTCATGTATAGGTTAATATACATATACATGTTTACACACTGACACATTTTTGAATGTGTGTGTGTGTGTGTGTGTGTGTGTATACCATATATATACACCCTGTCAGTTATGTCTGACTCTTTGTAAACCTGTGGAGTGTAGCCTGCCAGGCTCCTCTGTCCATGGGACTTTCTGGGCTAAAATACTGTAGTGGGTTGCCATTTCCTTCTCCAGGGGATCTTCCTTACCCAGAGATTAAATCTGAGTCTCCTGCATCTCCTGCATGGCAGCTGGATTCTTTTACCACTTAGCCACTTAGTTCACATACACACATATATGTATATATACATAGGTTATACATGCACATGTGAAATCTCACTTTGTCAGCTAAGATATCCTAGAAGCCATAATGCCCTAATAGCAATAAGCAAGCACATCTAGAACCCAGATCTTGGTTTCTAATGTCATTCTTTCATAATAGGAACCACGGTTACTTGGAAAAAAATGGCTCATTCTGGGCCCAAGGCAGAAAATATAAAAGATGATTTTGGAACATGCCAAAAAATAGGGAAAAGCTAAAACCAAAACCAACAAGCATAAGGTATATCAAAGGTACACAGGAGACAACTAAAGCACCCAGTGGTCTAACCTGGAACATTCTGAGCAACAATAACAAAAAAAATAATATCATTAGATCACAATCTAAAGTAAATGATCAATATTCATGAGCTTGTACCAACAGAAATAAATGACTACATACATAAATGATGGAGAATATTCCAATGCTCCATGCAGAAAAATCTAAAATTACTTATGTAGACACTCTACCTTTAATAAGGTGGAATATAACTCCCCCCTTCTTAACTGTGGGCTGTGCATAGAGAATTTCTTCCAAAGAGTACTGTATGAAAAAGCAGCGTTGAGGGGAAGTAGCAGAAATTCTGAAAAACTGGTTCCACCTCAGCTAAGTGAGCAAGGACAACATTATAATTGTAAGTCCTATTAATCATACATACCTTCGATGTGATGTGATTAAGACAGTACTTCTGTGATCCTCTTCTCGCAAATCCATAACTCAATCTGATCATGAGAAAACTATCTGACAGAACAAAACTGCAACACATTTCACAAAGTACTTGTTTGGTCATCCTCAAATGACTCCCAGGCCATGAAAAGCAAGGAAAGTCTGAGAAACTGCTGCAGTAAAGAGGAGTCCAAGAGGATATGACAGTAAAATGTAAAATGCTATATTGGAAAAGAAAAGGAAGATTAGGCAAAAACAAAGGGAATAATAATAAACTATAGCCTTAAGTTAATAATAATGTATAAAATTAGTTTGCTAATTGCAACAAATATAGCATGCTAATGTAAGACATTATATAGAGGAGAAATTGAGTATGTAACTTGTACTAGATATTTTTCTGTAAATCCAAAACTGCTCTAAAATAAAAATTTTCATTTAAAATTTATCTGTGGATTTTTTGATTATGGAAAGTTCCACAGTACTAAAAATCAATATAAAACTCAATTAGTGTGTATTCTTTGAAAATATATAAAGTTACAGATGCCCTGTATCCAGAGGATATTTTCCAATAAGCAACATGTGAGAGAAAGTCTAACAATTTTTAAAAACAACTTTAATGAGAGTTTTTTAATTTTTCTCTAAATTTTAAAGTTACAATTTTTTTCTCAAGATATTTTAAGGTCTGATTTCAAGGACGAGTAACAGCAAACTTTATGCACAAGAATTCTCAGTATTCTTAGTTTGTTAGTGTAACCAAGAACAATGATATTGGCTTAATAGAAACAGGTCATTTCAAGAGAAGGTAGAATAGAAATTATTGAAGAAAATGAATTTTCTTCTATTTAAATTTCTAGCTTCTTCTATAATAAACCTCAATTCAGTTTAGTCTCTCAGTTATGTCCATCTCTTTGCGATCCCATTGACTGCAACACGCCAGGCTTCCCTGTCCATCACCAACTCCTGGAGCTTACTCAAACTCATGTGCATCAAGTCGGTGAAGCCATCCAACCATCTGTCGTCCCCTTCTCCTCCTGTCTTCTACCTTTCCCAGCATCAGGGGCTTTTCCAATGAGTCAGTTCTTTGCATCAGGTGGCCAAAATACTGGAGTTTCAGAGCTTCAGCATCAGTCCTTCCAGTGGATATTCAGGGTTGATTCCCTTTAGGATTGACTGCTTGGATCTCCTTGCAGTCTAAAGGACACTCAAGAGTCCTCTCCAACACCACAGTTCAAAAGCATCAATTCTTCTGTGCTCAGCTTTCTTTATAGTTTTAACTCTCACATCCGTACATGACTACTGGAAAAAACCATAACTTTGACTAGATGGACCTTTATTGGCAAAGTAGTGTCTCTGCTTTTTAATATGCTGTCCAGAAACATACTAAAAATAAAATGACTTTGATCTCTTATGCAACTTTGTATGAGCTGATTATCTAAACATTTTCATTATTTTCAAGTAAACAATGTTTATAAAAATAAACCTAATGTACATTAATTTGTCTTGACCTAAGAGCAGCAAAATCAAGGTAAGTCAGAAATAGAACAGATTTAAAATCATAGAATTCTATAACCTTTACAAGTAAAGTTCTATGTGACTATCATAGCCATAGAAGTTCTGAGAAATAGAAGTAATACTAATCTTTCTAAATAATTGTAAGAAGAATTATAATCTGAGAAAGTTCCAGAATAAAATAAATGACTTTTCCACTTCTGGGAAACAAAACTGTCAGATAATATGCAAAAAAAAAAAAAAAAATCCCCAGGAAATAGTTGATAACACATTTAAAGGTAATTTCATTAACACATAAGTGGATAATCCATTTCCAAAAGATGTTCCAGGCAGTGTGAGTGGTAGTTGCAATATCTCAGAAATTTAAAAATATATAGGCTTTGGAAATACTTGATAACTATCTTAGAGCACCTACATGATAATAGTGGGGAGTGAGGCTGATGGAAAATTAAAAGACCTCAATCTGGAGTAATGTATTTATTATTATCACTCATTAGACAATGAGTTCTAAGAATGTCCTTGATAAAGGTAGTTTTTGCAAGTAGTAAACTGACAAAGAACTGTTGGGAAAAATGAACTTAGTAAAAAAAGTATGGGACTATCATCAAGAAGTATGCTAAGTGAAATCAGTCAAACAGGGAAAGAAAAAACAACAGCAACAATATTATCCCTTGTATTTTGCTTCTAAGATGTTGAATATAGAGAAACAGAGAGTAAAAAGGTGGTTATCATGGGTGAAGAGGTGGGGAAAATTGAGGGATGCTTGTCAAAGTTTATAAAGTTGAAGTTATGAGAGATGAATAAATCTAGAGATTCAGTGTACACCGTGATAACTGTAGTTAAAAATACTGTATTTCATATGGGAAATAGCTAAGAGGGTAGATTGCATGTACTTTTATCACACACAAAAAATGTTAACTATGTGAAGGGATGATGTCTTAACTTGAATATGGTATCATTTCGCTTGGTATTTGTATTGTTATGTTCACCTTATCAAAAATATAATTTCTTTGTTTGAAAGGAAGTATACATCTAGTTGTGTAATTCCCTTAATTAAAACTATCCATCTCCTATAAGCCCAAAATTGGTTCATTTGTCCACCTGTCCATTCATCCATTTTTCTATGCACTCAATTATTCAGCATATATTCATAAAAACAGCAGAAAGATGGAGAGATAGGCAATACAATAAAAAGAATGTAGTTCAGAGACATAATGAAAGAGACCAGATATTGGGTCTAATTAAATCCTGTAGAAGAGAGAGTCTGACTATGGCTGTAATGAAAATTACTGCAGTTTAGAGGAGCCTGAGATCAAGAATAGAATTTTCTTTCTTTCTTTCTTTTTTTTTTTTTTCATTTATTTTTATTAATTGAAGGCTAATTACTTTACAATATTGTATTGGTTTTTGCCATACATTGACATGAATCAGCTATGGATTACATGTGTTCCCCATCCAGATCCCACCTCCCGCCTCCCTCCCCATCCCATCCCTCTGGGTCTTCCCAGTGCACCAGCCCCAAGCACTTGTCTCATGCATCCAACCTGGGCTGGTGATCTGTTTCACCCTTGATAGTATACTTGTTTCAATGCTATTCTCTCAGAACATCCCACCCTCGCCTTCTCCCACAGAGTCCCAAAGTCTGTTCTGTACATCTGTCTCTTTTTCTGTTTTGCATATAGGGTTATCGTTACCATATTTTTAAATTCCATATATATGTGTTAGTATACTGTATTGGTCTTTATCTTTCTGGTTTACTTCACTCTGTATAATAGGCTCCAGTTTCATCCATCTCATTAGAACTGATTCAAATGAATTCTTTTTAATGGCTGCGTAATATTCCATGGTGTATATGTACCATAGCTTCCTTATCCATTCGTCTGCTGATGGGCATCTAGGTTGCTTTCATGTCCTGGCTATTATAAACAGTGCTGCAATGAACATTGGGGTGCACGTGTCTCTTTCAGATCTAGTTTCCTTGGTGTGTATTCTCAGGAGTGGGGTTGCTGGGTCATATGGCAGTTCTATTTCCAGTTTTGTAAAGAATCTCCACACTCTTCTCCATAGTGGCTGTACTAGTTTGCATTCCCACCAGCAGTGTAAAAGGGTTCCCTTTTCTCCACACCCTCTCCAGCATTTATTGGATTTTTTGGATAGCAGCCATCCTGACTGGCGTGTAATGGTACCTCACTGTGGTTTTGATTTGCATTCCTCTGATAATGAGTGATGTTGAGTATCTTTTCATGTATTTGTTAGCAATCTGTATGTCTTCTTTGGAGAGATGTCTGTTTATTTCTTTGGCCCATTTTTTGATTGGGTCATTTATTTTTCTGGAATTGAGCTGCAGGAGTTGCTTGTATATTTCTGAGGTTAATCCTTTGTCTGTTGCTTCGTTTGCTATTATTTTCTCCCATTCTGAGGGTTGTCTTTTCACCTTGCTTATAGTTTCCTTTGTTGTGCAAAAGCTTTTAAGTTTACTTAGGCCCCATTTGTTTATTTTTGCTTTTATTTCCAATATTCTGGGAGGTGGGTCATAGAGGATCCTGCTGTGATTTATGTCAGAGAGTGTTTTGCCTATGTTCTCCTCTATGAGTTTTATAGTTTCTGGTCTTACATTTAGATCTTTATTCCGTTTTGAGTTTATTTTTGTGTGTGATGTTAGAAGGTGCTCTATTTTCATTCTTTTACAAGTGGTTGACCAGCTTTCCCAGCACCACTTGTTAAAGACGTTGTCCTTTTTCCATTGTATATCCTTGCCTCCTTTGTCGAAGATAAGTTGTCCATAGGTTCATGGATTTATCTCTGGGCTTTCTATTCTGTTCCACTGATCTATATTTCTGTCTTTGTGCCAGTACCATACTGTCTTGATGACTGTGGCTTTGTAGTGGAGCCTGACGTTAGGCAGGTTGATTCATACATCATGACCAAGTGGGCTTTATCCCAGGAATGCAAGGATTCTTTAATATCCACAAATCAATCAATGTAATACACCACATTAACAAATTGAAAGATAAAAATCATATAATTATCTCAATAGAAGCTGAGAAAGCCTTTGACAAAATTCAACATCCATTTATGAGAAAAACTCTCCAGAAAGCAGGCATAGAAGGAACATACCTCAACATAATAAAAGCTATATATGACGAATCCACAGCAAACATTATCCTCAATGGTGAAAAATTGAAAGCATTTCCCTTAAAGTCAGGAACAAGACAAGGGTGTCCACTCTCACCACTACTATTCAACATAGTTTTGGAAGTGTTGGCTGCAGCAATCAGAGCAGAAAAAAGAAATAAAAAGAATCCAGATAGGAAAAGAAGAAGTAAAACTCTCACTGTTTGCAGACGACATGATCCTCTACATAGAAAACCTTAAAGACTCTACCAGAAAATTACTACAACTAATCAATGAATACAGTTATGTTGCAGGATATAAAACTAACACACAGAAATCCCTTGCATTCCTATACACTAATAATGAGAAAACAGAAAGAGAAATTAAGGAAACAATACCATTCACCACTGCAACAAAAAGAATAAAATACTTAGGAGTATATCTACTTAAAGAAATGAAAGACCTATATGTAGAAAACTATAAAACACTGATGAAAGAAATCAAAGAGGACACAAATAGATGGAGAAATATACCGTGTTCATGGATTGGAAGACTCAGTATTGTGAAAATGGCTATACTACCCAAAGCAGTCTGTAGATTCAATGCAATCCCTATCAAGCTATCAACGGTGTTTTTCACAGAACAAGAACAAATAACTTCACAATTCGTATGGAAATACAAAAAACCTCGAATAGCCAAAGCAATCTTGAGAAAGAAGAATGGAACTGGAAGAAATAATAGAATTTTTAATTTGGAGATTTTAAAGTTACATGAAGGCAATCTTCAAGTGATCACTATTATGTGAATGCTAAGTATAAAGCCAGGAAAAAATGAGTAGAGAGACAGCAGGTGATAAAAATAAAATGGAAATAGTAAAAAGTACTATTTAAAGAAATAAGCTTTTTTGGTTATAACACAACTCTGCTGGTGGTTTTGTCGCTAGGTTGTGTCCGACTCCTGCGACCCCATGGACTGTAGCCCTCCAGGCTTCTCTGTCCATAGGATTCGCCAGGCAAGAATACTGGAGTGGGTTGTCATTTCCTTCCCCAGGGAATCTTCCCAACCCAGCAATCAATCCTGGGTTTCTTATATTGCAGGCAGATTCTTTACCAACTGAGCTACAAGGGAAGCCCCATAACACAACTTGTCCAGTAACTTATCTAGCTGACTCAGTGCTCTCTATTCATCTTCACAATCGATTCTTAGTTTGTTTATTTGTTGTAAGATTTTTGAGCTTTATTGAAGTATTTTGACATATAGCTTCATATATGTTTTGATTTGTATATATATATATTGAGAAAATGGATTGCCGCCATAAGGTTAATTAACATAGTCAATATGTGTTTGTGTGTGTGCGCATGTGTGTAGTGAAAACACTTAATATCTACTCTCTTAACAACTTTCAAGAATACCATACAGTATTTTTACTATAGTCACCATGCTGTACATTAGATTATCAGAATTTATTAATCTTATAACTAGAAGTTTGTACCCTTTAATCAGCATTTCTTTTAGCAAGCACTATTATATTCTCTTTTTATGAGTTTCTCATTATTCCATATATGGGCTTCCCTTGTAGTTCGGTTGGTAAAGAATCTGCCTGCAGTGCTGGAGGCCCAAGTTCGATTCCTGGGTCAGAAAGATTCCCTGGAGAAGGAAATGGTAACCCACTCCAGTATTCTTGCCTGGAGAATCCCATAGACAGAGGAGCCATGGGGTCACAAAAGTTGGACATGATTTAATGACTAAACCACCACCATATATGATAGCATACAGTATTTTCATTTTCCTGATTTATTTCACTTAGCATATTGCTCCCAAGGTCTGTTTATATGTGTGCATGTCAAGTCATTTCAGTCATATCTGACTCCTCGTGATCCTATGGACTGTAGCTTGCCAGGCTCCTTTGTCCATGGGATTTCCCAGGCAAGAATACTGGAGGGGCTTGCCACTTCCTCCTCCAGGGGATCTTCCTGACCCAGGGATCCATTTTTGCACTGGCAGGCAAGTTTTTTACCTTGCCACCTGGGAAGCCCTCAAGGTTTATTTATGTGGACACAAATAGCAGGCTTTCCTTTATTTGGGGAGCTAAATGTTATTCCACTGTAAATATATACTACATTTAAAAAAATGCTTTCATCCTTCTGTGGATACTTACACTGTTTCTATGTCTGGATACTGTGAATAATATTGCAGCAAAGGTGAAGGTGCATCTTTGAGATAGTGATTTTAATTTCTTCAGATATATACATAGATATGGGATTGCTATACCATATAGCAGTTCCATTTTTTCTTTTGAAGAACCTTCATACTATTTTCCCTAGTGACTATACCAATCACAACTCTTTGAAGGAGTAGGTCTAAAACAAGGTTAACTCACAAGGTTTGCATGCAATCTGTATGATCAGAAGCACTGTTATAGATTGGTTAACACACAAGGTTTGCATGCAATCTGTATGATCAGAAGCACTGTTATAGATTGGTTAACACACAAGGTTTGCATGCAATCAGTATGATCAGAAGCACTGTTATAGATTGGTTCTATTCTTCCAAAATTAATACATTGAGGTACCTACCAGTACCTCAGAATGTTATCTTGTTGGAAGTAAAATTATTGCAGTAAATTAGTTAAGATGAGGTCATACTGAAGTGGGTATACCCCTAAGCCGACAGAATTGATGTTACTATACAAAGGCAAAATTTGGACACAAATAGGCAGTCTAAGTCCATGTAAACGTGAATCAGAAATAAGTTGTTGCACCTACAGTACAACCAATGCTAATGATTGCTAGGAGAACAGCGTGGAACAGATTCTTTCTTACAACTCTTAGAAGGAACCAACTCAGCCAGCACCTTGATCTCAAGCTTAGCCTCCAGAATTGTGAGGTAATAAATTTCTATTGTTTAAGTCACTCAATTTTGTGATACTTCCTTGTGGTCCTGGCAAGCTACTATAGAAATCTGGATGCTGTTTTCAAATCTGACACCAAAAATGAATCAGAGTTAGAAGATCTAGAGACCACAAATGCAGTAAAACACATTGAAAAAAATGAGTACCAGAATTACAATTGAATATTCCATTAATTTCTGAAAAAATGGAGCTATAAATCAGAGGTGTGCCTGTGTGTCTGTTGGTTGTTTAAAGAAAGATATTGGTTAGACAGTTTTTGTGGAATTGCTGACATTTCTTTTACCCAGGAAATAACTATTTCTCATAGTTATTTATAAGTCATAGGCTCCTGTGCTTGAAAAAAATATAATAAAATAATCAAAGAGAAAGCCTAGATATGGAATCAGTCATGGGCATCCCTGTGCCTAACATGTAAAAGAATCTGTCTGCCAATGCAGGAGATGCAGGCTTGATCCCTAGGTCTGGAAGATCCCCTGGAGAAGGAAATGGCAATCCTCTCCAATATTCTTGACTGGGAAATCCCATGGACAGAGAGCCTAGCTCCTCTGTCTGTGGCTACAGTCCTTGGGGTTGCAAGAGAGTCAGACACAACTAAGTGACTAAACAATCCAATCTAATCAGAGTTGGTCACACTTGCGATTTTAGTTTTCTTGGGATATAGACTATTTCATATTTGCTGACATCTGCCTGCCTTGACCTCTTCCTATCCTCTCCTGATCTATTCCTGTTTTTCATCTTTTCAGCTTTCTTAAGACTAGTCAGAACTGAAATTGTATAACTTCCATTTCAGGGACTTGAGGTCCAGATCTCTAACTGTTTAAGACCTGCTGAAGTCCTTAACCCTTAGCTGGTTCATTTCCAGCCTGAGTTTCTGCCCAGTTTGACTCCTGACCAGATTTATTCATTTATTCTTCAGGACTTGAGTATAAAAGTGAAATTGGATTTTTATGTTTATATCAAGTGGAAAAGCCTCCTGCTACTTCTGAATTGAGGTGAAGAATTTTTGAGGTCATTTCTTCTTACAGTGTACAATTTGATATCTAGCATAGCTGGAGTAGTATACATTTTGTTTATTGTCTGATGGCTGAGTCTTCAAAGATAAACGTGTTACATGGTCAGTAAGCAAATTTGTCTTTTGCATAAACTATAAGAAAAGAGCATAATTTTCACAATTACTTAAAATCATATTTTGTAAGAAATGTGTAGGAGATGAGGTTCTGTTTTACAGTAGAATCAATTTTTTCTTGATATTTTAAGTTGTTATTTTTAGATGATTTCTTATTACTTGAAATATTTACTAATAAAATGTTACAAAGCTACACACTTTCTATGTCTAATGCTTTATTCTATTGAAATATATTCTGCCTGAAAAAATGAAGAACTACATTTCTGAAATATCCCATTATAGTTAGGCATAAATAGCCTTCATTATCCTTGATCATACATTTTTTATGTTCCTGACTGTAATACCAAGACTGGTGTTTAGGAGAAAGCTCTTTTTCTCAGTGTTTACTTAGCATCTGTTTTCCCAGTAACCTCTCTGTGGCTCTTCATATACTTCTGCCCTCCATGACAATTCAATTCATGTTAACATTTAATGAAACCTCTCTGCTTTCACTAGACTATAAGTGGTTTTGCTTTCTTTCCAATTTTCCTTTGATTGAGACATTTGTGATGGAAAGTATCCTAATGTATTTCCATAAATAGCCGATTTATTTTTGCATAGTTATTTAATAATACAGTTTATGTTGTAAAAAGAAAAAAAAAACATGAAATGAAAGAGATAGAAAAGAAAGAGTGAAAAAAGAGTAAAGTTGCAAAAAAGGAAGAATTAATCTGTAGAGACATATATTAACAGGCATCTATTAGGACAGGACACTTGCATGTAAGACTAAAGGAATAATGGTGTCAGAGAGTGATGCTAAGTTTCAACTCCTTGGCCTCTCGTGAGGAAGGACTCTCTAGGGTAA
Organism: Dama dama; assembly: GCF_033118175.1. NCBI lineage: Eukaryota > Metazoa > Chordata > Mammalia > Artiodactyla > Cervidae > Dama > Dama dama. Next base: position 5,026,005 of record NC_083681.1, read on the forward strand.
TCCTGACCCCTCTCTCTGTGTCCTTCCCATCTCTACTCCTCCCTTGGTTAGCGATAGATCTAGGTGAATGATCAATTTGAGAGAATGAATGGTTTATTCTTACACATTGCCAGTTGGTTTTCTTTGCTTCTACATTCCATTATGTTTTAGAGGCACAGCCACTTTGAATGAACTCTGGAGCATTTGAGCATGTTTAACTAGAAGGATAAAGTTAATTTTGGAGTACAGCATTTAAGAAGCCCACTGTTGCCATAGAGCTAGGCCAAGCTCCTCCAACAGTCTTATCTATTATGACACTGGCATTTTGATTTTCATTTGTGTGATTCCTGGGTCTCTCAATTATTTCTACATTTGTCAAGAGAACAAGGAAGTTATTACCAGTTATAAAAACACACACAGTGGAGTGTACTATGGGGAGTTTTTGTTGTTGTTTAGTCATTCAGTTGTGTCTGACTCTCTGTGATCCCATGGACTGCAGCATGCCAGGTGTTCCTGTTCTTCACTAGCTCCTGGAGTTTGCTAAAACTCATGCCATTGAGCTGATGATGTCATCCAAGCATCTCATCCTTTGGTCACCCACTTCTCCTCATGCCCTCAATTTCTTCTAGCATCAGAATTTTTTCCAATGAGTTGACTCTTTTTATCAGGTGGCCAAAGTATTGGAGCTTCAGCATTAGTCCTTCCAGTGAATATTCAGGCTTGATTTCTTTTCAGATTGACTGGTTTGATCTTTTTGCTGTCCAAAGGACTCACAAGAGTCTTCTCTAGCACTACAATTTTAAAGCTTCAGTTCTTTGTCATTCATCCTTCTTTATGGTCCGACTCTCACATCTCATTTCTGGAAAAATTATGATGAATTTTTAAGTTCCATCTAAACTTTCTTAGATGGCAGGGCCTGTCCATGGGGACATCCTGATCTGTCCCCTAGTAAAGGAACTGCTCCATTCAGCCTTGTTGGAGAGACAGTGATCCCTTTGTCATGTTCTGCATCATATGATCTAACCCCTTGACAACACACAGCTAGACTGATTTGGTTTCCAGTTTGAAGACGGGTTTCGGAATCTGCCCTAACATAGGCAATAGTCAACTCTCACAGAACTTCTTTAAGAAGCTGTCTACTTTATAATAAGGTAACATGGAACAAAATAAAAGCAAATATTAAATCCCAGATTTGTCATGTTTATTATTTGCTCATTATATAATAGGTTTTTCCAAAATATATAATGTTCTAGAAATTGCAAGATTATGTAGGCTAAAGCACTAGTCTTTGTAATTTATAGAAATTATATTACCAACTAATAAATGTTGTTAGTACTATACATTTATTATGTTTTATGATAAACATGTTTCTTCTCAAAATACTGTTGTTTTTTTTTTAAAGAGATGATATTATGAATACTTCTGTCCTCTTTAATCTTATCACACCATATGACACTGTTTCAGTTTTATAAGCTCCTAAAATTTTGGATGTGTTTTCAATAGAAAATGGTATTTGGCATTAACTTATGTTGTTGCTGAGCAGTGTTAATATATCTACATAGTAAAGATTTCAATTTTCATATGCAATAAAACAGAGATTGAAACTGTATGAATAAGAATGTCATGGGGCACGATTCATAATTTTAAAAAAGGAGCATTAAGGTAAAAGAAAAAAAAAAGCTACTATTGACTCATTCACCAAATATTTATAAAGCAACTGATACATGCCCATTTTAAGCCATCTGCTGGGCATATAGCCGTGAACATGATAGAAAAGGATGCTTTTCTTATTCCACTCTAGTAGCAGGTTATAAAAAAAAAATAGATAAATATCTAACAACATTATTTTTAAGTACCATCTAGTAACATAGACATATGAACACTCAGGTGTTGAAATTAATTTGATGGCTGGGCTTCTGGTGTAGTGCTAGTGGTAAAGAGTCTGCCTGCCATTGCAGGAGACATAGAGATGTGGTTTGACCCTGGGTCGAGAAGGTATCCTGGAGGAGAGCATGGCCACCCACTCCAATATTCCTGCCTGGAGAAGCCCATGGACAGAGAAGCCTGATGGGCTACAGTTCATAGGTGCTCAAAGAGACAGACATGATTGAAGTGACTTAGCATGCACCCACTGAATCTTCAGGATAATTCATTCAAGAGAATACTCATTTGGCATTAAAGTTTCAACTGTTTGTCTTCAAAGCCAGTGTTTAGATATAAATACAGTTTTTAGATAGAAACTGTGAGTCAGAACTATGTCTACTAGAATCAAGTACTGAGAAGCTAACAGGCAGGAAGGCCAGGGTTCTCCAAACAGAGGAAAGAGGCTGCAAGTGCCAGACATTTTTATCTCTCTTAAGCGGCAGGAGGAAAAAAAAAAAACAGCAATATTTTTTCTTCTCTATACAAATTTAAAAGGTTTCTCTTAAAATGCTGTGTGCCATGACACCTGGTTTCACCTGAAGCTAACTACTCTCAAACCTTGAGTTTACCAATACATTTCTTTTTTTTTTATGGAAATGTTGTCTTAAGCTATGTTAATGTACCCCAGACTTTTCAAGTTGGTTCTGCCAAAGGGCCTAACTTACTTATTCAGGTATTGTTCCCCTAATCTATGTAAATGAAACTATTTGCTGGTATTCTGCCCTTCTACAAGATTCAAGTCAATTATTTTATGGCCAGGGATGAATTATCTGGTGCCATTCTAAATTTTATGACACTCCTTTCTTTTCATTAACAGACTGTGAGTGACTATATAACATACAGCTAAAGACTAGGAGGGGGGTACTCTTTTGCCCCCTTCTGATGCCTATGTCAGAAGCTTTCTCTATTTCTTTTATACTTTAATAAAACTTTATTACACAAAAGCTCTGAGTGGTCCAGCCTCGTCTCTGGCCCCAGATTGAATTCGTCTCCTTCGGAGGCCAAGAATCCCGGTGTCTTATAGTTCAGCAACAACCTTTCATCTTGGTGGCTCATCTGGGATCCTTCAGGACAAGGTAAGGATGCTTGGAGCTCTAGTTCTTTGTTCTCCTAGCGAACACGTTTTCCACTGTACTTTACTAACTCTACGGTGTGCTTGTGTAAATAAATAAAACACCCTGCAAGAAGCAAGTGAAGAGCCCTGCTCTGCGACCTCATAAGGCTTATAGCAAAAACCTGTCAGGGGTTTTTACCGACCTGCCAATGCCAAGAAGCAACCAATGTCTCCTTCGGGAACTGACCAGAAACGGGCAAAGTGTGTGGACCGAACTCTTTCTCGGTCAAAGTTTTCGGTCTCTTTGACCATTTCATAACTCCTTGGGAATTAGAAGTACTAACCTAATCTATCGGATCATAGGCTTTCAAGGGACTTGTGATCTATGTTGCTACTCTACTGTGGCCTAGGTCTCAAACTTAGATTGGTAGTCAGGAAGCGCCTAGCCTCTCTAGGCATGGAAAGTTCGGAAGCTAGATGGAGCTCTAACTCCCAGAGCATCTCTGAGGTTAAAAGTTACTCAGATTGGAACTGCAATGGTTTTTTTTTTTTTTTTTCTTCCCTTTGGTAACACTGGCTCTTAGTGGACCAGAGGAGGCTCTTATACTGGTGTGGTGACGCTTAGAAGGAACATCTCAGTTTCATATTTTTATTGGTCTTATTGCGGTCAGGATTGTGCACAGGCACTCAGGTGATGAATGTGTCCCCCAGAGGTCTTAGCTTGGGAAGCATTCCGGAAGGTTACTCTGATTGTGCCCCGGGAGGCATCAGAGACAAGCTAGGTGAAGAGCTAGACGTCAGTCAGGGATGCCGTCAGGTCTACCCCTGGTGCATCCCCACCCCATCTCGGTGGTAGAACCGGGAGGGACGAGTGTGACGCCTGCGTCGGTAAGGGACAGACTAAGTCCGACCAGGAAAGAAAAGCTTTTGGTGTAACGTCTGTCTACACCCCCATCTAGAACAGAGAGGGACGCCTCTGGTAGAAAAAATGGCGCCGGTCGCTTTTTTTCTCTCTTACAGATGGGAGCTAACAATTCCAGCCTCACTCCTTTGAACTGTATCCTGAAAAACTGAAATAGATTTGATCCCCAGGGCTTATAGAAGACACACCTGGTCTTCCTATGTGATACTGCATGGCCACGGTACCCACTGGAAGACGGCGAACGGTGGCCAGTTGGAGAGTCTCTTAAGTATAATACTGTTTTACAATTAGACCGGTTCTGTAAAAAGCAAAGGAAATGGGTAGAAGTAGCGTATGTGTTGCCCCTTTTCTCTCTGGGAAATAAGCCAGACTTCTGTCCTAAGGGTGTAGATTTGGGTGTAAAACCTTCAGCTCCCCCCTGTCCTCCTACTTTGCCCCCGTATCCGGGGCTCCAAGCTGAGATTCAAACTGCTTTGGTCTCAGTGGAAACACAAACTGAGACTCAAACTGCTTTGGTCTCAGTGAAAACTCAAACTGAGATTCAAACTGCCTCAGTCTCAATGGGAACCCAAATTGAGACTCGAACTGCTCACATAGAGGTCCAAACAACTCCTGTCTCAGTACGACTTCAGACTACTCTGGTTTCAGTAGAAACTCAGACCATCAAAGTAAAAGATGAGAGGGAGGACAGGAGACAAAGAGATAAAGAAAAGCAGGTTTCTCCAATCTATCCCTGGGATATGCGCAAAACAGACAGAGAGACTGAGGGACAGCCACTCATGCTGTTGCCTCTTCTTGAAGTTCCCACCGGGAAAAATTATCAGTCTATGAGAGTTAATAAGCCTTTTTCTTATCAAGAGATACAAAAAATTAAGGAGGATCTGGGAGACTATTTAGAAGACCCAGAAAAATATATTAGAGCTTTTAAAGGTGTTACTCTGCATTATGACCTTACCTGAAAGGATGTGATGTATATCTTGGGACAAACGTTGACTCCCGACTCAGAAGCTCCAGTTTTGGGAAAAGCGGTTGCTTATAGAGATAAATTGCTTGGTAATAAATCAGTAAAAAAGAGGGAGGACGAGATAACTGCCCTCCCCACTAGGAGTCAGGCGGTCCCAGCTACAGAACCAGACTGGGACTATAACACTGCTAAAAGAAGATGAGATCAGAGTCATTTTGTCAGATGTATTCTTGAAGGACTCAGACAGGCGCGTCCTAAGCCTTTAAACTATGGCAAACTGGCAGACATAGAACAGGAAGAGAAGGAAGCTACTGGTAAATTCCTAGATAGACTGAGAGAAGCCCTTCGCAGATTCACTGAGATTGATCCCGAAAGTGAAGAGAAAAAAGAAATCTTAAAGGATAGATTTCTCACTCAGTCGACTCCAGATTTTCGCCGTAAGTTATCAAAACGGGCGTATAGACCAAATCAGTCTTTAGATAATCTGTTACAACTGGCTCAGACAGTCTATTATGGTAGAGAATATGAGGAAGAAAAAGAAAGAGAAAGACAAAAGAAAAGGCAGAAGCCCTCGCAATGGCTATAAAAACCGTTGTTAAGCAGCCTGAGAAAAATGCCCAGAGGGACCCAGGTGAAAAGGGATGGGCTTGCTATTGCTGTGGAAAGGAGGGGCATCTGAAGCGAGATCGCCCTCAGGCATCTAAGCCGCCCCTGGCTCCATGTCCGGTCTGCAAGGAACCACACTGGAGGAGAGACTGCCCCCAGAGGCGTAGGTCTCAGGGGTCTGACTCTCAAGACAATCAGGGCTGAAGGTGCCCAGGGGTCCCCACACAAGCTCCCATCCTAACTACACCTGAGAAACCCCGGGTATTGATAACGGTGAGAGGCCAATCCATCAATTTCCTTTTAGATACTGGGACAACTTACTCCGTGCTTATTGAAGCCCCTGGCCCACTTTCTTCCCTATCCGCTTCCGTAATGGGACTGTCTAGACGAGCCAAAAGGTATTATTCCAGTTATTCTCTATCTTACAACTGGGATTCTGTGCTATTTTCACACGAGTTTCTTATCGTGTCAGAATCACCCTCACCCCTTTTGGGGAGGGATATACTGAGCAAGGTCCGTGCCTCTGTTTTCATAAATATAGAGCCCTCCCTTTCTCTCCCTTTAGTTGAACAAAATGTGAATCCTGGAGTATGGGCTGATGGAAAATCTGTGGGTCGAGCACAAAATGCTATTCCTGTGGTTGTCAAGCTCAAAGACCTGCTATTGTTTCCACAGAGGAAACAGTATCCACTAAAACCTAAGGTTAAAAAAGGGTTAAAGCCCATCATTAAAAATTTAAAAGAGCAGGGACTATTAGTTCCCTGTAACAGTCCATACAACACTCCTATTTTGGGTATAAAAAAATCAAATGATAAATAGAGATTAGTTCAAGATTTACAAATAATAAATGAGGCTGTGGCTCCTTTACACCCTGTGGTGCCTAATCCTTATACTCTATTGTCTGAAATTCCTGAATGAGCCAAATATTTTTCAGTAATTGATTTAAAAGATGTCTTCTATTCAATGCCTTTGGCGGAGGAAAGTCAATTTCTATTTGCCTTTGAAGACCCTACTCAGCCAGCTTCTCAGTTAACCTGGACAGTTTTGCCCCAGGGATTTCGTGACAGTCCTCACCTATTTGGACAAAGTTTGTCACGGGATCTACAGAACTTTAATAGCTCTGAAGCGGTAGTATTAACAATATGTAGATGATACTTTGCTCTGTGCCGAGACAGAGGAAGCTTGTTCACGAGCCTCAGAAGATTTCTTAAACTTTCTGGCAGGCTGCGGTTACAAGGCATCAAGAGAAAAGGCTCAGCTTTGTCAACCATCTGTTAGATATCTGGGCCTAATCATATCAGAAGGGACTAGGGCCATAGGCCCTGAGAGAATTAAACCTATACTAAACCATCCCCTACCTATGACTTTAAGACAATTGAGAGGATTTTGGGGAATCACAGGCTACTGTCATATTTAGATTCCGGGCTATGGGGAACTTGCCTGGCCTTTATATAAACTTACAGCTAAAACTCAGCAGGCCCAAACCGACAAACTGATTTGGTCTCCAGATACTCAAAAGGCTTTTAAGGTTCTTCAGACTGCTCTCCTGCAAGCTCCGGCTTTGAGTTTGCCCACAGGGTCAGAATTTAACTTGTGTGTCACTGAAAGAAAAGGTATGGCCTTGGGAGTTTTGACACAACCCCGAGGGCCCCATCAACAATCTATTGCTTATCTATGCAAAGAATTAGATGTAATTACACATGGGTGGCCCCACTGCCTAAGAGTAATTGGGGCCATGGCTTTATTAGCACCTGAAGCTTTAAAAATAATTAATGGACAAAACCTTACTGTACTGACTTCTCATGAGGTGAGAAGAATCTTAAATTCTAAGGTTAATATTTGGATGACAGACAGTAGGCTTCTTAAATACCAGTCATTGTTGTTAGAAGGACCAGTAACTAAGCTTAAAGTTTGTAGAAATTTAAATCCTGCTACTTTCCTTCCTGAGAAGGAAAATAAAACACCTGATCACGATTGTTCCCAATTCCTAACTTTAAACTATGCAGCTTGGGAAGATCTAATGGATACCCCATTAGACAATCCTGACATGGAAATTTTTACAGATGGCGGTTCTTTTGTTCGGGATGGAAAGCGGAAAGCAGGTTATGCCCTGGTGACTGCTGAACAGGTTTTAGAAGCAAAATCTCTCCCCCAGAGAACCAGTGCCCAGTTAGCAGACCTTGTGGCTCTGACCCGAGCTCTAGAGTTAAGCAAAGGACAGTGAGTGAATATCTACAGGGATTCTAAGTATGCTTATTTAACTTTATATGCTCATGCTGCAATATGGAAACAAAGACAGTTTAAAACAGCAACTGGAGAACCTATTAAGCATTTCAGAGAGATTAAGAGACTTTTAACTGCTATCTATTGTCCTAAAGAAGTAGCAGTTATGCATTGCAAAGGGCACAGCAGGGATGGGAGTAAAGTAGCCTCCGGTAACCTGTTAGCTGACTCTCAAGCCAAAAAAGCAGCACTTTATGAAACCCCCTCCCTACAGACGCCTTTGATATGGACAGGTCCTGTGGAACAGGAAAAACCACAATATACTGAGGAAGAATTAGAAAGATATAAAAAAGAAGAGCAAAGATTACTGATAAAGGATGGTTACAGTCCGAGGATGGATGATTAATAATTCCTGAAAATGCTCGATGAAAAATTCTTAAGGATTTACATCAGAGTTTTCATTTGGGTGTAGAAAGTACTTACCAGATGGCTTCTCGTTTGTTTAAAGGTAAAAATGCAATGAAAACTTTAAAGAACATTATCAAACGGTGTGAGGTTTGTCAGAAAAATAACCCAAAGATTGAAAAGCTAGCAAAATCTGGATTACAACGAAAGGGAAAGTATCCTGGAGAGGACTGGGAAATTGATTTTACTCATATGCCAAAAGCTAATAGATATTCTTGCTTACAAGTTTGGGTGGATACTTTTACTAGATGGATTGAGGTTTTCCCCTGTCGTAGTGAACAAGCTAAAGAGGTTATAAAGATTTTAATCCATGAAATTATCCCCAGGTTTGGGCTGCCACGGAGCCTTCAGAGTGACCATGGCTCCGCCTTTAAAGCTGCTGTAACTCAGGGGGTGTCGAAAGCTCTAGGAATAGAGTATCACTTACACTGTTCCTGGAGACCCCATCCTCAGGAAAGGATGAAAAAGCTAATGACATTATCAAAAGACATCCGCGCAGATTAACTCAAAAAATGCAAGACAATTAGATCAAAGTCCTACCTATAGCTTTAATGAGGGCTCGAACTGCCCCAAAAAAGGAAGGACTGTCCCCCTTTGAATGTATTTATGGAAGACCTTTCTTACACACAGACGTTGTTATAGATCCTGAAGCCTTGGAGTTAACTAATTATGTAACTCAGTTCTCAGCTTTTCAACAGGCATTAACAGAACTCCGGAGACGACTCCTGACCCAGCCTCTGAATCTAGCAAGCCTCTATTTGAGCCAGGAACCGAGGTCCTCATAAAAACACTGGGGTCTGGGGGCCCATCCCTCGAGCCCCTCTGGGAAGGCCCTTACCAGGTTATTCTTTCTTCTCTCACGGCTGTCAAAGTGCCAGGAACTGATTCTTGGGTACAGCACACTCGAGTCAAGAGGTGGCACCCTGACCAGAACTAAGTGATGTCATTTTATGTTTTTACTTTCTATGCTCTGACTTTGTATGTTTCAGATGGGCCTGATAATCTATGTGAGCCTACTTCTGCTGACTCCAAAAATCCTGAGTCTGCCGTTTAATCCTCAAGACAATGCCTTCCTGTCCTAGACTCACTTCTATGCTACATTCCACAATCGGTCTAACTGCTGGGTCTGCGGAACACTCCCGTCTTCATCATTGGAAGCCTTCCCGTGGTGGACATCTCCACTTCAAGGAAAATACTTTCTCCAAGTCTGCGAATACCTTCGACAACAATCGCATGTGATGCCTCTTCTTCGTCTGATGACATCTAACAACCCTAGAATGGACTGGTGTGATACCTTAACTATGGACATGACGTGACTTTTAATTTTGATTATACACTGTCTCAGTTTAATAACTATTTTGCTGCACATAAGACAAATAGGTCTAGATCTGATGGTTTTATACCTGACGTTTATCAAATATGGGATGAGGTTATATGGCTAACTCCTGAAAAAGGACGTCTAATATCTACTGCCCCTATATGCTGGGAACAAACAGAGCCATCCCCCAAAGTTAGGCAACAACTTAATTACAATGATTGGAAACAACTGGGATTTTTGCCTCGGGAAATATGTAGCGTAATCATTCCCGTGTTTTCCAACCCCAGTTCAGGATCTCCCTTTGTCTGGCCAGGCACTAATTGGGACTGGATATCTCAGTCGTGCTGGCTTGCTCCAAACGGGACTTATTGGATATGTGGCTCTTATCTATGGGCTTGGCTTGCCCCTGGCTGGATAGGGAGATGCGCCCTGGGTCTAGCCTTTACTCATGGCTTTATATTTTCAGAGCTTCCAGAAAAGCCTTCTAATTTACCCCACCTTAAAACTCAGTGGGCAAGGTCTGTATTTCACTGGTATGATTATTTGGCTGCAGTGTTTGTCCCCTCTTTGGGAACTACAGATGTTATGCTGCGAGTGGATGCTTTGACTAATTTTACTCAACAGACATTACAAGATTCTCAAAAAGCTATTTCAGCTCTTAATGCTGAACAAGAACAAATTAGAAAGGTGATTTTACAAAACAGATTGGCTTTAGATATTCTGACAGCTGCACAAGGAGGAACTTGAGCCATCATTCATACTCAGTGCTGCACATAGATACCTGATACGAGCACTGATGTTACTCATTTTACTAAACACATGAACAAAATGACTGGGGCCATGGATACTCCTGAAGCCTCAATCGCCTCTCTTTGGGAGACGTTAACTAGTTGCCCATGGTGGAAAACTATCTTAATTACAATAATTCTGATTGTTTTGTTTTTGCTGTTTGCTCCCTGCATCTGTAACTGTGTAACTGGAAACTTTGTTTCTAGTCACATGAAAGCTTTTACGTTACAAATGGTTGCTCAAACTCCTGCTATCACTGCAGCTTCTTCCGACTACTATTTGGGGTCCCTGGATCAGACATCCTCACTATGAGGATTAGGAGAATATGTTGCCTCACCAATTTAGGGACAACGCCCCTTCTCAGCTCAGAAACAGTTATAGAATGAGAACGACGCCCTTTTTCCCTAGGCAACATAATTCTCCTAAAAGAAAAGGGGGGAATGAGAGGATAACAGGCAGGAAGGCCAGGGGTCTACAAACAGAGGAAAGAGGCTGCAAGTGCCAGACATTTTTATCTCTCTTAAGCGGCAGTAGGAAAAAAAAAACCGGAGATATTTTTTCTTCTCTATACAAATTTAAAAGAAGGTTACCCTTAAAATGCTATGTTGCCATGACACCTGGTTTCACCTGAAGCTAACTACTCTCAAACCTTGAGTTTACCAATACATTTCTTTTTTTTTTTTTATGGAAATGTTGTCTTAAGCTATGTTAATGTACTCCAGACTCGATCTTCAAGTTGGTTCTGCCAAACGGCCTAACTTACTTACTCAGGTATTGTTCCCCTAATCTATGTAAACGAAACTATTTGCTGGTATTCTGCCCTTCTACAAGATTCAAGTCAATTGTTTTATGGCCAGGGATGAATTATCTGGTGTCATTCTAAATTCTAAGACATTCCTTTCTTTTCATTAACAGACTGTAAGTGACTATATAACATACAGCTAAAGACTAGGAGGGGGGTACTCTTTTGCCTCCTTCTGATGCCTATGTCAGAAGCTTTCTCTATCTCCTTTATACTTTAATAAAACTTTATTACACAAAAGCTCTGAGTGGTCCAGCCTCGTCTCTGGCCCCGGATTGAATTTGTCTCCTCCAGAGGCGAAGAATCCTGGCGTCTTATCATTCAACAACAACCTTTCAGTACTATCTGGCTTTCCTTTTGGAGAGCCTCATCTTCTGCTACCCCATTTACCTTTCTGGTTATTGATTTAGTCATTCAAGTCTATACTTTGTCACCTTATTTTTTTTTTTGGACTTTCTGTCTTTCGGTTGGTATATGCTGTTTAACTCTGTTTTGACCCTGGAATATACTATGTCCATGTATGTATTTATTTGCTGCTGACTCAGGGCTGGTCTCTTGGGCTCCTGAATTATGCCTTGCTATGCCCACCTTGGAGCTTTTAAGTAATAATTACATTGAATAAGCTTTGGATATAACCCACTATACCATCTCTATTTCAATCTACTTGAACTGTGTCTTACCCTTTTAACATTGAAGAAAGAAACATGTGTTTAGTGCAACAATATTTGAAAACTATTACATTGTTTAAGGGCATCCCTTGTAGCTCAGCTGGTAAAGAATCTGCTTCAATACAGGAGACCTCAGTTCAGTTTTTGGGTTGGGACGACCGATTGGAGAGGGGGTAGGCTACCCACTCTAGTATTCTTGGGCTTCCCTGGTGGCTCAGCTGGTAAAGAATCTGCCTGCAATGCAGGAGACCTGGGTTTGGTCCCCGGGTTGGGAAGACTCTCTGGAAAAGGGAAGAGCTACCCACTCCAGTATTCTGGTCTGGAGAATTCCACAGACTGTACGGTCAATGGGGTGGCAAAGAGTCAGACATGACTGAGTGACTTTCACTTCACTTCACTTCACTTCAAATTGCTTAATCATAGCTTATTGTCACTGAAATTATCTGTAAAATTTAGGGAAATAATCTTTTGTATTTGAGCTGCAATAGATTTTTCTTAACACAAAGCCCTCTTGCCAACCTAGAATTAGAGTTTAAACCAGTGGATATTTGTTTTTGTTTTGTTTTGTTTTGTTTGTTTGTTTGTTTGTTTATAATTTTAGTGAGACCAAAATCCAACTTCATTAAATACATAGGGATTGCACAGCATATATTTTAGAAAATTTTATTTGGGAAGTAGATGTTGTTGAAATTGAGTGATTTGCTGATTTAATCCTATCTCCACTCCCATTTGGGCTTCCCAGGTAGCACTAGTGGTAAAGAACAAGCCTATCAAGGCAGGAGACTTAAGAGAAGCAGTTCGATCCCCTGGGTCAGGAGTAGCCTCTGGAAGAGGGTGTAGCAAACCATCCCAGTATTCTTGCCTGGAGAATTCCATGGACAGAGGAACCTGGAAGGCATGGTCCATAGGGTTGCAGAGTCAGACAAAACTGAAGTAACTTAGCACACATGCACCACTCCCACTTGGATCATTTGGGTTTGTTTTTTGTTGTTGTTGTTGTTGTTTTGCTTTTGTTGTTAATTTTTCAACTAAATTCCACAGGTATTCTTTCCAAAAAGTAATGTTGTAAAAATATAGATATGTGGACTAAGGAAAAACAATATATCTTTTCCAAGAAGATGGTTTGCACAGAACTTGACATCCTGAAAAACTGAGACTTTTATAAGTGCTGTTTATGAGATATTGTTCTTTGGACCAAAAATTCAGATACTAATAAATGAGCCAGATTGTCCCCACTGCCCAAGCCACTCTGAAAACAACACAGGCAGCTGGATTCAGCCAGCCTTGATGAACACTGGAAGAATCTCCTGTATGGAAGGAGCAGGGAATTGAGAAAAAAAAAAAAGTGATAAGTTGGTTCAGTCTTATGAGTTAAATCTCCTGGATACAATGATGTCACTGAAGATAAAAAGCATGAATGGCCTAATTGATCTTAACCAGTTATATTAATATTGAAAGTGAAACATAAAAGTGAAGATGTTCAGTCATGCCCAACTCTTTGTGACCCGGTGGACTGAAGCCCGCCAGGCTCCTCTGTTCATTTTCCAGGCCAGAATACTGTGGTGGGTAGTCATTTCCTTCTCCAGGGGAACTTCTCAATCCAGGGGTCAAACCCAGGTCTCCTGCACTGCAGGTGGATTCTTTAACATTTGAGCCACCATGGATGCTTCATTAAAATTAAGACCACAGTAAACAGAAAAATATCTACTACTGCTTCACTGACTACCTTAAATCCTTGGACTGTGTATATCACAACAAACTGTGGAAAATTCTTAAAAAGATGAGAATGTCAGACCACCATACTGCCTCCTGTGAAGCCAGTATGCAGGTCAAGAAGCAACAGTTAGAACTGGACATGGGACAACAGACTGGTTCCAAATCAGGAAAGTACTTTAGACAGTATCTTGTCACCCTGCTTATTTAACTTATATGCAGAGTACATCATGTGAAATGCTGGGCTGCATAAAGAACAAGCTGGAATTAAGATTGTCTGAAGAAGTATCAATAACCTCAGATATGCAGATGATACCACCCTATGGCAGAAAGTGAAGAACTAAAGAGCCTCTTGGTGAAAGTGAAAGAGGAGACTGAAAAAGTTGGCTTAAAGCTCAAAATTCAGATAACTAAGATCATGGAATCTTGTCCCATCATTTCATGACAAATAGATGGGGAAACAATGGAAACAGTGTGAGACTTTATTTTGGGGGGTTCCAAAATCACTGCAGATGGTGACTACAGCCAAGAAATTAAAAGACCCTTGCTCCTTGGAAGTAAAGCTATGACCAACTTCAAGAGCATATTAGAAAGCAGAGGCATTACTTTAACAATGAAGGTCCGTCTAGACAATGCTGTGGTTTTTCCAGTAATCATGTACAGATGTCAGAGTTGGACCATAAGGAAATCCTAGTGCTAAAGAATTGATTCTTTTGAACTGTGATGTTGGAGAAGACTCTTGAGAGTCCCTTGGATGGCAAGGAGAACAAACCAGCCAATCCTAAAGAAAGTCGGTTCTGAATGTTCATTGGAAGGACTGGTGCTGAAGCTGAAACTCCAATACTTTGGCCACCTGCTGCAAAGAATGGAGTCATTGGTAAAGACCCTGATTCTGGGCAAGATTGAAGGTGGGAGAAGGGGACGACAGAGGATGAAATGGTTGGATGGCATCACCGACTCAATGGACATGAGTTTGAGCAAGCTTTTGGAGTTGGTCATGGACAAGGAAGCCTGGAGTGCTGCAGTCCATGGGGTCACAAAGAATCAGACATGACTGAGCAGCTGCACTGAATAGAACTGACACGGAGCACATCATGTGAATTGACACACAAGCTGGAATTAAGATTGTGGGGAGAAATATCAGTAACCTCAGATATGCAGAATATATCACCCTATGGCAGAAAGTGAATAGGAATGAAAGAGCCTCTTGATGAAGGTGAAAGAGGAGAGTGAGAAAGCTGGCTTAAAACTCAACATTCAAAAAGCAAAGATAACGGCATCATTTTCCATCACTTCATGGCAAACAGATGGGGAAAGAATTCAAACTGCGACAGACTTTATTTTCTCAGACTCCAAAATCACTGTGGACAGTTACAGCAGCCATTAAATTAAAAGGTGCTTTCTCCTTGGAGGAAAAGCCATGACAAACCTAAACAGTGTGTTAAAAAGCAGAGACATCATTTTGCCTACAAAGGTCAATATAGTCAAAAGCATGTTTTTTCCAGTAGTCATGTACAGATATGAGAACTGGACAACAACAATAACAAAAAAAAAAAAAAAAAAGGGGGGGGGGGCGCTGAATGCTGAAGAATTGATGGCCTTAAACTGTAGTGCTGGAGAAGACTCTTGACAGTCCCTTGGACTAGTAAGGAGATCCAACCAGCCAATTCTAAATGAGACTAGTACTCAGGGCTGGTGCACTGGGATGACCCAGAGGGATGGGATGGGAAGGGAGGTGGGAGGGGGGTTCAAGATAGGGAACACATGTAAATCCATGGCTGATTCATATCAATCTATAGCAAAAACCACTGTAATATTTTAAAGTAATTAGCCTCCAACTAATAAAAATAAATGAAAGAAATAAATGAATAAATAAATTAAAAAGAAAGAAAGAAAATCAGTCCTGAATATTCATTGGAAGGACTGATGCTGAAGCTGAAGTGCCAACACTTTGGCCACCTGATGTGAGGAGCCTACTCACTGGGAAAGACCCTGATGCTGGGAAAGGTCAAAGGCAAGAGGAGAAAGGGACGACAGAGGATGAGATGGTTGGATGGCATCACCGACTCAGTGGACATGAGTTTCAGAAAATTCTGGGTGATGGTGAAGGACAGGGAAATCTAGCATGCTGCAGTCCATGGGGTCACAAAGAGTGGGACACAACAACAACAGCAAATAAAGAAATAACAAAGTGGATGACTAAATCAGACAAACACAGTTTGAGAAGAATTTAGAATTTGAAAGGAGGATAAGAAAATGACAATAAAAACCTAAAAAAAAAAGCCTAAGACAGAGAGTGAAATGAAAACTTTTCAATCTTAATATTAAAATTCTTGAAGCCAGAGTTAACAAATCTAAATTGAACAAACAAACATACACACACACACACACATATATATATATATATATATATATAAAGAATGTAAAAATCAGGACTATTCTAAACTTTTTATTTTCTTCTATAAGAATGCAAATGGGAGTTAAGTTCACTCTTTCCAATTTTGGTAAACAAATCTGGGGAGAAAATAGAGTAACTGAAAACACAAATATTTGTGAATATATATGTACATTAAAATATATAAAATGAATAATTGACACTCCTGAACTGTTCTAATTGCTACCTATTTAGTGACCATTTATTCTTTGACAATATAAAATTCATATAAAGCTGCTTTCTCCTGTTGGAAAAAAAAAAAAAAAATGCAATCCACACTTTTAGTGACCAGTCTAGAAATGGTGGGAGTCCTGAATCAGATTGAAAAATCCTTGGATATTTCAAAGTGAAAGTAATGAAACCCAATTCTGATCTAAGCACACAGCCATGCTTGAAGTTATTGCTTTGCACAAAAAGTGATTTTTTTGTGAAAATGCTAGTAAAAATAGCCTTGCATCTTTTTCTCAAGTTGATCACATAGTGGTGACTGTAGCTGCTTGTTTGACAAGAATATTAGTGCTTTTGATTTCATAGTTTGCCTGAAGCTTTGCTCCCATGAACTTTCCCTTTCCCTTGAATCTGCTCCGATGATAACATAGCAATTGTTAATTTTAAATATATTTCTCTCTGCTAGTGAATAGCACATTACATATTCTTAAGTCTATTTCCAGCCTGATCCTCTCCCTTACCTCCACACCACAGGAAATTTCAGGGAAATTCTGCAAAATTAAATTTCATACATAGAACTTTGTAGATGAAGCATAACTAAAATACTTAATAGAAAATAAAATGATCAAATATCTAAGTGCTTTTATATTCCTTTTCTTGGTTTTAATCAGCAATCTTTATTACATATTCACTGATGTAAAGGAGTTTTTAGGGTAGAGATCTCTTTAGAAAAGAAACTTTGTAATGAATAAAAGACTTCTATACCCTCAAACAATTTATTTTTTAACATGGCAATAAAGAAACTGAAAGGAGCTGCAAAAACTTTTTCTCCTTGTGAGTATTTGCTATCTGTTAAGTCCTTGCCCAGCAAACAGATTAATTACTCATCTTCAAAAGGGGAAAAATGAGAATGATTAAACATATAAATAATCTAAGCCACATTAATGAAATGTTTCAGAGTAACTGTGGTTGAGAGTTGCTAATTTTCTCTTATCTTGGAAATAATGTGACAGCAAAAGTGATACTGATAAGTACTGAAAAAAGTCATCTTAATATTACAGTTGTCCCATTATTGCCACAGCAAAGTCATGAGCATTTCCCTCTTTATCTCTGTTATAAAAATAGCACATTTTTCTTCAAATTTTTAAAGTAAACTTTCAATCTATGGTGATTATAAATAATTAATATGGAATATTAATTTGAAGATTTTTGATAATTCTTGTACATATTAATTATTAGTACATTATTTTTTAAAGAAGAATTCACATGTAAAATTTTAAACAGGGACATGTTTTTTTCCCAATATTTCTTTTTTTTTTTTCCATTTATTTTTATTAGTTGGAGGCTAATTACTTTACAATATTGTAGCGGTTTTTCAATATTTCTAAGGTCACAGAGTTGACAATATAGAAATACTTTTGTTTCGAACTCACAATACATATCAAGTGCTTTACCTTTTTAAAATAATTATAATCCTCCACAACAGTTCTTCAAATCAGTCTCTATCCTACTTTTCCCATGAGCAAACTGAACCCTGGGCTGGTTAAATTATTGGATGAATATCAACAGCTATTAAGTGACAAAATGATATTTTGACTCAAATTCTTGCTTCTGCAGCATAGTCCATTGAGTTGTAGAATATGATAAGTATTTGAAATTCAACTTGAACTTAAACTAAATGCCACCAAGCTTTCATTAGACATAATTATTTCATGAAGCTGCCCCTTCCATTGACTTAGGCTGTCTTGTCTTTTTATTCTACAGTTTCTTCCTGAAAGTGAAAGTCACTCAGTAGTGTCTAACTCTTTGTGACCCCCATGGACTATACAGTCCATGGAATTCTCCAGACCAGAATACTGGAGTGGGTAGACTTTCCCTTCTCCAGGGGATCTTCCCAAGCCAGCGATAGAACCCAGGTCTCCTACACTGCAGGGAGATTCTTTACCAGCTGAACCATAAGGAAGCCCAAGAATACTGGAGTGGGTAGCCTATCCCTTCTCCAGTGGATCTTCCTGACCCAGGAATTGAACCGGGGTCTCCTGCATTGCAGGCGGCTTCTTTACCAACTGAGCTACGATGGAAGCACACAGTTTCTTCCTAGACTAATTTAAGGCAAGATTCTTAATCATTTTTTATATCTTACTTATTCCTAGATGAGTATTCAAAGATCATGTCACTCCTGAATTCAAGGCATTAGATAGCTCCAGATGACTATTACCACCCTTATCCAACCCGTCCAATTTCAATATATTTCCTTCAAACCTGGTTATTTTTTAGTTGTTTACCCAACAAATAACACCATGATACAACTAAACTTTTATGTCAAATTTAAAAAGACTGTCTTGCTCTCAGCCTTCTCTCACCTATTTCTAATGCATCACCAATTTCAATTAGCTATCTTTTAAATATTTCTGATTGACTCATGCTCCTAAATCTCCTCTGCCACAAGCTTATTACAAACTGTCATCATCTTTTATTTTAATTGCTGTTAAACCTAATTTGCTGCCTATTTTTCACTCAGATCCACTTTTAATCCACTCAACATATTACCTATAGCTAGAGAGACATTCTCAAAACATGCATCAGGTCATGCAATGTCCATTAAAACCCTCCAACAGCTGACCATTGCTTTAAGTTAAATTCATTGAGTTTGTCTAAAAATTCCTGCATAATCTGCCTTCCAAGCCTCATTAAACATCACTCGCTCACCCAGGAAATAGCCAGTTCAAAGTCCAGGGGGGTTTTGTGGGTGTTGTGCAGTCCTCTTCACTGGAAATCGATGGAAAAGACAGGTGAAATGCCTTCCCTGAAGCAGGGAGGGCTGAAAACTTCACTGAAAGTCTCATTTTGGGAGTGAAGAGTGGGAAAGTCATAGCAATGATGAAAACCCACAGGACTGACTTTATAAGGACTCTATGCCCTGGTAATAGAGAAAGTTATTTAAGTAGACTTTCACTCTGTTCTCTAGGAACAAATCTTTTCTCGATGTCTCCCCATCCCCCCACACCCCCCACCCCGCCATAATCCATGACAACATTTGTAATTGGGCATTAGGGAGTGTTCCTTCTTGGATAATTCATATTTTATAGCCATATCCTGCAAGTAAAATAATTTTTAGGCCAGGCTTATGATTTATTTGATACCTCCCTTATGGTAGAAAGTGAAGAGGAACTAAAAAGCCTCTTGATGAAAGTGAAAGAGGAGAGTGAAAAAGTTGACTTAAAGCTCAACATTCGGAAAACTAAGATCATGGCATCTGGTCCCATCACTTCATGGGAAATAGATGGGGAAACAGTGGAAACAGTGGCAGACTTTATTTTTGAGGGCTTCAAAATCACTGCAGATGGTGATTGCAGCCATGAAATTAAAAGACATTCCTTGGAAGGAAAGTTATTACCAAACTAGATAGCATATTCAAAAGCAGAGACATTAATTTGCCAACAAAGATCCGTCCAATCAAGGCTATGGTTTTTCCAGTGGTCATGTATAGATGTGAGAGTTGGACTATGAAGAAAGCTGAGCGCTGAAAAATTGATGCTTTTGTACTGTGGTGTTGGAGAAGACTCTTGAGAGTCCCTTGGACTGCAAGGAGATCCAACCAGTCCATCTTAAAACAGATCAGTCCTGGGTGCTCATTGGAAGGACTGATGCTGAAGCTGAAACTCCAATACTTTGGCCACCTCATGTGAAGAGTTGACTCATTGGAAAAGACCCTGATGCTGGGAGGGATTAGGGGAAGGAGGAGAAGGGGACGACAGAGGATGAGATGGTTGGATGGCATCACCAACTCGATGGACATGGATTTGAGTAAACTCCGGGAGTTGGTGATGGACAGGGAGGCCTGGCGTGCTACGATTCATGGGGTCACAAAGAGTCGGACATGACTGAGCAAATGAACTGAACAGAACTGATGGTTTATTTGATAATAGTGAATAAGTGAATCTAATCACCTTGGTCAGTACCACGTATTTGAATCTATACCCAAATTTTCTGCTAGATGTTAATTATCTAGCTTGATCTATCTATTTGAGTCTTACCTCCTTGATTTTTTTTTTTTTCATTCCCTCTGAAATTAATGACTTATGATTTGAACCCTGTTAATCAGTTCTCCCCACACTTCAGCTTCTGCCTATATCTAAGTCCTTTGTTCAGCAAAAAGATCTAGGTAAGCCTCTCCCAGGTGGGGATCTAGAAGCAGTTGACTTTTTCAGTCTGCAAGTCTCAGATTTTTCTTATTTCTTCTTTAAATTCACTTCTGCTTTCAAACTACCCAATTCTTCCTCATCTCTCTTTTTAATTAGTTATTTATTTTCAGCAATGCTTTTCTGTGTCGCTTTAAAAACAGCACACATAACTGATAGTCTGCTGTATAACCGTTTCTTCTGCAGCTATCCAGATTTTCAAGGGAAGCGATTTTACAAAATGACTATCCTTTATAATAATTGGCATGTTTCCAATGTCTGATAAACACTTCCTCACTGACTGCCATCTGCTAAGTAAGCTGAGAGATCCTAGTACTTCATTTTTATTTTTATAATGTATAATTTGCATGTAGATCTCCCTTATTTGTTTAGTACATTTTGACAAATACATAAACTTGTGTAACAAATATCACAATCAAGATTTAGAACTCTTTTATCATCCCAGAAAGTTTTTTCATGTCCTTTTCCAATCAATGCTCCTACAACAAGAGATATCAGATCTAATTTTTATCATCACAAATTTGTTTTGCCTTTTCTTAAAGTTTACATAAATCAAATCACACAAATGATCTCTTCTGCATAAATCTTCTTTTGTTTTAAGTACTGTTTTTTCTTTAATCCATTATGTTGAGGATATGAGTTGCAAACTAATTTTAATTGTAGAGTAGTGTTACATTGTGTATATATACATTTTTAAATTATTCATCTGTTTATAGACAGCTGGGAAGCTTCCAGTTTGTTGGAAATATTTGGAGCTTTGAACACTCTTGTACTAATTTTTTTGTGGATATGATGTTTTAATTTCTCTTGCAAAAATAAATACAAAATGGAATTTCTGAGTCATAGAAAGTTCATATTGAAATTTATAAGAAGCTATCAAATGGTTTTCTAACTTGGTTCTGTTTCATATTTTCATTGTCAATGAATGAAGTTTCCGGTTGCATCAGAAACTCACAGATATTCATGCTTTCAGTTCTTTTTATTTTTGCAATGTTAGTTAGAGTGTAGTGGTATCAGATAATTTTCTTTCTCTAATGGCAGTTATAGCACATTTTAATTTGTTTACTGTCTAGTTGTATATTTGCTTTGTGAAATATCCAACTCTTTGTTCACTATTTACTTGGGTTATTTGATTTTTAAAATTGGTTTTAAGAGCTTTTCACATCTACATATGTGTCTTGTCCAACATTTTTATTCTGAATATTTAACCTATGCTATAGCTTGACTATTTTTCATGATGACTTTTAATGAGCAGAATTTGTTCATTTTGAGAGAGACATACTTATCAATGGTCAATGTACAGTTGTGTGTGTGCATTTGTGTTACTGTCAAAGATAACTTAGCAAGCCACAAGGTCATAAAGATATTCTTTTATATATTCTTAAAAAACAATTTTTTTCCTAATGGAAAGCAATGCTGCATATCCATTGAAAGGACATGCTGAAGCTGAAGCTCCAGTACTTTGGCCACCTGATGCAAAGAACTGATTCACTGGAAACTACCCTGATACTGGGAAAAATTGAGGGCAAAAGAAGAGGGCAGCAGAAGATGAGATGATTAGATAGCATCACCAACTCATGAGATGTGAGATAGTAGAGGACAGGTAAACCTGATGTGCTATAGTCCATGGGGTCACAAAGAGTCAGACAGGATTTAGTGACTGAATGACAGCAACAATAGTTACTTTTTGCTTTTTGTTTTTTTCATTTTTTTTTTAACTGTACTATACGATGGTAGTCATTTATGCAATCAAACACTAATATAGACATTATGTAGTTATTTTGTAGATGGTACTTAATATCTACAATCAGTCGGTATTAAGTAACTGAGAGATTAACCAGTTATTTGAAAAATCTTCAATAGCAAAACAAGTTTCCACAGAGAACAAGAAATTCTGCTGGTTGATGTACTGAAGCATCAGCTCTTACCCTAAAGTTCCTATTCCAGCCTGGTAATATCTCTGTCTGTTACATACTATGATGATCATAATTTCCTATGGGTTCTATTTGATAGAACTCTGACTGATATGTATCCTTATCACCTTTTTCCAGAGTTTAATTGGAGCAATATTTTGCTAAATATTACTTTAATTTCTTATTTACTTTTTTCGATGCAAGACTTCATATGTAAACAGCTTGATTTATCTACACAAGTGGATAGATGGAGATGTTCATTAATTGGGATCGTTTCAAAATTAATGGACTTTCCTGGTGAGAATCTACCTGCAACGTAGGAGACCCGGGTTCAATCCCTGGGTCTGGAAGACCCCTGGAGAAGGAAATGGCAATCCACTCCAGTATTCTTGCCCAGAAAATCTCATGGAGAGAAAAACCCGGTGGGCTACAGTCTACAGGGTCGACAAGAGTCAGATATGATCGAGCAACTGAAACAAAAAAGTAATAAATCAGACAGAGCTAACTGTAAGCACCTGACGTGTTTGTGGCAAAACACCAAGCTTATCATTAGGTTTAGACAATAAGCAAAACAATTTTACAAAATATTTATTTTTATTTATTTATTTTTGGTTGCACTGAGTCTTCATTTCTACGTGCAGGCTTTCTCTAGTTGTAACAAGCTGGTCTACTCTTCACTGCAGTGCAGTGGTTTCCCATGTTGTGGAGCATGGACTCTAGAGCATGGGCTCAAATGTTGTGGTGCATGGGCTTAGTTGCTCTGAGGCATGTGGAATCTTTCCAGGCCAGTGATCAAACCTGTGTTCCCTGCTTTGACTGGCAGACTCTTACCCACTGCAACATCAGGGAAGTCCCCAAAATCTTTTAAAATAATAATAATAACCACGTCTAAAGGCTTAGGTTACAGAATTTCTTCTATAGGTGTAGATAAGAAATTCATTTTGCCCATAGCTGTATTGAAGCTTTCTATTCAAGAGTATCAACAATATATGATAAAGAAACATGCTTATGAATAACTTTTCTTGTCTGACCCTCAAGTGTTCTACTTAGGAAATGACGTGTTTTAGTCATTGAGGGATGGGAGGGATGGGTAACTCAAGAACATAAGGACTTGTTTCACACTTCACTTCAGACGCTAGTAAGTAAATTTCTGGGGGCATCCTTAAAAGCAGTTACTTATAGACTCATTGATAGGCATCCAAACAGGCGGTCCTGGAACAGAGGTCTTGGTTATCTATAGTTATTATACAGTAATCCAAGGAATTCCTGTCTGGCTTGCGAGTATGTGTATAAAGGCAGAAATGTAGATCAAGATGAAAAGCTGATAAAGTTTTGAGCTTTAAGATCAGGAATAAATCATCAGAACCACTGCAGTGGGTAGTAGCAATAATATTTAATTCTCCAAAAGAGCCAAGTAGAACCAGTTGCAGCTCATCAATCACTGGTTCAGTTCTGTTACTAGTTCAGTTTTCACTCAGACACCCTACTCAAATACTGTGGAGTTCCTGAAGAGCCTTGTGATTATTAGAACCCCTTTTCCAGTAAATCCCCAAAGTCATTTAAACCCATACTTTCACCATCAAATGCCATTTTATAAAGAGAAGGGAAATCTGAGTGACTATCTTTCCCATGAAAATATAAACAACAACCTATAATATTCATTTTAATAACCTTGAAAGACCCATCATAAACTTTGACAGATAACCTTTGCTTAATCTGAATTGAAGTTTAAGGGCAAAATAGGTCAGTGAAACCTGAAACAAGAGAGTAGCTCATCTTGGGTATGGCTACTCATGCCAGGATTAGAGATTGTCCATGCTCCCTGCAGATGTTTAGTATCCTGGAATTGTTAGTTAAGGGCAAGTTAAAGTAAGATGATCCCAAGAGGGAATTACGTTTATTTAATTATGTGTTGATTTTGAAGCTAGAACTGGATTCTCTACAAAAATCTCTAAATTTTAATGCTGTCCTTCAAACTCTAGCTAAAGTGCTTTGAAGCTTCACTGGACCACAGAAATTCTATTTTCACTAGTCATTTAACAGTCGTATAGTATTGAGTTACACCTTTTGAACCAATATTGCATTCCAAATTAACTCATTATTATTAATTGATTTTTCATTTGACTGAGCATTTCCTTCTAACCTAAATTGTAGCTCTTTAAGGACAAAATGTGGGCATCTCTTTGTGTTCCTTTAAGTTCTTCTTAAAGTAGACACTTTAAAATATTGGTTGGTTAATAAATAGCTTAATTTATATACTAGTTGCAGGGACATATCTACACAATTATTCTGAAATACTGTCCTAGGAAAAGAAGACCTTAATTTTATCTTGAAATTTATGAAAAGCAACAACCAGGAATTGCCTGAAATTTGCATATTACAAGAGAAAAAAATTTAAAAGGCAAATGAGAGAACAAAGCACAATATAGTTTTGATATATGAAAACATATGAATGTCATACAGTATTTCTGAATAATATGTTTTTTTTATTAATACACCTATTTAAAATTTCAATGAAATGATGTCAACGTAATATCCTATTACAGATTACAAGAAATCAACATTAGTGGCATATTCTGCCTTTGAAATTCCAGCCAAATCCATAATCTTCTAACTAGATATAGAAATAGGCAGAAGCTGAGTTGAGTAGGAGACTCAGTTCAGTGCCAGTACAACTTGTGATTCTAGTCATGTAGGAAGAACAGTGGAGACACAGAAAGAAATGAGAAGATTATAATTTAGATAAAAGGGAATAAGAAAATAGAGTCTTTCACTTATAGTCACTGGTTTATAAAGTCACTGAGCAAATCTGAAGATCATGGATTTGCTTTGAATTCAGCTTGAGTTCTAAACTTGACAGTGTATTAATAACTTCTAAATGACTTATGAAAAAAATCCCTTGATGTGATTTTTATTGGCATTTAATAGGTTAGTTCACAAATTATTGAGGTGACATGGTGAAAGCACTAATTGAACATGACATTTCTATAAAATGCTATTAAAAATATTACAGTACCTACTGCCAGGTGAGTTGATTGTACCTTTCCTGCTATGTTAAATGATAAATTTAAAGGTAAGAAAAATAAACTTACCAATGAATTCAAAATTCTCAGGATGGGATCATTTCACAGACAAAGTAAAATAAATAAGGCATTGTAATTTACTTATCGGATGTTCTCTATAATTTTAAATGCAAATCAGTACTTAAAATATGCATTATAATTTAAAAATATTCCTGTGAATAATTATGCAAGAAAATGTGTTTGAGGGAGAGTAAATGTCTCCCTGTCCAAGAGGATCGCTTTTATTACCTGCTAATTTGCTTAAATTGTATTATTAGAAGGACTCACCTGGATTAGGATATGGATTCCAAAAGGCTGCACTGAGAAGACAGCTATGTTTTCTTAAATGTTGTGTCTGTGCTCTTGCAAAAATATGTATGTTTTGTTGAAGTATAATTGATTTACAATCATATGTTAGTTTTAGAGATACAACTTAGCAATTCAATATTCTTATAGATTATAATACATTTAAAGTTATTACAAAATATTGGCTTTTTCCCTGTTGTTTTTGTTGTTGTTATTCAGTTGCTAAATCATGTCCCACTCTTTGGGACCCAACGGATTGCAGCACACCAGGCTTTCCTGTGCTTTCCTGTCTCACGGAGTTCACTCAAATTCATGTCCACTGAGTCGGTAATATTATCTAACCTTCTCATCCTCTGCCGTCCACTTCTCCTTTCGCCTTCAGTCTTTTCCAGCATCAGGGTCTCTTCCAATGAGTCAGCTCTTATCAGGTGGCCAAAATATTGGAGTTTCAGCTTCAGCATCAGTCCTTCCAATGAACATTCAGGGTTGATTTCCTTTAGTATGGGCAGGTTTGATCTCTTTGCAGTCCAAGGGACTCTCAAGAGTCTTCTCCAGCACTACAATTTGAAAGCATGAATTCTTCAGGGCTCAGACTTATTTATGGCACAACTCTCACCCCCATGCATGACTACTGGAAAATCAATAGCTTTGGCTATACAGTCTCTGCTTTTTAATATGCTATGTTTGTTGTAGCTTTCCTTCCAAGGAGCAAGCCACAATTTCATGGCTCCAGTCACCATCCACAGTGATTTTGGAGCCTAAGAAATTAAAAATCTGTCACTGCTTCCACTTTTCCCTCATCTATTGCCAGGAAGTAGTGGGGCCAGATACCATGATCTTTGTTGTTTAATGTTGAGCTTCAAGCCAGTTTTTTCACCCTCCTTTTTCATCCTGTGCTGTACAATAAATATACATATCATCCTGCAGTCATTTATTTTATACTTGGTACATTGTACTTCTTAATAGCCTAACACAACCTTGCCCCTCTCCCTTTCCCTCTTCACATAGGTAACCACTAGTTTGTTCTCTGTATCTATTTCCGTTTTGTTATATTTGCTCTTTTTTTTTTTTTTTTTCAGATTCCATAGTTAAATGGTAATTTTCAGCATTTGTCTTTCTTTGTTCGACTTACTTCACTAAGTTAATACACTTTAGGTTAATCTGTATTGATGAAAATAGTAAAATTCTATTCATTTCTATATGAGTAATAAATATATCTATACATATCATATCTTTATAGATTCACTGGTTGATAGTCACTTAGGATGCTTCCTTATTTTGAAAATAGTAAATGATGCTGCTAAGAACATTAGAGTGCATGTATCTTTTCCAATTAGAGTTTTCATTTGGGGGGGATATATACACAAGAGTCCCTTGGACTGCAAGGAGATCCAACCAGTCCATCCTAAAAGAGATCAGTCCTGGGTGTTCATTGGAAGGACTGATGTTGAAGCTGAAACTCCAATACTTTGGCCACCTGATGCAAAGAGCTGACTCATTGGAAAAGACTCTGATGCTGTGAAGGATTGAGGGCAGGAGGAGAAAGGGATGACAGAGGATGAGATGGTTGAGTGGATGAGATGGCATCACCGACTCAATAGACATGAGTTTGGGTGGACTCCGGGAGTTGGTGATGGACAGGGAGGCATACTGCGGTTCATGGGGTCACAAAGAGTCGGACATGACTGAGCAACTGAACTGAACTGAACTGATACCCAAGAATAGAATTTTTGGATCAAAGCGTTGTTATATTTTAAATATCTTGAGGAAACTTACAATATTGTTCACAGTGACTGCAATAATTCACATTTCTACTAACAGTGTATTAGGCTACCTTTTTCTCCACATTCTCACCAATATTTGTTATTTGTGATCTTTTTTTATTTTTATTTTTTTTAATTAGAATATATATGCTTTACAATGTTGTGTTAGTTTCTACTGTACACAAAGTGAATCAGCTGCCTGTATACATACATCCCCTCTTTTTTTGGAGTTCATCCCATTTAGGTCACTGTGCTTATAGACTAAAACCCAAAGGAATTCAGAAGTTGCTTTATGAGCAAGAACATGGCTGAGATCTGAATCATTTATTGGACCTAGATTTTCTCTTCTATAAACTCGCAAAAGCAACAGTATGGGCTGTTGTGAGGATTAAAGAATGTAAGAGTTCAAATCTACTCAGTGCGGTGAACTGCTCTTTCTGTAATGCAAACTCCCTGGTTGCTAGGTCAACTTTTTATTCTTTGCTGGAGATATATATATATATATATATATATATATATATATATATATATATATATATATATCCCCCTCCCTTTTCAACCTCTATTTTACATATGGCAATGTAAGTTTCCATGTTACTCTTTCCATACATCTCACCCTCTTCTCCCCTCTCCACATGTCCATAATTCTATTCTCTATGTCTGTTTCTCCATTGCTGCCCTACAAATCAACTCTTCAGTACCATTTTTCTAGATTCTGTGTACATACATTAAAATATGATATTTATCTTTCTCTTTCTGACTTACTTCAGTCTGTATAATAGGCTCTAGGTTCATCCTCTTCTTTAGAACTGACTTAAATGCATTCTTTTTTATGGCTGAGTAATTGTGCATATGTACCACAACTTATTTAACCAGTTTAATGATTCCTATTTAACCAGTTACCTGTTGATGGACATCTAAATTGCTTCTATGTTCTAGCTATTGTAAATAGTGCTGCAAAGAACATTGGGATACATGTGTCTTTTTCAGTTTTGGTTTCCTCAGGGTATATGCCTAGGAGTGAGATTGCTGGGTCATATGGTGGTTTTAGTCCTAGTTTTTTAAGGAATAACCATACCGTCTTCCATAGTGGCTGTATAAATTTACATTCTCACCAACAGTGCAAG
This sequence comes from Dama dama, assembly GCF_033118175.1. Classification (NCBI taxonomy): domain Eukaryota; kingdom Metazoa; phylum Chordata; class Mammalia; order Artiodactyla; family Cervidae; genus Dama; species Dama dama. The sequence goes on from NC_083681.1 coordinate 5,054,406, forward strand.
GATGTTCCCTTTTCTCCACACCCTCTCCACGTTTGTTTGTAGACATTTTGATGGTGGTCATTATGACCAGTGTGAGGTGATATCTCATTGTAGTTTTGATGTGCATTTCTCTAATAATGACCAATGTTGAGCATCTTTTCATGTATTTAGCCATCTTTACGTCTTCTTTGGAGTTTAGATCTTTTTCCCAATTTTTGATTGAGTTGTTTGTTTTTCTGGTATTTAGTTGTATGAGCTGCTTCTATATTTAGGAAATTAATCCTTTGTCAATTGTTTCATTTGTTATTATTGTCTCCCATTCTGAGTGTTGTCTTTTCACCTTGGTTATAGTTTCCTTTGCAGTGCAAAAGTTTTTAAGCTTAATCAGGTCCCAGTTGTTTAATTTTGTTTTTATTTCCATTACTCTAGGAGGTGAGTCATAGAGGATCTTGCTTTGATTTGTGTCATCGAGTTTTCTGCCCTTTTCCTCTTAAGAGTTTTATAGTCTCTGGTCTCATATTTAAGTCTTATCCATTTTGAATTTATCTTTGCCTATGGTGTTAGTAAGTGTTCTGATTTCATTCTTTTACATGTAGCTGTCCAGTTTTCCCAGCACCATTTACTGAAGAGGCTGTCTGTGCCCCATTGTATATTGTTGCCTCCTTTGTCAAAAATAAGGTAATAGGTGCATGGGTTTTTTTCTGGGCTTTCTATCTGTTCCATTGATCTATATTTCTGTTTTTGTGCCAGTACCATACTGTCTTGATGACTGTAGGTTTGTAGTATAATCTGAAGTTAGGAAGGTTGATTCCTCCAGCTCCATTTTTCTTTCTCAAGACTGCTTTGACTTTTCAGGGTCTTTTGTGTTTCCATATGAATTGTAAATTTTTTCATTCTGATTCTGTGAAAAATGCCATTGATAATTTGAAAGAGATTGCATTGAATCTGTAGATTGAATTTGGCAGCATAGTCACTTTCACAATATTGATTCTTCTTATCAGGAAGGTGGAATATCTCTCCATCTCTGTCATCTTTGATTTCTTTCATTAGTGTCTCATAATTTTCTATGTACAGTTATATTTGATCTCCTTAAGTAAGTTTATTCCTAGATATTATATTCTTTTTGTTGTAATGGTGATGGGAATGATTCCTTAATTCCTCTTTCTGATTTTTCATTGTTAGTATATAGAAATGCATGTGATTTCTGTGTATTGATTTTGTATCCTGTGACTTTGCTAAATTCACTGATTAGCTCTAATATTTTCTGATAGTATCTTTAGGGTTTTCTATATACAGTATCATGTCATTTGCAAAAATGAGAGTTTTACATCTTTTTTGATCTGGATTCCTTTTATTTCTTTTTCTTATCTGACTGCTGTAGCTAAAACTTCCAAAACTTGAATAATAGTGATGAAAGTGGACACCCTTGTTTTGTTCCTGATCTTAGGGGAAATGTTTTCAGTTTTTTCACCATTGAGAATAATGTTTGCTGTAGGCTTATTATATATGACATTTACTATGTTAAGGTAGGTTCCTTCTATGCCCATTTCTTGAAGAGTTTTAATCATAAATGGGTGTTGAAATTTGTCAGTGGCTTTTTCTGCACCTATTGAGATTATCATATGGTTTTTATCTTTCAATTTGTTAATATGGTGTATCACATTCATTGATGCATGTATATTGAAGAATCCATGCATCCCTGGAATAAACATAACTTGATCATGGTGTATGAGCTTTTTAATGTGTTGTTGAATTCTGTTTGCTAAAACTCTGTTGAGGATTTTTGCATTTATGTTCATCAGTGATATTGGCCTGTAGTTTCCTTTTTTTTATATTGTCTTTGTGTGGTGTTGGAGAAGACTCTTGAGAATCCCTTGGACTGCAAGTAGATCCAACCAGTCCATCCTAAAGGAGATCAGTCCTGGGTGTTCATTGGAAGGACTGATGTTGAAGCTGAAACTCCAACACTTTGGCCACCTGATGTGAAGTGCTGCTTCATTTGAAAAGACCCTGATGCTGGGAAAGATTGAGGGCAGGAGAAGAAGGGGATGACAGAGGATGAGATGGTTGTATGGCATCACCTACTCAATGGACATGGGTTTGGGTGGACTCTGGGAGCTGGTGATGGACAGGGAGGCCTGGCGTGCTGTGGTTCATGGGGTTGCAAAAAGTCGGACACGACTGAGCAACTGAACTGAACTGAACTGTCTGGTTATGCTCTCAGGGTGATGGTGGCCTCGTAGAATGAGTTTGAAAGTGTTCCTTCCTCTGCAGTTTTTTGAAAGTGTTTTAGAAGTATAAGCATTAACTCCTCTAAATGTTTGATAGAATTCTTTTGTGAAGCCATCTGGTCCTGGGCTTTTGTTTTTTGGAAAATTTTTTATCACAGCTTCAGTTTCAGTGTTTGTAATTGGGTTGTTCATAATTTCCATTTCTTACTGGTTCAGCCTTGGATGAGTGAACTCCTCTAAGTATCTTTCCATTTCTTCCAGGATATCCATTTTATTGTCATATAGTGGTTCATAATAGTCTCTTATAATCCTTTTTATTTCTACATTGTCTACTGTAACCTCTCCTCTGTCATTTCTATTTTGTTGATTTGATTATTTTCTCTTTTTCTTGATGAAACTGGCTAAAGATTGGTCAATTGTGTTTACCTTCTCTGAGCACCAGCTTTTAGATTTATTAATTTTTCCTTTTTTTTTTTTTTTTTCTTTTGCATTTATTTTTGTTCTAATCTTTCTCATTTATTTCCTTCTGTTAATTTTGGGATGTTTTCGTCCTTCTTTTTCCAGATGTTTTAGGTGTAAAGTTAGGTTGTCTATTTGATATTTTTCTTGTCTTCTGATATGATTGTATTGCTGGATAACTGATAACTGATATGTATTGGGAGGAAACACAGATGAAAGATGTCAGGCTATATAAGGAAGCAAGAACTGGGAGTGTTTGACACAAGGCTTTTCACAATGTGACCAAAAACTTATAGGCTTTTTAAAAAGTATTAACATCACTGACTTCATCACTGTCATAATTATTAAGATCAAATTGAGGCCCAGAGAGATTAACTGACTTGCTCCAGACCACCCAACTAGAAAAGAATCCCTGCTCTAATTTGAATTCTAATCTACTCAACTCCAAGGCCTTTATCTCTTGGACCCATTTAGAAAATTTGGGGCAATGGAACACCAGCATCAGAATGCAAAAAAAAAAAAAAAATGAAGTGTTGCCTCCACCCAGTTTGGGGATCCAGAATTGCTGTTCCAACACATTTTATTTTTAATAGCAATTTCTCAGATGGTGTTTAGGTGGTACTAGCTGTGAAGGTTGCTGCTAAAGCTGAAGCTCCAATACTCTGGCCACCTGATACTAGGAAAACACCCTGATGTTGGGAAAGATTGAAGGGAAAAAGAGAAGAGTGTGTCAAGGATGAGATGGTTAGATAGCATTACCAACTGAATAGAGATGAATTTGAGCAAACTCTGGGAGGGAGCAAAAGACAGGGAACTCTACTCTTTGTTCTTTGGTGACCTAAATGAGAAGGAAATCCAAAAACAGAGGGAATATGTGTAAACTTAGAGCTGATTCATTTTGTTATACAGCAGAAACTAACACAACATTGTAAAGCAACTATACTCCAATAAAAATTAATTTAAAACATAAATAAAAGCTTACAAAAGGAAAAAAAAAAAAAAAAAAGAACTGCTTCTGTTGCATCTCATGGGTTTTGAGTTGTTGTGTTTTCATTGTCATTTGTTTCTAGAATTTTTTCAAATTTCCCTTTTGATTTCTTCAGTAACCTGTTGTTTATTTAGAAATGTATTGGTTAATCTCCATGTGTTTTTATTTTTTAAAGTATTTTTTTCCCCCTTGTAACTGATATCTAGTCTCATAGCATGGCGGTGGGAAAAGATGCCTGATATGATTTTAATTTTTTAAAATTTACTGAAGATTGATTTCTGAGCCATGATGTGGTCTATCCTGGAGAATGCTCCATGTGCATGTGAGAAGAAGCTGTATCCTCCTCCAGTTGGATGGAATGTCCTGAAGTTATCAATGAGATCCATCTCATCTAATGTATCATTTAAGACTTGTGTTTCCTTATTAATATCTCATTTGGTGATCTGTCTATTGGTGTAATTGGGGTGTTAACATCTCCTACTATTACTGTATTACTGTCAATTTCTCCTTTTATATTTGTAAGTGTTTGTCTTATGTAGTGAGGTACTCCTATGTTGGGTGCATAAATATTTACAATTGCTATGTCTTCGTCTTGGATTGATCCCTTGCTCATTTTGTAGTGTCCTTCCTTATCTCTTGTAATATTCTTTATTTTAATGTCCATTTTGTCTGCTCTGAGGATTATTATTCCAGTTTTCTTTTTCTTTTTTTTTTTTGCTTTCCATTTATATAGAAGATATTTTTCCATCCTCTCACTTGCAGTTTATATTGTCTTTAGGTCTGAAGTAGGTTTGTTATAAACAGCATATATATATGGGTCCTCTGTCTTTGTATCCATTCAGCCAGTCTGTGTCTTTTGGTTGGAGCATTAACCCATTTACATTTAAAGTAATTATTTATAAACATGTTAATATTGCCATTTTCTTAATTGTTTGGGAGTTGATTTTGTAGATTTTTTTTTCCTTTCTTGTATTTCCTGACTATGTAAATCCCTTTAACATTTTTGTAAAGCTGGGTTGGTGGCGCTGGATTCTCTTAACTTTAAGAAAAAGAAATGCAAAAAAGCAAACTGGCTGTCTGAGGAGGCCTTACAAATAGCTGTGAAAAGAAGAGAAGTGAAAAGCAAAGGAGAAAAGGAAAGACAGACCCATTTGAATGCAGAGTTACAAATAATAGCAAGGAGAGATAAGAAAGCCTTCCTCAGCAATCAGTGCAAAGAAATAGGAGAAAACAATTGAATAGGAAAGACTAGAGATCTCTTTAAGAAAATTAGAGATACTAAGGGAACATTTCATGCAAAGATGGGCACAATAAAGAACGAAAATGGTATGGACCTAAGAGAAGCAAAAGATATTAAGAAGATGTAGTAAGAATACACAGACAAACTATACAAAAAAGATCTTCATGACCCAGATAACCTCGGAGGTGTGATCACCCACCTAAAGCCAGATATCCTGGAATGCAAAGAGAAGTCGGCTTTAGGAAGCATCACTACTAACAAAGCTTGTGGAAGTGATGAAAATTCCAGTTGAGCTATTTCAAATCCAAAAAGATGATGCTATGCAAGTGCTGCACTCAATATGCCAGCAACTTTTGAAAACTAAGCAGTGGACACAGGACTGGAAAATGTCAGTGTTCCTTCCAATTCCAAAGAAAGGCAATGCCAAAGAATGCTCTAACAACCACACAATTGCACTCATCTCACATGCTAGCAAAGTAATACTCAAAATTCTCCAAGCCAGGCTTCAAGAGTATGTAAACTGTGAACTTCCAGGTGTTCAAGCTGGATTTAGAAAAGGCAGAGGAACCAGAGATCAAATTTCAAACATTGCTTGGGTCATCGAAAAAGCGAGAGAGTTCCACAAACAAACAAACAAACAAACAAAAACATCTTCTGCTTTACTAACTAGCCAGAGTCTTTGTGTGGATCACAGCAAACTGTGGAAAATTCTTCAAGAGATGGGAATACCAGACCATCTGACCTGCCTCTTGAGAAATCTATATGCAGGTCAGGATGCAACTGTTAGAACTGGATATGGAACAACAGACTGGTTCCAATTAGTGAAAGGAGTATGTCAAGGATGTATATTGTTGCCCTGCTTATTTGACTTCTATGCAGAATACACCATGAGAAATGCTGGGCTAGATGAAGCACAAACTGAAATCAAAATTGCTGGGGGAAATATCAGTAACCTCAGGTATGCAGATGACATCACCCTTACGAACAGAAAGTGAAGAAGAACAAAAGAACCTCTTAATGAGAGTGAAAGAAGAGAGTGAAAAAATTGGCTTAAAGCTCAACATTCAGAAAACTAAGATCATGGCATTGATCCCATCACTTCATTGGAAATAGATGTGAAAAAAAAATGGAAATATGGCAGACTTTATTTTGTGGGGCTCCAAAATCACTGCAGATGGTGACTGCAGCCATGACATTAAAAGATGCTTGTTCCTTGGAAAAGAGTTATGACCAATTTAGACAACATATTAAAAAGCACAGATATTATTTTGCCAAAAAATCTCCATCTAATCAAAGCTTTTGTTTTTCTAGTAGTCATGTATGGATGTGACAGTTGGACCATAAAGAAAGCTGAATACCAAAGAATTGATGCTTTTGAATGGTGGTGTTGGAGAAGACTCTTGAGAGTTCCTTGAAGTGCAAGGAAATCCAACCAGTCCATCCTAAAGGAAATCAGTCCTTCATTAGAAGTACTGATTCTGAAGCTGAAACTCCAATACTTTGGCCACAAGATGTGAAGAACTGACTCATTTGAAAAGACCCTGATGCTGGGAAAGATTGAAGGCAGGACAAATAGGGGATGACAGAGGATGAGATGGTTGGATGGCATCACCGACTCAACGGACATGAGTCTGAGTAGGCACCATTAGTTGGTGATGGACAGGGAGGCCTGGTGTGCTGCAGTCCATGGGGTCACATGCAAAGATTCGATGTGACCAAACTACTGAACTGTACTGAACTTGCTTGTCTGAAAAGATTTTGATTTCTCCATCAATTTTGAATGAGATCCTTGCCTGGTGCAGTAGTCTTGGTTGTAGATTTTTCCCAATCAGCACTTTAAATATACCCTGCCATTCCCTTCTGGCCTGCAGAGTTTCTTCTTATAGATCAGGTGTTAAATGTATGGGGTTTCCCTTGTATGTTACTTGTTGCTTTTCCCTTGCTGCATTTAATATTCTTTCTTTGTGTTTATCCTTTGTTGGTTTGACTAGTATGCGTCTTGAAGGGTTTCTCCTTGGGTTTATCCTGTGTGGGACTCTTTGTGCCTCTTGGACTTGATTGGCTATTTCCTTTAGCATGTTGGGGAAGTCTTCAACTATAATCTCTTCAAAAATTTTCTCATACCCTTTCTTTTGCTCTTCTTCTTCTGGGACCCCTATAATTCAAATGTTGTTGCATTTGATATTATCCCAGAGGTCTCTGAAACTATCCTCGGTTCTTTTCATTCTTTTTACTTTATTCTGCTCTTCATAAGTTATTTCCACCATTCTGTCTTCCAACTCCCTAATTTGTTCTTTTTCAGATATTGATGCTATTGATTCCTCCTAGAGTATTTTTAATTTCAGTAATTGTGTTGTTTGTCTCTGTTTGTTTATTCTTTAATTCTTCTAGGTCTTTGTTAATTGTTTTTTTTTCCATTTTCTCCAATCTATTTTCAAGGTTTTTGATAATCTTTTCTATCATTATTCTGAATTCTTTTTCAGGTAGTTTGACTATTTCTTCTTCATTTATTTGTACTTCTGTGTTTCTAGTTTGTTCCTTCATTTGTGGACTATTTCTCTCCTTTTTCACTATTTTGTTTAAACTTATTGTGTTTGAAGTCTACTTTTCCCAGGCATCAAGGCTGAATTCTATCTTGCTTTTGGCTTCTGCCCTCCTAATATTGGTCCATTGGTTTGTGTAAGGTTTGTACAGGGTGAGATTTATGCTGAGTTTTTTTTTTTTTTTTTTTTTTTTTCATCTGATGGGCAAGGCTGAGTGAGGTGGTAATCCTCTCTGCTGATGATTGTGTTTACATTTTTGCTTTGTTTGTTGTTTGGAGGCTACTGGTGGTTGGGTGATGCTGGGTCTTGTGTTCAAATGGTTTCCTTTGTGGGAATTCTCACTATTTGAAACTCCCTAGGGTAAGTCCCGGAGAAGGCAATGGCACCCCACTCCAGTACTCTTGCATGGAAAATCCCATGGACAGAGGAGCCTGGTAGGCTACAGTCCATGGGGTCACTAAGAGTCAGACACGACTGAGCAACTTCACTTCACTTTCATGCACTGGACAAGGAAATGGCAACCCACTCCACTGTTCTTGCCTGGAGAATCCCAGGGATGGGGGAACCTGGTGGGCTGCCGTCTATGGGGTCACACAGAGTCAGACACGACTGAAGCGACTTAGCAGCAGCAGCAGCAGGGTAAGTTCTCTGGTAGTCTAGGGTCTTGCATTCAGTGCTTCCACTCAAAAGGCTCAGGGCTTGATCTCTGGTCAGGAATGAAGATTTCATAAGTGAGTTTTTATGGCAATAAGTGAGATTAAAATAATACCCCAAAATGAGAAACCAAAGATAAACCCCAGACAAATGGCAGTTACAAAACCAGGCAAATGATAATTAGTATAAAAGAATATACACCCAGAAGCAAAACAGTTCAACAAAAATAAAGTACAACAGATTGACCTGGAGAACAAAGGAAACCAAAAATTACGTCTACCAGCTGAGAACAAAACTAACTAAAGCACAAAATGGAAAAGAAAACTAAAACAAGGTGCCAAGCGGGAAATAAAGCAATGAAAACAAAACTAACAAATTTGTTGAGAGGAAAGGGAAGAAATAAAAGAAAGAAAGAATAGATATGCAAAGTTAAACAGAGGTAGATAAAGATTTATATATCTTAAAATCACCTCCAAGGGGAAAAGAACAGTAGGAAATGAAAACAAGGGAATAAATAAGTTTAACAAATTAAAATTAAAGAAAAAGATTAAAAAAAAAAAAAAAAGAAGAAGAAGAAAGAAAGAAAGAAAGGAAAACTCCACAGGACCACAAAAGCCCAATGGAGAGACAGAGGTTTATAACAACAATAAAAAGTGATTGAAAAGAAAAGAAAAAACTCAAAAGCTTAATTAGATTTCAGAGTGAAGTAAGGTTGACAACTACAACAGAGGAGGGGAAGGAAAGTGAAAAAGAAAATAAAAAATAAAAATCCAAAATAAACTACAGAAAAGGTCAGAACATAAGAACAATAAATGTTTGTCTTGAGTCACTGATGTCAGAGTCCTTTTCCTCTCTGGGAGTCACAGTCCACGTCACCTCCCTAGGATGCCCTCCAACACTGTGCTGGCCTCTGGACCTGCTGTGGGGGCAGCTCAGACTCTAATCTGCTCCTACTACTGTGTGTTCTTGCCTCCATGCCCACAGCCATCAGAACTAGTGTGTTTTGTTTTGTGCAAGCTCTCAGTGTCCTTTTATATATTCCATAGACAGAGTTTACCTAGTTGATCATGTGGATTTAATCTGCAGCTTGTACAGCTGGTGGGAAGGATTTGGGTCTTCTTCCTTAGCCACACTGCCCCTGAGTTTCAACTGTGGCTTTATTTCCACCTCTGCCTGTGTGTCATCCACTGAGGTTTTCTATGAGCCTTCTCTGGAGGACATGGGTCTGCCCCAGTGAGGACCAGATGTGGAGATTGTGCAGTTGCTTGGGTTGTAGGGTTCTGGCAGCACCAGGTAGTCAGGGGAGTTGGCAGCTAGGGCAGCAGGAAATATAGTGCTCTAGAAAGGTATGGAAACGAGTATTGGCCAATACACTCCAGTATTCTTGCCTGGAGAAGCCCCCTGACAGAGAAGCCTGGCAGGCCACAGCCCACAGGGTCACAAAGAGTTGTACACGATGGAAGCATGCAGGGTGGATAGATGCAAGGCTCTTTTATTTTCTGCCTGTGGCAGCTCTCCTCCAGTAAAGGTTAAGCCTGAAGGTGGTGCAGCTGCTCTGGTCACAGGAACCCTGGTGGTGCCAAGTGTGCAGGGACATGGACTGTCTCAGGGCAGAAGTTACGCCCCTAGCAGAGTCTTTTTAGACCCTCTGGTAGCTGGAGATGAGTAGGCCTCTTTGGCCAGTCTTTCTTGGCAGCTCTGCCTGTTCAGGCACTTAGAGGGCTCCTATGCCAGGGGTCCTTCTCTGTTGCCTGGCATGTCAGGCATATAAAGCCTCCTCCAACCCCCAGCTGGTGTCTTCCTCTGTAGATCAGCACATCAGGCATTTAAAGGGACACTTGGGTGGGGTCCTACTCTGTAGTTTAGTGCATCAATCACTACTATAGGGTCCCACTCTATGATTCCATGCATCAGCGCCTGATGGGCCAGCCTCTCTATTGTTCAGCTCCTGGCCCATGGGGAGAGAGAGGCTATGGTGATGGCTCCACCCACTATGCGTGACTCAGCAGTGTCACCTTGCTTCCATGGCTGCCTGGCTTTCCTCCACAGGCATTTCCCACCACAGTCTCCCTCACATCCTGTCTGTCTGTCTCTCCACAGTCAACAGCAACCCTCACCCTGGGATTGCTCCACAGTCCCTGTGTTACAGCTCCCAACCATTGCATGTTCTAGGGGACCCTCATCCCTGCCTGGGGTACGTATGGCTTCAACAAGGTCTGTCTGATTCTCATTCAATTTAGGCTGCCACAGATCAGCTGTTTCACTTTCAGCCTTAAATATTTCTTTCTCTGAATCAGAAAATTGCCCCGTTGTGGGGATCAGACCCCTGCTTCAGTTCCCCCACCTGCCAAGGGCAGGTCCATTCTTACTCACTCCTGTTTTCCCCCTAGTTCCTTCGTCCTATCGAGTTTTGCATGGTTTTATGTATTCTTTTCTATTGGTCAGGTACTTCTCACTGCTCTCAGCTGGTGTTCTGCATGCACTTCTGTGTTGAAGACATATCCCTGATGTATCTGTGGAGAGAGATGTAATCCACCTACTCCTCCACCATCTTGTTCTGCCCTCTGACTTTGGTTTTAATGTGCGATGTATCTGCAATGTTATAGTTGGGATACTGGGGAAAAAAAAAAAAATTGTAATTCAATTGTGTAAGTTTTTATGTGCACTGGTAAGGTCTTAAATCATTGCACCACATCACAAATTACAGTAGCAACCACAAGAATAAGGCTCTTTTGTTGTTGTTATTGCTGTTAGTTCTTTATTTTGCCACTGAGCTGTTTGGAATATTGGTTCCACATGATCAGCTCTTTTTGGTATAATTATACACTAAAAGTGACAGAAAAATCCTGTGGGTTTTAACTTTCAGGAGGCACAGAAGCTTGTTAGATGCAAATTATCTAACATACACAGGAAGCATCACCTGTAATAGCTAGTTTAAATTCATATCATTTAATTACAGTTTTCCCTAAACAATTCTGGTAAGAACTTGAATATATGTTGTGGTTTCCCAGTAAGAAATTCTATAAACTTCAGTATGCCAGGTGAAAATATGTATAACAGATTTAATTATAAAAAGCAGACTATTTAACAACTTTAGACATGCCAGGAAAAATAATTATAAAGAAAAAGCATTGTGATAATAGTTATAAAAGCCAAAATTTCTTCTCCTATTAAAATTTTAGCCAACTCTTTGGAGATTTTATTAAAATTATTTCTGTTACATGAAGATTCTATTTTTTTTTTTTTTTTGTAAGAAACATATTATTTATTGCAAAATTATAGACAACTTTCCTCCCTGATTCAAGAACATATGTGGTTGGGGGGCCAGCAACAAGATTTTGCTACAATAAGGAACTATTTTCTATAAATGCTGTCCTCTCCTGATGGGCCTGAAGTTCTCTCTCCACCTGAGTTACTTGTCAGCTGTTGGCTGGGGGAAAGTGGGTGGGAGAAAGCTAGAGGGAGGAATCTAAAACAAACAAAATTAACTAGAGAGCTTCTTTGTCCTTCTGGGCCTGAAATTACCCACCTCTGCCTAGACAACAGCAGCCTGCAACACCAGTACTTGCTTAGGAATAACATATTCATAGGTCAGATACTCAGTTTTACCACCAAGAGATATCAGCTTTCCCAGACTGGGAAAACTCTATTCCTCATGCAGCACCCAGAAAGAAACAATAGGAACCCCAGTGACATGAGATAAACCAAGAAGACCAACATGGTAGTACAAAGACTAAAAAAAGTTCACAGAAGAAGCTGAAGACCTGTATTTTACAGCTAAGCAGGGAAATTGCAAGCTAAAATAACAACAGCAATAACAACATCAACAAAATTGCATAGAACTCTGTGTATTCTTGCCTAAAGAAGTCCATGGACAGAGGAATCTGGTGGGTTACAGTCCATGGGGTCACAAAGAGTTGGACATAACTGAGGGACTAACACTTTCACTTTCACAGTGTTCCTAACATAACGCTAAAATATCTAGAATAAAAAAAAAAAAAAAAAACTTATACAAGGAACCAAGAAAACAGTTTAAAGGAGAAGAGAAGATTAAGTGACACAAACAATGAGATGTAGGATTTATGTGAAAAGGATTATAAAGTAACTATGTGCAAAGGATCATGAAGTAACTATGTGCAAGGGATCATAAAGTAACTGTGCAAAGGATAATAAAGTTACTATGAAAACAATCCAAATAGCTAAAATTCTTATTAAACAAATTTTTAAAATATAGAACTCCAACAGATAATTAAAAGCTATAGTAAAGAATCAAATGAGAATTATAAAACTGAAAAATATAATAATATAAATTAATAAAAGCTCACTAGATGAACTCAAGTGTTGAGTGACAGAGAAAGTAATAAGTGAATTGAAGAAGTGAAATGAATTTACTCAGTTTAATAGAAATATAAATAAATAGATCTCTAGGGATCTAATAATGATAGTTTCATCATTTATATCATTGGATACTAGAAAAAAAGGATAAAGAGAGTGGGACTGAAATATTCTTTTAAAAATAAAGGTTAGACATTTTTTCCCATTTGGCAAAAAATATAAACATATTGAAGAAGCAGAGAAAATGCATTGAGAAACAACCCCCAAAAATCTACCCCAAGATACATTATAATTAAACTTCTGAAACCTAAAGCCATTGAAAAGCCTTGAAAGTACCTAGAGATAAATGATATATTACCTCTACAGGAACATGAGTTCAAGTGACAGCATAGTTCTTATCGAAAACCACAGAAACCAGAATGAAGGGACACAATATTTTCAACGTGCTGAAAAAATAACTGTCTATCTTTACCGCTATGTGAGGTGAATAGGATGAAGAAACAGACACACTTATCAATAATTTATTTGATTGCAAATAGTCTAAATATGCCACTTTATAAAAGGCATAGATTGGAAGAAAAGATACAAATGTGGCAAAACTACATTTTTTATAAGAAATGTGATTCAAATTCAATTATATGGATAGGTTGAGAGTAAAAAGGTGAAAACATACACCATGAAAATATTAATTTAAAAAAAGTGGTTATATTAATATCTGATATAATACACTTTTGAGGAAAGAAAAATTGCTAGAAACAAAGGGGGGATTGCACACTGATCAAAGGATTAATCAAACCATGAAAACTATAAATTTATATAAACCAAACAAGAGAGTCTCAAAGTACATGAAACAAAAATGAATAGATTCAAGAGGAATATATGCAAATCTGAAATTATAGTTAGAAATTTTAGCATCTCTTGTCAGAACTGAAAGAGCTGGAAGAGGTGGAAATTCGGGAGGAATATAGATCTGAAAAATACAATTGACCAATGGGATATAACACATGATAAACATTCCACCCAATATTGGCAAATGAACTTTTGTTTTCAAATGCTCATGAAAGTTCACCAACATGGAACATATATTTAGTCGCAGAAACAAGCTTGAAATACTAAAAAGGAAAAAAAAAAAAAAAGCATAGCTCAAAGCATATTCCCTGAGCATAATGAAATGAAACTATAATTTAATAATATAAGAACAGAGGGAATATCTCTGTTAAATTTTACCTTCCTAAATAATCCATGCATCTAAAAGAATGATTGAGGAAATAAAAAATATAATTAAATTAAAAAGAAAAAACAAAATATCAAAATATATGGGTTTCAGCCAAACCAGTGATGCAAGGGAAATGCACAGCACTGAATGCTAACATTAAGAGAAAAGAAAATACCTCATATGAATGATCTATGTTCCCAATTCAAACAAAGATTAAAAAAGAACAATGAAAACACATGACAAGCAGAAAGAAGGGAAAAGTTCAAAGCAGAATTTGGCAACATTAAAAACAGGAAAACCACAGATAAAATCAATGAAACAAACAAGAAAAGCTAGTCTTTAATACAAAAGTCAAGAAAGTTGACAGAGGGGAGAGGTTAAGATAGTGGAATAAAAAGAAATGAAGCACACATACTCCCAAAAATATATCAAAAATACTGCTTTGTGTGGAACAATTTTCATGGAACACCTACTACACAGGCAGAAGACCTCATACAACCAAAATGCAAGAAAAGTCACCCTACAACTGGGTAGGACAAAATTTTTTTAAAAAGGAATCAAGATAGGACCTACACCTTCAGGAGGGAGCTATGAAAGAGGAAAGATTCCCTATGGGGAGACCTGTTGGGTCAGAAAGGGAGATTCAGAGGCTCCAAGGAAAATATAAAATACACTTGGTGCAGGCAGAATAAAGAGTAACTAATATAGATGGTCCCAGTCACCCTGTTGCACTCCACAACCTGAGATGCACATGTGTTCAACCAGCACAGGAGCTGGCTGTTGAAAGTCAGACTTCGGCTGACAGATTTAAGGAAAGGCGTAGAGACACAGAGACATCCTGGAGGGGCTGAAGTGTTGGCTGGGTTGTAGCTGAGACTGTTTGAAAGATGGAGACCAAAGGCTGCAATAAAAATCCCATTGTTAACACACATGTTAAAGGAGGGACAGTATCCAGCCACAGCAACCTCATTCTTGGTGTCCTTTTACCAGGTCTGGGAGCACAAAAGCCTGAGTAGTTGACCACATACTGAAGGAGGCAAGGTTGCAATTGAGCTGATCCCTAGAAGTCATGTGATTTTGGAAACTGGGCTAAAATCAGAGCCATGTTCAGCAACTTTGAGAAATTATTGCCTGTAGGACATCCCAGTGGATTACTGGTGCTTCCCTGCTTTGAGTGGGTACTGAGTTAGAAGCTGCAGGCTTTGTGGGTCCATGCGTGCAGAGGTGGAGCCAGCACCTGAGGGATATCTAGGGTGATTCCTGGCATTCTCACAGGTGAGGAAGGTCTAAGGACAGTGCTGACAGATGACAGCAGGTGAACAGGTGACAGATGACACCACAGAGTGCAGTTCCTTGTGGGCAGTTGCTATGGAGGAATACTCAGAGTCTCCTCTCCCACCAGAAATATTCCAGTCCTTCCTACTCAACATCAGAGCTCAGAAACAGATCTCAGGGATCTATTCCAACAACTGGGCAGAAGACCCTGCTCCCAACAAAGGTGTGACAACCACAGAGTGAAGAGAGTCTGTATAACATCTAGTAGCGTTTCTGGCCACAACACCACCAATCACACTACTTATGAATTTGCCAACACATACTGAGGAAAGACACTCTAGTTATCCATGCTAAAAATAGCCCACACCAAAAATATCGGCCTCACACAGGCCACTCAGGGATATGAATGCTATACTCATTCATGTCTGGCTCTGCGACCCCACAGGCGAAAGCCGTGCCAGGCTCCTCTGTCCATGGAGTTTTCCAGGAAAGAAGACTGGAGCAGGTTGTCATTTCCTACTCCAGGGTATCTTTCTGACCCAGGAATCAAACCTGTGTCTCTTGTGTCTCCTCCATTGTTAGGTGGACTCTTTACCAGTGAACCACCTGGGAAAGGTTACTTAAAGATGGTCCTATATAAACAGAGTCTTTCAAGACCATAATAGGTTACTGTTTTTCCTAAATCCATAAAACCAAAGAAAACAAGTAAAATGAAGAAGCAGAGGGACCATTTCTAATTAAATACAATACAAATCCCTTGAAAGAACAAGCAATGAAACCAGATCCCAAATTCAAAATTGAGATAATAAAAATAGTGAAGGAATTAAGAAAGTTTATTCATTAAAATGCAGATCACTATAAAAATAGTGACTGTAAAGAGGAGATAATTATAATTAAAAAAACATTTGCTGTGACAAAAGCTGACATAAAGGCTGTAAGTAGTAAAGTAAATAAAGCATAAAATGAATAAGTGATCTGGAAGATAAAATAATGGTAATTATCCAATCCAGATAACAGACAGAAAACCAAATGAAGAAAAAAAGAAAGCAATATAAGAGACCTATGGAATAGCATAAAGCATATCCCTATGCATAATAAGGATTCCAGAAGGGAAAATAAGAGAAAACAGGGTCAAAATGTACTTTAAGAAATTATGGATGAAAACGTTCCAAACCTAAAAAATAGGAAACAGATATCCAGGTACAGGAAGCAAGAGGATCCCAAACAAAATAAGCACAAACAAACCTATGCTAAGACATATCATAATTCAAATGGCAAAACATGGAGAACTCTAAAATAAGCAAGGGTAAAACAGAGGGTTAGTTACAAAGGAATCCCCGTAAGTCTATAAGCATTTTTTTTTTTTTTTTTTTTACTGTAGAGACAGTCCAGGCTAGTATGGGGTGGCAAGATATACTCGAAGTCCTGAAAGGAAAAACTTGCAACCAAGGATATTCTACCTAGCAAAGTTATCATTTAGAGTAGAAAGAAATATAGAGCATTTCTCATAGATGCAAAAACTGAAAGAATACAACAATATTAAATATATCCTAAAATAAATGATAAAAGATGTTTTTTAAGTGAAAAAGAAGCAATAATTAATAAGAAAGAAAAAAAATGGAAAATAAATCACTTAAGTCAGGCTATAGATTATTATTATTTTTTAATGAAACTGACCCACTTTAGAACAAAGGACAAATATAGATTGAAAGTTGTAGGACTAGAAAAGATAGTTCATGCAAATAGAAATTAAAGTGGGGTAGCAATATTCATATTGGACAAAATAGACTTTAAAACAAAGGCAATAAAGAAAAATAAAGGACATTATACAATGATAAAAAGATCAATATGAAAAGAGGATATTACGTTTATTAACCTAATGCATCCAATATAGGAGCACTAAAATATATAATACAAATACTAACTGATATAAAAGGAGAAATTAATGGAAATACAATAAAACTAGGAGACTTTAACACCCCACTGACATCATGAGCTGCTCTTCCAGACAGAAGATCAAAAAGGCAGCAGAGATGCTAAAGGACAGAATATATTTTATTTATATTTTTAAAACATTGCATTAAAAAAAAAAGCTTAATATGCATTCTTTTCAAAAGTGCAGTTTCTAGGATTGACCATATACTAGTGCACAAAACAATTTCCAATGAATTTAAAAAGATACACAGTTTTTTAAGCATCTTTTTTGGGTCACAATGTCATGAAACTAGAAATCAACCACAGAAAGAGAAATGAGAAGGGAAAAAAAAAAAAAAATGACCACATGGAAACTAAGCAACATGTTACTAAAAAAAAAAAGTCAGCAATAAAATAAAAAAGAATATGAATTCATATATATATACACATATTATATGTATTATTTGTATTCTTATTTTATTGTTGACCCATTGATTTTATTTTATTTCTTTGTATATATTTTGAGATAAATTAAAGCAAAACAAAACCATAAAAAGTCAGTGGGAAACAGAAAGAGCAGTCTTAAAGGGAAGTTCATAGCAAAAAGTCTTTCATAAAAATACAAGAAAAGTGGCAAATAAACAACCTAAGTGAAAGTGAAAGTGTTAGTCACTCAAGTCATATACAACTCTTTGTAACCCCATGGACTGTAGCACACGAGGCTCCTCTGTGCATGGAATTTTCCAGGCAAGAATACTGGAGTGGGTAGCCATTCTCTTCTCTGAGGGATCTTCCTGACTCAGGGATTGAACCCAAGTCTCCTGCATTGCAGGCAGATTTTTACTGTTTGAACCACCAGGGAAGCTCCCTTAACAACCTAAACTACCACTTAAAGGAGTGAAAAAAAGAGGAACAAATTAAACCTAAAGTCAGCAGAAGGAAGGAAATGATAAAATCAGAGAGGAAATAAATACAGTTGAGTTTTTTTGTTTTTTTTTTAATAGTACAAAAATCTGTAAAACTAGGATTTTTTTTTTTTTTTTTTCCTGAAAGATAAACAAAATTGACATACCCAGGGCCAGGATCACCAAAAAGAGAAGAGAGAGGACCCAAATAAATTAAATAAGAAATGAAAGAGATGAGATAATAAAGTTGCCTAAATTTAAAATAATAATAATAATAAGAGAATACTATGGCAAATTGTATACTAGAAAAGGACAAAAAGCAAAAAGCATACAGTTCACAAATGCTGAATCAAGAAGAAACAGATAATTTGACAGAAAAATCACTAGAAGCAAAGTATAATCTATAATGAAAATAAACTTCTTGTAAACAAAAGTCCAGGACCAGATGACTTCATTGGGGAATTCTACTAAACATACAAAGAAGTCCATATACTGAGCCTTTTGAAACTTTTCCAAAATGTTAAAGAGAAGGAAATACTCCAAAAGTCATTCTATGAAGCCACCATAACTCTGATAACAAGACTAGACAAAGGCAAAGCCAAAAAAAAAAAAGTTACAGGCAAATACTTTTAATGAATATAGATGCAAAATTTTATCAACAAAATATTAGTGGACTGATTCAAACGACACATAAAAAATGATCATATGACATGACTGAGTTGGATTCACCTCAGGTTCAAAAGGGTAGTTTGATACATGCAAATCAATCAATGTGATACATCCCATTCATATAAGGAAAGACAAAAAACAAGATAATCTCAGTAGACTCAGAAAAAGTATTTGATCTAATTCAACATCTCTTTGTGATTTAGAAAAAAAAAAAAAAAAACTTTTACCAAATTGTGTATAAAAAGACCATATCCAATATCATATCAACTATTAAGACAAACCCACAGTCAATATGATACTCAACTGTGGAAAGCTGAAAGGCTTCTTGCTAAGATCTGGAACAAGAGTAGTATGCCCACTCTGATCATGTCTGTTCAACATAGTAAAGGAAGACCTAGCCATGGCAATCAGAGGAGAAAAATAAATGAAATATAACCAAATTATAAGGAGAGAGGTAAAATTATCATTATATGTAGATGATATGATCTATGTATAGAAAACCCTAAAGACTCCACTTAAAAAATGTTAAACAGATGAATGAATTTAACAAGGGAGCAGGATACAACATTAATATAAGGAAATCTGTTTCATTTCTTTACCCTAACAATGAAATAATATAAAGGGACAGGAGAAAAAAAACAAAACAAAACAAAACAGAATTTTAACATCTCATCAAAAGATACAACACTTATGAAGGGAGCAATTAAGACTGCAGAATAATAGATTGTGAGACTCACTTCTTCCCACAAATATAACAAAAATACATGTACATGGGAAACAATCCTCACAGAATATCTACTTATTGCTGGCAGAAGATCTCAGACTTCTGAAAGGGCACGAACATCTCCACATAAATGGGTAGGACAATAAAACAATAAATAAAAAGCATAATAGGAATTGAGAGAAGGCAATGACAACCCACTCCAGTGCTCTTGCCTGGAAAATTCCAGGGACGGGGGGGCCCGGTGGGCTGCCATCTATGAGGTCACTTAGCAGCGGCAGCAGCAGCATGTGACTAAGAGACTAAAGTAAGGAGACAGAGGAAGAATTAACACATTTGAAAAAGAAAATAATGAGAAATAAAAAACACAATACATTCACAAAAACAAACCAACAAACAAAAAAAGCCGATAAGTATACTACGACAGAAAATCTTCAAACAACAAAAGGAAAAGCAAAAGGACAAAGAAGTATCAAATCAATGTGAAAACCGTGTTTACAGTGGCAATAAATACCTGTCTATCAAAAATTAACTTAAATGTTAGCAAGGTAGCAGGAAATAAGATTAACATCCAGAAATCAGGATGAACACAAACAATGAACTATCAGAAAGAGAATGTAAAAAGAAAAAAATACCTATTAAAATTGCTGCTGCTGCTGCTGTTGCTAAGTCGTTTCAGTCATGCCCGACTCTGTGCAACCCCAAAGACGGCAGCCCACCAGGCTCCCCTGTCCCTGGGATTCTCCAGGCAAGAACACTGGAGTGGGCTGCCTTTGCCTTCTCCCTTAAAATTGCACTCTTCAAAATAAAATACTTATGAATATATGTGACCAAAGAGGTCAAAAACTTATACAGTGTGAACTATAAATCATTAATAAAGGAAAGTGATGATGATTCAGAGAAGTGGAAAGAAACCCCATGATCTTGAATAGGAAGAATTAATATTATTAAAATGGGCATACTACCCAAAGGAATCTACAGATTTAATGTGATCTTTACCAAATTACCCATGATATTTTTCACAGAAAAAATCATAGAATAAATCATCTTATCAGTTACATGTAATCATAAAAAATACAGAATTTCAAAAGCAACTTTGAATAAAAAGAGCAAAGGAGAAAGCACAACCTTCCTAGACTTCAGACACTACTACAAAGCTACAGTTGTAAAACATTCTGGTGATGACATAAAAAGAGACATATTAATTAGTGGAACAGAAAACAGCCCACAAATAAACCCACACAGTCAATTAATCTTTGAAAAAGGAGCCAATAGTATACAATGGGGAAAGCAAAATTATATTCAGCAAGTGGTGTTGGGAAAATTTGGACAGCCACATGTAAAGAAGTTAGAACATCAAAGAGATTAGAACACATACTCTTGTCATACACAAAAATAAATAGAAAATGACTTAAAGACTTAAATATAAGTCACAAAACTATAAAAATCCTATAACATTTATTTGGCATAAATCTTACCAATATTTTCTTAGATCACTCTCTCAAGGCAATAGAAATAAAAACCAAAATAAAAATGAGACCTAATCAAACTTAAAAGCTTTTGCATAGCAAAGGAAACCAGACATAAAACAAAACAAAACAAAACAACAACAAAAAAAACAACTTACAAATTGTGAGAATATATTTACAAATGTTGCAACCAAAAAAAAAAAAAGGTTTAAATTCCAAAATATAAAAAACATACGATTCAACAACAACAAACATTGAAAGAAGGAAGATAAAATTAGACATTTCTCCAAAGAAAAAATAATATGGCCAATAAACACACAAAAATATGCTTTGTGTTATGAATTATTAGAGAAATTAAAATAAAAACTACAATGAAGTACCAGCTCATACCAGTCAGAATGGCCATCATTAAACATTTTACAAATAACAAATTCTGGTAAGGATGTGGAGAAAAGGAAAACTCCCTACACTGTTGGTACAGTCACTATAGAAAATAGTAGGAGGTTCCTCAGAAAACTAAAAATAGAGCAAACTAAAAATATGATTCAGTAATCTCACCCCTCGACATATATCCAGACAAATCTCTAATTCTAAAAATACATGTGTCTCCATGTTCACAGCAGCATTATTCACAATAGCCAAAACATGGAAACAACCTAAATGTTCATCAACAGATGGATGAAGAAAGAAGATGTGGTGCATCTATACAATGGAAAATTTCTTAACCATAAAAAAGAATAAAATAATCCCATTTCCAGCAACATGAACACAATTACACACTAGATAGAGTAAGTCCTAAAGAGAAAGATAAACATATGATACTGCTTATATGTAGAATCTAAAATATGACTCAAGAAACAGAAACAGACTCAAGGACAGAAAAGGGACATGTGGTTGCCAAGTGTGGGATGGAGTGGAAGGCTGAAGTTAGCAGATGTAAGCTACTTTACATATTGAATGAGTGAACAACAAGGTCCTGCTATATAGCACAGAGACCTATATTCAGTCTCTTGTGATAAGCCATAATGAAAAAGATATTTTTAAAATGTATACATATAGGTATAACTGAATTACTTTTCTGTACAGCAGAAATTACCACAATATTGCAAGTCAACTATACTTCAATTAAAAATTAAAAGTAATTGAAAAATACTCAAAAATAAACTAAGGAAATGAAAGACATATTCTGAGAACTATAAAACATTGATAAAGGAAATTGAAGATGATTTAAAGAAATGGAAAGTTGTCTTCTGTTATTAGATTGAAAAAAATAGCATGCTACCCAATCAATCTATGATTTAATGCAATCTATATCAAATTGACCATGATATTTTTCACAGATATAAAGTATATAATTGCAAAATTTGTATGGGAACAAATTGCCAAAAGCAATTGCCAAAGCAATCCCAAGGAAAAAGATCAATACAGTAGGCATAACCCTCCAGACTTCAGATAATACTACAAAGCTACAACCATCAAACAGCATGGTACTGACATAAAAAAACAGTCACAGGGAACAATGGAACAGAAGAGAAAGCCCACATAGAAGCCAACACATCTACAATTGATTAATCTTCAACAAAGGAGGCAAGAATATACAGTGGAGGAAAAATAGTTATCTCCTCAAGAATTCATGTTGGGAAAGGACAGTCTAATCAATGACATCAGAACTCCCTCACACCATACACAAAAATAAACTCAAAATGGCTTAAAGACTTATAATGCATAACTCTATAAAACTTCTAAGAGAGCTAGCTAGGAGAGAACATAGGCAAAATAATCTCTGAAATAATTTGTAGCAAGATTTTCTTAAGTCAGTCTACCAAGGCAATGGAAATAAAAGCAAAAATAAACAAATTCCAGTGGTCATGTATGGATGTGAGAGTTGGACTGTGAAGAAAGCTGAACACCAAAAAATTGATGCTTTTGAACTATGATGTTGGAGAAGACTCTTGAGAGTCCCTTGGACTGCAAGGAGATCTAACCAGTCCATCCTAAAGGAGATCAGTCCTGGGTGTTCACTGGAAGGACTGATGCTGAAGCTGAAACTCCAGTACTTTGGCCACCTCATGTGAAGAGTTGACTCATTGGAAAAGACCCTGATGCTGGGAGGGATTAGGGGAAGGAGGAGAAGGGGAAGACAGAAGATGAGATGGCTGGATGACATCACCGACTCGATGGACATGAGTTTGAGTGAACTCTGGGAGTTGGTGATGGACTGGGAGGCCTGGTGTGCTGTGATTCATGGGGTCGCAAAGAGTCGGACACGACTGAGTGACTGAACTGAACCTAACTGAAACTAATCAAAATCAAAAGTTTTTGCACAACAAAGCAAACCATAAACAAAACCAAAAGAGAGACAACAGAGAGGGAGAAAATATTTTCAAATATTGTGACTGGTAAGGATTTAATTTCCAAAATATACAGGTCATACAACTCAATTAAAAAAACAAAAACAAAGATTCACTCAAAAATGGGCAGAAGACCTAAATAGATTTTTTTTTCTTTTACAAAGAAGACCACATATGGCCAAAAAGCAAATGCAAAGATGCTCAATATCACTAATTATTAGTGAAAAAAAAAAATCAAATCTAGAATGAGGAATTTCTTCAGACTCTCTGAAAGTGTATCGTTAAAAAATCTACAAATATTAAATGTTAGAGAGGGTATGGAGAAAAAGGAACCCTTCCATACTGTGGGTGGGAATATAAATTGTTGCATCCACCATGGAAAACAGTAGGGAGGCTCCATAAGAAGTAAAAATAGAGTTGCAATTATTACTGTTTAGTTGTTAAATCGTCAAATTACTTGTGACCACATGGACTACAGCACACCAGGTTTCCCTGTCTTTCACTATCTCCCAGAGTTTGTTCAAATTATTGTCCACTGAATCAGTGATGTACATAGCATCAATGATGTTATTTGTTGTCCCCTTCTCCTTTTCCCTTCAATATTTCCCAGCCTCAGGTTATTTTCCAATGAGTTGGCTCTTTGCATCAAGTGGCCAAAGTATTGGAGCTTCAGCATCAGTCCTTCCATGTATATTCAGGGTTAATTTCCTTTAGGATTGACTGGTTTGATCTCCTTGCAGTCCAAGGGACACTCAAAAGTCTTCTCCAGCACCGCAGTTTGAAATCATCACTTCTTTGGTGCTCAGCCTTCATTACCATCCAACCCTCACATCCATACATGACTACTGGAAAAAACATAGCTTTGATTATACAGACCTTTTTAAGCAAAGTGTTATCTCTGCTTTTTAAATATGCTTTTTATTATCCAGCCATGCCACTGTTGTGCACACACCCAGAAACAATGTATATGCACCCCAATGTTCACTGAAGCATTATTTATAATAGCCAAGACCTGAAAGCAACCTAAATGTCCACCAACAGATGAAATGATAAAGAATTTGTGGTATATATACACATTGTGATGATAGTCAACCTTTAAAAGAGAATGAAATAATGCCATTTGCAGCAACGTGGATGGACTTGTGGATTATCATCTAGGTGAAATAAGTGAAACAGAAAGGACAAGTATCATATGCTATCATTTGCATATGAAATCTAAAATATGATACTAGTGATCTTATTCATAAGGCAGAAATAGACTCACGGACGTAAAAATCAAACTTACAGTTACCAAAGATAAATTAATGATTTGGGGGTGAGGGGGCATATGTGATGGGGGAAAAGTTAGATTTGTGATTAGTAGATATAAACTTCTATATATAACACAGATAAACAGTGATGTCCTACTGTGTAGCACAGGAACTATATTCAATACTTTATAATAAACTATAATAAAAAGTAAAACCTCTGGTAAAATTGGAAAAATTAAAAGAGATGATATGTTATTATCCGCCAGATAGACATTGGGATATCTGAAAACTTTACACTCATGACTCATTGACTTAGAATAAATATAGTAATTCCATAAAAAACAGAAATACCACAAACTCAACAAAGATAGAGTATATAACCTAAATAATTCATCCCTCTAAATCTTCCCTTAAGTTAGTTAAGATTTATTAATTAAATCTAGTTAAGACTTACTCATCTGTTAGATCAATTGAATACATGATTTATTGACAAAATCCTTTCCTACAATCCCAAAATAAATTAGTTCCTATAGTGGTTAATTTTTTAATCTGTTTGTACTTGTGAAGCATCAATTTCTATTCAGTATAGTATTGGCTCTTCACTTTTCTAGTATTTACTTGATTTCAATCCATGTGGTTTCAGTAGAACTGACTCCACAGCTACAAGATATTCATGTCCTAGATCTGGTCAATCAGAAAATCATTGTTTTCAAAGAACAAAATGGATGGACATGCAGCTGAGGCAATGCCAGTTGTCCCATAGACGCACTTTCTTACCTTTATTTTGAACCATTGAAAATAAAAGCGCTCTTGCCATGAATCTGATGTCAGTAGGATGTAAACTGGATTTTCTAGAGCTCTTTACCGTACCACCACCGACATTCAATATGATAAGAAAGCCCACAAAAAATCAACTCTGAGTGCTCAATCCTGTCTGATTCTTTGAAATTCCAAAGACTGCAGCCCATCAGGCTCCTCTGTCCATGGGATTTTCCATGCAAGAATACCGGAATGGGTTGCCATTTCCTCCTCCAGGGGATCTTCCCAACCCAGGGATTGAACCTACATATCCTGTGTTTCCTTCATTGCAGGCAGATACTTTACTGCTGAGCCACCTGGGAAGTCCACAAAGCCCGCAAAGAGAGGATCAAAATTTAATGGTGGAGAGTAAGTCCTGATAACACTGCTTAGTGTCAGTAAAGGCTTATTTATTTTCAACACGAGCTAATCATTTTCTTCTTGTCTTAAGCAATTTGGAGCTGGATTTGTGGCACTTCCAAACTAAAGGACACAGATTAACATAGGCCCTTTATTAATTTTGCCCCCAAAATTTTGATTTTATAGCATTACAATTGTATTTGTGTCTTGTACTAAACAAGCGTAAGATTCAGTGAGGTAAGGTTCATGCTTCTTTTGTTGATTATATCATAGATTTTAGTATATATCCATTAAGCATTTTTAATGAATTAATAGTTATTCAAATTTCTGTTGAGTTCTTTACTTGTTTTCATATCAAAAAAATCTTGTTCATTTGCCTTATATTTTTTCATCATAGATATATGATCAAATATTTGATGATTTTATTTAAGTCATGTACATTATTTTATATTTTTCATACACATTCATTTTTTTGTTAATCCTATATTTAGGTATTTTATTTTGTTTTATTTTGGTTTCTGTTAGAAATCAGATCATCCACCACCCATAAGTCTCCAATTTTTCATTTTTATTTCAAGGAAAACTCTTTATTTGGGGTTATTCATTTCACATCTACACATTACTGCTAACTGTCATTTCAACTAAAATATAGTTGCTTATTCTTGGTTTTATATGAGGAAACATGTCTGCAAATAAGGATATTTTCATCTCTTCATATATTTTACTGCTTTAACAACAAAGCTTAGTATTTAAAGAACAGAATCCTCATCTTCCATATTTATTTGTCACTTGTTTTATTTATTTATTTTACTTTCTTGTGTCTAGTTTATCTTTATTTAAGCTTTTATTTTGAAATAATTAAACTCAAAAATTAGAAGAAAAAAAAAATGGTACACAGAATTCCCAGGCATCCTTCATCCAAGTTCTTTTAAGTGCTTATATCTTATATAGTCATAATATTACTATCAGAATCAGGAAATGAACATTTAGTCAGTTCAGTTCAGTTCAGTCGCTTAGTCCGGTCCGACTCTTTGCGATCCCATGAATCGCAACACGCCAGGCCTCCCTGTCCATCACCAACTCCCGGAGTTTACTCAAACTCATGTCCATCGAGTCGGTGATGCCATCCAGCCATCTCATCCTCTGTCATCCCCTTCTCCTCCTTCCCCTAATCCCTCCCAGCATCAGGGTCTTTTCTAATGAGTCAACTCTTTGCATGAGGTGGCCAAAGTACTGGAGTTTCAGCTTCAGCATCAGTCCTTCCAGTGAGCACCCAAGACTGATCTCCTTTAGGATGGACTGGTTAGATCTCCTTGCAGTCCAAGGGACTCTCAAGAGTCTTCTCCAACATCATAGTTCAAAAGCATTAATTTTTTGGTGTTCAGCTTTCTTCACAGTCCAACTCTTACATCCATACATGACCACTGGAAAAACCATAGCCTTGACTAGGTGGACCTTTGTTGGCAAAGTAATGTCTCTCTTTCTTAATATGCTATCTAGGTTGGTCATAACTTTCCTTCCAAGGAGTAAGCGTCTTTTAATTTCATGGCTGCAATCACCATCTGCAGTGATTTTGGAGCCCCCCAATATAAAGTCACTATTACTAACTATAGACTATAATCAAACGTTACCAGACAATGTGCTCCATTGTAGTTCTTTGTGTTGAGATGCTAACAGACAAACTTTGGGGTGAATGTCATGCATAACAGTTTGGACATATTACCAAATTGCTTTTCCAAAAAGTTTAACCAGTTTGAAGTAGCCCTGAAGGAAGATTTCATATAGCAAATTTATAATATCCTAGTTGTTCCACCACTGTAATTAATAAGATCATATTTATCTCTTATGTTTTTGCTCATATGTTGGTTATTGATTGCTAGTGAGCACGAAAATTGCTTCATCCTTCAAATTTTTTTTGTTTAATTATGTAGGGAAAACTTTCTATTCATTTGTACACACTTGATGTATAAACTATTGATCTCTCTCAACATATAAACATATTGCTACACATACTCTTTCTGTTGAAATATTTTTATGTACTTCCTGTGTTTTTATTTTATTAATTGTAAGCAATGTCAAACACTATATTATGAAAGTGTAGTTTTAGAGTCAAGATATTTTAGTAACTCAGATAGCTTTCACTGAGGGAGTTTATTGTTTACCAGTAATTCTATTTCTGTTTTGTATAAAGATTTATGACCCCTCCTACGATGACTTTTGGGTTTTATTATGCTAAATAATAAAGGTGTCTCTTGCCTACCCTGTGTTCTATTAAGTTAGATTGGAGAGACACAGGTAGGCAAATTGCACTTTTCATGTCTAGAAAAATTTTCCAAGGATTCACCTAAAGGAAGGAGGAGACAACTTGAGCTTTTTTGCTTGTTTGTTTATTTGTTTGTTTTTCTTTTGTAGTAAAATATAATGGATTTGCAATGCTGCACTAGTTTCTGGTGTACATCAAAGTGACTTGGTCACTTTTATATACTTTATATGTATATATCTATATCTTTATCTATCTGTCTATATCCATTTTCTTTTCCGCTCTGGTTTATTACAGAATCTGCTAATTCCAGAGCCCCAATTTGTTCTCACTACCCCCTTTTCTCTTTGGTAACTGTAAGTTTGTTTTCTATGTCAGTGAATCTGTTTCTGAATTGTAAATAAGTTAATTTGTATCATATTTTAACTTCCACAAATAAGTGGAAGTATAACTACTGTTTTCCATAGTGGCTGCACCAATTTATATTCCCACAGTGCAGGAGGGTTCCCTTTTCTCCACCCTCTGTCAGCAATTTGTTATTTGCAGACTTTTTAATGATGGCATATTTGGGTTTTTTATCTTGGTTTACATGAGTTCTGGGAAATTTCATATCTTAAATAGAATTACTGACTTAAATTTTATAACACTGCCATCATGGACAGTTCTTCTCTGCTTCTCTGAAACAAATTATTGACTAGAAATTTCTTAACATGTAACAGTAGTTTCCTTTTAAAGAAATGAAACAATTTTACAAATGATAGCTTATGGTGAACGGTGTCAGATTCATGATCTTGGAAGCAGAAGATTTAACTTCGGGACCAGGGACCAGGCTTGGTCACTCAAGAGTTTTTGTGTAGCAGAGATTTATTAAAGTATGAAAAGAGACAGAGAAAGTATCTGATACAGACATCAGAAGGGGAATGGAGAGTGTCCCCTCACTCGTCTTAACAAGGGAATTATATACTTTTAAAATTGGTTATTACAATCAATCAAAAGAATGTCTCAGGGTTGTAAAGGTCTTACTATACCCACTCTCAGACTTACATTTTAAGATGACAAGATTAGAACTAATAATAGAAAGATCTTACCAGATGCACTCCCATAATATACATTTTAAGATGTTATCTTAGTCAGAAGGTTTTCGAGAAGGAGAAACTGTCCTCAGCCAGGATACCTTGTTGTCACATAATCCTTAGTACAGAGTTGAAAGTGGTTGAAAAAGGGAAAGAAAAAAATAAAAAAAAAAAGTTTTATGTGACTAAGACTAAGGAATGTAGGGGAAAAAAAAGTTTGTCCTTTCCTCCTCCTTGAGAATTCTAAAACCCTATCTCTTCCTGGAGAGTTCCAGACCATTTTCACCTCCTCGGGGACCCTAGACTTCTTATTGACCACTGTCAACTCTATCTGTATGGTTTCTCTGCACAAGTTTAGTGGTCTCATTTAAGCTCCAACTGGCTGTGATTCTTACTAGTCATTGAGTTGATTGTTTCCGATCTGTGGACTTAAGAACATCAATTTAGAATGATAATCAACCAGAACTCCTTAGGGCTCTAATACAGACATGACTTTCCTAACTCCGAATTGTCATCATCTTGAACTATGAGGACCTGTGCTGTAATTAAGTATTTTTTGAGGTATGCTTCCCGAAACTATCACTGATTCTCACTCACAAATTCACTACTTCAGTATACCTGTATTGTTCTAGATTGTATTGTTCTCATTAAAATAATTTTGGAAATCACTTTTTAAATTATTTAATTATATTCATTAAACATATATTAAATAATTATATTTACTTATAGCAGAAACATAAGCATAAATAACTTCAGCAAATCAACATTTCAAGCTATCTTAAGTGAAATTTATTATTGAAATAATTATAAATTATCATACAGTTATATAAGAAATAATGAAAATGGTACCATGTATACTTTTTACAATTTCTCACAGTATCATTTACAAAACCATAGAACAATATCATGACCTTTATTTTGACATTGACATAACTCACTGAAGTTATTCAGGTTTACTCAACTTTACTTGTAATAATTTGTGTATGTATACACACATGTGCATATTTTATTCTATATAATCTTTAGCACATGTATAGACTGGAAGCTGACTGTGGCTCAGATCATGAACTCCGTATTACCAAACTCAGACTTAAATTTAAGAAAGTAGGGGAAATCAACAGTCCATTCAGGTATGACCTAAATCAAATTTCTTATGATTTTACAGTGGGCATGACAAATACATTAAAGGGATTAGATCTGATAGACAGAATGCCTGAAGAATGATGGACTGAGATTCATGACATTATACAGGAGACAGTAATCGAGACCATCTCCAAGAAAAAGTAACATAAAAAGGCAAAATGGTTGTCTGAGGAGGCCTTACAAATAGCTGAGAAAAGAAGAGAAGTGAAAGACAAAGGCAAAAAGGAAAGATATACCCATTTGAATGCAGAGTTCCAAAGAAAAGCAAGGAGAGATAAGAAAGCCTTCCTCAGTGATCAATGCAAAGAAATAGAGGGAAATAATAGAATGAGAAAGACTAGAGATCTCTTCAAGAAAATTAGAGATACCAAGGGAAAATTTCATGCAAAGATGGGCATGACAAAGGACAGAAATGGTATGGATCTAACAGAAACAGAAGATATTAAGAAGACGTGGCAAGAATACACAGAAGAACTATACAAAAAATATCTTCATGATCCAGACAATCACGATGGTGTGCTCACTCACCTAGAGCCAGACATCCTGGAATGTGAAGTCAAGTGGGCTTTAGGGATGCATCACTATGAACAATGCTAGTGTAGGTGATGGAATTACAGTTGAGTTACTTAGGTTTATTTCAAAACCTAAAGATGATGTGGTTAAAGTGCTGTACTCAATATGCAAGCAAACTTGAAAAACTCAGCAGTGGCCACAGGACTGGAAAAGGTCAGTTTTCATTACAACCCCAAAGAATGTCAATGCCAAAGAATGTTCAAACTACCACACAATTGCACTCATCTCACATGCTAGTAAATTAATGCTCAAAATTCTCCAAGCCAGGCTTCAGCAATACATGAACCATGAACTTCCAGATGTTCAAGTTGGATTTAGAAAAGGCAGAGGAATCAGAGATCAAATTGCCAACATCTGCTGGATCATCAGAAAAGCGAGAGAGTTCCAGAAAAACATCTACTTCTATTTTATTGACCATGTCAAAACATTTGACTGTGTTGTTCACAACAAATTGTGGAAAATCCTGAAAGAGCTGGGAATACCAGACCACCTGACCTGCCTCCTGAGAAATCTGTATGCAAGAAGCAACAGTTAGAACTGGACATGGAATAAAAGATTGGTTCCAAATCAGGAAAGGAATACACCAAGGCTGTATATTGTCACCCTACTTATTTAACTTATATGCACAGTACATCATGCAAAATTCCAGGTTGGGTGAAGCAGAAGCTGGAATCAAGATTTTGGGGAGAAATATCAATAACTTCAGATATGCAGATGACACCACCCTTATGACAGAAAGTGAAGAAGAACTAAAGAGCCTCTTGGTGAAAGTGAGAGAGGAGAGTGAAAAAGTTGTCTTAAAACTCAGCATTCAGATAAGTAAGATCATGGCATCTGATCCCATAACTTCATAGCAAAGAAATGGGGAAACAGTGAGAGAATTTAGTTTTTTGGGCTCCAAAATCATTGCAGATGATGATTGCAAGCCATAATATTAAAAGACGCTTGCTCCTTGGAAGAAGAGATATGACCAACCTAGACAGCATATTAAAAAGCAGAGACATTCCTTTGCCAGCAAAGGTCCATCTAGTCAAAGCTATGGTTTTTTCCAATAGTCATGTACAGATGTGAGACTTGGACTATAAAAAAAGCTGAGTACAGAAGAATTGATGCTTTTGAACTGTGGTTTTGGAGAAGACTCTTGATAATCCCTTGGGCTGCAAGGAGACCAACCAGTCAATAGTAAAGGAAATCAATTCTGAATATTCTTTGGAAGGAACTGGTTTTGAAGCTGAAACTCCTGACACTTTGGCTGCCTGATGTGAAGAACTGGCTCATTTGAAAAGTTCCTGATGCTGGGAAAGATTGAAGTCAGGAGGAGAAGGGGATGACAGAGGATGGCATCACTGACTCCGTAGACATGAGGTCGAGTAATCTCCGGAAATTGGTTATGGACAGGGAGACCTGGCATGCTGAATTCCATGGGTCATAAAGACCACTCACGACTGAGTGCCTGAACTGACCTGAATATTTTTGTGTCCACTGTAAGTCAAAATACCGACAATTCCATCACTCTAAGAATCCCTTGCATTTCTCTTTTATAACAGCTACACTTCTTTCTGTCTCCCCCTCTTACTCTCATCTGTAATGCATGACATTCATTACATTCTCCACTAGTGAAACTCTATTATCCCTAAACTGTAATATAAATGGAGCTATACAGTAGGTAACCTTTTGAGACTGGAGTATTTTTTACTAGTCACAATTCTCCCGACATGCAGCCAAATTGTTGAATATATCAATAATCCTTTCGCTTTTATAGCTCAGTAGTTTTCTGTGATTTGGATGTGACACTCTTTGTTTAATCAATAGTCTGTTAAAGGACATCTGGCTCTTTTCAATTTCTGACTGTTAAAAATAAAACTGCTATGGACATTTATATACAGATTTCTGTGTTGTATAAAAGTTTTCATTTATCTTGGATAAATACTCAAAAGCACAATTATTAGGTTAATGTGACAGTTGCATGTTTTGTTTTATTGGAGCTAAAAAATTTCCAAGAGTGGCTGTATTGTTCTAATTTTTCATTAGCAACATATAATGATCCATAGCAAATTTTAATTGAGCCCAAATTTATATTTATTTATTTAGTTTTTTTTTTTTTTAGAAAATATCCCTTCCTTTGTATTGTTCTTATTACCTTAATATTAATTATCATTTTATGCTTCTTTTGGAATCCAATCACTAAAATAATATATGCAAGGCTTCTTCTGAAAGTAGTTGAATGAAAAATGATTAGTAGGAAAGTCCAGAACTCTACAAAGAAGTAGGTACTGGAATTTTTCTAAAATCATGTGTGATGAGGTGTCCCCTTACACTACATGATGATTCCCTTATGCACAGAATCCCACCACATGAACAACCTTAAATCTGCCCCAAAACAAAAACAAAACTGCAAATTATGGCATATTATCATTACTTTCAAAGAATCAAAAGAGCTGTTATTAAACTCAACAAGACTAGATTATGGGGTCTTGTCTTCTAGTTCCACCGCTGCCACTGATTGTTGTGTGAGCTTATATTGTCCACTCACTCTGGTTTTCCCTCAGACAACTCTGAGCCACTTGTATAAGATCACATATTTGTTCCTGCAAATTAAAATGAATTGATGAATTTTCTCATTATAGGCATGCTATGTAAAATAGATATATTTAAAAATTGAAATAATAGGTAGTTTTTCTTTTGGGATTATAGAATAAATTATTTGTGAGAATTTACTATAACATATTACACAGGCTGGTTTATACATTGTATTCAAATTCTAGAAGCCTGATTTTTTTCATATTTCATCTCCAATACAAATTTGAAGGGAAAGAGGCAAAGCACAGGTTATCACCAGGTAATTGTTGGTTAAATTCTCTAGTAACCTATGGAAATCTTACCTGTGTCCTAAGAAGTGTTCAGTTAGTAAATAGCAAGGATTCATTGGAAGGACTGACGCTGAAGCTGAAACTCCAGTACTTTGGCCACCTCATGCAAAGAGTTGACTCGTTGGAAAAGACCCTGATGCTAGGACAGATTGGGAGCAGGAGGAGAAGGGGACGACAGAGGATGAGATGGTTGGATGGCATCACCAACTCGATGGACATGGGTTTGAGTAAACTCCGGGAGTTGGTGATGGACAGGGAGGCCTGGTGAGCTGTGATTCATGGGGCCGCAAAGAGTTGGACACGACTGAGTGACTGAACTGAGCTGAAGGATACATATGTTGTAATCATGACTTATAGTTCTGATCATTGAAAATTAGTAGAAATATTAATAGAATAAGAAATTATTATGCAGTTTATAAAAAAGAAAACTAAAATGTTCAGTGAGATTCAAAGTTTTTCATATGTTAAACATATCTTGGGCTTCCCTGGTAGCTCAGATGGTAAAAACTCTGCCTACAATGCAAGAGACTAATGTTTGATCCCTGGGTTGGGAAGATCTTCTGGAGAAGGGAATGGCAACTCACTCCAGTGTTCTTGCCTGGAGGGCTCCATGGACAGAGGAGCCTGAACTGCTGCAGTCCATGCGGTCATAAAGAGTTGGACACAACTGAGCGACTAACACTTTCACTTTCACAAACATATCTTAATGTTGCAAAATGCACGGTAAAATGTTTCACTTGAACACATTCATTAAATTTATTTGCCTCATCGAACATTCAAAAAAGAGAGAGAAGTTGGTGAGTCACTATGTAAATATTAATATGGGTTACCTTTTCCAAATAGACTTATTTCATCATTTTAGACAATTGTTTTAAATGTGCTATTGAAACTTCTATTTTCAATAGTGTGGAAGAAAAATAAGCACACAAATCCTTCCTTGGAGTTCTAGCCTTTCGTACTTGATAACGTTTCAAGGTTATCAACAACTGGTTATTGACACCTGATGCATACACAAAGAAAGTTTTGAAATCACATTTAGGTCAACTAATCTATCTATTGATCTACCTATCATCTATCTATCTATCTATCTATCTATTTAAAGCATGAAATTAAGAGTCTTAACCACATTAGTGATGGCTGACCATTCTGTTTCAATTCCAGGGCTGTTTAGTGAAACTAATGAACTGTCCTATTGCTCCAAAGCAGAACCTTGCCCTCACAGGCCAGTTGTGAATTATGAGTACATTTTCTTTTATTGCCCATAAATCTTTTCTGTTCACAGTAGCTTGAAACACCTAAATTCACATTGCTGACTGCAGCAGTGCTCTGGATGTTTGGTATTAATAGTCAAGTACATCCCCTATATTTTAAACATTCATTTTCAGTATAGTCTGACCTTAATTACAGTAAATCAGACCTTATCTGGTGACAAGGTTGATAAATGTCAGCATCTCTCTCTTTTTTTTTTTTTTTTGTATGTGTGTCATAATAATTTTCCCACTACATCATGAAATAGTGTTTTAGAGAAAACTTGACCTAGAGTTAAACACTATAATATCAGGTTTGAAAGGTAATATTGGATTTGACAGGAAAACACTGCATGACTGGAACTGAATAATAAAGTCAGTGCCAAAAAACTTGTGTGGAGAAGTTGATATGACCAATATGTGTATGGAAGTTAGGGTAAAGCTGATTAAAAATGGAATTTTTCAAGGAGGTGTACAAGAAAAAGAAGTTGATTATAACAGAGAGATTGGGAAAATGCCTACAAAAGAAACAAAGGAAGGGAAAATAATTAAGTTGAAGGCCAGCAGAACTTACTTCCTATAACTGAAAGAAAGGCAATTGAGGTAGACACAAATGGAAATGAAAGAGGTACAGATGGTAAGAGCCTTTCATGAGGCAGCTACTTAAATATAAATCAGAAACAGGATGAGTGACCAAGAGGAGGCAAGTATTAAATGACGCTTGGTGAAGAAAAAAAATAAAAAAGTAAAAGAAGTGTTTAGAAGCCAGTTGTAAAGATTCAAGGTAAAGCTGAGAAAGATGCTGCAGAAGATGGTAACTAGCTCATGCTTAATATTGCTAAGTGAAGAAGAGGCAGACGGAATGAACACAAGTGAATTGCGATGGCCTGTATACAGCACTGATATGAATTTTTTCCTTAGTTCATTCGCTGTCTTTGATAAATCCTTGAAAATAGGGTAATAGCTGTGACAAGGATGCCTCATATAACCCCTACCCATTCTGATGCAAACGTATGTTATGATAATCCTAGAAAGGAGAAGACCAGGCTAAGATAATGCAGAGGTAGTGTAAAACTGTAGTTTCAGTAGAGCATTAGTCCTAAGATTTCCTTAAAATACAATAATATTTGTAACAGTGGCCGTTTAATATAGTGATAATAATGATAACAGCAGTCCCTATTTTGTGAAGAACGTTTGCTATATGCCAGGGATTCTAATGTGTGTTTTGCTTATTTTATCCGTTTAAATCTTCTTGCCAACCTTATGAGTTAAGCGTTATTTTCCCAGTTCACTTATGAGCACTTGGGAGCTCAGAGGGATTAAGAAACCTATCCGAGGTTACTGTCAGTAATGAGAAGCGTTGTGGTTCTAATTAGATATGCTTTAGTCCCGAGGCCCAGGCTCACAGTATGACATGAAATATGATTTATTTCACTGGAGTAAGGAATATCTTGCCTTTGGTCCTTTTGTTATAAAAAAAAGTCTAGGACATGGGTTAATGTTAAAATTTGATAGCTCCATAGTTTAAGTGAATGCCTCATTTTTTTTTTTTTTTTTAATTTAAAAGGCATGGGCCCCAAAAAGTGTGAAAACACAAGATATATGCAAAGAGACAATATGCTTAAATGTTTGCTGAGAGAGAGGGAAGGTATTAGGTGCATGAAAGGAAATTTCCTCCTTTATTCCGTTTTGTTTAACCTTGTTCTTGACTGGAAGATTTTAAGCTTAATTCATTTGAACAAGATGGGTATTTTCATGAGGGGGTTAAAGATCTCCACTAGTGTCCCAGTCATGAAATGTCTCTAAAAATATAACAATAGTTCTTTTGTTTGATATATTCCTAACAACAACAAAAATGACACTAGTCTTATTTTTAGTTGACCATTTGTTATATATGAGGGGTTGTAATATGTACTTTTCTTTTTTTTTTTCATTCAAATCCTTCCTGAAATCCTATGATAAAAACTGACAAAAATTTCCAGGAAGTGTGAATCCTTAGACACTAAGGGATCAGTGTCACAAGCGATGGCATCAGTCCAAATAAAGTTTGGGACTTCAAGAGAGTAAAAATAATAGGAAATAATGTGTAACAATAAAAGCCTTGGGTAAAAAAAAGTAGGATTGAATTAAGACCATGGGTCTAGATAAGTATAGTATAAGTATAGATAAGTATGAAGTCCTATTCATATGTGAGAAATTGTTTCTTATATTTTTAAAGTAGGCTTTTATAGTTTTAAGTCAAATAGCTGTATGCAAATATTTCAGATTAAAACCTAAAAGTACTTATCAACACACTATAAGGATTCCCTTTTCTCCACACCCACATAAGCACTTACTATTTCTTATCTTTTTAATGACTACAATCCTAAAAGTTTGCATTTCCCTAATTATTAATGATGTTTAGCACACTTTTATATACTTTTTGGTCATTCAAGCATATTTATAAAAATATCCATTAAGTTTCTTTGCTGTTTTTTGTAGGTTGAGTTATTTGCATGTGCACGTGTGTGCATTGTATGACTTTCTTATATTTTTGGATATTAACCCCTTATCAGGTATATGATTTACAAATGTTTTCTCCCATTTTGTGTTGATGGGAATATAAATTGATGCAGCCACTATGGAAAACAGTATGAAGTTTCCTTAAAACATTGAAAGTAGAACCATCACATGATTCAGCAATCCCACTTCTGGGTTTGTATCCAAAGGAAATGATAATAGTATCTTGAACAGATACTTGCACTCCTATGTTCATTGCAGCATTATACACTATAACCAAGATATGGAAAAAGCCTAAGTCTCCATCTGTGGATAAATAGATAAAGAAAATATGGTATGTGAAATATTATTCAGCCATAAAAAGAAGGAAATTCTGCTGAGACAACATGGATGAGCCTGGAGGAAGATGTTGGTCAAAGGGTACAGACTTTCACTTACATGATGAATAAACTCTGGGTTCTAATGTACAAGGTTACTAATACTATATTATACTATATAATTAAAATTTGCTATGGGAGTAGATTTTAAGTGTTCATACTGCACACATATACATAGATAGTAACTACATAAAGTGAAGAGATGGGAAAAAGTTAAAGCACAAGAACTTGGGATTGAAACAGCTAATTCAAGAAGTAAGTTGCTTTAATGGAAAACCAGGGAACCAGAAAAGAATCAGAAACTTGTTTATCTGTGAGTAAGGGGGTTGGTCACATAGTTAATATAACATTAATGGGACCCCACAATAATCTGATTTTTCCACAGTTTGTTGTGATCCACACAGTCAAAGACTTTAGTGTAGTCAATGAAGCAGAAGTAGATGTTTTTTGGAAGTCCTTTGGTTTTCCTATGATCTAACAAATATTGGCAATTTGACCTTTGTTTCCTCTGCCTTTTTAAAATGCAGCTTGTCCATCTGAAAGTTCTTGGTTCATGTACTGCTGAAACCTAGCTTGAAGGATTTTGAGCATTACCTTGCTAGCATGTGAAATGAGTGCAATTGTACAATAGTTGAACATTCTTTGGCATTGTGTTACTTTGGGATTGGAATGAAAACTGACATTTTCCAGTCTCGTGGCCATTGCTGAGTTTTCCAAATTTGCTGGCATATTTAGTGCTGTACTTTTAACAGCATCATCCTTCAGGATTTGAAATAACTCAGCTGGAATTCTGTCACCCCTATTAGCTTCGTTTGTAGTAATGCTTCCTAAGGCCCACTTGACTTTACACTCCAGGATGTCTGGCTCTAAGTGAGTGACCACATCACCATGGTTATCTGAGGCATCAAGACCAGTTTTCCACAGCTCTGTTGGTTCAAAATTGAGAAAGAAGTATGTCAAGATTGTATATTGTCACCCTTCTTATTTAACTAATATGCAGAGTAATTCAAGTGAAATGCTGAGCTGGATGGCTCACAAACTGGAATCTAGATTGCTGTGAGAAATATCACCAACCTCAGGTATGCAGATGATGTCACTCTAATGGCAGACATTGAAAATGGACTAAAGAGTCTCTTGGTCAGGGGGAAGAGGAGAATAAAAAAGCTTGTCTTAAAACTCAGCATTCAAAAACAAACAAACAAACAAACAAAAAAACTAAGATCATGGCACCTAGTCTCATTAACTCATAGTAAATAGATAGGGGAAAAAAAGGGAAACAGTGACAGATTCTATTTTCTTGGGCTCCAAAATCACTTCAGATGTTGACTGCAGTCACAAAATTAAGACACTTGCTCCTTGGAAGAAAAACTATGACAAACCTAGACAGTGTATTAAAAAGCAGAGACATTACTTTGCCAAGAAATGTCTATCTAGTAAAATAAATAAATAAATATATAGTTTTTCCATTAGTCATGTACAGATGTGAGAGTTGGACCATGAAGAAGGTTGAGCACCCAATAACTGAGGGTTTCAAATTGTAGTGCTGGAAAAGGCTCTTGAGATTCCCTTGAACAGCAAGGAGATCAAACCAGTCAATCCTACAGGAAATCAACCCTGACTATTCACTGAAATGACAGATAATGAAGCTAGCTCCAATACTTTGGCCACCTGATGTAAACAAATGACTCATTTGACAAGACCCTAGTGCTGGGAAAGATTGAGGGCAGGAGGAGAAGGGGGCGACAGTGAATAAGATGATTGGATGGCATCACCCAACTCAACAGACATGAGTTTGAGCAAACTCCAGAAGACAGTGAAGGACAAGGAAGCCCGGTATATTGTAGTTCCTAGGGTCACAAAAAGTCAGACACAGCTTAGAGATTAAACAACAACCATAAACTTGAAGGAAGAGATACATATCATGGTTCCTTTCCAATAGGGTCAGCAGTCTAGTGGTGGCAAAGGTTACATACAGTGATAATTTAAACATAAAATGGCAATAGTTAAGGTAATTTTGGAGCACAAGAACTGTTCTTAATCTGGACTGAGAGGAAAGATTTCCTGGAGGAAGCATGATGCAAGAACTGAATATTGAGCTGGAAGTTTAGCTGGTAAAGAAATCTGAGATAAAGACTTGTGTCTTTATCTCTAGCAATATGGTAAATGACATTACCTTTCAAATGAAAGAATGAAAATGCTCAGTGTAATATTTAAAACAACTTTTTAAATATATTTCAGATCTGACATTGAAAGAAACTATTCTTTTTTTATGGAGCTCATGAAGTAAAAGAGAAATTATTATTGTTGGTAGTGTATATAACAACCATCTTCTAATGAAAGTGTTCTGCCAC
The DNA here is from genome assembly GCF_033118175.1 of Dama dama. Classification (NCBI taxonomy): domain Eukaryota; kingdom Metazoa; phylum Chordata; class Mammalia; order Artiodactyla; family Cervidae; genus Dama; species Dama dama. Next base: position 5,094,156 of record NC_083681.1, read on the forward strand.
ACTGTGGAGACCTTCAGCTTCAGGGAATAGTAGATAAAACTTACTCTCTGCTAAAGATGGAGCATCTTAGGAAAATTTTTTTTTTTTTTTTAAGTTGGGGTTTTAAGGGGCCAGTCTCAGTGTAACACTTCATGCTAAATAAATTCCCTACCCAGAGGGACTAGCAAGCAAACTTGATTGGAGATTGATATTGGGTGGGTGGGGAGGAAATAACATTTCCTGATAATTTTTTTTTTATGAGCCAGTTAACCTCTGATTTACGTCTGAAATCATAGTAAAGGTGTGGTCTGAAAAGTATCAAGCAGGTAATTGAATTTAAAAAGGTCCATATAAAATAGGCTCTCCAATCAACTCATAGCACCAACAAAACCTGAAAATGTCCCATAGATGCAATTCTAATGAGAATATGCTGCTCACAATATAAGGTCGCATAGTATATACTGAAATAATGCCCCTGGGATGAGATCCATAAACTTTTCAGAAAATATGTTGAATTACACATACATTTCAACCAGAATTACCCAGTGCAAAGAATACAAGATATATTAAATGCATTTCAGGAAATGAAGAGCATAATAGAAAATAAAAGCAAGGAGAAAAAAAACTACAAAGAATATTATGTGTGTGTGTGTTAGTCGCTGAGTTGTGTCCGACTCCTTGCACCCCATGGACTGTACCCCGCCAGGCTCCTCTGCCCATGATATTTTCATGGTAAGAATATTGGAGCAGGTTGCCATTTCCTTCTCCAGGGGATCTTCCCGACCAGGGATTGAACCGGCATCTCTTGTGTCTCCTGCATTGGCAGGCAGATTCTTTACCACTGCACCACTTGGGAAGCCCCACAAAGAACCATAGAATTAAATGAAACAAAGAAAGACTTATAGAAATATTACAGATACATGTATGTGCATAATATATTATTCATCTAATTGAATCTTAAAACTCAATAGATGGATTAAATTCCAAAATGTACTAGAGAAATGTAAGACAGAAAACACATTTTAAAAGTTACCCAGAAAGCAGAAACATGGAGAAATAACAGTGCTTAAGAGAGATGAGAGAGTGTGAAGTTACACCATATGGCTTTTCAGATCCCGGGGATAAAACAAGAAAAAGAATGAGGAGAAACAACACTTAAGTGAAACAGTAAAAAATCTAGGAAGCTCCATAAATCTCAACAGATTATTGAAAAGGGAAGAGAAATCCAATCTGGACCTCTAGTATTGAAACTGTACAGCAAGAACAAAAAGTAGCTTGTGACTAAACAGAAATTACTTCCAAAAGCACCATAATTAAGGTTGATGGTTGCTTCTTAATAGTGCCAATGGAAACTCGAAGACAGTGGGGTATCTTCCAAACCTGAGACAGATGATCATTCAAAAACTAGTCTTGAGAGAAGCTATATTTTGGGAATAAGGGTAAAATACTGATCCAATAAAGAAAAAAAACTAAGAGATCTTAGAAACAGCTGACACTCACGAGATAACATACCAAGTCAAGAATTGAGGAAGAGGCAAAATAATCCCATAGGGAGGAGCTGTGGTTGATGTCAGAATACTGACAAAACTATTGGCTAATGTGTGGGTAAATTTAAATAAACATGTGAAGCAATAATAATGCATGCATTTGTAAGAAGAAAACTAATAAAAAACTGAATACTAAACCAGATAGTTTATGAATAGGAAGTAGGATGAGCATCGTTGAAAACTGGAAAACTATTTTTACTTTCTTAAAAAGTTAAACATGCATCTACCCTATGACTCAGTAATTTCACAACTAGTTATTTATCCAAAACAAATGGAAACTGTGCCAACACACCCCCAAATAGGCTTGAACAAAAATATTCAGAGCAGTTTTACTCACAATAACTGAAACCTGGAAATAGTTCAGATAGCCATGAATAGGAGAATGCATTTTAATAACACAAAACCCAAAATAAAAAAAATCATATAAAGGAATGCTGCATATAAGTTTAAAGTAATAAACATCTAATATACACAAGATAGATGAGTTAAAAGAGACCAGTACAAAAAAGAGCATACCATACATTTCAATTTATATGAAGTTCTATAACAGATAAAACTAATCTATGCTATCTGTAATAAAAATCAGATACATGGTTGTTTCAAGGGGGTGGTGGTAGTTTGACTGATAAGGTGAACTAAGGGGTGATGAATCTATATATTGATTTAGTGTAGATTGTACAGGTGCATTATATCTGGAGTTCAAGTCTGAGTTGAAACCAGTCTCAAGGTTCACCTGTCCTCATTGACACGTGGATTTCTGTGTGACCAGAGCCCAGTCCTGAGTGCACTGTGGGGACAAGAGGAGGGGCATCCTGGTTCTCCAGCTCCCTGTTGCTGAGGAAAACGTCACTGTCTGAATTGCAGGATGGCGACCATGGTCCTGTCCCCTACTTGTGCTCAGTCATCCCTGTACACAGCCCCTCACCAGAAAGGATACACAGAGGAGGAAGGGTTGGCCGGTGGCTTCCCAACAGACTGGTTACAGGACTTGGTGACTTTCGAGGACGTGACCGTGGAGTTCAACCAGGAGGAGTGGGCACTGCTAGACTCTTCTCAGCAAAAGCTGTATAGAGATGTGATGCTGGAGAACTACGGGAACCTGGCGTCGCTTGGATATCATGTTGATAAACCCAGTCTGATCTCCCAGTTGGAGCAAGAAGACAAGGTGATGACAGAGGAAGAAGGAATTCTCCCAGGCACCTGTCCAGACTTGGAAACGGTACTTAAAGCAAAATGGTTAACTCCGAAGAAGCATATTTTTAGAAAAGAACATTCTAATGGTGTTAGAGCGGAGAGGAGTCATCTGGGAGTGAAACTCAATGAATGTAACCAGTGTTTTAAAGTCTTCAGCACAAAATCTAACCTTACTCAGCACAAAAGGATTCATACTGGAGAAAAACCCTATGACTGTAATCAGTGTGGAAAATCCTTTAGCAGTAGATCTTACCTTACTATTCATAAGAGAATACATAACGGGGAGAAACCCTATGAATGCAATGACTGTGGGAAAGCCTTCAATGATCCTTCTTCTCTTAGACTGCATGTGAGAATTCACACTGGAGAAAAACCCTATGAATGTAACCAGTGTTTTCATGTTTTCCGCACTAGTTGTAACCTCAAAAGCCACAAGAGAATTCATACGAGGGAGAATCACCATGAGTGTAATCAGTGTGGCAAGGCCTTCAGCACGAGGTCCTCCCTTACTGGGCACAATAGTATTCATACAGGAGAGACGCCTTATGAATGCAATGACTGTGGGAAAACCTTTAGGAAGAGCTCATATCTGACACAGCATATGAGAACTCATACTGGAGAAAAACCCTATGAGTGTAATCAGTGCGGAAAGTCCTTCAGCAGTAGCTTTTCTCTTACTGTTCACAAGAGGATTCATACTGGTGAGAAGCCCTATGAATGCAGTAACTGCGGGAAAGCGTTTAATAATCTCTCAGCTGTTAAGAAACATGTGAGAACTCACACTGGAGAAAAAAACCTATGAATGTAATCATTGTGGAAAATCTTTCACTACTAATTCTTACCTTTCTGTGCACAAGAGAATATATAACAGGTGGATATGAATGCAGTAACTGATTTCTTATCTCTCAGACAACTTGTGACAACTCACACTAGATGTATGAGTCAGCTGCTGCTGCATAACAAATTTCCCTTTGAAACATAGTGGCTTTAAACAGCAAACATATATTACCTATAGATCAGGAATTCAGAACCAGCTTAGATGTGTAGTTCTGGTCAGGATCTCATGAGGTTGTAATCAAGATGTCAGCAGGAGCTGCGATCCTCCACTTTATTGCTAAAGAGTCCACTTCCAAAATGGCTCACTGGCACGCCTGGCAAGTTAGTAGCTGGTTGTTGGCAGGGAACCTTCATTTACTCACCATGTTGGATTCTCTGTAGAATCCATAAAAATCTTTATGATGTAGAAGCAGGGTCGTCTCAAAGAAATGAATTTAAAGAAGAGCTAATGCAGAAGCTATAGTGTCTTTTATGACCTTGTCCCAGAAGGACATATCATCACTTCTTCCATACTTTAAGGGTCACACAGATCACTCCTGATACATTGTGGGAAGAGACCATGCTCAATGTGAATACCAGGAAACAGAGATTGTTGGGAACCATCTGAGAAATCACTGAAAGAGGGCCTTCAGGAGACCCTCATTCTTTTAGTCTGTTCAGTATGAAGTAATTTGGTAACTCCTGTGTAAATTCACTCATGAAAGAAACGTCATAAGTCCAAGCTTCATGATAAACTTTCAGCTCAAATTCACCCTAATGTACACAAAAGGTTATGTATTGGGAATAAATCTGAGGAAAACAGTCGTGATATCTAGGGAGTCATGTGACAGTTCACACTAAAGGGAAAATCCAATAAACATCATCAGAATGTTAAAGCCTTTAGGGACACTTGTCCCTTAAAATGTCCTTTAGAACATGTGTGAGGAATCACTACAGAGGAACACTCATGTAAGGAATGTGGAAAACCCTATAGCACAAGCATTTTTGTTAACAGAAGATGAAATTTCAAGTACCAAGTACTATGGGAAAGCCTTCAGGGTTCTCGCAGTTTTTAAGAGACATGAAGATTGATTCTGGAGAGAACAAACCATTGAATGGCATCAGTATTGGAAAGCCTTACAGTTTCCCACATTCCTTAAACTTGTGAGTATAAAGAAGGAGGGAATGCCTTTAATGATATCTCTTACATTAGGAAAAGTATGGAATTCCTGGATGCAAAAACCTGTGAGTGGATTAATTTTGGAATGTCTTTCGATGACTTCCGTCTTTGCTGAATTGTGAGAAGTCGCCTGGGAGGGGCAGGAGGGGAGCCTGAGAAGGTCCTCAACGTGAGATTGCCTGAGCTCTCCTCTGAGTGGCTGTGGAGTACTTTAAAATGGGAGTGAAAAGTGTAAATGTTATGTGTGGGATTACCTTTCAGTGTCTCATCCTTAGGTTGGGGCAACTGGTTCTTTAATTGTCAGTCTTTTTGCTTAAGTAGCAACATTTGTGTTTGCAGCTGTGCCCTAAAATAAACCTCAAGTTATGTTCTGTAAAAAAAAAAAAAAAAAAAATCAGATACATGGTTGTTTCAAGGGGGTGGTGGTAGTTTGACTGATAAGGTGAACTAAGGGGTGATGAATCTATATATTGATTTAGTATAGATTGTACAGGTGCATTTTCAATAGAGTTAAATTGTACACAGAAGATCTGAGCTATTCAATGTATATAAAACATGCATCAATAAAAAGAGACTTGTGCAGGCTAAGTAGTTCCAATCATGTCTGACTGTTTACAACCTTTGGACTGTTTAGTCTGTCAGGCTCCTCTGTCCATGGGATTCTCCAGGCAAGAACACTGGAGTGGGTTGCTGTGACTGCCTCCACAGGATCTTCCCAACCCAAGAACCTTCAGTTCTTATGTCTTCTGCATTGGCAGGTGGGTTCTTTACCACTAGTGCCACCTGGAATTCTCGACAAGTAGAAGGAAAATAGAGTAAAAAATAAAGTAAAACTACAAACTGAAAAAATTGCAAAAGAAAGCAAGACAGGGAAAAAAATGAAACTGAAAATGAGGGAAAATATATAATAGGAAGATAAATTATTAGCCACAATTAAGATGTATTGACAAAAGTCTCAAAACACAAAAGAGAGATCATCATCTACATAGTGCTATATGGTGTTTATTGCTATATATGGAAGCTATAGAAAAAGATAAAGTTTGAAATTCAAAGGGTAGAAAAAGATACACTAGAAAAAAAAGTGACTTGAAGATGGTATGAATGCATTATTATCTGACAAAATAGACAATAATGCAAACATGATACCAGAAATAAAATAATATTCTATAAAATGATACAAGAGAGAAATTGAACAGATATCCATAAAAATTTTAAATTAGATGAATAAGAAGAATTTCAATTTTTAATATTTTAATGATTTTTAGAATATTTACATATTCACAAAGGGTAGAATATCCACCTGTGTATTGACTAGAAGTGTTATAATTAAGGAGAGGAACGAGAGCTACTTATGGAGTTGGAGTGCATGACTGTATTAGAGTATACTTCTTTTCCCAGTTAAGAAAAGGGAACATTTATCTCAGGTTATCCCATTCGTACTGGTGACCTTTAATCATGTAAGTTTTATATGTGTCAGATAGGTAGTAAATTCATTCCAGCACATTTAAATTAATGGTGAGAATTTAAGGTAAAATAATTCAAAATTATCTGGTTATGTGGGTCTGCTATTAAACACAGGATGAGACTGAAGTTTCAATATCATTAGCCTTCCATATAGAAGTATATTTGGGACTGTGAAGTGAGGTGAATTAAGAGAAAGTCATGTGGCACTAGTGGTAAAAAACCCAAGAGACCCAAAATTCAAGAGACCCAAGAAACATGGGTTCTACCCCTGGGTTGAGAAGACCGTATGGAGACAGACGGTCATGGTAACCCACTCCAATATTTTTGCCTGGAGAATCCCACAGAGAGAATAGCCAGTGGGCTTCAGTCCACAGGGTCGCACAGAGTCGGACACAACTGAAGTGATTTAGCACACACAACACATGACAAATAATTACTGCCAATACAACAATTACACAAAATAAAAGCAGTATTATGCTTTAGTGTGATAGGCTGTAAGAAATATTTCCAGAAGTAGAAAAGAAATGTATTTAAAATTGCACTCTGAATTTTATTGCAAAAATAAAATTATTCACAAAATTTAGTTTCTATGTCTAAGTAACTTTTAGTTACATTCTTTTCTTACATAAAGCTCTGCAATTACCTTTTGCTAGAATTCTTGGCTTGTCGCATGTCTCTGGATTATTTATGTTTATTTTTTAAATATCCATGCCATATTACCACTAGAAGATTTGAGGAAAGTCAAGCCTCAATTTTATCCTAAATCTCATACAGATAAACAGATTTCAATTTAGTGTTTTCAAATTTACTGGCAAAATGTCATTTCTTATTCAGTAAAAATTAGGGCTCAGTGTTGCTCCTTAATATTTGATTAAAACAACAAGAACAAGATGATTTTGCTGTAAGGCAGACTTTGATTAGACAGTACAATTGTCCTTATAGTCTCGTTATTATTTCTAGCATCCCTGTGTTTGTGTTTTTAACCATGCAATGTATTTGTACATGATCACCGCTGTCCTTGCTGTTTAACTCAACACTATAACCAAAGGACTTCTCAGATCTTTAGTAGCTGTGGTATCCATTCCACACTTTCTAGTTAAGAAGAAACATGGACAATGTAAAACTTTGAGTTTTGGGGAGAAAACATCTTCCTTGTACTGTATTATAATTATAATATATCACAAAAATCAGATCGTCCAGGACTCAATTTTTCAGTAAGTGGGCAGAAGGGAATACTGGTCCTCATAGTATGTAACTTTCAAATCTTTTCTCAAAATAAGTTTTCTTTAAAAATAAATTACATAGTTTACTTGAGAGTGTGTCAGTGTGTAGAAATATCAATTAATGTTAGTAACATAAGAAGCTAAAATCCCACTTTTCCAAAGCTTATAGTATAAGGGACCAAGTAAGAGCTAAAATATTTCTGTAGTAAAACTGCATTTGCTTGTGATTCCTCCTTTTTGGACCCATTTATTTGTTTAAAAAAAATAAATAAAGTACAAAATGGATACCAACAAGAATTTCTCTATTTGCATTAATGAGTGAAATTTTAAACTCTTACAGAACTCTATCCAAAATAAAGTGTTAGGCTTAATTGTAATGCTTCCCTGAAGACATCATAATCGCAGTAACACTAGTAGTATCCATTGCTCAAATTTAGTAATATATAAATCCAGGTTTGAAAATAATATTAGATATTTCCAGGTTTAGAATAATTTTGTATATACCTCTATCTTCTCATAAGTAATTTTAAAACATCAATCTATATTTTGAATTTCTTTCACACTTGCTCCTTTAAAAAATCTGGCATGGTAATAAGGTGAAAATAATATTTTTTAATTAATTTATTTATTTTAATTGGAGGATAATTACTTTACAATATGTGGTGATTTTTGCCATACAGCGACATGGATCAGCCATGGATGCACACATGTACCCCCATTCTGAACCCCCTTCCCACCTCCCTCCCCATCCCATCCCTCTGGGTTGCCTCAGAACACTGGCTTTGAGTGTCCTGCTTCATGCATGGAACTTTCACTGTCATCTACTTTACGTATGGTAATACATGTTTCAATGCTATTCTCTCAAATCATCCCACTCTCACCATTCTTCACATAAACTTTCATTATGCTTTAAAAGTTTACATTTTTAATATAAACCTTTTTTGGGGGGATCTCAAAGACAAGAAAAAAAGATGTCTTTTCTGTGAAAGATTCTAGTGCTTCATGGTGACCCCAGGCACACTCAGAACAAAAGACTGTGCCCCTAGCAAATACCAAAGGAGAGCAAGCTAGCTGTTGATTACGGCCTTCCCTCCTTGGAGGCAGAGAGTCAAGTGTACTACAGCCAGACCAGGAAGGCGAGGGGTTGCTGTAATCTAGGCCCCCAAGACTGCATCTTCCAACAAACTGTGAGCAAGTTGCCAGTTGCTTGCTGGCAACTGGCAAAGATCCCTTTCCTGGGATCCTGGACAGTTCACATCTGCCAGGAGTGTCACAGCCTGAGATCAGCTCCCAGAGGAGACACACAGCACCCCTGGGACTGTGTCCTTGTGGCACACCCAGGAAACCATGTGGCCAAGATGGGGGAGGTGCATAAGATGCACGGCCCACCTGGGACAATGCACGTACCAAACAACCAGTGGGCTGAGCAGCTTGGACCTGGGAAAGGCAGAAAATGTGCAGCCTATCTGTGTCTGTGCCCTTGTGGAGCACTCAGGAATCTGAGCAGCTTAGACCTGAGAAGTACATGAAATGCAGGGCCCACTTGGGGCAGTGCCCTTGCAGAGCACCCTGCAGCCTGAGCAGTGTGGATCCAGGAAGTACATGCCACCTTGGGCTGTGGCAAATCCAGTGTGGTCCGTCTACTGCGAGCACTCCCCACTCCTGCCAATGGTATTTGTTTTCAGTGTCCCTCTCTCCACAACACGGCTGAACAAGTGAGCCTAAAAAAGTGGCCACCTTCACCCCTTCGTGTCGAGGTAGAAATTACACACTGAAGTGAAGTTGCTCAGTCATGTCCAACTCTTTGTGACCCCATGGACTGTAGCCCACCAGGCTCCTCTGTCCATGGGATTTTCCAGGCAAGAACACTGGAGTGGGTGAAGAGACTTGTAAACAGAGGAAGCCAAAATAAACAAAGAAGGGGGAACCATCCCAGATGCGACAGGTGCACCAGATTAAAACCTTGCAGTTAATGCTAAGACTGTGCATTTGAAGCGGGTAACAATGGATCTTGAGAACAAGTACAAGCTGGAACAAGCGACTATCTGACACTGAACTGACCCCACACTAACCACAGCTGTTTGAGAGAAACTCCTAGATATATTTTTTTACTATTATCACTTTTTAAATTTTTAAAAAAAACTTTAGTGCAGTATTACTCCTTTAGCTTTCATTTTTATAGCCTACTATTATCTTTCAATAAAAGCTTATTTTTAAGCTTATATATAAACAAGTTCTATATATTATATATAATATATTTACTTTTTATTTTGTACTTTTTATGTTGTAGTTTTGAGAATCTAAACTCTATTCTATGTTTTTAATCTTTGTTTTTTGATATTTGTTATCAATTCTGTTCCTTTAAGAATCTAATATTCAATATCCATTTTCACTTAGGGATTTGATTACTGGCTTGATTGCTTTCTCCCCTTTTGACTATCCCTTTTCTCCTCCAGGTTAAATCTATCCCTTTCCTCCCTATTCTCTTCTCTATATAACTGTGAGTTTCTCTGGATGTTCCTGGCTGTGGAGAGTTGCCTCATTATTAGCCTAGCAAATTATATTCTGTACTATATGGATGGAGGTGTCTCGAGGCTAGTGCAAGAGAAGAACTGAAACCCAGAGGCCAGAGGCTTAACTCCAGAACTTTAGAACACCAGATAACTCCTGATTCCAGGGAATATTAACAGACAAGAACTCACCCAAAAGTCTCCTACACTGAAACCAAGCTCCACCCAAGACAAATATGTTCCAGTGCAAGACACACAATGCTAATCCTCCAGAAAAGGATTGGTTCAGGAACACAACCCTGAACATAAAAAGATGGACTGGCCAAAGCCATGCCAGTCCCATCAGTTCAGTTCAGTCCAGTTCACTCCAGTCGCTCAGTCGTGTCTGACTCTTTGTGACCCCATAAATCGCAGCATGCCACTCCTCCCTGTCTATTACCAACTCCCAGAGTCTACACAAACTCATGTCCATCGAGTCGGTGATGCCATCCAGCCATCTCATCCTCTATTGTCCCCTTCTCCTTCTGGACCCAATACCTCCCTCCCAGCATCAGGGTCTTTTCCAATGAATAAACTCTTCACATGAGGTGGCCAAAGTATTGGAGTTTCAGCTTCAGCATAAGTCCTTCCAATGAACACCCAGGACTGACCTCTTTTAGGATGGCCTGGTTGGATCTCCTTGCAGTCCAAGGGGCTCTCAAGAGTTTTCTCCAACACCACAGTTCAAAAGCATTGATTTTTCAGCCCTCAGTTTTCTTCACAGTCCAACTCTCACATCCATACAAGACCACTAGAAAAACCATAGCCTTGATAGACACCCCAAAACTCACTATTAGACACTTCATTGCACTCCAGAAAGAAGATATCTGTCTCCACACAACAGAACACATACACAAGTTCCCTCAACTAGGAAACCTTGACAAGCCACCAGTCCAAGCAAACCCACGGAGAGCAGACTCCACAATAAAGAGGAACCACTAACATCCAGCCTACAGAAAGAGCACCCCAAACACAGTAATCTAAACAAATTGAAAAGTCAGATAAATATTCAGCAGGTGAAGGAACATGACAAAAATCCACCAAACCAAACAAAATAGAAGGAAATTGGGAGTCTATCTAAAAAATAATTCAGAATAACGATAATAAATTTGATCCAAAATCTTGAAAACAAAATGGAGTTACAGATAAATAGGTTAGGGACAAAGATAGAGAAGATGAAAGAAATGTTTAACAAGGACCTAGAATAAATAAACAAGGGTCAATCAATAATGAAAAATGCAATAACTGAGATTAAATGCAGTCTGGAGGATACCAACAGTAGAACAACTGAGACAGAAGAGAGGATATGTGAGGTGGAAGATAGAACGATGAAAATAAATGAAGCGGAGAGAGAAATAAAAAAGAATTAAAAGAAGTGAGGGCAACCTCAGAGACCTCTTGGACAATGTTAAATGCCCCAACATTCGAATCCTAGGTGTCCCAGACAAGACAAAAAGAAAGGGCATGAGAAAATACTTGAGGAGTTAATAGTCGATATCTTCCCTAAAATGGGAAAGGAAATAACAAGTGAATTCCAAGAAACCCAGAGAGTCCCAAATAGGATAAACCCAAGGCAAAATACCCCAAGACACATATTAATCAAACTAACAAAAGTTAAACACAAAGAGCAAATGTTAAAAGCAGTAAGGGAAAAAGCAACAAATGACACACAAGGGGATCCTCATCAGGATAACAACTGATCTTTCAATAAAAGTTCTTCAGGCCAGAAGGGACTAACAGGACATACTTAAAGTGAGGAAAGAGTAAAACCTACAACCAAGATTACTCTACCTAGCAAGGATCTCATTCAGATATGAAGGACAAATCCAAAGATTTACAGACAAGCAAAAGCTCAGAGAATTCTGCACCACCAAGTCAGCTCTTCAACAGATGGGAAAGGATCTTCTCTAGAGGAAATCAAATAAAGGTTTATAAAAGCAAACCCAAAGCAACAAAGTAAATGATAATGGGATCATAGTTGTCAATAACTACCTTAAGTGTAAATGGGATAAGAGCTCCAACCAAAAGATAAAAGCTAGCAGAATAGATACAAAAAGAAGACCTCTATATATGCTGTCTACAAGAGACTCACCTTAAAACTAAGAACACATATAGACTGAAAGAGGGGCTGGAAAAAGATATCTCATTCTAATGGAGATCAAAAGAAAGCTGGAGTAGCAATACTCATATCAGATAAAACAGACTTTGAAATAAAGACTGTGATAAGAGACAAAGAAGGACACTACATAATAATCAAAGGATCAATCCAAGAAGAAGATATAACAATTACAAATGCATATACACCCAACATAGAAGCACCTCAATACATAAGGCAAATGCTAACAAGTATGAAAGGGGAAGTTAAAAGTAACACAATAGTGGGGAACTTTAATACCCCACTCATATCTATGGCTAGATCAATCAAACAGAATATTAGCAAGGAAACCCAAGCTTTAAATGATACAATGGACCAGTTAGACGTAAAGGATGTCTATAGGGCATTTCACCTCAAAACAATGGATTTCACCTTTTTCTCAAGTGCATATGGAACATTCTCAAGGATAGATCACATCCTGGGCCATAAAACTAGCCTTGGTAAATAAAAAAAAGAAAAGAAATAATTTCAAGCATTTTTTTCTGATCCCAATGCCATGAGACTAGATGTCCACTATAGAAAAAGAAGGAGAAGGCAATGGCACCCCACTCTAGTACTCTTGCCTGGAGAATCCCATAGATGGAGGAGCCTGGTGGGCTACAGTCAATGGGGTCACAAAGAGTCGAACACGACTGAGCAACTTCACTTTCACTTTCATGGGGGGGGGGGCAACAATAAAAACACAATCATATGGAGTCTAAACAACAACGTTCCTGAACAACCAACAGATCACAGTTTAAATCAAAAAGGAAATCATATAGGGTTATCATTACCATCTTTCTAAATTCCATATATATGCGTTAGTGTACTGTATTGGTCTTTATCTTTCTGGCTCGGGGCTGGTGCACTGGGAAGACCCAGAGGGATCGGGTGGAGAGAGAGGTGGGAGGGGGGATCAGTATGGGGAATACATGTAAATCCATGGCTGATTCATGTCAATGTATGGCAAAATCCACTACAATATTGTGAAGTAATTAGCCTCCAACTAATAAAAATAAATGAAAAAAAAAAAAGGAAATCAAAATATGCATGGAAAAAAATGAAAATGAAAACAGGACAACCCTCTATGGGATTAAATAAAGCAATGTTGAGAGGGAGATTTATAGCAATATAAGCCTACCTCAAGAAACAAGAGACACATCAAATAATCAACCCAAATTTATACCTAAAACAACTGGAAAAAAGAAAAAGAAAAACCACAAAGTTAGTGGAAGGAAAGAAATCATAAAAATCAGAGCAGAAATAAAGGAAAAAGAAAGAGATGATAGAAAAAAATAACAAATGTAAAACCTGGTTTTTTGAGAAGATGAATAAAAAGACAAACCATTAGCCAGTCTCATCAAGAAAAAATAAAAGGGAGAAGAATCAAATCAATAAAATTAGAAATGAAAATGGAGAGAAGTCACAACAGACAACACAGAGATATAAAAGATGATAAGAGACTACTATGAGCAATTATATGAAAATAAAATGGAAAACTTGGAAGAAATGGACAAATACCTAGAAAAGTGTAACTTTCCAAAACTAAACCAGGAAGAAATGGAAAATCTTAACAGACCCATCACAAGGACAGAAATCGAAACTATAATAAAAAATCTTCCAACAAACAAAAGTGCAGGACGAGATGGCTTCATAGGTGAATTCTACCAAAAATTTAGAGAAGAGCTAACACCTATCCTACTTAAACTTCTGGAAAATTCCAGAGGAAGGAAAACTCCCAAACTCATTCTGCAATGCCATCATTACCTTGATACCAAACCAGACAAAAATGCAACAAAAAAGAAAACTACAGGCCACTATCACTGATGAACATAGATGCAAAAATGCATCAGAATCTGACAACATAGCAAACAGAATCTGACAATATACTAAAAAGATCATACATCATGATCGACTGGGATTTTTCCCAGAAGGATTCTTCGATATTCTCCGGACCAGAATACTGGAGTGGGTAGCTGTTTCCTTCTCCAGGGGCTCTTCCTAACCCAGAGATAGAACCCAGGTCTCCCACATTGTAGGCGGACTTTTTACCAGCTGAGCCACAGCGATAAAGCCCATATACAATAATAAACTCAAAATTAATTAAAAATCTAAATTTAATACCAGAAATTATCAAAATCTTAGAGGAAAACACAAGCAGAACACTCCCTGACATAAATCACAGGACTGTCCTCTATGACCCATCCTCCAGAGTAATGGAAATAAAACCAAAAATAAACAAATGAGTCCTAATTAAACTTAAAAGTTTTTGCACAATGAAGGAAACTATAAGCAAGACGAAAAGGCAGCCTTCAGAATAGGAGAAAATAATAGCACATGAAGCAACTGACTAAGAATTAATCTCCAAAATATCATAAGAAGCTCATGCAGCTCAATACCAGAAAAATGAACAACCCGATCAAACAGTGGGCCAAAGAACTAAACAGACATTTCTCCAAAGAGGATATATGGATGGCTAATCAACACATGAGAAGATGCTCGACATTACTCATTATCAGAGAAATGCAAATCAAAATCACAATGAGGTATTATCTCATGCCAGTCAGAATGGCCATCATCAAAACGTCTACAAAAAATAAATGCTTGAGAGAGTGTGGAGGAAAGGGAACCCTCTTACATTGCTGGTGGGAATACAAACTGGTACAACCACTATAGAAAGCAGTGTAGATATTCCTTAAAAAACTGAAAATAGAACTGCCATATGACTCAGGCACTGGTGGGCATACACACTGAGGAAGCCAGAATTGAAAGAGACACATGTACCCCAGTGTTCATTGTAACACTGTTTACAGTAGCTAGGACATGGAAACAACTTAGATGTACATTGGCAGACAAATGGATAAGGAAAATGCGGTACATATACACAATGGAATATAACTCAGCTATTAAAACTCACACACATATTAGGCTTCCCTGGTGGCTCAGATGGTAAAGCGTCTGTCTGCAATGCAGGAGACCTGGGTTTGATCCCTGGGTAGGGAAGATTCCCTGGAGAAGTAAATGGCAACCCACTCCAGCATCCTTGTCTGGAAAATTCCATGGATGAAGGAGCCTGGTAGGCTACAGTCAATAAGATGGTAAAGAGTTGGACATGACTGAGCAACTTCACTGGTTCACTGGTTAATGAGGTGGGAAAAAACTGGAGCCTTTTTACAGAGTGAAGTAAGTCAGAAAGAGAACCACCAATACAGTATGTTAATGCATACATTTGAAATTTAGAAAGATGGTAGCAATGATCCTATATGCAAGGCAGCAAAAGAGACACAGATGTAAATAACAGACTTTTGGACTATGTGAGAGAAAGGGAAGGCAGGATGATTTGAGAGAATAGCATTGAAACATGTATATTCAGTTGAGTTCAGTTCAGTCACTAAGTCTTGTCCAACTCTTTCGACCCTCATGGACTACAGCACACCAGGCTTCCCTGTCCATCACCACCTCTGGAGATTGCAGAAACACATGTCCACTGAGTGAGGCCATCCAACCATGACATCCTCTGTTGTCCCCTTCTCCTCCTGCCTTCAATCTTTCCCAGCATCAGGGTCTTTTCAAATTAGTGAGCTCTTCCCATCCAGTGGCCAAATTACTGAAGCTTCAGCTTCAGTTTCAGTGCTTCCAATGCATATTCAGGACTGATTTCCTTTAGGAGTGAGTGGTTTGATCTCTTTGCAGCCCAAGGGACTCTCAAGAGCCTTCTCCAACACCACAGTTCAAAAGCACCAATTCTTTAGCGTTCAGCTAAAAAGCTGATGACCCAACTCTCACGTCAATACATCAGTTCAGTTCAGTTCAGTCTCTCAGTCCTATTCGATTCTCTGCAACCCCATGGACTGCAGTACACCGGGCTTCCCTGTCCATCACCAACTCCCAGAGCAACATCCATATATGACTACTGGAAAAACCATAGCTTTGACTAGACGAACCTTTGTTGGTGAAGTAATGTCTCTGCTTTTTAATATGCTGTCTAGGTGGGTTATAGCTTTTCTTCCAAGGAGCAAGCATCTTTTGATTTATGGCTACAGTCACCATCTGCAGCGATTTTTGAGCTCCCCCAAAATAAAGTCTGTCACTGTTTCCATTGTTTCCCCATCAATTTCCAACGAAGTGATAGGAGACGACAGAGGGTTAGATCATTGGATGGCATCATCGACTCAATGGACATGAGTTTGAGCAAACTCTGGAAATTGGTGATGAACAGGGAGGCCTGGCTTTCTGCAGTCCATGGGGTCACAAAGAGTCAGACACGACTGAGTGACTGAAATGAATTGAATTAAACTGATTCTCCGATTAAAACAAACAAACAAAAAAATGATCGAGTGTGTTGCCATGCTTCCTTCCAGAGGATGGGTGTATTATTCTTGCAATTCTTATATTTTCTTGTTAAATTGATCCCTTTGTCAGTAGGTAATGTTCTTCTTTGATTCATGTTAGTCTTTAAAGTTTACTTTGTATAATGTTAAGTATTGCTACCATAGCTTTTTTTTTTTTTTTAATTTCTATTTGAATGGAATACTTTTTCTTTACCCTCACTTTCAATATGTGTATGTCTTGAATCTCAAGTGAGATTCTTATCAGTTCAGTTCAGTAGCTCATTTGTGTCCAACTCTGCAACCCCATGTACTGAAGCATGCCAGGCTTTCCTGTCCATTACCATTTCCTGGAGTTTTCTCAAACTCATGTCCATAGAGTCAGTGATGTCATCCAGCCATCTCATCCTCTGCCATCCCCTTCTCCTGCCTTCAATCTTTTCCAGCATCAGGGTCGTTTCTAATGAGTCAGTTCTTCACATCAGGTGGTCAGTACTTCAGTGTCAGCATCCATCCTTCCAATGAATATTCATGACTGATTTCCTCTAGGAATGACTGGTTTGATCTCATTGCTGTCCCAGGGAGTCTCAGGAGTGTTCTCTAACACGACAGTCCAAATCATCAGTTCTTTGGCACTCAGTTTTCTTTATGGTTCAACTCTCACATCCATACATGACTACTGGAAAAAAAAAATGTAGCTTTGACTAGATGGATATTTGTTGGCCAATTAATGTCTCTGCTTTTTAATGTGCTGACTAGGTTTTTCATAGCCTTTCTTTGAACGAGCAAGCATCTTTTAATTTCATGGCTACAGTCACAATCTTCAGCGATTTTGGAGCCCAAGTAAACAAGTTCTGTCACTGTTTTAATTGTTTCCCCATCTATTTGTCATGAAGTGATGGGATGGGATGCCATGATCTCAGCTTTTTGAATGTTGAGTTTTCAAGTAGCTTTTTCACTCTCCTATTTCACTTTCAAGAGGCTTTTTAGTTCCTCTTGGCTTTCTGCCATAATGGTTGGGTCATCTGTGTATCTGGGATTATTGACATTTCTCCCTGCAATCTTGATTCCAGCTTGTGCTTCTTCTAACCCAGCATTTGTGTGATATACTCTGCATATAAGTCAAATAAACAGGGTGACAATATATAGTCTTGGTGTACTGCTTTTCCAGTTTGGAACCACTCCATTTTTACATGCACATGTCTAAATATTGCTTCTTGACATGCATACAGATTTATCAGGAGGCAGGTAAGGTGGTCTGGTATTCCCATCTCTTTAAAGATTTTCCACAGTTTGTTGTGATCCACACTGTCAAAGACTTTAGCATAGTCTGTTAAGCAGATGTAGAAGTTTCTGGAACTCTCTTGCTTTTTCTATGATCCAATGGATGTTGGCAATTTGATCCCCACAAGAGACTGAATCAGACTTGCCTATGACTATTCAGGAGTCTCCGGCAGAGGTGTGGGCTGACAGTATTCTGCTGTGGCATCAGGGGCACTGAATAAAACAGTCCTTTTGAAGGCGATCTCCATTACATTTACCATAGTTTGGCCTCAGGCCAAAGTACAGGGAGGGAACATAGCCCTACCCATTAACAGAAAAGTGAATTAAAGATTCACTGAACTTGGCCCACATTCCCCCACTGCCAGTCCCTCTCATCAAAAAGATTCCACAAGCTTTTTATCCTTCTCCATCAGAGGGCAGACAGAATGGAAACCACAATTACAGGAAACTAACCAAACTGATCACTTGGATCACAGCCTTGTCTAACTCAATGAAACAATGAACCATGCCATGTAGGGCCACCCAAGACAGGTGGGTCATGGTGGAGAGTTCTGACAAAATGTGATCCACTGGAGAAGGGAATGGCAAATCACTTCAGTATTCTTACCTTGAAAACCCCATGAAATTTTTATAGACAGAATATTTATGTGTCTATTTTTTTAATCCATTCATCAACTGTTTCTTTTTATTTGAACATTAAGTCCATTGGCATTTAAATATATTATACAGCCACTATGGGGAAAAGTATGAAGGTTTCTTGAAAAGCTAAAAATAGAGGTAATATATGACCCAGAAATCTCACTCTTGGGCCTATACCTGGGGAAAAGCATAGTTCAGAAAGATATATCCACTCCAAAATTCATTGCAGCACTCTTTACAACAGCTGTCAAGCTATTGTATGGGATGTCAAGCAACCTAAATATCCATCAACTGTTCAGTTTCAGTTTAGTCACTCAGTCGTGTCCAACTCTTTGTGACACCATGGGCTGCAGCATGCCAGGCCTCCCTGTCCATCACCAACTACCGGAGTTTACTCAAACTCATGTCCATTGAGTCAGTGATGCCATCCAACCATCCCATCCTCTGTTGTCCCTTTCTCTGCCTGCCCTCAACCTTTCCTACCATCAGAGTCTTTTCAAATGGGTCAGCTCTTCGCATCAGGTGGTCAAAGTATTGGAGTTTATTAAAGAAAAACATATTTCTCAAGTATTAGTGAAATTATTTCTTCTGTCTTCCAAGAGTTCACAAAATGAATTGCCACAATTTCTATAACATCTGTCCTCTTCAGAAGTAAAAGAAACCTGTATCAGGTTTGGTGACATCTCAATCCCACCATAAAGAGGGGGAAGTTTTTACTAATGACATTATGCTGTGTTATATACAGCAAAACACCTTGAGAGCGTTGAGTATACTGCATTTTTCTCCTTCCATTCACTTTTGAACCCACTTCAATCATGTCTTCATGCACATTCTTCTACAGAATCTGCTATTCTACAAGTAAAGAATAACTTGCACTTAGCTAAATACAATAGTCAATTCCCAGTCCTCAGTATATTTGATCAACAGAGTGTTAATCAATCTTTCTTTAAAAAAATATTTTATATTGGAGTTTGGTTAATTAACAGTTTTGTGTTAGTTTCACATGTACAGCAAAAGTGATTCAGTTATACATATGCATGTGCCTTTTCTTTATCAAATTGTTTTTTCACTTAGATAGGTTATTACAAAATATTTAGCAGATTTCTCTGTGTTATACAGTAGGGCCTTGCTGGTTACCTGTTTTAAATACAGCAGTGTGTACGTGTAAATACAAAACTCCCAATCTATTCCTCTCCCCCACACTTATGCCTTGTAACCATAAATTCATTCTCTGTTTGTGACTCTGTTTCTGTTTTGTAAATAAGTTGATTTATTCTTTTCAGAGTCCACAAATAAGTGATAATGTGGCTTTCCAGGTGGTGCTAGTGGTAAAGAACCCACCTATATCAATTCAGGAGACACAAGAGACAGGTTTGATCCCCAGGTCAGGAAAATCCCCTGGAGGAGGGCACAGGAACCCACTCCAGTACTCTTGCCTGGAGAATCCTATGGACAGAGGAGCCTGGCAGGCTACAGTTCATAGGGTCACAAAGGGTCAAATATGACTAAAGTGTCTTAACATGCATGTATATGTGTTATTGTATATTTGTCTTTATCTAACAGACTTCACTCAGTATGACAATGTCTGTCTTCAACCATGTTACTGCAAAGGACGTTTCATTATTTTAAATGACTGGTTAACATTCCATTGTATATATGAACTACATCTCTTTATCCATTCCTCTGTTGATGGATATTTAAATTGTTTCCTTATCTGAGCTATTTTTAACAGTGCTGCAATGAACACTAGGGTGAGTGCATATTTTTGAATCATGTTTTTCAACAGATACATGCTCAGGAGTGGGGTTGCTGGATCATGTGGTAACTCTATTTTTAGTTTTTAAAGAATCAATACAGTATACTAACACATATATATGGAATTTAGAAAGATGGTAATGATAACCCTATATGAAAAACAGAAAAAGAGACACAGATGTATAGAACAGACTTTTGGACTCTGTGGGAGAAGGCAAGGGTGGGATGTTTCGAGAGTACAGCATCGAAACATGTATATTATCTAGGGTGAAACAGATCACCAGCCCAGGCTGGATACATGAGACAAGTGCTCGGGCCTGGTACACTGGGAAGACCCAGAGGAATCTGGTGGAGAGGGAGGTGAGAGGGGGGATCGGGATGGGGAATACATGTGAATCCATGGCTGATTCATGTCAATGAATGATAAAAACCACTACAATATTGTAATTAGCCTCCAACTAATAAAAATAACTGAAAAAAAAAAAGGAAATCAAAATATGCATGGAAAAAAATGAAAATGAAAACAGGACAACCCTCTATGGGATTAAATAAAGCAATGTTGAGAGGGAGATTTATAGCAATATAAGCCTACCTCAAGAAACAAGAGACACATCAAATAATCAACCCAAATTTATACCTAAAACAACTGGAAAAAAGAAAAAGATGGCTCTCTTTACACCATCTCCAGCATTTACTGTTTTGTAGATTTATTTGGTAATGGCCATTCTGACTGCTATGTGAGAATATTCCACTGTAGTTTTGATTTGTATGTCTTCAATAGCTAGTTATGCTGAGCACATTTTCAGGTGCCTCTTGGCGATCTATAGTTCTTCTTTGAAGAAATATCTATTTAGGCCTTCTGCCCATCTGTTTTGTTAGGGTTTTATATAGACAGATAAATAGCACACATATATAGCACAAATGTAAATATATACACACACATACATATATATAAACACTGGGCACATGAGATGTTTTCAAATTTTGGTGACAAATCCCTTGTCAGTTGTATCATTTACAAATATTTCCTCTCATTCTATAAGCTGTCTTTTCATTTTGTTTATGGATTCCTTTACTGTGCAAAAGCTTTTGAGTTTAATTAGGTCCCATTTATTTACTTTTGCTCATTTCCGTTACTCTAGGAGGAGGATATAAGACTTGTGTGTGTATGTGTGGTCATTCAGTCATGTCTGACTCTCTGTGACCTTTTGGATGGTAGCCTGCCAGGCTCCATTGTACATGGGATTTTTCAGGCAAGAACACTGGAGTGGGTTGTCATTCCCCGCTTCAGCGGATCTCCCTGACTCAGAAATTGAACCTGCATCTCCTGTGTTTCCTGTGTTACAGGCAGATTCTTTACCAGCTGAGCCATCAGAGAAGACCAAAAAGATTTACTTCAATTTATGTCAGACAGTGTCATGCCTATGTTTTCCTCTGAGAGTTTCATGGTATATGGTCTTACATTTAGCTCTTTAACCCATTTTGAGTTTATTTTAGTATATGGTATTAGATAATGTTTTAACTTATTATCATTTACATATAGATGTCCAATTTTTCCAGCATAATTTATTGAATAGACTGTCTTTCCTTCATTGTATGGTCTTGCCTCCTTTATAATAGATTAACTGAAAATGGTGCATGGGCTTATTTCTGGGTGTTCTATCCTTTTCCACTGCTTTATATTTTTGTTTTTGTGCCAGTACCATACTCTTTTGATTAGTATAGTTTTGTAGTATAGCCTGAAGTTAGGGATCCTGAATTCTCCAATTCCGTTTTCCTTTCTTAAGATTGTTTTGGCTATTCATGGTCTTTTGTATCATCATACAAATTTTAAGATTTTTTTGTTCGAGTTTTGTGAAAAAAATGTTATTGGTAATTTGATAGGGATTGAATTGAATCTATAGATTGGTTTGGATTGTACAGTCATTTTGACAATATTGAATTTGCCAGTCCAAGAATACATATGCTTTCCATATGCTTGTGTCATCTTTGATTTCTTTCATCAGAATCATAGTTTTCAGAGTACAGGTCTTTTGTCTCCTTGGGTAGGTTTATTCCTATGTGTTGTATTCTTGTTGATGTGATGGTAAACATGATTGTTCTCTAACATATCTTTCTAGTCTTATCTGTATGCATGTTATATATGACCTTTATTTATTGAAGCATGTTCCTGTTTGTCCTTTTACTTGATAATTTTTATCATAAATTGGTGTTGAATTTCATCAAAACCTTTTTCTGAATCAATTGGGATGATCATAAGGTTTTTATTCTTCAGCTTGTTGATATGGTTTATTACACTGATTTATTTGTGGATATTAAAAACTACTCTCATTCTGGGATAAATCCTAATTAATCACACTGTATGATCTTGATGTATTGTTGGATTCAGATTGTTAGTATCTTATTGAGAATTTTTGATGTTCATCAGGGACATTGTCCTGTAGTTTTCTTCTTTTTTGATATCTTTGTCTGACTTTGGTGTCAGGGTAATGGTGGCTTCATAGAATGAGTATGCGAGTGTTCCTCCCTCTGCAATTTTTGGAATAATTTCAGGATAGATATGATCTCTTCTCTAAATATTTGATAGTATTCACCTGTCAAGGTACCTGGTCCTCCTGGACTTTTGCTTGTTAGAATCATAGTTTCAGCAAACTTGTGATTGTTCTGTTCATATTTTATATTTCTTCTTGGTTCAGTCTTGGAAGATTATACATTTTAAGAATTTGTCCATTTTTTTTTCTCAGTTGCCCATTTTGTTGGCATATAGTTGCATGTCATAATCTTATGATCCTTTGTATTTCTGTAGTGTCCGTTGTAAATTCTCTTGTTTCATCTCTAATTTTATTGATTTGAGTCCTGTTCATTTTTATTAATGAGTATCGCTAAAGGTTTATCATTTTTGCTTATTTTTTCAAAAAAATAACTTTTAGTTTCCTTAATGTTGTTTGTTGTTTTCTTCCTTTCTATTTCATTCATTTCTCTTTTGATCTTTGTGATTTTTTTTTTTTTTTCCTTTCTACTATTTTTAGGCTTTTGTGTTCCTCTTTCGCTATTTTCTTTCAGTGGGAGTTTAGGTTGTTTACTTGCAATTTTTCTTGTTTCTAAGATAAGATTTTTTTTTTTGCTGTAAGCTTTTATCTTAGAACTGCTTTTGCTGTGTGACCCATAGGTTTTGGATTCTCTTACATTCTTTCTTATTTGTCTCTAGGTCATTCTTGATTTTGTCTTTGATTTCTTTACTGATTCAATGGCTGTTCATAGCATATTGTTTAGTCTTCATCTATTTGTGTGTGCCTTTTTTTTTTTAATAGCTTTTATTTTCTTATAACTGATTTCTAATCCTACAGCATTGTGGTTGAAGGAGATGTTTGATATTACTTTTTTTTTTCTTTTTTTAATTTACCTACCCTTGCTTTGTGGCTCAGCATAGGATCAACCTTGGAATATGCTCCACGTTCACTTGAGAATAATGTGTATTTGAGAATAATGAGAATATTCACTTGAGAATATTCAAATGAGAATATTCACTTGAGAATAATGCTTTGGACGGGATGCTCTAAAAATATCAATTAAGTCAATCTGGTCTAATTTGTCATTCAAGATCTGTGTTTTCTTATTCATGTTCTGTATGGATGATCTGTCCATTGATGAAAGTGGGGTATTAAAGTCCTCCACTATTACTATGTTACTGTCGATTTCTTATGGCTATTAGCATTTGTCTTATATATTGAAGTGTCCCTATGATGTATGCATATTTAAAATTGTTATATCTCTTTCCAGCAATGAACAGTTGGAATTATGTAAAGTCCTTCCTTGTCTCTTGTAACAGTCTTTATTTTAAACTGTATTTTGTCTGATATTAATATTGCTAGGCCTGATTTGTTTTCATTTCCATTTCCATGGAATACCTTTTTCTATCTCCTCACTTTCAGTTTGTATGTGTCCCATATTTGAAGTGGATCTCTTGTGAATGCATATATACAAGTATTGTTTTTGTATCCATTCAACCTGTCCTATGTCTTATGTTGGAACATTAATCTGTTTACATTTAAGATAGTTATTAATATGTATTTTCTTATTGGGCTTCCCTGGTGGCTCAGATGGCAAAGAATCTGCCCACAATCCTGGAGACATGGGTTCAATACTCAGATGTGGATGATTCCCCTAGAGAAGGGAATGGCTACTTAGTTGTTTTAGATTTGTTTTTGTCTTTTTTTTCTTCTTCTTCTTCATCTTTTGCTCTTTTGTAAATAAATGATTAACTGGTGTCCTGACTAGGTTTCTTTCTTACTTTCTTTTTTTTTTTCCCTGTCTGTGTGTGTATGTATTGTAGATTTTCAGTTTGCAGTTAGCATGACACTTTGACATAGCAGTCTACATATACATAAGATTGTTTTAAGTTGTCAATATTTTATTTATTTATTTATTTTTTACTTCTTTTTGAAGATCGTAAGCCACAAGTGTGATAGGCTGATCTTCAAATCCATTCCAATACTCTGCTTTTATGCTCTTTTTTTCTAAAAATCACGAGTTTTGATATCATATTTGCATGCATATGTTTTTCTTTACTTATTGTATATCATCCTTTAGTGGTGAACATTTTCATTTGTAACTTTTAAATTTCTTTTGTGGCCTCTTTTTATTTTTATGATTAGAAAAATCCTTTAGCATTTTTCATAAAGTTGGTCTGGTGGTGCTGGATTCTCTTAACCTTTGCTTGATTGTAGCACTTTTTATTTCTCTGTCTAACTTGAATGGTAGCCTCTCTGGGTAGAGTACTCTTAGTTTTAAGTTTTCCTCTTTTGTCACTTTAAATATATTATGCCACTCCCTTTTGGTCTGCAGAGTTTCTGCTGATAAATCAGCTGATAGCCTTATGGGGATTCCCTTGCATGCTATTAACTGCTTTTCTCTTGTTGATTTTAATATTTTTTTCTTTCTCTTTAATTTTTGTCAGTTTGATTACTATCTGTCTCAACATTTCCTCCTTGGCCTGGGACTCTGTGTTTCCTGGATTTGAGTGACCATTTCCTTTCCCATGTTTGGGGAATTTTCAGCTATTATTTCTTTGAAAAATTTCTCATTTTCTTTCTTTTTACCTCCTCTCCTTCTGTGAACACTATAATGAAATTGTTAGTGCATTTAATGTTGTCTCAGAGATCTCTTAGGCTGTTCAGTTCAGTTCAGTTCAGTGGCATTGAGTCAGTGATGCCATCCAACCATCTCATCCTCAGTTGTCCCTTTCTCCGCCTGCCCTCAATCTTTCCCAGAATCAGGGTCTTTTCCAATGAGTCAACTCTTCGAATGAGGTGGCCAAAGTATTGGAGCTTCAGCTTCAGCATCAGTCCTTCCAATGAACACCCAGGACTAATCTCCTTTAGGATGGACTGGTTGGATCTCCTTGCAGTCCAAGGGACTCTCAAGAGTCTTCTCCAACACCACAGTTCAAAAGCATAAATTCTTCGGCACTCAACCTTTTTTCACAGTCCAACTCTCACATCCATACATGACCACTGGAAAAACCATAGCCTTGATTAGGTGGACCTTTGTTAGCAAAGTAATGTCTCTGCTTTTTAATATGCTGTCTAGGTTGGTCAAAACTTTCCTTCCAAGGAGTAAGTGTCTTTTAATTTCATGGCTGCAATCACCATCTGTAGGAATTTGGGAGCCCCAAAAATGAAGTCAGCCACAGTTTCTCCATCTATTTGTCATGAAGTGATGGGACTAAATGCCATGATCTTAGTTTTCCAAATGTTGATCTTTAAGCCAACTTTTTCACTCTTCTCTTTCACTTTCATCAAAAGGCTCATTAGTTCTTCTTCACTTTCTGACGTAAGGGTGGTGTCATCTGCGTAACTGAAGTTATTGATATTTCTCCTGGCAATCTTGATTCCAGCTTGTGCTTTATTCAGCCCAGCATTTCTCATGATGTACTCTGCATATAAGTTAAATAAGCATGGTGACAGTATACAGACTTGATGTACTCCTTTCCTTATTTGGAACCAGTCTATTGTTCCACGTCCTGTTCTAACTGTTTCTTCTTGACTTGCATACAGGTTTGTCAAGTGGCAGGTCAGGTGGTCTGGTATTCCCATCTCTTTCAGAGTTTTCCACAGTTTATTGTGATCCACACAGTCAAAGGCTTTGGCATAGTCAACAAAGCAGAAATAGATGTTTCACTGGAACTTTCTTGCTTTTTCGATGATCCAGATGCACTCACTGATTTTCACCTTTTTCTCTATTTTGTTCAATGGCAGTGATTTCCATCATTTTGTCTTCTACCTCACTTATTCATTCTTCTGCCTCATTTAACCTGCTATTGATTCATTGTAGTATATTTTTCATTTTAATTATTTTATTGCTCACCTCTTTTTTTTAGTTCTTCAGTAAACATTTTTGTGTATCTCAATCAGTGCCTCCTTTCTTTTTTCTTAGATATTGGGGCTTCTCCCCAGTATTACTTGTGGTAAGGAATCCATCTGTCAATGCAGGAGACATAAGAGATGCAGGTTCAATCACTGGGTTGGGAAGATCCGCTGGAGAAGGGCTTGGCAACCCACTCTAGTACTCTTGCCTGAAGAATCCCATGGACAGAGGAGGCTGGAGGACTACAGCCCATAGGGTCACAAAGAGTTGGACACAACTGAAGCAACTTAACAGGGATACATGGATCATCTTTACTATTATCACTCTGAATTCTTTTTCAGGTACATTGCTTATTTCCACCTCACTTAGCTTTTCTGCTGGAGTTTTCTCGTTCCTTCGTCTAGGACCTATTCCTCTTCTGTCTCATTTTGCCTCACTTTCTGCACTTGCAGATTCTGTTCCACAGGCTGCAATGTTATAGTTCTTGCTTGTGTTGTCTTCTTAGTCTGGTCAAGCAAATCTAAGAGACTTGTTCAGGCTTCCTAGTGACCTAGGGCAGGGATTACTGGTTCCTGCCCACTGGTAGGTAGAATTGTATCTTTCCTTTGGGGAGAGTTGTATCAGGACATGTGTTTATTAGGCCACTGTATGCTCAGGAAGACTTTAAGCAGCTTGTCTGCTGATGGGTGGGGTTCTGTTGCCATCCTGTTGATTTTTTTTAGGCTCAAGGCATCCCAGAACTAGAACCTAAAGGCTGTTGGATGGGGCCAGGTCTTGGTGAGAAAATGGCAGCCTCTAAGAGACTCATGTAGCTGAGTACTTCCCAGAATTACCACCACCTACGTCCTCCCCTTCACATAAGGTATTGCCTGTATCTGCAAGAGGCACTCTAATATTAATAGGTAAGTCTGGCTCAGTATCTTATAAGGTTATCACTTTTTCTCCCTGGGTCCTGGTACACACAAAACCCTGTGTGGATCCTCCAAAAACGGAGTTTTTCTTTCCCTCAGTCTTGTGGAATTACTGTGGTCAAACACCACTGATCTTCAAAGCCAGGCTCTCCAGGGGCTCCTACTTCCTTCACCTGACCCCAAAGTTTGTGAATCTGACTGTGGCTAAGAAATGTCACTCCTGTGGGACAGCTTCTGTGGTATAACTATTTTCCAGTTTGATCTACTCTATTTACATATTGACTTACTAATTAATAAACATAAGTTTCTATCCTTAAAGAATTTAGTATCTATCTGGTAGGAGGTGGTATCCATATAGACATAATTGAATAGGCATTGATACAGAATGTAAGGAAGAACTGGAGCCAATGTTAAAAGCTTTATGTGGCACATTTGAAATTATTACACATTAATGTTATAAAGTAGGAATTCAGAGCAAACAAAGGAAAATAAAGGAAATTTCCAAGAATAAAATAATTTTGCCTGTATATTGACATAAGTAAGACTAAGAAGGACTCCCTTCTGATTAGTGAATAGCCTTTTTTATTATTATTTCTGAATCTTCCACCTCTCTGTGGAAAGATGGTCCTCTGAATCTTCTTTAGCTACTGATAAGCCTAGCTATGCTTTAGTTTGGTACTGCTATATATCTGTTCCAGAAAATAGGCCAAGAATGTCCTCCTGGGGAGATTTGTAATAAATATAAAAAAAGAGAAATAGTTAATTTTGTAAACTTATAAAATGGCGAGTTATTAACAAAGTGAAATTTCTCATAAACAAGGAAAGAAAGAAAAGAAATTATTAGGAAAATAACAACTATCTCACTTAATCCTCAGAGAGCTATTCAAAGTAAATAATATTACCTTCATTTCATAGATGAAAGAACTGATGTTTAGCTAGACAGACAGATAACTTTTTCAAAGTCCTGTAGCTTTGACAGGTACTTGAGTAGAAGTGTCAGCATCTAAGAAGCACTATTTTTCCCTCTTAAATTTTTTTTTAATTTAAACTTTTATTTATATTGGAATATAACCAATTAGCAATGCTTTGATAGTTTCAGGTGAACAGCAAAGATACATATGTATCCATTCTCCCTCAAAATTCCTCCTATTCAGGCTTCTACATAATATTGAGCAGAGTTCTCTGTGCTATAAAATAGATTCTTGTTGGTTATCCATTTTAAATAGAGCAGTCCATCCCAAACTCCTTAATTATCCCTTCCTCCATTATTTCCCCCAGTAACAAGTTCTCTAAGTCTGTGAGTCTCTTTCCATTTGTGAGTGAAAGTCACTCAGTTGTGCCCAAGTCTTTGTGAGCCCGTGGACTCTACAGTCCATGGAATTTTCTGGGCCAGAATACTGGAGTGGGTATCCATTCCCTTCTCCAGGGGATCCTCTCAACTCAGTGATTGAGCTCAGCTTTCCTGCATTGCAGGCAAATTCTTTACCAGCTGAGTTACTAGGGAACCTCTTCCATTTTGTAAATAAATTCATTTGCATCATTATTTTTTAGATTCCACATATCAGCAATGTCATACAATATTTCTCCTCATACAACAGTCCTTTTGCTATGCTTCTCTGACTTACTTCATTCAGGATGACAACATCTACATTCATCCGTCTTGCTGCAAATGACATTATTTCATTTTTTTTAATTGCTGTGAATATGTACTGCATCCTCTTTATCCATTCTTCTGTTGATGGACATTTAGGTTGCTTCTTTGTTTTGGCTGTAGTAAATGGGGCTGCAATAAACATTGAGGTATCATTTTGAGCATGATTTTAGCTGGATATATGCCCAGATGTGGGATTACAAGTCATATGATAGTTCTATTTTTATTTGTCTTTTTATTTTTTAATATTAATTGGTTTATTTCAGTTGGAAGATAATTACTGTACAATATTGTGATGGTATATGCCATACATTTACATGAATCAGCCATGGGTACATGCCCACCCACCATCCTGAACCCCCCACTCCACCTTCCTCCCACCCCATTTTCTGGGTTCTCCCAGAGCACCAGCTTTGAATGCCCTGATTCATATATCAAAATTGCACTGGTCATCTATTTTACATATGGTAATATATATATTTTTGAATGTATATTAAATCATCCCACCCTCTCAAATCACCCACCCTTGCCTTCTCCCACAGAATCCAAAAGTCTTTCTTTATATCTCTGTCTCT
The DNA here is from genome assembly GCF_033118175.1 of Dama dama. NCBI lineage: Eukaryota > Metazoa > Chordata > Mammalia > Artiodactyla > Cervidae > Dama > Dama dama. The sequence continues at coordinate 5,123,751 of NC_083681.1, forward strand.
TTTGCTGCCTTGCATATAGGATTGTCATTATCATCTTTCTAAATTCCATATATATGCATTTGCATACAGTGTTGGTGTTTCTCTTTCTGACTTACTTCGCTTTGTATAATAGGCTCCAGTTTCATTCACCTCATTAGAACTGACTCAGATGCATTCCTTTTTATAGCTGAATAATATTCCATTGTGTATATGTACCACCACTTCCTTATTTTTTAAGGAAGTTTCATACTGTTATCCATAGTGGCTGTATCAATTTACATTCCCACCAACAGGGTAGGAAGAGCCCCTTTTCTCCACACACTTTCCAGCATTTTTATTTGTTAATTTTTTGATGATAACCATTTTGTTTGTGGATTGGAAGAATCAACATTGTCAAAATGACTATATTACCCAAGACAATCTAAGATTCAATGTAATCCCTATCAAATTACCTATATAAATTTTAACAGAACTAATATATATATATATATATATGTGTGTGTGTGTGTGTGTGTGTGTGTGTGTGTGTGTGTATAAATTTGTATGGAGACACAAAAGACCACAAATAGTGAACACAATATTGAGAAGGGAAAATGGAGCTGGAAGAATCAGGCTCCCTGATTTCAGACTATAACTAAAGCTATAGTCATCAAAGCCATATGGTCCTGGAATATAAATAGAAATATAGATCAATGGAACCAGATAGAAAACCCAGAAAAAAACCCATGCACCTATGGTCAAATAATCTATGACAAAAGGGGCAAGACTACCAAATATTGGAAAGACAGTGACTTTAATAAATAGTGCTGGGAAAACTGGATGGTTACATGTTAAAAAATGAAATTAACTGATTTTTTAACACTATGCAAAAATAAGTTCAAAATGGGTTAAAGACCTAAATGCAAGGCCAGACACTGTAAAACTCTTAAAGGAAAACATAGGCAGAATACTTTCTTACATAAATCTTTTTTGACCCATCTCTCATAATAATGAAAATAAAAATAATCAAATGGGACCTACTTAAACTCAAAAGATTTTGCACAGCATAGGAAACAATAAAGAAAACAAAAAGTCAACCCATAGACTTGAAGAAAATATTTGCAAATTATATGACAGATAAAGGATTAGTCTCCAAATCTACAAATACATGAAGGTCAGCATCATCAAAACAAACAGCTCAACACAAGAATGGGCAGAAGACCTATATAGACATTTTCCCAAAGAAGATGTACAGATGGCCAACAGGTACATGAAAAGATGTGCAATATCACTAATTATTAGAAATGCAAGTCAAAACTACGATGACTTGGATTTACAACTATAAAACTACAATATGACCTCACACCAGTCAAAATGACCATGATCAGAAAATTTCATCTAGACTCTTCACTCTACTAAATACATCTTAGAGAGATTAAGGAAGGGAAATGAAAAGTAGAGCAAATATTCTCTTAGTTCTTGAACTTTGACTGTTGTTTTAATTCATCTCTTTAAAACTTACATTACCTTTAAATCCTGAAGTTCTGTTATAAAAGAAAAGAAGAGATCCATAATCTATTTCAACATTTTGGAAAATGTACAATAAAGAGTTTAATAAACTTAAAACATGGTTAAGACCAATAATATCTATATCTGTATCTATATTCATATCAATATATCTATGCCTGTATCTGTATCTATGAACTGATCAATTAATCTGTTGACCTATCTGTATTAGATAAGAGAAGTCTTTCAATGTATCATCTTGGGTTTTTTTTTTTTCCCAATTTTAAAGCAACTTACCAACATATCTTTAAAAACTTGTGCTTACCAAAGCATCTTTATGAACTTGAAACTATGATCTATATCATTCAATTTTCCTAGAGCATAGAATACTTTTTACTGTGTAGGATTAAATGCAAAATAAGGATCAATGAAAGACAGCAGAAAATAAAATATGAGCCTTTATTGGCACCTATTTTTTGCTCTCTTTCCTCATTAAAATCTGCAAAATATTTTATAGGATGGTTGCTTGGTCTTTTTGGGTAGATGGTTAGCCTAAGGTGTGGAAAAAGAGATAATGAAGTAAAGGAAATAACAAACCAGAAACAGAAAATGAGTCAAAGACTGTCTCAGGCAGGTGAAACTAGCCATGTACACATACCTCCAAGTTAATAAAATGGTGCATAATGTGGATAATTTTGTCCTCCTTCCCCCCCCCCCCCCACGGATGGCTATAGAAAAAAAAGTCTTTTCTAACTATACAGACATTCCATGGCATCAGATGGGTCCACAGATTCTATTGTAAGATTTTTCTCAGCATTCTAGAACTGCAACATATTCTCACTGTCTGAATTTGTGTTCCAAAAGAGCAACTTGTCATTGCCTGCCAAAAGTAGGCCTGGCCTGTCTGTCAGTGTTGTTCCCTAGTATGGCTAAGATAGTCTGCTAAACGCTGTTTTCAATCTGTCTGAATGTATGCTTTCAATTTTATCTGCAACTCTTACACTTCCGTCTCTAATTTTTTCAACTATGTGTCCAAAAATTAACTGCCTGCCCTAGTCTATACCATATTACACATTTTTTGTTGTTTTTTTTTTTTTTTTTTTTGAGATGTCTGCTTGAGGACATCATATTTGTTAGTCTTATGTAACACGCTGAGAATTTTTTTAGAGAAACAAATTGCATAAAATCCTGGCTCTGTATGGTTTCAGGCAGGCCCAAATGCTGGAGAAAATCACATATACACTTCCCTGATGGCTCAGACAGTAAAGAATCCATCTTCAGTGCCAGAAACCAGAGTTCAATTCCTAAGTCAGGAAGATCCTCTGAAGAAAGAAATGGTTACCTACTCCAGTATTCTTGCCTGGATAATTCCATGGCCAGAGGAGGCTGGCAGGCTACAGTCCACGGGTAGCAAAGAGTTGGACATCACTGAGAGACTAACACTTTTAGGTCATGTATATAATATACCTTTTAATCTCTCTGTCTCACAATATTATTTAGGATGTGGTGCTTGACTATTTCATCTGGAGGCTCAGTTGTGGTCAGGTTACTCTCCTACTCAGGCACTTCAGTGGCTCTACATTGCCTACTGAAAAAAAAGAAATACACAGGCTCAGCTTTCTGGTGCCCTTAACTGTTATATCCCTCTACTTATTCCTGGACTCTTCCCTATAGCAAAAGCAATCCAACATTGATTTCATATTTTTTCATATAATTGAACTTTCATGTATAAGCCAAAGCTTATGGTTCCCTTCCACACCCTCTCTCAAGCAGTATCCTTCTTCTACTGCACATTCAGGTCCCGCAATCCTAGCACCACCCAACCCCCAATTCTGTCCAGGTTGCTATTATTCTTCTATCATTCTCTACAGCCCTTCTCCAAGCTTCATAATACAGACTCTCTCCTGGCTGATGCAGCAGCCATAGCAGCTGCCATAACATACTGATTTACATAATGAATCATGACATAGCCTCACAAAACATAATCATGATGCTGCCGTGATGTAGTCCCGATGGGACAGCAGCCAGGATTTTCATGGTGAAGCTCATACAAGCACAAAGTAATCCATGGCCAAGTGGGTAACTTGTGATGTGCATGCGCAGTGCTATAAGTGATCTCAGATATTATATAACCATTATTTACAAAACATGGGGCACAAAGGAGAGGCCTTGGGGACAGAGATCCTAAACACACCATCATGGCTATATTACTCTTTCCCTGCAACTAGTCTAAGTCAATGTAAATATATCTCACACAGATATATGAGATCAAAATTAATATCAACTTTTAATAGATGAAGAAGCTGAGGTTCAAAGCTTGTTTACTTGCCTAGTGTCATAGATAATCTAGAAGATAAAGTCAGAATAACGTCTTTTTATCTAACTTAAAAATGCATGCACTATAGCTTGGCTTCCTAGACTCTAGCACACCTGGATAAGGCAAAAAAGTCCCACATAATTGAATTTGTCTGATTTGCATCAACCAATCATCCTAATGTACTAATCCCTATCAGTTTCTGCCTTTAGGCATATCCTACAAAAGAGTAGGATACAGTACTTGGGGACAAGCTCAAGAATGACAGAATGATCTTGGTTCATTTCCAAGGAAAACCATTCAATATAACAATAATCTTAGTCTATGTCCCAACAATTAATGTTGAAGAAGCTGAAGTTGAATGGTTATATGAAGACCTACAAGACCTTCTAGAACTGACACTAAGAAAAGATGTCCTTTCATCTAGGGGACTAGAATGCAAAAGAAGAAAGGCAAGAGATAATTGGAGTAACAGGCAAGTTTGGCCTAAGAGTACAAAATGAAACAGGGCAAAGGCTAACAATTTTGCCAAGAGAATACAAGAATGCCAAGGTCTTAGAAAACACATATTTCCAACAACAAATGAGATGACTGGACACATGGACATCCCCAGATTGTCAATGTTGAAATCAGATTGGTTATATTCTTTGAAGCCAAAGATGGAGAAGCTCTACAGTCAGCAATAAACAAACAAACAAACAAACAAACCAAGAGATGACTATGGCTCAGATCACAAACACGTCACTGGCAAATTCAGACTTAAATTGAAGAATGTAAGGAAAACCACTACGCCATTCAAGTATGACCTATATCAAATCCCCTTTACAGTGGAAGTGACAAATGATTCAAGGGATTAGATCTGATAGACAGAGTGCCTGAAAAATTATAATCAGAGATTTGTAACATTGTACAGGAGGTAGTGATCAAAATCATCCCCTAGAAAAAGAAATGCAAAAAGGCAAAATGGTTGTCTGAGAGGCCTTACAAATAGCTGAGAAAGGAAGAGAAGTGAAGGCAAAGGAAAAAAGGAAAAATATACCCATTTGAATTCAGAGTCCCAAACAAAGTAAAGAGAGATAAGAAAGCCTCCCTAAGTGAACAATGCAAAGAAATAGAGGAAAACAATAGAATGGGAAACACTAGATATCTCTTCAAGAAAATTAGAGACAAGGGAATATTTCATGCAAAGACAGGCAGAATAAAGGACAGAAACAATAGTAAAGGAGAATAAACGACAAAAAAACAAAGGCATGGACCTAACAGAAGCAGAAAATATTAAGAAGTGGCAAGAATACACAGAAGAACTATATAAAAATATCTTAGTGACCCAGATAATCATGATAGTGTGATCACTCACCTTGAGCCAGACATCCTGCAGTGTGAAGTAAAGTGAACCTTAGGAAGCATCACTACAAACAAAGCTAGTGGAGTTGATGGAATCCCAGCTTAGTTGTTTCAAGTCCTGAAAGATGATGCTGTTAAAGTGCTGCAGTCAACATGCCAGCAAATTTGGAAAAGTCAGCAGTGGGCATGGGACTGGAAAAGGTCAATTTTCATTCCAACCCCAAAGAAGAGCAATGCCAACGAATGTTCAAACACCATAAAATTGCACTCATTTCACATGCTAGCAAAGTGATTCTCAATATCTTTCAATCTAGGCTTCAACAGCATGTGAACTGAGAACTTCCAGATATTCAAGCTGCATTTAGAAAAGGTAGCGGAACCAGAGATCAAATTGCCAACATCTGCTGGATCATTGAAAAGGAGAGTTCCAGAAAGCCATGTACTTCTGCTTCATTGACTGTGCTAAAGCCCTTGACTCTGCAGATCACATCAAACTGGAAAGTTCTAAGTAGATGGGAATACTAGGCCATCTTTTCTGCCTCCTGCCAAACTGCTATGCAGGTCAAGAAGCACAGTTAGAACTGGACATGTAACAACACACTGGTTCAAATCCTTGAAAGAAGTACATCAAGACTATATTTTCACCCTGCTTATTTAACTTTTATTCAGAGTTCATCATGCAAAAACTGGGCCTGATGAAGCACAAGCTGGAATCAAGATCGATGGGATAAATGTCAATCACCTCAGATATGCAGAAGACACCACCTTTATGACCAAAAATGAAGAGTAACTAAAGAGGCTCTTGATGAAGGTGAAAGAGGAGAGTGAAAAACCTGGCTTAAAACTCGACGTTCAAAAAATGAAGATCATGGCATCTGGTCCCATCACTTCATGGCTTATTGATGGGTAACCAGTGGAAACAGTGGCAGACTGTCTTTTCTTGGGATCCAAAATCACTGTGGGTGGTAATTGCAACCATAAATTTAAAATACTCCTTCTCCTTGGAAGAAAAGCAATGAGAAACATAGACAACAAATTAAAAACAGAGACATTACTTCGCCTACAAAGATCAATATAGTCAAAGCTACAGTTTTTCCAGTAATCATGTATGGATGTGAGAGCTGGACAACAAAAAGGGCTTAGCACCTAAGAATTGATTACTTGTAAATGTGGAGCTGGAGAAGACTACTGACAGTCCCTTAGACAGCAAGAGGATCAAACCAGCCAATCTTCAAGGAAATGAACTCTGAGTATTCATTGGAAGAACTGAAGCTGAAGCTCCAATTCTTTGTCCACCTGATAAGAGCCGACTCATTGGAAAAGATCCCGATCCTGGGAAAGATTGAAGGCAGGAGGAGAAAGGTGCAACAGAAGATGAAAAGGTTTAATGACATCACCTACTCAATGGGCATGAGCTTGAGCAAGCTCCAGGAGATGATGAAGGGCTGTTAGAATGAATACTAACATTGGTCAAATGATTTTATAGAATTAAGAGACTTCTTAGGAAATTTTAATCTATAATGATCATTTATCATTTAATAATGAATATTATTAAATGTTCATTCTAGCATTTAATCTCAAATGAGCATTACTCTTAAGAATATCCTTAGATATTCACTCAGACAAATGAAAATAATGACCTTACTATTTAAAGCACACTTGTTCAACCATATATGAGTAGCCTGCCTTTGATTTTAAGTATTTTGAAGTAATAAAATTTTTAAAAAATATTGTCAATAGACGCTTTCATATATTTCATTGTTTTTGTTTCTATTCAGTTGCTCAGTCATGTCCAACCTTTTGTGACTCCATGAAATGTAGCACGCCAGGCTTCCCTGTCCTTCACCATCTGCTGGAGTTTGCTCAAACTCATGTCCAACTTGATATCCATGGCATCAAGTCAGTGATGCCATCCATCCATCTCATCCTCTGTCATCCCCTTCTCCTCCTGCCTTCAATCTTTCCCAGCATCAGGGTCTTTTCCAATGAGCCAGTTCTTCACAGCAGGTGGACAAAGTATTGGAGTTTCAGCTTCAGCATCAATCCTTCCAATGCATATTCAGAATTGAGTTCCCTTACGATTGACTGGTTTGATCTCTTTGCAGTCCAAGGGACTCTCAAGAGTCTTCTCCAACATCACAGTTTGAAAGCATCGATTCTTTGGTGCACAGCTTTCTTTATAGTCCAACTCTCACATCCATACATGACGACTGATAAAACCATAACTTTTACTATATGAACCTCTGTCAGCCAAGCAATGCCTCTGGTTTTTAATATGCTATCTAGGTTGGTCATAGCTTTTCTTCCAAGGAGCAAACATCTTTTAATTTCATGGCTTCAGTCATCTTCTGCAGTGATTTTGGAGCCTAAAAACAAAACAAAACAAATTTTGTCTTGTTTCCCTTGTTTCCCCATCTATTTGCAATGAAGTGATGGGACCAGATGCCATGATCTTCGTTTTTTGAATGTTGAGTTCTAAACCAGGTTTTTCACTCTCCTCTTTCACTTTCATTAAGAGTCTCTTTAGTTCTTCTTTGCTTTCTTCCATAAGGGTGGTATTACCTGCATATCTGAGGTTATTGATATTTCTCCCTGCAATCTTGATTCCAGCTTGTGCTTCTTCCAGCCCGGCATTTCTCATGCTTTGCACAGATGCTGAATAAGCAGGGTGAAAATATACAGCCTTGATGTACTCTTTGCTCAATTTGGATCCAGTCTGTTGTTCCATGTCCGGTTCCATGTTCCCTTCTTGACCTGCTTACAGGCTTCACAGGAGTCAGGCTAGGTGGTCTGGTATTCTCATCTCCCTAAGAATTTTCCACATGCTTCATTGGACACATTTTAAATATCATTCACATCCTCAGCATATAGAACTTGAAGATTATAGTTGCTTAAATTACAGAATAAGACATGTCTTTCAGTTTGATGATAATGTAAATTACTGCAACATGTAATTTGTTCAGAGTATATGGGAAACATGCAAGTATCTTATAAAGAATTAACTTCTTTTTACTCAATTCTTTATACACATAGTGTTTGGTAGTACAGTTCATTTAATGAAAATCAATATTTCATACTGTTGACTTTACTGTAATGTTTACCTCTGGAACACTTTGAAATCAGTGTGAAGATTGGAGTAACAAATGTCAGAGAAAACATTAGTTTAGGAAAATGAGCTCTTTTATAAAATATCTAACATGAAGAATAGTTGACCATTAAATTATCACTTTAATTTGGTACTAATTGTGTTCTATGAAATTCTCTATTTCTTTCTGTCCACACCAACCTGGTTGATTGACTTATTGAATATACATTTTTTTTTTAATTTCCCATATTGTCTGATCTTTGTAGCTGTTGTATTTAAATTATTGTTAGATTAGAATGAGTGAAGCATAACCAGCAAATATGCTGAGGTAACTCCTTGAATATCAACAGATAAGACATGTTTCCGGAAATGTCTTTGTATGTTCAATCAATATTTGAACATTTACTGTTAGAAAATCACGGTTATATTTGGTGAAGACCAAAATATTTCAACAATAAATAATGTCTTAATGTCTTGCCAGATTAGTTTCTCATCCACTCATAAATGTTTCATAACTTTATTTGCAAGCAAAAATAATATTTTTTTCAATTCCAATTTTCATTTATTCTTTGTTCAGATATAGAAACACAGTTGAATTTTGTATATTTACTTCTAAACATATCTGTTAGTTCTAGTTGCTTTCTTGTATATATGTTAGGAATTCCTTCATAAACAATCAAGATATCTGTGATTAAAGCAACAATATATAGGCCTTTTATCTTCTTTACTTGCCATTTTGTTTATTTATTGAATTAGATATTTTATCTGTTTTAAAGTATAATAAAAATGGTGTGAGCAGACATCTTATACTGTTTTCATTCTTGGGGGATAGCATTCAGTTTTTGAAAAGTAATTATGATATTAGCTGTACATTTTTCACACCTGCTTTTGATTAGGTTGAGGGAATTCCCTTATATTTCTTATTTGTTGATTGTTTTTAAAATCATAAATGGGTATTAATTTTACCACATTATCTTTAATATCTACTGAAATAAATATAAGTTCTTTTTTTTTCCTTTTCAGTGTGTTAATATGGTGAATTACACTAATCAATTGTCAAATGTCAAGCTAGCCACACAAGCTGGGATAAACCACACTTGGTAATCATATGTATTCTTTGTATATATTGCTGTATTGAACTTTCTAAAATTTTGTTGAGAATGTTTGCATTTAAGCTAAGGAGGGATTGGGATTTTGGCTTATAGGTTTCTTTTCTTGTAAAACCTTTGGATTTTATATCAAGATGTTTCTGACCTCATAAACTAAAATGAAGAGACTCTTTTCTGAAGATCTGTGCAAAATTGATAATCATTCCTTTCATAAGTGTTTGGCAGAATTCACCATGAACTCATCTCAGCCTAGAATTTTCACTGGGAAATCATTTTAAACATAGATCCAATTTGTCTAATAGCTAAAAGGGTATTTAATTTATATACTTTTTTTCTTGTGTATAATTTGGCAATTTGTATCTTGCAAGTGATTTGTATATACTACCTTAATTGTCATCATATTAGTATATAGTTGTTTAAAATAAGTTATGCTAATTTTTTTTGCTTGTGGGATCTTTAGTGATGTTTGTAGTATCTTTCATTTGTAGCATCTTTCTTCATTGTCTTTGTCAGTGTGATTAGAGTTTAAAAATTTTATACCTTTTGCAAAGAATGAGCTTATGATTTCAGTGGTTTGCTCTATTGTTACTGCTTTTATTTCATTCTTTGGGGGTTTAAAAATTATGCTTTCTTTTTTCTTCGTGATTATTTTGTGTTTAAATTGTTCTTTACTCCTTAGTTTCTTAAAGTAGAAGATAAGATCATTAATATGAGATGTTTCTTCTTTTCTAAATACGTATTTAAAATTATAATTTTTCCACTGCTTAGCTGCATCCCACAAATATTGATATGTTGTGTTTTGATTTTCACTTGCTTTAGAATATTTTGGTATTACTTATGATTTCTTCTTTAGTGCATCGACTATTTTTAATCAGTGTTGTGTTGATTACTTTTCAAATATTTGGAGATTTTCCAGGTTTTAAGTTTATTCTTTCAGTATAATTTCGCTTGGATAGAGAACATAATTTGTGTAAATCCTATTCATTTAAATTTATTATGATTTGCCTTGTGATTCAGAATGTGGTTTATCTTGATTAATATTCCACATTATTTGAAATGAATGTATATTTAATGTGATTTTTAGGGGGTAGAGTTCTCTAAGTGTAAACATATACAATTTTGTTGATAGTATTTTTCAGGTTTTTTTTTTTAAATATTCTTTCTGATTTTCTGTATCAGTTCAATTAAGTTCAGTCACTCAGTCGTGTCTGACTCTTTGCAACACCATGAATCACAGCCAGGCCTCCCTGTCCATCACCAGCTCCCGGAGTCTACTCAAACTCATGCCCATCGAGTTAGTGATGCCATCCAGTCATCTCATCCTCGGTCGTTCCCTTCTCCTCCTGCCCCAAGTCCCTCCCAGCATCAATGTCTTTTCCAATGAGTCAACTCTTTGCATGAGGTGGCCAAAGTTTTTTGGTATACTTGTTTAATAATTATGGAGAAGAAAGTATTCAAATCTCCAATGATATTTAAAGGTTTGATGAGTACTCTTCTCATGAAATTTTGGTTCATGTATTTTGAAGCTCTGTTTTTGGATCAATACACATTTAGAATTTATGTCTTCTTGATAAGTTGACCCCTTTATGAAGTTTCCTTCTTTTCACTGGTTATATTTCTTGTTCTGTGATCAAATTTTTCTAATATTAACATAATAACTCCATGTTTACAAATCTTTGTTTTCATAGTATTGATGGGATTCAGGGTATGTTGTCTCAAAATATGCTAAAGTGGCATATCCTCAATTAAAGTTGTATAAGTAGCAGTCAGTGAAAAAACAGACACTCTGACCCTCCTATCTGTCCCTCTGAAAGCAGGAGATAAACCTCCCATGTGAAATGTATCCCCCCTTGGACCAAGAGGTAGAAAGACGACCTATCACCAGAGACAGGCTGTGTAAGCAAACTCTGCTTATTCATTATTTTTTTTAAATTTACTAATTACTACCCAAACCTAATTTCCTTATCTTGTCAGTTCTTTTCTGTCACAATCTTCATAGACCAGGACCTGGGGACTGGAGTCTACAAGAAGGATGCAGGGGACCCAAGTCTGGAGTGAAACAAGGGTACTTTATTTGCAGAAATGCATGCTTATATATCATCAATAAAATGATTACTCAGCCATTAAAAAAGAATGAAATTCCACCAGTTGCCACAAAATGGATAGTCCTAAAAGGTCACTGAAGGGAGTCACTGAAGGGAATCCAAGCAGGTGTTCTTTCCCATGATCTCAGTCCTGAGAACTGAGTGCAGCTCTGTTCTTTCCTGTTTTCTAGGAACTGATAAGAACAGAGAGTCCTTGAGAAACGGCACACAAAGTAAGAAAACAACATATTGGATTCCTTAAAATTGAACATCCTCTGATACTTTACTAATTTATTATTGTTATTATTATTGTCTAAAGGATATATAAGCACTTTATTTTCGTCACTTTTTGGGTTTTATATCTGAGTTGTCTGTGCAAATGAAATGTGTGTGTGTGTGTTTTCCTGTTAATCTGCATTATGTCACTTTACTTATTAGACCACCATAAGATCCAAGAATGATAACGGGAAATTTTCCTCTCCCTGGCTGTTATTTTAATCTTTGTATTTAATTTCTTGGTATCTTTATATTCTAAGTAGATTTCTTGTAGACAGCATATAGTAAGGTCTTGCTTTGTTATACTATCTGACAATCTGTACCTTTTAATTGGAATATTAGATAATTTATACTTAGCATAGTTATAGATAGCCTGGGGTTTAAACTTTCTTAAAATTTATTTCTATATGCTACTACCTCACCACCTACTAAAATATATATTATCAAGGTCTCAGAAGAAGATAAAGAGTTAGTTTAATTTGTGGCAAAATGAGAACTATAGCTCAGGAGACAGCATTTCAGAGAGCTCTGAGAAACTGCTCCAAAGATGTAGGAGGAAAGGTCAGTATATATGTAATTTTTATGAAAGGAGAGTACATGCAATCAAACACATATTTTTTTTTTTTTTGTCAAAGATTTCTGCTAGTCTTGTGAAGGTTCCTGCTAGCCATGAGGAGCAGACATCACCAAGAAGGATTTTAGTACTTTTCTAGATATGAAGAGATACAAGAATTGGGCTTAAAAAAGTAACCCCTGAAAACATCTAACGATATGAAGACCTATTCTGCCAGTTTTTCCCAAAGCACCTCATTTCTGCTCTCTGCCCTGAACTACTTTCAGGGACTGTTGAAATTCAGCAGGTGCAGCAGAATCTGATTTAATCCTTGTAAAGGTAGTTGGCCAGTGCCGATTTGTAGCTAGCTAATGAGTAACTCTACAGTCAGAAGTAATTTAACTCAATTCTTCTATTCTAGCTTACCCAAACAAGAAATAGGTGGGTTTATTTCTTTATTTATGTATTTATTCACTTTTGCCTTTTTTTTTTTTTTTACCAAATATTTATTAGATACTTACTTAAGCTCTGACACATTTAATGATGACTTACTCTCTAGCATAACTCACATAATCAATACAATGAAAGTTACAATATCACGAGACTTTAGACATGGGTCATTTACAATGCTATCCCAGGAAATTCACTTGCTATACTTTACAAATATTCATTTATTTCATCTTCACATACACATACACACACAAAGATTGGTTTTAATGTTTACTTCATTTATAGAGACAGAAGTGGGTGTCTGTCAATAACTTGTCTAATTTCACACAGCTTGTAAATGGTGAGGCTGTGATTTGAAAAGTCTGCCTCCTGTGTCTGCATTCTTACTCATCATGATTGTAATTGGTTGATATTCATGTAGTAATATAATTAATACATAGAAATTTTGCTTAATTGAAAGAAGTTTCTAACATATATTTAATGTAAGAAATATATGCATGTAACTGAGGTTGTGGGGCAGGGAAGGCAGATGGAGAGAAATGAACAGAGAAATCCATTTCTAAAGTGACTGCTGTGCCTGGTCCACCTAGGTAGGTATTATACACCATTTTACTCAAGTCAAAGGAAAAATCCAGGCACATTTAGATTTGGAAGTTTAGTTAAGGCTTCACAGTTTTTCATCCTCAGTGTTTCAATATTAAATTCCAAATGAAAACAGTGGATAATAGGACCACATAAGATAAGAACAATCTTACAGAGAGAATTTAAATGAAATAAAAGTCTTAGAAGACAGCTATTTCTTTACTGTGAAGCCATCATCTCTCATTCAGTCTAACCAGAATGCATTTTCAGTGATGACACAATTTATCTTTGCTCTAAAATCTGCTGAAATCCTAAAATGGGCATTTTCTTTGCAGGGGCTCTGGTTCAGAAATGTTTAATTTTTCTTGTTAAAAGAATTACAGAATTTGTTTCTACCTTCTCAATTTATGTCAGGATTAACTTTTATCAACTCAACTTGTCTTAATAAATAGCCTACAACTGTTTCTCATTTTTTAAATATTAATTTTAAGTCTTACTAGCACAATTTTCAAATTACCAAATTAAATATTTTTTAGATTTGAAGTTATGAAAAGCATTTTAAATAAAAATCAACTTATGCAGATTTGCTTCCATGGTGACTCAGTAGTAAACAATTTGCCTACAATTCAGGAGTCACAGAAGACTCGGGTTCACTCCCTGGGTCAGGAAGATACCTGGGAGGAGGAAATGGCAACCCACTCCAATATTCTCACCTAGGAAATCCCATGGATAGAGTAACCTGGTGGGCTACAGTCCATGATGTCACAAAGAGTTGGACACAACTGAAGCACTTGAACATTCATGGAGATTTATAATTGTGATTTTAAAGTGACTATAATACTCAGAAAAGTAGCACTGGTTATGATTAGAGGTGTATTTGGTGATTCTCAAATGATTTCTGCATTCTGGAGAAGCAACTATTGAAAATCCTTACATGACATATGATTGAAAATCATAACACAACTGAAGCATGCTAAGTCACTTCTGTTGTGTCTGACTCTTTGTGAACCTATGGGCTGTAGCCTACCAGCCTCCTCTGTCCATGGGATTCTCCAGGCAATAATACTGGAGTGGGTTGCCATTTCCTTCTCCAGGGAATCTTCCTGGCACAGGGATTGAACTCTGGTTTCTTGCATTGAAGGTGGATTCTTCACCACTGAACCACCTAGGAAGCCCTTGAAAATCATTAGAGAAATGCAAATCAAAGCTATGATGAAGTATCATCTTACACCAATCAGAATGGCCATCATCAAAATATGTGCAAACAATTTACATTCGAGAGAATATGGAGAAAAGTGAATCTTCTTAAACTGTTGGTGGGAATGTAAATTGATATAGCCACTATAGAGGACACTATGGAAATTCCTTAAAGAAAAAAAAAAAAAACCTAAAAATAAAACTACCATATGACCCAACAATCCCACTACTGGGCATATATCAAAATAATAATAATAATAATTCAAAAAAAATGCATGCACCTCAATGTTCATTGCAACACTATATAGTTAAGACATGGAACCAATTTAAATATCCATCAACAGAGGAATTGATAAAGAAGATATTATACATATATACCTTGGAATATTACTCAGCCATAAAAAGGAATGGCATTGAGCCATTTGTAGAGATGTGGATGGACCTACAGAGTGTCATACAGAATGACATAAAGTCAGTAAGAGACTTATTTACAGTAAACAAATATTGTATATTAACACATATATGTGGAATGTAGAAAAATGGTATAGATGACCTTATTTGCAAAGGAGAAATAGAGGCACAGATGTGGAGAACAAATGTATGGATACCAAGGGGAGAAGGGACGGGGTCGAGGGGATGGGGAGATTGAGATTGACACACATTCACTATTTACACTATGTATAAAATGGACAGTTGATGAGAATGTACTGTATAACACATGGGAACTCTACTTAATACATTGTAGTGTTCTAAATGGGAGTGAAGTCCAAAAGGAAGTGACATATGTATATGTAAGGCTGATTCATTTCGCTGTGCAGTAGACACTAATACAACATTGTAAAGCTACTATACATTAACTACTAACAAAAATCAATCAATCAATAAAATGGAAGGTAGGGTAGTGAAGCTCTTGGGCTATTTATTACATCTAGAATTTTGCCCAAAAGTTTGATTTCTTCAAAAAAGAAAACAGCTGTATTAAATGCTGCTTTCTTTATGTATTATTTATTTATTTAGTGCAGCTCAGTTCAGTTTAGTAGCTCAGGCATGTCCATGCGACCCCATGGACCGCAGCACGTCAGGCTTCCCTGTCAATCACCAACTCCTGGAGTTGGTCCCTTGAGTTGGTGATACCATCCAACCTCTCCTGCCTTCAATCTTTCCCAGCATCAGGGTCTTTTCCAATGAGTCAACTCTTCGCATCAGGTGGCCAAAGTATTGGAGTTTCAGCTTCAGCATCTGTCCTTCCAATGAACACCCAGGACTGATCTCCTTTAGGATGGACTGGTTGGATCTCCTTGCAGTCCAAGGGACTCTGAAGAGTCTTCTCCAACACCACAGTTCAAAAGCATCAATTCTTTGGCATTCAGCTTTCTGTATAGTCCAATTCTCACATCCATACATGACTACTGGAAAAAACATAGCCTTGACTAGACAAACCTTTGTTGTCAAAGTAATGTCTCTGCACATGTGCTGATAAATTTTAATTTTGACATATCAAAGCAATAATTTAGGAAACAATAAAGTAATTGATATTCGGGCAATATTTACATGCTTAGGCATTCCACCCTAGACTGCCATTCAAAAACAAAATTTTCCATATTTGACTACCCCTTCTTTTCTAACATCTCTGTAAAGCTCTGTATCTCTGTACTTCTGCTCCTATTGTCCCTTAATTATATCACAGCAGTATACAAATGTGGTACCCAATCAGATCACCTTTATCAGTTGGTACAGTTATTTCTAGCTGTTTCAGTCTGAAAGTAATGGTTTCTAACTGGACCTTCTGCAGAGTGTCTCCTTGATTATCAAGCAACATATTAAAACTTCATACTTCGGAGCTTCAGGGATGAATCAAGGCTAGACTTTACTTGAGACCACATCCCTGATAAGTAAGCGTCCTTTCCCTATGCTCCACTAATCCCCTGAAAGGAGTTTCCTGAGCAGTACTCCTATAACAAATTACATGTACCTAAATTTTTGTCTTGGGTTTGGCTTCTATGGGACCTAACCTAAGAAATTACTATTCTCACTCTTTTCCACCCCATAGATTACCGTTATTCTCCAGGGTCCACCTTAAGTGCATTTCCTCTAAAATTTTTCAGTATAGTTGATATCCCAGGCAAAAATGAATGATTTTTTTCCTCTGTGCTTTTAATTTCTCTCTCTTTATATTCAAAGTAGATTTCCTATAGACAGCATATATTAAGTTCTGACTTTGTTATACAACTGAAAATATGCACCTTTTAGTTGGAATATTAGATAATTTATATTTAACAGGATTATAGATAGTCTGGGACTTAAACTTGCTTTTTTCACATTTCTATTTGTTACTACTGTTCCTTTTTTATCTTTTCTCCTTATATTCTTTTTAAACTGTGTATTTTGTATTATTTCATTTTCTCAATAGCCTTAAAAACTGTATCTTTTTTCTGGTTAGTGGTTGAGTCTACCTTGCAATGCAGGAGACATGGGTCGAGCCATGCTATGGTAACTACTGAGCCTGTGCTCTGGAGCCCATGTGCCACAACCAGACAGTACATGTGCCACAACAAAAGACCCCATGTGACAAATGAAAATTCCAAGTACCACAACTAAGACCTCCTATACATACCACATTTTATTCATTCATCTGTTGTTGGAATTAGGTTATTTTCATATCTTGGCTGTTGTAAATAAAGCTGCTGTGATCACTGCAATGCATATAGCTCAGTGTTTTTGTTTACTTTGGATATATACTCACTAATGGAATAGCTGGATCATGCAGAAGACATAATGAAAATGCCAGGCTGGATGAAGCACAATCTGGAATCAAGATTGCCAGGAGAAATGTTCATAACCTCAGATATGTAGATGATACCTTTATGGGAGAAAGGGAAGAGAAACTAAAGAGTCTCTTGATGAAGGTGGAAGAGTGAAAAAGTTGGTTTAAACTCAACATTCAAAAAACTAAATCATGGCATCTGATCTTATCACTTCAAGGCAAAATAGATAGGGATACAATGGAAACAGTGACAGACTTTCTTTCTTGGGCACCAAGATCACTGTGGATGGTGAATGCAGCCATGAAATTAAAAGAAGCTTGCTCCTTAGAAGAAAAGCTATGACCAACCTAGACAGTGTATTAAAAAGCAGAGACATTACTTTGCCAACAAAGGTCCATTTAGCCAAAGCTATGGATTTCCAGTAGTTATGTTTGAATGTGAGAGTTGGACCATAAAGAAGGCTGAGCACAGAAGAAATGACGCTTTCGAACTGTGGTGCTGGAAAAGACTCTTTAGAGTCCCTTGAATTGAAAAATCAATCCAGTAAATCCTAAAAGAAATCAGCCCTTATATTCATTGGAAGATAAAGCTCCAGTAATTTGGCCACCTGATGCAAAGAACTGACTCATTGGAAAAGACCATGATGATGGGAAAGATAGAAGGCAGGAGGAGAATGGGACAACAGAAGATGAGATTGTTGGATGGCATCATTGACTCAATGGACATGAGTTTGAGCAAGCTCTGGGAGATGATAAAGGACAGGGAAGCCTGGTGTGCTGCAGTCCATGGGGTCGCAAAGAGTGGGACCGAACTGAGTGACTGAACAACAAAACTAGCTCTGCTTTTAGCTCCATAATTTTCCATATTGGCTCTTCTAATTTACGATTCTACCAACAGTGTACTTGGGTTCCCTTGTCTTCATATCCTCTCCAGCAACTTTTATTTGTGGTCTTTTTGACAATAAACATTCAGACAGTTGTGAAGTAACATCTCTTTTTGATTTTGATTTGCTTTTCTCTGGTGATTAAATGATGTTGAGTATTTTACATGTGTCTGTTGGCCATCTCTATGTTTTCTTTGGATACAAGTCTGTTTAGGCATTTTGCCCATTTTAAAATCAGAATGCATTTCAAATATTGAGTGGTGTGAATATTTATATGCTTTGATATTATTCCTCTGTTGAGCAAATATTTTCTCCCAATCAATTAGCTGTTTTTACATTTAATCAATGGTTTCTTTTTCTGTGCAAACGTTTAAGTAAAATTGTGTTCCTTTTTGTTTGTTTGTTTGTTTGTTTTGCTTTTGTTTCTTTTGCTTGAGGAGACAAATCCAAAAACATATTCCTAAGACTGATGTCAGGGTGTTTGTGCTTTACTTTAGAAGTTTTATGATTTCCACCCTTACATTCAAGTCTATAATCTATTTTAAGTTAAGTTTTATATGACATGATAAAATATTCTAATTTTGTTCATTTGCATATGTCTGTCCAGTTTTCCCAAGACCAGTTGTTTAGGCAACAGTCTCTTCTCCATTGTCTAGTTTTGCCTCTTTTATCAGAGATTTATTGCCATAAGTGTGTGGCTTTAATTTTTGTATCTTTATTCTGTTCCATTTTGTCTCAATTTATGTCAGTGCCATGCTGTTTGATGGCTGTAGTTTTGGAGGATAGTCTGAGAAGGAAATATAAAATCTCCAGTTTTGCTATTTTATTCTCAAGATTGCTTTGGCACTTTAGTGTCTTTAGAGATTCAATATAAATTTTGAGATGTGAAAAATGTCATATGTGTTTTAATGCGATTGCATTAATTCTTTGAGTGTATTGAGTAGTGTGGATATTTTAAAAATATTAATTCTTTCAATCCATGAACATAAAGTATCTTGCCATTTCTGTGTATCAACCACAATTTCTTTCATCATTGTTTTACAGTTTTTGGAGTATATGCATTTCAATCTTTAAGTGTGTTTATTTCTAGGTATTTTGTACTTTTTAAATTTTTTTTTTATAAATGGATTGCTTTTTTGCTTTCTCTTTATGATGGCTTATTATAATATAGAAAAGCAACAAATTTCTATGTATTAATCTTGCATACTGTCACTTTACAGAATTCATTTATAAGTTTTTTTTGTTTTTTTAGTGTAGACTTTATAGTTGTATATATATACTACCATGTCATCTGCAATAATGAAAATTTTACATTTTATCTTCAATTTGGGTATCATCTATTTCTTTTTCTGGACTGATATTTATGTCTAGATGTACTGATATAATGTTACATAGAAGTGGTAAGAGTGAACATCTTGTTTAATTCTTGATTTTAGAGGAAACAAAAAAAATTTAGGCTTCATGGTTGAGTATGATGTTACTACCATATGTTCACACTATACCAGCGTTTACTGAGAATCTCATAAATTGATGTTGAATTTTGTCAAATGCTTTTACTAAATCTAGTGAGATGACCATGTGTTTTCTCACCCTTTTGGTTAATATTGTATCTCACATTTATTGATTTGTGTATATTGAACCATCAGTGCATCCCTGGAATAAATCCCAATTGATAATATATATATAATTCCCCTTATACATTATTGAATTTGATTGGCCAATAATTTTTGAGGGCTTTTGCATCTATATTCATCAGAGATATCGACCTGTAATTTTTTTGTAGTGTCTTTTTTTGGGTTTGGTATCAGTGTATTGGTAGTATAAATTTGGTAAGTATTCCTTCCTTTTTGATTTTTTGTAATACTTTGAGAAGGATAGGTATAAATTCTTCTTTATATGTTTGGTAGAATTCTCCTGTGACACAATTCTGTTTGAACGTATGTTTGCTGAAAATTTTTCATTACTAATTCCATTTTACTACTAGTGATTGGCCTGTACAGACTATCTATTTCTTTCTGAATTTTTTTAAGTTTTATAGAAACTTATCCATTTCTTCTCAGCTGTCCAATTTTTTACATGTGGCCATTCACAGAACTTTTTAATGATTTTTTTTTTTTTGGGGGGGTATATGTTTGATATCCTCTTTTATTTCTTATTTTGTTTATTTGGATCTTCTTTCCTTTTTTTTTTTTCTCTTAATGAGTCTGGCTAAAGTTTTGTCAATTTTATTTATACTTAAAAAAATATAACAGCTTTTGGTTTCATTGATCTTTTCTATTGTTGTTTTCTTATTGTTTGTTTCTGTTTTAAATATTTTCTCTCTGAACTTTATTATTGTTATTATTATTTTTCCTTTTCCTTCTCCTGAACTTGGGCTTTGATTCTTTTTTTTCTAATTCTTTTAAATGATAGATTAGTCTTTTTTTTTTGAGATTTTTCTTATTTATTAAGGTAGGCCTATATTGCTATAAATTCTGCTTTTAGAGCTCTTTAGCTGTGTTTCACTTATTTTGGAAAGTTGTGTTTTATTTTCATTTAAGAAAAATAATTCTTGATAAAATTTCTATCTAAAACAAATGTGGATATCTGCTTTGTGGCCTGGTATGGGACTTATTCTGGAGAAGAATTTCATGTACACTTGATATACCGTGCATTCTGCTGATTTTGGATGGTAGTCCACTGTGGCATTTAAAATTGCCTTATTGATTTTCTGTGTTGATATGTCCTTTGATGTAGGTTTAGTGTTAAATATCCCCTACTATTGTATTATTATAATAGTAGTAGTCTCCTCCTACTATTATTGCATTATTGTCAATTTCTCCATTTATGTTTATTAATATTTTATTTATGTATTTCGGTGTTTCCATATAAATGCATATATGTTGATGAATATTTTCCTCTTGTTGATCATTTTTTTAAATAATTCTTTGCTTTTTCTTATAGATTTTGCTTTAAAGTCTGTTTTGTCTGAATGTTGCTGCTCCATTTTTTTTGTTTGTTTCCATTTTTATAAAATATCTATTTCCATTCATTCTAATATATGTGTGTTTCTTTAGGCATGAAATGAGTCTCTTGTAGGCAATATTTAGATGGGTACTTTTATCTTATGTCTTTTGATTGGAGCATTTATTCCTTTAACATCTAGTTATTTTTAGGTTTGTACTTATCACCATGTTGTTACTTGTTTTATGGTTATTTTGTAATTATTTTTCTTGTTTTATTTTTATTTCTTTACTGGTTTGATAATTTTCTTTAGCAGTGTTTGTATTCATTTTTCTCTAGTTTTGCATATCTATTTTAGGATTTCAATTTGTGATTACCATAGGGTTCATATACAATAACCTATAAATATATATGCTTAAACTAGCAGTCATTAGTTTGAAACACATTCTGAAAGATCTACATTTTCTACCATCTTCCCTTACATTTTACTTTTTTGATGTTATATTCTACATCTCCATGTTTATCCCTTCATTCTTTATTTTAGCTATACTTGATTTTACAGTTTGTTTTTAAACTTTCATACTAGCTAATTTAAGTGGCTTATTGTCATATTTTACTATATATTTCCCTTTATAAGTGAGATTTTTCCTTTCCCATAAATTTTTACTTCTTGTTACATTCTTCTCTTTTCCATGTAAAGATCCTTTAATACTCTTTATATGGTCAGTTTAGTATGGATGAAATCTTTTAAGTTTTGCCTGTCTGAGAAGTTCTTTATCTCTCTTTCAATTCTGAATATTAATTGTGTTGGTAGTTTATCCTGCTGCTGCTGCTGCTAAGTCGCTTCAGTCGTGTCTGACTCTGTGCGACCCCATGGGCAGTAGCCCACCAGGCTCCTCTGTCCACAGAATTCTCTAGGCAAGAGTATAGGTTGCAGGTTTTTCCATTTCATTATTTTTAATATTGTATGCCACTCTTTTCTGTCCAATAAAGTTTCTACAGAAAAATTAGGTGACAGCATTATGAGGGTGTACCCTTGTATGTTACTCTGTTTTATTTTCTCTCTTGCTACCTTTAGTGCTCTCTATGTCTAACTGTTGCCATTTTCATAGGATATGTCTGGGTGGGCATTCTCCTTGAGTTCACCTTAGTTGGGGGTCTCTATGCTTCTTTCTTCAGGTTTGAGAAGCTTTCAGTCAAAATTTTATCAGATATAGTTTTGACACATTTTTCTCTCTCTTTTCCTTTCTGGACTGCTATAATATAATGCTGGTATGCTTGATATTTTCTCAGTGGTCCTTTAAATTGTCCTCATTTTAAAATTTGCTTTCCTTTTTACTTTTTGATTTCTATAATTTTATATTCCAGATTGCTTATGTGTTATTTTGTATCACCTAGTCTACCACTAAGTCTTTCTAATGTGTTTTTCATGCCAGTTATTGTATTCTGCAGCTCTGATTCATTATTTTTTTTAATATTTTCTAAAATTCTCACCATATTTTTTCTTTCCTCAATCTCAGCATTCTTATTACTAATGTTTTGGAATTTTTCTATTGTAAATTATCTATCTCTATTATCTTGTTTTTTATAGATTTTTTTATAGTTGTTTTTTTTTTTTTCCTATAATTTCATTTGAAACACCGTCTCTGTTTTCTAATATTGTTTAATTTTCCTTATATCTGTGAAGTTAGGTTAATCAGTTACATATTTCATTTTTGAAGGACTGTCCTTGTGTGGTAGTGTCCTTGCACAGTCTGTGTGTATACAGTGGCTTTGGTAGAAGAGCTGGAAATGAATTGAGCGTGTGCTGCATCTTCTCTTGGGGCGTATTGGCAGCTACCATCTTGATTGAAAATAAGACTTGAGGTGGAGGGAGTAGAGCCAGAGCCAGAGCAAACCAGGGCTTCTCTTATGCTCATTGGCCTATTAGTGGTGAGGTCAGGCCTCAAACTGCTGGAGCAGAAGCCTTGATGTTTGAGTCCTAACTGGTTCTATTCTAAGTGTGTTCTCTCCCTCCTCCTAACAGTGGCACATTTGCCCAGTATGGAGTAGAGCTGGTAAAAGTAGGGCTGGAGCTGGTGTCCAGTGTGGACTGAGACATGCCTGGGAATGTTCTAGCACACTAGAGTTCCCACTCCTCTACCTCCGTGAGTGCCAGAGATGACCACCCTCACTCTGTTCAGAAGCATCTTTTTTGCCATTCCACATTTTTGCCAGCTTTGTTCTCCCCAAATGCACACTGTCCATGAAGGGTAGCCTTCACCCTAGTGGGGAGCTTCACTGGAGCAAGAGGAACACATCCTGAAGCAGTCATGAAAATGGGCCAAGTCCCAGGCAGTTCCAACTTGCGTCTTCCCCTCTGTTTCTGGGAGTGAGAAGGCTTATAAACATGTTCTCCATAAGCACAGTGTTGGTTTCTCTTCTGAGTTTCACTGGTTTTCAAGTCACCTAAGAAACCTCGTCTCAGCATCAGACCTCAGGGTTGTGTTGCTCAACATGTGATTTGAACCCCTCATTCTCCAGGGAAGCTCTCTGAGATGAATATATCCCCTTTCTCTTCTATAGCTCCCTGCTAGGGTCATAGGTCTCCCATGTAGATCTTTCTTAGATCTTCGGTTGCAGAAGGATCTTTATGCCAGTCTCCAGTTTGTTTTCAGTGAAAGTTACTTGCTCCACATGTGGATGTATTTTTGATGTGTTTGGTTATGGGATGAGTTTAAAAAAAAACCTCTTTTTCTATCAAGTGAATCTCCTTTCCAGTGTTTATCCAATTTTAATCCACAATTTAAAATGTGATTATGGCCAGTTATCACTCTTCTACATCCTCATTGTATATCAACATATTGTGAGAAAACCCAAGCCTCTGTCAGTCAGTCAGTCAGGCAGTTCAGCCACTCAGTCATGTCCATCTCTTTGTGACCCCATGGACTACAGCATGCCAGGCTTCCCTGTACATCACCAGTTTCCGGAACTTGCTCAAACTCATGTCCATTGAGTTGGTGATGTCATACAACCACCTCATCCTCTACTGCCCTATTCTTCTCCTGCCTTCAATCTTTCCCAGAATCAGGGTCTTTTCCAAAAAGTAAGTTCTTCACATCAGGTGGCCAAAGTATTGGAGCTTCAGCTTCAACATCAGTCCTTCCAATGAATATTCTCGACTGATTTCCTTTATGATTGACTGCTTGGATCTCCTTGCCATCCAGGGGACTCTCAAGATTGTTCTCCAACAACACAGTTCAAAAGCATCAATTCTTCTGTGCTCAACTTTTTTTTTTTTTTTATAGTTCAACTCTCACATCCATACATAACTACTAGAAAAACTACAGCCTTCATTAGATGGACCTTTGTCAGCTAAGCAATGTCTCTGCATTTTAATATGCTGTCTCAAGTTGATTATAGCCTAACTCCTTCCAAGAAGCAAGCATCTTTTAATTTCATGGCTGCAGTCAACATCTGCAGTGATTTTGGAGCCCATAAAAATAAAGTCTCTCACTGTTTCTATTGTTTCCTCATCTATTTCCAATGAAGTAATGGGATGCCATGATCTTCGTTTTCTGAATGTTGAGTTTTAAGCCAACTTTATCACTCTCTTCTTTCACTTTATTCAAGAGGTTCTTTAGTTGCTCTTCACTTTCTGCCATAAGGGTGGTGTCTTGTGCATATCGAGGTTACTGATATTTCTCCCAGCAATCTTGATTCCAGCTTATGCTTTATTCAGCCCAGCATTTCGCATTATGTACTCTGCATATAAGTTGAATAAGCAGAGTGACAATATACAGCCTTGATATACTCCTTTCCCAATTTGGAACCAGTCTATTGTTCCATGTCTTGTTCTAACTGTGGCTTCTTGACCTGCATACAGATTTCTCAGGAGTCAGGAAAGGTGGTCTGGTATGCCCATCTCTCTAACGATTTTCCACAGTTTGTTGTGATCCACACCAAAGTAATGTTCAAGATTCTCCAAGCAAGGTTTCAACAGTATGTGAACCATGAAATTCCAGATGTTCAAGCTGGATTTATAAAAGGCAAAGGAACCGATGATCAAATTTCCAACATCTGTTAGATAATAAAAAAAGCATAAGAGTTACAGAGAAACATCTACTTCTGCTTTATTGACAATGCCAAAACCTTTGACTGTGCGGATCACAACTCCTGTACCAAAAGGTATTATTGCATAGTTGAATAACTCAGCTGAGATTATGGTGTATAAAAATTCCCAGGTAAGTATAGAGCATCATTGCCAGGAATTTTTGATACAGATAAGCTATCCGTCAGTTCAGTTCAGTTGCTCAGTTGTGTCCGACTCTTTCCGACACCATGAATCGCAGCACGCCAGGCCTCCTTGTCTATCACCAACTCCCGGAGTTTATTCAAACTCATGCCCATCGAGTCGGTGATGCCATTCAGCCATCTCATCCTCTGTCGTCCCCTTCTCCTCCAGCCCTCAATCCCTCCAAGCACCAGGGTCTTTTCCAACGAGTCAACTCTTCGCATGAGGTGGCCAAAGTACTGGGGTTTCAGCTTCAGCATCAGTCCTTCCAATGAACACCCAGGACTGATCTCCTTTAGGATGAACTGGTTGGATCTCCTTGCAGTCCAAGGAACTCACAAGAGTCTTCTCCAACACCACAGTTCAAAAGCATCAATTTTTCAGTGCTCAGCTTTCTTCACAGTCCAACTCTCACATCCATACATGACCACTGGAAAAACCATAGCCTTGACCAGATGGACCTTAGTTGGCAAAGTAACGTCTCTCCTTTTTAATAAGCTATAAGCTATAGCTAAATACAAAATGGTTAACCTAAGATTATATGGATGGTTTGGTTCTAAAATAAAAGTTGTGATTGTTGTTAGTTGCTAAGTCTTGTCCAACTCTTTTGCGACCCCATGGACTACAGACCACCAGGCTCCTTTGCCCATGAGACTCCCCAAGCCAATTCCTTTTCCAGGGGATCTTTCTGACCCATGGATCAAAACCACTTCTCCTGCATTGCCAGGCAGATTCTTTACTACTGAGCCACCAGAGAAGTCCCAAAATAAAAACTACTACTAAAAAAAAAAAAAAAAAAAAAAAAACACAATCAAACAAAAAAACTAAACTTTTATAAGCATAGCACTCTAACAATTCTTTTGATGTGCACTGAAAGTTATAAACTGCATGTAATACATTCCATGCTAGAAAGTCCATTCAAGGAAAAGTCAACCATGAGAACTTACAGAGAACTGAAAATAAGTTTTAAAAATACTTAATCAATTTATGTTAACTATGTTTCAAGCTAGCATCTTAAGAAGGAATGCGTTCAACAAACCTAATATGCTTCAATCAATCAATCATATATCTTTTGGTCAGGAAGTTTTACAATGTGTTTTAAATATCCCCATAATTTTTGTTGTAAGATACATTCAAAAGCATTGCAAAGAAAAGCCTTGGATATAGTTCTCTTTCATTAATGCATATTTAAAATATAGTGCACAGTTTATTTAAGCAGTCAAATTTAGTAGGGTGTAAGTTTCTACTCCCATAAAACAGGTTTTCTTTGCTAGTATTGATTTCCTAAAACTTTATTGTGAGTGCAGTGCATGTTTCATATGGTGTTTTAAGTAGTCTTATTGATTCTCTGAAAGTTGAGAATATGGGAAGCATAGACATGGTTCCACAATCACTGCAAATGGTGAATACAGCCTTGAAATTAAAAGACGCTTACTCCTTGGAAGGAAAGTTAGACAGAATAGACAACCTAGATAGCATATTAAAAAGCAGAGACATGGTACCTCATTGTGGTTTTGATTTGCATTTCTCTGATAATAAGTGATGTTGAGCATCTTTTCATGTGTTTTTTAGCCATCTGTATGTCTTCTTTGGAGAAATGTCTGTTTAGTTCTTTGGCCCATTTTTTGATTGGGTCATTTATTTTTCTGGAATTGAGCTGCAGGAGCTGCTTGTATATTTTCGAGATTAATCCTTTGTCTGTTGTTTGGTTTGCTGTTATTTTCTCCCAATCTGAGGGCTGTCTTTTCACCTTGCTTATAGTTGTGCAAAAGCTTTTAACTTTAATTAGGTCCCATTTGTTTATTTTTGCTTTTATTTCCAATATTCTGGGAAGTGGGTCATAGAGGATCCTGCTGTGATTTATGTCAGAGAGTGTTTTGCCTATGTTCTCCTCTATGACTTTCATAGTTTCTGGTCTTACATTTAGATCTTTAATCCATTTTGAGTTTATTTTTGTGTATGGTGTTAGAAAGTGTTCTAGTTTCATTCTTTTACAAGTGGTTGACCAGTTTTCCCAGCACCACTTGTTAAAGAGGTTGTCTTTTTTCCATCATATATACTTGCCTCCTTTGTCGAAGATAAGGTGTCCATAGGTTCATGGATTTATCTCTGGGCTTTCTATTCTGTTCCATTGATCTATATTTCTGTCTTTGTGCCAGTACCATACTGTCTTGATGACTGTGGCTTTGTAGTATAGTCTGACACGGCAGTCAGGATGGCTGCTATCCAAAAGTCTACAAGCAATAAACGCTGGAGAGGATGTGGAGAAAAGGGAACCCTCTTACACTGTTGGTGGGAATGCAAACTAGTACAGCCGCCATGGAGAACAATGTGGAGATTTCTTAAAAAACTGGAAGTAGAACTGCTATATGACCCAACAATACCACTTCTGGGCATACACACCGAGGAAACCAGATCTGAAAGAGACACGTGCATCCCAATGTTCATCACAGCACTGTTTATAATAGCCAGGACATGTAAGCAATCTAGATGCCCATCAGCAGACAAATGGATAAGGAAGCTGTGGTACATATACACCATGGAATATTACTCAGCCATTAAAAAGAATTCATTTGAATCAGTTCTAATGAGATGGATGAAACTGGAGCCCATTATACAGAGTGAAGTAAGCCAGAAAGATAAAGAACATTACAGTAAACTAACACATATATATGGAATTTAGAAAGATGGTAATGATAACCCTATATGCAAAACAGAAAAAGAGACACAGATGTACAGAACAGACTTTTGGACTCTTTGGGAGAAGGTGAGGGTGGGATGTTTCGAGAAAACAGCATTGAAACATGTATATTATCTAGGGTGAAACAGATCATCAGCCCAGGCTGGATGCATGAGACAAGTGCTCAGGCCTGGTGCACTGGGAAGACCCAGAGAAATCGGGTGGAGAGGGAAGTGGGAGGGGGGATCAGGATGGGGAATACATGTAAATCCATGGCTGATTCATGTCAATGTATGACAAAAACCACTACAATATTGTAAAGTAATTAGCCTCCAAATAATAAAAATAAATGAAAAAAAATTAATAAAAAATAAATAAAAAATAAAAAGCAGAGACATTACTTTGCCAACAAAGGCCCATCTAGTCAAGGTTATGATTTTTCCAGTAGAATGGATGTGAGGGTTGAAATCTGAGCACCGAAGAATTGATGCTTTAAACTGTGGTGTTGGAGAAGACTCTTGAGAGTCCCTTGGACAGCAAGGAGAACCAATCAGTCCATCCTAAAGGAGATCAGCCCTGGGTGTTCATTGGAAGGACTGATGTTGAACCTGAAACTCCAATACTTTGGCCAACCGATGCGAAGAGCTGACTCATTGGAAAAGACCCTGATGCTGGGAAAGATTGAGGGTAGGAGGAGAAGTGGACGACAGAGGATGAGATGGTTGGATGGCATCTGACACAATGGACATGGGTTTGGGTAAACTCTGGGAGTTGGTGATGGGCAGGGAGGCCTGGCATGCTGTGGTTCATGTGGTCGCAAGAGTCGGACATGCCTGAGTAACTGAACTGAACTGAACTAACTTAGACATGGTTCTTATTTTATTTTTTCATTTAAAAGGTGCTGTGACAAGTTAAAAACTCAAAGTTAATCTCTGTTTATAAACTATGTCCATGTAAAATCTTTAAAATCATGTCCTTAGGAAGCAAATGAAGCTAATTGAATTAGTCATCATTAATGGAAAGAAAAAAGGTGATGTCTCTTTCTGTTCTGAGCTAGTGAGACCAAAACCGCTGAATATGTTCAGATCTGAGTAATGTTAAACTTTAAGGAAGACTAGAGATAAATTGAAAAATCACTAGGAATAGTGTTACCAAATCTAAGTAAATGAGAATCTGTGTTTTCTTTCTTTCTTTTTTTTCTTTTTGGTTTGGCTTGATTTTCGGTTTTCTTGTTTTTGCTTTTTTTAAAATTGTTTTTGTATGATTAATGCATTAATTTATTTGGAAGACTGCCATTTAGAAGTGGGATTAAACTTTAAAAATATGAGCTTAATCAATGGGGAGACAAATTTTGAATCAACAGAATAAAGAATATTCTCAGCATTTTGAAAGATTGACTAAAGTCACAGAAACAATAACCACTTTCTTAATAAGGTACTAAAATTGAAAGTCCAGCTATAAGTGGTTATATAATAGAGAAGACCCTAGGATAAGTAATCATCAGACTAGAATCTAAATTGTATGAAATTTAAATTTCACCTAGAGGATCTATAATGCCATTAAAGCTTATGCACATTAATGTAAATAAGTATTTCTGTAAAAGCACAGTAATCCTTCTTTTGAAACTAATTAGTGTTTTCATAA
Organism: Dama dama; assembly: GCF_033118175.1. Taxonomy (NCBI): domain Eukaryota; kingdom Metazoa; phylum Chordata; class Mammalia; order Artiodactyla; family Cervidae; genus Dama; species Dama dama. The sequence continues at coordinate 5,153,397 of NC_083681.1, forward strand.
GAGAGACTATTTGTTGCATAAGCAAGAATTATTTCATTATTGAAAAACTTTGAATCAAAAAATTATTCCTGTCTCTCTACTTGAAAAATGTTACTATCCTAAATTATTAGTGCTTTTCTCCATTTTATGACTGTTTTTTTTTTTTTTTAATATATTATTATTTCACATTCTGTAATATGACACTTTGGGTGTAATGTGTAAGATTAAACTCAAAAATTTATATATGGGCTTCCCTTGTGGTCTAGTGGTTGCGAATCCATCTTGTAATGCAAGGGAGGTTGGTTCTATTTCTGGTCTGGGAAAATTTCACATTCCATGGGGCAACTAAGCCCATGAACCACACTCTAGAGTCCAGGCCTACAATAAGAGAAGCCTCTGTAATGGACTGAGCCCCGAAAAATTGATGTTTTTGAACTGCGGTGTTGGAGAAGACTCTTGAGATTCCCTTCGACTGCAAGGAGATCAAACCAGTCAATCCTAAAGGAAAGCAATCCTGAATACTCATTGGAAGGACTTATGGTGAAATTGAAGCTGAACACTTTGGCCACCTGATGTGAAGAGTCAACTCATACCCTGATGCTGGGAAAGATTGAAGGCAGGAGGAGAAGGGGACGACAGAGGATGAGATGGTTGGATGGCATCACCGACTCAGTGGACATGAATTTGAGCAAGCTCTGGCAGATGGTGAAGAACAGGGAAGCCTGGCAAGCTGCATTCCATGAAACAGCAAAAGTTGGACATGACTGAGCGACTGAATAAAACTACTGAATAAAAGCGACTGAATAAAACGCAAAGAGAAGCCTGTACATGTCAAATGTAGAGTAGCCTCCTTTGCTAAAACTAGAGAAAACCCACATGCAGCAGCACGTGTAACCAAAATAAAATAAAATAACATTAAAATTATGTGTAAAATTTGTTTGTGCTGATTCAGTTGTGTTTAACTCTTTTTGTGACCCCATGGACTACAGCCTGTCTGACTCCTCTGTGCATCTGTTTTCCCAGGCAAGAATACTGGGGTGATTTGCCATTTCCTTCTCTAGGGGATCTTCTCAATCCAGGGATCAAACTGGCATCTCTTACATCTCCTGAATTGGCAGGTACATTCTTTACCTCTAGCACCACCTGGGGAGCCTAGGTGGTATTAGTGATACATATATAAAGTATTATTCTATTACTACATAGTTTAATTATTTAAATAGTTTTATATATATTTAATAAGTTACCAATAATTTCCTTATCGCTGTATATTTAGTATAAATTGGAAGCTTAGTATTACAAATAATACTGAGATAAACGTTAGTGGATTACCCCTTATATTGGATTATTTGTAGAAACGCTTCCTGAAATAGTTGTAATAAGTCATGTGGCATGGGGAGTTTATGACTCATTGTTTAGAGTGCCAGATTTCTTTCTTCACATGCTTCATCCTTTTACTTACCCTTCAATTTGATTTTAAATTCAGAAATATGTTGACTACACTTTTAACATGTGTTTTGTAAATGTTTTTAGCACTTGAAATATAAAATAATCTTCTTCCATGGTCTTTTCAAACATGATGCATTCTGTATTCTTTCCACCCAAATAGGCATAAATAAAAAATAAATATGGAATAGTTATTTCTTAATTTACCTTTATGAAAACAGTAAAATACTACTGGTGCTTTTAAAGATAAATACAGAAAAGACAATCTATTACAGCTATGACCCTATATTATGTTCTTGGTTAAATATTCACGTCAGCATAACAGGTTTCTCATATTCTCAGTCTATTTCCCCATCTAGCCTATTTCTAAGGGTTTAAGCTTTTCCTGTGTCTCTTACCTAAAAACTGTCTTCGTCTGCATAACTACACCCCCTTTCTTTGTTAAATAATCACAGATGAGACCAATTCTCAGTACAATAAAGATAGCAACATTAATAATAATAAATTATTCCTAATTGATGCTCTTAAATGTCAAACATCATAAGTCAACAGTATATAAATTAGCTCCTTTAATTCCTACCATGACCCTTTGCTATCACATCCATGTTACAAAAGGCACTGAAACACAAAGTTAATTTTCCTAACATAACTTCTTATGAACAAGGGTTTAATCCATATCTTTCTTACCTCAAAGCTATGTTCTTAATCTTTCTCTGTTTTAGAAAAAATTGTATATGATAGTCAAATTAGACATGTAAAGGTTTTAACAAAGATTTTTGATCAGCTGCTCATGATCTACTTTTATTATATTTAGGAATCAAGTTTGTAAAACTTCCTCTTACAAAAGTTAACCTGATTACTCCAAAGTGGATGATCCTCAGATCCCTTTTGAGTACTTCTGTCTTTTTCTTCCAACTATAAATATCATTTACATCTTATCTGTTTGGAATCTGGAATTTAATGTTGTCATTTAGTTATTTGTTATTTATTTTTAACAGTAAGTTCTTCTTTGTTATCTTTTCTCTTGTTTTTTGTTAATTTTTTTATCATTTCTAAGTTATTTATTTTATTGAAGGATAATTGCTTTACAGAATTTGGTTGTTTTCTGTCAAACCTCAACATGAATCAGCCACAGGTATACATATATTCCCTCCCTTTTGAAAATCCCTCCCACCTCCCTCCCCATCCCATGCCTCTGGGTTGATACAGAGCCCCTGTTTGAGTTTCCTGAGCCAGACAGCAAATTCCCATTGGCTGTCTATTTTGTATATGGTAATGTAAGTTTCCATGCTACTCTTTCCATACATCTCACCCTCTCCTCCCCTCTCCCCATGTCTATTCTGCATGTCTGTTTCTCCATTGCTGCTCTGTAAATAAATTCTTCAGTATCATTTTTCTAGATTCTCTATATGTGCGTTAGAAGTATCTAGGTTCATCCAGGTCATCAGAACTGACTCAAATGCATTCCTTTTTATGGGTAATATTCCATTGTGTATATGTACCACAAGTTCTTTATCCATTCATCTGTTGATGGACATTTAAGTGGCTTCCATGTTCTAGCTATTGTAAATAGTTCTGCAAAGAACAGTAGGATACATGTGTTTATTTTAATTTTGGTTTCCTCAGGGTATATGGCTAGGAGTGGGATTGCTGGGTCATATAGTGGTTTTCCTCCCACTTTTTTAAAGAATCGTCATACCATCCTCCATAGCGTCTGTATCAATTTACATTCCCACTAGCAGTGCAAGAGCCTTCCCTTTTCTCCACGCCCTCTCAAGCATTTATTGTTTGTAGACTTCTTGATAATGGCCAATCTGACTGGTGTGAAGTGATATTTCATTGTAGTTTTGATTTGTATTTCTCAAATAATGAGAGATGCTGAACATCTTTTCATGTGTTTGTTAGCCATCTGTATGTCTTCTTTGGAAAAATGTCTGTTTAGGTCTTTTTCCCACCTTTAGATTGGCTGTTTGTTTCTGGTATTGAGCTGTATGAGCTACTTGTATATTTTGAAAATTAATCCTTTGTTAGTTGTTTCCTTTTCTATTATTTTCTCCCATTCTGAGGGTTGTCTTATAACCGTGCTTATAGTCTATTTTGCTATGCAAAACCGTTGAAGTTTAAACAGGTCCCACTTTTTATTTTTGGTTTTATTTCCATTAGGAGGTGTTCATAGAGGGTCTTGCTTTGATTTATGTCATCAAGTGTTTTGCCTATGTTTTTCTCTAAGAGTTTTATAGTTTCTTGTGTTACATTTAGGTCTTCAATCCATTTTGAGTTTGTCTTTGTGTATGGTGTTAGGAAGTGCTCCAATTTCATTCTTTTACATGTAGCTGTCCAGTTTTCCCAGCACCGTTTATTGAAGAGGTTTTCTTTGCCCCATTGTATATTCTTGCCTCCTTTGTAAAAAATAAGGTACCCATAGGTGCATGGGTTTTTTTCTGGGCTTTCTATCTTGACCCATTGGTCTATATTTCTGTTTTTGTGCCAGTACCATACTGCCTTGATGATTGTAGGCTTGTAATATAATCTGAAGTCAGGAAGGTTGATTCCTCCAGCTCCATTCTTCTTTCTCAGGACTACTTTGGCTATTTGGGGTCTTTTGTGTTTCCATACGAATTGTGAAATTTTTGTTCTAGTTCTGTGAAAAATGCCATTGGTAATTTCACAAGGATTGCATTGAATTTGTAGACTGTGTTTGGTATTATAGTCATTTTTGCTATATTGTTTTTTCCTACCCAGGAACATGGAATATCTCTCCATCTGTTTCTGTCATCTTTAATTTCTTTCATTAGTGTCTTGTAATTTTCTGTGTACAGTTCTTTGTCTCCTTAGGTAAGTTTATTCCTAGATTTTTTATTATTTTTGTTGCGATGGTAAATGGGATTGATTCCTTAATTTCTCTGAGTTTTCATTGTTAACGTATAGAAATGCAAGTGATTTCCGTGCACTGATTTTGTCTCCTGCAACTTGCTAAATCCTCTGATTAGCTTTAGTAGTTTTCTGATACCATCTTTAGGATTTTCTATGTATCATATCATGTCATTTGCAAACAGTGAGATCTTTACTTCTTTTCTGATCTGGATTCCATTTCTTTCTTTCTTTTCTTTTTTTCTTTCCTCTGATTGCTGCAGCTAGGACTTTGTTGAGTAATAGCGGTGAAAGTGGACACCCTTGTCTTGTTCCTGATCTTGGGGAGAATGATTTAGGTTTTTCACCATTCAGAATAATGTTTGCTGTAAGCTTATTATATACGGCCTTTACTATGTTGAGGTAGCTTCCTTCTATGCCCATTTGTTGAAGAATTTTAATCATAAATGGGTGCTGAATACTGTCAAAGGATTTTTCTGCATCTATTGAGATTATCATATGGCTTTTATCTTTCAATTTGTTAATATGGTATATCACATTGATTGATTTGCATATATTGAAGAATCCTTGCATTTCTGGAACAAATCCAATTTGATCATGGTGTATGAGCTTTTTGATGTGTTGTTGAATTCTGTTTGCTAAAATTTTATTGAAGATTTTTGCACCTATTCATCAGTGATATTGGACTGCAGTTTTCTTATTTTGTGTTGTCTTTGTCTTATTTTGGTATCAGGCTGATGGTGGCCTCATAGAATGAGTTTGGAAGTGTTCCTTCCTCTGCAATTTTCTGAAAGAGTTTTAGAAGGATAGTCATTAGTTCTTCTCTAAATGTTTGATAGAATTCTCCTGTGAAGTCATCTGGTCCTAACCTTTTGTTTTTTGGGAGTTTTTTTTTTTTTTAATCACATCTTCAATTTCAGAGCTTGTAATTGGGTTGTTAACAATTTCTATTTCTTCCTCGTTCAATCTTGGAAGATTGAAATTTTCTAAGAATCTGTTCATTTCTTCCAGGTTATCTATTTCATTGCCATATAGTTGTTCATAATAGTTTCTTATAATCCTTTTATTTCTGTATTTTCTGTTGTAACCTCTCCTTTTTCATTTCTATTTTGTTGATTTGATTATTCTCTCTTTTTTTCTCTTGATAAGTCTGGCTAAAGGTGTGTCAATTTTGTTTATCTTTTCAAAGAACCAGCTTTTAGTTTTATTAATCTTTACTATTATTTCTTTCTCATTCATTTGTTTTCAGATCTTTATGATTTCTTTCCTTCTACTAAATGTGGGTGTTTTTTGTTCTTTTTCCAGTTGTTTCAGCTATTAAGTTAGGTTATCTATTTAATGTTTTTCTTGTTTCTTAGGGTAGGATTTTAATGCTATAAACTTACCTCTTAAAACTGATTTTGCTACATGCCCTAGGTTTTGAGTTGCCGTATTTTCATTGTCATTTGTTTGTAGAAATTTTTTTGATTTCCCTTCTGATTTCTTCAGTAACCTGTTGGTTATTTAGAAATGTGTTTTTAATCTCCAAGTGTTTGTGCTTCTTACATTTTTTTCTTGTAATTGATATCTGGTCTCATAGTGTTGTGGTCAAACATGCTTGATATGATTTGAAATTTAAGAAAATTTCAATTTTCTTAAATTGACTGAGGTTTGATTTGTGACCCAATATGTGGTCTATCCTGGAGAATGTTCCATTTACCCTTGGGAAGAAGGTGTATTCTTCTGCATTTGGATGGAATGTCCTGAAGCTATCAATGAGGTACATTTCATCTAATGTATAATTATCAAACTTGTGTTTCTTTATTAATTTTCTGTTTTGACGATCTGTCCATTGATGTTATTACAGTCTTTAACTCTCCTATTATTATTATGTTACTGTCAATTTCTACTTTAATGTATGTTAGTACTTGCCTTATATATTGAGGTACTCCTATGTTGGGTGCATAGATATTTACAATTGTTATGTCTTCTTGAATCGATTCTTTGATCATTATGTAGTGTCCTTCCTCATCTCTTGCAATCTTTGTTTTAAAGTTTATTTTGTCGGATATGAGGATTGATACTCCAGCTTTCTTTTGCTTCCCATTTGCATGGAATATATTTTTCCATCCTCTCACTTTCATTCTATATGTGTCTTGCGATCTGAAGTGGGTTTCTTGTTGACAATATATATATGGGTCTTGTTTTTGTATTCGTTCAACCAGTCTGTGTCTTTTGGTTGGAGCATTTAATCCACTTACTTTAAAAATAATTATTGATATATATGTTCCTATTGCCATTTTTTAAAATCGTTTGGGGTTGATTTTGTAGATCTTTTTTCTTCTCTTGTATTTCTTGAATATGTAACTATCTTTAACATTTGTTGTAAAGCTGTTTAATGGTACTGAATCCTCTTAACTTTTGCTTGTCTGAAAAGCTTTTGATTTCTCCATAAATTTTGAATGAGATCCTTGCCTGGTACAGTAATCTTCGTTGTAGATTTTTACCTTTCAGTACTTTCAATATATCCTGCTTTTCCCTTCTGACCTGCAGAGTTTCTGCTGAAAGATCAGCTGTTAAACATATGGGGTTTCCCTTGTATGTTACTTTTTGCTTCTCCCTAGCTGCTTTTAGGAGAAGGCAATGGCAGCCCACTCCATTACTCTTGCCTGGAAAATCCCATGGATGGAGGAGCCTCATGGGCTGCAGTTCATGGGGTCGCTAAGAGTCGGACAAGACTGAACGAATTCACTTTCACTTTTCATTTTCATGCATTGGAGAAGGAAATGGCAACCCACTCCAGTGTTCTTGCCTTGAGAATCCCAGGGATGGGGGAGCCTGGTGGGCTGCCGTCTATGGGGTCACACAGAGTTGAACACGACTGAAGTGACTTAGCGGCAGTAACAACAGCTGCTGCTTTTAAATTTCTTTCTTTGTGTTTAGTCTGTTAGTTCAATTATTATGTGTCTTGTTGTGTTTCTCCTTGGATTTTCTCTGTATGGGATTCTTTGCACCTCTTGGACTTGCTTGACTATTTCTTTTTCCATGTTGGGTAAATTTTCACCTATAATCTCTTCAAAAATTTTCTCATACCCTTTCTTTTCCTCTTCTTTTTCAGGAACCCCTATAATTTGAATGTTGGTGCATTTGATATAGTCCCAGAGGTCTTTTAGACTATTCTCAGTTCCTTTCATTCTTTTTACTTTATTTTTGCTCTTCAGAAGTTATTTACACCATTTTATCTTCCAGCTCACTGATTAATTCTTGTGCTTCAGATATTCTGCTATTGATACCTTCTAGAGTACTTTTAAGTTCAATAGTTGTGTTATTTATCTGTGCATGTTTATTTTTTAATTCTTCTAGGTCTTTGATAACTGATTCTTGCATTTCTTCCATTTTGTTTTCAAGGATTTTGATCATTTTTATTACCATTATTCTGAAATCTTTTTCTGGTAGTCTGCCTATTTCCTCTTCATTTACTTGGACTTCTGTGTTTCTAGTTTGTTCCTTCATCTGTGTAGCATTTCTCTGCCTTTTCATCATCATCATTATTATTATTTTAACTTATTGTGTTTGAAGTCTCCTTTTCCCAGGCTTCAGTGTTGAATTCGTTCTTCTTTTTGGTCCTTCCCCTCCTAAGGTTGGTCTAGTGGTTTGTGTAAGCTCCATACAGCCTATAATTTGTGCTGAATTTTTGTTTGTTTTTTTTGTTTTTCCTCAATGGGCAAGGCTGAATGAGGTGGGAATCTTGTCTGCTGATGACTGGGTTTGTATGCTTGTTTTGTTTATTGTTTAGATGAGGCATTCTGCACAGGATGCTACTGGTGGTTGGGTGACAAAGGCAGAAAACCAGGCTTTGCATTTCCCAGCCCAGCCCTGGTGACAAGGGGACACAGGCGGCGACAGTGCAAAGCCTCAGACCCGCCTCTTGCAGCAAGGACCATGCTTTCTCTCCTGCCAACTTTGGTGTGACACTGCTAGGCAGCCTCTGTTATCTATTTTTTAAACATAGTACATGTCAATCCCAAAATTCTGATCTATCACTCTCCCCAACCTTTCTTCCCTGGTAATCATTATCTAAGTCTGTAAGACTGTATCTGATTTGTAAATGTTTATTCACATAATTTTTGAAGATAATACATATACTCAGTGTTATATAACATTTGTCTTTCTCTGTGTGACCTATTTCACTCAGTATGACAATCTGTAGGTCCATCAGTTTTGTTGCAAATGGATTAGTTTTTATGGCTGAATAATTTTTCATTCTCTGTATGTACCACATCTTCTTTATCCATTCATCTACCAATGGACATTTAGATTGTTTCCATGTTCTGGTTATTGTAAATAGTTTTACAATGAATATTGGAATGCATGTATCTTTTAAATTACAGTTTTCTCTGTGTATATTCCCAGGTGTGAGGTTGCTGGATCATATGCTAGCTCTATGTTTAGTATTTTAAGGAACCTCTATAGTATCCTTCACAGGTTTTGCACCAATTTATATTCCACTAGGGTGTTAGGAGGGTTCTCTTTTCCCCATACCATCTCAAGCATTTACTGTTTGTAGATTTTTTTGGTGATGGTCATTCTGACTGGTGTGAGATGATATCTCATTCTAGTTTTGACTTGCCTTTCTCTAATAATTAGGCTCGCTGAATATTTTTCATGTGCATTTTGACCATTTATATGCCTCATTTGGAGAAATATCTATTTAGATCTTCTGACCATTTTTTTAAATTCGGTTGTTGTTGTTGTTGTTGCTTTGATATTGAACCACACGTGTTGTCTGCAAATTTTGGTCACTTAACCCTTGTTGGTAGCATTGTTTACAAATATTTTCTCCCACTCTGTGGGTTGTCTTTTCATCATGTTGTCTTAATTAATGGTACTAGAGAGTGTAGTTTCCTTTTTGCTCAGTATTCATCTTCTACAATTTTCATTTGTTTAACACAGACATAAACTATACTTAGGATTTCACATTCAAGGAACACAGGAAAACTTAAACCTAACATGACAAAATAAAAATTAATGAATTATAAAGACATTTATCTGAATGAATCAACACTCAATTATGGTGGAATTTATTTGGCACAGAATCAAGACGTTCAGACATTCTTAGGTGACAGTCTCACCTGAGTAACTGAATGATCTCAAATAGTGATAGCTGAGAGAATTTTATCAGTTTACATTTTTCCTCTCTCTCTTTCTCCCTGTATCTCAATATAAAAGTAGATAAATATAAAAGGTAACTATAATTCAACACTGGAAAATGAGCAGTTCAAGACTGAAATACCTCAAAGAAAGAATACATAAAAAGTGATCCCTGAAGACATCCTGGTATTTTGGGAACAATTTTCAGAACACAGCACAGTGAAAAAAAGCCAACCAGATAAGTAAATCTGAGTAGACAAAGATCAGATTTCAGGGAAACTGAGGTAGCTATAAACTGTGGAGAAATTTATTAGAGAGAAGGAAAATGTGCAGATAAGGAAGAGAAGCAGAAATCTAAGGGTTAAGGATGAAACTATTCAAGTTGACCTGAGATCAGCTGCTTAGACACTGATAGCACAAAAGGGACAAAAAAGCTCAAGTTATACCAGTAACTTTGGAGTTCTAGTCACTGGAAAGTAGAAGAACATCTGTATAATACAGTATCCAAATGCCTGGATTCAGTACTATGCTTGTACTTACAGTATTTCTGAAAACCTGTATAAGACAGTAATCCAGTTAATGATGTCAAGTTCCACCAAAAACAACTGAAAACAGAAGGGCAAATGAAACCCAAACTAAGTAAACGAAAAATATAATAAAATTAAGAGTGAAAAGTAGTAAAGTATAAAACAGAAAAATGAAAACTAAAAGTGAATATAAATAATTTAATAAAATTATTAAAATTAATGTTTTATCCAGTTACAGAAAAAAAGATGAGAGGTGTCAATTACCAATACCAGAAATGAAAGCAATATCATCATTATAGATTCCAGAAATAGTAAAAGGATAACAAAGGAACATTACAAAAATTTTATACCAATAAATTTGATAACATATAAAATGCAAAAATCACATGGAAGGCAAAAGTTACCAAAGTTCCTTCAAAAATAAATAGGTCACCTGAAACCCCAATATCTATCAAAGAAGTGAATTTATTGTTAACACCTCACCACAAAGAAACCTATAGGCTCAGATTGTTGTTTTTCCATCACTAAGATGTGTCTGCTCTTTATGACCTCATGGACTGCAGCATGCCAGTAGGCTCAGACAGTCTCTGGTAAATTCCTAAAACATTTAAATGAACAAAAAAATATCTACAAACACTTTTCTAGAAAACAGTAAATAATGTAATGTATTTCAGCTCATTTTATGAGAACTCAGTTACCATGATACCAAAAACCTAACTATAGACCAATATGCCTCATAAACATTGATTTAAAAAATTTCTATACGGTTTTATTAAACAAAGCCCAACAATATAGGAATGAATTAATGCATCTTGATAAGTTATGGCTTATTCCAGAATGCAAGAATAGTTCAGTATCCAAAAAATTAATTAATGTTATATACCATAGTTAAAAGGATAAAAAGAAAAATCATGTGATTGCCTCAATAATATAGAGAAAGCATTTCACAATGACCATTACATTTTCATGATTAAAAACTTTCAGAAAGCCAGAAGGAAACTTTGAAAATGAGACAAAAGTCATCTACAAAACATGTATAGCTATCACTACACTTAAAGCTGAAAGATTGAATTATTTTCCTTAAAATCAAGAATAGGGTAAATGTTCAGTCTCCTAGTTTTGTTCAAAATTGTCTAGAAGATCTGGCTGGGGCAACAGGCAAAAATAATAAGAAAGAAAGAAGAAATAAAGGAAAGAAAGAATGAAATAAGACAGTGAAAAAATCTGGGAAAAAAAAACAGAAAAGAAAGAAAAGAAAAGAAAGACAAAGAGCTAATTCACAAAGTGAGTTAGTGAGTTTGGCAGACCAAAGGATACAACATCAATATATAAAAATTTAAAAAAATGAAAAAAATGAATAACTTTTGAATAAACTTAACAAAAGATGTAAAAGGCACAAAGCTTAAAAGTACAAAATAATTGATAGAAGATATCAAAAAAGGCCCATATACAATGATCATAGATCAATAAATTAGCCTAGCTCAATATTATTAAGATGTCATTTCACCTTCAACTGTATAAAAAAAAAAAAAAACTTTTGGGGCAATCTCAATTAACACGTCATTTCAGCTTGGGTTCAGTCGCTCAATCATGTCCAACTCTTTGTGACCCCGTGGACTGTAGCATACTAGGCATCCCTGTCCATCACCAACTCCTGGACCTTACTCAAACTTATCTCCATCGAGTCGGTGATGTTATTGATCATCTCATCCTCTGTAGTCCACTTCTCCAGCCACCTTCAGTCTTTCCCAGCATCTGGGTCTTTTCCAATGAGTCAGCTCTTTGCATCAGATGGCCAAAGTATTGGAGTTTTAGCTTCAGCATCAGTCCTTCCAATGAATATTCAGGACTGATTTCCCTTAGAATTGACTGGTTGGATCTCCTTGCAATCCAAGGGACTCTCAAGAGTCTTCTCCAACACCACCATTCAAAAGCATCCATTCTTTGGTGCTTTGCGTTCTTTATAGTCCAACTCTCACAACCATACATGACAACTGGAAAAACCATAGCTTTGACTAGACGAACCTTTGTCAATAAAACAATGTCTCTGCTTTTTTAAATGCTGCCAAGGTTGGTCATAGCTTTACCTCCAAGGAGCAAGCGTCTTTAATGTCATGGCTGCAGTCACCATCTGCAGTGATTTTGTAGCCCCTCAAAATAAAGGTTATCACTGTTTCCATTGCTTCCCCATCTATTTCCAATGAAGTGATGGGGCCAATGCCATGATCTTTATTTTCTGAATGTTGAGCTTTAGGTCAACACTTTCACTCTCTTCTTTCACTTTCTTCAAGAGGCTCTTTATTTCTTCTTCACTTTCTGCCATAAGGGTGGTGTCATCTGCATATCTGAGCTTATTGATATTTATCCTGAAAATCTTGATCCCAGCTTGTGCTTCATTCAGCCCAGCATTTCACATGATGTGCTCTACATATAAGATCAATAAGCAGGGTGACAATATATAGCCTTGATGTACTCCTTTCCAAATTTGTAACCAGTCTGTTGTTCCATGTCCAATTCTAACTGTTGGTTCTTTACCTGCATACAGATTTCTCAGAAGGCATGTAAGCTGGTCTGGTATTCCCATCTCTTTAAGAATTTTCCACAGTTTGTTGTGATCCACACAGTCACAGGATTTGTTGTAGTCAATCAATAAAGCAGAAGTAGATATGTTTCTCAAACTCTCTTGCTTTACTGATGATCCAAAGAATGTTGGCAATTTGATCTCTGGTTCCTCTGCCTTTTCTAAATCCAGCTTGAACATTTAGAAGTTCATGGTTCATGTATTGCTGAAGTCTGGCTTGGAGAATTTTGAACATTGTTTGCTAGAATTTAAAATGAGTGTAATTGTGTGGTAGTTTGAACATTTTGGGCATTGCCTTTCTTTGGGATTGGAATGAGAAACTGACCTTTTCCAGTTCTGTAGCCACTACTGAGTTTTTGAAATTTGCTGGAATATTGAGTGGAGCACTTTCACAGCATCATCTTTTAGGATTTGAAATACCTCAACTGCAGTTCCATCACCTTCACTAACTTTGCTCGTAAAGTTGCTTCCTAAGGCCCACTTGACTTAGCACTCCAGGATGTCTAGCTCTAGGTGAATGATCATACCTTTGTGGCTATCTGGGTCATGAAGATCTTTTTTACACAGTTCTTCTGGGCATTCTTGCTACCTCTTCTTAATATCTTGTCCTTCTGTTAGTTCCTTACAATTTGTGTCCTTTTTTGTGCCCATCTTTACATGAAATGTTCCCTTGGTATCTCTAATTTTCTTGAAGAGATCTCTAGTCTTTCCCATTCTATTGTTTTCCTCTATTTCTTTACACTGATCATTGAGCAAGGTTTTTTTAATCTTTCCTTGATATTCTTTGGAACTCTGCCTTTAAATGTGTATATCTTTCGTTTTTTCCTTTGTCTTCATCCTCACTTCTCTTCTCAGCTGTGTGTAAGGCCTCCTCAGACAGTGGTTTTACCTTTTGCATTTCTTTTTCTTGTGGATGGTCTTGATCACTGCCTCCTGTTCAATGTCGCAAACTTCTATCCATAGTTCTTCAGGCACTCTGTCTATCAGATCCAATCTCTTGAGTCTATTTGTCACTTCCACTGTATATTCATAGGGGATTTGATTTAGATCATACAAAAATGGTCTAATTGTTTTCCATACTTTCCTCAATTTAAGTCTGAATTTGGCCATAAGGAGCTCATGATCTAATCCACAGTCAGCTCCCAGTCTTTTTTATGCTGACTGTATAAAGTTTCTCCATCTTCGGCTGAAAAGAATGTAATTAATCTGATTTTGGTATTGACCATCTGGTGATGCCCATATGTAGAATCTTCTCTTCTGTTGTTGGAAGAGGCTGTTTGCTTTGATCAGTGCATTCTCTTGGCAAAACTGTTAGCTTTTGCCCTGTTTCATTTTGTGCTCCAAGGCCAAATTTGCCTGTTAATCCACATATCTCTTAAATTCCTACGTTTGCATTCCAGTCCCCTATAATGAAAAGGACATCTTTTTTGGGTGTTAGTTCTAGAAGGTCTTTTAAGTCTTCGTAGAACCGTTCAACTTCTGCTTCTAAAGTGGTACGCACTGGTTGAGGCATAGACTTGGATTACTATGTTACTGAATGATTTGCCTTGGAAACAGAGTTCATTCTATCATTTTTGAGATTGCATCCAAGTACTGCATTTCTTACTCTTTTGTTGACCATGATGGCTAGTCCACTTCTTCTAAGGGATTCTGGCCCACAGTAATAGATATAATGGTGATCTGAGTTAAATTCACCCATTCCAGTCCATTTTAGTTTGCTGATTCCTAAAATGTCTATGTTCACTCTTGCCATCTCCTGTTCGACCTCTTCCAATTTGCCTTGATTCATGGACCTAACATTCCAGGTTCCTATGCAATATTGTTCATTACAACATTGGATTTTACTTCCATCCTCAGTCACATACACAACTGGATATTTTTGTTTTTATTTTTTTGCTTTGCCTCTTTCTGAAGTTATTTCTCCACTGTTCTTCAGTATCATATTAGGCACCTACCAACATGGGAAATTCATCTTTCAGTGTCATATATTTTTGCCTTTCACACTGTTTATGGGGTTCTCAAAGCAAGAATACTGAAAGAGTTTGCCACTCCCTTCTCCAGTGTACCACATTTTGTCAGAACTCTCCACCATAACCTGTCCATCTTGGGTGGCTCTACACAGCATGGCTCATAGTTTCCTTGAGTTAGACAAGGCTGTGGTCCATGCAATCATTTTGATTAGTTTTCTGTGGTTGTGGGTTTTCATTCTGTCTGCCTTCTGATGGAGAAGGATAAGAGGCTTATTGCAGATTCCTGATGGAAGAGACTGACTGAGGGGGGAAATAAGTCTTGTTCTGATGGGTGGGACCATTAAAATAAATTTTTAATCCAGTTTTCTGTTGATGGGAGGGGCTGTGTTCCCTCCCTGTTGTTTGACCTGAGACCAAACTATGGTGAAAGTAATGAAGGTAAAGGTGACCTCATTCAAAATTTCCATGTAAGCACTGCTGCACTCAGTGTCAGGGACACTGATTGTTGATCCATGCCTCCACCAGACACTCCTGGAAACTCACAGGCAAGTCTGGGTCAGTCTCTTGTATGGTCACTGCTCCTTTCTTCTGGGTTCTGTTAGGCAAAAGGTATTATTTGTGCCCCCCAAGAGTCTGTTTCCCTACTCCTGTGTAAGTTCTCATGGCTCTATGGTGGGGTTAATGGCAATCTCCTCCAAGAGGGCTTATGCCATACCCAGGTCTGCTGCACCCAGAGCCCCTATCCCTGCTTCAGGCCACTGATGACCCACATCTCCACAGGAGACACTCAAACACTCAAAGGCACATCTGTTTCAGTCTCTGTGGGGTCTCCTAGTGCACACAAGGTTTTGTTTCAGCCCTCCAATCATCTCTGATGGGTATGGGGTTTGATTCTAATCACAATTTTTCCCAGCTACCATCTTGATGGGGTTTCTCCTTTGCCCTTGGACATGAGGTATCTTTTTTTGGTGGGATCCTACTTTCTCCTGTTGATGGTTGTTCAGCTGCAAGTTGTAATTTTGGAGTTCTCACAGAAGAAGATGAGTGTACATCCTTCTACTCCAACATCTTGCAACCTAGGACATCATTTAAATTGATTTAGAAAATCATATGAAAATGAAAAAGACCTAGAAAAGCCAAAACAACGTTTAACAAAGGACACAGTTGTATATTTAACACTACTTATTTTCAAGACATACTACAACTTGCAATTATCAAGACTGGGTGATGCTGGTACAGCAACCAGTAGATAGATTAACAGATGGTGAAGTCCAAAAAGAGATCCATATCTTATTAATAACTGATTTTCAACAGTTCAGCTGGAATGGTATAGTGTTTTCAACAAACTGCTTCATAAATTGGATAGTCGTAGAACAAATCAAAATAAAATAACTTCCATCTATATTTTTCACCATATGTAAAAAAAAAAAAACAAAAAAAAACAAAAACATGGATTACAGGCCAGAATTAAAACACAGAACTCAAAAATATCCATAAGAATATTGGAAAAAAGTTTGTGTTCTTGGGATCAATTCAGTTCAGTTCAATTCTGTTGCTCAGTTGTGACCAACTATTTGCAAACCCGTGGACTACTGCACGCCAGGCTTCCGTTGTCCATCACCAACTCCCAGAGCTTGCTCAAACTCATGTCCATTGAGTTGGTGATGCAATCCAACCATCTCATCCTCTGTTTTCCCCTTTCCCCCTGCCTTCAGTATTTCCCAGTATCAAGCTCTTTTCCAGTGAGTCAGTTTTTTACAACAGGTGGCCAAAGTATTGGAGTTTCTTCTTCATCATCAGTCTTTCCAATGAGTATTCAGGACTGATTTCCTCTAGAATTGACTGGTTTGATCTCCTTGTAGTTCAAGGGATTTTCAAGAGTCTTCTCCAACACCACAGTTCAAAAACACCAATTCTTTGGTGATTTAGGGATAGAAAATATTTATCAGATATGACAATAAAAGCAAGATAGACAAAATAACAAAGTGATAAATTGAATTGCACCCAATTTAATAGTTCTTCTCTTCAAAAGGTAGAGTTAAAAGATTTTAAAGATAAGTCTGGGAGAAAATCATTTTTATTTAGAGAAATATAAAGTAAAATCATGATGAGACACCACTGCACAACTATTGAAAAGGCTAAAATTTAAAAAAATACAAAACATAAAATACTGAAAAAGATGTGGAAGAACTGGAACTTTTATACAATATCGATGGACATGTTAAATGGTACAGTTTTGGAATAGTTTGGAAATATCTTCAGCAATTAAACGTGCACTTACATCAACAAATCAAATCACTTAATAGTAATCAACCTCAAGATCACACAGATTTTGCAATTAGCAGACAAAGACTTTAAAACAACTAGTTCAAGGAACTAGTAGAAACCATATCCATAAAATATGATGCTAATCAGTAAGCAATCAATTAAAAACTATTCAAAATGTCCAAGTTAATATAAAAATGTCCTTAGGATAACTCAAGAGTAGTTTGAATATGGCAATAATAATTATCTGTGAAATAGAAGGCAAATAAATAGAAATAATTCAATCTGAGGAACAGATACAATTGGATTAAAGAATAACAACAATTTATAAATCTATGGGAAACTATCAAATAAATGAAAATAAGTGCAATTAGATATCCAGAGGGAGAAATGAATCATGATGTAGAAAAATAGTTGGAGAAATAAAGCATGATAGTCTTAAATATGATTTTTAAAAATAATCTTAATTGATTCAAGAAAGTTGTAAAGCCAAAGCAAGATGAATACAAAAAAAAACCCTCACTTGTAGACACATAATTGTGAACATTTTCCTATTTCTTTTCCCAGTAGTCATGTATAGATGTGAGAGTTGAACTATAAAGAAAGCTGAGTGCAGAAGAATTGATGCTTTTGAACTGTGGTGTTGGAGAAGACTCTTGAGAGTCCCTTGGACTGCAAGGAGATCCAACCAGCCCATCTTAAAGGAGCTCAATCCTGGGTGTTCATTGGAAGGACTGATGCTGAAGCTGAAATTCCAATACTTTGGCCACCTGATATGAAGAGCTGACTCATTTGAAAAGACCCTGATGCTGGGAAAGATTGAAGGCAGGAGGAGAAGGGGATGGCAGAGGATGAGATGGTTGGATGACATCACCAACTCAATGGAGATGAGTTTGAGTGAACTCCAGGAATTGGTGATGGACAGGGAGGCCTGGAGTGTTGTGGTCCATGGGGTCATGAACAGTCAGACACGACTGAGTGACTGAACTGAACAGAATTTTAAACCTTCTGAAAACTTTTGAGAAATAAATGAAAATGTGAAAATATTATTTCAAATGATAATATCCTTCATTAAAAAGATGTTGGAATAAATTTTTAGATAAATGAAAGCTGGAGGAATTGATCACTAATAAACATTATAAGATATAGTAAAAGATACTCTTCAGGTTGAAGGAAAATTATATGAAGTAAAAACATTGATCTAAAAAAAGAAATAAAGAGCTTCAGAAATAATTTAAAATTGTGATTTTTTCTTATAATTGATTTATAAATAATAACTGGTTAAAAATTTGCAATATTGCCAGGTGGTGATTACCACATATGCAAGTGGAAAATATATGAAAACAGAAGTATAACGGAGGTGGCTGGTTAAATGAAATTAAACTGTTCTAAGTTTATATTTCTGAAGAAAAAAAAAAGGCAATAAATGTAAAAGGCAAAGTGTGACTTTAGTAAAATTAAAAATTTGCTTAAATAATACCATTAAGGGACATGAAAAACCAAGCCTTAGACTGTTTAAAAATCATTCCAATATAGATTGCTGGTAAGGACTTGAAATTGAATATAAAATGTCAATTAAAAAAACTTCAAAAAAAGTTTAATAAATTGCCAATAAACAAAGGAAAAGATATTCCATATCATTATTTATGAGGGAAATCCAAGTAAAGCCAAATTAGAGGACACAAACACATTAATGGAATATTCAAATTTAAAAAGATTGACAGTTCCAAGGGCTGGTGAGGATGCAGTGTAGCTAAAATTCTAATATATTAGTAGTTGTAATGCAAAAGTGTACAGTCATATCATAGTTAGAGTTTCATTTCTCACGTGATTGATCAATAATAATCCTAGTTACTCACACAAGAGAAATGAAAGTATAGTCTTACACAAGAGTGATCACAGCAGCTTTACTTCTAAACATCAAGAACTGAAAGCAATCAAACCATCCAAAAATAGGTGAATGTATAATCACTTCAGTTAAGTTCAAACAGCTCAGCCGTGTCCAACTCTTTTCGAACTCACAGACTGCAGCACACTGGACTTCTGTGTCCATCACCACCTCCCGGAGCTTGCACAAACTCATATCCATCGAGTCAGTGATGCCATCCAACCATCCCATCCTCTGGCATCTCCTTCTCCTCCCACCGTCAATCTTTCCCAGCATCAAGGTCTTTCTCAATGAGTCAGTTTTTCACATCAGATGGCCAAAGTATTGGGAGTTTCAGCTTCACGAATATTCAGGACTGATCTCCTTTAGGATGGACTGGTTGGATCTCCTTGCTGTCCAAGGTACTCTCAAGAGTCTTCTCCAATACTTCAGTTCAAAAGAATCAATTCGTCAGCGCTCAGCTTTCTTTATGGTCCAACTCTCCCATCCATCAGACTACTGGAATAATAGCTTGACTGTATGGACTTTCATGGGCAAAGTAATGTCTCTGTTCTTCAATATGCTGTCTAGGTTTGTTGTAGCTTTTCTTCCTAGGAGCAAGCATCTTTTAATTTCATGACAGCAGTCACCATCTGCAGTGATTTTGGAGCCCAGGAAAATAAAGTCTGTCACTGTTTCCATTGTTTCCCCATCTATTTGCCATGAAGTGATGAGACTGGATGTCATGTTCTTTACTTTTTGAAGCTGAGTTTTAAGACAGAGTTTTCACTCCCCTTTTTCACTTTCACAAAAAGGCTCTTTAGCTCCTCTTCACTTTCTACTCTAAGGTTGGTGTCATCTGCATATCTAAGTTTACTGATACTTCTCCTGGCAATCTTGATTCCAATTTGTGCTTCATCCAGCCCAGAATTTCCCATGATGTACTCTGCATAGAAGTTAAATAAGCAGAATGACAATATACCGCCTTGATGTACTCCTTTCCCAATTTGGAGATGTCCAGTTCTAACTTTTGTTTCTTGACCAGTATACAGATTTCTCAGGAGACAGGTAAGGTGGTCTGGTGTTCTCATCTTTTTAACAGTTTTCCACAGTTTCTTGTGATCCACCTAGTCAAAGGCTTTAGCATAATCGATGGATCAGAAGATTTTCTGGAATTCTCTTGCCATTTCTATGATCCAATGGATGTTGGCACTTTGATCTGTGGTTCCTCTGCCTTTTCTAAATCCAACTTGAATGTCTGGAAGTTCTCAACTCACATACCGTTGAAGCCCAGCTTGGAGTATTTTGAGCATTGCTTTGCTAGGGCGTGAAATGAGTACAGTTGTATGGTAGTTTGAACATTATTTAACATTGCCTTTCTTTGGTATTGGAATGAAAACTGACCTTTTACAGTCCTGTGGCCACTTCAGAGTTTTCTAAATTGCTGGCTTATTGGGTGCAACACTTTAACAGCATCATCTTTGAGGATTTGAAATAGCTCAGCTGGAAATCCACCACCTCCATTAGCTTTGTTTGCAGTGATGCTTCCTAAGGCCCACTTGACTTTGTGCTCCAGGATGTCCAGATCAGGTGAGTGATCACCATCATGTTTATCTGGGTAATTAAGATCATTTTTTTGTATAGTTCTTCTGTTAAGAAGAACCACCTTTTCTTAATTTCTCCTTCTGTTAGGTCCATAACATTTCTGTCCTTAATTGTGCTCATCTTTGCATGAAATGTTCCTTTGGTATCTCTAACTTTCTTGAGGAGATCTCTAGTCTTCTCATTCTATTATTTTTCTCTGTTTCTTTACATTGATCACTTAGGAGGGCTTTCTTATTTCTCAGTGCTATTCTTTGGAACTCTGCCTTGAGGTGGATATATCTTTCCTTTTCTCCTTTGCCTTTCACTTCTTTTCTCAGATATTTGTAAGTACTCATCAGAGAACCATTTTGTCTTTTTGCATTTCTTTTTTTGGAGGATAGTTTTGATCATTGCCTGCTGTATAAACCCCATCCATAGTTCTTCAGGCATTTGGTCTATCAAATCTTATCCCATGAATCTATTTGTCACTTCCACTGTATAACTGTAAAGGATTTGATTTAGGTCATACCTGAATTTTATTTAGGTCTAGTGATTTTTCCTTGTTTTCTTCAATTTAAGCCTGAATTTTGCATCAGGGAGCTGAAGATCTGAGCCACAGTGTGCTCCTGGTCTTGTTTTTGCGACTCTAGAGCTTCTCCATCTTTGGTTGCAAAGAATATTTCAGTATTGACCATCTAGTGATGTCCATTTGTAGAGTGTTGTTGGAAGAGTGTGTTTGCTAGAGATACTTGGTAGAGTTCCCCAATAAAGCTGTCTGGTCTTGGACTTTTGTTTACAGGGGATTTTTATTATCATTACATGTTTTATTTCTAGTGATTCTTCTTGATTCTGTTTTGGTGGGCTTTGTTTTTCTAGAAAGCTGTCCACCTCTTCTGGATTGTCCAATTTGTTCACATATTACTTTTCCAGAATTATTTTATGGAATTTTGTACTTCTGCAGTATGAATTGTTATTTCTCCTCTCTCCTTTCTTATATTTCAGTCCCCCCCCAACTCCTTTTTTTTTATTCTTGGTAAACCTCATCAAGTTTGTCAATTTCATATACCCATTTAAAACATAGCTTTCTTTCTTTTTTTTTTTTTTTTAATTTTTCTATTGCTTTTAAAAAAATCCTAATGCAATTTATTTCCTCTTTGATGTTTTATATTTTCTTTCTTCTGCTGAACTTAAGTTTTTAATCTTCTCTTCTAATTGTTTTAGGTGGTAGTTTAGGTTGTCTGTCATTTTTTCTTGTTCTTTTAAGGAAGTCCTGTATTGGCATAAACTTTCCTCTTGGGATTGCTTTATCTACAGCCCATAGCTTTTGTATTGCTCTAATTTATCATTTATTTAAAGATACTTTTAAACATTCCTCTCGATTTCATTTTTAAACCACTGAATTTTTAGTAGCATGTTGTTTAGTCTCCATGTTTGTTTTTTTCTTTTTGTTTTGTTTTGTTTTTTACCTTTCTGTGGTTTCATGCTATTGTGATTAGAGAAAATACTTGAAATAATATTTGTACGGTTAAATTTGTTGAGATTTTTTCTGTCCTAATTTGTTGTCTCATCTAGAGACTATTCCATGTTTATCTGAAAATAACCTTTACTATAATTTTGTCTGTTTCTTTTGTTTTGCTTTGCTTTGGATGCAATGTACTGAAAATATGAATTAAGTCTAATCATTGAATTGTGTCATTTAATATCTCTGTTGGCTCATTGAATTTCTTTCTGGCATTTCCATCCATTGATTTCAGTGGGTCTTAGAGTCTGATACTTTATTGTATTTCTATCAGTTTTTTCCTTTATATCTGTAAGCATTTTTTTTTTTTTTCTGTATTAAGGTGATCCTGTACTGTACTGTACAGAAATTTTAATGAATATGATATCCTCTTCTTTACTTGACACTTTTATCATTATTTAGTGCCTTTTATCTTTTTATGGCTTTTGTTTCAAAGTCTATTTTATTTGACATGGGTATTTTGTTACCCATCTTTTTTTTTTTTCCATTTCTTTTTGCATGTAATATCTTTTTACCATTCCCTTACATTCAAACTATTGTATTCTTTTGCTTAAAGCAGGTCCCTTGTGGGTACCATATAGTATGCTCTTTTATTACTCAATTCAACACTCTATATATTTTTGGCTGGAGCATTTACTCCATGATCATTTAAGGTTAAAAAAAACTATATATGTATATGTATATATATATAATTGATTATTTTAAAATTAAAATTTAAAATTTAATTTAAATTAAATCATTTAAAAGTTAAAATTTAAATTAGTCACTTAAAATTAAAAATTTATTTCATTTTTTCCTTTTGTGCATTGGTGGTTTTCTTTTGCATTATGCTTGATTTCTCTTTATTTGGTTTTTTAGAATCTATTGTATGTTTTTATTAATGAGTATCCTAATTTTCAAGTGTTAACCTATTGCTATATCTACTTGCTTTAGTTGTGAAAACCCAAATACATTCTATAAAATCTACAATTTTTTTCTTCTCTTCCCCACATTTTATGGTTCTGATGTCCTATAACACATTTTCATGTTTAACTTTTTGATGTTCATTGCAGCTTTAGTCACTTCCATAAATTAAAAAAAAAAAGTTTAAAGTCTGAACTGACTTAAGTCATCTATAATCCCTTCACATATGTGATTATCTTATTTTGATTTTCCCTTTCCTATAGATTCTTACTTCCTTTCTATTTAAAGAAGGTCTTTTTATATTTCTTTTAAGATAGGTTTGGTACTGCAAATTCCTTTATTTCTCCTAGTATTCTAAATAATAGTCTTGCTGAGTAGAGTATCCTAGATTGTAGGTTTTTCCCTTTCAAGACTTTGAGTATACTGTGCCACTCCCTGTAGCCTGCAAAGTTTCTGTAGAGGGTTCCTTTGTAATTAATTTCTTATTATTTAACTTGCTGCCTTAGAATCCTTGTTTATTGTTGTTTAGCTGCTAAGTCATGTCTGACTCTTTTGAGATCCCATGAACTGTAGCCTTCCTGGCCTCTCTCTCCAATGGGATTTTCCAGCAACAAGACTGGAGTTGGGTTCTATTACTTTCTCCAGGGGATCTTTCTAACCCAGGGATTGAATACAGTATCTCCTGCGTTGTTGATTCTTTACCACTGAGGCACCAGGGAATATCATTAACTTTTGTCATTTTATTTATGGTAAGTCTTGGTGTAGGTATATTTGGGTTCATCTTGTTTGGAGCCCTTTATGCTTCCCGTTCCTGTATATCTGTTTCCTTCTTTAGGTTTGGAAAGTTTTTAGTTGTAATTTCTTCAGATATAATATATTTGTAATCCTGGTTTATCTCTCTTCTCTTTCTGGGATTCACTATTATGTAGATTGACATGCTGTATTATCTTATAAATCTTATATGTTGCCTTTAATATGTTTTGTTTAATCTGTCTGATGTTCTGATTGGATGATCAGCTATTCATACTTCTTATTACTTAGTTTTCTATTTGATTCATTTAACTGGGTTTTCTTCTCAGAAAATAAGTTCTCCAGTTTTTATTGGCTCATCTTAATCATTTCTAGTTTTTTATCTACATTTCTATTAACAGCCTTTCTTAATTCTTTTCACATTTTTATTATTTTCGTTTTGAACTTGTGGTCTGGTAGACTGAAAATATCTGTTTCTTTGTTCTTTCAGGAGATTTGTCTTGCAATTTTAATTGGGAATGTTTCCTCTCCTTTTAATTGTATTTGTATTCCTTTGACTGTATAAATTTTGGAAAAATAATTATGCACTGTGGTACTGAAGGACTATTTTTATGTGGGGCTGTTCCTGTGTAGCTTACATGTGTCTAATATTTTTGGTGTAAGGGATGTTTTCATATGCTTTCCTGACATGTCTTTCCTCAGGGTGACTACTATCCCCTTGATGGAGAATGTTATTAGTATTGTTCTAACCAGGACCTACTCTTTGCTCTGTAGTCATCTCAGCTCTGTCAAAGAGTCTACTCCTCAGTTGTTGGAGAAAGCACTTAGATCCAGTTCTAAGTTGTTGTGTATGGTAGGCAAGACTGGAGTGCTCCCTTTGGGAAAGGAGCTACTGTATATTTCTCCCAAGAAATTGTCCACCAATACATGCACTCTTTGATGTCACCTGTCATCTGCTGTGTGTGCTCACAAAATAAGCAATTACTGGCATTGCCTTTGACCCTGCTTCCATTGTCCTCTGCCTTGATAATTGGCTTAGATTTCAGCCCCACTTCCTTCTGTGCTCACCAACAAAACCTGATGTGGGTGTGCAACTAATGTGCCCCAGCCACTGCTGCCAGTCACATGCTGCACCTTCTATGGGCACAGGGATAATGGCATGCTTTGGTGAAAGCTGCACACACACCCCACACACACACCCTTTTTGTGTCTTAATAATGGGGCTTATACATAGGGCTTGGGCTCCACACATCCTCAATTGTGGCCCCAACCACACTTCAGGCCCTTCTGAGTGCCTCCACATCACCAAACCAAGTTCTCTTCCTGGGCCTGTCTGCTGAAGTCTGTAACCACTGTTCACACCAGCAGATGACTTTCTTGGGCTGGGAAATGCAACATGTGGGCAGGGACTTTCTGTGTTGGTCTTTCTGTCCTGCCTGCTGCAAGCCAGCTGCCATACTCTTCTCTGAGTATCTGCGGCTCCCTACCTGTTATTACTTAGCTTTTAGTCAACTAAGGGGGTTCCCATGGTGAGAAAACTTTTCTCATTTCACATCTCCCTCCCAAGGGAACAAGTTTAATCCAATTCATTTTTCCCTTTTATACTACTCAAGAATGTGATGATATTTCATGTAACTTTAGTTATATAAAGTCTTCTGCAACTGTTCAGTGGAAATTCTGTAAGAGGTTTTCCACATGTAGTTATATTATTATGTACATATTGGAGGAAGTTATCTTCATGTCTTTCTATTTTGCAACCTTGATTGATGCACTCTTTTCCTGTTTTGCTAGCCTTTAGGTTATTTTTCTCTGCTCTAATAATCATGTTACTATTATTATTTACTCTCCCTTTCTAGCTTTGGTTTTAGTACAATATTCCCTATTTCCTAAAGATTTAGATTTAGATTGTTGATTTGAGATCTAATATTTACACCTATAAGTTTCCCTCTGAGAGTCAATTCAGTTCAGTCTCTCAGTCCTGTCCAGCTCTTTGTGACCCTATGAACTGCAGCACGACTGTCCATTGCCAATTCCTGGAGTTTACTCAAACTCATGTCCATTGAATCGGTGATGTAATCCAGCTATCTAATCCTCTACCATCCCCTTCTCCTCCCAGCACCACGGTCTTTTCATATGAGTCCGTTCTTGGCATCAGGTGGTCAAAGTATTGATGTTTAAGCTTCAGCATCAGTCCTTTCAATAAATATTTAGGACTGATCTCCTTGGACTGATTGGATCTCCTTGCAGTCCAAGGGACTCTCAAGAGTCTTCTCCAACACCACAGTTTAAGAGCATCAATTTTTCAGCACTCAGCTTTCTTTGTAGTCGAACTCTCACATCCATATATCACTACTGGAAAAACCATAGCTTCGACTAGATGGAACTTTGTTGGCAAAGTAATGTCTTTGCTTTTTAATATGCTGTGTAGGTTGGTCATAACTTTCCTTCCAAGGAGTAGGCATCTTTTAACTTCAAGAATGCAGTCACCATCTGATTTTGGAGTCCCAAAAGATAAAGTCTGTCACTGTTTCCCCATCTATTTGCCATGAAGTGATGGGACCAAATGCCATGATCTTAATTTTCTGAATGTTGAGTTTTAAGCCAACTTTTCCACTCTCCTCTTTCACTTTCATCAAGAGCCTCTTTAGTCCTTCCTCACTTTCTGCCATAAGGGTGGTGTCATCTGCATATCTGAGGTTATTGATATTTCTCCGGGTAATCTTGATTCCAGTTTGTGCTTCCACCAGCCCAGCGTTTCTCATGATGCATTCTGCATAGAAGTTAAATAAGTATGGTGACAATATGCAGCCTTGACGTACTCCTTTCCTGATTTGGAACCAGTTTGTTGTTACATGTCCAGTTCTAATTGTTGCTTCCTACAGATTTCTCTGGAGGCAAGACAGGTGGTCTGGTATTCCCATCTCTTGAAGAATCTTCCAGAGTTTGTTGTGGTCCACACAGTCAAAGGCTTTGGCATAGTCAGTAAAGTAGAAGTAGATGTTTTTCTGGACCTCTTTTGCTTTTTTGATGATCCAACGCATGTTGGCAATTTGATCTCTGGTTCCTCTGATTTTTCTAAAACCAGCTTGAACATCTGGAAGTTCATGTTTCACATACTGTTGAAGCCTTGCTTAGAGAATTTTGATTATTTTAGTAGTGTGTGAGATGAGTTCAATTGTGCAGTAGTTTGAACATTCTTTGGCATTGCTTTCCTTAGGGATTGGAATGAAAACTGACCTTTTCCAGTCCTGTGGCCACTGCTGAGTTTTCCAAATTTGCAGGCGTATTGAGTGTGGCAGTTCCACAGCATCATCTTTTATGATTTGAAATAGCTCAACTAGAATTCCATCACCTCCACTAGTTTTTTTCGTAATCCTCTGAGCATTGTGTTTGCTAAATATCATCACATTTTGTGAACATTTTAAAATAGTTTCTAATTTTCCTGTGGTATCTTTGAATCATGGAGTCTTTTAAATTTCACATATTTGTAAATTTTTCAGTTTCCTTTCTGCTATTGACTTCTACCTATATCCTACTGTGGTTAGAGATGTTTTGTATGATTTCAGTCTTTTAAAAGGTATTGAGACTTGTTTTGTGGGCTAACATATGATATATTTCAAAGAATGTTCCATGTGTTTTGAAAGAATGCAATTTTGGTGGTTTGGGTGTCATGTTCTGCAGGTGTTTATTAGTTCTACTTACATCTACATATCTAGTTGTGTTATAGTGCTTTTCAAGTGTTTTGTCTCTCCTGATTTTCTAAGTGTCCTGTCCATTATGGACAATGGTCCATTGAAATTTTAACTACTATTGTGAGCTAGTTCTTCTTTCATTATGTGTAATAATGTTGATAATTAGCTTACATATTTTTGGGTTCTCTTCTTTGGGATAAATCTGATTAAAATTATTATACTTTTGGATGATGTAGGTCTTTTTATCATTGTGAATTATCCTTCTTTGTCTTTTGTAACAGCTTTTGAAGAAAGTTTTACTTTGTCTGATATTGAGATTGCCATCCCTGCTCTCTTTTAATTTGCATGGAATTTTTATGTGCATGAAATTTTTTCCCATTCTTTCACTTTTAACTCTCTTTTGTCTCTAGGTCTAAAGTGAGCTTCTTATAGAAAGTGAATAGTTGGATTATGGTGTTACAGTGTTTTGTTTTTTTATCCATTTTGTCAATCTATGACTTTGTATTAAAATGTTTAATCCGAAATTTTGTAAGTTAAAGAAAAATAATGACTTACTTCTATCACTTTCTTATTCATTTTTTGTATTCTTTTTTTATTTATTTTTTTTGTTTGTTTTCATTTATTTTTATTAGTTGAAGGCTAATTACTTTACAATATTGTAGTGGTTTTTGCCATACATTGACATGAATCAGCCATTTGTTCATTTCTTCCTTTACCACATTCATTCATATTTAGTTTTGTTTTTTTTTTAACAATGATATATTTTTATTTTCTTCTCATATCTCTTTGTGTATTTTTAAGACACTTTCTTTGTGATTACCATTAGGATGACACTAAACATCCTAAAGTTATGGCTCAAATTGACGTCAGCACAACTTCAAAATCAAACAAAAACAGCTCATATATCTCTTACATCTTATACATCTTAAACAGTGTATGCCCAATAACATAGATTTACAGTTATTTTTTATGAATTTGTCTTTTAAATTCAGTAAGAAATAAAAAAATGAAATTAATAATCAAAAAGACCTATATGAGTTTATCCTATTGGACTTTGTGGAGTTTTTTTGTTTTGTTTGTTTGTAGATTGTGCCCTCAATCTATGTTGAGATATTTTCAACTATAATTTCATCGAATATTCCCCATTTTTTACTCTTTCCTTCTGGAACTCCAATAAGATCTATTTACACTACTTAATGGTAAACCACAGATTTGTTAGTTTCTTCTCACTCTTCATTAATCTTTTTTTTTTTTTTTTTCCCTTGCTCTTCAGATTGATACTTTCAATTGCTCTATCTTAAATTTTGCTGTCTCTTTCTTCTCCTTGCTCAAATTTCCTGTTGAGCCACCACAGTAGTGATTGTTAATGGCAGTTATTTCAGCCTTTTAAAAAAAAAAACAATATCACTTTATTGAATCTCTTTTTTTGTACATTGTTTTTCTGATTTCCTTTAGTTCTTTTTTATTTCTGTTAGCACTTTGCCTTTATCTAAACTAGTGTTTAAATTCTATGTCAAGTAACACTGTCTTCATCAGAGATGGTTTCCCTCCATTTGTTTTATCCATTTGAAAGAGACATTCTTTTTTTTTTTTTTTTTTTTCAAAGAAACATTCTTTACTGTTTCTTTGTATGCTTGGGATTTTTGTTGTCGTTATTCAACACTAGATATTTGAACATATAATACAGTAAGTATAGAAATCAGATTCTTTCTCTTCTCCAGGATTTACTTCTTTTCTGATTATTGGTGCATATATCGTTCACTTGTTTCAGTCAGTTCAGTCTCTCAGTCATGTATAACTCTTTGCGACCCCATGGACTGTAGCACGTCAGGCTTACCTGTCCATCACCGACTCCCAGAGCTTGCTCAAATTCATATCTATTGAGTCGGTGATGCCATCCAACCATCTCATCCTCTGTCATCCCCTTCTCCTCCTGCCTTCAATCTTTCCCAGCATCGGGGTCTCTTCCAATGAGTCAGTTCTTCACATCTGGTGGCCAAAGTATTGGAGTTTCAGCATGGTCCTTCCAATGAATATTCAGGACTGACTTCCTTTGGGTTGACTGGTTTGATCTCCTTGCAGTCCAAGGGACTCTCAAGAGTCTTTTCCAACACCACAGTTCAAAAGCATCAATTATTTGGTTCTCAGCTTTCTTTATAGTACAACTCGCACATTCACACATGACTACTTGAAAAGCCATAGCTTTGACTAGATGGATCTTTTTTTGTCAAAGTAATGTCTCTGCTTTTGAATATGCTGTCTAGGTTCTTCATAGCCTTTCTTACAAGGAGCAAGCATATTTTGATTTAATGGCTTCAGTCACCATTTGCCGTGATTTTAGAGTCCAAGAAAATAAAGTCTGTCACTGATTCCATTGTTTTCCCATCTATTTGACATGAAGTGGTGGGACTGGATGCCATGACCTTTGTTTTTTGAATGTTGAGCTTTAAGCTAAGTCTTTTACTGTCCTCTTTCACTTTCCTCAAGAGAATCTTTAGTTCTTCTTCACTTTCTGCCATAAGGGTGGTATCATCTGTGTTTCTGAGGTTATTGGTATTTCTCCAGTGTTTAATGACTTTAATTTTTTTCCTGTTAGTATTGTTACTGAAGTCTCTTTTCCCTAGTTTCTGTTCAACTAGTTTCTTCACAGATTTTCTTTAACACTGAATATGACAAACTAATGTATAAGTATAGAAATAAACACTTCTACCAGTATATGGTTTGGCTCAGTGTTAATATTCATTCAAATCACAGCTGGGCTTGCATTGAGTCTAGGGATCAAGCTAGAATTAAGGCCTTTTCAGGTTGCTTACTAGCATGCTTCTTACTCCAGAAATACACACATCTTTCCAAATTCCCCAGTATGTATGAGTATTTTTCAAAGCCCTAATTCTTCAAAGAAATGCTACTCAGCATTTACTTTTGGCTCTCAAGTGTTCTATTGTTCAATCCAATCATTATCTTCTTACCCAGGAATCAGTGAGCAGTTTGGTTTGCTGTATTTTCAAAAAAAATCCCTATCCCTTTCTGTACTGAGTTCTGAGTAAAGTTAAGCAGAATCAATCATTATAAGTACTTTATACAAATGTATTTTATGGGTAAATTTTTGTTACTCTCCATAATGTCTATAACCTTCCAACAAGTAAAATAATATGGCATAAACAAAATATTTGTGCATCAAAAGCACTTTTGAGGACAAAGCTATAGAGGAGGAAGAAGAACATTAAGAGACAAAATGAGGGGGGGGGGATGCCTATTTCCCCCTCTTTGTAATGTTTTAATGAAAAATGAAAAGCAGGTTTCATTTTTTTCTAATTATGAAAAAATTATTTCTCCACTAAACAATACATAAGCATGGCACTGTAAATACAAAGAAAAATAATGAAATGTACTGCTATTATTTGCCAGAAAAGATGCAAGTAATTATGCCAAGTAAAATAAATGTTTCAGTCAATTTCCCACAGGCATCCAACAGCTGCCTAATAGTTTCTGTTCAATTATCTGATGATATATGTCAACACGTCCAGGCTTCATCAGTCTTTTAATTCCCCATTAGCAAAATACTCACTGTCTAGGTGCATATCAATGTTTTCTATCTGGGACTTCTTCCACAACAGGCATAGAAGTATAAAGGCAAATATTGTCTCTACTTATGGCATGAAAATGAAAGTGTTAATCGCTTAGTCATGTGACTCTTTGCAACCCCATGGATAGGCGCCTCTTTCCTTAGGATTCTCCAGTTAAGAATATTGGAGTGTGTTGCCATGCCCTTCTCTGGGGGATCTTCCTGACCTAGGGAAGGAACCCATGTCTCTTACATCTCCTCCACTGCAGGCAGATTATTTACCATCTGAGTCGCCAGGGAACTTAAAGTCCAAGAATCATCACAACAGTTTCTGTCCAAAGTGAATGGAATGCTGGGAAAAAAAAAAAAAAAAAAAAGTGAGATAGGTATCCTGTGCTTTGAGTAAACTACCACAAGCATGACGATTGGATGCTACA
The DNA here is from genome assembly GCF_033118175.1 of Dama dama. Taxonomy (NCBI): domain Eukaryota; kingdom Metazoa; phylum Chordata; class Mammalia; order Artiodactyla; family Cervidae; genus Dama; species Dama dama. Next base: position 5,184,480 of record NC_083681.1, read on the forward strand.
ATAAAACACTATGTGGAAGTAGAAGGCAGTAAATGATGTTCATATTCTGTAGTAATTGACCACCCTTTCCTTACTTATCATGCAATTTGAAACAGAGCTGTATTTGTTTCTTTGCTGTTGTTGTTGTTGTTGTTTTCTATGAAGTAATCATTAAGATTAAAATGTTTGAATTCTCAGTTGCATTCAGAGATCTTATTCCTTTTATACAAATTTAATATCTATCTTCTATATTACTTAAAGACAGTTTAAAGCTAACCCTGGGCTTTTAGTTCCAATATAAAACAGGAAAATTAATTGAGAGAGTGGATAATATCAAAACAATAGAATAAGCTGGCTCATGAAGCAAAGTATCCCCCACAATGGAAGACTTGAAGCAGTGGTCAGAATTTCTCAGAGATGCAAGCAGTGGTATTTCTCATTAAAATGGAAGACTGGACTAGATGGCAGATAAATTCAAATAATTACACTAGAAGTAGTTACTTAAATACACTGATATTTTTTAGTCTCTATGTCATTAATTTGTGATAAAATCTTTATTAATTACTTTATTCTACTAACACTGGGCTTGTTTTCTAGCTCCTTTAAGTGTGAGACTATGTTGTTTATTAGATTTTTATTGTTTCCTGAGATAAACTTGTAACACTAGAAACATTCCCATAGAAGTGCTATTGCTTTGTACCATAGCTTTTGTATTGTTTTATTTTCTTTCAAGTTATCTTCAGGTAACTCAGCTTGCTTTTTAGTCCAACTCTCACATTCATATGAGACTATTGGAAAAGCCATAGCTTTGACTATATGGACTTTGTTGGAAAAGTAATGTCTCTGCTCTTTAATATACTGTCTAGATAAGGATGGAGGTTCATGACATTTTACAGGAGATAGGGATCAAGACCATCACCAAGAAAAAGAAATGCATAAAAGCAAAATGGCTGTCTGAGGAGGCCTTACAAATAACTATGAAAGGAAGATAAGTGAAAAGTAAAGGAGAAAAGGAAAGGTATATCCATTTGAATGCAGAGTTCCAAAGAAAAGGAAGGAGAGATAAGAAAGCCTTACTCAGTGATCAATGCAAAAAAAAAAAAAAAAAAAAAAAAAAAATAGAGGACAACAATAGAATAGGAAAAACTAGAAATCTCTTCAAGAAAATTAGAGATACCAAGGGGACATTTCATGCAAAGTTGGGCTCAATAAAGGACAGAAATTGTATTAACCTAACAGAAGCAGAAGATATTAAGAAGAGGCGGCAAGAATACACAGAAGAACTTCTGTGTTCTCAGTTCTGAAAAAAGATCTTCATGACCCAGATAATCACGATGGTGTGATCACTCACCTAGAGCCAGACATCCTGGAATGTGAAGTCAAGTGAGCATAGTAAGTATCACTATGAACAAAGCTAATGGAATTGATGGAATGCCAGTTGAGCTATTTCAAATCGTAAAAGATGATGCTATGAAAGTGCTGCACTCAATATGCCAGCAAATTTGGAAAACTCAGCAGTGGCCACAGGACTGGAAATGGTCAGTTTTCATTGCAATCCCAAAGAAAGGCAATGCCCAGCACAATTGCACTCACCTCACATGCTAGTAAAGTAATACTCAAAATTCTCCAAGTCAGGCTTCAGCAATATGTGAACCATGAACTTCCAGATGTTCAAGCTGGTTTTAGAAAAGGCAGAGGAACCAGATATCAAATTGCCATCATTTGCTGGACCATCAAAAAAGCAAGGAAGTTCCAGAAAAACATCTACTTCTGCTTTATTAACAACGCCAAAGCCTTTGACTGTGTGGGTCACAATACACTGTGGAAAATTCTGAAAGAGATGAGAATACCAGACCACCTGTCTTACCTCTTGAGAAACCTGTATGCAGTTCAGGAAGCAACAGTTAAAACCAGACATGGAAAAACAGACTGTTTCCAAATAGGAAAAGGAGTATGTCAAGGCTGTATATTGTCACCCTGCTTATTTAACTTATATGCAGAATAGATCATGAGAAATGCTGGGCTGGAGAAAGCACAAGATGGAATCAAGATTTCCAGGAAATATAAATAACCTCAGATGTGCAGATGATACAATCCTTATGGCAGAAAGTTATTACCAACCTAGTTCATTTCAGTTCAGTGGCTCAGTCGTGTCCAACTCTCTGTGACCCCATGAATCACATCACACCAGGCCTCCCTGTCCATCACCAACTCCCGGAGTCTACCCAAACCCATATCCATTGAGTTGGTGATGCTATCCAACCATCTCATCCTCTGTCATCCACTTCTCCTCCTGCCCTCAATCTTTCCCAGCATCAGGGTCTTTTCAAATGAGTCAGCTCTTCACATCAGGTGGCCAAAGTATTGGAGTTTCAGCTTCAACATCAGTCCTTCCAAGACAGTGCATTAAAAAGCACGGACATTACTTTGTCAACACAGGTCTGTCTAGTCAAGGCTATGGTTTTTCCAGTAGTTATGTATGGATGTGAGAGTTGGGCTATAAAGAAAGCTGAGCACCAAAGAATTGATGCTTTTGAACTGTGGTGTTGGAAAAGACTCTTGAGAGTCCCTTGGACTGCAAGGGGATCCAACCATTCCATCCTAAAGGAAATCAGTAGTGAATATTCATTGGAAGGACTGATGCTGAAGCTGAAACTCCAATATTTTGGCCACCTGATGTGAAGACTGACTCATTGGAAGAGACCCTGATGTTGGTAAAGACTGAAGGCAGGAGGAGAAGGGGACAACAGAGGATGAGATGGTTAGATAGCATCACCGACTCAATGGACATGAGTTTGGGTAAACTCTGGGAGTTGGTGATGGATAGGGAGGCCTGGCGTGCTTCAGTTCATGGGGTTACAAAGAGTCAGACACAACTGAGTGACTGAACTGAACTAGATTGGTCATAGTTTTTCTTCAAGGAGCAAGCCTCTTTTAATTTCATGTCTGCAGTCACCATGTGTAGTGATTTGGGAGCTGAAGAAAATAAAGTCTGTCACTGTTTCCATTATTTCCCCATCTATTTGCCATGAAATGATGGGACCAGATGCCATGATCTTAGTTTTCAGAATGTTGAGCTTCAGGCCAAATTTTTCACTCTCCTTTCACTTTCATCAAGAGGTATTTTTGTCCTTTTTTTTTTTTTTTTTTTTGCCATAAGGGTGGTGTCATGTGCATATCTGAAGTCACTGATATTTCTCCCCAAAATCTTGATTCCAGCTTGTGCTTCATCCAGCCCAGCATTTCTCATGATGTACACCACATATAAGTTAAACAAGCAGGGTGACAATATACAGCCTTGATGTGCTCCTTTCCTGATTTGAAACCAGTCAGTTGTTCCATGTCCAGTTATAACTGTTGCTTCTTGACCTGCATGCAGATATCTCAGGAGACAGTTCAGGTGGTCTGGTATTCCCACCTCCTGAAAAATTTTCTACAGTTTGTTGTGATCCACACAATCGCAGGATTTGGTGTAGTCCATAAAGTAGAATTAGATGTTTTTCTCACACTCTCTTGCTTTATTGATGATCCAATGGATGTTGGCCATGTGATCTCTGTTTCCTCTGCCTTTCTTAAATCCAGCTTGAACATCTGGAATTTAATGGTTCACATATTGTTGAAGCCTGGCTTCAAGAATTTTGAGTATTATTTTGCTAGCATGTGAAATGAGCACAAACATGTGGTAGTTTGAAAATTCTTTGGCATTGTGTTTCTTTGGGATTGGAATGAAAACTGATCTTTTCCATTTTTGTTGCCACTGCTGAGTTTTCCAGATTACTGGCATATTGTGTGCAGCACTTTAACAGCATCATCTTTTAGCAAAAGTGCTAAAAATAGATCAACTGGAATTCCACACCTCCACTATCTTTGTAGTAATGTTTCCTAAGGCCCGCTTGACTTCGTACTTCAGGAGGTCTGGCTCTAGATGAGGAATCACACAGTTGTGGTTATCTGGATCATGAAGATCTTTTTTGTATAGTTCTTCTGTGTATTCCTGCCACCTTTTCTTAATATTTTTTCCTACTGTTAAGTCCATATAAATTTTGCCCTTTATTGTGCCCATCTTTGCATAAAATGTTATGGTGGTACCCCTAATTTTCTTAGAGATGTCTCTAGTCTTTCGCATACTATTGTTTTCTTCTATTTCTTTGCACTGGTCACTGAGGAAGGCTTCCTTTTTTATTGCTGTTATAATTTGGAACTCTGCATTCATATGCATGTATCTTTCCTTTTGTCCTTTGCATTTAGATATTCTTCTTTACTCATCTATTCGTAAGGCCTGCTCAGACAACCATTTTGCCTTTTTGCATCCTTTTTCTTGGGGATGATCTTGATCACTGTCTCTTGTATAATGTCACAAGCCTCCATCCATAGTTCTTCAGACACTCTGTCTATCAGATCTAAACCCTTGAATCTATTTGTCACTTCCACTCTATAATCGTAAGGGATTTGATGTAGGTCATACCTGAGTGGTCTAGTGGTTTTCCCTACTTTCTTCAATTTATTCTGAATTTTTAGTAAGGAGTTCATGATCTGAGCCACAATCAGCTCCTGCTTTTGTTTGTTTGTTTGTTTTTGTTTTTGTTTTTTTGGTTTTTTCTTTTTGCTGACTGTATAGAGCTTTTCCATCTTTGGCTGCAAAGAATATAATCAATCTGATTTTGGTATTGACCATCTGGTGATGTCCATGTTTAGTCTTCTCTTCTGTTGTTGGAAGATGGTGTTTGCTATGACCAGTACATTCTCTTGGCAAAACTCTACTAGCCTTTGCCCTACTTCATTTTGTACTCCAAGGCCAAATTTACCTGATACTCTAGGTATCTCTTGACTTCCTACTTTTTCATTCCAGTTCCTTTAGTTGACAATTTCCTAAAATGTCAATGTTAATTCTTGCCGCCCTCTATTTGACCACTCTCTATTTACCGTGATTCATGGACCTAGCATTCCAGGTTCCTATAAAATTGTTCTTTACAGCATGGGTCTTTACTTTCATCACCAGCCACTTCCACAACTGGGCACTATTTTGCTTTGGCTACCTCTCCTCATTCTTTCTGGAGTTATTTCTCCACTCTTCTCCAGTAACATATTGAACACCTACAGTGACATATATATTTGTGTGTGTGTGTTTTCATACTGCTCATGGGGTTCTCAAGGCACAAATACTGAAGTGTTTTGCCATTCCTTTCTCCAGTGGAACATGTTTTATCAAAATTCTCTACCATGACCTCTCTCTCGTGGGTGGCCCTATATGGCATAGTTCATAGCTTCATTGAGTTAGATAAGGCTGTGGTCTATGTGATCAGTTTGATTAGTGTTCTGTGATTGTGGTTTTCATTTTGTCTGCCCTCTGAAGGATAAGGTTAAGAGGCTTAAGGAAGTTTCCTGATAGGAGAGACTGGCTGTGAGGGAAAAAGGGTCTTGTTCTGATGGGTGGGGCCATGCTCAGTGAATCTTAAATCCAGTTTTCTGTTGTTGAGTGGGGCTGTGTTCCTTCCTTATTGTTTGACCTGAGACCAAACTATGGTGTATGTAAGAGCTGGGTCATTCAAAAATAGCGTGATGCTGGGAAAGATTGAAGGCCGGAGGATAAGGGGTCAACAGAGAATGAAATGGCTGGATGGCATTACGGATTCAATGAACACGATTTTGAACAAGTTCCAGGAGATGGTGAAGGTCAGGCCACCCTGCAGGTCATGGGGTCTCAAAGAGTGTTACACAACTGAGCGACTGAAAAAAACAATGCTGGAAAAATATACAGTTGTGATTTCTCTGTCTTCTTAGATTGATCCCTTGATCATTGTGTAGTGTTCTTTGATTCTTGTAAATCCCTTTACTTTAAAGTCTATTTTGTCTGATGGAAGTATCATTGCTCATTTACTATTGATTTCTATTTTCATGGAATAATCTTTCATCCCTTCACTTTCAGACTGTGTGTGTCTTTATATCTGAAGTGAGACTCTTGTAGGCAGCATATATATGGACTCTTTTTGATATCCATTTATCCACTTTATGAGAGCTATCCATTTAGCTCTTTTGCTTGGAGCACTTAGTTTACTTACATTTAAAGTAAAATAATTACTTTTACTTTTATTTGATATGTATGCTTTTGTAGGATAAACAAAATTAAACACATCAAGAAAAAAGTGAGAGGGCTTATATTAATAAAATCAGAAATTAAAAAGAAAAAGCTACAAACTATATCAAAGCAATACAAAATTTATATAAGGCCACTACAAAAAAAACTACATCGATGAAATGGACAGATTAGCAAAAACTGGATACATTCTTAGAAATAGACAATCTCCTAAGATTGAGCCAGAAAGAAACAGAAAAGATCTGTTACCAGTAGTAAAATAAATTAATGGAAAAAAAAAAAGAAAAAAAACTTCCAACAAGTAAAAGCCCAGGATCATATGTCTTCACAGTTGAATTCTATCAATCATTTTAAGAAGAGATAGCACCTGTCCTTCTAAGTCGATTCCAGAAATTTGCAAAGAAGATATTTCTTCAAAACTCATTCTATAAGGTCAATACCACTTTTATACTAAAACCAAAGATGTCAGGGGCAGTTCCAAGATGGCAGAGGAATAGGGTGGGGAAACCACTTTCTCCCCCACAAAATCATCAAAAGATCATTTGAATGCTGAGCAACTTCCACTGAACAACTTCTGAAAGCTGGAGAAGGACACCAGGCACCCAGAAAGGCACCCATTTTCTTCGAAAGGAAGTAGGACAAAATATAAAAGAGAGAAAGTGAGACAAAGGAGTTAAGGATCATGACTCATCCTGGGGAGGGAATCGTAAATGAGGTGAAGCTTCTGCCCAGTAGGAAACCCTCTCACAGGCAGGTCTGTGGGGAGTTTTGGAATCTCAGAAGGCAACATAACTGGGAGAAGGAAAACAAAATTCAGAATATGAGCCTAACTGTAACTGCCAGCAGAGAAGTAACCCAGATGCTTGTGTCTGCCACTAGCATGTGGGGGCTTGACGGGGAGGTGTGGGCTGCATAATCAGTGCTTGGGGTAAGGACCAGGCCTGAATGCCCTGAGGACAATCTGAAGGAGCTAAGGAGAGATAGCAACTCAAACTGTGGGATCACCAGAAAGGAAGAAAATAAAAAAAGAGAGAGAGAGAGAGAGAACTTTCCCAAAAAAGGCTCTGATGCACAGCCTGGCCCACTCACAGAACAACAGATTGAGCAAATACCAAAGGAGAGCCAGCCAGCTGAGTACAGGCCACTTCCCACACTGGAGTCATAGCAGCAGGTGTGTGACACCCAAAGGAAGAAGGCAAGGGTCTGCTGCAATCTCGGCCCCAGAGATGGCATCTCCCACCAATCTGTGAGCAGCTTCGTAGTTGCTAACCATGTCTTCCTGGAATCCTGGATGGTTGACATCCACCAGGAGGGTCACAGCGTGAGAGCTTCCCAGAGGAGACACATGACACACGTGAGGTGGTGCTCTTGTGGCACACATGGGAAATCGAGCAGCTGGGACTGGCTTGGTGATTAAGATGCACGGCCCACCTTGGAGAGTGCACTCACCAAGCACCTGATCGCCTGAGCTGCTTGGACCTGGGAAGGATGCAAAACTTTTGGAGTACCTGAGAACCTGAGTGGTTTAGACCTGATAAGTGGCACGAAATGCAGGGCCCACGTTGGGCCATGCCCTTGCAGAGCACCCTGGAGCCTGAGCAGTATAGACCCAGGAAGCACACGCCACCTTGAGGTGTGGCAAACCCAGTGTGATCCATATACTGTGAGCACTCCCTGCACACACCGGTGATATTTGTTTGCAGTGTCCCTCCCTCCCCACAACACAACTGAATAAGTGAACCTAAATAAGTGACCACCTTCATCCCCTTGTGTCAGGGCAGAAACTAGACACTGAAGAGACTTGCAAACAGAAAAAGTCAAAATAAACAAAGAAAGAACGGCTCTGGAAGTGACAAGTGCAACAGACTGAAACCCTGCAGTTAACATTGACTAAGTATTGGAGGGGGCCTCTAGACCTTGAGAACAAGTACAAGCTGAAACAAGGAACTCTGTTGAAACTGAACTGACCCCACACTTCCCACAACAGCTCCAGAGAAATTCCTAGATACATTTTTACTATTATCACTTTTTATTTTTTTAAGTTATTTATTATTCCATTAATTTTCATTTTTATAACCTACTATCACCCAGAAAAAAAGACCTTATTTTTAAAGCAAATTTCATATGTGTGTGTATATATATATATATTAATTTTTTGATTGATTTCATTTTGTATTTTTATATTGTATTTTTGAGTGTCTAATGTCTATTTTAGATTTTCAATCTTTGGTTTTTTTTTTTGTTTTTTTTTTTTTTTTCCATATTTGTTATCAATGCTGTACCTTTAAGAATCTAATCTTCACTATTCATTTTCACTTAGGGATATGATTACTGGCTTCATTGCTGTCTCCTCTTTTGACTCCCCCTCTTCTCCTCCTGGTCACTTCTATCCCCCACCTCCCTCTTCTCTTCTCTGTGTAACTCTGGGAATCTCTCTGGGTGTTCCAGACTGTGGAGAACACTTAAGGAATTGATTACTGGCTAGATTGCTCTTTCCCCTTTTGCCTCTCCTTTTTCTCCTCCTGGTCATCTCTATTTCTCTCCTCTGTCTTCTTTATGTGACTCTGTGAACCGTTCTGGGTGACCCTTGCTGTGGAGAATTGTTTCACCATTAACCTAGATTTTTATCCTCTGTGCTGTATGGATGGTGAAGTCTTGAGGCTACTGTAAAAGAAAGACTGAAAGTCAGAAGCAGGAGGCTTAACTCCAAACCTTGAGAACATCAGAGAACTCCGGATTCCAGGGAATATTAGTAGACAAGAGCTCACCCAAAAGTCCCATATCTACACTGTAACCAACCTCCACCCAAGAGCCAAAAAGATCCAGTGCAAGACATACCACACTATTTCTCCAGTAAAGCAAGGACATAGCTCTGAGCTTTAAAAGACAGGCTTCCCAAAGCCATGCCAAACTCATAGACACCCCAAAACTCAAGACTGGACACTTGTGCTCTAAAGAGAAGATATCCAACTCCACACACCAGAAAACGGACATAAGCTCCCCTAACCAGGAAATGTTGGCAAGTCACTAGTCCAACCCCACCCACAGGGAGCAGGCTCTATAATAAAGAGGAATCACAAATTTCCAGCCTACAGAAAGGGCACCCCAAATACAACAATGTAAACAAAATGAAAAGGCAGAGAAATGTTCAGCAGATAAAGGAACATGATAAATGCCCACCAAACCAAACAAAAGAGAGTTTATCTGATAAAGAATTCCAAATAATGATAGTAAAGATGATCCAAAATCTTGAAAGCAAAATGGAGTTACAGGTAAATAGACTACAAACAAGGATTGAGAGGAAGCAGAGAGGAAAAAAAAAAAAAAAAAAAAAAAAAAAATTGAAGAAATGAGGACAATCTCAGAGACCTCTGGGACAATGGTAAGCACCTCAACATTCAAATCATAGTTGTCCCAGAGAAAGAAGACAAAAAGAAAGGGCATAAGAAAATACTTGAAGAGATAATAGTTGAAAAATTCCCTAAAATGAGGAAGGAAATAACCACCCAAGTCCAAGAAACCCAGAGAATCCCAACAGAATAAACACAAGGCAAAACACCCCAATATGCATATTAGTCAAATTAATGAAGATCAAACACAAAAGAGCAAATAATAAAAACAGCAAGAGAAAAGCAACAAATAATACACAAGGTGGTCCCCATAAGGATAACAGTGATCTTTCAACAGAAACTCTTCAGGCCAGAAGGGAATGGCAGGACATATTTAGAGTGATGAAAGAGAAAAACCTACAACCCAGATTAATATACCCAGCAAGGATCTCATTCAGATAGGAAGGAGAAATGAAAAGCTTTACAGAAAAGCAAAAGTTGAGAGACTTCAGTACCACCAAGCCAGCTCTTCAACAAATGCTAAAGGATCTTCTCTAGATAGGAAACATAGAAATGGTTTATAAAATTGAACCCAAAACAACAAAATAAATGGTAATGGGATCATACTTATCAATGATTACCTTAAATGTAAATAGGATGAATGACCCAACCAAAAGACAAAGTCTGGCTGAATGGATACAAAAACAAGACCCCTATATATGCTGTCTACAAGAGACCCACATCAAACCAAGGAAAATACACAGACTGAAAATGAAGGGCTGGAAAAAGATATTTTATGCAAATAGAGACCAAAAGAAAGTAGGAACAGCGATACTCATATCAGATAAAATAGACCTTTTAATAAAGGCAGTGAAAAGAGACAAAAAAGGCCACTACATAATCATCAAAAGATCAAACCAATAAGAAGATATAACAATTATAAATATACCTGCATCCAACATAGGAACACTTCTATACATAAGGCAAATGCTAACAAGTATGAAGGCGGAAATTAACAGTAAAACAATAATAGTGGGAGATTTCAATACCCCCACTCAAACCTATGGATAGATCAACCAAACAAAATTAGCAAGGAAACACACACTTTGAATGATAAAATGGACCAGTTAGACCTAACTGATATCTATAGGACATTTTCCCCCCAAACAATGAATTTCACCTTTTTATGAAATGCACATGGAACGTTCTCCAGGATAGATCACATCCTGGGCCATTAATCTACCCTTGGTAAATTCAAAGAAACTGAAATCATTGCAAGCATCTTTTCTGATTTCAATGTGGTATTAAATGTCAACTACAGGAAAAAAAAAAAAAAAACACTATTAAACATGCAAACATATGGAGGCTAGACAACATGCTTCTGAATAACCAATAAATCATAGAAGAAATAAAAAATGAAAGCAAATTATGCGTAGAAACAAATGAAAATAAAAACATGACCATCCAAAACTTATGGGACTCAGTAAAAGCAGTGCTAAGAAGAAGGTTCATAGAAATACAAGCTTACCTCAAGAAATGAGAGACATCAAATAAATAATCTAACTTTACACCTAAAACAGCTAGAAAAAGAAGAAATGAAGAACACCAAAATTCAATTCAGTTCAATCGCTCAGTCATGTCTGATTCTTTGCAACCCCATGAACTGCAGCACACTAGGCCTTCCTGGCCATCACCAACTCCCAGAGTCCACCCAAACCCATGTCCAATGAGTTGGTGATGCCATCCAGCCATTTCATCCTCTGTCATCCCCTTCTCCTCCTGCCGTCAGTCTTTCCCAACATCAGGGTCATTTCAAATGAGTCAGCTCTTCACATCAGGTAGCCAAAGTATTGGAGTTTCAGCTTCAACATCAGTCCTTTCAATGAACAACCAGGACTGATCTCCCTAACCCAAAGTTAGAAGGAAATAAATCATAAAAATCAGAGCAGAAATAACTGAAAAAGAAACAAAGGAGACTATAGTAAAAATCAACAAAACTAAAAGCTGGTTCTTTGGGAAGATAAATAAAATACACAAACCATTTGCCAGACCCATTAGAAAAAAAGGGAGAAGAATCAAATCAACAAAAGTAGGAATGAAAATGGAGAAATCACATCAGACAACACTGAAATACAAAGGATCGTAAGAGGCTACTATCAACAACTATATGCCAATAAAATGGGCAACTTGGAAGAAATGGACAAATTCTTAGAAAAGTATAACCTTTCAGAACTGAACCAGGAAGAAATAGAAAATCTTAACAGACCCATTACAAGCTCAGAAATAGAAACCGTAATAAAAGATCTTCCAATATACAAAAGTCCAGGACCACATGGCTTCACAGGTGAATTCTAACAAAAATTTAGAGAAGAGCTAACACCTATCCTATTCAAACTCTTCCAGAAAATTGCAGAGTAATGTAAACTCCCACACTCATTCTATGAGGCCACCATCACCCTAATACAAAAGTGAGAAAAATATGCCACAAAAAAAAGAAAAGAAAAGAAAAAGAAAACTACAGGCCAATGTCACTGATGAACCTTGATGCAAGAATCCTCAACTAAATTCTAGCAAACAGAATCCAACAGCATACGAAAAAGATCATACAAAATGACCAAGTGAGCTTTATCCCAGGGATGCAAGGATTCTTCAATATTTGCCAACCAACACCACATTAACAAATTGAAAGATAAAAACCATATGATTATCTCAATAGATGCAGAGAAAGCCTTTGACAAAATTCAACACTTATTGATGATAAAAAAAAAACTGTCCAGAAAACAGGCATAGAAGGAACATACCTCAAAATAATAAAAGACATACATGATAAACCCACAGGAAATATTATCCTCACTGGAGAAAAATTAAAAACATTTCTGCTAAAGTCAGGATGAAGACAAGGGTGCCCACAGTCACCACTACTCTTCAACATAGCTTTGGAAGTTTTAGCCAGGCAATCAGAGAAGGAAAGAAATGAATGGAATCCAGATTTAAAAGAAGAAGTAAAACTCTCACTGTTTGCAGACAACATGATCCTCTACATAAGTTCAGTTCTGTCGCACAGTTGTGTCCGACTCTTTGTGAGCTTATGAACTGCAGCACACCGGGCCTCCCTGTCCATTACCAACTTCCAGAATTCACCCAAACTCATGTCCATGGAGTCGGTGATGCCATCCTCTTCATTTCATCCTCTATCGTCCCCTTCTCCTCCTGCCCTCAATCTTTCCCAACATCAGGGTCTTAAAAAATGAGTCAGTTTCGCATAACGTGGCCAAATTATTGGAGTTTCAGCTTCAGAATCAGTCCTTCCAATGAACACCCGGGACTGATATCCTTTAGGATGGACTGGTTGGATCTCCTTGCAATCCAAGGGACTCTCAAGAGTCTTCTCAACACCACATTTCAAAAGCATCAATTCTTTGGTCCTCAGCTTTCTTTATAGTCCAACTCTCACATCCATACATGACTACTGGAAAAGCCATAGCCTTGACTAGATGGACCTTTGTTGATGAAGTAATGTCTCTTCTTTTTAAGGAGTTGTCTAATTTGGTCATAACTTTTCTTCCAAGGAGTAAGCGTCTTTTAACTTCGTGGCTGCAGTCACCATCTGCAGTGATTTTGGAGCCCCCCAAAATAAAGTCAGCCACTGTTTCCCTATCTATTTGCCATGAAGTGATGGGACAGGATGCCATGATCATAGATTTCTGACTGTTGAGTTTTATTTTTTTTAATTAATTTATCCCCCCCTCCCCCGCAACTGTTTGATTTTATTTATTTAATTTATTTCATTTATTTTTATTAGTTGGAAGCTAATTACTTTACAATATTGTAGTGGTTTTTGCCATACATTGACATGAATCAGCCATGGATTTACATGTGTTCCCCTTCCCGATACACCCCCCCCCCCCCCCATCCCCATCGGATCCCTCTGGGTCTTCCCAATGCACCAGCCCTGAGCACTTGCCTCATGCATCCAACCTGGGCTGGTGACCTGTTTCACCCTTGATAGTATATTTGTTCCAATGTTATTCTCTCAGTACATCCCACCCTCACCGTCTCCCACAGAGCCCCAAAATCTGTTCTGTACATCTATGTCTCTTTTTCTGTTTTGCATATAGGGTTATCGTTACCATCTTTTTAAATTCCATATATATGCATTAGTATACTGTATTGGTCTTTACCTTTCTGGCTTACTTCACTCTGTATAATGGGCTCCAGTTTCATCCATCTCATTAGAACTGATTCAAATGAATGCTGTTTACAATTGCCAGGACATGGAAGTAACCTAGATGTCCATCAGCAGACGAATGGATAAGGAAGCTCTGGTACATATACACAATGGAATATTACTCAGCCATTAAAATGAATGTTGAGTTTTAAACCAACGTTTTCACTCTCCTCTTTCACTGTCATCAAGAGGGTCTTTCCTTCTTCTTCCTTTTCTGCCATAAGGGTGGTGTCATCTGCATATATGAAGTTATTGATATTTCTCCCAGCAACCTTGATTCCAGCTTGCACTTCATTCAGCCCAGCGTTTCTCATGATGTATTTTGCATATAAGTTAAATAAGCAGGGTGACAATATACAGCCTTGACATACTCCTTTTCCTATCTGGAACCAGTCTGTTGTTGCATGTCCAGTTCTACCTGTTGCTTCCTGACCTACATACAGGTTTCTCAAGAGGCAGGACAGGTGTTCTGGTATTCTCATCTCTTTCAGAATTTTCCACGGTATATTGTGATCCACACAGTCAAAGGCTTTGTCATAGTCAATAAAACAGAAGTAAATATTTTTCTGGAACTCTCTTGCTTTTTTGATGATCCAGCGGATGTTGGAAATTTGATTTCTGTTTTTTTTTTTTTTTTTTTTTTTTTTTGCTGTTTCTAAAACCAACTTGAACATCTGGAAGTTCACGGTTCACGTATTGCTGAATCCTGACTTGGAGAATTTTTAGCATTACTTTACTAACATGTGAGATGAGTGTAATTGTGCAGTAGGTTGAGCATTCTTTGACCTTGTTTCAATATAGGAAACCCTAAAGGCAACATCAGAAAATTACTAGAGCTAATCAATGAATTTAGTAAAGTTTCATGCTACAAAATTAATATATATTAATCCGTTGCATTCTTATACACTAACAATGATAAAAACAGAAAGAGAAATTAAGGAAACAATCCCATTCACCATTGCAATGAAAAGAATAAAGTACTTAGGTGTAAATTTTTCTAAATAAACCAAAGACCTATATATATAAAACTGTAAAACACTGATGAAAGAAATCAAAGATGATAGAAATAGATGGAGACATATACCATGTTCATGGTTTGAAAGAATCAATACAGTGAAAATGAGTAAACTACCCAAAGCAATATATAGAATCAATGCAATTTCTATCAAGCTACCAACAGTATTTTTCACAGAACTAGAACAAATAATTTCAAAATTTGAATGGAAACACAGAAAACCTCCAAAAGCCAAAGCAATCTTAAGCAAGAAGAATGGAACTGGAGGAATCAACCTGCCTGACTTCAGATTATACTACAAAGCTGCAGTGATCACGACAGTATGGTACTGGCACAGAGATAGAAATATAGATCAATGGGACAAAATAGAAAGCCCAGAGATAAATCCACACACCTATGGAAACCTTATCTTTGACAAATGAAACAAAAATATACAATGGAGAAAAGACAACATCTTTAACAAGTTGTGCTGGGAAAACTGGTCAATAATGAAACTAGAACAATTCCTAACCCCATACACAAAAGTAAATAAACTCAAAATGGTTTAAAGATATAAAATAAGACCAGATCCTATAAAATTCCTAGAGGAAAACATAGGCAGAACACTGTCTGACGTAAATCACAGCAAGAGCCTCTATGACCCACTTCCCAGAATAATGGAAATAAAGGCAAAAATAAACAAATTGGACCCAAATAAAGTTAAAGACTTTTGCACAATGAAGGAAACTGTAAGGAAGGTGAAAAGGTACCCTTAAGAATGGGAGAATATAATAGCAAATGAAGTAACTAAGAATTAACCTCAAAAATATACAAGCTGCTCATGAAGCACAGTACCAGAAAAATAAACGACCCAATCAAAAAGTGTGTCAAAGAACTAAACAGACGTTTCTTCAAAGAAGACATACGATGACTAACAAACACATGAAAAGATGTTCAACATCACGCATTATCAGAGAAATGCAAATCAAAACCACTATGAGGTACACTGGTCAGAATGGCTGCTTTCAAAAAGTCTACAAACAATAAATGCTGGAGAGGGTGTGGAGAAAATGGAACCCTCTTACACTGATATTGGTAATGCAAACTGTTACAGTCACTATGGAGAATAGTATGGAGATTCTTTAAAAAACAAAAACAAAAACCTGGAAATAGAACTGCCTTGCTGCTGCTGCTGCTAAGTCACTTCAGTTGTGTCCAACTCCGTGTGATCCCATAGATGGCAGCCCACCAGGCTCCCCCATCCCTGGGATTCTCCAGGCAAGAACACTGAAGTGGTTTTCCATTTCCTTCTCCAATGTGTGGAAGTGAAAAGTGAAAGTGAAGTTGCTCAGTCGTATTTGACTCTTAGCGATCCCATAGACCGCAGCCTACCAGGCTCCTCCATCCATGGGATTGTCCAGGCAAGAGAACTGGAGTGGGGTGCCATTGCCTTCTCTGAGAACTGCCTTACTGCCCAGCAATGTCACTGTTGGGCGTACATACGGAGGAAACCAGAATTGCAAGAGACACGTGCACCCCAATGTTCATCACAGCACTGTTTACAATAGCCAGGACATGGAAGCAACCTAGATGCCCATTGCCAGATGAATGGATAAGAAAAGTTTGGTACATATACACAATGGAATATTACTCAGCTATTAAAAAGAACACATTTGAGTCTGTTCTAATGAAGTAGATAAAACTGGGGCCTATTATACAGAGTGAAGTAAGTCAAGAAGAAAAATACCAATAGAGTATATTAACGCATATATATGGAATTTAGAAAGATGGTAATGACGAGACAGCAAAAGAGACACAGATATAAAGAACATAATTTTGGACTTTGTGGGAGAAGGCGAGGGTGGGATGATTTGAGAGAATAACATTGAAACATGTATATTACCCTATGTGAAACAGGTGTAAAGTCCAAGTTCAGTGCATGAAACAGGGCACTCAAAGCTAGTGCACTGGGACAACCCAGAGGGTTGAGATGGGGAGAGAGGTGGGAGGGGGTTTGGCTCTGGGGAACACATGTAAACCTGTGCCTGATTCATGTCAATCTATGGCAAAAACCACCCCAATATTGTAGTTTAGTTAGTCTCCAATTAAAATTAATTAATTAAAAGTAAATAAAATCAAGGATGTCATAAAAATTATGGGTCTGTTTCCCTAGTGAACATTGTTGTTTTTGTTCAGTCACTCAATCATGTCTAACTCTTTGTGAACCCATGGACTGCAGCATGTCAGGCTTCCCTGTTCTTCAAAATCTCCCAGAGTTTGCTCAAACTCATGTCCATTGAATTGGTGATGCCATTCAACCATCTCGTCCTCTAATGTCCCCTTCTCCTCTTGCCCTCAATCTTTTCTAGCATCAGGGTCTTTTCCAGTGAGTCGGCTTTTTGCATCAGGTGGCCAAATTATTGGAGTTTCAGCTTCAGCCTTGGTCCTTCCAATGAATATTCAGCATTGATTGCCTTTAGGATTG
The DNA here is from genome assembly GCF_033118175.1 of Dama dama. Lineage (NCBI taxonomy): Eukaryota > Metazoa > Chordata > Mammalia > Artiodactyla > Cervidae > Dama > Dama dama. Next base: position 5,201,589 of record NC_083681.1, read on the forward strand.
ACTGGTTTGATCTTGCTGGTGAATATATGGGCTAAAATATCAATATGAGCAAACTGAATTCAACAATATATTAAAGGATCACATACCATGATCAAATGGAATTTATCTCATGAATGCAAGACTTTTTTTTTCATTATCTGCAAATCAATCATGGGATGATACATTAGTATATTTAAGAACAGAAACCATATGATCACCTCACTAGACGTAGAAAAAAGCTTTTGACAAAATTCGGCATCAAGTTATTATAAAAATTCTCCAGAAAGTTGGAATTGAGGGAACATACCCCAGCATAATAAAGAACATATATGACAAGCCCACTCGATGGGAAAAAGCTGAAATTATTCCTCTAAGATCAGAAATGGATCCCCACTTTCCTCATTTTTATTCAGTGTAGTATTGGAAGTCCTAATTATAGCAGTCACACAAAGAAAAGGAATAAAAACATATAATATGGAAAGGAAGAATCAAAACTATTATTATTCACAGATAACACAATACTACATGTAAAAAACCCTAAAGATGCCACCAAAAAAATCTGAGAGGTCATGAGTGAATTTGAAAAAGTCTCAAATGAGTTGATACACTCAACTCAGTTGGTTTTCTCCACTAATAATGAACTCTCAGAAAGAGAAATTAAGGAAAATTTCACATTTACCATTGCACCATAAAGAATAAAATACCTAGGAATAAAGGAGGTTAAAGTGCTGCATTCAGAAAACTATGACACAGATGAAAGAAGTCGAAGACAACACAATGGAAGATAGATGTGCATACTGTGTTCATGGATTGAATGAATTAATATTGTTCAAATGATCATATACTCTAAGGAATCTACAGACTCAATGCAATATGTTTCAAAATACCAATAGCATTTTTCACAGAACTAAGACAAATTATTTTAAATTATATGAGGGAAAAAAAAAAAAAAAAACTCTGAAGGACAAAACAATCTTAAGAAAGAAGAACAGAGATGGAGGAATCATGTTCCCTGATTTCAAACTATAATACAAAGATATAATAATCAAATTATATTATATTGACACCATAACAAATATTTAGATCAGTGGAACAAGATAGAGAGCCCAGAAGTAATTCCATCAATCCATAGTCAAGTAATCTATGACAAAGTAGGGAAGAATACACAGTGGAGAAAAGGCATTCTCTTCAAAAACTGGTGTTGGAAAACTAGAGAAAACAGCTTCATGTTGAATAATGAAATTAAAATACTCTTTAGAAGATCCTCTGGAGAAGGAAATTGCAACCCACTCCAGTATTCTTGCTTGGAAAATCCCATGGATGGAGGAGCCTGGTAGGCTACAGTCCATGGGGTTGCAAAGAGTTGGACATGACTGAGCGACTTCACTAATGACCATATAGAAAACTAGGTTCTAAATGGTTTAAAACCTACATTTAAGACCAGAAAACATAATATGTTTAGAGGAAAACATAGAACTACATATGATCTAGCAATTCCAAAAGATACATATACCACAATATTTGTAGCACCGTGATTTGCAATTTGTTAAGCTACAGAAGCAACCTGAGTGTCAAAGAAGTGGACAAAGACAAAGTAGATAAGGAGAAGGAATGGGGGAGGGCCAAGATAGGGATAGCATTTTAAGGGGTATGAACTATTGTGTGTAAAGTAAATAAGTCTGAGGATACATTGTATAACACAGGAAATATAGCCAGTATTGTATAATAACCATAAATGGCATAAAACCTTTAAAAGTTCTGAATCATTATGCTGTACACCTATAGCTTTTATAATATTTTATATCAACTATGCTTCAATAAAGACATTTCTAGAAAGTATGTGCTTAAGGAAGTCATTTGAGTCTCCTCTCATTTTTTTTCTACCCATTTTAGTCTGCTTTTCTGATTATAACAATCTCTACATAGTTTACAAGCATTTAGTTATTACTGATAGAGCTTAACATTTATTGAGTACTTTCTAGGTTACTATCACTGTGTCATCAAATATCTTGAATTTTTCTCCTCAAATCTACACTAAATATAGAAATTTAGGGAGAAGAAATAGTGCCACATGACCAAAGTTTCTTACTTAGTCTATTGTTTCTTACTTGGTCTATTAAAAGGTATTATTCAAAAGTAGAGGCAGGGCATTCAGGATGATACAAAATTTGAGCCACATATTGATTCAGATGTTGGTGGACATCAGTTGAAGATATCCAGTGTGACTGAGGAGTGCTTGGGGTTGTGGACGTTGGTCATTTGTGTGTATTAGTTGCTCAGTTGTGTCCCCATGCACTGTAGACTCTCTCATGGACTGTAGGCAACACCATGATCAGTAGACAATCAGGTTCCTTTGTCCATGGTGTTCTCCAGCCAAGAAAATGAGTGGATTGTCATTCCCTCCTCCAGGGGATCTTCCTGAATCAGGGATGGAACCCAAGTCTCCCACATTACAGGCAGATTCTTTACCATCTGAGCTACCAGGGAAGCCCTAAGTCATTTGAGTGAAAGCCAATTTCAGGATATTAACCACATTAGTCTCAGATATCTTGGAACCTGAACATTAGCTCAGTAGGGCCATTAAATAAGAAAGAAAACAGAAGAGGACTTGTTCAGAACATCAGTGGAGCACAATCTTAAAGAGTTGGCTCCTAATAGTTTTATTCATATGGAAAGCTTATGTGACTTTAGTTAACATACCTAAGTTTTGTCTTGACCTGTTAGTAAATAGGGTTGGGGGAGTCCATATTCTGTTGTCAAACTGGCAAACAGAGGAGTATGGAAAGCAAAGCTGCAAGAATTATGTTAATCGCAGTAATTAACCTAGGTTTACACAAAGTAAATTTTCAGTCTCAAGTTCAAGAATTTATTGACATTTTCTTGTGTTTAATTTCAAAGTAAATAATACAGGGTGTGACTTCACAACCTCATTTACCTTAACAAAAAGGAAATTAGTTTAGTGATGAAAAGAAAAGCTAATTTTCAAATATTTTTTGCTAAACTTCTTTATTTAAACTTCTTATTTTATTTTTATTTAACCTAATAAAGCACAAATTCCTTCATGGTAAATGTCATTTTAATCATGCTTTTTATTTTATTTATTTATTTTTATTATCTTATTTATTTTTTTTATTAGTTGGAGGCTAATTACTTCACAACATTTCAGTGGGTTTTGTCATACATTGGTGTGAATCAGCCATAGATTTACACGTATTCCCCATCCCGATACCCCCTCCCACCTCCCTCTCCATCCGATTCCTCTGGGTCTTCCCAGTGCACCAGGCCCGAGCACTTGTCTCATGCATCCCACCTGGGCTGGTGATCTGTTTCACCATAGATAGTATACATGCTGTTCTTTTGAAATATCCCACCCTCACATTTTAATCATGCTTTTTAGTTATTTGAAACTTAATATAAATAAATGTGTCTGATCTTTTCTTGGAGGGGAAAAAGGAAATCTTCATGAAAGCAGGAGCACTTTTGAAGAAATAGTATTTTTATCATTGACAGGGTCAATATCAGAAATACAGTCTTATACATGATTAGAATAGTACCAAACCATTTTGATCCAGTGTCCTTGATATTACTTGTGTCTTAGAGCATGAAAATCTATAATTTCAAGTTTTATTTTCAGCCTTGCCTTTTCAATATTGTTCATTTCAGACCTCTAGTCTCAAATTAAACTACTTTTATGATTGTATTGCTGAAGGTGGATGATTGTGATTTTGTCTTGATTATAACATCTTGTTTTACTGATGCACAGAGTCCTTCATTATCTATTTATCCTAAATCCCCACCTGCTATGTTTCTGTGTGCTGGGATGCTCTAAAATGTGTGGCCAGTGATTCTGTGCAGCACAATTCTCCAATCTAATTTAACTTTGCCTTAGATATTCATAACAATCAGAAGCTTTCTTATGGACATTTTGAATTTTATTGAGCAGAGCTTGCTTCCTTTACTCCACAGACTTAAATCTTCCAATTTCAACCTTTCTTGGAAGGGTTTCCTTATGCCACACTCTCACTTAGATATTCACAGTGCAACCCTGCTCCTTTCTTTCATCTAAGGAAAATAAAGACATGGCTAACATTCTCTGGGACTTATACTTTATTATTCATTCCTTTTTCAGTTTTGTGTATATGTTAATTTGTGTCAGTCCCAGTTATCATTCAAGAAAAATCTGGTATGGCATTATTGTTTTACTCAATTTGAAACAAATCCTTATTTAAAATATATGTGGTAGCTTCTAGTTTGTAAATTGGAAACTAGACTTACTCTGATTGTACTACATAATTCTGATAATCAAAGAATTGATGCCTTTGGTCTTTGGTGCTGGAGAAGACTCTTGAAAGTCTCTTGACAAGCAAGGAGATCAAACCAGTCAGTCCTAAAGGAAATTAACCCTGAATACTCATTCTATGAAGGGCTGATGCTGAAACTGAAGCTCTAATACTCTGGCTGCCTGATGCAAACAACCAACTCATTGGAAAAACCCTGGTGCTGGGAAAGATTAAAGGCAGTAGGAGAAATGGACATCAGAGGATGAGATGGTCAAATGACATCACCAAATCAATGGACACGAGTTTGAGCAAGCTCTGGGAGACTGTAAAGGGCAGAAGCTTGGTGTGCTGCAGTCCATGGGGTCGCAGAGTCAGACACAACTGAGCAATTGAATAACACTATATAGTTAATACCTCTGAGAAGAGACGGAAATAAAACCTTGAAGTCTACGTAACCCTGCATTATGCTCTGATGGTGCAAGATGGGTCCCAAATAATATCACAGGCAGATGTTTGTGTTTAGTTGAACGTAATTTAGAGTGAAACATTGTGGTGAAATCCAAAATCCACATCTCTCAATCTTAGCAGAATAGTCTTGCAAATACATTTAAAATTTCGTCAGTTCAGTTCAGTCACTCAGTCATCTCTGACCCTTTTGGACCCAATGGAATGCAGCACACCAGGCCTCCCTGTCCACTATCAACACCCAGAGCTTTCTCAAACTCATGTCCATTGAGTCAGTGATGCCATTCAATAATCTCATCCTCTGTCGTCCCCTTCTTTTCCCTCCTTCACCCTTTCCCAGCATCAAGGTCTCTTCCAATGAGTCAGTTCTTTGCATCAGGTGGCCAAAAGTATTGGAGTTTCAGCTTCAGCATCAGTCCTTCCAACGAATATTCAGGGCTGATTTCCTATAGGATGGACTGGTTGGATCTCTGCAGTCCAAAGAACTCTCAAGTGGCTTCTCCAACATCGCAGTTAAAAATAATCAATTCTTCAGTGCTCAGCTTTCTTTATAGTCCAACTCTCACATCCGTACATGAATACTGGAAAAATCATAGCTTTGACTCAACAGACGTTTGTGTGCAAAGTAATGCTTCTGCTTTGTAGTATGCTCTCTAGGTTTGTCATAGCTTTTCTTCCAAGGATAAGTGTCTTTTAGTTTCACGGTTGCAGTAACCATCTGTAGTGATTTTGGAGCCCAAGAAAATAAAGTCTCTCACTATTTCCATTGTTTCCCCATCTATTTGCCATGAAGTGATGGGGCCAGATGCCATGATATCAGTTTTTTGAATGTTGAGCTTTAATCCAACTTTTTCACTCTCCTCTTTCACTTTCATCAAGAGGCTCTTTAGTTCTTCACTTTCTGCCATAAAGATGGTGCCATCTATGTATCTGAAGTTATTGATATTTCTCCCTGTAAACTTGATTCCAGTTTTTGCTTCATCAAGCCAAGCATTTCTCATGATGTACTTTGCATATAAGTTAAATAAGCAGGGTGGCAGTACACAGCCTTAAAAAAATCCTTTCCCAATTTGGAAACAGTCTGCTGTTCTATGTCCATTTCTAAATGTTGCTTCTTGACCTGCATATAGATTTCCCAGGAGGCAGATAAGGTGGTCTGATATCCTCATCTCTTGAAGAATTTTCCACAGTTTGTTGTGATACACACAGTCAAAAGCTTTGCACAGACAATAAAGCAGAAGTGGATGTTTTTCTGGAACTCTCTTGCTTTTTCGATAATCCAGTGGATGTTGGCAATTTGATCTCTGGTTCCTCTGCCTTTGCTAAATCCGGTTTGAACATCTGGAAGTTCTCAGTTAACATACTGTTGAAGGCTCACTTGGAGAATGTTGATCATTACTTTGCTAGCATTTGAGATGAGTGCAGTTGTGCAGTAATTTGAACATTCTTTGGCATTGCCTTCCTTTTACATTGGAATGAAAACTAACATTTTCCCATCTTATGACCACTGCTGAGTTTTCCAAATTTGCTGGCATACTGAGTGCAGCACTTTAACAGCATCATCATCATCATCATCTCTCTCTCTCTCTCTTTCCATTCATATTTATTAGTTGGAGACTAATTACTTTACTCTTAAGATTTGAAATAACTCAACTGGAATTCTACTAGCTTTGTTCATAGTTATGCCTCCTAAGGCCCACTTGACTTTGCATTCCAGGCTGTCTGGCTCTAGATGAGTGATGACACTCATAGTAATCTGGGTCATGAGGATCTTTTTTGTATAATTCTTCAATTCTTCTCTGTATCCTTGCCACCTCTTCTTAATATCTTCTGTTTCTGTTAAGTCCATACCTTTTCTGTCCTTTTTTGTGCCCATCTTTGTATGAAATGTTCCATGGTATCTCTTACTTTCTTGAAGAGAACTCTAGTCTTTCCATTTCTATTGTTTACCTATATTTCTTTGCATTGATTACTGAGGAAAGCTTTCTTGTCTCTCCTTGCTATTCTTTGGATAATTTTCCTAAAATATGACAATATAATCCTTTTTAAAATAATTTTTGAAATAAAAATTATATTAAATTTTATTACAGGAGGCAATCTCCAATCTAAATACTCTTACAAATGGAATTCAGTGTTTATAAAGTGGTTTATCAAAGTGATATGTCAACCCTAATGGTTAGCATGTGGCATTGTTTTCATTGCTTTTGAGGCTAATAAATTCTAATTTCAACTAGTCTTTATAGAACACCATTTCTACATCTTCACCATCTTGATAGTTCTTTTAATAATCCTGACATTTAAACACACTTCTTAAGTTTTGCTATATTTGATTATAAAAGTGAAACAAACAACAAACAAAAGGTTACCAAATTTGAGAAAATAAAAACTAATACAAAACATATGTCTTTTTAGTGTTCTCCTTTGTAAAAATAAACTTTTTATTTTTGAATAATTTAAGATTTTCAGGAAACATGTGAAAAAAAAAAAAAAAACCTCATTATCCTATATTTATCTTTCCCTGTTATTAATACCTTGCACTTTAGGGCATATTTATCATAGTTAATGAACCAATATTGATACATTATTATTAATTAAAGTCTATATTTTATTTAGATTTCCTAGTTTGATAGGTAGAACAATGGTCCCCAAGTTGGTATACATGCTAATTCATTCAGTCTGTGGCTTTGGTATCAGAAAGAGGACCACAAGCCATGCGAAGTTGACAATATCTAAAATCCTAGAAAAGGTAAGGAAATGAAATCTCCTTTAGAGCCTCCAGGAAAGAATATAACCTTGTCAGCATCTTGATTTTAGTTCAATGAACCTAATTTTGAACTTCTGACCTACAAAATCATAAAAAATAAATAAATGCTTTTTAAGGCACTGCTTCTGCTGTTTATGTGTAACCTTGCCGTCTTTGTCAAATATTAGTTGACCATTGGTAATAAATCTGCATCTTGAATTGAAAGAATTAATATTGTCAAAATGACAAGAACATGTATATCTCTCCATCTGTTTGCATCATCTTTGATTTCTTTCATCAATATCTTGCAGTTTTCTGAGTACAAGCTTTTTGTTTCCTTAAGCAGATTTATTCCTAAGTATTTTATTATTTTTGATGAGCTAGTTAATGGATTGTTTCATTAATTTCTCTTTATGATCTTTCATTGTCAGTGTATAGTAATGCAAGATATTTCTGTTTATTAATTTTGTGTTCTGAAACTTTATTAAATTCATTGATGAGGTCTAGCAGTTTTCTGGTAGGATAGCTAGAATTGTCTATGAATAGAGTCATGTTATCTGCAAAGAATGGCAGTTTCACTTTTTCTTTTTCCTTTTTCTAACTTGTGTCCTTTTTTTTGCCACTTTGTTTTTTAATTGAAGGATAATTGCTTAATAGAATTTTTTTTTCTCTGTCAAACATCAACAAGCTATAGGTACTACCATGTCTCCTACCTCCCGAACCTCCCTCCTATCACCCTTTCCATCCCACCCTTCTAGATTGTCACAGAGCTGCTGTTTCAGTTCCCTGAGTCATACAGAATATTCCATTAGCTATCTATTTTATATGTGTTATTATAAGTTTCCATTTTACTCTCTCCATACATCTCACCCTCTAGCTCCTCCCCTCCCCCCATGTCCATAGGTCTGTTTTCTATGACCGTTTCTTCATTGAAAGAAAGTGAAAGTAGTCAGTCAGTCGTGTCCAACTCTTTGCGACCCCATGGACTGTAACCTAGCAGGCTTCTCCATCCAGGGGATTTTCCAGGCAAGAGTACCGGAGTGGGTTGATGTTACCTTTTCCAGGGGATCTTCCCAACTCAGGGATCAAACCCAGGTCTCTCAGATTGCAGGCAGACCCTTTACCCTCTGAGCCACCAGGGAAGCCCAGTTTCTGCATTGCTGCCCTGCAAATAAATTCATCAGTAACATCTCCATAGATTCCATATATATGTGTCAGTATATGATGTTTGTATATCTCTTTCTTACTTCACTCTGTATAATAGGCTCTAGGTTCATCCACCTCATTAGAACTGACTCAAATCTGTTCCTTTTTATGGCTGAGTAATAATCCATTGTGTATATGTACCACAGCTTCTTCATCCATTCGTCAGTTGATGAACATCTAGATTGCTTCCATGTTTTAGCTATTGTAAATAATGATGCAGTGAACATTGGGGTAAGTGTGTCTTTTTGAATTTTTGTTTCCTTAGGGTATATGCCTAGAGTGGGATTGCTGGGTCATATTGTGGCTTTATTCCTAGTTTTTTAAGGAATCTCCATACCGTCTTCCATGCTGGTTGTATCAATTTAGATTCCCTCCAGCAATGCAAGAAGGTTCCCTTTTCTCCACACCCTCTCTAGCATTCATTATTTGTAGACTTTTTGATGACGGCCATTCTGACTGGTATGAGATGGCATCTCATTTCATTTTTAATTAGCATCTCTCTAATAATGAGCAATGTTGAACATCTTTTCATTTGTTTGTTAGCCACATATATGTCTTCTTTGGAGAAATGTCTGTTTAGGTCTTTTTCCCACTTTTTGATTGGTCGTTTGTTTCTCTGGTATTGAGTTGTATGAGCTGCTTGTATATTTTGAAAAGTAATTCTTTGACAGCTGTTTCTTTTGCTAGTATTTTCTCCCATTCTAAGGATTGTCTTTTCATCTTGCTTTTATTTTCCTCCACTGTGCACAAAATTTCATGTTTAATTAAGTCCCTCTTGCTTATTTTTTATTGTATTTCCACTACTCTAGGAGGTGGGTCATAGAGGATCTTACTGTGATTTATGTCATTGAGTGTCCTGCCTATGTTTTCCTCTAGGAGTTTTATAGTTTCTGGTTACATTTAGGTCTTTAATTCATTTTGAGTTTGTCTTTGTGTATGCCATTAAATTTTCTCATTTTATTATTTTGCATGTAGTTGTCCAGTTTTCCCAGCACAACTTATTAAATAGGCTCTCTTGGCCTTATTGTATATTTTTGCCTCCTTTGTCAAAAATAAGGTACCCATAAGTGTGTGGGTTTATCTCTGGGATCTCTATCTTGTTCCATTGGACTATATTTCTGTTTTTGTTCTAGTACTATGCTGTCTTGATGACTGTAGTTTTGTAGTATAGTCTGAAGTCAGGAAGGTTGATTTATCCAGCTACATTCTTCTTTCTCAAGACTGCTTTGGCTATTCAGGGTCTTTTGTGTTTTAATATGAATTGTGACTTTTTTTTTTTTTTTTAATCTAGTTCTGTGAAAAATGCCATTGGTAAGTTGATAGGGACCACATTGACTCTGTAGATTGCTTTTGGTAGTATGCTCATTTTCATAATATTGATTCTTCCTATCCAGGAACATGGAATATCTCTCCATCCTTTTATGTTGTCTTTGATTTCTTTCATCAGTGTCTTATAATTTTCTGTAAAGAGTTATTTTTCTCCATAGGCAAGTTTATTCCTTGATATTTTATTCTTTTTGTTGCAATGGTGAATGGAATTGATTCCTTAATTCCTCTTTCTGATTTTCCATTGTTAGTATACAGGAATGCAAGTGATTTCTGTGTATTAGCCTTGCATCCCACGTCTTTGCTAAATTTCCTATTTAGCAATTTTCTGATAGTTCCTTTTGGGTTTTCTATATATAACATCATGTCATCTGCAAAAAAATAATGAGAGTGTTGCTTCCTCTTTTATGATCTGGATTCCTTTTATTTCTTTGTCTTCTCTGATTACCCTAGCTAGGATTTACAAAACTACGTTGAATAATAGAGGTGAGGTGGTATCTTTGTCTTGTTCCTGACCTTAGAGGGAATGCTTTTGCATTTTCACTATTGAGAATAATGTTTGCTGTGGGCTTTTCATATATGACCTTTACCAAGTTGAGGTAGGTTCCATCTATGCCATTTTTGAAGAGATTTTTTAACATAAATGGATGCTGAATTTTGTCAAAGGCCCTTTTTTCCCCCATCTATTGAGATGATCATATGGTTTGCAATCTTTAAATTTATTAATATGGTGGATCACATTGTTTGATTTGCATATATTGACGAATCCTTGCATCTCTGTTATAAACCCAACTTGATCATGGTGTATGAGCTTTGTAATATGTTGTTGAATTCTGTTTGTTAGACTTTTGTTGAGGATTTTTGCATCTATTTTCATCAGTGATATTTGCCTGTAACTTTTTTCTTTTTGTGTTGTCTTTGCTTGGCTTTGGTGTCATGGTGATTGTGGCCTTGTAGAATGAGTTTTCATGTGTTTTTTCCTCTGCAATGTTTTGAAAGAGTTTCAGAAACAGTAAGCATTACATCTTCACTAAAATTTGATAGAATTTCCCTGTGAAGCCATCTGGACGAAGGCTTTTGCTTTTTGGGAGATTTTTGATCACAGCTTAGACTTCAGTGTTTGTAACTGGCTTGTTTATAATTTCCATTTCTTCCTGGTTCAGTTGGACTTGGGAGGTTGAACTTTTCTAAGAATCTGTCATTTTTTTCTAAGTTGTAGGTGATCCATTTCATTAGCGTATAATTGTTCACAATATTCTCTTATGATCCTTTGTATATCTCTGCTGTCTGTTGTAATCTCTCCTTTTTCATTTTTAATTTTGTTGATTTGATTTTTTTTTTTTTTTTAAGTCGGGCTAGTGGTTTGTCAATTTTGTTTATCTTCTCAAAGAACTGGATTTTAGTTTTATAATTTTACTATTGCTTTCTTCATTTCTTTTTCATTTATTTCTGCTCTGATCTTTATGATATCTTTCCTCCTCCTGACTTTATTTTATTTTGTTGGTCTTCTTTTTTGCAGCTGCTTTAAATGGAGATTTGAGTGGGTATTCAATGATTTTCTTGCTTCCTGATATAGGATTGTATTGCTTTAAACTTCCCTCTTAAAACTCTTTGCTGAAGCCCATAGGTTTTGAATTGTTGTGTTTTCACTGTCATTTGTTTCTAGGAATCTTTTGATTTCCTTTCTTATTTATTCAGTAACCTCTTCTTTATCTAGTAATGTATGAATTTCTGTTTTATGCAGTTTTTTTTTTTTTTTTTTTTTCCCTTGTAGTTGACATCTAGTCTCATGACGTGGTCAGAGAAGATACTTGATACGATTTCAATTCTCTGAAATTTACAGAGGCTTGACTTGTGGCCCAGATGCAGTCTATCATGGAGACTGTTCCATGTGCACTTGAGAAGAAAGTGTATTCTTCTGCATTTGGATAGAAGGTCCTAAAGATATCAACTAGGTCTATTTGGTCTAATGTTTCCTTTAAGATATGTGTTTCCTTATTGATTCTGTTTTGATGTTCTGTCCAGTGGTGTGGCTGGGGTGTTAAAGTCTCCTACTATTATTGTTTTACTGTTGATTTCCAATCTTATGCCTGATAATGTGTGCCTTATGTATTGAGGTGTTCCTATGTTTGGTACACGAATATTTACAATTGTTATGTCTTCTTCTTGGATAGATCCTTTGATTATCATGTAGTGTCCTTCTTTTTCTCTTATAGTATTTTTTATTATAAAGTTAATGTCTATTTTGCCTGAAATAAAGATTGTCAATCTTGCTTTCTTTTGGTTTCCATTCACATGAGGTATCTTTTCCATTCTTTTCCTTTCAGTCTGTTTGTGTCTCTAGGTCTGAAGTGGGTCTCTTGTAGACAGCATACGGAGCCCGCTCTCTATGTCACAGGGCTTGTGTGCACTTGTTTTGGCTCCCCAGGCCTGTCTTCTGTGTTGTGGGGCTTGTGTGCACTTGTTTCAGCTGACTGGCCTGCCTACTATGTCGAGGGGCTTGTGGGTTCTTCTTTTGGCTCCATGGGCCCACCTTCTGTGCCCTGAGGTTTGAGTGTGCTGCAGAAGTTTGTTTGCCATGCCTCTCTCGGCACCCTGGGCCTGCCTTTTGTGCTGTGGGGCTACTGTGGGCTTCCCTTCGTTCCCTGAGCATGCTGTCTGGTTGGGGACACATCTGTTAGCTGTTTATGGGTTGAGAAGTGCAGTTTTATCTGTTCTTTGCCCTCTAAGCCCCTACTCTGTCTGGTTTTCTGAGATTCTGCAGCTCCCCCTTGGGCCCACCTGTAAGGGAGCTTCCCAGTGCATGGGAACTCTTAATGTTTCAGGACTCCCTCCCTTGGGGTGCAAGCTCCAGTCCAGGAGTTCTCCATCTTTTCCCTTTTTATGTCTCCATCCTCTCGCCTACCTCATTTCAGGGAGCTTAGCCTGCCCTTCCTGGAGGCCTGAAGTCTTCTGCTGTCACCAAAAGGTGCTTTTGTAGGAGTTGATCTATATCTTGATGAGTTTTTGATGTATTTGGGGGGAGGTGGGCGATCTCCTCATCTTACTCCTCTGCCATCTTTTACTGCTTTTACAATTTGCATTCCTTTTATTTTTTCCTCTCTGATCTCTGAGGCTAGGACTTCCAAATCTATGTTGAGTAACAGTAACAAGAGTGGATAGGTTGTCTTGTTTCTGACCCTACAGGAAATGCTTTCATTTTTTCACCACTGAGATTGATGCTAGCTCTGGGTTTCTCATATATGACCTTATTACGATGAGGTAGATTCCCTCTATGCTGTTTCTGGAGAGGTTTTTTTTTTTTTTTGTGTGTGTGTTTTTTTTTAATCATAAATGTTGGTGTTGTTCAGTCATTATTTCCTGTCCAACTCTGCAATCCTATCACCTGAAGCATTTCAGTCTCATCTATCCTTCAATATTTTCTGGAATTTGCTAAAATTCATCATCACAAATTATCAAAATTGAATTTTGTCAGAAATTTTTTCTACATGTAGTGAAATCATTGTATCATTTTTACTCTTCAGTTCATTAAAATTGATTAGTTTGCACATATTGAAGAATCTTTGCATCCCTGAGATAAATCTAACTTGATCATTATTTTAATGTGTTGTTGGATTCAGCTTGCTCTAATTTTGTTGAGAATTTTATGTTCATCAGTGACATTGGCCTTCAATTTTCTTCTTTTGTGGTACCTTTGTCTAGTTTTGGTATCAGAGTGATGGCAGCATCATAGAATGAACTTGGGAATGTTCCTCCTTCTGCAATTTTTTGAAGTCTCAGAAGGATAGATATTAACTCTTCTGTAAGTGCTTGATAGAATTCACCTGGGAAGCCATCTAGTCCTGAACTTTTATTTGTTTGAAGTTTTTAAATCACTGTTTCAATTTCAGTTCTTGTGATTGGTCTGCTCATATTTTCTTTCTTCTTGACTTAATCTTGAAAGGCTGTACCTTTCTATGAACTTGTCCATTTCTTCCATGGTGTCTATTTTGCTAGCATATAGTTGTCTGTAGTTGTCTCTTATGATACTTTGCATGTTGGTGGTGTCCATTGTAATTTCTCCTTCTTCATTTCTAATTTTATTGATTTTTTTTCTTCTTTGTGAGTATACTTTAAGATTCATCAATTTTATCTTTTCAAGGACCCAGCTTTTAGCTTCACTATTCTTTTCTTCATTTCTTATCTGTTTCTGCTCTGATCTTAATGATTTTTTTTCCCTGCTAAATTTGGGTTTGTTCATTCTTATTTCTCTAGTTCTTTTAGCTGTGAGGTTATTTACATTGAATATACACCATGGAATATTACTCAGCCGTTAAAAAGAATTCATTTGAACCAGTTCTAATGAGATGAATTTTTATATTTTTAATTTTCTGAGGTAAGATGGCATTGCTATAAACTTATGTCTTACAAATGCTTTTGCTTTGTCCTGTGGGCTTTGTATCATTGTGTTTTCATTTTCATTTATTTTTAATGTGTCCATTAAAATGTCCTCTGATACCTTAGTGAATATTGGTTATTTAGTATCCCATTGCTTAGCTTCCATGTGTGTGTGTTTTATCATTTTTTCCTTGTAGTTGATTTCTAATCTCTTAGTGTTGTGATCAGAAAAGATGTTTGATATGATTCAATGTGGCTTGCTTTGTTGCCCAGCATACCGTCTATCCTGGAGAATGTTCTACAGGCACTTAAGAAGAATGCATATTTGCTACTTTTGGATGAAATTCTCTACAAGTATCAATTAAATCCATCCAGTCTAATAAGTCTTTTAAAGGCTGTATTTCCCTATTTTCTGTTTTGAGGATCTATCCATTGATTTGAATAGGGTGGTAAAGTCCCCCTGGGAGCGAAGCCGCTGAGTATGCTTTCTTTGGAGCTGTTCATCTGTAGGTGTGCTTTGCTGTGTGAGCTCTCATATTACACTGTTGTTGACACTGCTGTCAGCGCCACCTGAACTGTGGGTTTGCTGGCAGTCTATCCTGGTATCTCGCAGGTGTTGCTTTCAAGAGGCTGCCAGTGTAGACACACTGTACTATAATCAGGTCCCAGGATGGCAGTAATCATAGATCTGAATCTGCTGTGGACACTATGGAGGCAGCTCAGACTCTGGCCTAGTACATCCCCATAAGGGCCTTTTTCTGTTTCAAGGTTCATTTAATTTAACTGTCATATGTCCCAGACTTTGTTTTTCTTTCACAAAGATCATAACTTCCTTTCAATTTTATCTCTCAGACCTCCTTCCCAATACTTATCTTGCAAGACTGATTCCATCTCAGCATTGGATTCTTAAAAGACATAAGCTAACTCATTTTTCATCCTATTTGACAACTTCCCATCATCTCCAGATAGTCTGAAGGCAATGTTAAACTGATGGGATGGTTCTAACTAATAGAAGCCTCTATGATTTTAAAGTTGTTCAAATTATGCTCCAGTTGAGATCAGTTCCTTGCTTCTCTCCTTCCCCTGTTTTATCATATTTTCAAAATTCTCTTTCTTTTGAGATCCTTCGCCAATAAGTCACATGCCCCTGAAGCCCTGGTTCAGATTCTACATCTAAAGAATTAATCTAAGGTGCTGCTGTTGCTGCTGCTGCTGCTGATGCTAAGTTGCTTTAGTCATGTGCGACTCTCTGCAACCCCATACATCACAGCCCACCAAGCCCCCCATCCATGGGATTCTCCAAGCAAGAACACTGGAGTGGGTTGCCATTCCCTTTTCCAATGCATGAAAGTGAAAAGTGAAAGTGAAGTTGCTCAGTTGTGTCCAACTCTTAGCTGCCCCATGGACTGCAGCCTACCAGCCTCCCCTGTCCATGGGATTTTCCAGGCAAGAGTACTGGAGTGGGTTGCCATTGCCTTCTCCAAATCTAAGGTGAGCTCATGTCAATTTGAGTGAATAAGAGAAATTTATCTTTGCTCTCAGTGATTTCAGAGCCCACCATAGAAGAAAATAAAAGAGCTTTAAGACATAAGTGCTAGGATACTGACACACATAGATACATTTATGCTGTTTCTAGTGTACTTCTTGGCGGAAGTCTTACAGAAGGTCCAGTATGTCTTTCTAAATACTGGTGTATATCTTAATTGGGTAAGGATATTTTCCAACTTGCATCAAGAAATAGAGAATGATAAGTCTTCTCATCATTTATTATTCCAAGTAATTTAATAAATTGATCCATTGATAAATTGCAAGTAAAATTATTTTATTTGGCTACAAGTCCTGATTATGAAACGTTCTAGGATGTAGCATGTCCCCAAATATAAATAAACCCAAAGAGGGATTTAGTGCTAAGCAGTGGGTCACAAAGACTTGCAAGATCCCTAATCCAACATCTCTTACTCAAAATAATTACATTTATACTGCACCTTTACCTTGTTAATTATATCTCAATAGTATTTTTCAAAGTTCAGCAACTCTGTAGTTTCATAATTTACTCTAAATATATATCTAGTGCTTTTAGTCAATGAAAATAGCCATTTGAGTTTAATATCTTCAAGTCTATTCTTGTCATCTAATCAGAAATATCAATTTAAAATTTAGCTATAACTGAACATTTCATCTTAAATTAATTCTTATAATGATGTAATAGCTTCATATTTATCCTAATGTTCACACTTTAGACTCTGATCCCAGTTAGTAATGAAGACATATTGCCCCAAATAGTCAAAGTATTTTTTCTGGAATACAAAAGCTGCTGACTAAATAGAGTTGCTGGTGTATATGGATGATGACATTTTAAATGTTAAATGTTTCAATATAATAAATGTTACTTGAGCATCTACTCTAGGTGGAATTATGCCAGGCATTATTGGGGAAACAAAGGTAAACAAGACATAGGTCCTGTAATTTCAGGGCATGAAATATATTGAGGAGACATATATATGTGTGTGAGAAATCCTAAGGCACATTGTAAGTAGTGCCATAATAGAGCCAAAAAAGTAGTGTTATATATAACAGAGAATATGGATATTGGTTAATTCCTGTGTGAAAAGGTGAAACATCCTAGCTAGTTCCTTAGAAGAATATATAAATTTCTTTGTGTATCTTTAGGTATGTTATTTTTTTTTCCAGTTGACTTTCAATTCCTCCTGTCAATGAAATCCCAACTAACATATTAATGCATCTTAAACCAGATGAGAGGAAGTGGAAAAATAAAAATATTATATATACATAATATATACATATAAAATATGTATAAAATAATAAACAAAATAAATATAATAAATAATAAAATAAAAATATATATATACATATATGTATATATATGTATGTATATACAAACATAACTATATCAAAATAAAATAAATGAGTATAACTATTTTTCTCCTTATTTCATAAAGCTGGGCACATGATTATAGGTATTTTTATAACTATCCTTTGCAACTACTCATTGCATAGTCCTTTTGCTTTCAGAAAAATTATGGGGTTGGTTGGGGTTCTTTGCCTGGTGATGTCATCATAACCTGTATTGCTGAAAGTTCTGGGTCATTAGCTATCCTGCTTAAATTGCTTATATTTATTTAGTTTACTTAAATTTATTTTCTATTGACTTTAATCATAAGATACGGAATGCACAAGGCACATAATCGAGGATCTCCTACATTCAAATATACTCCTCTTTATACCATTGTGTAATTCAAGTCAATTCTAATTTGATAAGATCAATTATCCCAGGCCTCTATTCAGTGTCATTATGATCTCAAAGTGAGTGACAGTCTCACCTTCCAGTTTGGTGAAATCATTTTATTGCCTCTTGGAAACTTTTGCAACTAAGGCCGTTAGAGCATCAAAGCCTAAAATCTTGGGAACAACAAGCAAAATATTTGCTTGTAGATTACTAGAGACAATATGAAGAAGTACTACTCAATTTCCTATCCCTTGATTCTCAGACTCACCTATCTTTCACCACTTCTGGGTCTTCAAATGTTATTCCACCATTCAAAGAAGCCAGTGCTTTAAGACAATGGGAGATGTGTTAAGATCCGTGGATTTACTAAGCACAGGCCTATTTATGCACTTCGTTTTCTGTTCAATAAATTTTTTAATCAGCAGCAGTGCTGTGTAGAACACCACACCAGTGAATAAGTTAAAGATCCCAATTTTTAACGTGTTGGGCAGATAGGTGTTAGCACACTAACAATTCTCAAACACTGGGTGTCCTAATGATTCAGTTAATTTCTGATATATCTATCTACCTGGAGATAGCATCATATCCTACAGGTTAACAGTTCAGTACTTCAAGACTGTCCACCTCTCTCACTTAGGACACCAACTGAAAGCCCAGGTGATCTCCAGTACTTCTGACATAACCGTCAACACATCAGTTTCCAATGACCCCTTCCTTGCATTTGACCCCTTCTAGCATTGGTTTGCTAGAGCAGTGCATCAAACTCAGAGAAACAATCTACTTATTAGATTATCAGTTTGTTATAAAATAATACCAGTCAGGAACACTCAGGAGGAAGAGGTGAATAGGGAAACATTTGCCCTAATGACCCCTCTTCCAGTGCCTCCACATGTTTATTATTTTGGAGCTTTCTGAACCCAGCACTTTTAGGGTTTGATGGAGACTTCCTTACATAAGAACAATTGATTAAGTCATTCAGTTAAGTTTAATCGCTCAGTTGTGCCCAACTCTTTGCGACCCCATGAACCACAGCACGCCAGGCCTCCCTGTCCATCACTAGCTCCCAGAGTTAACCCAAACGAATGTCCATTGAGTTGGTGATACCATCTAACCATTTCATCCTCTGTTGTCCCCTTCTCCTCCTGCCCTCAATCATTTCCAGCATCAGGGTCTTTTCAGATAAGTCAGCTCTTCACATCAGGTGGCCACAGTTTTGGAGTTTCAGCTTCAACATCAGTCCTTCCAATGAATATTCAGGATTGATTTCCTTTAGGATGTACAGGTTGGATCTCCTTGCAGTCCAAGAGACTCTCAAGAGTCTTCTCCAACACCACAGTTAAAAAGCATCAATTCTTTGAGAGTTTATAATCCAACTCTCACATCCATACATGACTACTGGAAAAACCATAGCCTTGACTAGATAGACCTTTGTTGACAAAGTAATGTTTCTGCTTTTTAATATGCTGTCTAGGTTGGTCATAACTTTCCTTCCAAGGTTGGTCGTAACTTTCCTTCCAAGGAGTGAGCGTTTTTTGTTTTTTTTTTTTTTTTAATTTCATGGCTGCAATCACCATCTACAGTGATTTTGGTGTCAAAAAATAAAGTCTGACACTGTTTCCACTATTTCCCTTTCTATTTGCCATGAAGTGATGGGACCAGATGTCATGATCTTAATTTTCTGAATGTTAAGTTTTAAGCCATCATTTTCTCTCTACTCTTTCACTTTCATCAAGAAGCTCTTTAGTTCTTCTTCACTTTCTGCCATAAGAGTGGTGTCATCTGCATGTATGAGGTTATTGGTATTTCTCTAGGCCATCTTGATTCCAGCTTGTGCTTCCTCCAGCCCAGCAACAGGCCAAATTTGCCTATTACTCCGGGTGCTTCTTGACTTCCTACTTTTACATTCCAGTCTCCTTTAATAAAAAAGACATTTTTGGGGGGTGTTAGTCCTAAGAGGTCTTGTAGGTCTTCATACTTCAGCTTCTTCAGCATTACTGATTGGGGCACAGACTTCATGTACTGTGATATTGAATGGTTTGCCTTGGAAATGAACAGAGATCATTCTGCTGTTTTTGAGATTGCATCCAAGTACTGCATTTCAGATTCTTTTGTTGACTATGATGGCTACTCCATTTCTTCCAAGGGGTTCCTGCCCACAGTTGTAGATATAATGGTCATCTGAGTTAAATTCATCCATTCCAGTCCATCTTAGTTCGCTGATTCCTAGAATGTTGATGTTCACTCTTGCCATCTCCTGTTTGACCACTTCCAATTTGCCTTGATTCAGGGACCTAATATTCCAGGTTCCTATGCAATATTGCTCTTTACAGCATTGGACCTTGCTTCTATCATCAGTCACATCCACAACTGGGTGTTGTTTTTGCTTTAACTCCATCTCTTCACTCTTTCTGGAGTTATTTCTCCACAGATCTCCAGTAGCATATTGGGCTTTCTGAAAGGTGAAAGTATCATCTTTCAGTGTCCTATCCTTTTGCCTTTTCATACTGTTCATGGGTTTCTCAAGGCAAGAATACTGAAGTGGTCTGCCAATCCCTTCTCCAGTGGGCTACATTCTGTCAGACCTATCCACTATGACCCTTCCATCTTGGGTGGCCCCACACTGCATGGCTTAATTTCATTGAGTTAGACAAGCTGTGTCCCATGTGATCAGATTGGCTAGTTGTCTGTGTTTGTGGTTTCAGTCTGTCTGCCCTCTGAAGCCCTCTCTCAGCACTTACCCTTTTACTTGGGTTTCTCTTACCTTGGACGTGGGGTATCTCTTCACGGCTGCTGCAACAAAGCGCAGCCGCCACCCCTGACTTTGGACGTTGGGTAGCTCCTCTCGGCCACCGCCCCTGACCTCGGATGTGGGGTAGCTCCTCTTGGCCGCTTCTGTGCTGTCGCAGTCGCCACTCCTGAACGTTCAATGACTCTTTAACTCTTCTACATGTGTGCCTTGCAGGTTGTAGGAGATAAAAGTAACCACTGATACAGGGTCTTCTACAGACTCCTTAATTCATGTTCTTCAGTCAGCACCATGTCCAGAAAGATTTCAAGACCACTTACAGGACTTAAGTCATTGGTCACTGGAAATGTATCCAACCTCCAGCTCCTCTCTCTTTCTAGAGGTCAAGAGGGCAAAACTAAAATTTCCACCCCTCTAATCACAGATGTGGCTTCTCTCGAAACCAGATCAATCTGTAGATGCACTTCAAAGTCACCTCATTAACAGAACAAAAGACAGGAAATCACTTAGGAAATTCCAGTGGCTTTAGGAATTCTATGCCAGAAAGACCACATCTATTTTTCTTCTTATATATCATAATATCATAATAAGTGAAAGTGAAAGTTACTCAGTCCTGTCTGACTCTTCACAACCCCATGGACTATACTGTCCTTGGAATTCCAGGAATTCCAGGCCTGAATACTGGAGTGAATACCCTTTCCCTTCTTCAGTGGATCTTCACAACCCAGGGACTGAGCCCAGGTCTCCTACATTGCAGGTGGATTATTTACCAGCTGAGCCACAAGGGAAGCCCAAGAATACTGGAGCCTATTCCTTCTCCAGCAGATCTTCCCAACCCAGGAATCAGATCAGGGTCTCCTGCACTGCAGGGGCATTCTTTACCAACTGAACTATCAGGGAAGCCCAATATGATAATAAGGCAGTCCTGAATTCCCAAGTTGACAAGTTTAGCAGAAACCTTGCAGTCTAGGAAAGCATATATTCAGAGTAAAGGTCTCCTTCTGTTAGAACAGATCACTCCATTTCTATGATGAACATGATTTACCAGGTAGGTAACTGATACCCTGGGAAATAATGCCATTTTGGAAGTTGTGTTAATCTTAAACTCCTCCACTGCTAAGTCACCTTTGTTGAGCATTCTCATGGAACACCAATGTCCTCACATTCTGTGCCCATTCAGAGAGATCTGTACACAGATTTTTTCAACAGATCTTGTTATCTATTTTCTAATCATATTTTGTTCTTCCAAGTCTTTGACCATCCTGTCAAAATATTAACTGTATCTCATGAATTGATGCAGACATGTACCTCTGGTCATCTGTCATTTCAGGCAAAAGGATCAACCAGGTATACTGCTTGAAATTCTGCCTACTTGACAATATTTCCAATCATCATTGCCCTTCAGAGTTATCCCACATAACACTGTAGCACTGTAACTGTCCAGTTTTCAATGCTGTGTGTATATATCATGCAGAATCATTTGTAAACCAATCCTGCATTTGTTTTTCATTAAACTTATTCTGGGAAACTCCTCATGAGCCTAGAGTTACAAGTAGGGAGAGAGAAGGCAATATATCAGGAGTGGTGACCATAGGCATCTAGGTCAGTCCTTTATGGAATTTACTTGTGTCTTTAGGATTTGCTTGAGCCTAGTTCTGGGTGTATCAGTTCCATTTGATGATGAAAACTGCTGTCCATTTTTAACTCTGTGGCTGAGTGGCCAGGAAACACTCAGTTCAAGTTGTATGATAACTAAAGAGGGGCATAATCAAAGGAGCAAAGTCCTTGTAGAAGAAATAAAGCATTGGATCCAGACCTTAAGTGGAAAGCTTAGCCTTAAGTCAGGGCAGATATATTTTACCTTGGTAATTAGAGAAAATGCTATGTAAGTTCATATTATGAAAGTTTAGCTGTAGAAAAGGAAGTTTTACTTTATTGGCTTATATTTTTCCAGTAAGATTTAAGATAATGTCAAAATTTTCAAAATTCATTTTCCAAAATCAACTCCAATAACACTTTTACCAATAAACCATCCCTGTCTGCCTGATTTGCTTTCAGTAAATATATTATTTATTTCATAGCAGCCTTTTTCACTTCTATTCTTTTTTAGACCACATTATGATATTTTTTCCTCTTTCCTTATGATGTATATGGTATCCCTTAAGTGCAGAAAATGTTTCTTGTTATATTTCCAGTGTTTTCCATTATGCAGCATAATTGTCCATATTTTCTGAATAAATAAATGAATAGAAAATATAGGTCAAGCATTACACAGAGAATTAAGCACTGTGCCAAACTTAATTCTCACCTATAGATTCAAAATTTTCTCAGGATAATTATGATTAGCTCATACAATCAGAAATACTTTTTTGAGAAATAAAAAAGCATAAGAAGTTGCTGAAAGATCAGACATTACCAAAAATTAACCTGCCTTACATTATCATGAAAGTGAAAGTCGCTCATTTATGTCCGACTCTTTGCAACCCCATGGGCTATAAAGTCCATGAAATTCTCCAGACCAGAATACTGGAATGGGTAGATTTCTCCTTCTCCAGGGGATCTTTCCAACCCAGCTATTGAACCCAGGTCTCCTGCATTGCAGACGGGTTCTTTACCGTCTGAGTCACAAGGGAAACCCAAGAATACTGGAGTGGGTGTCCTATCCTTTCTCCAGTGGATCTTCCCGACCCAGGAATCCAGCCAGCGTCTCCTGCATTGCAGATGGATTCTTTACCAACTGAGTTATCATAGAATTTACCAATTAAGATATCAGCTATCAGTTGAGCTATCAGAAATATGTTACCATGTATTATAAAAATAATATATATCCTGGTAAACAAAATAAATGGAAAAAATTGCTTCTTTCCACAGAGGGGAGATGTTATGATCTGGGTATTGAAAGTTAATTAGCCTAAAATGAAAAGACCATATAGTTTATGTCTTCTATATTTTAAATTAATATTTTATTATTTCAATCCAGAATGGTTTTTTTTTTTTTTTTGCAAACTTTTACTGAAATCTCTAGAACTGAAAATTTATTTTCATGTATGTTCTATTCCTTAAAAGTACAAACATTAGG
Organism: Dama dama; assembly: GCF_033118175.1. Classification (NCBI taxonomy): domain Eukaryota; kingdom Metazoa; phylum Chordata; class Mammalia; order Artiodactyla; family Cervidae; genus Dama; species Dama dama. Next base: position 5,225,037 of record NC_083681.1, read on the forward strand.
CAAAAATATTTTTTACACTTGACAAGACTATTCTGTTAAAATGATAACTTTATATAACTTTACAAAAGCTTTCTTATAACAAGAGTAGTAATGGGATCTCAATGCATATATTGGTCTATTTTTGTTTCTGTTGCAAGAATTAACTCATGTACATTTTTCATATTCATTTTACTGCAAGGCATTTCTCACTAAATTTTACATAAAGATATTTTTGTTCAATGATGCAACTACTTTAAAATTGTTTATATGGAGAGCAAACTATTTTTATTCTAGTGCTTATTTAGTCTAATATATAGCTTAAGAAAAACTGTTTTTACATGCACATTTATATTTATTAACACAGAATTGTTTCTATATTTATATTAACAAGCACACCTATAAAATAAACTAGTCTTAAAAGTTATTTATATGTAGTTAATTATACATAGCCAAAGTTTAATGTTTCAGCTTAGTGAAACATTATTTACTTGTCTAATTGATCTAGATTTTAAACATTTCTGTGATGATTTAAAGATGGTCGGATGCAAAGAATTATTTTGTGTCATATTGATACTATATAAAATATGAACCATATGCAAAATACTACATGTTTTAGAAAAAATAATTAGTCTTTGACAAAGTTCACATTCATTTGTACATCACTAGAACTGAAAAAAAAATAGCCCATTAGAAACATGCATTTATGGGTAAACATAGTAAGAAAATAATTTTTATTTTAGTCTCTAACACATAACCTCATTCATGAATTGTGAAAAGATCAAGAAAGTTGATCAATCTATATATGGATAGAAATTATTCAAAATGAGTTAGATATTTTAAAAAAGATAGATATTTATCCAAAAAAATCAATATATATATATATATGTATCTGATACCTCATATATATATCTGATACCTCTCTTTACTTAAGTTTCATTTGTAAAGTGGCACAATGATAGCAAACTTCAAAAGATTCCTTTAAAATGAAATCACATATGTATGTGTTAGCACTGTACATGATCATAGCAAGCACTCTTTCTAAGTTAGCAATTAATAGCTTGCTATCATCTGTTAATACACAAGTAAAGGGGAGGACAAAAGTCAGGCATCAGTTTCCTCCTATTATCTCACCTAATATAAAAGAAATCTTTAGCAGTCACTTCTTGTCTCATTTCTATGTAGGTGCATATTGCTGTGCTTGTGTGCTAAGTAATTTCAGTTGACTCCAACTCTTTGGGACCCTATGGACTATAACCTGCTAGGCTCCTCTGTCCATGGGATTCTCCAGGCAAGAATACTGGAGGAGGTTGACATGACCTCCTTCTCTGCTGGCTCAACAGTAAAGAACCCGCCTTCAATGCAGGAGCTGCAGGAGACATGGGCTGGATCCCTAGGTTGGAAAGATCCCCTGGAGGAGGGCATGGCAACCCACTCCAGTATTCTTGCCTGGAGAATCCCATGAACAGAGGAGCCTGGAAGGTTACAGTTCATAGGGTTGCAAAGATTTGGAGATGACTGAAGAGACTTAGCCTGCATGCACCTCCAGGGGATCTTCCCAACCCAGGCATTGAACTTGCATCTCTTACATCTCCTTCATTGACAGGTAAGTTCTTTACCACTGGCACCACTTGGGAAAACCCAGATATTGCTGTAGTCCTCGACTTTGAGACATTTTAGCCCTTGTTAACTGGAAAAAAAAAAAAAAAGTGCAATCATAAGAGCTGTGAGTTGAGTTTTGTTCAGTGTCTTACTGAAGACTATAGACCTGAAGACAGCTTCTAAGATTCCTCTGAGGAAATCCTCTGAAGACATAGGGGAAGCAGCCAGTGTATATGTGATTTTGGCTAGGTGATACATGTAGTAAAGCATACATTTTGACAAAAGACAACTGTTGTTAATAGTAATGAGGATCAGATATCTCAGATAATGATTTTAGTGATTTTCTGTGTATGGGAAGATGCAAAAAATGTGAATTTATTAATATTTTTCCTGAAATATATATGTAAAATTATCTACGGTCTTATTTTGCCTGTTTCCCCAAAGGGCAGAGTGTTTTTTGTTCTGAATTCCTTTGATAGCTTACTGTAGTGGCTAATGACTTAATCCTTGTAAAACCAGATGGTGAGTGGCACTCCATGTTTACACTCCGGGTAAAGAAAGTTAACTTAGGAAATAAATCAGTGATCATATTGTGATGATGAATTATTTTTCTGATTACACATAGTAAATAGTAAAGTCTATCATTTTTGCATTTCCATGTAAAACAACTTACAAACTGGAGTGAATACACTAATAATTTTATTAAGGATTACAGTAGGCAGAAATATAAAATAGCCCCTAATAGTTGTGACTATCCTTTATAATCTTTATCCATTAAGGGCAGGTGGGTCTCATTTAGCCAGAGTGGCCCCATTTTAATAAATGTATAGAGATTAGAGAAAGGAGGAGATTCAAAGTATAAGAAGAAAAGATGATAGAAAGTTCTGTGTGGCAAAAACCTGAGAGTGACCTCTGAGAGCAGGTCTAAACAACAGATAGCAAGAATACAGGGACTTCAGTCAAAAAATTGCAGGAAAATTAATTTTCCAACAAATTAAGAGAACTTGGAAGTGGATATTTCCCTATTTGAGTTCCAGATAAGGACACACTCAGTCAACATTTGAGTTAAGCCTTATGAAACTCCAAGCAGAACACCCAGCTAAATTATGCAAGATTCCCATGGAAACTTTTATATTTCAAGCCAACTTTGTGTAATCTGTTGCATAACAGTATAAAACAAATAAAAGTGTATATGACTGGTTCTTTTAATTTGACATATAATTTGAGGGTATTTGTAACAGACACTGTCATAGAGCTTGCTGTTTACAAAGGTGAAGGCTTCTGATTTTGTCATTTTCTAATTATTTGGTAGAAAATAGGTGAAAAGAATCATAAGACATTCAAGAAGAGGGTAAGAGAGACTTTGGAAGCAGGAATATTCTATTCTCAAAAACTACTTTCTGGGACTAAATACCAGAGGGATGCTGAGGGGAAGGGAGGCACAATTCAACAAAAGACCACATTGAGAAATTTCCTTTTGAGATCATTGCTTAGAAACCAACTTTGAATCAGGCATGACTAATAACTTTTCCTCTGTGTGATGTCTGGAATTCACTGGATATATGGGCTGTGCTATGCTGTGCTTATTCGCTCAGTTGTGTCTGACTCTTTGTGACCCCATGGATTGTAGCCCACCAGGCTCCTCTGTCCGTGGGAATTCTCTAGGCAAGAATACTGGAGTGGGTTACTGTACCTTCCTCCAGGCGATCTTTCCAACCCAGGGATCAAACCCAGGTATCCTGCATTTGAAAGAGGATTCCTTACCATCTGAGCCACCCTGGAAGCTCCACTGGATATGTATGCCCTTTTTAGTCCTGTAAGGCAGTACTTTTCAAAGTGCGGTCCTTTATCTGGCCATCATGCACTTTCTCTTAGTACTGGTGAGGAAGCGGAGTAATTAGATTAGTGGAACCTGAACCTATGCAGGAGGTCAGAGGTCCTTCCTAGAAATGGTAAAGGCCAGGAAAGTTGTTAATATTAACAACAGCAGGATGAGTTTTGCAAGATATTGTTATATTGTTATAATATTTGTTCTCTAATTTAATGTGGAAAAAAATCAAGAGTCTGGTAGTAAGGAAATTTCCCCAACTCCCACGACAAATCTACTGAAGCAAAATCTCTGGAGGTGAGGCCCAGCAAAGCTAAGCTGTTATTAAGTTCTCTGATAATGGTTCTCTACCACGCTATATTAGAGAAGCAATGCCACAGAATTATATTTTCAATTCTATTCTGTTCCTGATAATGTGGATAATTTTCTTGGTCTTTGCTTTCCTTGGGAAAAAAATATCTGATATCTCATGATATCCACTCAGCTGATTGACCTGCTTCCTCTCCAGTAAGACAGAGATTCCTGAGCTCTTATTCTGACTCAGTAGATCTGCTATTTTTTTTTTTTTTTATCAGATGGTATTCAGTCATATCAAAATTTAATTGATTCCCTGAGGAATCACACATTACCTAGCTGGATGGCAGAACATTTATTAACTCTTAACAGGAGAAGGAAAAGGCAACCCACTCCAGTATCCTTGCCTGGAAAATCCCACGGACAGAGGAGCCTGGCTGGCTACAGTCCATGGGGTTGCAAAGAGTCATACATGACAGGACGACTTTCCACTTTCACCAGGATACTACACCACAATGACAATATATCTCAGAAAGAGAAAGATGAATATTAACAAAATGGCTTAGCTCTAAGAAGGAGACTGTTTTAATCTGAAGATATCATGACATGAAAAGGAAAAAAAAAAAAAAAAAAAACTGATAGCAAAAGGCAGAATATGGACTGTCATCTACTATTTGTTTTCCTTCATGGAGAACATCATTTCATGTAACTCTTTAGCTTCCTATCAACCAAGTGGCTCTGTTCAGTGTTTCCTCATGATTTCACCTGGGTCATGCACTTTCGTCTAGAATACCACAGAACTGATACTGCATTTTTTCATTGCATCATTCTGTTGTGGTACACTGCGTTGGTTTGCTCCTTTATATGTAGACTTATGAAGTATTTAGTGAAGATAAAAACTTTGGCTACCTTTATTATAAAGTTACATGTATTCTCTTCTCAAATGATAATTTATAGGAAATACTTTGATATCACATAAAATTCTGTTCCTCATTCTCACTTTCTTCCATCCAACATTTTAGCATCCATTGATAATTTTATATTGTCTGAATTTTTATTGTGATTGCCAAATAGTGATAATCTGATTCCATCATTCTTTCTACATTTTACTGTAGAAATAGTCTCTTCTGGTTATTTATTTACTTGGACACTTTCTCATATATAGATTTCTTTTTTTTTTTTTTTTTTTCAAGTATGAAAGAGGAAATTAATAGCAACACAATAATAGTGGGAGACTTTACGAGACAGGTGCTTTAGCCAACTAAGCCACAGAAGTGGGAGACTTTAATACCCCACTCACAACTATGGATAGATCAACTAAACAGAAAATTAACAAGGAAACACAAACTTTAAATGACACAATGGACCAGCTAGACCTAATTGATATCTATAGGACATTTCACCCCAAAACAATCAACTTCACCTTTTTCTCAAGTGCACACGGAACCTTCTCCAGAATAAATCACATCCTGGGCCATAAATCTAGGCTTGGTAAATTCAAAAAAATTGAAATCATTCCAGTCATCTTTTCTGACAACAGTGCAGTAAGATTAGATTTCAATTACAGGGAAAATATTGTTAAAAATCCATTTATTTTTATTAGTTGGAGGCTAATTACTTTATAATATTGTAGTGGTTTTTGCCATACATTGACATGAATCAGCCATGGATTTACATGTATTCCTCATCCCGTTCTGAAACTAGAGCTCATTTATAGATTTCTAATTTATTTAGTATATTACAATCAATTGTTGTTATTATACACTTTCTGCTCAAATTGCTTCACATTTGGCTGTTCAGTTCACTTCAGTCACTCAGTCGTGTCCAACTCTTCACGCCCCCATGAATCGTAGCACACCAGGCCTCCCTGTCCATCACCAACTCCCGGAGTTTACTCAAATTCAAGTCCATTGAGTCGGTGATGCCATCCAGCCATCTCAGGCTCTGTTGTCCCCTTCTCCTCCTGCTCCCAATCCTTCCCAGCATCACGGTCTTTTCTAATGAGTCAACTCTTCACATGAGATGGCCAAAGTATTGGAGTTTCAGCTTCAGCATCAGTCCTTCCAATGAACACCCAGGACTTATCTCCTTTAGGATGGACTGGTTGGATTGCCTTGCAGTCCAAGGGACTCTCAAGAGCTCCTTTAATCTAACTCCTGTGTCTTTATGTCATGTCCTCATCATTTCTGAGTGCTTTCTTTTATTTGGCAAAAAAAGATGTTCTAGGTTTATCTTTTACTTTCCCTAACCCAAGACTGCATCATTTTAAAAGAAACTTTGAGTTATTTTACTGAAGAATGTAATCAACAAGCTAGTTCTATGTTATAGGTGTGCTACTGACGTGTTTTTTTCAGGGGCCTTCACAATATACAGAATTATAACACAGACCTTTTGCATATATAAATATTCTTCTCTCTATCCAATATATATTTTTATCTTTACTACACTGAAATCCATGAGATTATGATAGTAACACAAATTCTAGTGCAATACTCCAGGGTTCATTCTATACTTGGCTCTTTTCATATTTCTAACACTCTTTACTGAGGGTAAAAAATCTGGATTCCATTGTATTCAGTATAGTTTCTTATTTGCTTAACATCCCTGTGTGTAGCCAGAAGGCCACCTAAAGGTTTTGAGGAGTTCTAAAAATATTTTTGTGGGTCATCTATCTACATTAATAATACAATTTAAAATTTTAAAAAATTCATAAGTACATATAAAGCTTAGAGATATATTAATGAAGACTTATTAGTTTACTCTCATATTAGTGACTCAGATATTCACCACATTTCTAGACACTACCTCTTCCTGTTCAGATCCCAAACCCATCTATTACGGTTCTTTGTTAAATGTATGATTCCTGATTAATATGGCTAATTTATCTCCCAGGAAAAAGGTGCAAGATGTTATTGCTAACAAGAAGATTTTACTAACCTGTTGGTATTGAAAAAAAGTAGATTTATTATTTCTGCAACACACTATTAATTTCTAGTTACTGCTGATTGTATAATTTCTCATGATGCTGAATCATCCATGCATATTGTTTGCCAGTGACTTTCAAAGTTTGTCACCATATTTTATTGATATAAATCATAGATGCAAGTCTCACCCAAAGTGTGCAGGAAAAAAATATGAATGATAATTCACTTACTATGTCATGTGAAATTTACAACACAAAATTTTCTAGTAAAACTATGGTGGAAAAGTATATTCTTCAATCCTGTTTTCTATTGAACTCTATGGCCTGTAATCATTGAAATCTTAGAACAAAATCTCTCAATGTTACCATATTTCCTTGCTTTTCTGCTTTCCATGCCAGCATCAGAAAGAGTAGGTGAGTTGCCTTGCAGAGAGCAAGAAGAATGGCCCCATTTAGACATGAAATGCCTGTATCTTATCTACTATATCTTAAGACCGATAGAGGAAACTATTATCTCATATAATTTGCCAGTTCAGTTCAGTTCAGTTCAGTTGCTCTGTCATGTCTGATTCTTTGAGACCCCATGGACTTCAGTATACCAGGCTTCCATGATCATCACCAACTCACGGAACTTACTCAAACTCATGTCCATAGAGTCAGGGATGCCATCCAACCATCTCATCCTCTGTCATCCCCTTCTCCTCCCACCATCAATCTTTCCCAGCACCAGTGTCTTTTCCAATGAGTCAGTTCTTCACATCAGGTGACCAAAGTATTGGAGTTTCAGCTTCAGCATCAGTCCTTCCAATGAATAGTCAGGACTGATTTCCTTTAAGATTGACTGGTTTGATCTCTTTGCAGTCCAAGGGACTCTCAAGAGTCTTCTCCAACACCACAGCTCAAAAGCATCAAATCTTCAGTGGTCAGCTTTCTTTATGGTCCAACTCTCACATCTGTACATGACTACTGGAAAAACAATAGATTTGACTAGACAGAGCTTTGCTGGCAAACTAATGTCTCTGCTTTTTAATATGCTGTATAGGTTCGTCATAGCTTTTCTTACAAGGAGCAAGGGTCTTTTGATTTCGTGATTGCAATCACCATCTACAGTGATCTCAGAGCCAAAGAAAATAAAGTCTGACACTGTTTCCACTGTTTCCCCATCTGTTTGCCGTGATGTGATGGGACAGGATGCCTTGATCTTTTGCATGTTGCATTTTAAGCCAGGTTTTTCCCTCTCCTCATTTACTTTCATCAAGAGACACTTTAGTTCTTATATTTCTGCCGTAAGAGTGGTGTCATCTGTGTATCTGAGGTTATTGATATTTTTCCTGGAAATCTTGGTGCCAGATTGGGCTTTAGCCAGCCTGGCCTTTCACATGATGTACTCTACATCACCACCAAAAACATTCCAGAATTTTCCATGAAACTTCCAGATGTTCAAGATGGATTTTAAAAAGGTAGAGGAACCAGAGACCAAATTGACAACAACAACTGGGTCATTGAAAAAACAAGAGACTTCCAGAAAAACATCCAGTTCTGCTTTATTGACTACACCAAAGCCTTTGACTGTATGGATCACAAAAAACCGTGGAAAATTCTTCAAGAGATGGAATACCAAACCACCTGACCTTCCTTTTGAGAAACCTGTATACAGGTCAAGAAGCAAAAGTTAGAACTGTACATGGAACAACAGACTGATTCCAAATTGGGAAAGGAGTAAATCAAGGCTGTATATTGTCACCCTGCTTATTTAACTTATATGCAGATTACATCATATGAACTGCTGGACTGGATGAAGCACAAGCTGGAATCAAGATTGCTGGGAGAAATATCAATAATTTCAGATAGGCAGATGATACCACCCTTATGGCAGAAAAACAAGAAGAATGGAAAGAGACTTTTAATGAAAGTGAAAGAGGAGAATAGAAAAGCTGGTTTAGAATTCAACATTCAGAAAACTAAGATCTTGGTATCTGGTCTGATCACTTTATGGCAAATAGATGGGAAAAAAATGGAAATAGTGAGAGACTTTATTTTCTTGGGCTCCAATATCACTATAGATGGTGACTGCAACCATGAAATTAAAAGACACTTGCTCCTTGGAAGAAAAGCTATGACAGACCTAGACAGTATATTAAAAAGCAGAGATATTAGTTTGCTGACAAATATCAATCTATCAAAGCCATGTTTTTTTTTCCAGGAGTCATGTATAGATGAGAGAGTTGGACCATAAAGAAAGCTGAGCACTGAAGACTTGATGCTTATGAACTGTGGTGTTGGAGAAGACTCTTGAGAATCCCTTGAACTGCAAAGAGATCAAACCAGTCAAACCTAAGGGAAATCAGTCCTGAATATTCTTTGGATGGACTGATGCTAAAGCTGAAGCTCCAATACTTTGGCCACCTGATATGAATAACTTACTCATTGGAAAAGACCCTGATTCTGGGAAAGATTGAAAGCAGGAGGAGGTAGGGAGGGCAAAGGATGAGATGGTTGGATGATATAACCGACTAAATGGACTTGAGTTTAATCAGGCTCTGGGAGTTGATGATGGCCAGGGAAGCCTGCCATATTGCAGTCCATGGGGTCACAAAGAGTCAAACATGAGTGAGCAACTGAACTAACTAATTAAACTCTGCATAAGTTAAATAAACAGGATGATAATATACAGCCTTGATGTACTCCTTTCCCAATTTGGAACCAGTTCATTGTTCCATCTCTGTCTCTAATTGATGTTTTTTTACCTACATGCAGATTTCTTTGGAGGCATGTAAGTTGGTCTGGTATTCCCTTCTTTTTAAGAATTTTCCACAGTTTGTTGTGATCCACAGTCAAGGGCTTAGGTGCAGTCAATAAAGCCAAAGTAGATGTTTTAGTGAAACTCTCTTGCTTTTTCTATGATCCAGGGGATGTTGGCAATTTGATCTCTGGTTCCTCTGCCTTTTCTAAATCCAGCTGGAACTTCTGGAAGTTCTTCTTGGAGAATTTTGAGCGTTGATTTGCTAGCATGTGAAATGAGTGCAGTTCTGTGGTAGTTAGAACATTCTTTGGCATTGCCTTTCTTTGAAATTGGAATGAAAACTGGCCTTTTCCAGTCCTGTGGCCACTCCTGAGTTATCCAAATTTGCTGGCATATTGAGTGCAGCACTTTAACAACATCTTCTTTTAGGATTTGAAAAAGCTCAGCTGCAATTCCTTCATCTGCCCGGGTTTTGTTCATAGTGATGCTTCCTAAGGCCCACTTGACTTCTCATTCCAGGATAGCTGGCTCTAGGTGAGTGATACACCATCGTGGTTATCTGGGTCATTAAGATTTTTTTTTTATATAGTTCTTCCGTGTATTCTTGCCACCTCTTCTTAATAACTTCTGTTAGATCCATACCGTTTCTGTCCTGTATTGTCCCCATTTACCCGTGATAGAGCACAAAACTTGTTGATGGTTATGAACGCTTTTGGAGGATAGGCTGAGATTCTCTTGGAGGAATTCCTGATATGAAATGGCATTTCGTGAAGAGATACCAGTGGTGGCAGACTTTCCACAGCCCTCAAATGTTGATTAGAGGAGCATGGTGATCAAATGGTAGAAAAGGAAGAGGCAGTGTACTGGTCAAATATTTGATTCAAGTCAGTTAAGTCTGTTGCCAGAGTTGTGAAATATCCTCAGCAATAAGTGTAGAACTCAGCATGTCAGTATATTTTTCATGCATAAATCTCTCAATCCATTTTAAAAAGTAGGTCTTTCGGGAGCAATTTTTTCACTCGCTGCTCCCCTGAAACCATGGAGAAGCTAAAGGGCTCAAGGAAGATCCCATAGTCATGGATCCTTATAGTCTTGTTTTGTCACACTTGCGAATGGAGAGAAATAGATTAGAAAAGGCTACAGTGGAAGAAACAGGGGTAGTCAAATGTGGTTCCTAGTCTAGACTTAGAGTACTTTTCATGGACAATGCTGCAAATAATGACAGCCCAAAGACTCAGGCTCCTGAAATTCTTGCCTTAAGCAAGTATCCTACATACCTAGATCTAGGGTATTCTGTGCAGACAAAATTCCTAAACACTCCAAGTCACTCTATGCTCAGGAGTCCTCCTGCCTCAGGCTTAGCCACCTTCACTCTTTCTTTCAAACTGCTGTGACAGCTTTCCCGAGTTTCTCACCACGCCTGAGCTGTTATCTTGTCTCCATAACTTTTAGTCATTTGAAATTTTTAATATTTAAGCTCTATTCAAAATTTCTATTATAAACTCTGGTGTATGAAACTGAATATCATCTTACACAGATGTTTCAGTCACCACCAATTATTTCCTTGAGGAACATTCATAGAAATTGATTTGCTAAGTTGAAATATAAATTGTAAAGCTTAAGTAGAATTAAAGAGGGTTTGCATGATATCTATGAGATTTAACTCAAAAACACATCTGCTACATTTTACACTCACTATATGCATTTTTACTTTACACTGTTTCATATTCAAGAAATTAATATCTTTCTGTTTTAGTTAACTGCTTTTATTTTTTTTTATTATTTTTAGTGAATTTGTACTTTTGCTTTATTTTTTCAGAAATGTTAGTAGTATACTTGAATGATATTTCCAATTCAGTTGGAAACCTATGTAAAGAAAATGCCTTCTGACCTAGTAAGTCTTGTATCAGAATGATTTTGCACCTAGTTCTAAGGGACACATAAAATAATCTCAAAATTGTATTGACATTTTTTCTCTATGGAAATAATTTGAAGACAACAAAATATCCTAGAATTCTGCAGAGATTGTGGTTACATGTAAATATTCAAAGACAAAATAAATTTAGATGTATATATTACATGTAATAAATATGACCATATCACTTTGAAATATATCTTTAATTTGATATGTCATGTTTTATTATTCCAGTTAAGGATGTTATAATAACATTTACACATTTTATAAAATTTGATTGACATCACAATTTTATCAAAAATGATTTGTTCAACTGTAGGACATTGAGTAGTTTATTACTCTCCTTTAAAAATATCTCATGTTCTGTTACTAAAACCAGACAAAAATGTCACAGAAAAAAAAAAAAAAGAAGAAGACCAGTATCACAGATGAACAGAGACACAGAAATCCTTAACAAAATACTAGCAAAAATATTTCAACAATACACTAAAGGCTCATACACCATGATCAAGTGGGATTTACCCCAGGAATATAAGGATATATCAACATATGCAAATCAATGACATACACTACATTAACAAACTGAAGAATAAAAACTATATGATCAACTCAATAGATGCAGAAAATGCTTTTGACAAAATTCAACACCGACTTATTATAACACATAAAAAATAAAACTTCTCCAGAAAGTGGACATAGAGGGAACATAGCTCAATATAATGAAGGCCATATATGACAAACCCACAGCAAACTTCATTTTCAATGGTGAAAAACTGAAAGCATACTCTCTGAGATCAGGAACAAGAGAAGGATTTCCACTCTTACTGTTTTGATTCAACACAATTTTGGAGGTCCTAGCCATGGAAATCAGAGAAGGAAAAAAAAAAAAAAAAAATGAAAAGGAATCCAAATTGGGGAAGAAGAAGTAAAACTGTCCTTGTTTGCAGGTGACATGATACTTTACATGGAAATTCCTAAAGATTTTATCAGATAAATAAAGTACCTTTAGTTTTGCTGTTCAGTCACTAAGTCCTGTTCAACTCTTTATGACCTAATGGGATGCAGCACCACAGGCTCCCCCGTCTTTCAACATTTCCCTGAATTTGCTAAAATTCATGTCCATTGAGTCAGTGATGGTACCTAGCCATCTCATTCTCTGCTGCCACCATCTCCTGCTGTCCTCAATCTTTCCCAGAATCAGGATCTTTTCCAATGTGTTGGCTCTTCGCATCAGGTGGCCAAAGTATTGGAGCTTCTACTTCAGCATCAATCTTTCCAATGAATATTCAGGATTGATTTCCTTACCGTCCAAGGGACTGTCAAGAGTCTTCGCCAGCACTACAATGCAAAAACATCAGTTATTCAGTGTTTAGCCTTCTTTATGTTCCAACTCTCATATCTGTACATGACTACAGGAAAAACCATAGTTTGACTATGTGGAACTTTGTCCGCAAAGTGATGTCTCTGCTTTTTAGTATGTTGTCTAGGTTTGTCATAGTGTCTCTAAATTTCATGACTGCAGTCATCATCCTCAGCGATTATGGAGCCCAGGAGAATGAAATCTGTCACCGCTTCCACTTTTTTCTCCATCTAATTGCCATGCAGTGACGGAATGTCATGACCTTAGTTTTTTGAATGTTGAGTTTTAAGTCAGTATTCTTGTTCTTCTCTTTCACTTTCACCAAGAGACCCTTTAGTTCTTCCACTCTGCCATCATAGTGGTGTCATCTGCATATCTGAGGTTGTTGGAATTTCTTCTGGCAATACTGATTCCAGCTTGTGCTTCAGGAAGCCTGGCATTTTGCATGATGTACTCTGCAAACTGACTTTTCAGCTGGCGCTACTGGTAAAGCACCCGTCTGCCAATGTAGGAGACATAAAAGACATATGTTTAATCCCTGGGTTGGGAAGATCTTCTGGAGGAGGGCAGGGGCACATGAAAATCCACTCAAGCATTCTTTCTTGGAGAATCCCATGGACAGAAAATCTTGGTAGTCTACATTCCATAAGGTTTCAAAGAGTCATGACTGAAGCTACTTAACAAACTCACAACTTAACACACACACAATGAGAGTAAATAAGCAGGACAATAATATACAGCCTTATCATACTCCTTTCCCAATTTTGAATGAGTGTTGCTCTATGTCTGATTCTAACTGCTGCTTCTTGACCTGCATACAGATTTCTCAGGAGACAGGTAAAGTTGTCTGATATTTCTGTTTCTTTAAAAATGCCCCATAGTTTGTTGTGACAAATATATTTTCTTTTCTTCATTGTTTTCTCTTGCTCTTTCATCAGCTATTAGTGAAGCCTTCTCAAAGAACCACTTTGTCTTATATTTCTTTTTCTTTGGTATAGTTTTGGTCACTGTCTCCTTTACAATATTTCAATCTTCCATCCATATTTCTTCAGGTGCTCTATATACCAGATCTAATCCCTTGAATCTGTTTGTCACCTCCACTGTATGATCATAAGAGATTTTGATTTAAATTATAAGTGAATGACCTAATGGTTGTACATACTTTCTCAACTCAAGCCTGGATTTTGCAAAAAGGAGCTTGTGATCTGACTCACAGTTAGCTCCCAGTCTTGCTTTTGCTGACTGTACAGTTTCTTCATCCTCAGCTGCAAAGAAAAAAATCGACCTGCATATTGACCATCTGGTGTTTATGTGTAGAGTCGTCTCTTGTGTTGTTAGAGAAGGGTATTTGCTATGACCTGTGAGTTCTCTTGACAAAACTCTCAGACTTTTCCCTGCTTCATTTGGAATTCTAAGGCCCAACTTGCCTGTTACTCTAGATATCTCTTTGCTTCCTACTTTTGAATTCCAGTACTCTTTGATGAGAAGGACATCTTTTTTTTTTTTCTTTTTTGGTGTTAGTTCTAGAAGATGTTGCAATTCTTTATAGAACCTGTCCACTTCAACTTCTTTTGCATTAGTGGTTGGGGCATAGACTTGAATTACTGTGATATGGAATGGTTTGCCTTTTAAATGAACTGAGATCATTTAGAAAGAAAGAAAGAAAGACAAGAAAAAAAAAAAAAAACAATTAAAAAAAAAAAGAGGGGTTGGAAGATCTAAATGAACATTTCTCCAAAGAAAAAATATAGATGACCAAGAGGCACATGATAAGATGCCAAACATCACTAATTATTAGAGAAATGCAAATCAAAACTACAATGAGACATCACTTCATACCAGTTAGAAAGGTCATCATCAATCTACAAACAGTAAATGTTGGGTAAGGTGTGAAGAAAAGAGACTCCTATACTGTTGGTCAGAATGTAAATAGGTAGAGCCACAGCTTAGAACAGTATGGAACCTCTTAAAAAATTAAAATTAAACTTAACATATGATCAAGCAATCTTACTCCTGGGTATATATCCAGAATAAATCATAATTTTAAAAAATTACAAATAACAAAGCATTCATTGCAGCACTATTTCCAACAGCAAGGGTATGTAATTAAACTAAATGCCCATAGGTGGAGGAATGGATAAAGATGTGGTATGTGTATACAATGAAAATCTTACTCAAACTAAAAAAGAACAAAATACTGCCATTTGCAGAGACATGAGTGGACTTAGATACTGTCATAATGAATGAAGTAAGTCAGAGAAATATGTACAATATTGCTTATTTGTGGAATATAAAAAATGGTTTATATATATAATATAAAAAACATGTAAACAAATATACATTTTTACAAAGCAGAAATAGACTCAGTGATTTAGAAAACAAAATTATGATTACCAAGGGGTAAAGAAGGTGAGGAGGATATATTGGGAGTTTAGGACTGAGATATATACTATTATATATAAAATAGACAACTAATAAGAACCAACTATATATCACAGGGGAGACTGCTCAATACTCTTTAATGACCTATATGAGGAAAGAATCTAAAACAGAACATATATATGTATACATATGGTTGACTCATTTTGCTGTATAGCAGAAACTAACACAACATTGTAAATCAACTGTATTCCAATAAATATAAATATCTAGTTGAAATCATACTTCTTCCAATATTCATTGTATTTTATTTTTCTAAGGTTGGAATCTATTTTGCTTCTTGACTGAATTCACCTTTCTCTAGCTTTAATTTAGAAATTATGTACATGACTTTATTAATATATTGTATGTTATTCACTTTATTTTCAACAGCTAATTTCATTTTTCTACTTTTTTAAACATAAATTTAAAAAGGAAACTTTTACCAGATTGTACTTTTATTACTGTAAAATTCTACATTAAATGGAAGATAGCTTGTCTCTAAATACACAGAAAAAAAAAAAAATTAAAAGACTAGTGACTCATGCTTTAGTACATACACACAGGCAGAGGTTATAGTACTAAGACAAGCAGTGTAGGGGGGTGGAAATTAGGTCACTGAATAAAACTTCATATTCCTATGTTCTGATGAAAAAATTACCAGCTGAAGGAGAAAAGAAGCAGCTTCTTTATTCCAAATGTGTTCTGGATGGAGGATACATTCCCCTGAGAGGAAGTGGCATACAAAGAAATTCCATTTTCTGCTTAGTGGTTGAAATTTCATTAACTTAAAAGTAATAAGAAAAACGATGCCAATTAGGCTGGGAGGGTATGAGCACAGTATATTCCAAGATGTAAGAAATCACAACAAACTCCGTCTGAATGAATTCCAGAAAACATATGAAGGTGTTTCTGAATAGATGACGGAGGGTTTACTGTATTATACTTTGTTTTTTAATAAGAAGAATAGTCAGGTTCAGATTTGGAAAATAATGGACCTTGGTTGATATATTTAAAGCTTGCCTTAAATTCCTATTAGGGCTTCCCTCATGGCTCAGCTGGTAAAGAATTCACCTGCAGTGTGGGAGATCTGGGTTTGACCCCTGGGTTGGGAAGATTCCCTGGAGAAGGAAAAGGCTACTCACTCCGGTATTCCTGCCTAGAGAATTTCATGGACTGTGTAGTCTATGGGTCGCAAACATCTATTTCTGCTTTATTGACTATGCCAAAGCCTTCGACTGTGTGGATCACAATAAACTGTGGAAAATTCTGAAAGAGATGGGAATACCAGACCACCTGACTTGCCTCTTGAGAAACCTATATACCGGTCAGGAAGCAACAGTTAGAACTGGACATGACATCACAGACTGAATCCAAATCAGGAAAGGACTTCATCAAGGCTGTATATTGTCACCTTGCTTATTTAACTTATATGCAGAGTACATCATGAGAAATGCTGGGCTGGAAGAGGCACAATCTGGAATCAAGATTCCTGGGAGAAATATCAATAACCTCAGATATGCAGATGACACCACCCTTATGGAAGAAAGTGAAGAGGAACTAAAAATCCTCTTGATGAAAGTGAAAGAGGAGAGTGAAAAAAAAAAATGGCTTAAAGATCAACATTCAGAAAACTAAGATCATGGCATCTGGTCCCATTACCTCATGGGAAATAGATGGGGAAACAGTGGAAACAGTGTCAGACTTTATTTTTGGGGGGCTCCAAAATCACTGCAGATGGTGATTGCAGCAATGAAATTAAAAGACACTTACTCCTTGGAAGGAAAGTTATGACCAAACTAGATAGCAGATTAAAAAGCAGATACATTATTTTGCCAACAAAGGTCCGTCTAGTCAAGGCTATGGTTTTTCTAGTGGTCATGTATGGATGTGAGAGTCAGACTGTGAAGAAGGCTGAGTGCCAAAAAATTGATGCTTTTAAACTGTGGTATTGGAGAAGACTCGTGAGAGTCCCTTGGACTGCAAGACGATCCAACCAGTCCATCCTAAAGGAGATCAGTCCTGAGTGTTCATTGGAAGGACTGATGCTGAAGCTGAAACTCCCATACTTTGGCCACTTCATGCGAAGAGTTAACTGATTGGAAAAGACTCTGATGCTGGGAGGGATTGGGGGCAGGAGGAGAAGGGGACGACAGAGGATGAGATGGCTGGATGACACCACTGACTCGATGGACATGAGTTTGAGTGGACTCCGGGAGTTGGTGATGGACAGGGAGGCCTGGCGTGCTGCGATTCATGGGGTTGCAAAGAGTCGGATACGACTGAGCGACTGAACTGAATTGAACTAAATTCCTATTACAATACTTCTGCTTCTGGCAAGATGGAGTTAAGAAGAACAGCTGAACCCTTCCTACTGAAACAGTTAAAAGCATACAAAATATATAAAACGATGATTTACAAAACACCGGGCAAAAAAAAAAAAAAAAAAAAAAGTGAAGAAAATAAATCTTGCGACTCAAGAAATAACTTGAGATAGATCTTTGATTGCCCCAGCTTAGGAACAGAACATGCTTCTAGAGTGTGGTACAAGAAGGGAGAATTGCAGTAATTTTTAAGGACGTTCCTGAAGGAAAATCTAAAATTAAGAGTCCATGTATATTAAGGCTGCTATAGTTTGTGGACAGAGCATCAAAGAGGAGAAAGCTTCACAGAGATCTGTAGAGGATCCGCTCCAGTGTTCGACGATGTAAATATTGTGCATATCAGTGATGTGAAGTTTGTATTCGGAGATTACCGAGGTTTGGAAAATAAACAGAATTTGACAATTAAAGGATTAAAGAGAAAGAATGCACATAAGGCCTGGAATCCTACTTATTTCTTCTTGTCATATTGGAAAACCTAAGAGGAATTACATAAGGCACACAGAAAGATCTTTTTTGAGTAACTGTGAGCGATTAGCCTAGAATGAACACTTCACTGATCGTCTCTTCCAAATTGTACACATTGCTGTTATTCAGTCATTAAGTTGTGTCTGACTCTTTGAAACCCCATGAACTGCACTACATCAGACTATCACCCTCCTTATCTCACCATTTCCCAGAGTTTGCCCAAACTCATGTCCAATGAGTCAGTGATGCCATCCAACCATCTCATCCTCTTTCATCTCCTTCTCCTCCTGTCCTCAATCTTTCCCAGCATCAGGGCTTTTTCCAATGAGTCAGATCTTCCCATCTGATGGCTAAAAATTGGAGCTTCAACTTCAGCATCAGTCCTTCCAATGAGTATTCAGAGTTGATTTCCTTTAGGATTAATTTGTTTGATCTCCTGGCAGTCCAAGGGACTCTCAAGTAGCCTCCAAAAAAAAAGCCTTCTCCAGCACCACAATGCAAAAGCATCAATTCTTCAGGATTCAGCCTTCTTTATGGTCCAACTTTTACATCCATAGATGACTACTGGGAAAAATATAGCTTTGAATCTACTGATCTTTGTCGGATCCGTATACAACTCTCACTTTAATCTGCTGTCAATGTTTGTCAAGCTATCCTTCCAAGGAGCAAGCATCTTTGAATTTCATGACTGTCCTCAGTGATTTTGGAACCCAAGAAAATAATATTTGTCACTGCTTCCATACTTTTTCCCATCTATTTGCCACAAAGTGATGGGATTGAGTGTCATGATCTCTGCTGTGTTTTTCTTTTTTTTTTTAATGTTGACTTTTAAGCCAACTTTTTCACTCTCCTCTTTCACCCTCATCATCAAAAGGCTCTTTTGAAGGCTCCTTTGAACACTCAAAGAGTTCCTTTTCAATTTATTCCATTAGAATAGTATCTTTTGCTATCTGAAGTTGTTGATATTTCTCCTGGCAATCTTGAATCCAGTTTGTGATTCATCAAGCCCAGCATTTCACATAATACAGTCCATGGAATGCTCTAGGTCAGAATACTGGAGTGCATAGCCACTCCCTTCTCCAGGGCATCTTTCCAACCCAGGCATAAATCCCAGGTCTCCCATGCTGCAGGTGAATTCTTTACCAGCTGAGCTACCAGGGAAGCCCAATGTACTACGCATATTATTTAAATAAGCAGGCTGACAATATGCAGTCATGCTATACTCCTTTCCCAATTTTGAATCAGTCCATTGTTCCATATTCAGTTCTGACTATTGCTTCTGGACCCAAATACAGGTTTCTGAGGAGACAAGTAAGGTAGTCTGGTATTTCCATCTCTTTAAGAATTTTTCACAGTTTGTTATGATCCACAAATTAAAGGCTTTAGCAAAGTCAATGAAGCAGAAGTAGGTGTTTTTTCTGGAATTTCTTTGTTTTCTCAGTGATCCAGTGAATGCTGGCATTTTGACCTCTAGTTCCTCTGTCTTTTCTAAGCCCAGCTTGTACATCTGAAAGTCCTTCGTTCACATGCTGCTAAAGCCTAACATGAACAATTTTGAGCATAAACTTGCTACCATGTGAAGTGAGTACAATTGCATAGTAGTTAGTATATTCTTTGACACTGCTCCTCTTTGGGATTGGAATGAAAAGTGACTTTCCTGTCCTGTGGCCACTACTGAATTTTACAAATTTGCTGATATATTCACTACAGCACTTTAACAGCACAACATTCTAAGATTTTTATAACTTAGCTGTAATTTTAAATAGCTCAGCTATATCTTCCTTGACTATTCTTAAGTAGTGGCCTCACTGTAATTCTCTGTCACCTTACCCTGTCTGCTACTACATCACATGTATTGCTTTTATTTACTTATCTTTGCTGTATGCTTTCACCACGAAGATGTAAACTTTACACGGGACAGAGTTTGCTTAATTTTGATTGTGGTTTGCAATTAAGTAACTTTAATTGTGTTAATGAAGCTATATATGTTTATTATTTTTCAATAGATGGATTATAAACTACATATGCCCTTATAAAATATCATTTAGTAATAATATTCAATAGTGAAGGCTGTTCTGTGCTTAAAGCTATACTGTAGCTTATTTTCTTTATTTTTGTTTAAATCACCATTTCAAGTAATGCTGAAGGAAACATTCATGTATATAAACATTATTGTCTATGCCTCCTTATTTCTTCAAAATGCAAGGTTCATTTCAGCTTTCCTTCTAGCTGGCACTGAAACTAGGAAAATAGATGGTAATCAGTTAACATGATTTATTTTTCAAGATCATGGGCTTTTAGAATAAGTAACACTGGAATCAAGGTAAATTGGAAGTGGTCAAACAGAAGATGGCAAGTGGGAACATCAATATTTAAGGAATCAGTGAACTAAAATGGACTGGAATGGGTGAATGTGAGCAAGAATCTCTTAGAAAAAATGGAGTAGTCATCATAGTCAACAAAAGAATCCAAAATGCAGTATTTGGATATAATCTCAAAAATGAAAGAATGATCTCTGTTTGCTTCCAAGGCAAGCCATTTAATATCACAGTAATACATGTAACTCCATGGCTGATTCATGTCAGTGTATGACAAAACCCACTACAATATTGTAAAGTAATTAGCCTCCAACTAATAAAAATAAATGAAAAACAATAAAAATAAATAAATAAATAAAATGGTGACTTTCAAGTCTGGCACTGTAAAAAAAAAAAAAAAAAAAAAAAAATCACAGTAAACCAAGTCTATGCCCTGACCAGTAATGCTGAAGAAGTTGAGGTTAAATTGTTCTATGAAGACCTACAAGACCTTCTATAACTAACACCCAAAAAAGATGTCTTTTTCATTATAGGGAAATGGAATACAGAAGTAGGAAGTCAAGAGATAACTGGAGTAACAGGCAAATTTGACTGTAAAGTACAGAACAAAGCAGAGCAGAGGCTAACAGAAATTTGTCAAGAGAACAAACTGGTCATAGCAAACACACTCTTCCAGAAATGCAAGAGAAGACTCTACACATGGACATCACCAGATGGTCAACCCCGAAATCAAATTGATTACATTCTTTGCAGTCAAAGATGGAGAAGCTCTACACAGTCAACAAAAACAAGACCAGGAGATGACTGTGCCTCAGATCATGAACTGCTTATTGCCAAATTCAGACTTAAATTGAAGAAAGTAGGGAAAACCATCAGACGATTCAGGTATGACCTAAAACAAATCCCTTATGATTATACAGTGGAAGTGACAAATAGATTCAAGGGATTAGGTCTGATAGAGTGCCTGAAGAACTATGAATGGAGGTTTGTAATAGTGTATCGGAGGCAGTAATCAAGAACATTCCCAAGGAAAATAAATGCAAAAAGGCAAAATGGTTGTCTGAGAAGACCTTACACATAGCTGAGAAAAGAAGAGAAGCTAAAGGCAAAGGAGAAAAGGAAAGATATTCCCATTTGAATGCAGAGTTCCAAAGAATAGCAAGGAGAGATAAGAAAAACTTCCTCAGTGAAAATGCAAAGAAATAGAGGAAAACAATAGAATTGCAAAGACTAGAGATCTCTTCAAGAAATTTAGAGATACCAAGGGAACATTTCATGCAAAGATGGGTTCGATAAAAGACAGAAATTGTATGGACCTAACAGAAGCAGACGATATTAAGAAGAGGTGGCAAGAATATACAGAAGAACTACACAAAAAAGATCTTCATGACCCAGATAACCACGATGGTGTGATCACTTACCTAGAGCCAGACATCCTGGAATGAGAAGTCAAGTGGGCCTTAGGAAACATCACTAAGAACAAAGCTAGTGGAGGTGATGGGATTCCAGTTGAGCTATTTTAAGTCCTAAAAGATGATGATGTGAAAGTAGTGCACTTACCAGAAAATTTGCAAGACTCACCAGTGGCCACAAGACTGGAAAATGTCAGTTTTCATTTCAATCCCAAAGAAAGGCAATGGCAAACAATGTTCAAACTACTGCACAATTGCACTCATCTCATGCGCTAGCAAAGTAATGCTCAAGATTCTCCAAGTCAGGCTTCAACAGTACCTGAACTGTGGACTCCCAGAAGTTCAACTTGGATTTAGAAAAGGCAGAGGAAACACAGATCAAATTGCCATCATCAGTTGGATCATCAAAAAAGCAAGTTCTAGGAAAACACAACTTCTCCTGCTTTATCGATTATGCCAAAGTCCTTGACTGTGTAGATCACAACTGCAGAAATTTCTTCAAGAGTTGGGGATACCAGACCACCTGACCTGCCTCTTGAGAAATCTGTATGCAGGTCAAGAAGCAACAGTTTGAACTGGATATGGAACAACAGACTGGTTCCAAATTGGGAAAGGAGTATGTCGAGGCTGAATATTGTCACTCCGTTTATGTAACTTATATGCAGAGTACATCATGCTAAATGCTGGGATGGAGGAAGCACATGCTGGAGTCAAGATTGCCAGGAGAAATATAAATAACCTCAGATATGCACATGACATCACACTTATAGCAGAAAACAAAGAAGGACTAAAGAGCCTCTTAGTGAAAGTGAAAGAGGAGAGTGACAATGCTGGTTTGAAACTCAACATTCAGAAAACTAAGATCATGGCATCCAGTCCCATCACTTCATGGCAAATAGATGGGGAAACAATGGAAACATTTAGAGACTTTAGTTTTTGGGCTCCACAATCATTGCAAGTGGTGACTGCAGCCATAAATTAAAAGATGTTTGCTTCCTAGAAGGAAAGCTATGATCAACCTAGATAACATATTAAAAAGCAGAGACATTACTTTGCCAATAAAGGTCCATCTAGTCAAAGGTCTGGTTTTTCCAGTAGTCATGCATGGATGTGAGAGTTAGATTGTGAAGAAAGCTGAGCGCCAAAGGATTGATGCTTTTGAACTGTGGCATTGGAGAAGACTATTGAAAGTCCCTTGGACTGCAAGGAGATCCAACCAGTCCATCCTAAAAGAGATCAGTCCTGAATGTTCATTGGAAGAACTGATGCTGAAGCTGAAACACCAATACTTTGGCCACATGATGGGAAAAACTGACTCATTTGAAGAGATCCTGATGCTGGGAAAGACTGACTTTGGGAAGAGAAGGGGCTGAAAGAGGATGAGATGGCTGGATAGCATCACTGGCTTGATGGACATGAGTTTGAATAAGCTCCAGGAGTTGGTAATGGACAAGGAAGCCTGGCATGCTGCAATCCATGGGGTTTCAAAGAGTCAGACATGACTGAGTGACTGAACTGAACACTGGAACATAAAATAAAAATACTAGTTGTTTGGTCTAATTCATTACACTGTAAGTGAAGATTTAGGTTGTTTCAATGATTAATTATCTCATATATAAATTGACAAGCTGGACATTAACCAATCAATGGATACTAACTGCAGTACAACTGCAACTAAAGAATGAAAATTCAGTTAAAAATATTTTTTACTAAATCCAAATTTCTGCTTTGTTCCTTTAATAAATACCAGGAATCAAAACCACAAAGAACATCAGTTCTGTTCAGTCACTCAGTAGTGTGCCAATCTTTGGGACCCCATGGACTGCAGCACGCCAGGCCTCCCTGCCCATCGCCCACTCTCAGAGCTTGCTCAAACTCATGTCCATTGAGTCGGTGATGCCATCCAACCATCTCATCCTCTGTCCTCCCCTTCTCAAAGAACATGCAATATAATCAGGTGTAGAATATAAAACCAATTGTTTTTGTCATACATTTTACCTACATAAGTAAAAATCGTGTTAAAAAGATGTCTTAAACTATTGCACTGGATTATATAACTAGCATTGAACCTACTTTTCTATAGAAATAGCTACAAAATACAATTATAATAAAAACATGTAGGTGTTCCCAAAGTACTGTACTACCTCCAGATGGTTTTCTTAACAATCTAGCTGTTTATTACTGATCTTAAAAGTTAAAGCTCTATATAGCTTACTTCATAGGTAAACTAGTAACAGATAAAACTGAGTAATATTGAGAATAGTTTGCTAACACAAATCCTATCACATTGTACCAATATGAATGTGTTAAAATATTCCTTGTACCATTTAATTGCTAGTCGTAGTAAAAACTGTGTCATTTCTTTTTCAATGGCAAGTACAAGTCAATATCTAATGGCAAAGTATGTTATTCAGACGTCACTTCAGGAGAATTGTAATAATATGATTATTCTGCCTATAACCTGGCAGTAAACTGAAGTGTTAGATAGGAAGTTAGGCATGAACAATAAGAAGTGGCCTAGCAGAAAAAGATAACAAGCTGATCTCTAAATCCCATCCCAGACAGGCCCCAGTGTAGCCCAGGAGAGATCACAGATATGCTACAAAATAACTAGAGACTTTTCTAACTCTGCATGTGCCCTAGGCACCCAGTAGATACAAACTAACCACAGACTTCTCCAACTCCTGCCAATGCACCCCTGATGCACAGCTGTGTCCTCAAGTGACCTCAGGTAGCTGGAAGCCTGTTAAGAGTTCATAAATAATCTATACACACATACATCTGATTATAACAGACTGGATTATGGGAAAGACATAGGCAATAAAGCCTATTGTTTTGTAACTTGCAACTGTCAATCAAAACTGTCAGTTCACACCTGCCTAGATGAATATGCAAAAGCCCTGTCTTAAAACACCCGTGGTTCATCACTCTGGCTCCCGTGCCTCTCTTGGCTTGACCCACTTCTCTCTTGAGGTGTTCTTTCAGTTCTTTCTTCATTGAACTTGCTTTTGCCGGGGGTAAGACCTCAGATTCTTCTTTGTGTCCTTATCTAGAACGAAGCCCATGAAAAAGGGTTTTCTTCAACTCTCCTCATCCCAGATAACAGAAGGAGAAAAGATTAAGAAGCACAAAGGAGATGAGGATTGGGAAAAAAAAAAAAAAAACATCCTAATATTGACTTACCACCTAAAAGTAGTGTGACCTTCACTAAATGTCTTCATTTTCATGGATCTCAGTCTCCTCATCCAAAACAATGAGTTTAAATCAGACAATGTATAAAGTCCATTTCAACTGTGAATGTGAATATATTTATAGTCACTTATTTTTAGGCTCTAAGAGTAGTAGAAAATTGAAATTTACATATTTTGATTAGAAAATAAAGGCAAATTAAATAAAATCAGTTCATTTATTAGATAGCTAATACACTGGAAGTATTCCACCTATTAGAATATCAGAAAAGCTACAAATCTTGACGGTCTCTGTGCTATATCACTTTAGAGCTCTCCTCGTGAAGAACTAAAGGAAGGATACAAACAAATTGGTAATAAAATTGAGACCGAGAACTTGGGAGTTTCCAGATATATTCCATATTTTAGTATAAATAGTTTTCTTCCTTAAATTATTAAATTTTGTTCTATGAACTGAATAATATGAGTATTTAGCCAGATTGCTCATTACTTGCTACATTGAGTTGAAAGGGTGCCTGAGACTCTGTGAGAAGATCAGAGAAGAAACAGGATTAACCACAGACAAGTATTTGAAGGAGATGGGTATTGAACTCATACTTAATGGAATGCAAAGATGGAACAAGGGTGGACTGGGCAACATGGGCAAACTGCTGCTGGACAGGAATAGGTAATTATGAGAGAAGCAAGGTGAAGAATAAGGTTAAGAAGAGATGAGAGAAGGGAGGGAGAACAAATGTAGCTTCAGCATTTTGAAGTAACATTGAGAAGGTGGTATTTGATCTGAGGGAAAAGGAGACTCACTGAAATAGAGAGGTGGCAGCCTCAAAAGGTTGGCATAGAAAATTATTTTGTAATACTATGTTATACACATGAATAAAAAAGAAACCAGGTTCTAGAAAGCCAACAAAGAGTAAATTGCAGTGTTTTATATCTTAGGTACCTAGGGATTTCTACCCAAAAAAGACTTTGTAGGCTAGAAAGGAAAGTAGAGAAATTAAAACTATCACAAGGATCAAGATTTTATGAAAGTACACACTGAACTCAAAAACCACTCTTTGGAATTAGGATAAACATCAGAGAATACCTTCGTTTACGAGAAAACTGAAACATGGTGAAGCTATTGGACTTAGTTATTTAGCTAGCTACTTGCAGAGCTAGAAATAGTAACAAGTCTTCTGACATTAGTTTTAATTTTTACAAAGTAATGATTCCCTTTCTTGGAAACTGAGAATTCCTAAAGCATTTGGATGTATAAAAATTAGGGAACTATCATCACAATTTTTCCTAAATTGTTCAAAAAATAGACAATGTGAAAACATTTGGGTGCACAAATTTCCTTTTTGCCAAATAAACTTAGAGATGACAGAAAGAAGTCCATGTATTACTTATTAATTTGTTCAATATATTTACATTTATTCATTCAGTGTATGATTATTTCATGTATTGTTCTAGGGGCTGACATAATAACTATAAGAAAGACTTTGTCCATCAAACTATTCACTGTCAATTGGTGTAGATAAATGGGACAGCAAATAATGTTAACATGGGGTCATAAATTTCATGGTATTATTGTGCTTGGGAAGTTATATGAACCCAGAGAAAGGACAAAACTAACATAGTTTTATTTAATAAGAAAAGACTTTCTGGAGGAGAAAATATTTGCAAAAGAAGAGCAGGAATTAGCCCAGAAAAGAGAAGAGAAAGGAGATTCTCAGGATAAAGATAGAATTGGGATTAGTAGGTCTTACTGAGGTAAACTGCAAGAAGTTCTGCGGAATTGGATATTGGAGGTGTGGGGTTGGGAGTGGAGACCAGGAAAAAAGGCTAAGATCAGATCATGAAGTGCTTCATATGCTATTGAGTTTAAAATTCAAATTGCTCATACACAAGGAGCTAATAAAGGAAGCTAGTGTGAGAATAATGGTCAATTTTGTGTTTTAAGGTGCTCACTCCCGAAACAATGTAGAGAGCAGTTCAGCACCTGGGAGATGAGGTAGGAAGCAGTTTCAGAACTTTAAAAGGGAAACAAATAAGAACTTTAATTAGGGAAGTGTGGAGACTAAGGGTGAGTTAGGGAGAATTCGAGACATTGTTAGGAATAAAGTTGCAAGGCTCCCCATCATAAGAATGTTAGTAGAGAGAGGGAGGAAAAGCTTCTATGTCTCCAGGACTCCTCACTTGAATGATTTGGAAAGTTCTGATGCTGTTAACAGAGAGTGTCTATTCAGGAGAGATTAAAAGAATAGCAATTTAATGAAAGGCAAGAAAAGAAATAATGATAAGAGAATACCTAAAATGTGTTAAGCATTTTACTAGACATTTTGAAAAGGTTATCATTGTAATACTGATGATTATCCTTTTTAAGGAATTTTCATATATTTCAGAAGGAGTTATAAGATTTGAACTTATACACTTACAATACAAAATTTATTCCCCTTCTATTGCATCCTTGCTGAATAAATCTCAGGCTGCATCTGAGTCTTACCCATCCCCATAGCAATCATTATGCTTTTGAAAAACATCACCTAAAATCACCCAACATTTAATGTCCATATTTATGAAAATGATCCAATGTATCTAACAAGATGACTATGTGAAAATATATTTGTAAATTGTAATTTGGTAAATGTTCGCTACTATTGTATCAACATAACTATTAAAATTGTTATTAAAATGTATATTTTAAGTAATATCAATTCAGATTTAATATTACAGTACAGTTGTTGTGCCTCTTGAGAGAAGTATATGCAGGTCAGGAAGCAACAGTAAGAACTGGACATGGAACAACAGACTGGTTCCAAATAGGAGAAGGAGTATGTCAAGGCTGTATATTGTCACCCTGCTTATTTAACTTATATGCAGAGTACATCATGAGAAACGCTGGGCTGGAAGAAGCACAAGCTGGAATCAAGATTGCCAGGAGAAATATCAATAACCTCAGATATGCAGATGACACTACCCTTATGCAGAGAGTGAAGAGGAACTAAAAAGCCTCTTGATGAAAGTGAAAGAGGAGAGTGAAAAAAAAAAAATGGCTTAAAGCTCAACATTCAGAAAACTAAGATCATGGCATCTGGTCCCATCACTTCATGGGAAATAGATGGGGAAACAGTGGAAACAGTGTCAGACTTTATTTTGGGGGGGGGGGGGGCTCCAAAATCACTGCAGATGGTGATTGCAGCCATGAAATTAAAAGACGCTTACTCCTTGGAAGGAAAGTTATGACCAACCTAGATAGCATATTAAAAAGCGGAGATATTACTTTGCCAACAAAAGTCCATCTCGTCAAGGCTATGGTTTTTCCAGTGGTCATGTATGGATGTGAGAGTTGGACAGTGAAGAAAGCTGAGTGCCAAAGAATTGATGTTTTTGAACTGTGGTGTTGGAGAAGACTCTTGAGAGTCCCTTGGACTGTGAGGAGATCCAACCAGTCCATCTTAAAACAGATCAGTCCTGGGTGCTTGTTGGAAGGACTGATGCTGAAGCTGAAACTCCAATACTCTGGCCACCTCATGTGAAGAATTGACTCATTGGAAAAGACCCTGGTGCTGGCAGGGATTGAGGGCAGGAGGAGAAGGCGACGACAGAGGATGAGATGGCTGGATGGCATCAACGACTCAATGGACATGGGTTTGAGTAAACTCCGGGAGTTTGTGATGGATAGGGAGGCCTGGCATGCTGCGATTCATGGGGTCGTAAAGAGTTGGACACGACTGAGTGACTGAACTGAACTGAACTGAACTGAACTGACAGTTGGAGTAGGAAATGGCAACCCATTCCAGTATTCTTGCCTGGAAAATTCTATTCTGGTGGGCTATAGTCCATTGGGTCACAAAGAATCCGACATGACTGAGCACACACACTCACACATACACATACAATACAGTAAATTTCAGTGAATACAGTAAATTTCAATTACAATACAGTACATTTAATTCTTTTTATATATAGATTTTAATGAAAGTGACAAATGTATATCATCTATCCACTACTATAATTGAAATATAGAATATTTCCATCTCACAGAAAGTCCCTTATGGTATACTGCAGTTAAACTTCTGACCAAACTTCTCTTTCTGGCAATGACTTATGACATCTGTTTCTATATTGTTTTCTTTTCTAGAATGTCATATAAATAAGTTCATTTGTATATGTCCTTTTGTCTGTGCTATTTTTCATTTAATGTAGTGCTTATGAGAATTATCAAAGTTCTTGCATATATAGATAGGTCTTTCTTTATAAGGCTATCATATTCCATTGTATTAGTTAGTTAGTTGCTCAGTCATGTCTGACTGTTTGCAACCCCATAGACTGTAGCCCACCAGGCACCCCCATCCATGGTATTCTCCAGGCAAGAGTACTGGAATGGGTCACCATTTCCTTCTCCAAAAGGAACTATAGAAAGAAAGAAAGTGAAGTCGCTCAGTCACATCTGACTCTTTGCAACCCCATGGACTGTAGCCTACCAGGCTCCTCTATCCATGGAATTTTCCAGGCAAGAGTACTGGAGTGGGTTGTCATTTCCTTCTCCAATTCCATTGTATAGTTTGGTCAGTAAGTAGTGTCTGACTTTTTGTGACCCCCTAAACAGTAGCAAAGAGGTCTGGCATGCTGCAGTCGATGAGGTGGCAAAGAATTAGACATGATTGGGAGACTGAACAACAATGAAACTATAGCACTCCAGGCTCCTCTGTCCTTCACTGTCTCCCAGAGTTTGCTTAGATTTGTGTTCATTGAGTCAGTGATACTATCTAGCCATCTCATCCTCTGTCACTCCCTTCTGCTTTGGTTTTCAGTCTTTCCCAGCATTAAGGTCTTTTCCAATGAGTCAGCTCTTCTCATCAGATGGCTAAAATATTAGAGCTTCAGTGTCAGCATCAGTCCTTCCAATGAGTATTCAGAGTTGATTTCCTTTAGGATTAACTGGTTTGATCTCTTTTCAGCTCAAGGGACTCTCAAGAGTCTTCTCCAGCACCACAGTTTGGAAGCATCAGTTCTTCAGTGCTCAGCCTTCTTGATTGTCCAACTCTCCCATCTGTACATGACTATGGGAAAAACCATAGTTTTGACTTTGACTATAAGGACCTTTGTCAGCAAAGTGATGTCTCTGCTTTTTAATATGCTATCTAGTTTTGTCATAGCTTTTCTTCCAAGGAGCAAGCATCTTTTAATTTCATGGCTGCAGTCACCGTCCACAGGGACTTTGAAATCCAAGAAAATAACATCTGCCACTGCTTCCAACTTTCTCCTCACATATTTGCCATAAAGTGATGAGATCAGATGCCATGATCTTAGTATGTGTGTGTGTGTGTGTGTGTGTGTGTGTGTGTGTTTTGCTTTCTTTTTGAATGCTGAGTTTTAAGCCAACTTTTTCACTTTCCTCTTTTACCCTCAACAAGAGGCTCTTTAGTTCCTCTTTGTTTTCTGTCATTACAGCAGTATCATCTGCATATCCGAGGTTGTTTATATTTCTCCTGTCAATCTTGACTCCAGTTTGTGATTAATGCAGCCTGGCATTTTGCATAATATACTCTGCATAGAAGTTAAATAAACAGGATGTCAATATCCAGCCTTGCATACTCATTTCCCATCTTGAACCAGTCAATTTTTCCATGTAAAATTCTAACTGTTGTTTCTAGACCTGCATATAGGTCTCTCAGGAGACAGGTAAGGTGATCGAGTACTCCCATCTCTTAAAGAATGTTCCATAGTTTGCTGTGATCTACACAGTCAAAGGCTTCAGTGTCATCAATGAAGAAGGAGTAGATACTTTTTCTGGAATCACCTTGCCTTCTGTATGATGCAGTGAATGTTGGCAATTTGATATCTGGTTCCTCTGCCTTTTCTAAACCTAGCTTGTACATCTGGAAGTCCTAAATTCAGGTACTGCTGAAGCCTAGCTTGAAGGATTTTGATCACAAACTTATTAGCATGTGAAATGAACTCAATTGTATTGTAGATCAAACATTCTTTGGCATTGCCCTTCTTGCCCTTTGGAAGATGGTATTGGAACAAAAACTGACCCTTTCCAGTCATGTTGCCAATGTTGTTTTCAAAATTTGCTGATATCTTGAGTGCAGCACACTAACTGTATCCGAATCTTAAAACAGTTCAGTTGGGCTTCCCTGGTGACTTAGGTGGTAAGGAATCCACCAGCAATGCAGGAGACCCTGATTCAATTCTTGGGTTGGGAAGATCCACTGGAGAAGGGATAGCCTGCTCATTCCAGTATTCTTGGGCTTCACATGTGGTTCAGCTGATGATAAAGAATCTGCCTGCAATGCAGGAAACCTGGATTCAATTCCTGGATTGGGAAGATCTCCTAGAGAATGGAAAGGCTACTCACGCCAGTATTCTTGCCTGGAGAATTCCAAGGACTGTATAGTCCATGGGGTTGCAAAGAGTCAGACATGACTGAATGACTTACACTTTCACTTTCCACTATCTTTGTTTGTAGTAATGCTTCCTAAGGCCCTCTTGACTTCACACTCCAGGATGTCTGGCTCTAGATGTGTGACCATACGATGGTGGTTACCTGGGTCATGAAGACCTTTTTTGTATAGTTCTGTACAGTTCTTCTGTGTATTCTTGACACCTCTTAATCTCTTCTGCTTCTGTTAGATCCCTATTGTTTCTGTCCTTTATCTTCTCCATCTTTGCATGAAATGTTCCCTTGATATCTTCAATTTTCTTGAAGAGATCTCTAGTCTTTTGCATTCTATTGTTTTCCTCTATTTATTTGTATTGTTCATTTAAGAAGGTCTTATGTCTCCTTGATATTCTCTAGAAGTCTGAATTCATTTGGATAGATTTTTCCTTTTCTCCCTTGCCTTTCATTTCTCCATTGCATGGATGTACCATAATTTGTTTATGGATTCACCAGCTTAGAGGAATTTAGATTGTTTCCATATTTTGGCTATTACAAGTAAAATTTCTTTGAATATTCAAGTATTGCTGCTGCTGCTGCTAAGTCGCTTCAGTCGTGTCCAACTCTGTGTGACCCCATAGACGGCAGCCCACCAGGCTCCCCCATCCCTGGGATTCTCCAGGCAAGAACACTGGAGTGGGTTGCCATTTCCTTCTCCAATGCATGAAAGTGAAAAGTGAAAGTGAAGTCACTCAGTCATGTCCGACTCTGTGCGACCCCGTGGACCGCAGCCTACCAGGCTCCTCCATCCATGGGATTTTCCAGGCAAGAGTACTGGAGTGGGTTGCCATTGCCTTCTCGGATATTCAAGTGCAGTTGACCCTTAAATAATACTGGGATTAGAGGTGCTGATCCCCTTTTCAGTGAAAAATCCATTTAGAGTTGGCTTTTCTATCCAAGCTTCTGTGTTCTTGGATTCAGACAACCTTGAATCATGTAGTATTATAGCTGCTGCTGCTGCTGCTGCTAAGTCACTTCAGTCGTGTCCAATTCTGTGTGAACCCATAGACTGCAGCCCACCAGACTCCCACGTCCCTGGGATTCTCCAGGCAAGAACACTGGAGGGGGTTGCCATTTCCTTCTCCAATGCAGCAAAGTGAAAAGTGAAAGTGAAGTCTCTCAGTCGTGCCCGACTCGTAGCGACCCCATGGACTGCAGCCTACCAGGCTCCTCCGTTCATGGGATTTCCAGGCAAGAGTACTGGAATGGGTTGCCATTGCCTTCTCCACCAGTATTATAGTATTTATTATCAAAAAAGAATCCTCTTATAGGTGGACCCACATGTTCAAGTCCTTGTTCTTTCAGGGTCAACTGTGTAGTATTGCACAGGTTTACATTTTTTCTAATACCTAGAAGCAGAATTTCTAAGCCATGTAGGTGTATGCTTAACTTCATAAGAACCTGACAAGGTTTTCTACAGTGAATTCCCATTAGCAGTGCATGAAAATGCTAGTTGCTGCACCTCTTCACCACCAATTGATACCGGCATTCAATTTTATAGGATTGCAGAGATATCTCAATGTGGCTTTTTGTATTTCTCTAATGATTAGAATTTGAACATATTTCATGTACTAATTTTCCATCCTTTTTGTGTGTTTCTATTTGAAAAGTGAAAGTGAAAGTGAAGTCGCTCTGTCATGTCCAACTCTTTGCGACCCCATGGACTGTAACCTATTAGGTTCCTCTCTCCATGGGATTTTCCAGGCAAGAGTACTGGAGTGGGTTGCCGTTTCCTTCTCCAGAGGATCTTCCCTACCGAGGGATCGAACCCAGGCCTCCTGCATTGTAGGCAGACGCTTTACCGTCTGAGCCACCAGGGAAGGGTCTGTTTTAAAAATTTCCCATTTTTGTGAATTGCTGTCTCATTGTTGAGTTGCAAGAGTTCTTTAGACGAGATCATTCTGGAAACAAGACCTTTATGAGATAAATGCCTTGAAAATAATTTCAGCAAGTCTCCAGCATATCATTTCATTTTCTTAAGGCTATCATTATGAAAACAAAGATTTTCATTTTGCTTGTCCAATTTAATCAATTGTTAATTCTTTTCTCCTGTTTTCCTTTAGTAATTTTATAGTTTTAGTTTACATTAGAGATATAATCCAATTCAAGTTCATTTAATTTTTTTAATTTGGTTGACAGTATGGATAAAACTATTAATATTTCTTGACACAAAGATACCAAATTGGTCTGGTGTTATTTATTGAAAAAAAATATTTTCTTAATAAATTATCATATAATCATTATTGAAAGTCAGCCAACCATGTGTATTATGAGTTTATTTCTGGTTTCTCTTTTCTTTTCCATTCATTCATATGTCTATCCTTATTCTACTACCACACTGTCTTAAATAAGTGTTGAGACCAGTTAATATGATTTATGGGTATCTTATAGAAAATCTTTTATCCAACCTGAAAATCTCTGGTTTTTAACTGCATAAAGTACAAAGAAGAAAATAAAAATCATACATATTCCTTCCAAAAATGATTAATATTAAGAACTGGATATAGTTTCTTGACTTTTTTTTATAACATTCACAAAATCATTGTCTTAGTATGTATAAAACACAACATCTTAAAATGATTATATAATATAATGGCATGGACAATTTATCCTGTTTTGAATTCTCATCTTTGTTTGAAATTATTATTTAATGGATAGTTATTTGTCTATAAATATCATAAATTGTGATGCCAGTATTGGACATTTAGGTTCTTTAGTTATTGGTAATTTAAAATATTGTGATGAGTTCTTTTTCCATAATTTTTATATACATCTCTGGTTATTTCCTACAGCTTAATTCTAAAACATAGAAAAATTGAGTCAAAGAGAAGAGCATTTTTAAGATTCCTACATATATTTCCATAGTTAAAATATGAGATAGAAATAAAGAAATATTATTTCACATTGTCCACCAAATTTATATTCTTATCAGTCATATAATGTGCTTATTTTCCCTAATTCTTATAGAAAGTAGATATTAAAGTTTTAATATTTGCTAATTTAATTAAAAACTCATGATGACTGTGATGGATTTTCTTGGATTCCTAGTGAATGAATATTTTACAATTTAATTGACAATTTGCATTTTTCCAGGGACTTCTCAGTGGCACAGAGGTAAAGAATCTGTCTGCAATGCAGGGGAGACAGGAGACATGGATTCAGTCCCTGGGTTGGGAAGATCCCCTGAAGGAGGGGATGGCAATCCACTCCAGTATTCTTACCTGGAGAATTCCATGGATAGAGGAGCCTGGAGGGTAACAGCCTATAGTGTTGCAGATAGCTGAATATGACTGAAACAAATAAGCATGCATGCACAAGCAATGCACACATCAGCTAAGTACTGATGCACACTGATAATCTTCTTTTGATTATTCATAACTTTTAACAATTTGAAAGAAGTCTTTGTTGTTATTTGGAGTATTTTGAACCTTACCTAAAATGCATGTCTAACTAAAACATACATAACCATGTTTCTTTTATCATTAATTTTAGTTATTTATTTTTAAAGAGATTTAAAAATTGCCAAGCTGCTCAATATTTCACATCATTTTTATCTATCATTTACAACTATTTTGTATTCCATTACTGAGTACCTAAAATATTTTTCCATACCTAGAAATCAGAAATTCAACCATTTTTAAAAGATCTTGTAACTTTTCTTTTCTTTTTTTCTATATTTTTTGAAATTTTCACTGCTTGATATGCTTGTTTTTGCTATTGTAGAGCTTTACAATATAGTTTAGCTGAAAGGGCAAGGAATTCTTACTGATCCTTGTAGGAATAATATTTTTGGCCATTCTAAGACTCTTTTAATTAGAAAAAGAAAAGAAAAAACTTTTAGACAATTTACAAACTTGTTTTTTATAAATTAAGTGGTGAAGAACAGTCAAACTTTAATTATTTAGTTTCCATATCCTGAATTTTGTTAAAATCTTCTATTTTCTTAAGTAATATTTTAATATAATTTTTCATAGAGATTCTTGAGTTTTGGTTGAAAGTTCCCTATATTTTATGCAGCCTAGTGTACAGTGTTCTAATCTTTGATTTCTAACATCTTTATTTTTAAATAGTGAGTATTTTATTGACTCATAAGATTGTGTATGATAAGGCATATATTTTCTGAAAATAGTGAAATTTAGTTCCTTTTTGGATCTGGAAATAAAAACAAAACAAAACAAAAAAATTCCTTCTTATACCATACAAATAACCCTCTTTAGGATTGGTGTAATAGACTCCAGATAGATGAGGTAAAAGCCACTTTTTATTTGACTCATTTACAGGGACATATTTGGTTTGGAGAATTTCTTCCTTATCCAAATGCAAGCAATGCACAATTATGGTAGGGTCCCCAAAGTAGAGCAGGTCCCATGTCTTTTATAAATGGAAATCTTGAATGAAAAAGCAAAACAAAACTAATTCTTTATTAGCCAACCTTAGGAAGGAGGCCAGCAATTAACATCTCAAAAAGTTGTATTTAGGTTTGAAAATGATGGCTTAGGGAATAATTCATAAACAATTTTATGCTGTTAGATTCTCAAGAAATTCTATCATATGGCTTCTGTAATAATTACAATGTATTTACCATTCTCTGTTCTTATCATTTCCTGACCATCCTCAGTCTTATTTAAGGTAAACAAGAGAATAAATTTACACTTCTTCGTAACTTTGGAATATATGTTATAATTAAAAGTTGTCTTTTTTCAAAACATATATGCCAAGATTAATAGGTTAGATTAAATTAGATGTGAAGAATTACCAGCTTAGTATATAAAAATAGAGTTTTGTAACTAGGATAGATACTAAATTCTCATTGAAAGTGCACATCCTGGAATTTCAGAGCTGGAATGAAACAGGACTTATCCTTCACATAGATAATGGTAGAAAATATACTGCTCAGAAAACAGTAGATTATGTTTTATAATCATAGTGAGAAGCATTAGTTGCTCAGTTGTGCCCAACTCTTTGCAACCACATGGACTGAAGATCACCAGGTTCCTCTGTCCAGAGAACTCTTTAGGTAAGAATCCTGGACTGAATAGGAATTCTCTTCTCCAGAGGATCTTCCTGACCCAGTGATGGAATCTGGGACTCCTGCATTGCAGGAGGATTTTTAAGCCACCATCTGAACCACCAGGGAAGCATTTATAATCATCAGTTCAGTTCAGTCCCTCAGTCGTGTCCGACTCTTTGCGACCGCATGAATCGCAGCATGCCAGGCCTCCCTGTCTATTACAAACTCCCAGAGTTTACTCAAACTCATGTCCATCGAGTCGGTGATGCCATCCAGCCATCTCATCCTCTGTTGTCCCCTTCTCCTCCTGCCCCCAATCCCTCCCAGTATCAGGGTCTTTTCCAATGAGTCAATTCTTCACATGAGGTGGCCAAAGAATTGGAGTTTCAGCTTCAGCATCAATCCTTCCAATGAATACCCAGGACTGATCTCCTTTAGGATGGACTGGTTGGATCTCCTTGCAGTCCAAGGGACTCTCAAGAGTCTTCTCCAGCACCACAGTTCAAAAGCATCAATTTTTCGGCACTCAGCCTTCTTCACAGTCCGACTCTCACATCCATACATGACCACAGGAAAAACCATAGCCTTGACTAGACAGACCCTTGTTGGCAAAGTAATTAATATCTCTGCTTTTTAATGTGCTGTCTAGGTTTGTCATAACTTTCCTTCCAAGGAGTAAGCGTCTTTTAATTTCATGGCTGCAATCACCATCTGCAGTGATTTTGGAGCCCCAAAAATAAAGGCTGCCACTGTTTACACTGTTTCCCCATCTATTTCCCATGAAGTGATTGGACCAGATGCCATGATCTTAGTTTTCTGAATGTTGAGCTTTAAGCCAACTTTTTCACTCTCCTCTTTCACTTTCATCAAGTGGCTTTTTAGTTCCTCTTCACTTTCTGCCATAGGGTGGTGTCATCTGCGTATCTGAGGTTATTGATATTTCTCCCCACAGTCTTGATTCCAGTGTGTGCTTCTTCCAGCCCAGCGTTTCTCATGATGTACTCTGCATAGCAGTTAAATAAGCAGGGTGACAATATACAGCCTTGCCATACTCCTTTTCCTATTTGGAACCAGTCTGTTGTTCCATGTCCAGTTCTAACTGCTGCTTCCTGACCTGCATATAGGTTTATAATCATAAGCTACACTTAATTCATGATGAAGCTGCAATCAAGATTGCTAGGAGAAATATCAGATCCCATCACTTCATGGCAAATAGATGGGGAAACATTGGAAATAGTGATACACTTTATTTTCTTGGGTTCCCAAATCACTGCAGATGGTCCTTGGCAGGATCCAGGGGATACCCTCAGGATGAATGGCGTCGGTGAGAGAGAGACGTGAGACCAGCCTTGATAGGGCCAAGTCTGCGAGGGAGAGAGAGAGAAAGAGAGAGAGAGAGACCAGACAGGGGTGCAGCAGGGTCTGGCAGAGTCTGGCAATGCTTTATTTTTTTACCGTGGCTTTTATAACCTAAATTAGTACATTTCTAAGGGGAAGATAGTTTAACATTACATCAGCTTGTTCTTCATGAAACCAGGGTGTTTTCTGCATGCTTCTTTGTTTATGAGGGTCTTGTACATTATCTTCTGGCCTTGGGGCCTATTGACATTTTATGACCTAGGTGAATGCAAAGCTGTTTTCCATAATCTATTCTTTAATGAACACAAAGGTCAGTCCTTTTGCAGAAGTTATCAGTTAAATTTATTTAAAAGGTTTACCACACAAAGGCTCTGCAGCTCCGGTGAGGCAGCCCCTGTTTAGCATTCCTGGTTAAAAATAACAATTCTAAACTCTTATTTTTCTAAATCTTTAACTATAACCGCTTTTAGAATAATATTTTTGTGTTCTCTAATAGGGCTTCCTCACCCCCGAAGGGCTCTGTGCCTATTAGGGCCTTTATGTGATCAAGTTCTTTATGCCATTCATGATTAAGGTGTTGTGAGCAGTCATGTGCATCAGTACGCATTTGCCAAGCAGGCTAGAATGCCAGCAAAGGGGTCTAAATTGAAACACTCCTTTCATCCTGGATAATCTTATAGGATACCACCGTCCGGGGGACATATTAATTAAAGTTCTAAGTTGATTCTGTTTGGAAAGAGATCGGGGAAGGCCTTCTACCCATGTCACAGAAATTAGGGAGTAGTCTAATATAGTAAGCATCAGAAAGACAGAGATCATCTTTAAGATGAGCACCGGGGCAGCTTTTTGAAATCCCTGAAGTCCTGATCTGCCTTGCTTTTCAGGTCTCCTCCTCATGACCTTGTCATGGGTGGGATCTCGTGTGCTGGCTCCCGGCAGTAGCAGTCCATTTTTCCATGTCCAAAACTGTTCCTTGTTGAGAATTGTTGCTTCTGGACCTGAATACCGATTTCTCATGAGGCAGGTAAGGTGGTCTGGTATTCCCATCTCTTTAAGAATTTTCCAGTTTGTTGTGATCCACACAGTCAAAGGCTTTAGTGTAGTCAATGAAGCAGAAGTAGATGTTTTTCTGGAACTCTCTAATTTTTTCCATGATCCAATAGATGTTGGCAATTTTAATTCTTGTTCCTCTGTCTTTTTGAAATCCACCTTAAACATCTAGAAGTTCTCGATTCATGAACTGTTGAAATGTAGCTTGGAGAATTTTGAACATTACTTTGCTAGTTTGTGGAATGAGTGCAATTGTGCAATAGTTCGAACATTCTTTGGCATTGCCCTTCTTTGAGATTGGAATAAAAACTGAACTTTTCCAGTCCTTTGACCATTGCTGAGTTTACCAAATTTGCTGGCATATTGAGTGGAACACTTTAACAGCATCATCTTTTAGGATTTGAAATAACTCAGCTGGAATTCCATCACTTCCACTCGCTTTGTTTGTAGTCATGCTGCCTAAGACCCACTGGACTTCTCACTCCAGGATTTCTGGCTCTAGGTGAGTGATCATGCCATTGTGGTTATCTGACCCAAAAAGGTCATTATGATCTTTTTGGTATAACTCTTCTGCATATTCTTGCTACCTCTTCATAATATCTTCTGATTCTGTTAGGTCCATAGCATGTATTTTATAGTGCCCATTTTTGCATTAAATCCTCCCTTGGTATCTCTAACTTTCTTGAATTATCTCTAGTCTTTCCAGTTCTATTATTTTTCTCTATTTCTTTGTGTTGATCACTCAGGAAGACTTTCTTATCTCTCTGCTTTTCTTTGGAACTCTGCATTCAGATGACGATATCTTTCCCTTTCTCCTTTGCCTTTCACTTCTTTTTTCAGCTATTTGTAAGGCCTCCTCAAGCAGCCATTTGCCTTTTTGCATTTCTTTTTCTTGGGGATGGTCTTGGTCACTGCCTCCTATACAGTGTCACAAACCTCTGTCTGTAGTTCTTCATGCACTCTATCAGATCTAATCCCTTGAATGTATTTGTCACTTCCACTGAATAGTGATAAGGGTTTTGGTTTAGGTCATACCTGAATGGCCCAGGGGTTTTACCTACTTTCTTCAGTTTATGTTTGAATTTTGCAATAAGCAGTTCATGATCTGAACCACCAGCAGCTCTCAGTCTTGTTTTTGCTGACTGTATAGAGCTTTTCCATCTTCAGCTGCAAAGAATATAATCCACCTGATTTTAGTGTTGGCCATCAGGTGATGTCCATGTTGTTCAAATGATATCATTTCCTTCTTTTTTAATGGCTAAGTAATATTCCATCCATTGTTCTGTCAATGGACATTTAGGTTGCCTCCATGTCTTGGCTATTGTAAATAATGTTGCTATGAAAATTTGAGTTCATGCATCCTTTCAGATCATGTTTCATTTTGTTTTTGTTTTTTCCCAGACATGTGCCCAGGACTGGGATTGCAGGGTCATATTGCTGCTCTAATTTTTATTTTTTTTAAAGGGACCTCCATACTATTCTCCATAGTGTCTCTACCAACTTACATTCTGAGCAACAGTATAGGAAGGTTCCCTTCTCTCCACACTCTCCAGTATTTACTTTTTGTGGATTTTTTTATGATAGCCATTCTATCTGATGTGAGGCCCTATCTCATCATAGTTTTGATCATTTCTGTAATAACTAGTGATGTATTGTCATGTTCCTCTTAGCCATCTGTATGTCTTATTCAGTAAATATTTGTCTAGGTTTTTGCCCATTTCTTGTCTATGTTGTTTGTTCTGATACTGTTAACAATAATGTGATATTTGTAAATTTTGTAGACTAATCACTTGTTGGTTACATTTGCAAATGTTTTCTTCCAATCTATAGGTTGTCTTTTCATTTTGCTTATTGTTTCCTTTGCTGTGCAAAAACTTTTGAGTTTAAGTAGGTCCCATTTGTTTATTTTTTTTTAATTTATTTTTTTATTGAAGGATAATTGCTCTACAGTATTTTTTGTTTCCAATATTCTAGGAGATGGACTGAAAATGATAATTGCAGTTAACGTCTGAGAGTGTTCTGTGCATATTTTCCTCCAGGAGTTTTATAGTTTCCAGTCTCACATTTAGGTCTTCAATTCATCTTGAGCTTATTTTTGTGTAAAAAATAGATATATTTTCATTTCTTTTATATGTAGCTCTCCACTTTTCCAAGCACCATTTGTTGAAGAGATTGTTTTTTCAACGTTGCCTCCTTTATCGTTGATTAATTGATCACATGTGTGTGGGCTTATTTCTGGGTTTTCTATTCTATTCCACTGATCTACATTTCTATTTTTTGTGTCAGTATCATAATGTTTTGATGCATAGATTTGTAGTATATTCTGAAGTCAGGGGGCTTCCCTGATGGCTTAAACAGTAAATAATACACCTGTAATCCAGGAGACCTGAATTCAATCCCTGGTCAGAAAGTTCTCCTGGAGGACAGAATGGCTATCTACTCCAGTATTCTTCCTGGAGAATTCCATGGACATAGGAGCCTGGTGGGCTAGAGTCCATGGGGTCCTACAAAGTCAGACATGACTGAGTGATTAATTCTCCCTCTCTGAAGCTGGGGAACCTGATTTCTCTAGCTCCATTTTCCTTTCTCAAGACTGCATTGGCTATTCAGGATGCTTTTTGTATTCATACAAATTTTGATATTTTTTTGGTTCTAGTTCTGTGAAAATGTCATTGATAGCTTGATAGGGATTGTGTTGACTCCATAGATTGCCTTCGGTATTACAGTCATTTTCAAAATATTAATTCTTCCACAACATGAATATGGTATATCTTTCCATCTGTTTGCATCTTCTTCAATTGCTTTCAACAGCATATTATAGTTTTCAGTGTACAAATCTTTGTCTTTTGTAAAAAAGTTCTTTATTCCTGAGTATTTTATTCTTTTTGGTATGATGGTAAATGGAATATTTTCTTGAATTTCTCCTTGTGGTTTTCATCGCTAGTGTACAGAAATGCAACAGATTTATTTGTATTAATTTTGTAATATGCAGGATTACCAAATTCATTGATGAATTCTAGTACACCTTTGGTAGCATCTTTAGGATCTTCTATTTACAGTATTGTGTCATGTGCAAACAGTGACAGTTTAAATTATTTTTCAATTTGGATTCCCTTTACTTCTTTTTATTCCCTAGTTGTTGTAGCTAGGACTTCCAAAATTATGCTAAATAAATGTGGCAAGAGTGGTCCTTCTTGTCTTGTTCCTAATCTTGGAGGAAATGCTTTCAGTTTTTCACA
Organism: Dama dama; assembly: GCF_033118175.1. NCBI lineage: Eukaryota > Metazoa > Chordata > Mammalia > Artiodactyla > Cervidae > Dama > Dama dama. The sequence continues at coordinate 5,266,949 of NC_083681.1, forward strand.
TCGAGTATGATGTTACTGTAGGTTTGTCATAATGGTCTTTATTATATTGAGATATGTTCTCTTTGCTCACTTTCTGGAAAGTTTTTTTTTTTTTTAATCATAAATGGGTGCTAAATTTTGTCTAAACTTTTACTGCATATATTAAGATGATTATATGGTTTTTATTCTTCAGTTTGTTGACGTGGTGTATCACACTGTTTGATCTACAGATATTGAAAAATCTTTGCATCCCTTGGATAAATCCCAATTGATCATGGTATATGATCTTTTCAATGAATTGTCAGATTTAGATCAATAGTATTTTGCTGAGGATTTTTGCATCTACGTTCATCAGTATTATTGGCCTGTAACTTTTTTTTTTTTTAATGAGTCATCTTTGTCTGATTTTGGTATCAAGAAAGGCCACATAGAAGGAAACTGGACATTTTCCTTCCTCTACAAATTTTTGGAATAGTTTCAGAAGGATAGATGTTAACTGTAATCTGAACATTTGATAGAATTCACCTGTGAAAACATAAGGTCCAAGATTTTGTCAGTTTTTAAATCATAGTTGCAGTTTCAATGCTTGTGATTGGCCTGTTCATATTTTCTATTTCAACCAGGTTCAATCTTGGGAGACTGTACATTTATAAACATTTGTCCATTTCTTCCAGGTTGTCCATTTTATTGATGGATAAAATGTCAATTTTATATGTTTCTATTGATGCTTTGTATTCTGTGGAATCAGTTATCACTTCTTTTTCATTATATTTTTTCTTTTTTTAAATTAATTAATTTATATTTAGGTTTTTTTTAATTGAAGGACAACTGCTTTACAGAATTTTGTTTTCTGTCAAACACCAACATGAGTCAGCCTTAGACATACATCCCCTCCCTTTTGAACCTCTCTCCCATCTCCCTCCCATCCCACCCCTCTAGTTTGGTACAGAGCCCCTGTTTGAGTTTCCTGAGCCATTGGCTATCTATCTTCACATATGGTAATATAAGTTTCCATGATACTCTTTCCATTAATCTCACCCTCTCCTCCCCTCTCTGCATGTCTATTCTCTATGTCTGTTGTTCCATTGCTGCCTGTAAATAAATTTATTCAGTACTATTTTTTCTAAATTATCTTTCTGACTTACTTCACTCTATACAATAGAGTCTAGGTTCATCCACCTCATTAGAGCTGATTCAAATGTGTTCCTTTTTATGGCTGAGTAATATTTCACTGTGTATGTGTACCATAGTTTCTTTATCCATTCATGTCGATGGACATCTAGGTTGCTTCCATGTTCTAGCTATTGTAAATAATGCTGCAATAAACAATGAGATACATGTGTATTTTGCAGTTTTGGGTTCCTCAGGGCATTTGTCTAGGAGTGGGAATGCTAGGTCATATGGTGGTTTTATTCCTAGTTTTTTAAAGGAATTTCCATACTGTTTTTCATAGTGGCTGTATCAAATTACATTCCCAACAACAGTGCAAGACTGTTCCCTTTTCTCCACACCCTCCCTGGAATTTATTCTTTGTAGACTTTTTGTTGATGGTCATTCTGACTGATGTGAAGTGATATCTCATTGTAGTTTTGATTTGTATTTCTCTAATGATGAGTACATTGCCAGGAGAAATATCAATAACTTCAGATATGCAGACGACACCACCCTTATGGAAGAAAGGGAAGAGGAACTAAAATGCCTCTTGATGAAAGTGAAAGAGGAGAGTGAAAAAGTTGGCTTAAAGCTTAACATTCAGAAAACTAAGATTATGGCATCTGGTCCCATCACTTCATGGGAAATAGATGGGGAAACAGTAGAAACAGTGTCACACTTTATTTTTTGGGACTCCAAAAATCACTGCAGATGGTGATTGCAGCCATGAAATTAAAAGATGCTTACGCCTTTGGAGGAAAGTTCTGACCAACCTAGATAGCATATTAAAAAGCAGAGACATTACATTGCCAACAAAAGTCCATCTAGTCAAGGCTATGGTTTTTCCAGTGGTCGTGTATGGATGTGAGAGTTGGACTGTGAAGAAAGCTGAGTGCCGAAAAATTGATGCTTTTGAACTGTGGTGTTGGAGAAGACTCTTGAGAGTCCCTTGGACTGCAAGGAGATCCAACCAGTCCATCCTAAAGGAGATCAGTCCTGGGTGTTCATTGGAAGGACTGATGCTGAAGCTGAAACTCCAGTACTTTGGCCACCTCATGCGAAGAGTTGACTCGTTCGAAAAGACCGTGATGCTGGGAGAGACTGGGGGCAGGATGAGAGGGGACGACAGAGGATGAGATGGCTGGATGGCATCACCAGCTCAATGGACATGGGTTTGAGTAAACTTCGGGAGTTTGTAACAGACAGGGAGGCCTGGCGAGCTGCGATTCATGGGGTCGCAAAGAGTCAGACACGACTGAGCGACTGAACTGAACTGAACTGAACTGAATGATGAGTAAAGTTGAGCATCTTTTCATGTGTTTGTTAGCCATCTATATGTTCTTTGGAGAAATGTCTGTTTAGGTCTTTCCCCCACTTTTTGATTGGGTTTTTTGTTTTTCTAAACCTCAGTAAACTTAAGAAAATTGAAATCATATCAAGCATCTTCTCTGGCCACAAAGCTATGAGACTAGATATCAATTACAAGGGAAAAAAAATGTAAGAAGCACAAACACATGGAGATTAAACAACAAGTTTCTAAATAACTAACAAGTGACTGAAGAAATTAAAAGGGAAATAAAAACAATTCTAGAAAAAAATGCCAATGAAAGCAGACAATTCAAATAGTATCAGATGCAGCAAAATCAGGTCTAAGAGGGAAACTTATAGCAATACAATCCTACCTCAAGAAACAAGAAAAACATCAAATAGGCAGCCTAACTTTACACCTAAAACAACAGGAAATATAAGCACAAAGTTAATTCAGTTGCTCAGTCATATCCGACTCATTGTGACCCCACGGACTGCAGCATGCGAGGCTTCCCTTCCATAAACAACTCCTGTAGTTTACTCCAACTCGTGTCCATTGAGTTGGTGATGCCATCCAATCATCTCATCCTCTGTCGTCCCCTTTTCCTCCTGCCTTCAATCTTTCCCAGCATCAGGGTCTTTTCAAATGGGTCAGTTCTTCACATCAGGTGGCCAAAGTATTGGAGTTTTAGCTTCTGTATCAGTCCTTGCAATGAATATCCAGGACTGATTTCCATTAAGATGGACTAGTTTGATCTCCTCGCAGTCCAAGGGACTCTCAAGAGTCTTCTCCAACACCACAGTTCAAAAGCATTACCTCTTCCATGCTCAGATTTCTTTATAGTCCACCTCTCACATCCATACATGACTACTGAAAAAACAATAGCTTTAAATATATGGACCTTTGTTGGCAAAGTAATGTCTCTGCTTTTTAATATGCTGTGTAGGTTGGTCATAATTTTCCTGCCAAAGAGTAAGCCTCTTTTAATTTTATGGCTGCAGTCACCATCTGCAGTGATTTTGGAACCCCCCAAAATAAGGTCTGTCACTGTTTCCACTGTTTCCCCATCTATTTGCCATGAATTAATGGGGCCAGATGCCATGACCTTAGTTTTCTGAATGTTTAATTCTAAGCCAACTTTTTCACTCTCCTCTTTCACTTTTTCAAAAGGCTCTTTAGTTCTTCTTTGCTTTCTGCCATACAGGTGGTGTCATCTGCATATCTGATTTTGTTGGTATTTCTCCCAGCAATCTTGATTCAAGCTTGTGCTTCTTTCAGCCCACCATTTCTCATGATGTACTCTGCATATAAGTTAAATAAGCAGGGTGACAATATACAGCCTTGATGAACTCCTTTCCTGATTTGGATCCAGTCTGTGGTTTCATGTCCAGTTCTAACTGTTGCTTTCTGACCTGCATACAGATTTGTCAGGAGGCAGGTCATGTGGTCTGATATTCCCATCTCTTTTTAGAATTCACCACAAAACCCCCAAAAAATTAGTAGAAGAAAGGAAATCATAAAGAACCAAGCAAAAATAAATGACAAAGAAATGAAAGAAACAATAGTAAAGATTAATAAAACTAAATGCTGCTTATTTAAGAAGATTTTAAAAAAAAATTGACAAACCTTTAGTGAAACTCATCAATAAAAAAAGAGCAAAGAGTCAAATCAACCAAATTAGAAATGAAAAAGGAGAGGTTACAACAGACAGTGCAGAAATACAAAGGATTATAAGAGACTATTATGAACTAATATATGGTAATAAAATGAATAACCTGGAAGAAATGGACAGATTCTTAGAAAAGTTCAATCTTTCAAGCCTGAACCAGAAACAAATAAAAATTATGAACAACCTAATTACAATCACTGAAATTGAAGCTATGATAAAAAAATCTCCCAAAAAACAAAAGCCCAGGACCAGATGGCTTCACAGGAGAGTTCTATCAATCATTTAGAGAAGACATAATGCCTATCATTCTAAAACTCTTTCAAAAAGTTTCAGAGGAAGGAACACTTCCAAACTCATTTTATGAGGCCAGCATCACCCTGATACCAAAAGCAGACAAAGACAACAAACAAAAAGGAAAATACAGGCCAACATCACTGATTGACATAGGTGCAAATAAAAAAGATGCTTTTATTTTCTTTTAACTATAGGTTTTTGTTTTTTATTTTTACTTTTTTTTTTTTTTAATTTCCTCTTTGATTTTTGGGTCCTGGGTCCTCTCTCTCTCTCTCTTCTTCTGGGAACACTATATTTTGCAAACATAATGTTTTCCTAGAGGTTTACAGGATGTCTTCATTTCTTTTCCTTCTTTTTTCTATATCCTGTTCTGTGGCAGTAATTTCCATCATTCTGTCTTCTATGCTCTATGCTTCTGCCTCGGTTATTCTGCTACTGATTCTTTCTAATGTATTGTTCATCTTTGTTTGTGTGTTCTTAGTTCTTCTAGGTCTTTTGTAAATATTTTTTGCATCTTCTCCATTCTTTTCCCAGGATCTTCAATTATCTTTGCTATCATTATTCTGAATTTATTTTCTGGAAGTTTGCCTATCTCTACTTCATTTAGTTGTTTTTCTGGGGTTTTATCTTGTTCCTTCATCTAGGAGATAATGCTATGTCTTTTTGATTAACTTTCTCTGATTGTGGTTTTCATTCTGGAGGCTACAGGATTTATAGTTGTTCTTGCTTCTTCTGTCTACCCTCTGGTGGATAAGGCTGAGAGGATCATGCAGACTTTCTGATAGGAAAGACAGGCGGTGGGAAAAAAATGTCTTGATATAGTGGGCAGTAAAAACTATAATCCAATTGTCTACTGATGGGTGGGGCTGCACTCCCTCCCTGTTAGTTGTTTGACCCAGACCTGAAGTCCAGAGGTTCTATGATAGGATTAATGACAGCCTCCTAGAAGAATTATGCCAAGGGCCATCTCACAGGACTGTTGCTGCCAATGCACCTGTCCCCTCAGTGATGCACTGCCTACACACACCTCCGTGGGAGACATCCCAATACACACAGATAGGTCTGGTTCAGTCTCCTGCGGGCTACTGCTCCCCTCCCCTAGGTCTTGGTACAGACAAGATTTTGTTTGCGTTCTCAAAGAGTAGGGTCTCAATTTACCCCTGTCCTATGGGAGCCCTGCAATCCATTCTCACTGCCTTTTGAAGTCAGATTCCCTCAGGATTCATAGTCTTTTTTTCTGGATCCCCAGGCTGAGAAGCCTGATGTGAGCCCCAGAATCTTTATAATACTGAAATAACTTCTTTGGTATTATTGGTCACCTGTTGATGGGTGACCCACTGAATATTCCACATCTTCTTTATCCATTCACCTTTTCATGGTTACTAAGGTTGGCCCATATCTTGGCTATTGCAAATAATGCTGTTATAAACATTGAAAAATGTTCACATACAAAAAAGATCTTAATGACCCAGATATCCAAAGAGGGTGTTATCACACACTTAGAGCCAAACATCCTGGAATGCAATTTGATTAGGAAGCATCACTGACTACAAAGCTAGTGGAGGTGATGGAATTCCAGTTGAGCTGTTTCAAAACCTAAAAATGATGCTGTGAAAGTCCTGCACTCAAATATGCTAGCAAATTTGGAAAGCCCAGAAGGGGCCACAGGACTGGAAAAGATCAGTTTTCATTCCAATCCCAAAGAAGGGCAATGCCGAGAATGCTCAAACTACAGCACAATTGCACTCATTTCACATGCTAGCAAAGTAATGCTCAAAATTCACCAAGTGAGGTTTCAACAGCACCTGAACCAAGAAATCCCAGATGTTCAAGCTGGATACAGAAAAGGCAGGAACCAAAGGTCAAATTGCCAACATTCGTTGGATCATAGAAAAAGCAAGAAAATTACATTAAAAAAAAAAAAAAAAACCTACTTCTGTTCATTGATTATGCTAAAGCCTTTGACTTCATGGGTCACAACAAACTGTGGAAAATTCTTAATGAGATTGTAATACCAGACCACCTCATCTGCTTCCTGAGAAATCTGTATGCAGGTCAAGAAGCAAAAGCTAGAACCAGACATAGAACAATGGACCGGATCCAAATTGGGAAAGGAGTATGTCAAGGCTATATACTGTCACCATGAATATTTAATTTATATGCAGAGTATATCATGCAAAATGCTGGGATGGATAAAGCATAAGCTATAATCAAGACTTCAGAGAGAAATATCAATAACTTGAGATATGCAGATGACACTACCCTTATGCATAGTTCGAAGAGGAAGTAAAGAGCCTCTTGATAAAGGTGAGAGAGGAGCATGAAAAAGCAGTCTTAAAACTCAACTCAAAAGACCTAAGATCATGGCATCTGGTCCCATCACCTCATGGCAAATTGATGGGGAAACAGTGGCTGACTTTATTTTTTGGTGCTCTAAAATCATTGAAGATAGTGCCTGCAGCCATGAAATTAAAATATGCGTACTCCTTGAAAGAAAAGCTCTACTCATCTAGAGAGTATGTTAAAGCAGAAACATTACTTTCTCAACAAAGATCCGTATAGTCAAAGCTATGTTTTTTCCTGTAGTCATGTATCGATGTGAGAGCTGGTCATAAAGAAGGCTGAACGCTGAAGAATTGATGTCTTTGAACTGTGGTGTTGGAAAAGACTCTCGAGAGTCCCGTGGACAGCAAGGAGATAAAACCAGTCAATGTTCAAGGAAATCAATCTTGAATGTTCATTGGATATATGATGCTGAAGGTGAAGCTCCAATACTTTGGCCACCTGATGTGAAGAACTCATTAGAAAAGACTGTGATGCTGGGAAAGATTGAAGGCAGGAGGAGAAGGGGACGACAGAGGACGAGATGATTGGATGGCATCACCGACTCAATGGACATGAGTTTGAGCAATCCCAAGCAGATGTTTAAGATCAGCAAAGCCTAGCGTGCTGCAGTCCATGGGGTTGCAAAGAGTTAGACATGACTGAGTGACGAAAGATAATGAACATTGAGGTGCATATATTTTTCAGGATTAGTTTTTTCAGTTGCTTTCAGTGTATAGCCAGGAGTGGATTGTTGAATCTTGCTGTAATTCTATTTTTAATTTATCTTGTGAATGCTAATGTTGTTTTTCATAGTGACTGTATAAATTTGCATTCCCATCAGCAGTGTACTAGGGTTCCATTTTCTCCACATTCTCGTCATTTATTATTTGTGGCTTTTTGACAGTAGCCATTCTTACAGGTTTGGGATAATATTTCATTGTGCTTTTGATTTGCACTTCTCTAATGATTAGTGTTGTTGAACATCTTTCCATGTATTAGCCATCTTTTTTGGAAAAATGTCTACAAATAGACCTAAATACACCTAAAGGTCTTCTATAATTTATGTTGCTTATTTTTAAACAGCTCATGCAAGCTATTTACATATTTTGAATATTAACCTCTCATCAAACACATCATTTGAAAATATTTTCTCACATTTAAGAGATTGTCTCTTCATTTTGTTGATGGTTTCCTTTGCTGTGCAAAACCTTTTTAGTTTAATTATGTTCCATGTGTTCAGTTTTGCTTTTGTTTCCTTGCTTGAGGAGACAGATCAAAATAAATATTGCTACAACTTATGTTAAAGTGTGTTCTGTCTATATGTTCTTCTAGGAGTTTTATAGTTTCCAGTGAGAGTGGAACAAAATCTTTAGGGCAAGAGTTGTGGTACCTTCAGTCTCTTCTTCAGGTTTTCTGTAAAACATTAGGTATTCAATAATGGCAATTGGATAAGAGCATTCTCTGTGCTCATTTAGCATGCATACTGTTCTCCATTGTTCTGTTTCACTTTTTAAAAACTTTTTGCAATTCTACAGATCTAATCATAACTCATATATATATTTTTTTGGAATGAGGATCACTCAGTATCTAGAATGATTTGAAATAAGCTCTTGTCTAAGTAGAAAGGACACTAGACTGAAAATAAATTATAAAACTGGGGCTAAAATCACCATTTAGGTTTATTTGTTGGCAAATCACTTAATCACTCTAACACTGGATTATCTTTCTTATAAAAAGCGTCCTCTTATCCCAAGGAATTCCTTGGGGATGCATTCAAAATGGTATTTACATGGAAGAGTCTGCATACTACAAATAAGGTATAAACACCACGTGCCAATATGACTTTATGATAATGTTCAGGTGTGTTGGTTATTCCTATACAAGGTGGTGTCTGTGTATACTTTCCCACATCACTATATGAAGCCTGATTCATCTAGAGCACTTCTTTCCCTATAGCTATTATGGTCAGTCAGAGTTGCCAGTAGATCAGCTCCTTTTTCAGCAGATGCTCCCTTCTCTAAATTCTAATGAAGGGGCCAAGTTGGTTTATTATGACAGCTTTTAGTTAGCAACTGTCCCTTGTGAAATCTGGAAGTTTAACATCTACTGTGTCTCTAGTGAATGGTGAAAGTAAGCTTAGATAATTTGGTTTTTCTTATGATAGATTTATATAAAGATGTTAAAATATTCATTTTTTGTTACTAATAGTCATATAAATGTGTATAAAATAGATATGATGTTCATGAAAATGATTCTGAAGATTAAGTGTTCAATAAATAAATATTCACTAAATAATCTCTAAATATCAATTGGACTCTAAATAGAGAAACAGTGCTCTTACCTAAGGGAATCTCAGAATTTTTCATGGAGAACAATGAAAAATTGATTGGTGGTTTAAAAATTGATGCTAATACAACTTATACCAAAATAACTGACAACATTTTCACTAACACCCAAAATAAATTCTCCTTGAAATTACTTTAGAATGGTTTCAGTTATTAGTGATATTTTACCAGTAGCTAGAAGTTTATTTAGATTTCAATGACCAAAGAATTTAAGAAATAATTTTAGTGTTCTACAATCACAATTTGGGAATATACTTAAGAAATCTGAACAGATTCCAATTAGTTCAATGGGAACAAACAATTGTGTGCATACATGCTCAGACACTCAGTCAGGTCTGACTCTTTGTGACCTCATGGACTATAGCCTGCCGGTCTCCTAGACTTTTCCAGGCTAGAATACTGGAGTGGGTTTTCATTTCCTCCTTTCCTGATCCTCCCAACTCAGGAATCAAACTCACATCTCCTGCACTTCCTTCACTGGGCAGCAGATTCTTTACCACTGAGCCACCTGGGAAGTCCTAATAATCAAGTATATGTATCCATATATTGGAGAAGGAAGTAGCAATCCACTCCAGTATTCTTGCCCAGAGAATCCCAGGGACAGAGTAGTATGGTGGGCTGCCATCTATGGGATCACACAGAGTCGGACATGACTGAAGTGACTTAGCAGCAGCAGCAGTGTCCATATATGCTTACAGAAACAATGTACACTGTATACTTAAATATACACACGAGAAGTTTATCTAATAACCTGAAATCTAATAAAGTTTAATATTTGATTATTTCTTCTTACACACAATCTTCCATTTGATAATTCACAAAGACGTTTTATGTTGACATTTAAGCAGTGAATTTGCCTCCCAGGTCCTCAGGAACTAGGCTTGTACTCAGGCTTAATACGTTTAACATAGTAGAGAGTATTTTTGGTGCGTCTCCATAAGATTCACCAAGTTTAACACATATCTTTATTTTCAGTGCATTTTCCATTCTTATGCTGTTGATCATCTACTAAAACAATAAAAAATCTAATTTTGATTCTAATTGTAAATCACAAATGCTGTTTTTCTGCTGCTATTGTTGACTCTTTTTTCTTTAATTTATACTTCTGCTCAGCCATTTCTGGTGCAAAGCTTGGAATAGTTTATCTTAAGGGTTTTTCTTGTCTTTTTCCCCCCTATATTTAATCTTGCACCTGATCAGTTTAATGCATTATCAGTAATGGTTATAATGCATAAGACAAAAGGTATTCCTAGAAATAACATGCTTATATAGTAAGACAATAAGGTTTCTCACTGTTTCCATGGTTTCCCCATTTATTTGCCATGGAGTGATGGGACTGGATGCCATTATCTTCATTTTTTGAATGCTGAGTTTTAAGCCAGTTTTTTTCACTCTCCTCTTTCACTCTCATCAAGAGGATCTTTAGTTCGTCTTCTCTTTCTGCCATAAAGGTGGTGTCAACTGAGTATCTGGGATTACTGGTATTTTTCGCAACAATCTTGATTCCAGCTTGTGCTTCAATCAGCCCGGCATTTAACACGATGTACTCTGCATATAAGTTAAATAAGCAGGGTGACAATAAACAACCTTGACATACTCCTTTCCTAATTTGGAAACAGTCTGTTCCATGTTCAGTTCTAGTTGTTGCTTCTTGACCTGCATACAGATTTCTCAGGAGCAAGAAAGATGGTCTCATATTCCCATTTCTTGAAGAATTTTACAGCTTGTTGGGATCCACACAGCCAAAGGCTTTAGCATAGTCAATAAAACTGAAGCAGATGTCTTTTTCTGGAATTGTCTTGCCCTTTCTATGATCCAAAGGATGTTGGCAACTAGGTCTCATGTTCCCATGCCTTTGCTAAATCCAGCTTGAACATCTCCAAGTTCAGGGTTCATGTCCTGTTGAAGCCTTGCTTGGAGAATTTTGAGCATTGCTTTTCTAGTGTATGAGATGAGTGGAATTGTGCAGTAGCATGAACATTCTTTGGCATTGCCTTTCTTTGGGATTGGAATGAAAACTGAACTTTTCCAATCCTGTGGCCCCTGCTGAGTTTTCCAAATTTGCTGGCATATTGAGTACAACACTTTAGCAGCAATATATTTTAGGATTTGAAATAGTTCAACTGGAATTACGCCACCTCCACTCGCTTTCTTTGTCATTATGCTTCCTAAGGCCCACTTGACTTCACATTCCAGGATGTCTTGATCTAGGTTATTGATCACACCATTGTGGTTATCTGGGTTCCTAAGATCTTTTTTGATTAGTTCTTCTGTGTATTTTAGCCTCCTTTTCTTAATATCTTCTGCTTCTGTTAGGTACATATCATTTTTGTCCTTCTTTGCATGAAATGTTCCATTGGTGTCTCTAATTTTCTTGAAGAGATCTCTAGTCGTTTCCATTCTGTTGTTTTCCTCTATTTCTTTGCATTGATCACTGAGGAAGTCTTTCTTATCTCTCTCCTTGCTATTCTTTGGAACTCTGCATTGAAATGGGTATATCTTTCATTTTCTCCTTTGCCTTTAGCTTCTCTTCTTTTCTCAGCTATTTGTAAGGTCTTCTCAGAAAACCATTTTGCTATTTTGCATTTCTTTTTCTTGGGGATGGTCTTGATCCCTGCCTTCTGTACAATGTCATAAACCTCTGTCCATAGTTCTTCAGACACTCTATCAGATCTAATCCTTTGAATCTATATGTCACTTTCACTGTATAATTGTAAGGGATTTTATTTAGGTCATACCTGAATGGTCTAGTAGTTTTCCCTACTTTCTACAATTTAAGTGTGAATTTTGCAATATTTTGAGCCAGTCAGCTCTGTCTGAGCCAGTCAGCTCTGTCTTGTTTTTGCTGACTGTATAGAGCTTCTTCATTTTTGGCTGTAAAGAATATAATCAATCTGATTTCAGTATTGACCATCTGGTAATGTCCATGTGGAGAGTCATCTCTTGCATTTTGGAAGGGGATATTTGCTATGACCAGTTCTCTTGGCAAAACTCAGTTAGCCTTTGACCTGCTTCATTTTGTACTCCAAGGTCAAACTTGCTTGTTACCAAGGATCTCTTGATTTCCTACTTTTACATGCCACCCCCCTATGATGGAAAGGACATCTTTTTTGGTGTTAATTCTTAAAGGTCTTATTGGTCATCAGAGAACCACTCAACTTCAGCCTCTTCAGCATTAGTGGTTGAAGCATAGACATAAATTAGTGCAATATTGAATGGTTTGCTTTGGAAGGAACAGAAATCATTCTGTCATTTCTGAGATTGCACTCAAGTACTGCATTTCAGAATCTTGTTGATTATGAGGGATACTCCATTTCTTCTAAGAGGTTCTTGCCCTCGATTGTAGGTATAATGCTATGACTTTGCTGCAAATATATGGGGGAAACTGTGGAATTAGTGACAGACTTGCTTTTCTTGGGCTCCAAAATCACTGGAGTTGGTGACTGCAGCCATGAAATTAAAAGATGTTTGCTCCTTGGAAGAAAAGCTATGACAAACCTAGAAAGCATATTAAAAAGCAGGGAAATTATTTTGCAAACAAAAGTATGTATAGTCAAAGCTATATTCTTTCTTCCTGTAGTCATGCATGGATGTGAGATTTGGACATAAAGAAAGCTGAGCACTGAAGAATTAATGCTTTTGTACTGTGGTGTTGGAGAAGACTCTTGAGAGTCATTTAGACTGCATGGAGATCAAACCAGTCAATAGTAAAGAAAAATAGTTTGAATATTCATTGGAAGGATTGATGCTGGAGCTGAAGCTCCAATACTTTGTCCACCTGATGGGAAGAACTGACTCTGGAAAAGACCATGATGCTGGGAAAGATTGAATATGGGTGGAGAAAGGGACGACAGAGGATGAAATGGCTGGATGGCATCACTGACTCGATGGACATGAGTTTGAGCAGGCTCTGGGAGTTGGGGATGGACAGGGAAGCCTGGTGAGCAGCAGTCTTTCAAGTCAGAAAATCTGCACACGACTGAGTGACTTAAGAACTTAAGTGACTTAAGTTCACTGACTATCAATGAACTTATAGTGAGACCATATTTAAACTAATATTACAAAGTATCCTTATTCATTGAAAATGTGCAATACCTAAAAGACTACCTCAAAAGAATCAGCAAACTCCTTTCTACCTTAAGTGTCCAAGCTAAGCTTTATGTATCCTGACACAGTCTATGCTTTCAAAATAATAATCTGTGTCTAGATAACCAAGTATCTAAAAATTGTAAGTCCTTATTAAATGTGTTTAATGAGAGAATAAATGAGTTGACTCAGGTTTCTTTTATTTCTGATCAAAAATTTTTTAAGAGAAGAATGTACGTATTTATTCAAATAAAAAAATCATTATCTTGTATTTATTTAATTGACTGTACCTAGGAGACTGAAGGATAAGAATTTGAAACAGAAAATCCCAAACACTGAAAAAACTTTCCATTTATCTAACACTATTATAGTTTACAAAGGTCTTGATTTTATAATACTGCCATCAGAAGCAGATTAATGTTTAGCATTCTTTGCTTGCATAATTTTTCATTTAAGACATTGTATTTTGCTTATTGAAGAAATCTTCTAAGTTATATATGCTCCTGTCTCCACAAAACGGATTAGATCCACGACCTTTCAGCTCATTAGTATTTTATGTCTCAGTCTTGGAGAAATTCTAACCTACCTGACACACTGCCAAACTGATATTTCCTCTTTTCTTTTCCCTCAAAACTCCAACCTATGCATTTCGGCCTTCCTTCTTCTGTAACTTCACTTCTCAGAAGTAGCCAATTATTTTCCTAGCCCATAAAATTAAGTCCTCAACCTGACCTTTGATGTCACCTACAAGATAGCCACAGCTTCCTCACTTTTATTTTTCTGCTAATCTACTTTAAGTAACCTGTTTAACTGGGCCATTAGCACGCCCTAGTGTAATTCATGTATCCACAAAACTTGTTTTTTCTCATTTGCTTTCCTTTTATTGAAATGCCTTCTAGAGTGGTTTTACATAGAACTAATGTATTCTGGGCTGCCTGTTAAGGATTGGGGAGAGAGGGGAGAAAAATTGTGAAGTCCAGCTCTTATAGAATTCAGTACCATTAAACAGTCATAAGAAACCCATCTCTAGCGTGTGCAACATTTGCCTTAGAATGCTTCACTTTTCTTAAAGTGGCTATGCTTACTCAAGATCTATTGGTGCTAGTTATGGCACAAAGAGTTAAAGACAAGGATCTCCAACAAACCTTGCCTCCCTATTTATGGAGAGATCATAAGATGCAAATCATCAAAAAATATTTATTTCTTACTCAAGAGTACAAGTATGAATGTAAAAGATTTATTTGATTCCACTAAGGTCTATTGTTATTGTTTTATTGTGCATTGTATAGAAAAAGGAATGCAATTGAGAAAAGATTATAAATTGTTGACTGAAGAAGGCGATTTCTGGTGAATAAACATAGTTTGGCTAAATGTGAGGTTTAAGGCATCACATTGCCTGTTTCTTATATGGTGTTTTAGTGTCTCAGAGGCTCACGATATCTCAATTTCCATCAGGTTACTTCCTTTAGGTTACTCCAGAATTTAAAATAATAATAATAACAAACACTGAAAAACAAGTCTCTGTACCTGTAACAATGTTCTCCACCTTCCCAAATATCCTTCCATTACAATTATGTTCATATCAATGCCTTTGACTTGCAGGAGTTCCTGAGTCTTCACTTACATGGTACTCCTTCCTCCCTTGACCTTTTATTCTGTTATTTCATTTTCCTTTAAATTTTAATATTTCTAAATTATTCTCCATCAAGTTAGCTTACAAACTATTTGCAGACATTTCTCTAAAGACAACTTTAATTTGTTTTTAACAATGTGACTCTGAAAATCTTCCAGATATAGATTAAAAGTGTATAGAGAACAATGGTGAAAATTTGGTAGCAGTGGAGGTTGTAAGAAGAGGTCAGGTTCTGGATGAGTTATTTTAATAATTTCCCAACTAGTCACCTTGCTTCCAGCCTTGCCCCCCTCTTCAATCTAATTCTCAACACTGCAGCCACAGTGATTGTATTAAAATGTAAGTCAGGTCATGTTGACTAATCAAACTTGTTCTCACCTCCATAATCTTTCCAACCTCATTTCTTACTGTTCTCAATTCCTGAGTCTCACTGACTCTTCACTATTTTGATATCTTTTATCCAGTCATTTGCTTATCACCACACACCACCACTACCCTCACACACAGAGAGACTCACAGAACACAAAGTAGATTGTTAGGACCATGATGACAGGGGTATCTGTCTGTTTTACTCATTATTCCACCCCTATTGTCTTAAAAGAGTAGTTGGTAGTTGGTATCTGGTTGGCACATTGAAGGCCATTGATAAATATCTGTTGAACAATGGGATTAAGTGTCTTGGCTGAAATTATATAATCTAAGCAGCTTCAGGAGAATCTGAACTCAGTTCTATTGCCCTAGTTACTATACTAAGTAATACATTTTCAGCTACAATAATAGAATAAATAAATCAATAAAGAAAACATATTATCTTACAAAACAAGAAAAGCAGTGTACAGAGAGAGATTTTCCCATTTTCTTTAAAACATGCTTCTAGTGAGAGTATTTTCTCCCAAGATGGCCATCTGTTATTTAGTTCATTGTATTGATTTTAAAGCTATTCAGAGAGTTATTTACCTCCCAAGTCTTCAGGGAAGTGATATTGTATTTCTTATCCTTCATGCCATAGGCACTTAATTCTTTTGATCACCTTCCATCTATTAGTGTCCATAATTTTATAACTTCCTTGATGCATTTCTCAACAATACATATGTATTGTCAGTTACTAAGTCGTCTTCAAATCTATGACCCCATGGACTGCAACATGCCAGGCTTCCCTATCCTTCACTATCTCCCAGAGTTTCCTCAAAAGCATATTAGTATATATACATATATACATACACATATGCTTTTGCATTTTACTAAAACTTGGCATGCTCAATTTCTTGCTTCTGTGCATCATTTTTCTACATTTCCAGATTGATTGATCTTTTCCTTATCTGAATCTAAAGATTTTTCCCACATTTCTCCCTATATGTCAAAGCTGTTTGTTTCCCTGTTGTCACTTCACAGTCAAGAGTGGTGTCACTGCGACAGCTTCCAATCTGCTATCATCTGTTACTATCGTTAGTTTGGTTATTATTTACTCCCTTTTAGCTCACTAAGAAAGATGCTGGATAAATGGGACCATATGTCAACTATCTAGAGACAATATGGTTAGAGTTTCCAGGTTTCATTATCTTTCATTTTTGGTATTTGTGCTATACTGCAGCTTGTATCTAAACTTGAGAAACAAATGTCCTTTAGGCAGACATAATTCCTTTAATCCATTTTACATTTGGTTCTTTTAAATCCATAAATAAGTGGTCATATGCATTCAACAGGATGCTTCATTCATGATCCGCTAATCATAATTTTTTGAGTTGCTGTTAGTCCAACTCCAGGAGTAACTTGCTTTATTGCATTTTTTTTTTTTTCAAACAGCATATGGATACCATGGGCATGGCAAGCACAAAGGTTAAATTTCATAGTTTTCACTTCTGCCTATCGGATAATTGTGGTGTTCTCACAACCTACTGTTTTCTGTATCAATTTGGCATCATCATTTCATCCTTTTAACTTCATCTGATCTTATTTCTTTTCACATTTATCAAAGTTTTCTCTAGTTAGCTCTCAAATCACATTACCATTTCCCCCAATTATTTCTTCCCTTTGTTTTTGAGTTTATCTATAGTCCAATTAAAACTATTCCTGGGCAAGTCATGCAAAAAGGTACCTCCTTTCATTTTCATATCTACCATTGCTTTGAGGTATGAATATCTGGAGGCAGAAATCTTATCATATTCTTCTTTATTACTTGGTGTTTAGCATACAGTAGACACTCAGTAAAGGTTAGCTGACTGGATAAATGAATTAATGGCTTGCTTATTTACAGGAACACCAGTAGAAATGTTTATTTGAATGAATTAATTTTTCTGTAAGAAATATACATTAGAGTGGCTTCCTCCAAATTAGTTGTATTTGTTAACATTTTTATTAGAAAATGCCAGGTTGCTTTTGCTTATTTGTTCATAAAACAAACAAAAAATGAAAACAAAAAAACAAATAATGCATAGTTAGTTAGTTATTATTTTAACCACAGAAACTTAGCTAACAATGTTTATTTTTTTAAGATGTTAATGTTTAACAATAAATGTCAAGGAAATGAACCTTATAGCATATTTTTTAAAATCCCTTAATATTTTCTGATTTCAATAAAATATCAAACTGATGTCCACCACAGTGTAGATTCGTATTTGAATCTACAATCATTAGATTGATGACTTTTGTCATCAATTAGCTTCCATCTTGTGTTTTCCAGTATAGATCCAATTACATGTAGTAGATAATGGTTTTAAATATGTATTAAGGGAGTTGAAAATTATTTTAACTCAAAGAATATTATTAGTCAAAATGAACAAGATTTTTCTAATGTTGCAGAATCAATAGGTTTTATTGATTTTAATTATAGTTTGGCATTGTTTTAAATATCAGGTGCATTCCTGTAGGAACATGATTATATGAAATACAGGATTAACTGTATTCCTCAAATCTAGGTTTCATGAAGATTCCCTCAGGTCAGAGGTTTAGATAACTTTGGCTTAAATTCTCAATTTTAAGGCTCACAAATCTGAATATTTATCACTCATGCAAATTTTACAGTGGACTGTGAGGCCATAGTTAAAAGTTAAGGGTTGCTTTCAAAGTAGGCTTTAACACATTCTCCAAATTATACTCTTAAATTATACTATCACCTCTACTAAGACATCTGGAATTAAAAGATATAAGTTAAAGCTGTGTGATCTCTGTTATGAAAACTAAACACTAAATCAAGTCTACCAGCCTTTCTTTCATACCAAATTATCTTCAAAAAGTCAGGACATCATCTACATTATCATATAGCATCATGCATATTCTTTCTTATTGTGTTAGGTCTCACTTTTCTCTCCAGCTGACTCTGACCTTTTTCTGCTGTTTGAAATAATAAAATCTTAACTCCTTTGATGTAAAGATACTGACAATTTGCATAAATCAGGTATGGTAAGACACATAGAAAGATAGTTTTGGAAAGACTATCATGAAAAAAGAAGATTTTTATACTTAGAGATCCTTAGAAATGGGAAAACAGAACAGCTTGCAAAGTCACCCAGGGAAGTATCAAGTGTTGGTCAGGAGACTGAGGGAGCAAGACAAAATATGGGCAAGAGCCTTTAGCGTAGCTTCCCTGGGAAGAAAGAGGCAAGGCAGAGAACAAGGATTTAAGACTGGCAATTTAAATATGTTCAGTGAGGTCAGGGCTTCCCTCAGAGCTCAGTTGGTAAAGAATCTGCCTGCAATGCAGGAGACCCCAGTTTGATTCCAGGGTTGGGAAGATGCCCTGGAGAAGGGATAGGCTACCCACTCCAGTATTCTGGCCTGGAGAATTCCATGGACTATATAGTCCAGAGGGTTGTGAAGAGTAGGGCACGACTTGGCAACTTTCACTCTCACTTTCACTTCACTCACTCAGTGAGGTCAGGGACTGGGGTTCTCCCTAGTTGTGAAATACTTGACCATGGAATGACTAGGGCAGGTGAATAGCAGTCTAGAGTGTAAGTGCTCCAGGAAGCCTGATAAAGGAGATGATTGGGAAATTTGAGCTCTTTATTGACTTGCATATGAAAGGTGTATTTGCAAATGAATTCCTTACTAACACTAGGAAATAGCTAACCCTAAGAGGGGCAGTTCCTTCTATGTAGTAAGGCCCCAAGAGGTCAAAATACTGAATATAGAAACTAGAAATCATGGTTACATGGTTATTATATATTTTCTTGATCTACTAGAAGCATTTAAATATTTTTTTCCAAACCATCATACATATCTCAGTTCAGCTCAATTCAGTTCAGTCACTCAGTCGTGTCTGACTCTTTGAGAACCCATGAACTGCAGCACACCAGGCCTCCCTGTCCATCACCAACTCCCGGAGTCCACCCAAACCCATGTCCATCGAGTCGGTGATGCCATCCAACTATCTCATCCTCTGTCATCCCCTTCTCCTCCTGCCCTCAATCTTTCCCAACATCAGGGTCTTTTCAAGTGAGTCAGCTCTTCACATCATGTGGCCAAAGTATTGGAATTTCATCCTTGCAATGAACACCTACTTATCTATTCTATGGTAAAGTAGCCTGAACCAATTATATTGTACACAATTATTAGCCCCTTTTTATTTTTATTTTTTCCATTTATTTTTATTAGTTGGAAGCTAATTACTTTACAATATTGTAGTGGTTTTTGCCATACACTGATATGAATCAGCCATGGATTTACATGTACTCCCCATCCCGATCCCCCCTCCCACCTCCCTCTCCACCCGATTCCTCTGGGTCTTCCCAGTGCACCAGCCCCGAGCACTTGTCTCATGTATCCAACCTGGGCTGGTGGTCTGTTTCACCCTAGATAATATACATGTTTCGATGCTGTTCTCTCGAAACATCCCACCCTCGCCTTCTCCCACAGAGTCCAAAAGTCTGTTCTGTACATCTGTGTCTCTTTTTCTGTTTTGCATATAGGGTTATCATTACCATCTTTCTAAATTCCATATATATGTGTTAGTATACTGTATTGGTCTTTATCTTTCTGGCTTACTTCACTCTGTATAATGGGCTCCAGTTTCATCCATCTCATTAGAACTGTTTCAAATGAATTCTTTTTAATGGCTGAGTAATATTCCATGGTGTATATGTACCACAGCTTCCTTATCCATTCATCTGCTGATGGGCATCTAGGTTGCTTCCATGCCCTGGCTATTATAAACAGTGCTGCGATGAACATTGGGGGTGCACGTGTCTCTTTCAGATCTGGTTTCCTCAGTGTGGATGCCCAGGAGTGGAATTGCTGGGTCATATGGCAGTTCTAATTCCATTTTTTTAAGAAATCTACACACTGTTCTCCATAGCGGCTGTACTAGTTTGCATTCCCACCAACAGTGTAAGAGGGTTCCCTTTTCTCCACACTCTCTCCAACATTTATTGCTTGTAGACTTTTGGATAGCAGCCATCCTGACTGGCATGTAATGGTACCTCATTGAGGTTTTGATTTGCATTTCTCTGATAATGAGTGATGTTGAGCATCTTTTCATGTGTTTGTTAGCCATCTGTATGTCTTCTTTGGAGAAATGTCTGTTTAGTTCTTTGGCCCATTTTTTGATTGGGTCATTTATTTTTCTGGAATTGAACTGCAGGAGTTGCTTGTATATTTTTGAGGTTAATCCTTTGCCTGTTTCTTCATTTGCTATTATTTTCTCCCATTCTGAGAGCTGTCTTTTCACCTTGCTTATAGTTTCCTTTGTTGTACAAAAGCTTTTAAGCTTAATTAGGTCCCATTTGTTTATTTTTGTTTTTATTTCCAATATTCTGGGAGGTGGTCATAGAGGATCCTGCTGTGATTTATGTCAGAGAGTGTTTTTCCTATGTTCTCCTCTAGGAGTTGTATAGTTTCTGATCTTACATTTAGATCTTTAATCCATTTTGAGTTTATTTTTGTGTATGGTGTTAGAAAGTGTTCTAGTTTCGTTCTTTTACAAGTGGTTGACCAGTTTTCCCAGCACCACTTGTTAAAGAGGTTGTCTTTTTTCCATTGTATATTCTTGCTTCCTTTGTCGAAGATAAAGTGTCCATAGGTTCGTGGATTTATCTCTGGGCTTTCTATTCTGTTCCATTGATCTATATGTCTGTCTTTGTGCCAGTACCATACTGTCTTGATGACTGTGGCTTTGTAGTATGGTCTGAAGTCAGGCAGGTTGATTCTTCCAGTTCCATTCTTCTTTCTCAAGATTACTTTGGCTATTTGAGATTTTTTGTATTTCCTTTTTATTTTTTTAAATTTATTTTAGTAAATATCAGTAAATTCTCTGGACATTCTATGCAAAGATTCTGAGACAGGCTTGGGGCTTAGGACCTGAGGCCTTTTGCTGCAGTGCTTATACCTACATAGACTTCTCAAGCAAGAAAATACAACAAAACTATGAGGGACTAACAATAACTGTGGGGTATGCACAGCAGGGCAAATGATGAACAAAAAGACCTAAAGTCAAACTGACACTTCTAAGACCCAGGAGCAAAATCATGGTATTGGAAGCAAAATTAGGTATTGCTCTTGCCCCTGGCACTCAACACTACCTAAGTCACCCCTCTGTCCTGACCCCTGGATACACCCCTATGCTCACTTCATATGAGGAACCAGCTTAATTCTTATTGATTAAGGAAGCCTAAGAACCCTGAATGGTACCAGTTCTACCTTCTCACTACCAGATTAGAGTGAAAGCATATTTATCTCTTGCATTGCAGGTAGATTCTTTACCAGCTGAGCCACAAGGGAAGCTCAAGAATAGTGGTGTGAGTAGCCCATCCCTTCTCCAGAGGATCTTCCTGACCCAGGAATTGAATTGGGGTCTCCTGCATTGCAGGTGGATTCTTTACCAACTGAGCTATCAGGGAAGCCCTTATATTAAATAGTAGAAAATACATATACTGGTCTCTGCTCCCAATTTATGGCATAGGTTCCTGAAATTTTTGTGATTTCCTCGGTGACAGGAATAACTTTCATTTAAGGAAGTGACTCTGGGTGGGCTCTTGAATGGTTTCTGCATGAGGATTTGTCCCTGGAAAAGAAAGCTATAATTTAAAACTATATTTTTTTTTAGCCCTGCCTTCACACCATAGCATTTCCTCTGCTGATTAGTGATTCATGCTTTGCAGGTAGTGCTGGTGGTAGAGAATCTGCCTGCCAATGCAGGAGATGAAGGAGATGCAGGTGTCCAATTGCTGGGTTGGGAAGATCACCTGGAGAAGGAAATGGCAACCTGCTTCAGTATTCTTGCCTGGGAAATCACATGTACAGATAAGCCTGGCAAGCTACAGTCCGTGGGGTCACAAAAGAGTCAGACACAATTGAGATAATGTCTATTCTGTTCTATTCTGAGTAAAACATTTTAAAGAAAAAACATAATCTTACCATAATCTAAAATTTAAATGTATATATTAAATACAAACATTATTGTTATTAGTCAGTCATGTTTGACTCTTTGAGAGCTCATGGGCTGCAGCACACCGGGCTCCCTGTCCTTAACTGTCTCCTGAAGCTTGTTCAAACTCATGTTCATTGAGTAAGTTATACCATCCAATGATCTCATCCCCTCTCATCCCGCCTTCTGCCTTCAATTTTTCTCAGCTTCAGGGACTTTTCTAATGAGCTGGCTCTTCCCATCAGGTAGCAAAAGTATTGGAGCTTCAGATTCAGCATCAGTCCCTTCACTGAATATTCAAGAAAGATTTCTTTTAGGACTGACAAATTTGATCTCCCTGCAGTCCAAAGGTCTCTCAAGAGTCTTCTCCAACACCACAGTTCAACAGCATCAATTCTTCAGTGCTCAGATTTCTTATTGGTCCAACTCTCACATCCACACATGACTACTGGAAAAACCATAGTTTTGACTACATGAACCTTTGTCAGGAAAGTAATGTCTCTGCTTTTTAATATACTGCCTAGGTTTGTCATAGCTTTTCTTTCAAGGAGCAAGTATCTTAATTGCATGACTGCAGTCACCATCTTAAGTGATTTTGGAGTCCAAGAGAGTAAAGCCTCTCACTGTTTCCATTTTTTTCTCCACCTATTTGCCAGGAAGTTATGGGACCAGATGCCATGATCTTAGTTTTCTGAATGTTGAATTTTAAGCCAGCTTTTTCACTCTCCTCTTTCACTTTCATCAAGAGACTCTTTAGTTCCTCTTCACTTTTGCCATAAGAGTGGTGTCATCTGCATATCTGAGGTCATTGATATTTCTCCTAGCAATCTTGATTCCAGCTTTTGCTTCATCCAACCCAGCATTTCACATGATGTACACTGCATAGAAGTTAAACAAGCAGGGTGACATCATGCAGCCTTGTCATACTCCTTTCCCAGTTTGGAACTAGTCCATTGTTCCATGTCTGGTTCTAACTCTTGCCTCTTGACCTGCATACAGGTTTCTCAGGAGGCAGGTAAGCTGGTTTGGTATTCCCATCTCTTTAAGAAATTTCCACAGTTTATTGTGATCCACACAGTTAAATGCTTTAGCATAATCAATAAATCAGAAGTAGATATTTTTCAGGAATTCTCTTGCGTTTTCTATGATCTAATAGATGTTGGCAATTTGATCTCTGGTTCCCCTGCCTTTCCTATATCCAGCTTGAACAACTGGAAATTCTCAGTTTATGTACTATTGAAGCCTTGCTTGGAGAATTTTGAGCATTACTTTGCTAGCATGTGAAATGAATGCATTTATGCAGTAGTTTAAACATTCTTTGGCATTGCCTTTCTTGAGGATTCAAATGAAAACTGACCTTTTCCAGTCCTTTAGCCACTGCTGAGTTTTCCAAATTTGCTGGCATATTGAGTGAAGCACTTTAACAGCATCATCTTTTAGGATCTGAAGCAGCTCAGCTGGAATTCCAACTCCATTTGCTTTGTTTGTAGTGATGCTTCCTAAGGCCCACTTGACTTCACATTCCAGGATGCCTGGCTCTAGATGAGTGATCACACCCTCAAGGTTATCTGTGTCATTAAGATCTTTTTTTGTGTAGTTGTTCTGTGTATTCAATAATCCTAGGAATAAGCAGTTGGTATGCTTCTTTTTAATAAGGAAAACATTCCTCTACTGAAGTCAAATTTTGACCTTGTACTGGTAAAGTTCCTAACATTTTGATGAACAATAAAAAATAATTATAATAGGAAATGTTAACTAATCTTGCATCTGAAATAATATTAGTTATGATAGCTGTTCCTCTTACCAGATGGCTTCTCATTTGTTTGAAGGTAAAAATGTAATGAAAACTTTAAAGAATATTATCAAACGGTGTGAGGTTTGTTGGAAAAATAACCCAAAGACTGAAAAGCTAGCAAAATCTGGATTACAACGAAGGGGAAAGTATCCTTGAGAGGACTGGGAAATTGATTTTACTCATATGCCAAAAGCTAATGGATATTCTTGCTTACAAGTTTGGGTGGATACTTTTACTAGATGGATTGAGGCTTTCCCCTGTCGTAGTGACCAAGCTAAGGAGGTTATAAAGATTTTAATCCATGAAATTATCCCCAGGTTTGGGCTGCCATGGAGCTTCAGAGTGACAATGGCTCCGCCTTTAAAGCTGCTGTAACTCAGGGGGTGTCTAAAGCTCTAGGAATAGAGTATCACTTACACTGTTCCTGGAGACCCCAATCCTCAGGAAAGGTTGAAAAAGCTAATGACATTATCAAAAGACATCTGCGCAAATTAACTCAAAAAAACGCAGGACAACTGGATTAAAATCCTAGCCATAGCTTTAATGAGGGCTCGAACTGCCCCAAAAAACGAAGGACTGCCCCCCTTTGAATGTATTTATGGAAGGCCTTTCTTAACGCACAGACATTGTTATAGATCCTGAAGCCTTGGAGTTAACTAATTATGTAACTCAGCTCTCAGCTTTTCAACGGGCATTAACAGAACTCCGGCAGATGACTCCTGACCCAGCCTCTGAATCCAGCAAGCCTCTATTTGAGCCAGGAACCGAGGTCCTCATAAAAACGTTGGTGTCTGGGGGCCCATCCCTTGAGCCTCTCTGGGAAGGCCCTTACCAGGTTATTCTTTCTTCTCCCACAGCTGTCAAAGTGCCAGGAATTGATTTGTGGGTACATCACACTCGAGTCAAGAGGTGGCACCCTGACCAGAACTAAGTGATGTCATTTTGTGTCTTTACTTTCTATGCTCTGACTTTGTATTTTTCAGATGGGCCTAATTGCGGGGAGCGGCCTGAACCAAAAGGCTGACTCTGGGAGCTGCCTTGATCCTCAAGGGTCTGTTCGCAGACATAGCTCTCTGTCCCGCCACTCCTCTCTGGAATTTATTATCCAAGTTAAATCTTAACAGAATATTAGCAAGGCTTGCATGCACACAAGACGCAGATGGATAAGCCTTTCACGACCACCCTTAAGATAAACGGGATGCCCTTCTTATCTCTTGACGTTATCAGAGAGTTCTGGTGATTGTTATCTCAAAGTGATGTTTATGGAAAAATATTTTCTCTTCTTAAGATTCTCTTCTTGGTTTAGTATAAATGTAACCCTGAGAAATAAAGAATCATCGCTGACTGCAGCTATCCTCTCTACCCCATCTGTTCTGTGTCTTTATTTCTTAGCCTAAAGGAACGCGTCGTGTTGCTCGCTGAAATCTTCCGGCTGGCCCGGCACCTAATAATCTATGTGAGCCTACTTCTGCTGACTCCAGAAATCCTGAGTCTGCCGTTTGTTCCTCAAGACAATGCCTTCCTGTCCTGGGCTCACTCCTATGCTGCATTCCACAATCGGTCTAACTGCTGGGTCTGCGGAGCACTCCCCTCTTCATCAGTGGAAACCTTCCCATGGTGGACATCTCCAATTCAAGGAAAAGACTTTCTCCAAGTCTGCAAATACCTTCGACAACAATCGCATGTGATGCCTCTTCTTCGTCTGATGACATCTAACAACCCTAGAATGGACTGGTGCAATACTTTGTACCTTAACTTTGGACATAACGTGACTTTTAATTTTGATTATACACTGTCTCAGTTTAATGACTGTTTTGCTGCACATAAGACAAATAGGTCTAGATCTGATGGTTTTTTACCTGACGTTTATCAAATACAGGATGAGGTTATATGGCTAACTCCTGAAAAGGGACGTCTAATATCTACTGCCCCTATATGCTGGGAACAAACAGAGCCATCCCCCAAAGTTAGCCAACAACTTCATTACAATGATTGGAAACAACTGGGATTTTTGCCTCAGGAAATATGTAACGTAATCATTTCCGTGTTTTCCAACCCCAGTTCAGGATCTCCCTTTGTCTGGCCAGGCACTAATTGGGACTGGATATCTCAGTCGTGCTGGCTTGCTCCAAACGGGACTTATTGGATATGTGGCTCTTATCTATGGGCTTGGCTTGCCCCTGGCTGGATAGGGAGATGCGCCCTGGATCCAGCCTTTACTCACGGCTTTATATTTTCAGAGCTTCCAGAAAAGCCTTCTAATTTACCCCACCTTAAAACTCAGTGGGCAAGTCTGTATTTCACTGGTATGATTATTTGGCTGCAGTGTTTGTCCCCTCTTTGGGAACTACAGATGTTACGCTGCGAGTGGATGCTTTGACTAATTTTACTCAACAGGCATTACAAGATTCTCAAAAAGCTATTTCAGCTCTTAATGCTGAACAAGCACAAATTAGAAAGGTGGTTTTACAAAACAGATTGGCTTTAGATATTCTGACAGTTGCACAAGGAGGAACTTGAGCCATCATTCATACTCAGTGCTGCACATAGATACCTGATACGAGCACTGATGTTACTCATTTTACTAAACACATGAACAAGACGACTGGGGCCATGGATACTCCTGAAGCCTCAATCGCCTCTCTTTGGGAGACGTTAACTAGTTGCCCATGGTGGAAAACTATCTTAATTACAATAATTCTGATTGTTTTGTTTTTGCTGTTTGCTCCCTGCATCTGTAACTGTGTAACTGGATTTGTTTCTAGTCGCATGAAAGCTTTTAAGTTACAAATGGTTGCTCAAACTCCTGCTATCACTGCAGCTTCTTCCGACTACTCTTTGGGGTCCCTGGATCAGACATCCTCACTATGAGGATTAGGAGAATATGTTGCCTCACCAATTTAGGGACAATGCCCCTTGTCAGCTCGGAAGCAGTAATAGAATGAAAACGACACCCCTTTTCCCTAGGCAACATAATTCTCCTAAAAGAAAAGGGGGGAATGAGAGGGTAACAGGCAGGAAGGCCAGGGGTCTCCAAATGGAGGAAAGAGGCTGTAAGTGCCAGACATTTTTCTCTCTCTTAAGCGGCAGGAAGAAACAAACCAGCGATATTTTTTTCTTTTCTATACAAATTTAAAAGGAGGTTTCTCTTAAAGTGCTGTGTTGCCAGTAGTTAGCTTCAGGTGAAACCAAGTGTCATGGCAACACAGCATTTTAAGAGAAACCTCCTTTTAAATTTGTATAGAAAAGAAAAAAATATCGCTGGTTTGAAGCTAACTACTCTCAAACCTTGAGTTAACCAATACATTTCTTTTTCTTATGGAAATGTTGTCTTAAGCTATGTTAATGTACCCCAGACTCTATCTTCAAGTTGGTTCCACCAAACAGCCTGACCAACTTACTCAGATATTGTTCCCTAATCTATGTAAATGAAACTATTTGTTGGTATTCTGCCCTTCTACAAGATTCAAGTCAATCGTTTTATGGCCAGGGATGAATTATCTGGTGCCATTCTAAATTCTAAGACATTCCTTTCTTTTCAGTAACAGACTGTGAGTGACTATATAACTTACACCTAAAGCCTAGGAGGGGGGTACTCTTTTGCCCCCTTCTGATGCCTATGTCAGAAGCTTTCTCTGTCTCCTTTATACTTTAATAAAACTTTATTACACAAAAGCTCTGAGTGGTCCAGCCTCGTCTCTGGCCCCGGATTGAATTCATCTCCTCCGGAGGCCAAGAATCCTGGCGTTTAATCGTTCAACAACAACTTTTCAGTACTCTGATCAAGGTGTAAAACTTACAGAAGTTTTCAGTAAATCATGTTACTGAAAACTCCTCCTTTGTCCAATCACTCATTCATGTCCAACTCTGAAACCCCATGAACTGCATCACGTCAGGCTTCCTTGTCCTCCACCATCTCCTGGAGCTTGGTTAAACTCATGTTCAGTCAGTGATCCCTCCAATCATCTTGTGCTCTGTCATCCCCTACTCCCGCTTCAATCTTTCCCAGAATCAGGGACTTTTCCAAGTGGTCAGCTCTTTGCATCAGGTGGACAAAGTATTGGAGCTTCTGCTTCAGCAGCAGTCCTTCCAATGAATATTCAGGATTTATTTCTTTTAGGATATGCTGTTTTGATATCTTTGCGGTCCAAGGGACTCTCAAAAGTCTTCTCCAACAACACAGTTGAAAGCATCAATTCATCAGCACTCAGCCTTCTTTATGGTCCAACTCTCACATCCATACTTGACCACTGGAAAAACCATAGGTTTGACTAGATGGACCTTTGTCAGGAAAGTAATGTCTCTGCTTTTTAATATGCTGTCAAGGTTGGTCATAGCTTTTCCTCCAACTAGCAAAAATCTTTTAATTTCATGGCTGCAGCATCTGCAGTGATTTTGGAGCCCAAGAAAATAATTCTGTCACTGTTTCCTTTGTTTCCCCATCTATTTGCTGTAAAGTGATGGGACGGGATGCCATCATCTTAGTTTTTTGAATATTAAGTTTTAAGAGCTTTTTTCACTCTCCTCTTTCACATTCATCAAGAGGCTCTTTAGTTCCTCTTTACTTTCTGCCATAAGGGTGGTGTCATCTGTACATCTGAGGTTATTGATAGTCCTCCCTGTAGTCTTGTTTCCATCTTGCACTTCATCCAGGCTGGTATTTTAGAGACTGCTCTAAAATAAGCAAGATCTGGTCTCTTTTTTTCTTTCTTCTATATAGTTATAAAGTGAAATAACTGATTTACAGATGCAAAACTAACTTCATGTCTGTGAAACTTAATTTTGGGAAAAGTCTTCCAATATGATGCACCAAATGACTCCATGGGTCACTTGTGGGAGTAATTTCTTGAATAACTTTTAGTTTAATTAATTGATATCATAGATTGCTTCATAATTGTCTGCATATTATTAGTTTCTCATTCACTGTGGTTATAGAGGCAAGATATGAGGTTACAGTGGATCAGAAGTTTTATAGATGATTTTATTTTTAATTTGACAACTCTAGAAAATAAAACAGAAGATGAAATCATTATCAAAATATTCATAAATAACACTAGACCTCAGCATGTTAACTTTCAGTTCAGTTCAGTTCAGTCACTCAACCGTGTCCGACTCTTTGCAACCCCATGAATCGCAGCACACCAAGCCTCCCTGTCCATCACCAACTCCCAGAGTTCACTCAGACTCATGTCTATCGAGTTGGTGATGCCATCCAGCCATCTCATCCTCTGTCGTCCACTTCTCCTCTTGCCCCCAATCCCTCCCAGCATCAGGGTCTTTTCCATTGAGTCAACTCTTTGCATGAAGAGGCCAAAGTATTGGAGTTTCAGCTTCAGCATCAGTCCTTCCAATGAACACCCAGGACTGATCTCTTGTAGGATGGACAGGTTGGATCTCCTTGCAGTCCAAACTTTAGAGATACAGAATTGTGCAGTTAGTGAATAACAGACCTTCCCTGAAACTGCCCTCTCTCAATTCATTTCTGTTTTGGGGTTCTCACTTGTGTTTTCTCATAACTCCCTGAGAATCACCTGTTTCCATGCTTATCATGCTGAATTATGATATAATACCAACAGCAAATAATTTTTGGGTTCTTTTTATATTCTAGTGCTAGACTAATAATATATCATACCATATTGTTAAATCCCTAAAACAAACAAACCTGTGGGATAAGCTTTATTGACTCCATTTTGCACCAAAAGAAATAGTTCTGAGAAGTTAAGAATTTCATGCAAAATCACAAGGCTAGAAAATTCTGGAATTGGGATTAAAGTCCATGTCTATCTTATTCCAAAGTCCATTACTTCTATTTATTGATGTCTATTATATTGGGAATTTTTATAAGGTCAAGGGGCTTAAACTTTCATACCAGATCGTCAACAAAATTCACTGTCCTGTAACATTAAAAAAAAAAAAAAAAAAAGCAAACCAAGTAGCATCCTTACAGGAGCTTAATAAGCCACTTCCATTTCTAACCCAACACTATAAACTTGCTTTATACACTGAAAATACAACATAATTCATTACTGAAGTACTTATTGTTGATGTTTAGGTGTGCTAGCAAGAAGGACTTTGTGCTGTGTTTAGTCGCTCAGCCATGTCTGACTCTTTGCAACCCCATGGACTGTAGCCTGCCAGGCTCCTCAGTCCATGGCATTCTCCAGGCAAGAATACTGGAGTGGGTTGCCATGCCCTTCTCCAGGGGATCTTCCCAATGCAGGGATTGAACCTATGTCTCCCACAATGCAGGTGGATTCTTTACCGCCTGAGCCACTAGGGAAGCAAGAAAGACTTTAGACCTGGGTATATGTTGCACCTTGTATTTAAAGTGTTGAAGACTGTTGAAGATCTGTTGAAGCCTCACAATTTACATTCTAGTATCTTTATTATCCTGTGATTATTTTTCTATTACTCACTTTATTCTTATACATTGGAATCACAAGGATAAATTTTTTAAACACACAGATACCTGGACCCCATCCAAGATCAATTGAATCAGTATTTCCAAGTGTTAAGCAGTCATCACTATTTCACAAAATCAACACTTGTGATTCTATAGTTGAAAACCACTGTTAGAAATAAGTAACATCTTCCTCACAGTCTTAAATTAAAAGTCAACTTCTCTTTTCCTTATAAAAATTAGACAGTAATATGCCACAATTGACACAAGATAAAAATATCACAGTCTTCATAATTTGTGCTCATACTTTATAGCAGATAAGTAGCAATTAGATTCTATTTAAGAAAATGAATCATACTTCCTTAATTCTTATATTTGAAGCCTATGTAATTGACTTTGTGGGAAGAAGCTAGTTCCATGGTTGCCTAGAAGAAAGTGCTGAAACTAGATCTATAAGACTACAGTCACTGGGTGGTTTTATTAACTTATCTTTTTATGTAAAAATCCATTTCTAGATTATACCATTTTACATGGATTATAGAACTGAGAATTATATATTTTAAAGGAATAATTGATATCTAAAATTAGGACGTAGTGGAAGCTTGGACCACAGTCCTTCAAGCTGAGTATTACCTTTATTTGTGCAAACTTGTGCAAGTTATTCAAGCTTCTATGCTTTACTTTCTTCATTTACAAAATGGGGAGAAGATAATAATTCATGCTGAGTAACTTATGTGTATTAAATCAACATTCAACAAACACTATAAAGTAGCTACTAATTGTTATTCTCATTTTACACATGAAAAAAACTGAGGCATAGTAAGGTTAAATAGTGTTCAATGTCACAGAGTTCATAAACAGTGCAGCCTGTAACCAATGCTAATTTTAACACAAAAAGATCAGGCATGTTTAACTGATCTGGACTATTGCCATAATTACACTATTTCAGAGAAGTATATAAAGGATGTGGTAAAATAAAATAGTGGTTTTCAAAAAACACTTCTGCTTGGTTTTCATTCATGGATATTTTAATTCCATTGGTGTGGGGTGAAACCTGGCCTTCAGGAATTTTCTCTTTTTTTTAAATTATTATTATTATTATTATTTTTCTTCAGGGATTTTCAAACCTTCCCAGGTGATCTAATGTGTGACAAAGTTTTAAAACAAGTGTTATAAAGTCTAGAGTGTAATCTATAATGGGAGAATAATAAATAATACCTTCATTTATTATCATTTATTATTATTATTATTAAAATTACACACTGGTGTGAAAGCAAATCAAGCAGATATTAAAAAATAGTAAAGTAAGGCAAAAATGACAAAAATTATTCTGATTATTATTTAATTACAAATGAATTAGATAATTAGTTAAATTAATTGGTATGTGTCTAAAATACTTTTTCTTGTTAAAAATAATTTTAAAATTGATTTCTTAAAAGATAAACTAAATGAAAAGTAGAAGCTAAAAGCAAATCAAACAATATAGACCTGAAACTTTGGTTTCAGTTGAGTTCTACTAGGTCTGTTATCCTGTTTTAGTCAGAGACAATCCTCTTTGTTGCTTCCTATTTAGGTGGTTACACAAGAGCTTTCAGGAGGAAAGCTATTTCTACTTTTGGTTCACATTTTCCATGAGCCTTTGAAGTTTTCTACAGTGATTCCTGACTCATCTACGTCTTTACAAAAAAGAAAATTTATATTCAAGGAGATAGGAAATGCTCAGCAGTTTCTTTATCTTTTTTTTTATAATATTTCCAAATTGTTTTAGTTGGAGGCAGAGATATGGATTTCTTAAACTCTCAAGGATTATTTGAGCCTCATGGTTCTGTTATGCCTGTGAGTAGTAAACACTTATAATTAACATACAATGAAATACTAGGCACAATTGCAAATTAGAGCGAGCCTCCCTTTTGTCTAGTTTTTCATCCTTCATCTGTGCTTGCTGTAGGCAAGGGACATGCGGTTGCTAATTTTAGTTTGTCAATAGTTGAGTTTCCTGAGGTCAGCTAGCAGAAAATGCATTTATTTACAAGTGTGTTATGCAGAATAGAGGTGTTATTTTCCCAATAACTTCTAATTTTTTTATTCACTTGTCCTGGTGGAGGTGATTTGTAAATACTTTTATTTAACATTAATTTTAACTTATATGTGATATTTGAAAACTCACTAAATGAAGCAAAACATTAACAATAATGACTGAGGAAAGAGTGGAGATATTAATGTATTTTACCTTCTTTTTGTCTCTCTCTCAGAATTTATGACAGCTGAGGAATGTACCCATTTCATACTGAAGCTACTAAATTGATCATTTTCCAGATATCTTAATACTATTTTAATATATACAACCTAAATATAACTTTATAATCAAAATTACCATAACTAACATTTCTGCCCACAAGAGATATATCATGTTCTCAAATGTGCAAACTCCCTGTGCAATTTTGTCATGAACAATGTATGAGTTAATAGCTAGAGTTTTCTATTTGGTTACAGTAAATGGATCCAAACAAATCAGAGTTTTTAGAGCATGAATGTAATTGATTTGAGACTACCTATTCTGATTTAGAAAATTCAATTCAATTATTTCCAGTTATTTAGATATTTCTTAACAAGAGAGTATTTGGTTCTTTAAACAGGGTCACAATAAATGTGTACGTTATATTGCCTTGAGGATATGGTTCTCATATCTGATTCTATATACAAATGTATAGAGTCAGGTATACTACCCAAGAAAACTTAATTTTCCATGCACATACACAAAAAAACACTGCAGCAGAAAGGCTAAAATTATTTTACCCATTTGTGTTAAGTATATGTGTAGAAAAAAATTGCCCACTTGGATTTGCTGTAGAGATGTTCAATAGGTCTTCCAATTAGTGTTAAATGAAAGAGGATATATCTCTTTAAGTAAGAGTTCAACTGTAATTCATCCTATAAAAAACTTAGCCTCCAACTAATAATTTGTTTGTGTATGCATGATTTAAAAGACTAAAACTAAATAAATGAATAAATAATAAATCAGCAGTATATCATTACTTTCCTTACACAATTTGTGTGTTTATAGAGTCTGCCCTTTAGTTTGCTAAGTTTGATGTGTATTTATATTAAAATGACTTTACTTTCCAACAAAGAAAATCAAACAGAACAACCTTTAATAGACCCTAAAACTCATGCACCACCGAATCAATGGACATGAGTTTGGTAAACTCCAGGAGTTGGTGATGAATAGGGAGGCCTGGCGTGCGGCACTCCATGGTGTCACAAGGAGTCAGACACAACTGAGCGACTGAACTAAACTGATCTGAACACTGACTAGCTAATTGAACCAGCAAGAGCATTAAGAATTCTGGTAGAATCTAGTTTTAACTGTCTTGATGAGGATGTGCTTTACCCTTTTATTTTCATACTATTCTCTGCCTCAAAGCACACTCTGAGACCATTAATGAGTGCTGTTAGCATTTCATTTCCCTTTATGAATGTAGTACTATGTATTAACCCCATGCCACAAAAGGATGGTCACTGTCATTTTTGTTGATCTATACAGTGGTAAATTATTTAATCAGATCTCTTTCAATTCTATAAAGCTCTCCTTGTTTTATTATTATTCTAGTGTCATCTTAAGTCAATGAATTAATTCCTTTATCAACATATATGTAGGGAAAATCAATTGGGGAGAGGCATTTCTCTCTGTGTATGTAGGAAGGGAATGCTAAAAGTAAAACAGCAATACTAGATACAGCACTTGAAACTTTTATTTTAGGAGTCATTAGTATATATACACATTACAATATAATAATTAGATATATTAATATATCAACATATATTAATGTTACATATATACATTACAATATAATAATTAAGTATATTAATATATCAAAATATATTAATGTTCAGTTCAGTTCAGTTTAGTTCAGTCGCTCAGTCGTGTCCGACCCTTTGTGACCCCATGAATCGCAATACGCCAGGCCTCCCTGTCCATCACCAACTCCCAGAGTTTACTCAAACTCATGTCCATCGAGTTGGTGATGCCATCCAGCCATCTCATCCTCTGTTGTCCCCTTCTCCTCCTGCCCCCAATCCCTCCCAGCATCAGGGTCTTTTCCAATGAGTCACCTCTTCACATGAGGTGGCCAAAGTACTGGAGTTTCAGCTTCAGCATCAGTCCTTCCAATGAACACCCAGGACTGAGCTCCTTTAGGATGAACTGGTTGGATCTCCTTGCAGACCAAGGGACTCTCAAGAGTCTTCTCCAACACCACAGTTCAAAAGCATCAATTTTTCAGCACTCAGCTTTCTTCACAGTCCAACTTTCACATCCATACATGATTACTGGACAAACCATAGCCTTAACTAGATGGACCTATGTTGGCAAAGTAATGTCTCTGCTTTTTAACATGCTATCTAGGTTGGTCATAACTTTCCTTCCAAGGAGTAAGCATCTTTTAATTTCATGGCTGCAATCACCATCTGCAGTGATTTTGGAGCCCCCCAAAAATAAAGTCTGCCACTGTTTCCACTGTTGCCCTATCTATTTCCCATGAGTGATGGGACCAGATGCCATGATCTTAGTTTTCTGAATGTTGAGCTTTAATCCAACTTTTTCACTCTCCTCTTTCACTTTCATCAAGAGGCTTTTTGGTTCCTCTTCACTTTTTGCCATAAGGGTGGTTTCATCTGCATATCTGAGGTTATTGATATTTCTCCCGACAATCTTGATTCCAGCTTGTACTTCTTCCAGCCCAGTGCTTCTCATGATGTACTCTGCATATAAGTTAAACAAGCAGGGTGACAATATATTAATATTAGTATATATAATATATTATATAATTATTATATTTATATTATATATAGTATACATACTATTATATATGCTGTATATATATACTATATACTATATATAATATAACATATAATAGTTATAGAATATATTGTTATATAATAATTAATATAATTATTATTAGTTATTCATATATTATGTTATGATATGATATTATAATTATTTAATATATCAAATAGTATTATATATTATATATACATTAATTATATTATATAATTATCAATTATAATTATTATAATTAATAATTATAATTATTATGTTATTTTATTATATATAATATACTATATAATATACTTATAACATATTGAATATATTATAGATATTATATATTATATATATATTATATTACTCTCTATGTAGATTTTAGTTTTGTGCTCAGTCACTAAGTTGTATCTGACTGTTTGCAACCCCAAGGACTGCATTCCACCAGACTCCTCTGTCCATGTGATTTCCCAATCTAGAATACTGGAGTGGGTTGTCATTTCCCTCTCCAGGTCATCTTACTGACTCAGGGATAGAACTTGCATCTCCTCCTTGGCAGGTGGATTCTTTACCCCTGAGCCACCAGGGAAGCTATATATATATATTTACGTATGTATGTATAGACACACACACACACACACACACACACATGAATATATATAAGGGTCACAGAGAGAACTTACCCAGTGCCAGGATATATTTTGTAGGAGAGCTAGTTTTGTCCAAATGTAGCAAAGGTAGCAGCAAATTTGATCACCAACTACTTTAGCATAATGGTTGAACTTTGTGAATACTGGCTGAGCATGTAAATGTGAACCAAAATAGAAACTGAGAGACCAAGTCTGTAGCTATTGTACTGACATCTGGGTAAACCAGATAATTTCTATATCAATGCACAAGCATCTACAGAAAGTGTGCGGTCAGGTTTCAACAGAGACATCAAATGACCGTGTGTAAAACAAGTGGCTCTTCAAGGTGTCCAATCAACTCTCACCAATACAGCTGTGCTTCCAACTCCCTTCTGTTGCATCTCTGCCTACACAACAAAGAATCCACAGTCCATCATTACAATCACTTTCTTGAAAAAATCTTCCAACTCTTTCCCCTCTCTACCTCCCTGGCAATGTCAGGGAATAGCTCTAAAGATTACACTTTCACAACAGTGCTTGTATTAGTAGTACCAGCTTGAATTCTTGATTGCACACTCACAGGGGCACCCAATACTTTGTGACAATCCTACACAATTTCTTTAGTGTACTTTCCCTACTTTTGAAGACAATTATTTTATATCTACTTTTCTATCATCAAACCACCACTTTTGTCTGATTTGCTCACCTCACATTCCAGTGATATAATAAACAACAGTAGAAGAAAAACTCTCATCTTCCATCACCATGATCTTCACTTCTAAGATGAATGAAGTAGGCTTGTCCCATTCAAAGTCTGTCCTCTTCAGATCTTGATCTTGTTACTTCCTGTTATCTGCTGGACTCAGCTTCTGTAGGCTTTCTTTCCTCTTGCCTTTCAACAGCTCCTCATTTACCCCACTTTAAAATCATCTATCTTTCAAAAATTTCTCATAACTTCACTTTGCTTTTTTAGCTATGACCCAAGATCTCTATCTCCCTTTAAAGTAAAACTTAAATTCTCTCTCTTTCCGCATTTCCAGTTTTAATCACTACACAAAAACTTCTTTGCCAAGACTGCCAATGACCAAAGTGTTGCTTTGTTCATTGATCATATCCTTGTCCTCATCTTTATTAAACCTTCAATATTATTTGAAACAACTGAGCATTCCCTCCTTTAGATAGTCTAATCTTTCAATTATTGTGAAACCATGTTGTTCTGTTTCTTTCTGTCTTTGCCACCTCAAGTATGTTTCCTGGCTCTGTGTAGTAAAAATTAACCTTATCCAAAGAGTGGTCTGGCCTTTTCCCTGCACTATCTGTGGTACCCTGTGGTATCTGGACCCTTAGAATGTCCTGCCTGATAGAAGTATTTTAGTTTAACTAAGATATCTGGGTTATTGGATAGTCAAAAATTGTGATTTATGACAGATACTTTATGACAGGGGATCTGCAGTATTCAATCTACCACTGGAGAGACTAGAGATAAGGTCACCTATGTGTGCAGTCAACCGTGGAGCACCAATAAAATTTTTGGACACCAAGCCTCAGGTGAGCTTACGTGGTTGGCAGTGCCCCATTCACAGCCATACATTGATTTCAGGAAATAATTTTCATTGAGTTCTACAAGTAATTCTAGACAATTATCAAATCTGAGCTTGGTTGGAAATTCCCAAGGCATGAGGTTGGTGTTTAAAATGAGAGAGGTATAGAGTTAGGTATTTATTTGACTTTTTTCTTGTTTCTTGAGGTAAGCCTGTAATGCTATAAACCTTCCCCTTAGCATTGCTTTTATAGTGTCCCATAGGTTTTGGGTTGTTGTGTTTTCATTTTCATTCATTTCTATGCATATTTTGATTTCTTTTTTGATTTCCTCTATGATTTGTTGGTTATTCAGAAGCATGTTATTTAGCCTCCATATGTTTGAGTTTTTAAATTTTTTTTTTTTTTTTCCTGTAATTGAGATCTAATCCTACTGCACTGTGGTCAGAAAAGATGACTGGAATGATTTCAGTTTTTTTCAATTTCCCAAGGCTAGATTTATGGCCCAGGATGTGATCTATTCTGGAGAAGGTTCCGTGTGCACTTGAGAAAAAGGTGAATTGATTGTTTTGGGGTGAAATGTCTTATAGATATCAATTAGGTCTAGCTGGCCCATTGTGTCATTTAAAATTTGTGTTTCCTCATTAATTTTCTGTTTAGTTGATCTATCCATAGTTGTGAGTGGGATATCAAAGTCTCCCACTGTTATTGCGTTACTGTTAATTGCCCCTTTCATACTTGTTAGCATTTGCCTTACATATTGTGGTGTTCCTATGCTGGGTGCATATATATTTATAACTGTTATATCTTCTTCTTGGATTGATCCTTTGATCATTAGGTAGTGTCCTTCTTTGTCTCTTTTCACAGCCTTTATTTTAAAGTCTATTTTATCTGATATGAGTATTGCGACTCCTGCTTTCTTTTGGTCTCCATTTGCATGAAATATTTTTTTTCCACGTACCTGTAGACACCTTATCTTCAACAAAGGAGGCAAGAGTATACAATGGAAAGCAAACAAACAAACAAACAAAACAAACAGAAGAAAACCTCTTTAACAAGTGGTGCTGGGAAAACTGGTCAACCACTTGTAAAAGAATGAAACTAGAACACTCTCTCACACCGTACACAAAAATAAACACAAAATGGATTAAAGATCTAAATGTAAGACCAGAAACTATAAAACTCCTAGAGGAGAACATAGGCAAAACACTCTCCGACGTAAATCACAGCAAGATCCTCTATGACCCACCTCCCAGAATATTGGAAATAAAAGCAAAAATAAACAAATGGGACCTAATTAAGCTTAAAAGCTTTTGCACAACAAAGGAAACTATAAGCAAGGTGAAAAGACAGCCTTCAGAATGGGAGAAAGTAATAGCAAATGAAAAAACAGACAAAAGATTAATTTCGAAAGTATACAAGCAACTCCTGCAGCTCAATTCCAGGGAAATAAATGACCCAATCAAAAAATGGGGCAAAGATCTAAATAGACATTTCTCCAAAGAAGACATGGCCAACACATGAAACACAAGAAAAGATGCTCAACATCACTCATTATCAGAGAAATGCAAATTAAAACCTCAATGAGGTACCATTACACGCCAGTCAGAATGGCTGCTATCCAAAAGTCTACAAGCAATAAATGCTGGAGAGGGTGTGGAGAAAAGGGAACCCTCTTACACTGTTGGTGGGAATGCAAACTAGTACAGCTGCTATGGAGAACAGTGTAGAGATTCCTTAAAAAACTGGAAACAGTACTGTCATATGACCCAGCAATCCCACTTCTGGGAATACACACTGAGGAAACCAGATCTGAAAGAGACACGTGCACCCCAATGTTCATTGCAGCACTGTTTATAATAGCCAGGGCATGGAAGCAACCTAGATGCCCATCAGCAGATGAATGGATAAGAAAGCTCTGGTACATATACACAATGGAATATTACTCAGACATTAAAAAGAATTCATTTGAATCGGTTCTAATGAGATGGATGAAACTGGAGCCTATTATACAGAGTGAAGTAAGCCAGAAAGATAAGCACCAATACAGTATACCAACACATATATATGGAATTTAGAAAGATGGTAACAATAACCCTATATGCAAAACAGAAAAAGAGACACAGATATACAGAACAGACTTTGGGACTCTATGGGAGAAGGTGAGGGTGGGATGTTCTGAGAGAATAGCATTGAAACAAGTATACTATCAAGGGTGAAACAGATCACCAGTCCAGGTTGGATGCATGAGACAAATGCTTGGGGCTGGTGCACTGGGATGACACAGAGGGATGGGAAAGGGGTGGGGGGCGTGTTCAGGATGGAGAACACATGTAAATCCATGGCTGATTCATGTCAAAGTATGGCAAAAACCACTACAATATTGTAAAGTAATTAGCCTCCAACTAATAAAAATAAATGGGAAAAAAATAAAGTGAAGAAATGAAAAAGCTTAGAACCAAGATTACTCTGCACACCTAGGATCATTAATATTTGACAGAGAAATCAAAAGATTCACAGACAAGAAATAGCTAAGAGTACTTGGAACCGCCAAAACAGCTTTATCACGAACACCAAATGAACTTCTCCAGATCAGAAACACAAGAGAGGAAAAAAGGCTGACAGAAACAAATCAAAACAATTATGAAAATGTAATAGAAACATAAAAAGTCAAAGTGTTAGGTGCTTAGTCATGTCCAACTCTTTTTGACCCAATGGACTGTAGCCCATCAGGCTCCTCTGTCCATGGAATTCTCCAAGCAGGAATAGTGGAGTGGATAGCCATCCCATTCTCCAGGGGATCTTCCTGACCCAGGGATTGAACCCAGGTCTCCTGCATTGCAGACAGATTCTTTACTGTCTGAGCCAGCAGGAAGCCCATAGAAACAGATAATTGCTTTAAACTTAAAACGGGCTTTTGATGGACAAGGAAGCCTGGCATGCTTCAGTCCATGGGGTCACAGAGTTGGACATGACTGAGTGACTGAACTGACTAAATGGGTTAGATGGCCCAAACAAAAGACACATATTGGTTGAAAGGATATAAAGCTCTTAGTGAAGAGCTAACAACTATCCTCAAAGTGTTTCAAAAATTGTAACCCATTTGTGTGCTGTCTACCTACAAGTGATTCATTTCAGACCTAGGGACACATACAGACTGAAAGTAAAGGAATGAAAAAACATTATCCATGCATATCAATTTTTTTTTTTTTTAATGCTGGAGTAGCAATGCTAATATCAGACAAAATGCATTTTATTTTATTTTTTATTTTTTTCCATTTATTTTTAAAATAAAGACTATTTTAAGAGACAAACAAGGTCAATTACATAAGATCAGGGGATCAATCCAAGAAGATTTATGCAACCAAACTGGGAGCACTTCAGTTCATAAGGCAAAGGTTACCAGTCATAAAAGGGTAAATCAACAGTAACACAATAATAGCAGGGGATGTTAACACTTCACTAACACCAATGGACAGATTATCAAGACAATATTAGTAAGAAAACACAAACCTGAAATGACACATTAAATGAGATGGACTTAAAACTATGGATGCAGCCAAAGCAGTCCTAAGAGCGAATTGTATAGCAATACAATCCTACCTCAAGAAACAAGAAAAATTTCAAATAAAAAATCAAACCTGCAACCTAAAGCAACTAGAGAAAGAAGAACAAACAAAACCCTCTTACTAGAAGTAAAGAAATCACAGAGATCAGAGCAAAAATAAATGAAATAGAAATGAAGAAAACAACAGAAAAGATAAACAAAACTAAAAACTTGTTCTTTAAGAAGATAAACAAAACTGATAAACATCTAGCCAGACCAATCAAGAAGAAAAAGGAGAGGACTCAAACAAATAAAATTAGAAATGAAAGGAGAAGTTACAGTTGACACTGCAGAATTACAAAAGAATCATAAAAGACTACTACAAGCAAGTATATGCAAATAAAATGACAATCTGGACAAAATGGACAGCTTCTTGGCATGGTACAACTTTCCAAGACTGAACCAAGAAGAAATGGAAAATAAAAGCAAAACTAAACAAATGGGACCTAATGAAACTTAAAAGCTTTTGCACTACAAAGGAAACTATAAGTAAGGTGAAAAGACAGCCCTCAGATTGGGAGAAAATAATAGCAAGTGAAGAAACAGACAAAAGATTAATCTTAAAAATATACAAGCAACTCCTGCAGCTCAATTCCAGAAAAATAAATGACCCAATCAAAAAATGGGCCAAAGAACTAAACAGACATTTCTCCAAAGAAGACATACAGATGGCTAACAAACACATGAAAAGATGCTCGACATCACTCATTATTAGAGAAATGCAAATCAAAACCACAATGAGGTACCATCACACGCCAGTCAGGATGGCTGCTATCCAAAAGTCTACAAGCAATAAATGCTGGAGAGGGTGTGGAGAAAAGGGAACCCTCTTACACTGTTGGTGGGAATGCAAACTAGTACAGCCGCTATGGAGAACAGTGTGGAGATTTCTTAAAAAACTGGAAATAGAACTGCCATATGACCCAGCAATCCCACTTCTGGGCATACACACTGAGGAAACCAGATCTGAAAGAGACACGTGCACCCCAGCGTTCATCACAGCACTGTTTATAATAGCCAGGGCATGGAAGCAACCTAGATGCCCATCAGCAGATGAATGGATAAGGAAGCTGTGGTACATATACACCATGGAATATTACTCAGCTGTTAAAAAGAATTCATTTGAATCAGTCCTAATGAGATGGATGAAACTGGAGCCCCTTATACAGAGTGAAGTAAGCCAGAAAGATAAAGAACATTACAGCATACTAACACATATATATGGAATTTAGAAAGATGGTAACGATAACCCTATATGCAAAACAGAAAAAGAGACACAGAAATACAGAACAGACTTTTGAACTCTGTGGGAGAATGTGAGGGTGGGATATTTCAAAAGAACAGCATGTATACTATCTATGGTGAAACAGATCACCAGCCCAGGTGGGATGCATGAGACAAGTGCTCGGGCCTGGTGCACTGGGAAGACCCAGAGGAATCGGGTAGAAAGGGAGGTGGGAGGGAGGATCGGGATGGGGAATACGTGTAAATCTATGGCTGATTCATATCAATGTATGACAAAACCCACTGAAATGTTGTGAAGTAATTAGCCTCCAACTAATAAAAAAAAAAAAAAAAAAAAAAACAGATCAACCACAAGTTGATCTAAAATTGTGATTAAAAATTAAACTAAAATTGTGACTAAAAATCTTCTGACAAACAAAAGTACAGAAACAAGTGATTTCACAGGCATTTTCTAGCAAACATAGAAGAGCTAACAACTATCCTTCTCAGATGTTTTCAAGTATTTCAAAAGGAGACACACTCCCTAACTCATTCTAAGAAGCCACAATCGCTCTGATACCAAACCCAAGGATATAAAAAACAAAAGAGAAAATGACAGATCCAATTCCCTGATAAACATAGACACAAAAATCCTAACAAAATAATAGATGAAAGAATCTAACAATACATTAAAAGGGTCATACACCATGATCTAAATTGATATGTCTGAGTAGTGCAAGGATTACTCAATATACACAAATTAACCAATGCAATACTTGTTGCTTGTTGTCATTAGTTTGTTTAAAAAAATCAATACAAATTAACAAATCAAAAGATAAAAAACATAAGTTTATCTCAATAGAGGTAGAGGAAGCTTTTGACAAAATTAGACAACAATTTATGATAAAACCCTTTCAGAAAGTGGGCATAAAGGGATCCTACCTCATCAGATGAAGGCCAATAACCATATACTACAAACCCACAACAAACACCACTTTCAAAGGTGAAAACCTGAAAGCATTTCCCCTAAGATCAGAAAGAAGACAAGGGTGTCTGCTTTCACCACTCTTACTCAACATAATTTTGGAAAGTCATAGCCATGGAAATCTGAGAAGAAAATGAAATAAAAGGAATTCAAATTGGAAAAGAAGTAAAACTGTCACTATTTGCAAGTGATACTATATTTATAAAATCATAAACACATATCACAAAACTCCCAGTGCTAATCAGTGTATTTGGTAAATGGTATGATAAAAAAATTGTATGACGAAGTTAGTACGAGGAAACCACTTGCATCCCCATACACTAACAGTGAATTTCAGAAAGACATAATGAAACAATCCCATTTACTATTGCAACAAAAGGAATAAAATACAAGAAATAAGGTTACCTAGGAGGCAAAGACCTGTACTAAGAAAGCTATAAGTTTCTGACTAAGAAATCAAAGAAGACACAGATGGAGTGATATACCATGTTCTTGGATTAAAAGAATCACTCTTGTGAAAATTACTATACTCCCCAAAGCAACCTAAAGATTCAAGGCAATCCCTATCAAATTACCAATGGGAGTTTCATAGAATTATAACAAAAGAATCAATTTGTATGGAAATACGAAAGACTCCAAATAGCCAAAAAAAAAAAAAAAAAAAAAATCAGAAGACAAAAATATGGAGCTGAAGAATTTAGACTCCCTGATTTCAGACTATATAAGAAAGCTACTCTTATCAAGATTGTATGGTACTGGAACAAAAACAGAAATATAGATCAATGGAATAGAGTAGAAAGCCTTGAGACAAACCCACATAAGTGTGATCATCTAATCTATGACAAAGGAGACAAGGATATACAATGGAGTAAAGATAGTCTCTTCAGTAAGAAGTGCTGGGAAAAACTGGACAGCCTCATGTAAAAGAATGAAATTAGAACATTGGAAGTCAAAAGGAGGAAGTCAAGAAATACCTGGAGTAATGGGCAAACTTGGCCTTGGAGGACAGAATAAAGCAGGGCAAAGGCTAACAGAGTTTTGTCAAGAGAACACACTAATTATAGCAAGCACCCTCTTCCAACAACACAAGAGAACACCACCAGATGGTCAATATTGAAATCAGATTGATTATATTCTTTGCAGCCAATGAGGGAGAAGTTCTACACAGTCATCAAAAACAAGACTGGGAGCTGACTGGGGTCTAGATCATGAACTCCTTATTGCCACATTCAGACTTATTGAAGAAAGTAGGGAAAATCACAGGG
The DNA here is from genome assembly GCF_033118175.1 of Dama dama. NCBI lineage: Eukaryota > Metazoa > Chordata > Mammalia > Artiodactyla > Cervidae > Dama > Dama dama. The sequence goes on from NC_083681.1 coordinate 5,311,364, forward strand.
CCATCCAGGTATGACGTAAATCAAATTCCTTATGACTATTCAGTGGGGGTGGCAAATATATTCAAGGGATTAGATCTGATAGAGTGCCTGAAAAACTATGGACAAAGGTTTGTAACATTGTATATGAGTCAATGATCAAGACCATCCCCAAGAAAGAAGGAAATGCAAAAAGACAAAATGGTTGTCTGAGAGGACCTTACAAACATCTATGAAATGAACAGAAGTGAAAGGCAAAGGATAAAAGGAAAGATATACCCATTTGAAAGCAGAGTTCCAAAGAATAGCAAGGAGAGATAAAGCCTTCCTCGGTGATCAATGCAAAGAAATAGAGGAAATCAATAGAATGGGAATGACTAGAGATCTCTTCAAGAAAATTAGAAATACCAAGGGAACATTTCATGCAAAGATGGGCACAATTAAAGGTTAGAAATGGTATGGACCTAACAGAAGCAGAAGATATTAAGAAGAGGTGGCAAGAATACACAGAAGAACTATACAAAAAAGATCTTCATGACTCAGATAATCATGATGGTGTGATCACTCACCTAGAGCCAGACAACCTGGAATGTGAAGTCAAATGGGTCTTAGGAAGCATCACCACAAACAAATGTAGTGGAAGTGCTGGGATTCCAGTTGAGCTATTTCAAATCCTAAAAAGATGATGCTGTGAAAGTGCTGCAGTCAATATGCCAGCAAATTTGGAAAACTCAGCAATGGCCAAAGGACTGGAAAAAGTAAATTTTCATTCCAATCCCAAAGAAAGGCAATGCCAAAGAATGCTCAAACTACCACACATTTGCACTCATCTCATATTCTAGCAAAATAATGCTCAAAATTCTCCAATTCAGGCTTTCAACAGTACATGAACTGTAAACTTCCAGTTATTCAAGCAGGATTTAGAAAAGGCAGAGAAACCAGAGATCAAATTGTCAACATGCATTGGATCATCAAAAAAGCAATAAAATTCCAGAAAAAACATCTACTTCTGCTTTATTAACTTTTGCCAAAGCCTTTGACTGTCTGGATCACAGCAAACTGTGGGAAATTCTTCAAGCAATGGGAATACCAGACCACCTTTCCCGTCCTCTGAGAAGTCTGTATGCAGTTCAAGAAGCAACAGCACTGGACATGGAAAAACAGACTGGTTACAAATCAGGGAAGGAGTATGTCAAAGCTGTGTATTGTCACTCTGCTTATTTAACTTATATGTAGAGCACATCATGAGAAACACTGGGCTGGATGAGTCAAAAGCTGGAAATACGATTGCCAGGAGAAGTATCAATAACCTCAGATATGCAGATGACACCACCCTTATGGCAGAAACTGAAGAGGAACTAAAGAGCCTCTTGATGAAAGTGAAAGAGGAGAGTGAAAAAGTTGGCTTAAAACTCAACATTCATAAAAGTAAGATCATGGCATCTGGTCCCATCACTTTATGGCAAATAGATGGAGACACAGTGGTGCAGACACAGTGCTGCTCTAAAATCACTGCAGATGATGACTGCAGCCATGAAATTAAAAGACACTTGCTCCTTGGAAGAAAAAGTTATGACCAACCTAGACAGCATATTAAAAAACAGAGACATTACTTTGCCAACAGAGGTCTGTCTAGTCAAAGCTATGGTTTTTCTAGTAGTCATGTGTGCATGTGAGAGTTGGACTATAAGGTGCACTGGGAAGACTCAGAGGGATCGGAAAGGGAAGGAGGCAGGAGGAGGGATCAGGAGGGGGAACGCATGTGAATCCATGGCTGATTCATGTCAATGTATGGCAAAAACCACTACAATAATATAAAGTAATTAGCCTCCAACTAATAAAAATAAATGAAAAAAATAAAATAAAATGGTTGGTTATAAGAAAAAAAAAGAAAGAAAAAAAGAAAGCTGAGCACTGAATAATTGATGCTTTTGAACTGTGGTGTTGGAGAAGATTCTTGAGAGTCCCTTGGACAGCAAGGATATCCAACCAGTCCATCCTAAAGGAGATCAGTCCTGATTATTCACTGGAAGGACTGATGCTGAAGCTGAAACTCCAGTACTTTGGCCACCTGATAGGAAGAACTGACTCATTGGAAAAGACCCTGATGTTGCAAAAGATTAACGGTGGTAGGAGAAGGGGATGACAGAGGAGGAGATCGTTTGATGGCATCACTGACCCAAAGGACATGAGCTTTAGTAAACTCCGGGTGTTGGTCATGGACTGGGAGGCCTGGCGTGCTAAAGTCCATGAGGTCAGAGAGAGTCAGACACGACTGAGTGTCTGAACTGAAGAAGATTGGTTAACACCATACAAAAACTAAATTCAAAATAAGTTAAAGGTCTAAATAGAAGGATAAACACTATAAAACTCTTAGATGAAAACAGGCAGAACGTCTGGCATAAATCTCAGCAAGATCTTTTTGACTCCCTTCATAGTGTAGTGAAAATAAAAACAGAAATAAGCAAAATAAAAAATAATTAAGCTTAAAAAGCTTTTGTGGAGCAAAGGAAACCATAAACAAGATGAAAATACAACCCCCATAAATGGGAGAAAATATTTGCCAATGAAGCATCTGACAAGGGATTAATCTCCAGCATATACAAACAGCTCATGCAGACCTATTAGGAAAAAAATACAATACAATAAAAATGGGCATAAGACAGAAACAGACATTTCCCCAAAGAAGACATATGGATGGTCAGCAAACACATTAAAAGATTCTCAACATCGTTAATCATCAGAAAATTTAAATCAAAAATATAATGAAGTATTACCTCGCACTGGTCAAGATGGCCATCATCAAAAAATCTACAAAGAATAACTGCTAGAGAGTGTGTGGCAAAAAGGGAACCCTTCTATACTATTGATGGGAATGTAAATTGGTACAGCCATTATAGAGAACAGTATGGATGTTCCTTCAAATTCTAAAGATATAAGTACCATATGACCCAGCATTCCCACTCTTAGCCATATGAAAGTGAAAGTGGCTCAGTCGTGTCTTACTCTTTGTGACCCCATGGACTGTAAAGTCCATGGAATTCTCCAGGCCAGAATACTGGATTGGGTAGCCTTTCCTTTCTCCAGGGATCTACCCAACCCAGGGATAGAATACAGGTCTGCTACATTGCAAGCAGATTCTTTACCAGCAAAGCCACCAGGGAAGCCCAAGAATACTGGAGTGGGTAGCCTATCCCTTCTCCAGAGGATCTTCCCAACCCGGGAAATGAACAGGAGTCTTTTGCATTGCAGGCAGATTCTTTACCAACCGTAATTCAAAAACATACATGCACTGCAATGTTAATTGCAGCACTATTTACAATAGCCAGGACATGGAGGCCACCTAAATGTCCATCAACAGAGGAATGAAAAAAGAAGATGTGGTACATATATACAGCATGATGTTACCTACCCATTAAAAGGAATGACATTGTGCCTTTTACAGAGGCATAAACGGACCTAGGGACTATTTTACAAAGTGAAGTAAGTCAGAAAGAGAAAGACAAAAATCATACAATATCAGTTACATGTGGAATCTAGCAAAACGATACAGATGAATTCATTTATAAAGCAGAAACAGAGACCCACATGTAGAGAACAAATGTATGAACATTGAGGGGCAAAGGGGTGAAATGAACTTGGTAATTGAGCTTGACATACATACACTACTTTGCATAAAATAGATATAAGCAGAACCTACTGTATACACAGGGAACTCTACTCAATATCCATAGTGAATGAAATGGGGATGGAATCTGGTAAATGGGGGGGGGGGGTATGTATACATATAACTTATTCACTTTGCTATACAGCAGAAACCAACAGAACATTGTAAAGCAACTATACTCCTATAAAAAGTAATTTCAAAAAAATAAATCTTTGATCCACTTTGAGTTACTTTTTGTGTATGATGTGAGATAGTCATCCTAATTCATTCTGTCTTGATGTATAGTTTTCTCAGCACCTTTGGTTACAAAGCCAATTCTTTCTCACATTCAGTTGTCTCGACAAACCTGTTGAAACTCTACTGACCGTAGATGTATGAGTTGATTTGGGTACTCTCAGTTCTTTTCCTTTAATCTCTGTGTCTATTCTTATGCAAACACTTCAGAATCTTGGTTCTTGAAGATCTGAAGTAAGTTTTGAAGTTAGGAAGTGTGAATTCTATAATTTTATTACCTTTTAAAAAATGTTTTTAATAGTCTGGATTATTTGTATTTTTCTGTGAATTTTAGGACAAGCTTCACAAGTTCTGCAAAAATGTTAGGAGTTATTTTGGTAGAGACCATGCTTAAACTGTAGATAAATTTGGACATTATTGCTATCTTTAAAATAAGGAAGTCTTTTATTTTACTTTCTTGCCAAATTACCCTAGACGAAATCTTCAGGGAAATGATGAGTAGAAATGTGAGATGAAACATTCTTGTGTTGTTCCTGATCTCAGAGAGAATTTTTTGTCTTTTGTTAGTTTTGAACAGAAGCCCTTTCTGTGTCTATTAAGATGATCATGTGAGTTTTATATTCTATCTTATTAATAATGTATATTATATTGACTATTTTCATGTGTCAAATCAGTCTTAAATTATTAAGATTAACCCCACTCAGTCACAGTGTATAATCCTTTTTATAAATGGCTAGATTTGTTTTGTTAATATTTTTTTCAGGATTTTTACATTTATTTCCTTTTCATGTGGTATCTTTGCTTGGTTTTGGTTTTAGGATAATACTGGCTTTATAGAATGGGTTCTGAAGTTATTAATTTTCCATTGTTTTTGGAAGTGTTGGTGAGGAATTAGTGTTAGTCCTTTAAATATATGGTTGATCACACCAGTGAAGCCATCTGGCTTGGGGGTATTATTTGTGGGTAGATGCAGTTTTGTTTTGTTTTGTTTTTGTTTTTTTTAATTATTAATTCAGTCTCTACATGCTCTAGATTCTGCTTATTATATGCATGTGTGTTCCACTGTGTCCAACTCTTTGCAACCCCATGAACTGTAGCCCACAAAGATCCTCTGTCCATGGGGTTTTCCAGGCAAGAATACTGTAGTGGATTGCCATTTCCTCTTCCAGGGGATCTTCCCAACTCAGGGATCACACCCACATCTCCTGTGTAAATTCTTTACCTCTGAGCCAAAGAGGAAGCCTGGATTTTGCTTATGTCTCGGCCTTATTGCATGGTATTCTTCCTGTTTTCACTACTGTTCATTGAGGTTAGCCTCATTTCTGTTACTTAAACAATCCAAATGCTCAGCTCAATGTCTTTATGCATGTTGTTTCCTCTGGCTAGAAATTTAAAGTATTAACTAATTGATAATATTCTATGTGTTATTCATTTTGATAATAGCTTCACATATTTTATCTGAACAACAATGTTTATTAATCTTAGAAAACTCAGAACTAAAGAGGTTAATTACTCATCCAATATACATAGATAAGAAAATGTTGAAAAATTGGAGAATTAATTACTTTTGTTATAAACTGACTCATGTCTTATCTGCTATATAGTAGAGACAGAATTTAAATTGTGTCCCTGTGACTCCAGAATCCAGCACTTTACCATTCTACTATTTTTGTACTATACTTTACTATTGTACTATATTATGAATGTCAAATGAAATGACACAAGTAACAATCCTACTTACACAATGTAAACTTTCCTTAGATGTTCTAAGCTATACGTTGCTGTTAGAAGATGATAGATGGTTAGGTTGTTTAAGTTGTGTAGTATGGGAAATATCTTTGCTCTACTTCTCAACTTCTGGTTTAAACGTCATTTCTCCCTTAGATTTTATACTCAAGGTAATGTGTGTGTGTGTGTGTGTGTGTGTTGTGCTCTTCCTGCTATAATTTTTGCACATGCTCTTTTCATTGATTCAAGTGTCATTATCAGAGTAAAGCAAGTCCATACTTATTTTTCCTAATTGTATTTTTTATCCAGGTAAGAATGCTTAACATAAGATCTATGTAACAAAATTTTAAGTGTATAATACAGCCTCATTAGCTTCAGGGAAAATGTTTTACAACAGCTCTTAGAACTTACTCAACTTGAATAACTAAGAATTTATATACATTGATGAGTATAATCTTCATGTTATCCTTTCCTCCCAGTGCCTAGCAAGCACTATTCTACTCTGGTTCTATGAAACTAACTAACTTAAATACCTCATATAAGTGGAATTATGCAATATCTATCCTTCTGTTATTGACTTATTTTACTTACTTAACATAATGCCCTCAGGATACAGCAATATTCTTACATATTCAGGAATTTCTTCCTTTTTTAAAGTGCATAATTCAATTTCATGTATTATTTCTAATTTTTATTTCAGTTTAAGTTAAGGTAATCATGATGGTGTGATCACTCACCTAGAGCCAGACATCCTGGAATGTGAAGTCAAGCGGGCCTTAGAAAGCATCACTATCAACAAAGCTAGTGAAGGTGGTAGAATTCCAGTTGAGCTATTTCAAATCCTGAAAGATGACACTGTGAAAGTGCTTCACTCAATATGCCAGCAAATTTGGGAAACTCAGCAGTGGCCACAGGACTGGAAAAGGTCAGTTTTCCTTCCAATCTCAAAGAAAGGCAGTGCCAAAGAATGCTCAAACTACTGCACAATTGCACTCATCTCACACGCTAGTAATGTTTAAAATTCTCCAAGCCAGGCTTCAGCAATATGTGAACCATGAACTTCCAGATGTTCAGGCTGGTTTCAGAAAAGGCAGAGAAACCAGAGATCAAATTGCCAACATCCACTGGATCATCAAAAAAAAAACAAGAGAGTTCCAGAAAAAACTTTATTGCTTTATTGACTATGCCAAAGCTTTTGACTGTGTGGATCACAATAAACTGGAAAATTCTGAAAGAGATGGGAATACCAGATCACCTGATATGCCTCTTGAGAAATCTGTATGCAGATCAGGAAGCAACAGTTAGAACTGGACTGGTTCCAAATAGGAAAAGGAGTATGTCAAGGCTGTATATTGTCACCCTGCCTATTTAACGTATATACAGAGTACCTCATGAGAAACGCTGGGCTGGAAGCACAAGTTGGAATAAGATTGCCAGGAGAAATATCAATAACCTCAGATATGCAGATGACACCACCCTTATGGCAGAAAGTGAAGAAGAGCTAAAGAGCCTCTTTTTTTTTTTTTTTTCCATTTATTTTTATTAGCTGGAGGCTAATTACTTTACAATATTGTAGTGGTTTTTGCCATATATTGACATGAATCAGCCATGGATTTACGTGTATTCCCCATCCCGATCCCCCCTCCCACCTCCCTCTCCACCCGATCCCTCTGGGTCTTCCCAGTGCACCAGCCCCGAGCACTTGTCTCATGCATCCAACCTGGGCTGGTGATCTGTTTCACCCTTGATAATATACATGTTTCGATGCTGTTCTCTCTAAACATCCCAAAGAGCCTCTTGATGAAAGTGAAAGAGGAGAGTGAAAAAGCCGGCTTAAAGCTCAGCATTCGGAAAACTAAGATCATGGCATCCGGTCCCATCACTTCATGGGAAATAGATGGGGAAACAGTGGAAACAGTGGCTGAATTTATTTTGGGGGGCTCCAAGATCACTGTAGATGGTGATTGAAGCCATGAAATTAAAAGACACTTGTGCCTTGGAAGGAAAGTTATGAACAACCTAGACAGCATATTAAAAAGCAGAGACATTACTTTGTCATAAAGGTCCATCTAGTCAAGGCTACTGGATATTGACTTTTTCCAATCCTCCAACTCTCCCTTTCAGTCTTTCATTTCCTACTATAAACCACTCATTCCCACAATACTTACTGTTTCCTAATTTTTGAATAAATATTGACTGATACATTTCAAGTATTTCTAGTATTTCATGATTGTATTGTCTCTGAACTTTTCTCATTATTTGTAATTTACTTGATGTAGTGATTTCTTGAAGAAATTTAATTAAACAAGATACTTACAGTTCTCTCATATAAAGTGATTCCATAAAGCTGAAAATAGCATTTAGAAGGCAGTGCAGGAAGGAAAAAAAATAGGCATTTTCTCCCAAATAATAGAATTTTATGGCACCCTTAAGTGTAGACATATATATATATATATATATGTATATGTAATATTTTTTATCTTCTCGTCCTGATGAATTCTGTGTGCATTTTAAAGGTAGTTTTAACTATCACCGCCTTTTATTTTTAAAATGCTGATTTCAGTTTACAAGCTTAGACACATCTCAAGCCTTAAAGAGCATCATGTGCATCATGATCTAAGCTGGATTGTGTATTCTAGCCACTGTATTATTTATTTACATGCAATAGACAAAAAATTTAAAATCAAATTATCTATATATGGTGGAAAGATGCAATGAACAAAACTGTCCTGTGTAAACAGATTGTATTTCAAAATTGGCCTCATAATAATTTCTATTGGTCAATTGTTGGTGGTATCATGACTCTGTTCCTTAAAATGAGTAGTAGATATATACATATATTTTTTTTTCTAAGTGAACCAATTTAACAGGGAGATAGAAAAGAAGGAAAATGTATAAAAGCAGATATATTTTCCTTCTTTTCTATCTGCCTGTTAAATTTGAAAGCATGTTCCTTTAGCAATTTGCTCTTAAAATCATGTTTTCTCTTGACGATTGCTCTCTGTTGACCCACTTTTGATCTCAGGGTTTCCTATATTTATCACAACTTGTTTCAAAGGGATTCTAATCATAGACCTTGAACATAAGTTCATAATGATAGGAATATTATCAGTAACTAGTTTGTTAAAGGCTGATTGAAAAAAATGACTTGTAGTTTAACTTGAAAGGTGAAAAACAGTTTTGTCATCAATAATAACAATGCAGCTGAAATATTTATAATATAATTAAAAATAAAGTTTTAGTTAAATATAGTACTATGTTCAAAGAAAACTTTTCAATAAAATGTAGACTATCATGTCAATATAAAGGAATTGTATGTATGGAGCTTTTCAACTTGTTTCTTACAAAAATTTCTCAAAAAATTAAAGGTCTCATAGACATGATTTTCTTTCAGCACTCTTAAATTTTTACCCAATTTGTATTAACTCAAATCTAACCTTGGTATTAATTGACTATTTTTTAAAGTTATTATTATTTATAGTTTTCTGTGATTGCAGTTTCCATTCTGTGTGGCCTCTGATGGGTGAGAATAAAAGACTTGTGCATGCTTCCTGATGGGAGGAACTGGCTATGGGGAAAATGTTGGCAAATCTTTAATCAAATTTTCTGCTGGTGGGTGGGGTTGTATTCACCCCCTGCTCCAGAGTTTGGCCTGAGACCAAACTACGGTAGGGATAATGGCAACCTCCTCCATTCTGCCAGCATGCTATGCCATCCAGGACTGCTGCTGTCAGTGTCTCTGACCACAGGACAGGCCGCAGACTCCCAAACACTCACAGCAAGTCTGGCTCAGTCTATTGTGGGGTCACTGCTCCTTTCTCCTGGATCCTGATGTACACAAGATTTTGTTTGTGCCCTCCAAAACTCTGTTTCCCCCGTGCTGTGAAAGTTTTTTTAAAAAAAAAAACAAAAAACAAAAAACCCACTGACATTCAAAGTCAGATTCCCTAGGGATTCTCGTTCCCTTTGTTGGATCCCCAGGTGGGCAAGTCTGTCTTGGGGCCTAGAACTTTCACAGCAGTGCAACAACTTCTTTGGTATAATTGTTCTCCAGTTTGTGGATTGCCTACAAGCAACTCTATAGTGGGACTGACCGCGACTTCCTCCAACAGGACTTATGCCGCGTGCCTTACCTCCCAGGACTGCCGCTGGCAGAGACCCTGTCACTACGGCAGATGACTGCTGACTCATGCATCCTCAGGAAACCCTCAGACACACACAGGCAGGTCAGGTTCTGTCTCTTATTGGGGTCACCGGTGCACATAAGGTTTTGTTTGTGTCCTCCAAACTGACCAAAATGATCACATGGATCACAGCTTCATGTAACTTAATGAAACTATGAACCATGCCATGTAGGGCCACCCAAGAGAGATGGGTCATGGTGGAGAATTCTAATAAAGCATGGTACACTGGAAAAGGGAATGGCAAACCACTACATAATTCTAACCCCATGAACAGTATGAAAAGGCAAAATGATATGACGCTAAAGATGAACTCCCCAGGCTGAAACTACTGCACAGTTGCACTCATTTCACATGCTAGCAAGGTAATGCTTAAATTTCTTCAAGTTAGGATTCAACAGTATGTGACCCAAGAACTTTCAGAGGTACAAGCTACATTTAGAAAAGGCAGGAACCAGAGATCAAATTGCCTACATCTGTTGGATCATAGGAAAAGCAAGGAAATTCCAGGAAAAAAAAAAAAAAATCTACTTCTGTTTCATTGACTACCCTAAAGTCTTTGACTATGTGGATTACCACAAACTGTGGAAAACTCATTAAGAGATGGGGATATCTGACTACCTTACTGACTACTTTGAAACTTGTGTACAAGTCAAGAAGCAACAGTTGGAGCCAAATATGGAATGATAAAAAATGGTTCGAAATTGGGAAAGGAGTAGGTCAAAGCGGTACTCTGTCTCCCTGTTTATTTAACTTCTATGCAGAGTACAATATGTGAGATGCTGGGTTGGATAAAGCTCAAACTAGAATCAAGCTTGCCAGGAGAAATATCAACAACCTGATACATGCAGATGACACTACTCTCAAGGCAGAAAGGAAAGAGGCACTAAAGAGCCTCTTGATGAAGCTTAATGAGGAGAGTGAAAATGCTGGCTTAAAACACAACATTCAGGAAACTAAGATCATGGAAACCAGTCCCATCACTTTATGGCAAATAGATGGGGGGAAAAAAATGAAAACAGTGAAAGACTGTATTTTCTTGAGGTCCAAAATCACTGTGGACAGTGACTGCAGCCATGAAATTAAGGGACGCTTGTTCCTTGGAAGAAAAGCTATGACAAATATAGACAGTTTATTAAAAAGCAAAGACATTACTTTGCTGAAAAAATTCATATAGTCAAAGTTATGGTTTTACTACTACTCATGTATGGATGTGAGTGTTGGAAAGTTGAGCAGTGAAGAATTGATGCTTTTAAACTGTGGTGCTGGAGGAGACACTTGAGAGTTCCTCGGACAGCAAGGAGATCAAACCTGTCAACCCCCTAAAAGAAATCAACCCTGAATATTCTTTGGAAGGGCTGATGCTGCAGCTCCCATACTTTGACCACCTTATGTGACAAGGTGACTCATCGAAAAAGACTCTAACGCTGGGAAAGATTGAGCACACGAGGAGGAGGGGACGACGGAGGATGAGACAGTTAGATGGCATCATTGAATCAACGGACATGAGCTTGAGCAAACTCTAGGAGACAGTGAAGGAAAGGGAAGCCTGGCATGCTGCAGTCCATGGGGTTGCAAAATCAGACACAACTGAGCAACTGAACAGCCACAATTATTTATAGAGTTTCCACTTTCTATTTTGATCATATCTTAAAAGGCATAGCTAGAATGTATTTACAGAATAAAATAAAGAAAGGAAATTTGTTATTTTCCCCAAGTTCATGCATAAAATACTGCTTCCTTGTTATTTGTCAATATTGAGAGTTTCACAGCAAAATTTTGCCATCGAATTAAAGAAAAAACATCAAAAATATATATACCTCGAAAAGTTAACTTAAGAATTGACTTAGCAACTTGTTAAATTCTACGAGATATATAACTACTTAAAAAAGTGTTATACATTCATTTTCTGAGTATGTTTGATGTTTGGTAGTGCATGGCATATTGCTCTATCTGCATATATTATAGTTAATGCTTTATCAGAAATTTGGATTATGACAGAGAATGGGGAAAAAATGCTGCTTGGATTCTGAAAACAAAACAAACAAAAAATGAATCCACACTCTGATAATAATACTTAAATGTGCAACCTTAAGAAGATAGTTAAAATTTCCTGAATTTCTATTACCTTCACTATAAAATGAAGTCCTCCAAGGTACAAAATATGCCTAAAGAGCACATGTATTGGTTTGCTATTATTTATATAACACAATATAATATACTGGGGGGTTTAAACAACAGGAACTTTTTATTTCAGAATTTTAGAAGGTAGAAGCTCAATATCAAACTAACAACGTTTGGTTTCTTCTGTGAACTTCTTAATTTTACTTCTTGTTGTGTCCACATATCTTTCCTTTGTGAATTGTAGACCCATGGTTTCTCTGTGTATCCAAATTTCCTTTTCGTATAAAATCACTGTCATATTGAATTAGAATCTTAGCTATTAGCATCCCAATTACATAATTGAAACTTATCCACCCATCTATGCCCGGCATTCAGATAAAGTCACATTCTGAGGTATTGGGGATTAGGGATTCAAAATATGAACTTTGGTAGAGAATAATTCAGTGTGTAATAGTACACAACCAATTGGCTTCTTAATGTTGACTGTGTAAAATTATCTTAGGAATGATATAAACATACATATTTTCACCTCTATTCAGATCAATTAGATCAGAATCTTTTAAATTAGAATCTGGCTATTTTCTGGTGTGTGTGTGTGTGTGTGTGTGTGTGTATGTGTATACATATATGAAAATATTATTATCATTTTTAGTAATAGTAGGAGCAGTCATCATTTTAATTGCAATATGTGTATTAGTAGCAATATTTGTATTAGTGATGACACTAGGCATAATTTTTGAAGTTTAATTTGTTACAGATATAAGGACTCAGTGATACATAGTAGCTATATATACAACCTACATATTATAATATTGTTATAACAATCTTTTACAAACTTAGTAGATTAAAACCACACTTACCAATATCTTCCAATTCTGTAGATAAGAATTCCAGGTGGACTTCACTGTGTTCTCTGTTTATGCTTCTAGAAGGGCAAAATCATAAGATAGCAAGACTGGGTTTTTATTTAAACATCTGAGGAAAGATTTTAGGAATCAGTGAACTAAAAAGGACTGGAATGGGTGAATTTAATTCAGATGACCATTATATCTACTACTGAGGGCAAGAATCCTTTAGAAGAAATGGAGTAGCCCTCATAGTCAACAAAAAAGTTGGAAATGCAGTACTTGTGTGCAATCTCAAAAAAGGACAGGATGATCTCTGTTCGTTTCCAAGGCAAACCATTCAATATTATGGTAATCCAAGTCTATGCCCCAACCAGTAATGCTGAAAAAGTTGAAGTTGAACTGTTCTAAGAAGAACTACAGAGACTTTCTAGAACTAACACCCCACAAGATATCCTTTTCGTCATAGGGGACTGGAATGCAAATGTAGGCAGTCAAGAGATACCTGGAGTAACAGGCAAATTTGGCCTTGGAGTAAAAGACGAAGCAGGGCAAAGCCTAACAAAGTTTTGCCAAGAGAATAAACTGGTCATAGCAAACACCCTCTTCCAACAACACAAGAGAAGACTCTACGCATGGACATCACCAGATGATCAATACCAAAATGAGATTGATTATATTCTTTGCAGCCAAAGAAGGAGAAGCTCTATAGAGTCAGCAAAAACAAGAGTGGGAGCTAATTGGTGCTTAGATCAGGAATTCCTTATTGCAAAACTCAGACTTAAATTGAAGAAATTTAGACTATTCAAGTATGGTCTAAATTGTCAGGACTAGACCATTCAGTATGACATAAATCAAATACCTTACAATTATAGAGTGGCAGTGAAAAATAGTTTAAAGGGATTAGATCTGATAGACAGAGTGCCTGAAGACCTATGATTGGAAGTTCATGACATTGTCATCCTGCCCATAAATTTGGATAAAAACACAGCTTGAATGTATATATGCCCCTCAATGTTCATTGCAGTACTGTTTACAATAGTTAAGACATGGAAACCACCTAAATATTCATTGACAGATTAATGAATAAAGATGTGGTATATACAGAGGAATGCTATTCAATCATTAAAAATAATGAAATAATGCCATTTGCAGCAACATGGATGGACCCAGATATGATCACATTAAGTGAAATAAATCAGACAAATCAAGACAAATATCATATAATAATGCTTGTATGTAGAATTGAAAAAAAAAAAATGGATACAAATGAACTTATTTACAAGACAGAAACAGACTCACAGATAGCATATTTAAATTAACACTTAAATAACATACCAGGAAAGAGGAAAGTGTCGGGGGGTATAGGTTGGAAGATTGAGATTTATATGTACATACTGCTATATTTAAAACTGATGACAAACAAGGACTCTCTCTAATGCACAGAAAACTTACTCAGTATTTTGTAATAACCTAAGTGGGAAGATAATCTGAAAAAAAATGCATTTGTATGTAAATTGAATCCCTTTACTGTACATCTGGAATTAATACAACATTTTTAAGTTTGAGCAAACTCCAGAAGATGGTGAAGGACAGGGAAGCCTGGCATGCTGCAGTCCATGGGATAGCAAAGAGTCAGATATGACTGAGCAAGTGAACAGTACTCCAATATAGAATAAAAATTAAAATAAATAGATTAAAGCCAGACAGAATAAAATGGAATATAAACAGAAGAGGTATGTGTTACAATTTCCATTAAAAATATTAAAAGTGGAAAAAAATAATGTAATAGACGGTGTGATATTTCATCATATGAAATGTTTTCAGGATTAAGGTATAACATCTTGGAAGTTAGTTTTAGAATTATGTTCTCCACACTAAGGCAAGTCTTTATCAAACCATTTTCAGTCTTTCACAATCACTAGCTTTGTGACATTGAATTATTTGATATTTCTCATCCAGGAATTTTTTACTTTAAATTTTCATATATAAAAATAATATATAACTCACAGAATTGGATTAGATACTATGCATACAGTTCAATGGCTTAGTCACTCAGACATGTCTGAATTCTTGAGACCCCATGGGGTGTAGTCTTCCAGGCTACTCTGTCCATGGGAATTCTCCAGGCAAGAATATTGGATTGGTTGCCATTTTCCTCTCCAGGTGCATATAGTTTGAGACTTATTAAATAGAATGTGCTAACAAATGATTATAGTTTTGGTATTGTTGTTATTCCTATAATTTTTATAATTATAATCATATAATTATATAGGAATCTATAATTATAGATTCCTATAATCTTCCTATAATCTGGCAGGCTATGGCCCATGCGGTTGCAAAAAGTTGGACATGACTAGAAACTAATAGAAACCAAACTCTTTGGGCATGTTATTTATCATATTACAAGCACAGTGAGAAATCATCTTAGCCTTAAATAAGGAAGGTTTCCTAAATATGTTGCTTCAATATATTTAATTAGAATTTAATGAAGAAAGGATAATGGACATAATAAATATTTTTACCAATTATCTGTACATACCAAATGCTAATATATAGCTATGTTTTATTTATCCATATATTAATATTCTTTAAAACATATTTATGAAAGAAAAACAATTTAACATTTCTCTTTGTGCTAGTTGCCTCTCTATTCCTTCAGAATCAACACAATTTAGGTTGTTCTATGTACATTCCTGGCTATATTTTAATAGTTTTACTGAATGTGAATGATAAACATTTAAAGGCTTTTAAAAGACTTTGGAAATGTTATCCTACAGTTATCACTTGCAACTTTATTTATTGAACTTTAGAGCTTCATGTCTCTACAAATTGAAAAAGGAAACATCTATTCAAAAATGTAAAACTTTTTTTTTTATGACTTGAGTATAAAGAAGTCTTTTATAATATCAAAAGCTCTAATAATAAAATTAAATATTGATATATTAGGCTAAATTTAAATCAAATATTTATGCAAAAGAATGAAGTTAAAAAGTAAGGGTCAGACAGAAAAAATATTTAAATAACTATAGCAGATGATGATTTAGTATATAGAAAACCTCCAAAATGCAATAAAAACAAATAAGGAAATAATACATTAGAAGAATGGGTGAATATATGAGCAGGCAACTGAGTCAGTTTTGGTGATAAAGAGTTTAAGTGTTCAGCGTGGTCTGCTGGTCTCAATAGATGAGTGGAAACTCTAATTAGATCTCCTCTGAGGCCTGATACAGTCAACATCTCTATGAAAGCCAATCATTTGAGGTAGGGTGAAGTTTCTCTAAAATGCATGCGTAGGTAAATCTCCAAGGATATTAGCACCAGTTCATCTGCTAGAGCTCAGTGAAATTTCATATGATTCATAATCATTAAAAGGGTATTATTAAATAAATTATTTGAAAGCAACATTCTCAGAGGTTAGTTTCCAGGAATATAGTTGAATTTTAGTTTCCCACATGGAAATGAATCAGGAAAAATCTGATGCTTTTCAGAGACTGTAGCTGGAATCAATAGTCTAACATATATATTTGCCACAGAGGATCTTGAATGTTTGGTAGAGGACAGGTTAAAAAAAAAAAAAAAAAAAAGAGGTAGCATTAGGAAAAATTAAGGGGATGTTATAGAGAGAGACTCTTACAATTTAACTTAAGGCAGGATCTCTGTAGCAAAATCATTTATTTGCTATCCTTTGCTTCCACACCAGTATTCTTGCCTGTAGAATCCCAGGAACAGGGGAGACTGGTGCGCTGCCGTCCATGGGGTCGCACAGAGTCAGACATGACTGAAGCGATGTAGCAGCAGCAGCTTCCATTTTGGATTAATTGCAGTTTTCATTATAAAATCATCCTAGTCACCAAGAGGGTTGGCAAGTAGTGGAGGAGGGTAATATAGACCACTTAGCTTTTTAAAATCTAATTTTTAGAGACAAAATCATGTCACAACCCAACTATCTCCACTGTTTTATAAAACTGATGGGAGTGATGAATGAATATTCTTAGTAAATCCATAGAATATAAAACAAAATGAAGTGGCTATCTAGTTCACATTTCTAACCCTAAACAGAGCAACAGTCATTGAAGGAGGTCTTAAACTGCCTCCGGACTTGTCCCAGAGTCTATGAAACAATCCACATAATCAAGAAAGTCCTTTCCTAGATTGAATTTACCTCTTTGAAACCAAAATCTTTTTGCTTATTTCTGACTTTAGTAAAATAGGAAAGCAATTGGCTATTATACTATCCTTTTAGTAATGACTTTGTATTATTTAATATCATTATTTCCAGTTGAAAAAATTAATGTTATTGTTCTGTGGTAAAGGAAATACAAGTATTTGGCCTAATGTAAGGTAAGTCTGAGAACTCAGTGAGGAATCAGATGAGACACCAGCAGGATCTCTGCTATCCAGTGCAATCAGGATACTCAATCTTTTCATAACATTTCTTGATAATCAAATCTTCAAAATAACAACATAATATCTCTGTTTCAATGCTAAAAATCTCAGAACACACCTACAAGAAGATTGTGACACAAAGAGAAACACTGGAAGCATTTAACTCCAGTATTCTTGGGTTTCCCTTGTGGCTCAGCTAGTAAAGAATCCACCTCCAATCCCTGGGTTGGGAAGACCCCCCTGGAGAAGGGAAAGGCTACCCACTCCAGTATTCTGGCCTGGAGAATTCCATGGACTATATTGTCTATGGGGTTGCAAAGAGGTGAACACGACTGAGAGACTTTCACTTTCACTTTAACCCTTGAATATGATATCTGTCCTGTGACATGACAATAGTTGTTAGAACAGAAATAAGGTCTAATCTTTTTATTGAATTAAACTTTCTAAAAGTGGGCTATAGAGGAATGAATATTTGTTTATGTGAAGTAAATTCTGACTAAGCTTGATCCATCAGTAAATTTGAGAAATATTTAATTTCTGTGAGATAATTTATGATTAATCATTGCTTATATTCCTTACAGTAAATGTTATGCTTAGACTTAAAGCATCCCTAAATGATTCATCACAAAAAGTTGGTAAAATTTCAAATACATTACTGATTTTTTAATTAATGTTAATTTATATAAAATTAATTTTTAAATGGTCTCTAAGGTAATACTCAAAATTCTCCAAGCCAGGCTTCAGCAATATGTGAAATGTGAACTTCCAGATGTTCAAGCTGGTTTTAGAAAAGGCAGAGGAACCACAGATCAAATTGCCAACATCTCCTGGATCATACAAAAAGCAAGAGAGTTCCAGAAAAACATCTGTTTCTGCTTTACTGACTAGGCCAAAGCCTTTGACTGTGTGGATCACAATAAACTGTGGAAAATTCTGAAAGAGATGGGCATACCAGACTGCCTGACCTGCCTCTTGAGAAACCTATATGAAGGTCAGGAAGCAACAGTTAAAACTGGACATGGAACAGCAGACTGGTTCCCAATAGGAAAAGGAGTATGTCAAGGCTGTATATTGTCACCCCGCCTATTTAACTTATATGCAGAGTACATCACGAGAAACGCTGAGCTGGAAGAAGCGCAAGCTGGAATCAAGATTGCCGGGAGAAATATCAATAACCTCAGATATGCAGATGACACCACCCTTATGGCAGAAAGTGAAGAGGAACTAAAAAGCCTCTTGATGAAAGTGAAAGAGGAGAGTGAAAAAGTTGGCTTAATGCTTAACATTCAGAAAACTAAGATCATGGCATCTGGTCCCATCACTTCACGGGAAATAGATGGGGAGATAGTGGAAACAGTGTCAGACTTTATTTTTTTGGGCTCCAAAATCACTGCAGATGGTGATTGAAGCCATGAAATTAAAAGACGCTTACTGCTTGGAAGGAAAGTTATGACCAACATAGATAGCATATTAAAAAGCAGAGACATTACTTTGCCAACAAATTTCCATGTGGTCAAGGCTATGGTTTTTCCAGTGGCCATGTATGGATGTGAGAGTTGGACTTTGAAGAAAGCTGAGTGCCAAAAAATTGATGCTTTTGAACTATGGTGTTGGAGAAGACTCTTGAGAGTCCCTTGGACTGCAAGGAGATCCAACCAGTCCATCCTAAAGGAGATCAGTCCTGGGTGTTCAATGGAAGAACTGATACTGAAGCTGAAACTCCAATACTTTGGCCACCTCATGCGAAGAATTGACTCATTGGAAAAGACCGGAAAAGGCAGGAGGAGAAGGGGACGACAGAGGATGAGATGGGTGGATGGCATCACTGACTCGATGGGCATGGTCTTGAGAGAACTCCAGGAGTTGGTGATGGACAGGGAGGCCTGGCGTGCTGCGATTCATGGGGTCGCAAAGTGTTGGACACAACTGAGTGACTGAATTGAACTGAACTGAACTGAACTGAATCAGTTACAGGACAGAATTATTTTACTTTCTAATTTCCTCAGGAAAAATAAGTACCTAGTCAATATCAAAATATTTTATCTGATCTCAGGTAACAGAAAAATCCCCTCACCTAGTAAGGCTGGAATATTCCCTGATAGCTCAGCTGGTCAAGTATCTGCCTGCCATGCAGGAGGCCCTGGTTGGATTATTGGGTCAGAAAGATCCCCTGGAGAAGGCATAGGCTACCCACTCCAGTATTCTTGGTCTTTCCTGGTGGCTAAGATGGTAAAGAATCCGCTAGCAATGTGGAAGACCTGGGTTTGATAGCTGGGTTGAAAAGATTCCCTGGAAGAGGGCATGGCAAACCATTCCAGTATTCTTGCGTGGATAATCCACATAGACAAAGAAGCCTGGTGAACTACAGTCCATGGGATAGCAAAGAGTCAGACATGACTGAGCAACTAAGCACAACACAGGGGGAGGATGGCTTCCTGCTTAAAAGTGATGCATTGTTTCAGTCCTGTTTGCATTGGAAATAATATTTTGGAAATTCCTTGGACAAAAATTCAAGAGAGGTAAAATTTCGTAGGAAATCACACACAAACCACAGGCCACCAAAACTACTCAAGAACAGAGTTTTTCCTTCCTGGAAGCCAGAAAAATAGTGGAAGCCCTATCTAAATATTACAAATAATTGGCACATGCACCCTCTGTGTAATAGAGGGGAAGGGTAGTGAGGGGTTCCACTATGATAAGGCAGATGTGTGTGAATGTGAATTTAAGCAGTTGATATAGAGGCATAGGGCTTCCCAGGTGGTGCAGCAGTAAAGAACTTACATGTCAATGTAGAAGACTTCTCATAAGAGATGCAGGTTTGCTCTCTGGGATTGGGAAGGCCCTGTGGAATAGGAAATGGCAATCTACGTCAGTGTTCTTTCCTGAAAAATTCCATGGACAGAGGAGTCTGGTGTCTCTCAGTCCATGGGATTGCAAAGAGTCAAACATGACAGAGCTACTGAGACCACAAGCATGCATAAAATCAAAAGCAAATGTTTTTATGCCATCCTGAAAACTTATAGTAATAGTTCTCTGAATATGTTTGGGCTGTGCTGACAAAGTTCCCCACCTTAGATGTGAAGGCCTGGACAATCAGAGATGATTAAATGCTGAGACTGAGTAATTTGTTTCTCCTGGTTAAACATTTCTCCAAAGCATAATGACTTCAAATATATGCCAGGAATTGTGATTCAACAGAGAGGCTGTGATAGAATGAATGAAGGTTTATTGCCAGTCCATGGTAGAATTGCCTATGTTAATTAAGAATAGAGTGACAAAAATAAATAAATAAATAAATAAGAATAGAGTGACAAAATACCACATAAAAAACAAAAAGCTTCTTTTTAAGGAACCATACACAGTTTTGTATCTGTATTCAATTGAATACTTACCACAAATCTAATAAGTATAAATTATTCTTAAAATTTTGCATAAGATAAATATTAGAAATAAATTAGCTCTGCTAGTTTCCATAGTTAGTGGGTTCAGTCACTCGGTCATGTCTGATTCTTTGTGACCACATGGACTGCAGTACACCAGGCTTCCCTGTCCTTAACCAACTCCTAGAGCTTGCACAAACTCATGTCCATCAAGTCGGTGATGCCATCCAACCATCTCATCCTCTGTACCCCCTTTTCCTCCTGCCTTCAATTTTTCCCAGCATCATGGTCTTTGCCAATGAATCAGTCCTTTGCCTGAGGTGGCCAAAGTATTGGAGTTTCAGCTTCAGCGTCAGTCCTTCCAATGAATATTCAGAACTGATTTCCTTTTGGACTGAATTGTTTGATCTCCTTGCAGTCCAAGGGACTCTCAAGAGTCTTCAACACCACAGTTCAAAAGCAACAATTATTCGGTGCTCAGCCTGCTTTATGGCCCAACTCTCACATCCATAAATGACTACTGGAAAAACCATAGCTTTGACTAGACGGACCTTCATTGGAAAAGTAATGTCTGCTTTTTAACATGCTGTCTAGGTTGGTCATAGCTTTTCTTCCAAGGAGCAAGCATCTTTTAATTTCATGGCTGCAGTCACCATCTGCAGTGATTTTGGAGCCCCCAAAAATAAAGTCTGTCATTGTTTCCATTGTTTCCCAATCTATTTTCCATGAAGTGAGGGAACTGGATGCCATGATCTTAGTTTTCTGAATGTTCAGCTTTAAGCCAATACTTTCACTCTCCTCTTTCACTTTCATCAACAGGCTCTTTAGTTCTTCACTTTCTGCCATAAGGATTGTGTTATTTGGGTATCTGAGGTTATTGATATTTCTCCCGACAATCTTGATTCCAGCTGGTATTGCATCCAGTCCAGCATTTTGCATGATATACTCTGCATATAAGTAAAATAAGTCAAGTGACAATAAACAGCCTTGATGAACTCCTTTCTCAATTTGGAACCAGTCTATTGTTCCATGTCCAGTTCTAACTGTTGCTTCTTTACCTTCATATACAGTTCTCAGGAGGCAGGTAAGGTGGACTTGTATTCCCATCTATTAAAAAATTTTCCACAGTTTGTTGTGATCCACACAGTCACAGGCTTAGGAGTAGTCAGTAAAGCAGAAATATATATCTTTCTGGAACTCTCTTGCTTTTTTGATGATCCAGCAGATGTTGGCAATTTGATCTCTGGTTCCTCTGCCTTTTCCAATTCCAGGTTGAAAATCTGGAAGTTGATGGTTCATGTACTGTTGAAGCCTGGCTTGGAGAATTTTGAACATTACTTTGTTAGTGTGTGACATGAGTGCAATTGTGTGGTATTTTGAATATGGTATTGGAACTCACGGGATTTTGAACTCTGGGATTGGAATGAAAACTGACATTTTCCAGTCCAGCGGCCACTTCTGAGTTTTCAAAATTTCCTGGCATATAAAGTGCAACACTTTAATAGCATTATCTTTTAGGATTTGAAATAGATCAACTGGAATTCCATCACTTCCACTAGCTTTGTTCATAGTGATGCTTCCTAAGGACAACTTGACTGGGCATCCCAAGATATCTGGCTTTAGGTGGGTGATCACACCATTGAGGTTATCTGGGTCATAAAGATCTTTTTTATATAGTTCTTCTGTGTATTCTTACCAAGTCTTCCTAATATCTTCTGCTTCTGTTAGGTCCATAATATTTCTGTCCTTTATTGTGCCTGTATTTGGGTGAATGTTCCCTTGATCTCTAATTTTTTTGAAGAGATCTGTAGTCTATCCCATTTTATTGTTTTCTTCTATATTTTTTTTTTCTTTTTTTGTATTGATCACTGAAGAAGACATTCTTATCTCTACTTGCTAATTATTTGGAACTCTGCATTCAAATGGGTGTATCTTTCCTTTTCTCCTTTTTCTCCATAGTTTGAGAGTGGCAATATTTAACTTTGAACTCAAGTCTTAAAATTCTTTTTTTTTTCCTTTTAAAAATTATTTATTTATTTATTTTTAATTGAAAGATAATTGCTTTACAAATTTTGTTGTTTTCTGTCAAACCTCAACATGAATCAGCCATAGGTATACATATATCCACCCCCCCTCTTTAGAACCCACATCCCATCTTTCTCCCCATCCCACCCCTCTAGGTTGATACAGAGACTTTTTTGAGTTTCATGAGATATACAGAAAATTCCTATTGGCTATCTATTTTACCTATGGCAGTATAAGTTTCAGTGTTACTCTCAACATACATCTCACCCTGTCCTCTCCCCTTTCCCCATGTCCATGAGTCTGTTCTCTATGTCTGTTTCTCCATTGCTACCCTGAAAATAAATTCTTCATTACCATTTTTCTAGATTCCATATAAATGTGTTAGTATCCATTATTCATCATTCTCTTTCTGACTAGGCTCTAGGTTCATCCTCCTCATTAGAACTGACTCAAATGTGTTCTTTTTATGGCTAAGTAATATTCCATTGTGTATATGTGCCACAGTTTCTTTATCTATTCATCTGTTGATGGACATCTAGGTTGCTTCCATATTCTAGCTATTGCTAATAGTGCTGCAATGAACAATGGGATTCCTGTCTTTTTCAATTTTGGTTTCCTCAGGGTACATGCCTAGGAGTGGGACTGCTGCTTCATATGGTGCTTTAATTCTAGTTTTTAAAGGAATTTCCATACCATCATCCATAGTGGCTGTATCAACTTACATTTCCACCAACAGTGCAGGAGCATGCCCTTTTCTCAACACCCTCTCCAGCATTTATTATTTGTAGACTTTTTGATGATGGAAATCCTGACCAGTGTGATGTGATATCTTATAGTTTTGATTTGTATTTCTCTAATGATCTTGAGCATCTTTTCATGTGTTTGTTAGTCATCTGTATATCTTCTTTGGAGAAATCTCTGTTTAGGTATTTTTCCCACTTGTTGATTGGTTTGTTTGTTTTTCTGGTATTGAGTTGTATGAGTTGCTTGTATATTTTGCAAATTAATCCTTTGTCAGTTGTTTCATTTGCTATTATTTTCTCCCATTCTGAGGGTTTTCTTTTCACCTTGCTTATAGTTATCTTTGCTGTACAAAAGCTTTTATGTTTAATCAGGTCCCACTTGTTTGCCTCTGTTTTTATTTCCATTACTCTAGGAGCTGGGTCTTGGAGGATATTGCTTTGATTTATGACATCAAGCATTCTGCCTATGTTTTCCTCTTATAGTTTCTGATCTTCCATTTAGGTCTTTAATACATTTTGAGTTTATTAATGTGTATGGTGTTAGGAAGTGTTCTGATTTCATTCTTTTACATGGAGCTGTCCAGTTTTCCCAGCACCATTTATTGGAGAGACTGTCTTTGCCCCATTGTGTATTCTTGCCCCCTTTGTAAAAAATAAGATACCAATAGGTGCATGGGTTTTTTTCTGGACTTTCTATCTTGTCCCATTGGTCTATATTTCTGTTTTTCTGCTTGTGCCATACTGTCTTGATGACTATAGCTTTGTAGTATAATCTGAAGTCAGAAAGGTTGATTCCTCCAGCTCCATTCTTCTTTCTCAAGACTGCTTTGGCTATTCGGGATCCTTTGTGTTTCCATATGAATTGTGAAATTATTTGCTCTAGTTCTGTGAAATGTCTCTTTTTTTTGTTTTTCTTGATGAGTCTGGCTAAAGGTTTCTCCATTTTGTTTGTCTTCTTCAAGAACTAGCTTTTAATGTTGTTAATCTTTTCTGTTTATTTTTCATTTATTTCTGTTTGAATCTTTATGATTTATTTCCTTCTGCTAATTTTGAGAGTATTTTTCTTGTTGTTGTTCTTCTTCTTTTTCCAGTTCTTTTAGGTTCCAAGTTAGGTTGTCTATTTGATTAAATATGCATTAATTATTTTAAACACCATCCTTGTAGAGAATGGGGACAAAAAGAAGCAAATGTAGAAAAATACAGGAAACCTATTGAAAATGTGTTCATTTCCCCAGTTTTCCTTGTTCCTTAAGATAGGATTATAATGCTATAAACTTCCCTCATAGAACTGCTTTTGCTGCATCCCATAGGTTTTGAGCTGTCATGTTTTCATTGTCATTTGGTTGTAGATTTTTTTTTTTTTATTTCACTTTTGATTTCTTCAGTAATCTGTTGGCTATTTAGAAATGCATTGTTTAATCTCCATGTGTTTGCTTTTTTATTTTTTTCTTTTCTTATAATTGAGAATTATTCTCATAGTGTTGTGGTCACAAAAGATGCTTGATCCAATTTCAATCTTCTTAAATTTATTGAGGTTTGACTCATAACCCAAGATGTGGTCTATCCTAGAGAATGTTCCATGTGCACTTGAGAAGAAGGTGTATTCTTCTGCATTTGGATGGAATGTCCTGAAACTATCAATGAGATCCATCTCATCTAATGTATCATTTAAGACTTGTGTTTCCTTATTAATTTTCTGTTTTGATGATCTGGTCATTGGTGTGAGTGAATATTAAAGTCTCCTAATGTTACTGTGTTACTGGCAAGTTCTTTTATGTCTGTTAGTGTTTGTCTTATATATTGAGGTGATTCTATGGTAGGTGCATAGATATTTACAATTGTTATGTCTTCCTCTTGGATTGATTTCTTGATCATTATGTAGTGTCCATCCTTATCGCTTGTAATATTCTTTATTTAAGGTCTATTTTCTCTGGTATGAGTATTGCTACTCCAGCTTTCTTTTGCTTTTCATTTGCATGGGATATATTTTTCCATCTTATCACTTTAAGTCTATATGTGTACTTAGATCTGAAGTGGGTTTCTTTTAGACAGCATATACCTGGATCTTGTTTTTCTATGCATTCAGCCAGTCTGTGTCTTTGGCTGGAGTATTTAATCCGTTTACATTTAAAGTAACTATTGATAAGTAAGTTCCTATTTCCATTTTTCTTAATTGTTTAGGGTTTGATTTTTGTAGATCTTTTTCATCTCTTGTGTTTCCTGACTATATAAGTCCCTTTAACTTTGTTTGTAAAGGTGATTTGGTGGTACTGAATTCTCGTAACTTTTGCTTGTCTGAAAAGCTTTTGATATCTCCATTAATTTTGAATGAGATTCTTGTCAGGTACAGTAATCTTGGTTGTAGATTTTTCTCTTTTGGTACTTTAGATATCTCCTGTCATTCCCTTCTGGCCTGCAAAGTTTCTGCTGAAATATCAGCTGTAAAACATATGGGGTTTCCCTTGTATGTTACTTGTTGCTTTTCCCATGCTGCTTTTAAGTTTCTTTATTTGTGTTTAATCATTGTTAATTTGATTAGCTTGTGTCTTGGCATGTTTCTCCTTGGGGTTTATCCAAGAGTTTATCCCAAGAAATCTTTGAGCCTCTTGAATTTGTTGACTATTTCCTTTTCCATGTTGGGTAAATTTTCATCCATAATCTCTTCAAAAATGTTCTCATATCCTTTCTTTTTCTTTTCTTCTTCTGGGAATCCCATAATTCAAATATTGGTGCATTTGATATTACCCCAGAGGTCTCTGAAACTATCCTCAGTTATTTTCATTCTTTTTACTTTATTCTACTCTTCAGAAGTTATTTCTAGTATTTTATCTTCCAGTTCACTCATTCATTCTTTTGCTTCAAATATTCTGCTGTTGATTCTTTCTATAGTATTTTTTAAGGTCAGTTATTGTGTTGTTTGTCTCTGTATGTTTATTCTTAATTTCTTCTAGTTCAGTTCAGTTCAGTTGTTCAGTTGCTCAGTCGTGTCTGACTCTGCGATGCCATGAACTGCAGCACACCAGGTCTCCCTGTCCATCACCAACTCCCAGAGTCCACACAAACCCATGCCCATTCTGTCAGTGATGCCATCCAAGTATCTCATCCACTGTCATCCCCTTCTCCTCCTGCTTTCAATCTTTCCCAACATCAGGGTCTTTTCAAATGAGTCAGCTCTCCGAATCAGGTGGCCAAAGTATTGGAGTTTCAGCTTCAACATCAATCCTTCCAATGAACACTCAGGGCTGATCTCCTTTAGGATGGACTTGCAGTCCAAGGGACTCTCAAGAGTCTTCTTCAACACCACAGTTCAAAAGGGTGAGATTTGTGCTGAGCTTTTTGTTTTTTTTCCTTCTGATGGGAAAAGCTGAGTGAGGTGGCAATCCTGCCTGCTTATGACAGAGAATACCAAAAACACACACTGGAAAAACAAAACTAAAGGAAAGTGCTAATTGGGGAATAAAACAATGAAAACAAAACTAACAAATATATTGAAAGGAAAGAAAAGAAAGAAAGAAAAGAGATGCAAAGCTAAACAGAGGTAGATAAAAAAAAAAGTTTTATATACTTTAAAGATTAACTGCAAGGGGAAAAGAACAATAGGACAAGCATATAAAGGAATAAATGTAGAAAAAATAATAATAAGTTTAAAAAATTAAAAATTAAAATAAGAGAGAAAATAAAAAGAAGAAGAAATTAAAAAAATATAAAATAAAATAATAAGGAAAACACTACAGAACTGCAAAAGCCCAATGAAGAGGCAGAGATTTATTACAACAATAATAAGTATGATTGACAATAAAAATAAAAACAAGCTCAAAAGCTTAATTAGATTTCATAGTTCCAGTAAAATCAACAATTACAACGGGGGGGGGGGGGGGGAGGAAAACAAAAAAAGAAAACAAACAAACAAAAAATCCAAAATAAACTACAGAACAAGTAAAAACATAAGAATAACAAATGTTTTTTCTTGAATCACTGCTTTCAGGATCCTTTCCCATGCTGGGAGTCACAATCCACCTCAGCTCCCTAGGACGCCCTCCAACACTGCTGGTCTCTGGACCTACTGTGCTGTGAGGGCGGTTCAGACTCTAATCTGGTCCTACTCCTGTGTGTCCTTGCCTCCATGTCCACAGCTATCAGAGCTAGTGCGTTTTCTTTTGTGGGAGCTCTCAATGGCCTTTTATATTTTCCATAGACAGAGTTTACCTATTTGATTGTGTGGATTTAATCTGCAGCTTATACAGCTTGTGGGAAGGTTTTGGGTCTTCTTCCTCAGCCACACTGCCCCTGGGTTTCAATTGTTGTTTTATCTCCACCTCTGCATGTGGGTCGTCCACTGGGGTTTGCTCCTAAGGCTGCCCTGGAGGACTTGGATTTGCCCCAGTGAGGGCCGGGTGTAGAGGTGGTGCAGTTGCTTGGGTCACTGGGGTTCTGGGAGCACCAGGTAGTCAGGGGAGTTGGCGGCTAGGGCAGCCAACAGTGCTCTAGAAACATATGGCAACTAGCACTATATAGTGCTTTAGAAGCATATTGGCCAATACATTCCAGTATTCTTGCCTGGAGAACCCCCCTGACAGAGAAGCCTGGCAGGCCACAGTCCACAGAGTTGCAAAGAGTTGGACAGGAGTGAAGTGACCCCACATGCATAGATGCAAGACTTTTTTTGCCTGTGGTCACTCTGCCCCTGTGAGGGTCAAGAGTGAAGGTGGCACAGCTAATGGGTCTTGGGGACCCTGCAGGTGCCAAGTGTTTAGGGATATGGACTGCCTAAGCCACAGGAGTTATGGCCCTATCAGAGTCTATTTTTGAGCTTCTTGTAGCTGGCGATCAGAAGGCCTTTTTGGCCAGTCTTTCTGCATAGCTCTGCCCATTCAGACACTTAGAGGGCTCCCTTGCCTTGGGTCCTTCTCTGTTGTTTGAAGTGGCTGGCACATAGTGGACCCCCCTGGCTGGAGTCCTACTCTGTAGAAGGGCACATCAGACACTTAAAGGGACGCCATGGGTGGGGTCGTACTCTCTAGTTCAGCACATCAGTCACTTAAAGGAGCACCCTGACTGGGGTCCTACTGTATTATTCCACGTATCAGGCACTTGATAGACTAGCCTCTCTGTTGTTCAGTTGCTGATGCTGGCACATGGGGAGAGAGAGGCTATGGTGATGACTCTACCCACTATGTGTGACTCAGCAGTATCGCTCTCCTTCCATGACTGCCTGGCTTTCCTCCACAGGCATTTCCCACCACAATCTCCTCCCTCACATCCCCTCTGTCCGTCTTTCCACAGTTGACAGTAGCCCTCACCCTGGGATAGCTCCACAAATCCCTAAACTCCAGCTCCCACTCACTGAGCCTTCTAGGGGACCTGGGTCCCTGTCCAGGGTCTGTATGGCTGCAGCAAGGACTGTCTGATTCTCATTCCATTTAGGCTGCCACGGATCAGCTGTTTCACTCTCAGCTTTGATTGTTTCTCCTCTGGCTCGGGCTACTGCCCCAACGTGGAGATTGGACCCTGCTTCAGTTCCCCCACCCTAGTAACACTCCTGTTTTTCACTCTACTTCCTTCATCCTACTGAGTTTTGTGTGGTTCTATATATTCTTTTCTGCTGGTCAGGTACTTCTGTCCACTCTCAGCTGGTGTTCTAATGCACTTTATTGTCTGAAGATGTATTCCTGATGTGTCCGTGGAAAGAGATGTATTCCACATCCACCTACTCCTCTGCCATCTTGTTCCCTTCCAGATCTGTAAAATTATTGATGTCAAGTTTTAAAGATCTACATTGTATATAAATACAGACTGCTAAAAATGTACAGAAGAATAGGAGTCAAAGTCTTGGTGGTCAAGAACATCTTCTCAGTGGGAGAGAATTCTACATTAAGATATAAACAAAAGCAGTTAAAATATAACAACAAATGGAAGGTATAACTGATTCTCTGTAGAGAAACGTAATCCCAGAGGTGAGAACACGATGGGGACTTATCAGAATTGCAAGCACTTTCTTATAACTGGACAGTACTGGTAAGCTAAGTGATAGCAGGGTCATAAAAGGATTTATGATTCATATTAAAGAGTAGGTTATGGAACAAATAAGAACATGGACTTTTATAGATTTTCAATTGTCAATACTAGAACCAGTGCCCAGCCACCATGCCCATAGAAGGAAAAAGAAAAATTGCAACCCTATAAAAATGCATGACTTTATGAAAGTGCAAAGGACAGGAAGGAACATGTGAGATCTGATTATACCTTTGTCTGTAACAGGTCAGATAGCTTTTGTCAATGAAAAAGTAGTTAGCATTAGTTCAGACTGAAGTGTTGGCCTTTCCAGTTGCTTTGTTACACAGAGCTAGCAGGATAGCGCTGAAAGCAACTGAAGAAGATGATGACTCTCGAAAAACATCCATATCTGGGACTCACAAGGAGGCAATAGCAGCATAGAAGATGATAGCTCCCAGGTTGTAGAAGGAACTGATAAGTGTTGAGTGAAGTCAGCATATATTCAGGTTTACTGAGCACAAGCTAGATGTGGCTGATCATTTGGGGAAGATGTACATTCAAGAGTTGAAATAATTTTAAGTATTCTTGCAGATAAATATGAAGATATCTTTCATACTTATGTTTTCATGACTTCTCAAAAAATATTAGCCACCTGAGATAAGGGATGAAGCCAGGTCTTCGAGAAGTTTATACAGTATGACCTCTTGGATCATACTTGGCTCAACTCTTTTAAAATGATTTAACCACAGTGGGTTCAAACCCCGACTCTTTCCCTGCATAGCAATATGAACTTGACTAACGTTTGAAAACTCTTTGACTATTTTATTCAACTATAACCCAATGGTTATCAAAGTATTTAATGCATTGTGTTGTTTTGAGGCTTAAATGATTTGTTATGTGTAAAGAGATTAGCACATAGTAAGTGAACCATAGATATTAGCTTATGTTATTATTAGAGATATGCAATAACTCTGAAGTCTTTCCTAGTTCTTAAAGTATCAGATATCTGAGGGACAATTTATGCATAGATTGAAGTAGTACAATTTCATTTAAGGACCAAAATAAGATTCCATTAAAAGTTCTTTGGAATCCTGGCCAAATTTGAGCCTGGAACTTTGAGGCCCAAAGAAAAAATAGAAGATAGGATCTGTTTAAGGATTTTAACAGGTTTGGTTCTCTTTAAGGACAATATAAGACATGAATATCCACCTTCCTCCCTCAAGCCAAAATAATATTGTTGAGGTCATAGTATTACTGAGACTGTTGACTTTATATCAAATAACATCAAATAACATCTAGACTCCCTTTCATGGTGTGATATTTACTCAAAGATTCTATTTTACCCTAAACATCATAGTGTTTAAGATACTAATTAAGCATATTACAGTTCATTTCCTCATATATTTTTTTCTTCTCTCTCTGTGTAAGGAGCTCATTTACTCTCTGTCTGTCCCTATTAAAAAAAAAAGAAAGAAAGAAAGAAAGTATGCAGTAGAACACTGAAGACTGCCTTAGAACTTCATACACATAAATGTTTCTTGATGAAAATATGTTGTTAAAGTGTTAATTAAAGCTCTTATAATTTGTTTCAATTTTTTATAAGAATTTTACAAGATATGACCATCTAAAACACAGACATAGAGAACAAACGTATGGATACCAAGGGGAAAAGTTGGGGGTGAGATGAACTGGGAGATTGGAATTGACATATATACACTAGTGATACTATGTATAAAGTAGATAACTAATAAGAACCTAC
The DNA here is from genome assembly GCF_033118175.1 of Dama dama. Lineage (NCBI taxonomy): Eukaryota > Metazoa > Chordata > Mammalia > Artiodactyla > Cervidae > Dama > Dama dama. The sequence continues at coordinate 5,342,409 of NC_083681.1, forward strand.
TGTATAGCTCAAAGAACTCTACTCAATGCTCTGTGGTGACCTAAAAGGGAAGGAAATACAAAGAGAAGGGATATGTGTATATGTATAGCAGATTCATTTTGCTAAATTGCACAACACTGTAAAAGAACTATACTCCAATAATTTTAAAAAAAAGAATAATATGAGAAGCTAACTAAATAAACAGTAAGGAAATGTTTAATAAAATTGCATTTCATTTTTTATGTGGTGCTAGGCAATGGCACCCACTACAATACTCTTGCCTGGAAAATCCCATGGATGGAGGAGCCAGGTGGGCTGCGGTTCATGGGGTTGCTAAGAGTCGGACACGACTGAGTGACTTCACTTTGAATTTTCACTTTCATGCATTGGAGAAGGAAATGGTAACCCACTCCAGTGTTCTTGCCTCAGAATCCCAGGGGCAGGGGAGCCTGGTGGGCTGACGTCTATGGGGTCGCACAGAGTCGGACAAGACTGAAGTGACTTAGCAGTAGCAGCATTCTCCATAAAGACCAATGATCCCTTTTCTCTTTTCCTAACTTTATTTTATTAATAGAGAAGGTTCCAGAACAAAGAAATTCACTGCTCTTTCTCTAGTTCTCTCACCCATTGATTGAGGTCAAAGCCACTGATGTGATCACAGTTTCCAGAAGTACACTCTTAGCGGGAGGAACACACATACGGCTGTGTTGAAGAGCAAAAGCTTTACCACTAGCATATTTTTCTTTTTCAATCCACCACTTGATCCTGACAATATTCTCTTCACTATGAGAGAGCTAAGGCCTTAATGAAGAATGGCCTTTCATTCTTTTATTTGATGCACTTGTATTACTGGTTCTAATTATTTCCAGTTTAAACAATTAGAGGTTCCCATATGGTTCAGCCCAGCTAATTAGGAAACTTACTTGTGAGCAGAACTGAGAGGTTAGGAGGATGAACTACAACCCCCATCACCTGCAGCTTATCTCTAGGCTCTAATTTGTTATCATTCTCTTTTACCATCAGCTGTTTCCAGTGAATAGATATGAATGAATATGCCTACATCATTCCCTAAATGAGAAAATGACTAGAAGAAAAAAACTGGAACTGAGTTCCCAGTCAAATGCTGTATTCTTAACCTCATCTCATTTATGACATTTTTCTTAAAGTTTATGTGAGTTATTCCACATAGGCTATTTTAATTCACAAGTCAAATATGTCAGTCTCCTTAATAAAGAGTTATCCTCTTGAATCCAATGAAATCAAGTGCACAAACGTGGCTCTTCACTGTTTTTAGAACAATCTGTTATATACAACTCCTGAACCACAAGTCATTCTATGAAGTTTTACTTCACCTTTCTTTGAGGCTTTTACCACATAGACACTGGTACTATCAGCTGATTGAGATAACATTGACATTGTAATACTTAATTTTCAAAAGAAATATATTTGACAAAGTACATGCTAGTGTTTTTATTTCACATATAAGTTCTCAATTTAAAAACTCTTTTTGTTAATCTTGGTGTTCTCCCTCCAGCTCCTGAACATCCCTGGACACAATATTTCATAAGTATCATAAATGGAGAGAGTTTTTTTTTTCCTCTTTGTGATACATATGTGATAGATTTGGGTACTTTAGGAGATTCTATTGGCTTGAAATATAGTGAAAATTCTCTCTTCCAAACGTCATAGTGAATATCTGTGAATGGTGAAAGACTTAATAATGCAATGCAAAATACAAGTAGCAAAGTAAATACATTAAAAATATTAATGTGTTGTATTGCACTTTGGACTCATCATTCTATTGCAGTTTTCCTCTCTGCTCCAGTAGAATTTGCATCCCACATTCTCATGCTCTCAACTTCTGAGTTCCTGAGATCTTACTCCTTATCACTCAAGTAAGTTCAGTTCAGTTCAGTTCACTCACTCAGTCATGTCTGACTCTTTGTGACGCCATGAACTGCAGCACACAAGGCCTCCCTGTCCATCACCAACTGCCAGAGTCTACACAAACCCATGCCCATTGAATCCGTGATGCCATCCAACAGTCTCATCCTCTGTCGTTCACTTCTCCTCCTACCCTCAATCTTTCCCAGCATCAGGGTCTTTTCAAAAGAATCAGCTCTTCACATCAGGTGGCCAAAGTATTAGAGTTTCAGCTTCAACATCAGTCCTTTCAATGAACTGATCTCCTTTAGGATGACAGGACTGATCTCCTTTAGGATGGACTGGTTGGATTTCCTTGCAGTCTGAGGGACTCTCAAGAGTCTTCACCAAACCATAGTTCAAAAGCATAAATTCTTTGGCACTCAGCTTTCTTTACAGTCCAGCTGTCACATCCATACATGACCACTGGAAAAACCAATAGTCTTGACAAGATGGACCTTTGTTGGTAAAGTAATGTCTCTGCTTTTTAATGACTGTCTAGGTTGGTAATAACTTTCCTTCCAAGGAGAAAGCATCTTTTAATTTCATGGCTGCAGTCACCATCTGCAGTGATTTTGGAGTCTCAAAAAATAAAGTCTGACACTGTTTCCACTGTTTCCCCATCTATTTGCCATGAAGTGAAGGGACCAGATGCCATGACCTTTGATTTCTGAATGTTGAGCTTTAAGCCAACTTTTTCACTCTCGTCTTTCACTTTCATCAAGAGGCTCTTTAGCTCTTCTTCACTTTCTGCCATAAGGGTGGTGTCATCTGCATATCTGAGGTTATTGATATTTCTCCTGGCAATCTTGATTCCAGCTTGTACTTCCTCCAGCCCAGCATTTCTCATGATGTACTCTGCATATAAGTTAAATAGGCAGGGTGACAATATACAGCCTTGACATACTCCTTTTCCTATTTGGAACCAGACGGTTGTTCCATGTCTAGTTCTAACTGTTGCTTCCTGACCTGTATACAGATTTCTCAAGAGGCAGGTCAGGTGATCTGGTATTCCCATCTCCTTCAGAATTTCCCACAGTTTATTGTGATCCACATAGTCAAAGTCTTTGTCATAGTCAATCCAACAAAAATAGATGTTTTTCTGGAACTCTCTTGCTTTTTTGATGATCCAGGGGATACTGGCAATTTGATCTGTGGTTCTTCTACCTTTTCTAAAACCAGCTTGAACATCTGGAAGTTCATGGTTCACGTATTGCTGAAGCCTGACTTGGAGAATTTTGAGCATTACTTTACTAGCATGTGAGACGAGTGCAACTGTGCAGTAGTTTGAGCATTCTTTGGCATTGCCTTTCTTTGAGATTGGAATGAAAACTGAACTTTTCCAGTTCTGTTGCCACTGCTGAGTTTTCCAAATTTGCTGAAATATTGAGCGCAGCACTTTTACAGCTATCTTTTCCATTTAGCAAGTCCCATTTCATATATAGCATATGACATTCTTCTGGGTACTATAGAGAATGTAAACAAATTATGAACCCGTTCTTAAATATGTATAATCATCTGAGGGAGGAAAAAATTAACTGAATGAATTAGAAAAGTGCTAAATGTAATAAAATCAAGAAATAGCATCCATTGACTATAGATTAAAATGACCAACAAAGAATCAAGTCCATGTCATTGTTGGCTGGTAATTTTCAAAAGATTTCTCAAAGTTGTTGTTCAGTCACCCATCTTGTCTGACTGTTCATGACCCCATGAACTGCAGCATGCCAGACCTCCCAATCCCTCACCATCTCCAGAGTTTGCCTAAGTTCATGTCCATTGCATAGGTGGAGTCTCAGCTTCACCTTCAGCAGCAGACCTTCCAATGAGTATTCAGAGTTGGTTTCCTTTAGGATTGACTGGTTTGATCTCCTTGGACTCCAAATGACTCCCAAGAGTCTTCTCTAGCACCACAAGTTGACAGCATTAATTGTTCCACGTTCTACCGTCATTACAGTCCAGCTTTCACAAACGCACATGACTACTGGAAAGACCATAGCCTTGACTCTATGGACATTTGTCAGCAAAGTGATGTCTTTGCTTTTTAACACATTGTCTAGGTCTGTCATAGCTTTCCTGCCAAGAAGAAATTGTCTTCTAATTTCATGACTGCAGTCACCATCTGCAGTGATTTTGGAGCCCAAGAAGAAATCAATCACTGCGTCCACCTTTTCCCCTTCTATTTACCATACTTCAAATATGCAGATAACACCACCCTTATGGCAGAAAGTGAAGAAGAAATAAAGGGCCTCTTGATGAAAGTGAAAGTGGAGAGTGAAAAAGTTGGCTTGAAACTCAACATTCAGAATACTAAGATCATGGCATCTGATCCTATTACTTCATGGTGAATAGATGGGGAAACAATGGAAACAGTGAGATATTTTATTTTCTTGGGCTCCAAAATCACTGCAGATCGTGACTGCAGCCATGAAATTAAAAGACACTTGCTCCTTGGAAAAAAAGCTACAACCAACCTAGGCAACATATTAAAAAGCAGAGATATTACTTTGTCAACAAAGGTCCATCTAGTCAAAGCTATGGTTTTTCCAATAGTCATGTATAAATGTGAGAGGTGGACTATAAAGAAAGCTCAGCACTGAAGAATTGATGCTTTTGAACTGTGGAGTTGGAAAAGACTCTTGACAGTCTCTTGGACTGAAAGGAGATCCAACAAGTCCATCCTAAGGGAAATCAGTCCTGAATATTCTTTGGAAGGACTGATGCTCAAGCTGAAACTCCAATACTTGGCCACCTAATGCAAAGAGCTAACTCATTGGCACAGACCCTGATACTGGGAAAGATTGAGGGTGGGAGGAGAAGGGGATGACAGAGATGTGTGGGTGGTATCACCGACTCGATGGTCATGGTTTTGAGTAAGCTCCGGGAGTTGGTGATGGACAGGGAAGCCTGGTGTGCTGCAGCCCATGGGGTTGCAAAGAGTAGGACAGGACTGAGCAACTGAACTGGACTGACTAATGGGGCCGAATGCCATGGTCTTAGTTTTTTGTTTGTTTGTTTGGTTGATTTTAATATTTAGTTTTAAGGAGGCTTTTTCACTCTTCTCCTTCACCCTCATCAATAGGTTCTTTAGTTCCTCTTTGCTTTCTGCCTTTAGAGTGGTATCATCCACATGTCTAAGGTTATTGAAGTTTCTCCCTCTTATCTTGATTCCAGCTTGTAACTCATCCAGCCCAGCATTTCTCATGAAGTTCTTTGCATATAACTTAAATAAATAGAGTGGCAATAAACAGCCTTGACATACCCCTTTCCCAATCCAAAACCGGTCAATTGTTCCATACAGAGTTCTAACTGTTGCTTCTTGAACCAGTTAGTTCTTACATGCATGTTTCTCAGGAGATAGGTAAGATTTTTTGGCATTCCCATCTCTTTAAGTATTTTCCACAGTTTATTATGATTCACAGAGTCAAAGGCTTTAGTGTAGCCAGTGAAACAAAGGTAGATATTTTCTTGAATTCCATTGCTTTCTCTGTGACCCAGAAAATGTTGGCAATTTGATCTCTGGTTTCTCTGATTTTTCTAAACCCAGCTTGTACATCTGGAAATTCTCAGTTCATGTAATTCTGAAGTCTAACATGCAGAATTTTTAGCATAACCTTACTAGCCTGGGAGATGAGTGCAATTATCCATTGTTACTGTATTCAGAATCATAAAGATAAGAGAGTGTCTGAGTCCACGGTTTGTAACAAATTTTAAGTCACATCCTGCATAAAATCAATCTAATATTTACAAGATTTAAGTGTTCACTTATACAAATAGAACACACATTAGGAAATGTTAAATTATACAAACAAAGTACAATATAAGAAACCTAGAGTCCCAACTTAGATTTGCGATTGTTTCAACAGGTAAATTTATTGAGTAGGAGGTTTTACTAATTCAGTTTAGATAGTAAAAAAGCTTTTCTAAAACTATTTCCTGTAAGTGAAAACAACAGGAGAAAAAGAGTAACAATATTCATAATAGACAAGATATTCTTTAAAACAAATCTATTAAGAAAGACAAAGAATGCTCGTATATAATAATAAAGGGATAAATATAAGATGATGATACTACACTCATTGACATATATGCATCCAACACAGGAACACCTAAATGCATAAAAAGTAAATATGCTAACAGACATAGGAGGAATTGACAGGAATACAATAGTGCTAAGAGACTTTAATACTTCACTGACATCAGTGGACAGATCTTACAGAAAACAAATCAAGAAGGCAAGATATCCTAAATGACATAACAAAACAGTTGAACTTAATTGATATCTATAGGTCACTACATTCCAAAAAAGAAAAAAAAAAAAAATCAAGAACCCACAGTATATTTTGTAGGATAGAACACATATGATAACACAAAACAAGCCTCAACAAATTTAAAAGGATGGAAATTATTTTAGCTACATTTACAGCAATAAAGCTATACAACTAGAAATCAACTGCAGAAAGGAAATCAAGAAAAATATGGCTGCATGGAGACAAAAAAAAAAAAAAAAAAAGCCACTAAAACTCAATGCATCAACAAGGAGATCACATCAATTCCTCAAGACAAATGACAATTGAAAGCACAATCATACAAAAAAATTATAGGATGCAGCAAAATCAGTTCTAAGAGGGAAGTTCTTAAGAATGCAGGCCTTCCTTAAACAAGAAGACTCTCAAATAAACAACCTAAATCACCACCTAAAAGAAACAGAAAAAGAAGAACAAACAAAATTTAAAGTATGTAGAAGGAAGTAAACAATAAAGACCACAGAAAAAATAAATACAATAGACGTCAAAGGGGAAAAGAGAAAAGATCAATAAAATCAAAAGTTCATTTCTACTGGATAAGCAAAATTGCAAAACCTCTAGCCAAGTTCACTAAGAAGAGAGAGGAACCAGATTTAAAATAATACAAAACAAAATAAAACAAAACAAAGAAACAAAAAAAGCATAAGAAATGAGAGAGGAGAAATAACAACCAGTACAACAAAAACTCAAAAAAAAAGAGAAAATACTATGTGCATCCCTTCCACCTCCCACCCCTTCCCAGTCCTCTAGGTGTTACAGAACCCCAGTTTGAGTTTCCTGGGTCATACAACAAATTCCCATTGGTTATCTATTTCACATATATATTTCCATGGGAAATTCAAGAGGGAGGAGACGTATGCATACCTATTCATGTTGATGTATGGCAGAAATGAGTGAATATTGTAAAGCAATTATCATTCAATTACAAATAAATTAGAAAAAAGAAAATACTATGAATAATTATATGCCAACAAATTAAACAACCTAGAAGAAATGGACTAACTTTAGAAACATACAGACTGCCAAAACTGAGACAAGAAACAGATAATTTGAACAGACTGATCATAGAAGCCAAATATAATCTGCTAGAACACACACACACACACACACACACACACACAAACCACTGCAAACAAAAGTTGAGGACCAGATGGCTTAACTGGGGAATTCTACCAAGCATACAAAAAGTTATACCTAAGCTTTTCAAACTATTCCAAAAACTTGAAGAGGAGGGAACACTCCCAGAGTCATTCTATGAAGTCCTTACCTTGATACCAAAAAACAGACAAAGATACTGCAAAAAAAAAAAAAAAGAAAATTATAAATCAATATATTTGATGAATATAGATTTAAAAATCCTAAAAAAAAAATTAGCAAGCCAAATCCAACAACACATAAAATGATCATACACCAGGATCAAATTGGGTTCATTCCAGGGTGGCAAGGATATTTCAACACACACAAATCAATCAATATGATATATCACATCAACAAGAAAAAAAGACAAAAACCACAGGATCATCTTAACAGATTAAAAAAAAAATGATAAGTCAAACATTTGATCTAATTCAGCATTCATTCAACATAAAAATTGTCACCAAAGTGAATATAGATGAAACATATTTCAATATAACTAAAGCTATTTATGAAAAATTCAGAGTCAACATAATACTCAGTAGTGAAAAGCTGGGTCTTCCCTCTAAGTTATGAAACTAGACAAGGATTCCCACTCTAATCACTTTTATTCAATATAGTATTGGAACTTATAGCTACAGCAATGACCAAGACAAGGAAGTAAAAGTTATCCAAATTGGAAAGGAAGAGGTAAAATTGTCATATGTAGATGACACGATTCTCTATGTAGAAAACCCTAAAGACTCCACAAAAAACTTATCATAACTAATGAATGAATTCAACTAGGTAGCAGGATGTGATTAATATGCAAAAACATGTTGCATTTCTTTACATTAATATGAAATATTATAAAGGGAAAGTGAAAAAAATTAAAATGGTATCAAAAATACCTGATTAACCTAATCAAGGAGGTGAAATCCTTCACAATGAGAGCTACAAAACATTTATAAAGAAATCTGAAGATAATTCAAAGCCATTAAAAGATAGCCCATGCTACAGAACTAGAAGAATCAATATTGTTAAAATATCCTTAAAATCACAAACCATCTACTGATTTAATGTTATCCCTATCAAATTACCCATGATGTGTTTATGTGGAGCAACATGAAACCCATAGTTGCCAAAGCAACCCTAAGGAAAAATATCAAGTTCATTTCAGTTCAGCCACTCAATCGTGTCCAATTCTTTGCAATTTCCATGGACTGCAGCACGCCAGGCCTCTCTGTCCATCACCAACTCCCAGAGTTTACCCAAACTCATATCTGTTAAGTCAGTGATGCCATCCAACCATCTTATCCTCTGTCATTCCCTTCTCCTCCTGCCTTCAATCTTTCCAGCGTCAGGGTCTTCTCAAAAGAGTCAGCTCTTTGCATCAGGTGGAGAAGGAAATGGCAACCCATTCCAGTAATCTTGCCTAGAGAATCCTGTGGTTGAAGGGGCCTGATGGGTTGCTGTCCATAGGGTCGCACAGAGTCGGACACAACTGAAGCGAATTAGAAGCAGCAGCAGCAGCAGCTTCGCATCAGGTGACCAAAGTATTGGAGTTTCAGCTTCAACATCAGTCCTTTCAATGAACACCCAGGACTGATCTCCTTTAGGATGGACTAGTTGGATCTCTTTACAGTTCAAGGGACTCTCAAGAGTCTTTTCCAACACCACAGTTCAAAAGCATCAATTCTTCAGTGCTCAGCTTTCCTTATAGTCCAACTCTCACATCCATACATGACTACTGAAAAAACCCTCAAGTAGAGGGAACTTTGTTGGCAAAGTAATGTCTCTGCTTTTTTAATATGCTGTCTAGGTTGGTCATACTTTTCCATCCAAGGAGTAAGCGTCTTTTAATTTCATGGCTGCAATCACCATCTGCAGTGATTTTGGAGTCCCAAAAAATAAAGTCAGCCACTGTTTCCCCATCTATTTGCCATGAAGTGAAGGGACCAGATGCCATGATCTTAGTTTTTTGAATGTTGAGTTTTAAGCCAACTTTTTCACTCTCCTCTTTCACTTTCATCAAGAGGCTCTTTAGTTCTTCTTCACTTTCTGCAATAAGGGTGGGTTCATCTGCATATCTGAGGTTATTGATACTTCTCCTGGCAATCTTGATTCCAGCTTGTGCTTCCTCCAGCCCAGCATTTCTCATGATGTACTCTGCATATAAGTTAAATAAGCAGGGTGACAATATACAGCCTTGACGTACTCCTTTTCCTATTTGGAACCAGTTTGTTGTTCCATATCCAAAGTTGGAGACATAACCTTCCCAGAGATCAGACAATGCTATGTAGCTACTATAATCAAAATAACATAGTTTTGGCACAAAAACAGAGGCCAGAATAAACCTACACACTTATGATCAATTAATCTTTGACAAAGGAGCAGGAATATACGATGGAGAAAAGACTTTCCAGAAAAATCTCTTCAGCAAGTTGTGTTGGAAAAGCTGAGCAGCCTTGTGTAAATCAATGAAATTAGAATCTTCCATATACACACCATATACAAAAATAAACTCGAAATGGTTTAAATACCTAAACATAAGAAATGAACCATAAAATTCCCAGAAGAGACCATATCCAAAATGTTCTCTAACACATTATAGCAACTTTTCTTAGATCACTCTCCCAAGGGAAAAAAATATGTGCAAAAGCAAATAATAATAATAATTGAACCTAATTAAGCTTAACGGTTTTGCACAGCAAAGGAAACCATAAAAAGGAAAACATACAAATGGAAGAAAATATTTGCAAATGTTGTATCTGATAAGAGATTAATTTCCAAAATGCAAAAACAGTTCATTGTTGCGGTCCTTTAATGGACCAGAACCTGGTGGTCCAGAATCGATGATAAAGAAGTGAAAGAGGAAAAGAGGCTAATATTCCCTGGTTTGTGCAGAGAACCAATAAAACCCTAGAACAGTGCTGGCACCGCTCACGAAGGCACAGGGCTCCCTCTCCAGGGGGTCTTGAAAGCTCGGGCAGGAAAGTGAACTCGGCGGGTTTCCATGCTCCAGAGTATTAGCCGGAGGGAGACAGAGAGAAAGAGAGGGAGAGAAAGAGAAAGAAAGAAAAACACAGGGACCCAAACTCTGATGGAGCAAAGGTATTTTATTAGCAGAAATGCAGGCTTATATATCTTTAGTAAGATGATTACTCAGCTATTACACAGGATGAAATTTTATCAATAGCCATAATATGGATTGTCTAATACATACAAGGTCACTGATGCTGAAAAGTAACTGAAGGGAGTTACTGAAAGGAATCCAAGCAGATACCCTTTCCCATGATCTCAGTCCTGAGAACTGTGTGCAACTCTACTTGTTCCTGGAATAGGAACTGATAAGGAACAGAGAATCCTTGAGAAATGGCACACAAAGGAAAAAATGCAACATATTGGACTCATTAAAGTCAAACATCCCCTGACAGTTCATAGAACTCAATATCAAAAAGTAAAGAACCCAGTCAAATATGGACAGAAGATGTAAGTAAACATTTCTCCAAAGAAGACATATAGTTGGCCAACAGGTACATGAAACAATGCTCAACATCACTAACTATTAGAGAAATGCAAATCAAAACTCGATGAGGTACCACTTCACACCATCAGAATGGCCATCATCAAAAAGTTTACAAATAGTAAATTCTGGAAAGGATGAGTAGAAAAAGAAACTCTCCTACACTCTTGGTGGGAATACAAATTGGTGCAACCACTATGGAGAACAGTATGAAGTTTTCTTTAAAAACTAAAAGTACTGTGGTCTTCCCCGGTAGCTCAGCTGGTAAAGAATCTAACTATAATGCAGGAGACTACGGTTTGATTCCTCAGTCAGGAAGATCCCCTGTAGAAGGGATAGGCTACCCACTCCAGTATTCTTGGGCTTCCTTGGTTGGCTCAGATGGCAAAGAATCTACTTGCAATGCAGGAGACCTGGGTTCTATCTCTGGGTTGGGAAGATCCCCTGGAGGAGGGCATGGCAACCCATTCCAGTATTCATGCCTGGAGAATCCCCATGGACAGAGGAGCCTGCTGGGCTGCAGTCTATGGGGTCACAGAACTGGACACAACTGAATGACTAAGCACACACACAGAAGTACTCTGTGACCCAGCAATCCCACTTCTACATATATATCTGGAAAAGATGAAACTCTAATTAGAAATGGTACAGAAACCCCAATGTAACCATTATCATAGCACTAAATACAAGAACCAAGACATGCAAGTAAACTTAATGTTCATCAACAGTTGAATGGATAAAGAAGATGTGATACATATACAATGAAATACTAATGAGCCATAAAGAAGAAAGAAATATTGCACTCTTCTGAAACATTCAGACCCTAGATATTGTCATACTGAGTGAAATAAGTCAAATAGAGAAAAACAAATATTATATCATATCATTTATATGTGGAATCTAAAAAATTATATTAATAAAATATTTACAAAACAGAGTCAAACACACAGAAAACAATCTCTTTGTTACCAAAAGGTGGGAAGGAGGGAGGATAAATTAGGAGTATAGGATTAACAGATATACACCATTGTTATAATAGATAAGCAACAATGATATCATCCATTGCATAAGGAACTGTATTCAATATCTTATAGTTATCTAATATGGAAAAAAATCTAAAAAAATATATGTAGGAATCATATTTCTGTATACCTGAGCCCAAAAGAATATTGTAGGTCAACTATATTTCAGCTAAAAAAAAAAAAAAGTTCTGTGAAATGGAACAAAAATCTTGAAATCTGGAAGAACACTAGGGAGATACCTGCAAGAATAATTTCTATTTTTTGTTTTGTTTTTTCTTGGTAAAAATTGAATTAGGATGCTAGCTTTGACAATAGTAAAGAAGAAGCAATAGAGATGTGTGTAAGATAAATAGCATCAAAACAATGAAGAAGTAGCGAAGACAAGATAACTGAAAAGGAAGGAAGCTGTAAAACAAAAACAAAAATATAAATTTAAGCTAATTCACTGAAAGTTCTGTCTTGGCGCATATAATGAAAATCAGATTGGCATAAACATGGCTAGACACAGATGGAAAACTCTTGCAGGCTAAGAATCTGGTGACTCCAAAAGATGAGCCAGGCTCTCTGGTGTTTTTTTTTTTTCCTCTTACATGAATCACAGCAATGTTATTATTTTACAGGTATAAAAAATGTCATTCCCAAGGAGGAAAGGTGATTAAAATAAGCTTATAGTTTTAAGGAGTAAATCCTCTTAAAATGTGGTTTTATACTGTTCCATAATATGAGAATTACCTAAGGTGCACATTAAAGATTTAAATTAATGATCAAGGATCCATGAATCTGTCATTTGGTTACTATTTTTGCTGCTTTTCAAGCACACAGAAGTTGAGAACAGCTGCAGGATCTTCAAAGCTAGCACATGTGAAACTCTTTAGCTAATTTCATTTGACATCTGTGAGAATATGCTTGGTGGACCTCCCAAGGCAGAGGGCATGGATGAGCAATGGTCCTGGAGCAGCTGAGGTCAGAAAATCCTTCCTGCATTTTGAGGCCACTCACTCCTCTCTTTGATTTCTAATGACCAGTGGCCACCACTGCAGGGGTACTAAGAAAGACCCTATCTTGGAGAAACAGGGCTCCTGTGGGGCCCAACTTTGTCTCAGGGAGCCCTTTGGGGGCTTTGCAAAACCTTCCTTAGAAGACCTGGTAGACTGACATGCTTCCATCCACCCTTTTGTCTGTCCTTCACTCAGGTCCCGTCTGTTTTCCCCATGTAAACATTTGCCCCAGTAGAGTCCTTACATATTTGATTCCTTCTCGGTTTCTACTTCTTGAAAAATTTAAACTAACTTTTTTTTCACTTTGAATAAACTATGATGAACATAATTTCACTCTTTACTAATGACACCTGGCTTATGTTTTTATAATGCAAATAGTTGTATTGCTTTAGAATTCTTGATGTAGCAAGTATAGTATAATTCCCTAGTAATAACCATAACACTTACTGAATACTTCTGAAGGATAAGGCTGAATTCTAAGCACTCTATATTCATTATTATGATCAGTGGTGTGCTGGTAAAGAACCTTTAAAGGAGAACTTTTAAAATAACATTTGCCAACTTTTGTGGTGAAAAAACTTCCACCATGGCCAATTTCAATTTACTAACAGGAATACCAACTAACTGGCTTAGTTCTTTAATATTTAACACTTGGTTCTTGAATGTTGGTAGGAGCCTATATGAATATATGAGATTAGTTAACAATCTTTGAATAATTTTTGATAACTTTTTAATCACAACTCTATTTTTGAAGATAAAATTAGAAAATTTCTCTCAGATTACTAAAACTGAGTCTATGAGCCTTGACAAAATCAAAGTTACTATGATTTCATTTTTCTTAGTTAAGTCCAGTTTTGAGGGTGGATGGGGTGCAGACTTAGATTTTTGAGTCAGCTACGTATACTTCAGTTTACCTGATACATGCACATATATTACACATGTATTTAGTTACAAGGCCTCCATTTGTACTGACCTTTATTCTCATTGTATTCATAGAAATCAGCTACTTACAACTTATCAGACAAACGGTAATTGCTGTCCTTATTCACTGCTCAGGAGTGGGAAGGGTAGGAGGATTGTTGACCACAAAACAGGAAATGGGTCACTTGAAGCTGAACTTCTTAATAGGGCTTTCTCATGTCCTCCATATACTTAGTCTCCTTAAACAGGCCACACACACACACACACACACACACACACACACATATATATATATAAAGTCATCTAAAATGAACAGTCTTTTCCTTAGAGGAAAGGGGGTTTAATGGGTATATAAATAGAGAATAATAAAAGGTTGATGAGATAATGTGATTTCTGTATAAGAGTGATACATATTAACAGAAACCTAAGCTGGGGAGCTTCTCAAGTTTTAATGCACTGAATATCAGCATTTAATGAGATCTATCAGGATTGTTAAGAACCAGAGAAAATTGGCTACAAGGTTCAAATGCAAAAAGCAATCTTGTACAAAGACTTTTCCTCAGAATATTTCTGGCTAAGGATAACGTACTAGTTCTGCCAGATCGTACATAAGTAGTGAAAGTGTTAGTCGCTCAGTCATATCCAACCCTTTGTGAGCCCATGGACTATAGCCCCCCAGGCTCTTCTATCCATGGAATTTTCCAGACAAGAATACTGGAGTGCGTTGCCATTCCCTTCTCCAGGGGATCTTCCCAACCCAGGAATCAGACCCAGGTCTCTCACATTTCGAGAACATCTTTACCTACTGAGCCACCAGCGAAGCCCATAGTGCTGCAATAATAAAAGCAGCATGCTAGGAGTTAAGATTAGATTATCACCAATGGGACAGAACTGACAGTTTAGAAATAGATCCAGAATTATGTATAGATTGGGCATTTGATAAAACAGGCACTTAAAATCTGTGGGAAAAAAAGATTATTTAATAAATCACTTTGTGACAACCATTTCAGAAGAAAAATAATGCTGAATTCCTACTTCTGTTCTAAGATCAAAATAAACTCCAGATGAAAAAGAAAATAAGAGAAAGAAAATGAGGCCAAAAAAGTTCAAGATAAAAATTAGGACAATTTACATTTTAAAAATAATTTTGGAAGTGACAAAGTATTTTATTTTATAACAGAAAATAAACTCCAGAAGATGTAAAGTTTAGAAACGTGTCTTCTTAAAAAACATTTTTAAACAAATGCCTATTTGACAAGAAATCAATAATAGCATAAAGATAGGATTTTGAGATTGTTTCATTTGATTTGTAATTTGAATGACAAATACTTCATATTGTGATGTTGTGTTAAGTCCAAACCCTCTGACCACATAAGTGAACACACTAAGTTCTCTTTCTCCTCTGAGTTTCACGGCGGATGCACATTTGACACTACCCCTCTCTTTGGGGGTGGGCCTGATCAAGGGGAGAGATCAGAGGAATGAACTGAGCTAGTAACTTGGAGTCTATCACCTGGAATAAGGGTAGCATTACCATTACCTGGGGTGATCCCCTGGTGGCTCAGTGGTAAAGAGTCCGCCTGCCAGTGTAGGAGATGCAGGTTCAATCCCTGGGTTGGGAAGATCCCTTGAAGAAGGAAATGGCAACCCGCACCAGCATTCTTGCCTGGAGAATCCCATGGACTGAGGAGCCTGGCCAACTATAGTCCATGGTGTTGTAAAGAGTCGACCATGACTGAAGCGACTGAACACACAGGCATGCACCATTGTCTGGATTTATAGGGTTTCCTTAGTCCTTTGTGTCTTTTCAGTGATCTTATTGCTGTTATAAACTTGATGTTTTTCATAAATTTATTTTCCAGAACTCCCTCAGAGCCCTCTCTGCAACCTTCAAACATATACCTTAATTTGTAAGCTTATTGTTTTCATCTCAATATCTCAGCAATTGTTAGAAGCAAGATGATCAAGAAGAAGCTAGATTTCTAAAGCAAATTTATACTTTATAATTCTCATATCCAATTAGCCACCTTTGTACCTGGAGTAGGAATTATAAAAATTTGTTGTGAGTAGACCAGTAGGATAAGGGATCCAGAGAGAAAGTTGATAATTTATTGCCAAATTATCATATAAAAGGCATTTTTATTATTAATAGCTTTAAAGTAAAAGTAATAAATTACAAATATACACACACACACACACACACACACACATATACATATATATATATATAAAGTGTATTTACATCTGTAAAAAGGTGCTATGGTGAGACCCCAGAGGGTCAGAGGTCCCCGAGCAGAAGGAGGAAATAAACTGCAAGTGGCAGATTTTTTTTTTTTTTGGTTTTTGTTTTCTTCTCTATTGATGAAACCAGTTCTGCCTAAAACTAACTTTTTTTTTTTTTTTCCTTTTCCCAAACCTTAGTCTGATAATGGCTCAACAAACCAGGATTCCTGTCAATTGTTTTATGGCTGGGGGATGACACATGTCATACCATCATACCTCAAACATACATACTGTGGGAGAGGGACCTGGTGAAACCCCCTTAGCCTTGAGATGCCTCTTTTATCTGATTAATAGCTTTCTAACAGACATAAAGCACCTTGCTAAAAACTAGCAAGGGGATATGCTTTCTGTCCCTTTCTTATTTCTATGGCAGAAGTTTTCCCAATCTCTATTATACTTTAATAAAAATTTGCTACACTAAAAGCTCCAAGTAGTCAAACCTTGCCTCTGACCCCAGATCGAAATCCTCTTTTCCAGACGTCACAAATTCCAGCTTGCAGCTGCAACCTTTCAGACCCAATACATATAAATAGATTTTTAAATTTATTTATCCACTAGACATGTGGATCATTATGGTTTTTTGCTTTACTTCTTAGAGGACAACTTTAATTTAGTTAGCTAAGAACAATAGAACTTTTAAATTGACAAAGTCTCAATATATGACACTTTCTTTGTAATTTGTCTTAAAAGGCACTAGTATCTTTTCTCTGGGCATCATTAGTTTAATTAAAATTTGTTTGAGTTATAATCCTTAAAGTTTAATAATCATTAACTTGTTATGGCTATTGACTGATTTATAAACAGATGATTTCCCATTTCAATATGCACTATTATGCAGACCAGTGATAATTATTTCTGCATCTCAGAAATTCAAGTTTACTGGTCTGATTCAAGAAAAGATTTAAACCACTACAGTAGTACATTCAGTGAAGCTCTTCCCATGTCCCTCATTTTTCACATGTCTTTTACCATCCACTTCTTATTTCAGCCTTCATGAATCAGCTTGAGATTTTCTCTAGCTTGTTTATTTTTTATGCATTCTTAAAACAGAAATGATATAAGGGGTTCCATGACAATGTGACCACATTTCTTATGCTTTCTCCCAAATGAATTGTTGGAGATGTTTCTTAGCTTGTGTAGTATATATATATATATATATACATATATATATATACATATATACATTTTTTCTTTGACATCTGACATTGAAGTTTAATTTTGCATAGCTTGGAGGAATCTGAGCAAAATGGTAAGAATATGAGGTAAATTTTAGGGCAATTTCAGTCTTTCTTTCTTCACCTGCTCAGTCTTTTCCTGAAAATGTGAATATGTATTCCATTTTCAGGAAATGAAAATGGAATATATATATAATATTCCATGTTCCCCTTTTCTTCACAGCCCGATCCTGTGGATAATGAGTCAATATATTTCCTAATCAGCATTGGTTACATAAATTGTGGGCTCAGTGAAAATCGAAACTGTGAGGCCTCTTGTTCAAAAAGCAGGAAAGAACAGTGTAGCTATAAGGCTTTAAAATATAAAACTTTTTCTTTTCTTCTGCAGTCTCTATCTTGATTTGGCATTTTTTTAAAAATATTTAATGTTGTAAGTAAAGTAACGTGTTTACTAAATTATTTTATTGAATTTTATTGTTAATTTTTTGTTGTTTAATGCCAATTTCAAATGCAGCTGTGTTGATTTTAAAATACCCATTTAAAAATATTTAACAACTATGTGGATGTATTAAAATTGCACAATCTGTATTCACTAGCTTGTACATGGATATGTATTTACTCTAAAGAACAGTGAAAACTCTGCACACAGATATCTCATCTGTATTTTTGTCTAGTTTCAGGGAGAGATAATTTACATAACACTATTGTGTAAGTTTAGAAAATACAGTATAATAAGTTGACTTGCATATATTGTGAAATGATTGCCACAATAAATTTAGTTAACATCCATCATCTCATATATATACAAAGAAAGAAAAAATGCTTTTTCATTGTAATGATAATTTTTAGAATTTACTCTTTGTAGTTCTCAAATATACCATACAGCATTGTTAATTGTAGTTATAATCGTGCACATTAAGGTCACATTCCCAGTACTCTTTTACGTGGTAACCACAAATCTTATTTATTTTTCTATGAGTTTGGTTGTTTTGGGTGGGTTCCTTTTTTTTTTTTTTTTAAGATCCTATCTATATAGGAGATCATACAGTGTTTGCCTTTTTCTGTTTGATATTTCATTCAGCATAGTGTACTAAAGTTCCATCCATGCTGTCACAAATGGCAAGATTTTCCTCTTTTTTAAAACATTAAATAACATTCCATAGTTTGTATATTGGTCTTTCCTGGTGGCTCAGATGGTAAAGAAAGAATGTGCTTGCAATACAGCAGACTCAGGTTCAATCCCTGGTTCAGGAAAATCCCCTGGAGGATGGAATGGGCTCTTACTCCAGTGTTATTGTCTGGAGAATTCCATGAAGAGAGGAGCCTGGCAGTTTATTTATTACATCTTCTCTACCCAGTCATCTATGGAAGATTTAGATTGCTTCCACATCTTGGCTATAATGAATATGCTGCAGTGAACATGAGGGTGCAGATATTTCTTCAACAGTGTTTCATTTCCTTTGGATAAATATCCATAAGTAGAATTGCTAAATCGTATGATAACTTTATTTTTAATTTTGTGAGGAACTTCAAACTATTTTCCATAGTGGTTGTACCAATTCATATTCTCATCAATGGGGTAAAAGGATTCACTTGTCTTTTTGATAATAGCCATTCTAATGGATGTGAAGTAATATCTTGCTGTGATTTTGAATTATATGTCCCTAACAACTAGTGATATTGAGCAACTTTTCAAGTGCATATTGGTTGTTTCTGTATCTTCTGTGAAAAATATTTATTCGAGTTTTTTGCCCATTGTTCAACTGTATTATTTGATATTTTTTGCTAGTATGTGCATGCTAAGTCGCTTCAGCCCTGTCTAACTCTTTGTGACCCTATGGACTGTGGTCTGCCAGGCTTCTCTGTCCATGGGATTCTCTAGGCAAGAATACTGGAGTGGGTTGCCATGCCCTGCTCCAGTGGATCGTCCTGACCGAGAGACTGAAGCCATGTCTCTTATGCTGCCTGCATTGACACGCAGGTTCTTTACCAGTAGTGCCTATCCCTAGAATTACTGTTTCCTTTGTTTCCATATTAACATATGCAGATTACTATTACTATAAGCTCATGCAGCAATTTGTCGCTAGTATTTTACTTATTTGCTGCTTCACCCTTTTATCAGATTGTTAGCTGCCTCGTCTTTGTGTCCTCAGTTCAGTTCAGTTCAGTCGCTCAGGCATGTCCGACTCTTTGAGACCCCATGAATTGCAGCATGCCAGGCCTCCCTGTCCATCACCAACTCCCGGAGTTTACTTTTGCATCCTAGTGTTGGCTTATTAGAAATTATTTAGCACATTGTAGTTGCTTAAGCGGGAGAAAGCAATGGCAACCCACTCCAATACTCTTGCCTGGAAAATCCCATGGACAGAGGAGCCTGGTAGGCTACAGTCCATGGGGTCGCAAAGAGTCAGACACGACTGAGCAACTTCAACATTGAATTAATTAATTATCATAAGAATGAATTAATGAACTTTTAAAGTAAATAAAATATGTTCTTATTTAGAGTATATGATTTCTACTTTAAAATAAAGATTTTATTTTAAAATGACTAAGTGATATCAGGGTGGAATCAAATGTATTTATGTACTATGAAGTGTTTTCAGTGTGCTAAAAATATTGTATGGAAGCAGTGTATTGTACATCATCAGAACATGTCTATAAGGAACAATAAGAACTATCGTTTACTTTAAAATCTAGCATACCCATAGAAAGTGAGTTGTCTGAAGTCACACAGATACTAAAGAAAAACATTTAGATTGAACTGATTCCAAGCCCAATGAGCATTTTACAATCTCCAGTGGTTTTCTGATACCCCATTATTAGCTAAGTATGTATTTTAGGGGAGGAAAAAAAGATCTATATCTATATCTATATCTATCTATCTATCTATCTATATATATGCTCTTTTCATTTATTTTTTCTATTCTATTTTCTTTAAAAAATAGAGGTGTGGATTTCTTTTATAAAAAATTAAAAAAAATCTATTTTAATTGGAGGATAATTACTTTACAATATTGTGATGGCTTTTTCCATACATCAACATGAATCAATAAATAGTTAGACGTGTGTCTCCCCATCCCTAACCCCACTCCCCTTCTCTCCTTTCACAAAACTCACTACTGAGTGAGTACTCACTACTACCCATTTGGACAAAAGCATTCCTGGAATTGCCCTGACCCATCCTAGAATGTCTTCTCCTCTTCTTTTCACTAAATATTGCTCTTTCTTTGTAGTTTAGGTCAAGTCATCCACTCCATAAAGCTTTTTATAAAGACTATTTTAATGATCCCTCTTTTCTCTATGACTCAGGTAGTATTACTAGTTTACTTTGAAATCTAGCAGACATGTGCCCTTGATTAATTTATTAATTTATATAAACATTTTGAGTACCTATTAAGTGTCCAATATTAATATTTGTGCTTGGAGGATATTCAGTTCAGTTCAGTCACTCAGTTGTGTCCGACTCCTTGCGACCCCATTAGTCGCATCACGCCAGGCCTCCCTGTCCATCACCAACTCCCAGAGTTTACTCATACTCATGCCCATCAAGTTGGTGATGTCATCCAGCCATTTCATCCTCTGTTGTCCCCTTCTCCTCCTGCCCCAATCCTTCCCAGCATCAGGCTCTCTTCCAATGAGTCAACTCTTCGAGTGAGGTGGCCAAAGTATTGGAGTTTCAACTTCAGCATCAGTCCTTCCAATGAACACCCAGGGCTGATCTCATTAGGATGGAATTGCTGGATCTCCTTGCAGTCCAAAGGACTCTCAAGAGTCTTCTCCAATACCATAGTTCAAAAACATCAATTTTTCAGTGCTCAGCTTTCCGCACAGTCCAACTCTCACATCCATACATGACCACTGGAAAAACCATAGCCTTGACCAGATGGCCCTTTGTTGGCAAAGTAATGTCTCTGCTTTTTAATAGGCTATCTAGGTTGGTCGTAACGTCCCTTCCAAGGAGTAAGCGTCTTTTAATTTCATGGCTTCAATCACCATCTGCAGTGATTCTGGAGCCCCCAAAAATAAAGTCTGACACTGTTTCTACTGTCTCCCCATCTATTTCCCATGAAGTGATGGGACGAGATGCCATGATCTTAGTTTACTGAGTGTTGAGCTTTAAGCCAACCTTTTCACTCTCCTCTTTCACTTTCATCATGAGGCTTTTTAGTTCCTATTCACTTTCTCCCATAAGGGTGGTGTTATCTGCATATCTGAGGTTATTGATATTTCTCCTGGCAATCTTGATACCAGCTTGTGCTTCTTCCAGCTCAGCGTTTCTTATGATGTACTCTGCATAGCAGTTAAATAAGCAGGGTGACAATATACAGCCTTGACATACTCCTTTTCCTATTGGGAACAAGTCTGTTATTCCATGTCCAGTTCTAACTGTTGCTTCCTGACTTGCATACAGGTTTCTCAAGACGCAGGTCAGGTGGTCTGGTATTCCCACCTCTTTCAGAATTTTCCACAGTTTATTGTGATCCACACAGTCGAAGGCTTTGGCGTAGTCAGTAAAGCAGAAATAGATGTTTTTCTGGAACTCTCTTGCTTTTTTGATGATCCAGCAGATGTTGGCAATTTGATCTCTGGTTCCTCTGCCTTTTCTAAAGCCAGTTTGAACATCTGGAAGTTCTCAGTTCACATATTGTTGAAGCTAGGCTTGGAGAACTTATAGCATTATTGATTAGCGTGTGAGATGAGTGCAATTGTGTGGTAGTTTGAGCATTCTTTGGGATTGCCTTTCTTCACGATTGGAATGAAAACTGACCTTTTCCAGTTCTGTTGCCACTGCTGAGTTTTCCAAATTTGCTGAAATATTGAGTGCAGCACTTTCACAGCATCATATTTCAGGATTTGAAATAGCTCAACTGGAATTCCATCACATCCACTAGCTTTGTTTGTAGTGATGCTTTCTAAGGCCCACCTGACTTCACATTCCAGGATGTCTGGCTCTAGGTGAGTGATCACACCATTGTGATTATCTGTCTCATGAAAATATTTTTTTTTACAGTTCTTCTGTGTATTCTTGCCACGTCTTCTTAATATCTTCTGCCTCTGTTAGGTCCATACCATTTCTAACCTTTAATTGTGCCCATCTTTGCATGATATGTCCCCTTGGTATCTCTAATTTTCTTGAAGAGACCTCTAGTCTTTGCCATTCTGTTGTTTTTCTCTATTTCTTTGCATTGATCGCTGAGGAAGGCTTTCTTATCTCTCCTAGCTATTCTTTGGAATTCTGCATTCAAATGGGAATATATTTCATTTTCTCCTTTGCTTTTTGCTTCTCTTTTTTTCACAGCTATTTGTAAGGCCTCTTCAGACAGTCATTTTGCCTTTTTGCATTTCTTTTCCATGGGGATGGTCTTGATCCCTGTCTCCTGTACAATGTCACAAACCTCCATCCATAGTTCATCAGGCTGTCTGTCTATCAGATCTAGTCCCTTAAATCTATCTCTTACTTCCACTGTATAGTCATAAGGGGTTTGATTTAGGTCATACCTGAATGGTCTAGTGGTTATCCCTACTTTCTTCAGTTTAAGTCTGAATTGAAGGATATTAGCTAATAGATAAGGTAGAAAACCTCAAACTTTTATGGAGTTTATGATGAGATTTTTTTAATCTAGTTTTCTTTGTTCTCTAGTTTCTTTGTGTGGTGTTTAACATAAGAATTTTGTTTCTTTACATTTCAAGTTCCACAAAGAAGTGAAAGTACTACTTTATAATATATATAATGTTTTGAATTTTAATACAGTGTTAATAATTTAGTATATATATAGTTGAGTAATTGGACTTTTGTTAACAAACATACCCAGATATTAATGGAGAAGTTTAATTTTAGATATTGCATACATCCACATAATTATTAGTAAATGTTTTTATGGTCAAAATTTGAAAATTTGATACTTTATCATATGCTATGTTCATTGGATGTTTTAATTCATTCAATAGCCCAATTAAATAAATAAAATTCCCATTTATAGACCAGACCTTGGAAGCTAATTAAGTTTTCTGAAGCTATATGGTTTTTAAATGCCAGGAATGGGATTAAAATTTATATATTTATAAACCAGAAGGCATGCTGTTTACCAAAATACCATAAATTCTACCCAACTAGGATGTGATAAACTTAACTAGGATGGCAGCTGAAGCCAGTTATATATACATCTCATGCATTTATTCATTAGATAGCTGAGTATTATGAAATTTCATTTTAATAGGTAACTTCATGGCAGATACAGTAGCTTTAATGCCCCTCACTCTGAATGCTACATGAATCCAAAATTAACTACAGACAGAGATACACATATGCATATACGAATAAAACATTTAATAAAAAGGGTCTTTTTATAACCTATTCTGTGTCTATTGAAAATGCAGTTAACAGCACAAAGCTCAAGGCTCCAGGCTCCACAAATGTGGCATAAATGAAGTGTTGTGTTATTGAAAGAGTGTAGTATTAAAAAACGATTGCAGTGATCCGTGCCTATGCATTGTCACTTTCCTGATGTTTCTGCACGTTGGAAATTTGAAAGGTTAGAATCTTTAGCTGGAATGAAACTTGACACTTGTGTAGAGAGAGAGGCAGTGTGGCATACTGAAAAAGAATAATGTAAGCTTGGAGTCAGTCAGATACCTAAGTTCAAATCTAATGAAAGCCATTTTTAGCTGTAAGATTTTGACTGCATGATTCTAAAACTCATCATACTGGTTAATAAAATGGAAATAATCAAGATCTTAATAAGATTAAAAATAATTTGTGGGAAGTTCTGGCATGTAATAGATATTCAACAAAGGGCAGCCACTATTATACATTCTAACTCAACCATTCTTGTCTGGAAATCCACCCACTTTCATTACTAGGGAACTTGTTTTCATTTCTCACAGCCCAGTGGTACTATTCATTCTCCTTTGAAAGTCAGACCTGGGTACTCAGAAAGAATTAGATATTCAGCCTTTGCTTGCTAATATCACTTTTCTTCTGCTTGATAACAGCACTGTCACGCATGCATGCATACCTTTCCCATTATCATGATCACAAGACTGTTATCTCTTGATGGCAAAAACTGTCTGATTCATATTTCTATCACTAGATGTTTGGAGTTCCTACTCTGTCAATAAATACCATGTGCTATAAGCTGATGCCACATTTTGACAGTAATGTTATGTCTAAAATCAAGCACTAGCTTAAATCATGGAAGAATATGGTAACTTTGGTTTACATGACACAAATTGTTTCTCTGAATAGATTCCTCAGTTTTAACTGGAATAACAGTAGATGACTTTAATGAAGTTTTGAAGCTTTGGGAAGCCATAGGATGATAGAGACAGATGGGATTTTAAGATCATCTGGCTGGTCCTTTGAAGATGGCAGAGTAGAAGGGCATATGCTCATCTCCTCCTGTGAGAGCACCAAAATCATAGCTAGCTGTTGAACAACCATCGACAAAAGGATGCTAGAGCCTACCAAAAAAGATACCCCAAGTCCAAAGGCAAAGAAGAAGCCACAGTGAGATGGTAGGAGGGGCACAATCATGATAAAATCAAGTCCCATAACTGCCCGGTAGGTGATACACAAACTGGAGAACAGTAATGCCAAGGGAAGTTCTCCCACTGCTTGTGAAGGTTCAGAATCCCAAGTCAGGCTTCCCAGCCTAGGTACCCAAGAAAGGGGCTGGGAATTCCCAGAGACTCTGATCTTGAAGCCCAGTGGGATTTGATTACAAGACATCCAAAGGTCTGTGGGAAACAGAGATTCCAGGCTTGGAGAGCCTGCACACAAACAAAACCTTGTGTGCACCAAGACTCAGAGAAAAGGAAAAAAGGAGCAGTGACTCCATAGGAAACTGAACCAAAACCACCTCCTTGTGTTGGAGAATCTCCTGTAGAGGCATGGGTTAGCAGGGGCTCACCACAGCAATGGGGGTACTGGCAGCAGCTGCCTGAGAGCAGCCCCTTTGGCATAAATACACTTGGAGGTCACCATTAACCCTACCATAGAGCCCATGGACCTGAGGGCTGGGTGGCCTCAGACCCAAAAACTACCAAGGAGGGAGCCCACCCCCAGCTATCACCAGATAATTGGAATGAAGCAAGGCCCTGTCCACCAGAGCAAAACCTAGTTTTTCCCACCACCAGTCCTTCCCATCAGGAAGTTTACATAAGTCTCTTAGTCTCCTCTACTAGAGGGCAGACAGAAGAAGTAAGAAGAACCACAATCTCACAGCGACTAAAACAAAACCACATTACAGAAATTTAATCAGCATGAAAAAGCAGAAAGTTACATCCCAGATGAAGGGATAAAACCCCAGAAAAACAGCTAAATGAAGTGGAGATAGGCAACCTTTCAGAAAAAGAATTCAGAATAATGATAGTGAATATGACTCAAGATCTCAGAAAAAGAATGGAGGCAAAGATTGAGAAGATACAAGAAATGTTTACCAAAGACCCATAAGAACTAAAGAACAAGCAAATAAAGATGAATAATACACTAAAGGGAATCCATAGCAGAATAATTGAGGCAGAGGTATGGATAAATGACCTGGAGTACAGAATAGTGGAAATCGCTGTCACAGAACAGAATATAGAGAAAAGAATGAAAAGAAATTAAGACAGGCCAGGAGACTTCTGGGTCAACATTAAATGCACCAACATCCACATTATAGGCGTCCTGAAAGGAGAAGAAATAAAGGATCTATGAAATATTTGAAGAGATAATAGCTGAAAACTTTCCTAACATGGGAAAGGAAATAATTAACCAAGTCAGGAAGCGCAGAGAGTCTGAGGCAGGATAAACCCAAGGAGGAACACATCAAGACACATAGTAATCAAGCTGAGAAAAATTAAAGACAGAAATCAAATATTAAAAGCAACAAGGGAAACACAACAAATAACATACAGGAACTCCCATCAGGCTATCACCTGATCTCTCATCAGAAACTCGACAAGCCAGAAAGGAATGGCATGATATATCAGTGATGAAAAAGAAGAACCTACAACCAAGAATACTTTACCCAGCAAGACTCTCCTTCAGATTTGATGGAGACGTCAAAAGCCTTCCACACAAGCAAAAGTTAAGATAATTCAGCAGCACCAAACCAGCTTTACAACAAATGCTAAAGGAACTTCTCTAGGCAGAAACTGAGAGAATGAAAAGCCCCACCTACAGAAAATAAAACCAAAAAAATTAAGAAAATGGTAGTAGGATTATATATATATATATATATATATATATATATATATATATATATATATATATATATCAATAATTACCTTAAATGTAAATGGATTAAATGCACCATCCAAAAGACATAGACTGGTTGAATAGATGCAAACATGTGTGTGTATGCACTTCCACTCACCACATCTCTCTTTAAGTAGTTATTTTATATTGCTAGGTTAATCATGTTCTCATTATGACTTGCCTGTAATTATCCTTTATTTTTGGTTTGGTTATTAGTTTTAAAAACTGATAAACATCTTTTACTATTGTGACTATGTGACTGTTACTCATTTAATACCATTGTGTCATGATTGGTCAACAGAAAAACTGTAGAATTCTACATCATCAAAACTACAATTTAATAGAAAAACCTCTAATTAGTTTTAAAACTCCAGATGCATATCAGAATAATCTTGGAATTTTTGAAAAATACAAATGCCCAAGTATTGATTTTTTTCTCCCCCCTAGAGATCCAAATATGTTTCCAATAAGAGGCCATGTTAAAAAAAAAAAAAAAAAAAAAAAACAAAAAAACAGCTGGACTATATGAGTATCTTTTACTTTTATCTACTTTGTTTCACATTTTCTATTTTATATTCAAT
Source organism: Dama dama (assembly GCF_033118175.1). Classification (NCBI taxonomy): domain Eukaryota; kingdom Metazoa; phylum Chordata; class Mammalia; order Artiodactyla; family Cervidae; genus Dama; species Dama dama. The sequence goes on from NC_083681.1 coordinate 5,369,478, forward strand.
GTTTCCACTTCGTTTAGTTTATATTTTCCAATTTCTCCATCTTTTTTGTTTTTTTGTTTGTTCTTTCTCATGTCTTTATCAAGCATAGTAGAATACCTTTTGTTTATATATAAATATATAAGTAATACATATAATATATATGTACTTTAGACAACTTATGAATTTTTGCATAATTAAAAAGCAGAGACATTACTTTGCCAAAAAAAGTCCAGCTAGTCAAAGCTATGATTTCTCTCGTAGTCATGTATGGATATGAGAGTTGGACTATAAAGAAAGCTGAGCACTGAAGAATTGATGCTTTTGAACTGTGGTGTTGGAGAAGACTCTTGAGAGTCCCTTCGACTGCAAGGAGATCCAACTAGTCCATCCTAAAAGAAATTAGTCCTGAATATTCATTGAAAGGACTGATGGAGCTGAAATTCCAATACTTTGGCCACCTGATGGGAAGAACTGACTCATTTGAAAAGACCCTGATCCTGAGAAAGACTTAGCTCCTCCCACAAACAAAACAGCTCTACTACTACATATGGATTAATTCCCCCTGAAATTGATCTGAAAACTGGATAAGCAGTGTCTTCACAACAAAACAGAAAAGGACAGTAGAAGAGCAGAAGGGTAGAAGAGCAAAGAGATGGACTTACCAAAGGAAAATCAACACTCCGTCCATGGCTACCCTCAGATAAAAAGGATTACAAAGGTACAGTTATTTTCCGTGGGGAGCAGATGACTTGACCTCTAAATCAGATACCCCAAATGTTGGATCCTGCACCAGAAAGATGGCCCCGTCATAAATACATGTCTTTGAAATCCAATAAGAAATATATTCAGAAAAACTATAGAGTTTCAAGGCTTCCCTCATAGCTCCATTGGTAAAGAATTCACCTGCAATGCAGGAGACCCTGCTTCGATTTCTGTGTCAGGAAGATCTGTTGGAGAAGGGATAGTATACCCACTCCAGTATTCTTGGGCTTCCCTTGTGGCTCAGTTGGTAAAGAATCCATCTGCAATGCAGGAGACCTGGGTTTGATCCCTGGGTTGGGTGAATTCCCCTGGAGAAGTGAAAGGCTACCCACTCCAGTATTCTGGCCTGGAGAATTCCATGGACTGTATAGTCCATAGTGTTGCAAAGAGTCAGACATGACTGAGCAACTTTCACTTTCATAGAGTTTCAGGAAACAAAACCTCCACTTTTAATAGAACCATGTGCAGACTCAGTTAACCCATAAAACAACAAGAAAACACCAAATTTAAAAGCACAGGGACAACAAATGAATGAGGACCCACTTACCAATCTTGAAGCATGTGCTGGAGAGGCAGGGACAAGTAGGGAAACACCCTGGGAACAGAGACACTCCCTGTCAAGAATCATTTTCTCAAATAAAAGACATGTCAGGAAATTGCATAATGATAAAAAGTCAATCCAATAAGAAGGTATGACTTTCACCAATGCACCCAATGTAGGAGCACCAAGGTGTACAAAGAAAATTTTAATGGACTTAGAAGGAGACATTTAAATCAGCACAATGATAGTAGGAAACTAAAACCTCATTTTTATCAATGGATAGATCATTCATACAGTAGTTTAATAAGAAATACCATTTCAGATTAGATATTTAGAGTTAATTGTCATATATAGAACACCCCATCTGAAGGCATCAGAATACACATTTATCTTTCAAGGGCTCATGGATCATTATCCAAGAAACATCACATGTTAGTCACAAAACAAGTCTCAGTAAAATCAAGGAGACTGGAATAACAGCAAGCATCTTTACCAATCACAATGGCATGAAACTAGAAATCAATCACAAGAAAAAGCAACAAAAATATGTTACCAAACAAGTAATGTGTCATCAAAAAAGAGGAGAAATAAAAAGCATGTAGAGGGGAACAAAAACCAATACAACATACTAAAATCTATGAGATGCAGCAAAGTTAATTCTGAGAGGGAAGATTATAGCAAGACAGGCCTACCTCAAAAACTAGGAAAATGTCCCCAAAATAATCTAACTTTACACATAAAAGAGCTATAAAAAAGTATAAAGTGAAAATTTAATAGAAAGAAGGAAATAATACAAGTCAAAACATAAATAAATAAACAGAGGCCAGGAAAGTAATAAAAAAGATCAATAAAATTAAGAGCTTGTCTTTGAAAAGATAAAATTGGCAAGCCTTTAGTTAGACTAATCAGAACACAAAGAGAGGATCCAAATAATAGAATCAGAGATGAAAGGGGAGAAATTACAATACAACACAGAAATAAAAAGACCATTAAGAGACAACTATGGAGAATACATGTAAATCCATGGCTGATTCATGTCAATGTATGACAAAAACCACTACAATATTGTAAACTAATTAGTTTCCAACTAATAAAAATTAAAAAAAAAAAGAGAGATAACTATGAACAATTAAACACCAACAAATTGAACAACAAAATTGGTATAGAGAGAGTATATCACAACATAATAAAGGCTTCACATGATAAACACCATTATACTCAATGGTGGAAAGCTGGAAGGTTTTCCTTTAAAATCAAGAACAGAACAATAATTTCCACTCTTAACTCTTTCATTTGACATAATAATAAAAGTCCTGACTACCGCTGCCATCCATGATGCTTGAAGGGACCACCACACCTTTACACCTCCATATTAAGGAGATAACATAGGCTGAGGAAAGAGACAGACAATATCCAAACTAAAAACAGCATCTTAGTTTCAGATAAGATGTAGAAGGAACTTGAACTCATCTGCTCTAATGAAAGCATCAAAATGAAAATGAAATGCTGAACAGTAATCAACAAATGAGACTGGAACCAAACAAAAAAATATATTTTACACTTAAAGACAAAGAAGCCACAGAAAATGGCGGGAGAATAATTTGGCTATAAAATCAAATCCCATACCTGTGAAGTGGGCAACCCCCAAACTGGAAAATAATTATATCACAGAAGTTCTCAAACCTGAGTAATAGGTCTCCCACACCAGGCTACCTAGAGTAGAGGTCTAGCAATTGGAAGAGTCCTGAGACCATTTGATTTTGAAGGTCAGGAAAGCTTAAGTACAGGAGCTTCATAGAATTGAAACAGATCCTCCACTCTTGAAAAGCACACACAGAGTTTCATATGCACTGGAACCAAGCACAAAACAGTGACTCCATAGAAGTCAGGGCCAAAACTATCAGTGACCCTTGGAGTGCCTTTGGAGGGGTGGGAGTTGTCTCTGGGGCAAGGACACTGGTGACAGAGATCCCAGGGTGCACAGATTGTCATGAACTCTCCCAGAGGTCAACATTTTGGCACCAAAACTTGGTCCCATCGAATAGACTTCAGATTATAGTGCTGGGACACTTCAGGCCCAACAACCAATAGGATGGAAACACAGCCACAGTCATAAGCAAACAAGTTGCCTAAAGTTATGTTAAGCTTAAAGATACTGCTAAACATACCACTTGTCACAATCTGCCCACTGGAGGGAAAAAATCCAATTCCACCCAAAAGTTGGCAGGCACTGGTCCTTCCAACCAAGAAGCACGTACAACTCCTTGGATCAATCTCACCCACAAAAGGGAAGACACAAGAAACAAGAGAACTACAACCTTGAAGCCTGTGGAAAGGATATCACAAATACAGAAAGTTAGACAAATGAGAGGATGCAGAAATATGGTCCAGAAAAAGAAATAAGATAAAAACCCAGAAGAAAAACTAAAACAAGGATGTCTACTCTCACTACTTTTATTCAACATAATTTTGGAAGTCCTAGTCGTGGCAAACAGAGAAAAAAGAAAGAAACAAAACAAAGCCAAATTGGAAAATAAGAAGTAAAGTTGTCACTCTTTGCAGATGACATGATACTACAAACAGAAAATTCTAAAGATGCTACCAGAAAATGAGAGCTCATCAATAAATTCAGTGAAGTTTCAGGATATAAAATAAATACACAGAAATCTGTTGCATTCTTATACACTAACAACAAAAGAACAGAAAGAAAAATTAAAGAAACAAGCAAATTTACTATCTCTAACAAAAAGAATAAAATGCCTAGTTATGCACTTACCTAAGGAGGCAAAAGATCTATACTCTGAAAGCTATGACACTGATGAAAGAACATGGAGACGACACAAACAGATGGAAAGATGTACCATGTTCTCGGAATAGAAGAATCAATACAGTCAACATGACTGTACCACCCAAGGTGATACATAGATTTAATGTAGTCCCTATTAAATTACCACTGGCATTTTCATAGAATTAGAACAAAAATTTTAAAATTAGCAAGGAATCACAAAAGATCCCAAATATCCAAAGCAATCATGACAGAGGAGGGGAATGGAGCTAAAGGAATCAGGGTCCCTGACTTCAGACCTCACTATAAATCCATAGTCATCAAAAAAATATGGTTCTGGCAGAAATAAACAGGAATATAGTTGAACAGAACAGGATAGAAAGCCCAGAATAAAACCTACACATCTATGGTTAGTGGATCTATAGCAAAGAAGGAAAGAATATACAATGAAGGAAAGGCAATCTCTTCAATAACTGGCTCCTGGGAAATTGGACAGCTATATGTAAAATCATTAAATTAGAACATTCTATAATATCATACATTAAAAATAAACTCAAAATATATTAAAGACCTAAATGTAATGCCAGGTATTATAAAACTCTTAGAGGAAAGCATGCAGGACACACTTTCACATAATTTATAGAAATATCTTTATGGATACACCTCCTAGAGTAACGATGATAAAATAAAAATAGACAAATAGGACATAATTAAATTTAAAACTTTTTCACAGCAAAAGAAACCATAAACAAAAAGAAAAGACAACCCACAGAATGAGAGAAAATGAATCAGTCAACAAAGGATTAATCTCCAAAATATGTAAACAGCTCAAGTAGCTCTGTATTTAAAAAGACAAATAATCAAATAATTCAATTAAAAAAAATGAACAGATGATCTAGATACACATTTCTCCAAAGAAAACATAAAGATGGGCAAGGGGCACAAGAACAGAGGCTAAACATCAAAAATTAGAGAAATGCAAATCAAAGGTAGTATTAGATATAATCTCACAGCAGTAAGAATGGCGTCATAAAAAAGTTCTACAAGCAAAAAATGCTGGAGAATGTGTGGAGAAAAGGTAACTACTAAATTATTGGTGGAAATGCAAACTGAAACTTCCAAATGTTCAAGCTGGAATTAGAAAAGGCAGAGAAACCAGAGATGAAATTGCCAACATCTGATGGATCATAGAAAAAGCAATAGAATTCCAGAAAAGCCTTTACTTCTACTTCATTGACTACACTGAAGTCTTTGTATGGATCACAATAAACTATGGAAAATTCTTAAAGATATGGGAATACCAGACCACTTTACCTGACTCCTGTGAAACCTCTATGGAGGTCAAGAATCAACAGTTACAACCAGACATGGAAAAATGGACTGGTTCAAAATTGGGAAAGGAGTACGCCAAAGCTGTACTTATATAAAGCCACCCTGCTTATTTAAATAAATGCAGAGTATATCATGCAAAATTCTTGGCTGGATGAAGCACAAATTGGAATAAAGATTGCCAAGTGAAATATGAATAACCTCAGATATGCAGATGAAACCACCCTTGTGGCAGAAAGAGAAGAGGAACTAAAGAGCCTTTTGATGAAGGTGAAAGAGGAGAGTGAAAAAGCTGGTTTAAAACTCAACATTCAAAAAACTAAGATTATGGCATCCCATCCCACTGCTTTGTGACAAATAGATGGGGAAACAATGAGACAGTGAGAGAAGTTATTTTCCTGGGCTCCAAAATCACTGCAGGTGGTGACTACAGCCGTGAGATTGAAGGATGCTTGCCCCTTGGAAGAAAAGCTATGACAAACCTAGACAGCATATTAAAAAAGCAGAGACATTACTTTGCTGACAATGGTCCAAATAGTAAAAACTATGATTTTTCCAGTCGTCATGTATGGATGTGAGAGTTGGACCATAAAGAAGGCTGGCCGCCAAAGAATTGATGCTTTTGAACTGTGGTATTGGAGAAGACTCTTGAGAGTCCCTTGGACTGCAAGGAGATCCAACCAGTCCATCCTAAAGGAAATCAACCCTGAATATACATTGGAAAGATTAATGCTGAAGCTGAAGCTCCAATATTTTGGCCACCTAATGCAAAGAGCCGACTCATTAGAAAATACCCTGATGCTGGGAACTATTGAAGGGAGGAGGAGAAGGGGGAAAGAGGATGAGATGGTTGGAAGGCTTCACTTATTCACTGGACATGAGTTTGAGCAAGCTCTGGGAGATGGTGAAGGACAGGGAAGCGTGGTGTGCTGCAGTCCATGAGGTCACAAAGAATCAGATATGACTGAGCAAATGAACAACCACCACCACTATGGAGAACAGTATGGAGGTTTCTTAAAATCTAAAACTAAAAGCACCATATTACCCAGAAATTCCATGCATGGGCATATCTGCAGAGAAAATCGTAATTTAAAAAGATACATGCACCCCAGTGATCATAGCATCAGTATTTGCAATAGCCAAGACATTGTGCCAACTTAAGTATATGCTGACAGAAATAGGGAAGAAGATGTGATCCACCTTTACAACAGAATATTTTTCAGCCATTAAAAAGAATGAAATAATGCCATTTGCAGCAATATGGATAGACCTGGAGACTATCATACTGAGTGAAGACAAATATCATATGATATCATTTGTGGTATCTTAAAAATGATAGAAATGAACTTATTTACAAAAGAGAAACAGACTCACAGACTTTGAAAAAAAATTTGTTTATCAAAAGGTAGCGTGGTGGAGGTGGAGAACAAATTAGGAGTATAGTGTTAGCATATATACAGTCAGTTCAGTTCAGCCTCTCAGTCTTGTCCGACTCTTTGTGACCCCATGAATCGCAGCATGCCAGGTCTCCCCGTCCATCACAAACTCCCGGAGTTTACTCAGACTCATGCCCATCGAGTCAGTGATGCCTTCCAGCCATCTCATCCTCTGTTGTCCCCTTCTCCTCCTGCCCCCAATCCCTCCCAGCATCAGGGTCTTTTCCAATGAGTCAGCTCTTCGCATGAGGTGGCCAAAGTATTGGAGTTTCAGCTTCAGCATCAGTCCTTCCAATGAACACCCAGGACTGATCTCCTTTAGGATGGACTGGTTGGATCTCCTTGCAGTCCAAGAGACTCTCAAGAGTCTTCTCCAACACCATAGTTCAAAAGCATCAATTTTTTAGCGCTCAGCTTTCTTCGCAGTCCAACTCTCACATCCACACATGACCACTGGAAAAACCATAGCCTTGACCAGACGGACCTTTGTTGGCAAAGTGATGTCTCTGCTTCTTAGCATGCTCTCTAGGTTGGTCATAACTTTTCTTCCAAGGAGCAAGTGTCTTTTAATTTCATGGCTGCAATCACCATCTGCAGTGATTTTGGAGTCCCAAAAAATAAAGTCTGACACTGTTTCCACTGTCTCCCTATCTATTTCCCATGAGGTGATGGAACCAGATGCCATGATCTTAGTTTTCTGAGTGTTAAGCTTTAAGCCAACTTTTTCACTCTCCTCTTTCACTTTCATCAAGAGGCTTTTTAGTTCCTCTTTGCTTTCTGCCATAAGGGTGATATCATCTGCATATCTGAGGTTATTGATATTTCTCCCAGCAATCTTGATTCCAGCTTATGCTTCTTCCAGCCCAGCTTTTCTCATGAACTATATATATAATAGGTAATCAACAAGGAACTACTGTATAGCACAAGTAACTCTGTAATAACATATATAGGACAAAATCTGTAAAAGATTCTTAAAAAAAAAAAAAAAAGTTCTAACAACCTCAATCAGAATATAAAAAATAAATTAAAAGCATCAAATTCAGAAAGAAAAATGTATTTGCAGATGTCATATATAAACTTGAAAATAAGGGGCTCTGTAAAATGTTAACATTAATGAGTTATTCAGCAAAGTCACAGAATACAAAATTAATATACATAAATCTATAGTGTTTCTATGCACTAAAAATGATTATCAAAAAATAAACAAGCTCAATTTCAATTGTATCAAAAAGAATACAGCATATAGGAATTAGTTTAACTATGGACCTGAAAGATATGTACATTGAAATGTATGAGGTATTGATGAAATCTTTTGAAGTATACACAGTAATAGAAAGATATTTTATGCTCAAGCTTTGAAGGATTTGTATTGTTACAATGTTCATAATAGCCAAATCGTTTTATAGAATCAATGCAATCCTTATTAAACTTCCAATGGCATGATTCACAGAACAAGAACAAATAATTCTAAATATGTATGAAACTACAGAAGGTCCTGAATAGTCAAACTGCTGCAAAACTATATGATAATAGCACAATAATGGAAACACAGATCCATAGGACAGAGTGGAAAGCCTAGAAATATACTCCCATATATTCGAACATCTAATCTATGAAAAAAGAGCAAAGAACATACAATGGATAAAGAGAAGTTTTTGGTTTTGTTTTATCGTTTGATAAATTGTACTGAAAAACTGGACTGCCACATGCAATAGAAGGAAACTACTATCTTATGTCACATGCATAAATCAACTGAAAACTTAATGTAAGACCTAAAACTATAAAATCCCTAGAACAAAACAGATCTCATTGACATTGGTTTAGCAATATTTTTGTGTATCTGCCTTCTGAGTTAAGAAAAACAAAGACAAAAATAAACACGTGAGACTACATTAAACCAAAAACCTTTGCACGGTGAAAGAACTTATAATCAAAGTGAAAAGGTAATCTACTAAATGGAAGAAAATGCTTCTAAACCATAAACCTGATAACAGGTAAATATCCAAAATATATAAAGAACTCATATAATTCAACAGCGATAAAATAGGCAGTCCTATTAAAAATATGCAGAGGATCTGAATAGACATTTTACAAAAAAGACATACAGATGGCCAACATGAACATAAAAAAAAAAAAAAAAAAATGTTCAACATCACTTATTCTAAGGAAAATGCAAAACAAAACCACATTTACATGTCACCTCACATCTCTTAGAATGGCTATTATCAAAAGGACAATAAATGACAAATGTTGGAGAGGATATTGAGAAAATGAGAAACTTGTACACTTTGGGTGGGAGTGTAATTGAGGTAGCCACTATGAAAATCCTCAAAAAATTTAAAAAAAAAAAAAATGGAATTACCACTTCTGGCTATTTATCTGAAGAATCTGAAAACACTAATTCAAAAAGATATATACACCTCCATATCTATTGTAACATTATTTACATTTACAGTAGCATGGATGCTACTAGATATTATCATACTAATTGAAGTAAGTAAGAAAGAGAAAGACAAATACCATATGATACCACTTAGGTGGAATCTAAAATATGACACAAATGAACCCATTTACAAAATAAAAAGCAGACTCACAGAGAGCAGCCCTGTGGTTGCCAAGGCAAAGGGAGATTATGGAGTACATAGACAAAAAAACAAGGTCTTACTGTATAGGACAGAGAATTATATCCAAATCTTATGGTTAAACATGGCAGAAAATATTTTTTAAAAGAATGTATGTATATGTATAATTAACTTTTCTGTATAACAGAAATTAACACATCATTGTAAATCAACTATACTTCAATGAAATAAAGGATTTGATTCCTTGAAAGGAGAAACAACATTGCTAAACTATTGGCCAGACTCATCAAGTGAGAAAACATCAGTCCAAGTCAATAAAATTAGAAATTTAAAAAAGAGAAATTACAGCTGACACCACAGAAACACAAAGGAGCCTAAGAGAGTACTATGAGCCATTATACAACAGTAAAATGGATAACCTAGAAGAAATGGACAAATTCTTAGAAATGTACAATCTCCCAAGACTGAACCACAAGAAATAGAAAATATGAATAGACCAACTGACAGTAAAGAAATTGAATCAGTAGCAAAAATTTGTTCACATACAAAAATCCAGGATGAGATGGCTTGAGAAGGGAATTCTACCAAATATTTAGAGATGAGTTAACATCAATTCTTCTCAAGCTATTTCAAATCTTGCAAAAAAGTAATGGCTCAAAACTCTTTCTATAAGACTTGTGTTATCCTGAAAGAAAAATCAGAAATCTCACACACAGAAAAATAAACTGACAAACCAATTTCCTGGAATGAATGTAGATGTAAAATACTCAACAACATATTAGCAAATTAAATCCAACAATGCATTACAAGGATCATATACCATGATGAAGTGTGATTTATTCCAATAATGCAAGGCTTTTTCGGTATCTTCAAATCCATCAGTGTGATATATCACATTATCAAATAGAAAAATAAAACCAAATGATCATCTCAAGCAGAAAAAGTTCCTGACAATATTCAACAACCATTTATGTCAAAAACTATCCAAAATTTAGGCATCAAGGAAACATATCTCAACATAATAAAGACCATATATGAGAAGCCACAGCTAACTTGATACTCAAAAACAAAAACTGAAAACATTTCATCTAAGTTGAGGAAAAATATTAGGATGATATGATACTATACATAGAAAATTCTGAAGAAACCACCTGAAAACTACTAGTTTATCAATGAGTCTGGTAAAGTTGCAGTATACAAAATTAATATATAAAGAATTGAAGAAACAATCTCATTTGCCACTGAATCAAAAATAAATAAATAAATAAATAAAATACTTATGGATATACATACCTAAGGAGGTAAAAACCTATACTCAGAAAACTATAAGATACTGATGCAAGAAGTCAAAGATGACACAAACAGTGGAGATATATACCATGTTCATGGACTGAAGAATTAATATCATTAAAACAATCATATTATACAAGGCAATCTACAGATTCAATTAAATCCCTACAAAAATACCAAGAACATTTTTTCACAGAATTAGAACAAATAACTTTAAAAATTGCATGGAAGCACAAAAGAAACAAACAGTCAAAATGATCTTGAGAATGAAGTACAGAGCTAGAGATATCACACTCCTTGACTTCCAACTATATTACAAAGCTTCAGAAATCAAAATAGTCTGGTCCTGGCATGACAAAAGACACACGAATCAACAGAACAGAATAGAGAACAAAGAGCTATGATCAGTTAATCTACTGCACAGGCGGTAAGCATACCCAATGGAGAAAATAGTGTCTTCAAAAAATGGTGATGGGAAAGCCAGACAATTGATATGACTGATAAAAGATTAATAGTCAAATATGCATAAACAGATCAGAAACAATATCAAAACAAATAACAAAACAACACAATTAAAAAACAAAATACAGGCAGAAGTCCAGAATGGACTTTTTACAAAAAAAAAAAAAAAAAAAAAGCAGATCTCCAACAGGCACACGAAAAGATGTTCAATATTATTAATTATCAGAGATATGCAAATAAAACCATGTGCTATCATCTCATACATGTTAGATTGGATATCATCTAAAGGGATACAAATATTAAATGTTGGTGAGTTTTTAGTGAAAAGAGAATACTTATAGTTATACATATCTAAGGAGGTAAAAACCTATACTCAGTCCAGTCCAAAGAATATATATATATATATATATATATATATATATATATATATATATAATTTTTGGTAATGTAAATTGGTGTGGCCATTGTGGAAAAGAGTATGGGAGGCTCTACAAAAGCTAAAAATAGAACTGCCATGCGTGTGTACATGCTAAGGCTCAGATGGTAAAAACTGTCATATAACCCAAGAATTCTACTCTTGGCCATATATCTTAAAAAATGAAAACACCTAATTCAAAAAGATACAGGCACCACAATATTTATAGCAGAATTATTTGCAGTTGCCAAGGTATGAATTAATAGATGGGTGGATAAAGAAAATGTGGTATGTAATGTGTATATACAATGTGTCAGGAAGCATTTAACAGGAGGCTTCCTGTGTACTGTTTTGGATCTGTCAGGAATCCTCTGGTCCTTATTAATTCCTGAATATTCAGGAATTAAGAGGAGAGGCACACCTTTCCTGGGGCTGAGGAATCCAGGGTTTCCTTCGTTAGTTTCTCAATACGGTGATAAGTACCCTCTACCTTCTTATGAACCATATGGTAAAAAGTGATTGTTTACAACTCTCTGTCTTTAATAGGGATCACCTTATGTCAGTCTGGAATTTTAATCGTCTTTGCTGAGAATAACTACCTTGTCAGACAGTATATATGTCCACACCATGTTGATTAAAACACCTTTGCTCCATCAGAGCTTGGGTCCCCATGTCTTTCTTTATTTCTTTCCTTCCTTCTCTCTCTCTTTCAGGCTAATTCCTTGGAGGGCGGAGGCCCGCTGAGTTCACTTTCTTGCTCAGGCTTCTAAGACCCTCTCCGGAAGGCACACTGTGCCTTCACCCACTTGAGATGGCACCTGGTGCCTACGTGCAGCTGTGCAAGCTCTAAGAACAGAGCTTTATTGTCTTCCCGTGTAAACCAGGGGATATCAGCCTCTTTCTCTCTCTTACTTTCTTATCGTCGACTCCAGACCACCAGGTTCTGGCCCATTAAAGGACCAGCAACAATGGAATATATATATAATATTCATGACTGAATATATATATGACTGAATAATACATATTATATATATAAAATATATATATATATATGTATATGACTGAATATATATATATATATATATATATATATTTAGTCACAAAAAGAGAATGAAATTTTATCATTTGCAGCAGCGTGGAAGGACTGGGAGGGCATGGACTGGGATGGACTGCTATGGTTTTACAGTTAATGTTTTCTTGGGGATTGGTTTCCACAGAAGATAATAAAATTATTCTATATACTGTGCATCTGAAGGAAATACCCCTGATACATTGAAAGGAAGTTGATGTGGGGTTGGTGTAAGACTGCTGAATATAAAAGGAGTAGGCAATTAAAAACATAAGGTCCAATTTCCAAATATTCTTTGAAAAATGATTTTGAGCCTATATAAATTAAGTGTACTATTAGTACTGAATTTAGGGGTCATGAAAGTAGCAATCAGTAATAACTTGAAAATAGAACTGGGCTTGATTCTATCCTCTAGTCTGAAAGTTTTTTTGTTGTTGTTGTGTCAGTAAGCAATCTGTGTCATTGTTTTTTCCAATTGCAAAACCAACAGATAATACTTGAAACCTTCCAACCACTTTAATATTTCTTAAATCAACTTTTATTGAACAGTGATAAAACTTGCAAATAAACAATATTTGGATTTGTTTTTTATGGATATAAGAATCTAAAAGAGAATCAAAATCTAAGAAGCTAAGAAAAATATAGCTCAGTATTATTAATACAAATCTATTCAACATATAATTTCACTTTTTCTGAACTTAATATTTTCATTGTTACTTGGACTGAAAAGATGAGATTATTCAATTCAACATAATTCAACAAATATTTACTTAATGATTATGCTTTGTACCGAGTACTCTTTTAGACCTGTGAGATGCAGAGAGTGTGTTCAAAAAGCTTTCAGTTTATTTACAATAAATGAAAGAATATGGTAATTATTATTATATAGTTGAAAAATATCATCGAGATCTCCATTGCAAGTGGACTCTACCATCTGAGTCACTAGGAAAGCCCTGTATAACCATATTTAATATATTAAATGACATTAGAGAAAGAAAATCAAGCTGATTTTAGGGACCTCTCTGGCAGTCCAGTAGTTAAGAATCTGCCTGCCAATGCAGAAGACACAGATTCATTCCCTGGTCTGGGAAGATTCCACATGCTTCAGGGCAACAAAGCCCATGTGCTGCAACTACTGAGTCTGTGTATCCTAGAGCACATACTCTGCAGCAAGAGAAGCCACCAAAATGAGAAGCCCACAGAGTGTAACTAGAGAATAACCCCTGCTTGCCACAAGTAGAAAAAGCCTTTATGTAGTAATGAAGATCCAGTGTAGTCAATAAATAAATAAATAACCACTGCTTTTAAAAAAGGTAATTAAATCTAGTAGGAAATAATTAGTTTGAAGATATAATGAAGAGAGAGATTAGGAGTAGATGGGATAGTGATATTTTACTCCAAATTTACAGCTTACCAGTGAACAAGATCATTTAGGAGATAAAGACAAGCAGGATAAACATTTTGAATGCTTAAATAGAGGCTTTTGTTACCCTGCCAATATCCCCCTGGCAATTACCTCTATACTGGGTACTCCGCCATCTCCTGGAGCTGGCTCAAACTCATTTCTATTGAGTCAGTGATGCCATCTAATCATTTCATCCTCTGCCGTCTGCTTCCTCTTGGGCCTTCAACCTTTCCCAACATCAGAGTCTTTTTCAGTGACTCAGCTCTGCTGTTCGTATCAGATGGCCAAAGTATTGGAGCATTAGTCTCAGCATCAGTCCCTGAAAATGAATATTCAGGATTGATTTCTTTTAGGATTGACTGGTTTGATTCCCTTGCAGTCCAAAGGAATCTCAAGAGTCTTCTCCAACAACACAGTTCAAAAGAATCAATTCCTCAGCATCCAGCCTTCTTTATGGTCCAACTCTCACATCCATACATGACTATTGGAAAAACGATAGCTTTGACTAGATGGACATTTGTTGGCAAAGTAATGTCTCTGCTTTTTAATGACTGTCTAGGTTTGCCTAGGCTTTTCTTCCAAGGAGCAAGTGCCTTTTAATTTCATAGCTGCAGTCACAATCTGCAGTGATTTTGGAGCCCCCAAAAATAAAGTCTCTCACTGTTTCCATTGTTTTCCCATCTATTTGCCATGAAGTGATGTGACCAGATGCCATGATCTTTGTTTTTTGAATGTTTAACTTTAAGCCATCACATTTGCTCTCTTTTTTCACCTTCATCAAGAGGCTCTTTAGTTCTTCTTCACTTTCTGCCATATATATGGTGTCATCTTCATATCTGAGGTTATTGATATTTCTCCCAGCAATCTTGATTCCAGCTTGTGCCTCATCCAGCCCAACATTTTACCTGATGTACTCTGAATAGAAGTTAAATAAGTGGGGTAAATAAGCATAGACGTTAAACGTACAGTACTAGCAGATCTTTCAAAGAGATATTTGTGGCAAATACTATTCATGCCCTGCCCACATCCCTTCAACATTTAAATTATATATGCCTAATGTTGCTTATAACAGCTCTTTATGAGATATTTATTTTTTGACCAAGAAAATCTTTCTTCTTAACTTCTTTACTTTTGATAAAAAATTTGCTCTGGTAACTCTCAGTGCACTTCCCAAGTGCAAGGTTGAAATCATTATACAAGGCCATGCTTTATTCTTCCAACAGACAGACTGATATAGGGACAGAGCTGACATACAAGCTAAGTCAGATTCTTCCCAAATATGTGATACATAAGTCTTAGAAGGATGAGATTACTTGACATTAGTTTTTTGCCTAAAATAATAACATGCATACCCCTATTTATTTTAGTTTTATTTGTCAATTATAGCAGGAACAAAATCATGGTTAATACAAAGTGTGAGACATGGTAGATTGACTCAGAATAGACAATCTTCATGGCTCAATGGAGGAGTTTATGTTTTAGCTGTCATTAATTGAGGAAACAAAAAGTGAGAAAGCTTAAGTGGCTTAAAGATATTTAGCTTTTCTTTTTCTATCTTCTGTGGAATATTTTTCTTAACTTATATTTATTATAGATGCTTAGAGTTGGATTTATCATATTCTTACTTCATGTCTTTATCATTATCATTTTTTCCAAATCTTTATTTTAATCTAGTGACACGTTTCTCCTCCCTTTTTAATTGTTCTTTCTAATTACTAATTTTAATGTATTGATGTATTTCCTTATAAAAACAAGTGAAATAACTTATTTTTAAATACATTTGAAATTATTATTTTATCTTATCTATATATGACTAGCTTGTTTACATGATCATACAAGTGGTATCTTGTGTTATAAATCTGCTTTCTTTTTTAAATCCACCCAACAGTTTCAAAATATGTCTGTATTGCCATATATCAACCTAGCTCAAATTTTCTCAATATTGAAGCATATTTTCATTATCCAGTCTCTTATTGGTGCTTCCAATTTCTTATCATTGGAATAAATACCAGAAAGCACAATTTTGCACATGCTGTCTTTTGAACCAGAAAGTGCCTCTGATATATAACTTGAAGTATAACTGCTGAATTATGTTATACACATATTTATATCTCTTAAGTACTATATGATTGATTTTTAAAGTGTCTAGAACTATTTAACATTCTTCCTGTGACCGTATATCCTGGTTAGCATCTGACACTACTTTAATTTTCTACATTTGCTATTCTACAAGATGTAAGTGGTACCACTTTGTTGTGGTTTGTATTTCTCTGATGGCTACTGAGATTGAAAATCACTTCATTATCTTGTATTTTCTGAGTCTCTTGGTATGGATTTTTCAAACATAGACTTTCCTTTTCCTGTTTGATCTTTTGTATCTATTTATAAATTCTAGATATTACTTTTTAGGCAACTTCAATTGTTACAAATACCATTGTTGACTGAACAGTTTAATATCTTTGTGAGAGCCTTTGTTAAAGCTAATGTCTTTATTTTAATAAAAATGGTCACATTCACTGCTATTATTTGTACTTTTTTCTGTCTTGTTTAAGGTGTAATACCCAAGTTCACAAGAATATTGTCCTAGATTTTCTTCATTAAGTTCATAGCTTTATCTTTCACAGCTAGGCTTTAATCCATCTAGTTTATTATCATATATGGTGTGACTTGGATCCTGCTTAAAGTTTCCTCAACATCATCTAGTAAGTAAATGCTTTTCTCAGTGACTTGTGATATAAATACTATTATTAAAATTGTTTCAAGTATGTATAACATTATGGTTTTTTCAGTAGTCATGTATGGATATGAAAGCTAGACTATAAAGAAAGCTGAGCACCAAAGAATTGATGCTTTTGAACTGTGGTGTTGGAAAAGACTCCAGAGAGTCCCTTCGACTGCAATGAGATCCAACAAGTCCACCCTAAAGGCAATCAGTCTTGAGTGTTCATTGGAAGGACTGATGTTGAAGCTGAAACTCCAATACTTTGGCCACCTGATGCAAAGAGCTGACACATTTGAAAAGACCCTGATGCAGGGAAAGATTGAGGGCAGGAGGAGAAGGGGACAACAGAGGATGAGATGGTTGGCTGGCATCATCAGTTCAATGGACATGGGTTTGGATGGACTCTGGGAGGTGGTGATGGACAGGGAGGCCTGGTGTGCTGCTCTTCAGGGGGTCACAAAGAGTCGGACATGACTGAACAATTGAACTGAGCTGAACTGATGTATAACATTTTGTTCTCACATTCAATTTCAGAATCACTTTTTACTGCTTATCCATAAAATACCATTGGAATGTTATTTGACTGTTGCATTGAATTTATCTTTGAACAATATCTAGAAAACATTGAGAGGAGACAAATTAGTGTTTATGAAGTATATACTATATGCTACGTGTTATAATTTTGCTAGAATGAGATAGGATGAAATACAAACGGGCTTAAAAATGAACAAATAATGTACCACCATACTCGAAAATGATGCATAGATTTGTATTGTTGTTTAGTGGCTAATTCATGCCAGACTCTTTTGTGACCCCATGAATTGTAACCTATCAGGCTTCTCTGCCTATGGGATTTCCCAGGCAAGAATCCTGGAGAGGCTTGCCGTTTCTTTCTCCAGTGGATCTTCCTACTCCAGGGATCTAACCCACCTCTCCTGCTTTGGCCAGCAGATGTTTTACCACTGAGCTGCCAGGGAAGCCCTCTCCCCAGCAGCCACTCTGTGTGGCACTTGGGAATGCCACGGTACCTCCAAGATATGGTAATCTTAATTTTTCAGGTACTTGGTGGTTATGATTGAGATTTGTCTTAGAATCATAATAAGAAACACAAGGGCTGGTCCAGCCACAACATTGGCTTCAAGGGGAGAGAATACCTGTAGAGCATTGCCACAAGTGTATAAGCAGATATTATCATGTGGATGTTAGAGAAAATGATCATGATTTAATCACATAGCTTTTAATCTTATAGTAAACTTGAAAACAAAAATAGACTAAAAGCAAAATTCACCTTCCTGATGATTGCAATCCAAGCTTGTGTTCTTTATAGAGAAAATTTTCTCACATTAAGTGATGTATCAGAAAAAAAATACTATAAATGGTTTAGGAAATAAAATTTTTCTTTAAAAAAATTAATAATAAAAAATGGTGTGTAGTAGGTATACCCGACATTTTTATTGCAAAAGTATTCTAGTCAACTAAACTAAATCCAGAATATTGTTTTCACAGTTGCTAAACAATACACCCCAATAAAATGACATTAAACCCTTACAAGAAGTTTTTAGATATTTTTAACCATTTAATTATTTTTATTTTATTAAAAACACCATTTGTATTGATTTATGCTATTAATTTAATGGCATTCTCAAATTTATATTAGAGTAGTAGACTAACACCCGAAGGAAAAATAAACTTTTATATTTGACTTTTATTTGCACTTAAATGTTTTCTAAAAAATTAACAGCCACAGACTTAGGTTTTTGTATAATCATCTGAAAGTTTCTGTATTATTTAAGTCTCCACTATTATTGCTTTCAGTTTCTCATCTAAATTGATTAAATTAGGTTCTCTAGAGAGAAAATGAGGGACAGTTTTGACTTACGGTCTTATTTTCCCAAGGTAATATTAATGTAGTCATCATACGTACAATACAGCCACACTACACAAGAGATAAGTCCCAAATAAGAGCTATATTAAAAGCATATATTTTTAGCTCTCACCAATTCTGCACAAAATGATTCTCTGTGGTGGCAAAATTTACAAGCTTTTCTTCTTAGCTTGAAAAACAGTATTGAATAACAAAACTAACATTTAATTTTAAATTGACTGCATTTTTCAGACTTAATGAAAATATGCTAACAATGATCATCTAAGAGTTTGGCCATATAAACTTCTAAGATTTAGGAAATGAAGTTTATAACATTTCAAATGTATTTAGAGTTCTGATGTAAAATAAATTATTTGCCATTGAAATCAGGAATACCAACTGCAAGTATTCTACACTTTTCAGCCCTTGCATTTGTATACTTATTAATTGGTTACTATATTCCCTAATATTCACAATCATTTCTTTAGAAATCCATAATGACAGTCTCCCATTTAAATGAAAATATTACATTCCAGCTGAACGTATGTCATAAATTGTTGGCATCTATTACTTGTTGGGCAATGTAAGGCTAGAAGAAAATGTTACCATGTATGGATTTGTGATTTCTACATAGCTATTTTTAATCACTATTTTATTATGTACTCAGAATCTATTATACTAATCTATATCCAATTGTCACCTTCCAGATATAAAAGAGTTACATTTCCTAGTCCCCTTGCAGTTAGACCAATGGGTTTTGAGTTAAAGTGGCATGAGTTATCATGGCCTGAAGAATTTAAATCCTGATGCAGAACCTTACAACCATCTCTTCTTCTGACATAGCAAAGATGAAAGTGTATGTCACATAAAAAAAGCAAGAAATCAAAGCCCAAAGATTATCGAGCCACTGCATGGAAAGCAGACCCATTAGGTGGTCTCTCACGCCCATGGTGACCATAGCTTTAACAATAAAAAAAAAAAAAAAAGCTTGTAATAAACTACTGAAATTCTTGTGTTTGCACTGCCACATCTCCTCATAATCTGGGCTCATACAATAACTTCGCTGCTATTTTTTTTTTAATAGTTAGAACTAACTGAAAACTTAGATAATTAGTCTACAAGGAAAGAAGAACCGATAAACTAAACTCACTAGAAACTGGATACAAAACTTGCATAGTTGAAGAAGACTGTTAAGGAGCACCAGGTCTTCTTTGCAACATGGAAGTGTTAGGTGAGTGTATGCTCCTCAGTTCTGTATTGTCACAACAAAGATTTGGAGTGACAGACATTAAAGCCCTCGGCGTGTCACAGCTCTCCAGTCTTGGACAGATGGAGTTATAGCTCTCAGGTCTCGAACAGACCGTGTTATAGCTCTTAGACAAATCAGTGTTACAGCTCTGTGTTCTAGCTATATTTTATTTAGAAAAAATAGCAGGAAAATCCATCCTTGAGGCATGAGGGCATTTCGACCCAAAGACGCGAAGAGAAGAGTGCTCCAGCATGCAGGAGAGGGGGGGAGGTCCCCAGCCCTTTGGCCCCTCTTTTTATATGTTTTTTTTTTTTTCCTCCCCCTGGGCCTGCCCTATGTAAATTGGGCTAGCCAGGAGTGTTGTTTGTCCTACCTGAGGTCCTCACTCCGGTCCTGGGACCTTCCTTTGTTCTACTTTTGCAGGCTTCTCCCTTCCTTGTCTTTTAGCCACCGCCATTCTGGACTTCTGTTTCCTATTCTAACTACCTAACAGAAGGATATTCCCAATAAAAATGAACTTCAGTTTCAGGTTAGGGAAATTGTTTAAATACTGAAACTGTTTCCAGCAAGTTACAAAACAATAATATTTCTACTATTGCAAAGAGGAATGTGGAAAGGCAGGATATGTTGTACCAATCCCTGAAGCTCACTAATGGCTTATGCATTTTTGTGAGCTATGCATCCAGCCTGGAAACACCAATTACACACTGTCACTGAACTGCAGAGCTCCTGAAGTCTCCCAGCACATCTATCAGGTCAGTGACAGTATTTTGAAAAATGGTGTCCATTTTTCAATGGCCTGGTCCAGTGCCCCCCCAGCCACCCTGTGATTGGTGCAGGCCAAAAACTCTTTATTTATTTATTTATTTTAATTGGAGGCTAATTACTTTACAATATTGTGGTGGTTTTTGCCATACATTAAAATCAACCAGCCACAGGTGTACATGTGTCCTTCCTCCTAACCCCACTCCGACCTCCCTCCTTATCCCACCCCTCAGTGTTGTCCCAGTGCACCAGCTTTGAGTGCCCTGTTTCATGCATTGAACTTGGACTGGTGGACTATTTCACATACGGTAATATACATGTTTCAATGACATTCTTTCAAATCATCCCACCCTCGCCTTCTCCCACAGAGTCCAAAAGTCTATTCTTTATATCTGTGTCTCTTTTGCTGTCTCACATATAGGGTCATCGTTACCATGTTTATAAATTACATATATGTGTATTAATATACTGTATTGGTGTTTTTCTTTCTGACGTATTTCATTCTGTATAATAGGCTCCAGTTTCATCCACCTTCTTAGAACTGATTCAAATGCATTCTTTTTAATACCTAATATTCTACTGTGTATATGTACCACGACTTGCTTATCCATTTGTCTGCCAATGAACATCTAGGTTGCTTCCATGCCCTGGCTATTGTAAACAGTGCTGCAATGAACACTGGTGTGCACGTGTCTCTTTCAATTCTGGTTTCCTCAGTTTGTTTGTCCTGCAGTGAGATTGCTGGGTCATATGGCAGTTCTATTTCTAGTTTTTTAAGGAATCTCCACACTGTTCTCCATAGTGGCTGTATTAGTTTGCATTCCCACCAACAGTGTAAGAGGGTTCCCTTTTTCTCCACACTCCCTCCAACATTTATTGTTTGTAGACTTCTTGATAGCAGCTATTCTGACTAGCATGAGATGGTTTCTCATTGTGGTTTTGATTTGCATTTCTCTGACTATGAGTGATATTGAGCATCTTTTCATGCATTTGTTAGTCATCTGTATGTCTTCTTTGGAGAAATGTCTATTTAGTTCTTTGGCCCATGTTTTGATTTGGTCATTTGTTTTTCTGGTATTGAGCTGTATGAGCTGCTTTTGTATTTTTGAGGTTAATTATTTGGCAGTTGCTTCATTTGGTATTATTTTCTCCCAACCTGAAGGCTGTCTTTTCACCTTGCAATGAAGTTTCCTTCATTGTGCAAAAGCTTTTAGGCTTAATTAGGTCGCATTTATTTATTTTTCTTTTATTTCCATTACTCTGGGAGATGGGTCATAGAGGATGTGGCTGTGATTTATGTCAGAGAGTGTTTTGCCTATGTTTTCCACAGCATTATCCTCAATGGTGAAAAAATGAAAGCTCTTGCCCTAAAGTCAGCAACAAGACAAGGGTGCCCACTCTCACCACTACTATTTGACATAGTTTTGGAAATTTTAGCCACAACAATCAGAGGAGAAAAAGAAATAAAATGAATCCAGACTGGAAAAGAAGGCACAAAACTCTCACTGTTTGCAGATGGCATGATCCTCTACATAGAAAACTATAAAAACACCACCAGAAAAGTACTAGGGCTAGTTAGTGACTACAGTAAAGTTGAAGGATAGAAAATTAATACACATAAATCCCTTGCATTCCTATACACTAACAATGAGAAAACAGAAAGAGAAATAAGGAAGCAGTCCCATTCACCATTGCAACAAAAAGAATAAAATACTTAGGAATAAATCTACCTAAAGAAACAAAAGACCTTTATATAGAAAGCTATAAAACACTGATGAAATAAATCAAAGATGACACAAATGGATGGAGAAATATACCATGTTCATGGATTGGAAGAATCAGTATAGTGAAACTGTGTATACTACCCAAAGCAATCTATAGATTCAATGCAATCTCTATCAAGCTACCCGTACTTATCACAGAACTAGAACAAGTAATTTCACAATTTGTGTGGGAATACAAAAAACCTCTAATAGCCAAAACAATTTTGAGAAAGAAGAATGGAACTGGAGGGATCAACCTGTCTGACTTCAGACTATACTACAAAGCTACAGTCATCAAGATAGTAAGGTACTGGCACAAAGACAGAAGTGTAGATCAATGGAACAAGATAGAAAGCCCAGGGATAAATCCACACACCTATGGACACCTTATCTTAGACAAAGGAGGCAAGAATATACAATGGAGAAAAGACAATCTCTTTAAGAAGTGGTGTTGGGAAAACTGGTCAACCATCTATAAAAGAATGAAGCTAGAACACTTTCTAACACCATACACAAAAATAAACTCAAAATGGATTAAGACCAGGACAAGAAATCTTAACTGGAAGAACTTTAAAATCAGAACTCGCCAAGGTGGCCTAAATAGTCTAATTGTGCTAAAGTTAGTGGGCCACCTGCTGGATAGTTTTAGCTTCCTGTGAATGCAATCACTGCTTCAATTACTTCCCACATTGTGCCACCTGCTACTATCTGTCTTTACTTGTGGGTTTCTCTATCTTGTGTCAGTGACTGGCACTTTCCAGTGTACTTGATATTTTGTAAACAAGAGCTCCTTTCAGAAGCAGAAAAGGATAAAAACAATGTTAAAGCAAAGAAACGTGTCATTGAAAAAAAAAAAAAAAGAAAATGAAGAAGAAGAAGACTTAAACACTGTTCTTCAGAAGGGGGAAAAAAAAAGTCTTAGTTTTTCAAATTTGTTCTGTATTTACACATTCAGCATTCTGGAATCATTCCTAAAGGGCATAATTAGAGATTAATATTAAAAGTGGTTGATAACTAAGAACAGAAGGAATTTCCAAGAGGTAAAATGTGGTAGCTCTGTTGACAATTTTTGTGCATGTTAAGTCACTTCAGTTTTGCCTGACTCTTTGCAATCTCATGGACTGTAGTCCAGCAGGTTCCTCTGCCCATGGGATTCTCCTGGCAAGAATACTGGAGTAGGTTGTCATGCCTTCCTCCAGGGGATTTTCCTGACCAAGGATCAAACACATGTCTCTTTCATCTTCTGCATTGGCAGACAAGTTCTTTACCTCTGACACCACCTGGGAAGCCCTAAAAAAATGTCACCTATGCCTGTTGGAGCAAAGGAAGAATGGGCTTTTGATCTTCATATATGAGATTTCCCTTTTATGAAATACCGAAATAGTATCAGGATGTGTGTATGCATGGAGAAAAGATATCTGTTTACTACAGAGAATAGGCTAGAAGGATTGCCTTTATCAGTTTGGACTTCTATTGTATTGATTTCACTTGAAAGAAAATAGATTGGATGGTTCGGCAAAGTTCAGAATGATCTAGGGTGAAAGAAATACAACTTCTCTTTGTGTGTACTTCAGGCAAGTCAACTGGGGCAGGTCAAAGAACTACCTTAATGATTAACTGAAGCAGTCAAAACACCTGAAAATGTTATAATCGATAGTGAAGCATATGCCTTTCTGAGAAAATGTAAAGGTAGAACATGAGTTTAAGAGAAAGAAACTATGCAGTAGAAGGTGTCAGCAAATAGTGACTCTAAAAGAGACCAAAGCAAAGTCAAGATTTAAGCAAATGATTCGGTCATACAAGTGACCATAGTACTTCTTTCCGAGTCATAGTTCTGCTGTAATCTTGGACTGAATTGTGATTTGGGGGAGATTTAAGTATCCTCAGCTATAGAATTAACAACTCGCCTGCAAGATTTCTTCCATAGCAAATATTTTACTAGTGTATAAATGTAGCAATCCTTACAGCCAACTTCATCTAGGGATTCTGGTGGCTCAGCAGTAAAGAATCCACCTACCAATGCAGGAGATGCAGGTTAGATCCCTGAATCGGGAAGATACCCTGCAGAAGGAAATGGCAACTCACTCCAGTGTCTTGTCTGGGATATCCCACAGATAGAAGAGCCTGGTGGGCTACAAGACCATGGAGTTGCAAACTCTCAGATGGGTATAGATTTCCTTTGCCTTTCACCTCTCTTCTCAGGTATTGTAAGACCTCTTCAGACAATCATTTTGCATTTGTGCATTCTTTTTCTCAGGGATGGCTTTGATCACCACCTCCTGTACAATGTTATGAATCTCCATCCATAATTCTTCCAGCACTCGTCTGTCACATTAAATCCCTTGAATCTATTTGTCACTCCCACTGTGTAATCATAAGGGATTTGATGTAGGTCATACCTGAATGGCCTAGTGGTTTTCCCTACTTTCTTCAATTCAAGTCCGAATTTTGCAATGAGTTCATGGTCTGAGCAATAGTCAGCTCCAATTCTTGTTTTCTTCTGACTGTATAGAGTTTCTTCATCTTTGGCTGCAAAGAATATTAATCAATCTGATTTCAGTATTGACCATCTAGTGATGTCCATGTGTAGTCTTCCCTTGTGTTGTTGAAAGAGGGCATTTGCTATTACCAGTGCGTTCTCTTGGAAAAAGTTTGTTAGCTTTCATCCTGCTTCATTTTGTACTCCAAGGCCAAACTTGCCTGTTACTCCAGGTATTTCTTGACTCTTCTCTGGTAGCATACTGGGCACCTACTGACCTGGGGAGTTCATCTTTCAGTGTAATATATTTTTGTCTTTCATGCTGTTCATGGGGTATTCAAGGCAAGAATGCTGAAGTAATTTGCCATTCCCTTCTCCAGTGGATCATGTTTTCTCAAAAGCCTCCCCCTTAACCTGTACATACATACATACATACATATATAGATATAGATATAGATGCATATATGTGTGTGTGTGTGTGTGTGTGTATGTGTGTGTGTGTCTTGTTGATTGTATTTCTCTAGATTACTGTGACTAATAACAGGCATTACAGACATATAGAGATAAGTTTCAAAAAGAAAGAGCATTGTCATCTCTGTGCTCCATAGTACAACAGATAGAGTGCAAGGAGCCAAATGTTAAGACATGTTAGAAGAAATTTGGTAGATGGTACCAATGAGTGGCAGGTCAGCTGTATTACTTACCATTGAATGCACTTTCTGTAAGAGAAAAATAATATTCTATCTTTTAAAGACAATGTTATTTTTTTACCACTCATAGTTTTTTTTTTTTTTTATTTAACACTAAAAAATTATTTAGCAACCTCCTAAATTGTCTTCATAGTGTATATTTGTGATTAGATGGAGTAAATGTAGTCAAATGATCTTAATCATAAAAATAGGGATACAATATCAAAATGCTTATGGATATTCTTATCTATAACTCTGAGAGCACTTCTCACTGGAAATGTGGAAAATAAACTTATAAATTACTTTGCTTGGGGGGAAAACCCTCATTCTAACTGATATTTATCCAAAATAATATCATAAAAGTTAGCATTTTTTTAGTTCAATTGTAACGAAATGCTCCAAGGATATACCTTCCTTAATATGTTCTTCTGGAGGCAGGGTCATTTTTCCATATGAAAGAAAGTTGTATGATTCATTGAGAACAAGGACTGTTCCTTTTGGTCAATGAGCTATATTTTATACTTAAAAACAGTAAGTTAGCATAAATATGAGTAAATGTAAACATAAATCAATGATGATTGAAAATTTGTTTTTTCCTCTAGAACACCCTATTCTCCATGTGTTTGTACGTGTGTGCATATGTATATATATATATGTGTGTGTGTGTGTATGTATAGATATACATATATGTATACACACACACATATATAAGGTGTTCTAATCACAGCATGGAATGAAGAGAAAAAGTAAAACACACATATACACAATCATATATTTTTGTCTGTTTTTAATGTCATCATCATTATACATGGGTTTATAACCTTAATGATTGAACTAGCCTCCCAGCTGCATAAATTATATAACAAAACTCACCATACAGAAGAGTTCATAATGGCGACTCAGTTCAGTTCAGTTGTTCAGTCATGTCTGGCTCTCTGTGACCTCATGGATTGCAGCACGCCAGACTTCCCTGTCGATCACCATCTCCTAGAGCTTGCTCAAAGTCATGTCCATCCAGATGTCCATCCAGTTGGCTATGCTATCCAACGATCTCATCCTCTGTCATCCCCTTCTCACCCTGCCTTCAATCTTTTCCAGCATTAGGGTCATTTCAAAGGAGTCAGTTCATCCCATCAGGTGGCCAAAATACTGGTGATTCAGCTTCATTCTCAGTGCTTCCAATGAATATTCAGGACTGATTATCTTTATTTATTTATTTTTTTCATTTATTTTTATTAGTTGGAGGCTAATTACTTTACAATATTGTAGTGGTTTTTGCCATACATTGACATGAATCAGCCATGGATTTACATGTGTTCCCCATCCCGATCCCCCCTCCTGCCTCCCTCCCAATCCCATCCCTCTGGGTCTTCCCAGTGCACCAGCCCTGAGCACTTGTCTCATGCATCCCACCTAGGCTGGTGGTCTGCTTCACCCTTGACAGTATACTTGCTTCAGTGCTATTATCTCAGAACATCCCACCTTCGCCTTCTCCCACAGGGTCCCAAAGTCTGTTCTGTACCTCTGTGTCTCTTTTTCTGTCCTGCATATTGGGTTATTGTTACAATCTCTTTAAATTCCATATATATGTGTTAGTATACGGTATTGGTCTTTATCTTTCTGGCTTACTTCACTCTGTATAATGGGTTCCAGTTTCATTCAGCTCATTAGAACTGATTCAAATGAATTATTTTTAATGGCTGAGTAATATTCCAGGGTGTATATGTACCATAGCTTCCTTATCCATTCATCTGCTGATGGGCATCTAGGTTGCTTCCATGTCTTGGCAATTATAAACAGTGCTGTGATGAACATTGGGGTGTACGTGTCTCCTTCAGATCTAGTTTCCTCGGTGTGTGTGCCCAGGAGTGAGATTGCTGGGTCATATGGCAGTTCTATTTCCAGTTTTTTAAGGAATCTCTACACTGTTCTCCATAGTGGCTGTACTAGCTTGCATCCCCACCAACAGTGTAAAAGGGTTCCCTTTTCTCCACACCCTCTCCAACGTTTATTGCTTGTAGACTTTTGGATAGCAGCCATCCTGACTGGCGTGTAATGGTACTTCATTGTGGTTTTGATTTGCATTTTCTGATAATGAGTGATGTTGAGCATCTTTTCATGTGTTTGTTAGCCATCTGTATGTCTTCTTTAGAGAAATGACTGTTTAATTCTTTGGCCAATTTTTTGATTGGGTCATTTATTTTTCTGGAATTGAGCTTCAGAAGTTGCTTGTATATTTCTGAGATTAATCCTTTGTCTGTTGCTTCATTTGCTATTATTTTCTCCCATTCTGAGGTCTGTCTTTTCACCTTGCTTATAATTTCCTTTGTTGTGCAAAAGCTTTTAAGTTTCATTAAGTCACTTTTGTGTATTTTTGCTTTTATTTCCAATATTCTGGGAGGTGTCATAGAGGATCCTGCTGTGATTTATGTCAGAGAGTGTTTTGCCTATGTTCTCCTCTAGGAGTTTTATAGTTTCTGGTCTTACATTTAGATCTTTAATCCATTTTGAATTTATTTTTGTGTATGGTGTTAGAAAGTGTTCTAGTTTAATTCTTTTACAATTGGTTGACCAGTTTTCCCAGCACCACCTGTTAAAGAGGTTGTCTTTTTTCCATTGTATATTCTTGCCTCCTTTGTTGAAGATAAGGTGTCCATAGATATGTGGATTTATCTCTGGGCTTTCAGTTCTGTTCCATCGATCTATATTTCTGTCTTTGTGCCAGTACCATACTGTCTTGATGACTGTGGCCTTGTAGTAGAGCCTGAAGTCAGGCAGGTTGATTCCTCCAGTTCCATTCTTCTTTCTCAAGATTGCTTTGGCAATCTTTGTTTTTGTTTTTTTTTTTTTGTATTTCCATACAAATGGTGAAATTATTTGTTCTAGTTCTGTGAAAAATACCATTGGTAGCTTGATAGGGATTGCATTGCATCTATAGATTGCTTTGGGTAGTATACACAGTTTCACTATACTGATTCTTCCAGTTCATGAACATGGTATATTTATCCATCTATTTTTGTCCTTTTTGATTTCTTTCATCAGTGTTTTATAGTTTTCTATATATAGATCTTTCATTTCTTTAGGTAGATGTACTCCTAAGTATTTTATTCTTTTTGTTGCAATGGTGAATGGTATTGTTTCCTTAATTTCTCTTTCTGTTTTCTCATAGTTAGTGTACAAGAATGCAAGGGATTTCTGTGTATTAATTTTATATACTGAAACATTACTGTATTCATTGATTAGCTGTAGTCATTTTCTGGTAGAGTCTTTAGGGATTTCTATGTAAAGGATCATGTCGTCTGCAAACAGTGAGAGTTTTACTTCTTGTTTTCCTATCTGGATTCACTTTATTTCTTTTTCTGCTCTGATTGCTGTGGCCAAAACTTCAAAAACTATGTTAAACAGTAGTGGTGAGAGTGGACACCTTTGTCTTATTCCTGACTTTAAGGGAAATGCTTTCAATTTTTCACCATTAAGGATAATGTTTGCTGTGGGTTTGTCATATGTAGCTTTTATTATGTTGAGGTATGTTCCTTCTATGCCTGCTTTCTGGAGAGTTTTTATCATAAAAGGATGTTGAATTTTGTCAAAGGCTTTTTATGCATCTATTGAGATAATCATATGATTTTTATCTTTCAATTTGTTAATATGGTGTATTACATTGATTGATTTGCAGATATTAAAGAATCCTTGTATTCCTGGGATAAAGCCCACTTGGTCATGATGTATGATCTTTTTAATATATTGTTGGATTCTGTTTGCTAGAATGTTGTTAAGGATTTTTGCATCTATGTTCATCAGTGATATTGGCCTGTAGTTTTCTTTTTTTGTGGCATCCTTGTCTGGTTTTGGTATTAGGGTGATGGTGGTCTCATAGAATGAGTTTAGAAGTTTACCTTCTTCTGCAATTTTCTGGACGAGTTTGAGTAAGATAGGTGTTAGCTCTTCTCTAAATTTTTGGTAGAATTCAGCTGTGAAGCCATCTGGTCCTGGGCTTTTGTTTGCTGGAAGATTTCTGATTACAGTTTCGATTTCCTTGCTTGTGATGGGTCTGTTAAGATCTTCTATTTCTTCCTGGTTCAGTTTTGGAAAGTTATACTTTTCTAAGAATTTGTCCATTTCTTCCAAGTTGTTCATTTTATTGGCATATAGCTGCTGGTAGTAGTCTCTTATGATCCTTTGTATTTCAGTGTTGTCTGTTGTGATCTCTCCATTTTCATTTCTAATTTTGTTGATTTGGTTCTTCTCCCTTTGTTTCTTGATGAGTCTGGCTAGCGGCTTGTCAATTTTATCTACCATTTCAAAAAACCAACTTTTAGCTTTGTTGATTTTTGCTATGGTCTCTTTTGTTTCTTTTGCATTTATTTCTGCCCTAATTTTTAAGATTTCTTTCCTTCTACTAACCCTGGGGTTCTTCATTTCTTCCTTCTCTAGTTGCTTTATGTGTAGAGTTAGGCTATTTATTTGACTTTTTTCTTGTTTCTTGAGGTAAGCCTGTATTGCTATGAACCTTCCCCTTAGCACTGCTATTGCAGTTTGTATGAACATGAACCCAAAACAACAAAGCAAATGGCAACGGGACCATTCTTATCAATAATTACCTTAAATGTAAATGGGTTGAATGCCCCAACCAAAAGACAAAGACTAGCTGAATGGATACAAAAGCAAGACCCTTATATATGCTGTCTACAAGACACCCACCTCAAAGCATGGGACACATACAGACTGAAAGTGAAGGGCTGGAAAAAAAATATTCCATGCAAACGGAGACCAAAAGAAAGCAGGAGTCACAATACTTAAATCAGATAAAATAGACTTCAAAATAAAGGCTGTGAAAAGAGACAAAGAAGGTCACTACTTAATGATCAAAGGATCAATCAAAGAAGAAGATGTAACAATTATAAATATATATATGCACCTAACATAGGAGCACCACAATATGTAAGGCAAATACTAATAAGAATGAAGGGGTAAGTTAACAATAACACAATAAAAGTGGGAGACTTTAATACCCCACTCACACCTATGGACAGATCAACTAAACAGAAAATTAACAAGGAAACACAAACTTTAAATGACACAATGGTCCATCTAGACCTAATTGATATCTATAGGACATTTCACCCCCAAAACAATCAATTTCATCTTTTTCTCAAGTGCACATGGAACCTTCTCCAGAATAGATCACATCCTGGGCCATAAATCTAGCCTTGGTAAATTCAAAAAAATTGAAATCATTCCAGTAATCTTTTCTGTCCACAATGCAGTAAGATTAGATCTGAATTACAGGAAAAAAAAAAAAAAAAAACAATTAAAAATTCCAACATATGGAGGCTAAATAACATGCTTCTGAATAACGAACAAATCATAGAAGAAATCAAAAAAGAAATCAAAATATGCATAGAAACGAATGAAAATGAAAACATAACAACCCAAAACCTATGAGACACTGTAAAAGGACTGATTTCCTTTAAAATTGACTGGTTTGATCTCCTTGCCATCCAAGGGACTCTCAAGAGTCTTCTCTGACACCATAGTTCAAAAGAATCAATTCTTTGTTGCTCAGCTTTCATTATGGTCCAAGTCTCACATCTCTACATGACTACAGGAAAAAATAAAAAGCTTTGACTAGACAGAATTTGTTGGTAAAATAATGTCTCTGTTTTTAAATATGTTGTCTAGGTTTGTTATAACTTTTCTTCCAAGGAGAAAGTATCTTTTAACTTCATGGCTGCAGTCACCATCTGCAGTGATTTTGGAGCCCAGAAAAATTAAGTCTCTCATTGTTTCCCCTTGCCATGAAGTGATGGGACCTGATGCCATAATCTTAGTTTTTTGAATGTTAAGCTTTAAGCCAGCTTTTTCACTGTCCTTCATCAACAGGCTCTTTACTTCTTCTTTGCTTTCTGCCATAAGGGTGGTGTCATCTGCTTTTCTGAGGTGATTGATATTTCCTCCAGCAAACTTGATTCCAGCTTGTGCTTCATCCAGCCCAACATTTCTCATGATGTACTCTGCATATAAGTTAAATAAGCAGGGTGACATTATACAGCCTTGTTGGACTTCTTTCCCTATTTGGAACCAGTCCATTGTCCATGTTTGGTTCTAACTGTTTCTTCTTGACCTGAATACAGATTTCTCAGGAAGCAGGGAAGGTGTTTTGGTTTTCTCATCTCTTTAAGAATTTTTTTCACAGTTTGTTGTGATTCACACAGTCAAAGGCTTTAGTGTAGTCAATAAAGCACAAGTAGATGTTTTCCTGGAACTCTTGTTTTTTCTATGATTCAATGGATGTTGGGAATTTTATCTCTCTGGCTCCTCTGTCTTTTCTAAGTTCAGCTTTGACTAGACCAAATAAAAGGGATCCCATATTATGGTGATTTAGAGGGTGGGATCTTTGGTCAAGCAGTCTGGATTCAGATTTCAGAAAAATCAATAAGCTCTGAGATATGGCAGTTTTACCTTCTCTAAGCCTAGTTTCAAATGTGCAAAGTGAGGGTATTAATGATAACTACCAACCTTGTTGTCCTGATTACAAGAGGTGATATATGGAATTAAGTTAGCACAATTCTTGGAATACAATGAGGAGATAATCATTGTTATAATTAATATTAGTAACAGTATATGGGGGAGACATTTATGGAGACACTTAGCACTCTGTACCAGAAAGATTGATCTAATATTTTTTAGGTGTATGTAGCTAAAGACCATGAACTTTAAAATCTGGCTTGTTCAGCCTTACAAAACTAGGTCTGTGTGATTTGTTCCTACAAATTCTGTCATCCTCCCAAAGATTAACTGTAAGAAGAAAAAGTCACTTAGAGACCAATAGATATAGGCACAGGAAGGGCAATAAAAATGGGATTTCAAGACTATATTTTGGAACTAGATGACTTTTCTGTCAAGGATGTTTCCGGGGAGAATGAGGCAATGAGAATCACGCAGAAGAAGAGGTCAATTAGGATGTCAATAGAGGTTTCTGAAACAGGTCCAAGAGCTCAGTTTGAATCAATCTATTCAGTAAATACAGTATAGGTAGTGCCCCTATAGCATTGCCAACTGCAAGATGTGAGTGAAGTTTGGGTAAAGACCTAAATAGCAGTGGTGTGGAATGGTAAGTGCAAGGCACGTTTCAACTGTTTATGAACAGGAAATACAGCCACTAAACACGATCCACTGCTTTGGATAGACTCCCAAGAGTTAAAAACGTCCCATTCATTTTTTTCTGCTTTGTAAATTTGAGCACATCATCTCTTATCATTAAAAATGCAGGAAAACCCATTAGAGGAATATCTTAAAATGAACAAAGGATTAGTTTTAATATTAGAATTACAGAGTGACCCTTATAAATTTCCTAATTATTTTCCTTTCTGTGCATATTAGCAATGCCTTTTAGCTACATTAGCATTTACATATGCTTACAACACACGTGTAAGCATTTGTGTTATCTGCATATGTAACCAATTACTTCATGACAGACCTCCTAAATAATTGAACAGTCTCACTCCAGAGTGTGCAAACCAATCTATTCATACCCTCTCCACATACCACTGAGATATACATGAGAAAGAAAAACAGAACAATTCATCTCTGTCATAAACTGAGATTTGTCTGGGCATTTTGCCATATTTTTATTCAATCTTCTGTCCCTGTATTCGGGTCTGATTTTCCATTTCTATCATTCAATGATGTTGGTTTTTTTTTTTTTTTTTTTTTTTTGTAACTCTGGAATAAGCTGGTATATGTTTCATTGTTTTAAAATAGAAATAGGTTTTCTCTAGGAAAGAACTATAACAAGCAAAAATGTAAATAGTTTTTGTTCTAATAAAAACTGGAGACTAAGAATGCTGATTGCTCTTTGATTACAAAGGCTTAGAGATAAGAATAACCTCTAATCTTTTCTTTTGATACAACCATAGATGTAATCTCTGATTATTTATTCAATAAATCTTTACTAAAAATTCAGTAAATTACTAGTCCCTAGGGACTTGGCTTCCCTGGTGGCTCAGAGGGTAAAGCATCTGCCTACAATGCGGGAGACCCACGATCAATCCCTGGGTCGGGAAGATCTCCTGGAGAAGGCAATGGCACCCCACTCTAGTACTCTTGCCTGGAAAATCCCCTGGATGGAGGAGCCTGGTAGGCTATAGTCCATGGGGTTGCAAAGAGTCCGACACGACTGAGCGACTTCACTTTCACTTTCACTTTCACTCTTATGGAGCAAAATACTACACAATTTATGCTAGGATCCAGGGGTTCCCAATTAATGGTATATTCAACAGAATATTGTTGTTATCCACTAAATGACAAAGTACAGTTTTGGGATTCAAAGACAATTAAGGTCATGCCTGCGTTCATGGAGATAAAAGTACTAGCAGACATTTAAAATTTTACCCAGTGACTGCTATAAAAACATTATGCACAAAGTGACTGAAAACACATGGGAGAAGGATTTAACCCACATAGGTCGAAGTCCAAGGTCAAAGTCATTTTTTTGGAAGAGGCAATGACTAAAATTTCTGAATAAAAGTAAAAGAATTGATGAGTAGAAATAGTACATGTGACGGCCAGAGCTGAGGTTGAGCATGGCTCTTTGTCATACGAGTCCCTCAGCATGGCTGCTACTACTACATAAGGATGAAGGTGAGTCTGGAGAGGGGATATGAGGGCAAAAGAGGGTGAACTTTTAAGACTTACAAAATCAGGCCAATTATTTTTCCCTGGAAAATCAGCCATATTTGCAGGTGTATGCATGCGTGCTAAGTCACTTCTGTCATGTCTGACACTGTGCGACCCTATGGACTGTAGCCTGCCAGACTCTTCTTACAATGGGATATCCAGACAAAAATAATGGAGTAGGTTGCCACTTCTTTCTCCAGGGGATCTTCCCAATCCAGGGTCAAACCTGCATCTCTTACATCTCCAGCCCTAGCATTTTTTTTTTTTTTTTTTTTTTTACCACTAGCACCACCTGAAAAGCCATTTGCAGATGACTCCCATTAAAATCATAAGTGTAGTAGTGGGATGGAGAAATTCTCAGTAATGAAATTCAGTTTAACAAACAAAAGAACAAAAGAAAATCTTGAAGCTAGTCATGGTACTATGAGTTTGTGTAGCCATTTGCAAGTCAGTTCTTCCCTGTTATATAAATATAATCAGATGCTTGTCAGCTAGTATCAGATCTTTTTTAGAGCAACAGAAAGCAGAGAATCTCACCAAGCTTAAACAGAAAGTATTTTACGACATCTCTAGATGAATTAAGCATTTTATTTGAAAGAAAGTAACTTTCATTCTCAAGTTTATTACTATAGCACCAAATTTATGGCAGTTATGTTTGGGTGATAAACTGAGCAGAAAAGATTATTTGCATGTATACTATTCTACATGGTTTGAGATATATATGTGTGTCTGCATGCATGCTAAGTTGCTTCAGTCATGTCCGATTCTTTGTGACCCTATGGACTGTAGCCCACCAGGCTCCTCTATCCATTGGATTCTCCAGGCAACAATACTGGAGTGTGTTGCCATGCCCTCCTCCAAGGGATCTTTCTGACCCAAGGCTCAAACCTGTGTCTCCTGCAGCTCCTGCCTTGAAGGTGGATTCTTTACCACTGAGACCCTGAGGATGCCCCATATATATGTATATTTAAATATATGTTCATACTATATTTTGATATTATATATTGACAATTATGCCAAGTTATCATATTTACCCACTTTTTAGCTATATGAAAATGAGCCCAGATATTTTGGGATGAATTCCTAAGAAAAATACTAAATTGTTTGTGGACTATAAGTGAGCATAGTGCCTGAAAAACTGTGGACAGAGGTATATAACATTTTACAGAAGGTGGTGACCAAAGCCATTCCAAAGGAAAAAAAAAAAAAAAATGCAAGAAGGCAAAGTGGTGATCTGAGGAGACCTTACAAATAGCTGAGAAAGGAAGAGAAGAACATGTATACCCATGGCTGATTCATGTCAACATATGCCAAAAACCATCACAATACTGTAAAGTAACTATCCTCTAATTAAAATAAATTAATTAATTAAAAAAAGAGAGAGAGAGAGAGAGAGAGAAGCAAAAGGCAAAGGAGAAAGGGAAAGATATGCCCAATTGAATGCAGAGTTCCAAAGAATAGCAAGGAGAGATAAGAAAGTCTTCTTATGTGAACAATGCAAATAAACAGAGGAAAACAATAGGATCGGAAAGACTAGAGATCTCTTCAAAAGGATGGGCACAATAAAGGAGAGAAATTGTAAAGATCTAAAAGACACAGAAGAGATTAAGAAGATGTAGTGATTATATACTAGAGAAAACAATGGCAACCCACTCCAGTACTCTTGCCTGGAAAATCCCGTGGACGGAGGATCCAGGTGGGTGGCAGTCCCTGGGGTGGCTAAGAGTTGGACATGACTGAAGTCACTTAATAGCAGCAGCAGCAGTGACGATATACAGAAGAACTTTTCAAAAACAGTCTTAATAAACTCAGACAATCACAATGGTGAGATCACTCACCTTCAGCCAGACCTTCTGGAGTGTGAAGTCAAGTAGGCCTTAGGAAGTATTACTGCAAACAAAGATAGCAGATGTGATGGAATTCCAGCTGAGCTATTTCAAATCCTAAGAGATGACACTGTTAAAGTGATGCACTCAATGTGTCAGGGAATTTGGAAAACTCAGCAGTGGCTACAGGACTGGAAAATGTCAATTTTTATTCCAATCCCAAAGAAAGGCAATGCCAAAGAATGTTCAAACTACCATACAATTGCACTCATTTCACATGCTAGCAAGGTAATGCTCAAAATCTTTCAAGTTAGGCTTCAGCAGTACATGAACTGAGAACTTCCAGATGTAAAATGTGGATTCAGAAAAGGCATAGGAACCAGAGATCAAATCACCAACATCTGTTGGATCATAGAGAAAGCAAGGTAATTTCAGAGAAACATCTACTTTTGCATCATTGATTATGCCAAAGTCTTTGATTATATGGATCACCAAAAACTGTGGAAAATTCTGAAAGAGATGGAAAAAACAGACCATCTTACCTGTTTCCTGAGAAACCTGTATGCAGGTCAAGAAGCAACAGTTAGAACCAGACATGGGACAATG
Organism: Dama dama; assembly: GCF_033118175.1. NCBI lineage: Eukaryota > Metazoa > Chordata > Mammalia > Artiodactyla > Cervidae > Dama > Dama dama. The sequence continues at coordinate 5,406,175 of NC_083681.1, forward strand.
GACTGGTTCAAAACTGAGAAAGGAATATATCAATGTTATTATATATTGTCACCCTGCTTATTTAACTTATAAAGTACATCATGGGAAACATATGTTCATTTATTTGTTGTTCTCGATGCAATGTTTATGTTGCATGGTGTTCATTTATTTGTTGTACATGATGCATGAACAGAGGAGCCTGGTGGCCTAGAATCCATGAAGTCACAGAGTCAGACACAACTTAGTGACTAAACAACTATGTATGCATACATACATACACATATATATGCATGCATACATACATGCACACACACACACACACACACATACACACACACACATAGAGAGAGAGAGGAGAGAGAAAGCTTTATTATAAGATTTGTCATATGTGTGCATGCTATTATGGAGGCTGAAAAGTCTCAAGATCTGCGGTCTGAAAGTCTAAGACCAGAAGAACTGATGATGTAAGTTTGGGTTTGAGTACAAAGGCAGGAGAAGACTAGTGAAGACCAATGTCCCACCTGGAAGACCATCAGGCAGAGAGAGAGAAAGGGAGAGAGAATTCTTTCTTGCTCAGTCTTTTGTTGGATTCAGTATGTTAAATGAGGTTCATCTACATTGGTAAGAACAATCTCCTTACATAGTTTACCAACTCAAATGCTAATATCATCCAAAAACATCCTCACAGACACACCAGAATAATGTTTAATCAGAAACTGAGGAACTTGTGGGCCAAACTGACACATAAAGTTAACCAGCACAAGGTCCTTCTGTTTGCTGTCTATTGGTCAGAACTTAGTGATAGAAAAATAATGGTAAATTTGATCTTTATCATGGAAAATTATAAATCTAGATAAAAATCTAGATAGATATATGGTTGCAGACAAATTAAAAAATAGATAATGGGGCATATTTTTATTTAGTAGGTTCTGCTTCAAAGGAGTTCCTTTTTTAGTGTTATAAAACACTAAAGGGTATAAAAGAGAGACAGAAAAAAGGTTCTTAAATTAAAAGAAATGAATTTAGTTCCCTGAATTATGGATAGTAATGTTGCAGCAGGCAGGTAACTAGGTGTGAGCAGATTAGGAACAGGATCAGGTGCCAGGAAATCACAAGTCTTGTAAACAGTGGGGGTCCATAAGCAGACAAAGGAAACCAGGAAACTTCAGATTGACCTAAGGCCACACATTTTGGATGATAAAGGTTAAAGTAGTGGACAAAGAAAGATGGGAATCTCCTGAGTCCAAATTAACCTTCTGCTCATACGCTAATAAGGCTAATAACAAGATTCTATCTACAGATAAAAGGTGCTCATCTTGCATTCACACCATGACACTACTGGTTTAAACTAAATGGGGACAAAATCCATCCTCTCCTCAGGAAAATGGAGCTGGGATGAAAAATCAGGAAAGTTAGCACCCAAACTCCTCTTTCCACAGTGAATATTCTGCCCCTTCAGTTAAATGCCACCATAACCAGCTTGCCAAAGAGGCCCGGGGCAGCAGCTTTTCACCTTTCTGCCTGTTCTCCTGAGTGTTTCTTGCTTAAATAAATGTTCACTTTACTTTCTTAACCTCTCTGCTTTGTCTCTGATCTCTTTAATGTTGAAGAAAAAACCTCAAATTCACCAACAGTAATGTTCTGCAAAATTTTAAATAATCATTGTTGTTCAGTTGCTAAATCCTATCTGATTCTTGGCAACCCCATGGACTGAAGCACACTAGGCTTCCCTGTCCTTTACTATCTCCTGGAGTTTGTTCAAACTTATGTCCATTGAGTCACTGATGCTATCTAATAATCTCATCCTCTGTCACCCCCTTCTCCTCCTGCCCTCAATCTTTCCCAGCATCAGGATCGTTTCCAGTGACTAAGCCCTTCACATTAGGTGGCCAAAGTATTGGAACCTCAGCTTCAACATCAGTCCTTCCAATGAATATCCTGGGTTGACTTGCTTTAGAATTGATGGGTTTGATCTCCTTGCTATCCAACGGACTCTCAAGAGTCTTCTCCAACAACAAAATTTGAAAGCATTGATTCTTCTGCACTGTGTTATTTATGGTCCAATGCTCACATACATAAATGACTACTGGAAAAATCATAGCCTTGACAATATGGACCTTTATTGGCAAAGTGATGCCTCTGCTTTTTAATATACAACCTGGGTTTGTCATAGTTTTCCTTCCAAGGAGCAAGTGTCTCATAATTTCATAGCTGTATTAACCATCAGCAGTGATTTTGGAGACCATGAAAATAAAATCTGTCACTGTTCCACTTGTTTTTCCTTCTATTTGCCATGAAGGGACAGGACTGAATATCATGATCTTAATTTTTTGAATGTTGAATTTTATGCTAGAGTTTTCACTCTCCTCTTTCACCCTCATCAACAGGCTCTTTAGTTCCTCTTCACTTTCTGCCATTAGAGTGATATTATCTGCATATCTGAGGTTGTTGATATTTCTCCCAGTAATCTTGATCCAGCTTGTGATTCATCCAGCTCACCATTTCTCATGATGCAATTTGCATATAGGTTAAATAAGCAGAGTGACAATCTTACAGCCTTGAGGTAATCCTTTCCCAATTTTGTACTAGCCCACTGTTCCATGTCCTGTTGTAACTATTGTTCTTGTCCTGCATACAGGTTTCTCAGGAGACAGGTAAGGTTGTCTGGTATTCTCATTTCTTTAAGAATTTCCCACAGTTTGTTAAGATCTAAAAAATCAAAGTCAAAATAATCACTATTTTCAACATTTGTTGATATTCTGATTTTGTGAAAACTGTAATACAGTCAAGGTTTTGTCATTCTAAACTGAACTTTTGAAAATTTCTAATATTTTTTTACACTGTTCCCAGTGAATTTAAGATTCTCTCTTCAGGATGAAATAATTGGGAGATGAAGTAGAGAAGTTAAGAAAGTAAAGTGAGAGTTTATTAAAGCAAGGATATGCTCTCAGCGGAAGGCTGGGCAGGCAGGTGAAGAGCTGTTGCCCCTGATTCCTTTTGTTACCAAGTCCAAGCTCTCTCTGCTTGCCACATGGCAGGCCAATTATCTGAGTGGTGAGGTATTGAGGCAAGGGATATGGTTTTATTCAGAAAGCCCAAAAACCAAGAAGATGGCAGCCTACTATATAAAAATAATCATCTTAATGAAGTCTGGATGCCAGTTTGTTTTATAGAGCAGAGAGGAGGAAACAGTGCGGAATTAATATAAAAAAGCCATAATTCTTGCAAATACCTCCTGGAATGGCCAGCCTAAATGTGTTACTTTCTTATTTTCTGCAGCCATCCATAGGTGGACAGAGTCCTTAATAAAGGTACTTTGGTTTAACATTCAGGCAGAGGAGAAGTGTTCTCTAAGGCAGGCCATTATGTAAATTTATAATAACAAAATAAATGAAAAGTAAAGGTTAAAGTCAAAGAAACAGGATCAACATGGAGTTAAAATTACTGTCTTCCCTGTCAGATGGTAAAGAATCTGCCTATAATGTGGGAGACCTGGGTTGGGAAGAGCCTCTGGAGAAGGGAAAGGCAACTCATCCCTTCTCTGCCTGGAGAATTCCATGGACAGAGGATCCTGGTGACTATAGTCCATGGGTTTGCAAAGACTCAGACATGACTGAGCGATTAATGCTTTGTAACAATTCGGCAAGCCAGTTATAAGGGGCATACAAGTGAAAGGGCAGAATATTCACTGAAAAGACAGGAGTTTGGGAGTCATGGTCCCTGGTTTTCATCCCAGCTCCATTTTTCTGAGGGGAAGATGGATTTTTGTCTTTATTTAACTTAGATCAGAAGTGTAATGGTATGGGTGCATGATGAGTACATTTTGTCTGTAAGGTTAATCTTATTATAATGAGAGCACAATGAGCAAATGGTTACACTTGGAAGCAGGAGATTTTCATCTTTCCCGCCTTTCTTTGTCGGCTACTTGAACCCTTGTAACCCAAAATGTGTGGTCTCCTGTCTGTCTGAAATTTCCTGCTTTCCTTTGTCTGCCTATTAACTCCCACTCTTTACAAGATTCCCTGCCACCTGGTCCCTGCTCCCATTTATCTGTTCATACCTAACTACCTAGCCTGCTGTAACTGTGCTATATTACATATGTCTTACTATTTTTAAAATGATAATGAAACACTTAATTTTATATATGTCTATATATATACAGGGCTTCCCTTGTGGCTCAGCTGGTAAAGAATCTGCCTGCAGTGTGGGAGACCTGGGTTTGATCCCTGGGTTGGGAAGATCCCTTGGAGAAGGGAAAGTTTACCCACTCCAGTATTCTGGCCTGGAGAATTCCATGGACTGTATAGTCCATGGGGTCCCAAAGAGTTGGACACGACTGAGCGACTTTCACTCACACAGTCACATATATGTACAATATATTTTATATATGCATTATAATACCTTGCAATGTCTTATATAGATATATTATAATGCATTTTATATATAATGTGCATTATAATGTGTATACAGTCCACCAGGCTCCTCTGCTCATGGAATTTTCCAGGCAAGAATACTGTAATGGGGTGCCATTTCCTACTCCAGGGATCTCCTCGACCCAGGGATTGAATCCACTTCTCTTGAGTCTCCTGCATTGACAGACAGATTCTTTGCCATTAGTGCCACCTGGGCAGTCCATAATACATATTATAGTGTATTATCATGTGTATAGAATATATACATGTAATATATATACATAAAACAAGCACACTTTCAAGACATTTAGAAGAGAGAAAAGCCCGCAGATACAATAATTTTAAAAACTAACTGATTAAAAACCTGCAAGAAGATGAATATTGTTCTGTTAATATTCATCTAAATGTGCTCTGACCTACCTTGTGTGACCACTTTCATCTAAGTAGGTTATTCCGGGCCGACAGTTAGCATATGACAAATGTGTACTATGAGCAATTTACTATTTGTGGAACAAACTGAACAAAGAGAAAGGACTTGAAAAAAAAAAATCCAGGCTTCCCTGTCCTTCACTATTTCCTGGAGTTTGCTCAAACTCATGTTCACTGAGTCAGTGATGCCATCCAACCATTTCATCCTCTGTTTCTCCCTTCACCTCTTGCCCTCAATCTTTTCCAGCATCAGGGTTTTTTTCCAATGAGCTGGCTCTTTGCATCAGGTGCCCAAAGTATTGGAGCTTCAGCATCAGTCCTTCTCTGAATAATGGTAAATGGATAAATAGAAATATTTTAGAAATGTTTAATATTTAAAATAAGCTAAAATATTGCATAAAATTCTACTTCCATATGGCTCATTGAAATTTTAATATTATCCCTTGTCTGCTAGAAAATGTACTTTAGTTATTTGTAAGTTTCCAAGCTGTTTCTGGATCTCAGCTATAAGGCACAGGCTGAATCATTCACAGTCTCTGAGACTTGTATTGGTTCAAGGTCAACGTGTTCAGAGGAATTTCCAAGAATCTTATTTTAGTCCTATCTTAGTAAAAGGTCAAAGATCATCTTAATAAAATATCTCAAGTAATAGTTAGGTAATATGTTAACTTTTACCTCAATAACTCACTTGAAGGAAAATACAAATATAAACAACCTTTGTGAGTACTTAAAATTATAGGCTCTGGAATTAGTCCTGAGTTTAAGCTCTAGTTTTGCTAATTGTTAGTTGTGTGAATTCAATAAATTGTTGCTCACAGCTTAATTTTTTCATCTCTAATATTAAGGTATGGAAGCTCAAAATATTACAGGATTCTTTAACAGTTAAACATGGTAATACCAATAAACCCTTAAGCAAAATGCTTAGCACTGTATGCACATAAATATAATTACTGTTAATATGCAGTTCATACAAAAATAATATTTTGTTAAGACTTCACTTTAGTCCTTCATATAGTGGCAACCAAAAGTAATAGCTGAAGAAGTGAAGAAATGAAAGTACAATTGTTAGAAAAGGATAAGCTTCTATTTGGTTAGAAGGATCCTCTCAGGAACTAAAATAAAAAATTTTTAATTTAAAAAAAAATTGGCTCAGTTATTATCATATTTTTTAAACATATTTTATTTGACTTTTAAAGCAAGCACACTTTCAAGACATTTATAAGAGAGAAAAGCTCACAGATACAATAATTTTAATAACTAACTGATTAAAAGCCTGCAAGAAGATGAATATTGTTCTGTTAATATTCATCTAAATGTGCTTCTGACCTACCTTGTGTGACCACTTTCATCTAAGTAGGTTATTCTGGGCAGACAGTTAGCATATGACAAATGTGTACTATGAGCAATTTACTATTTGTGGAACTAACTGAACAAAGATGAAGGACTTTATAAAAAAAAAAAAAAAAAATCTTAGTCAGATGTTTCTCGAGTGTTTCATAGACCTAAACTTGAAATATTAATTAACACTTTAAAGAACTACATTTTATTTTTACATAAGTACAGAGGAAATACATCTATGGGACTATATAAGGCCCTTTTCAACAATATATAATTTCATTTTGTTCATGTAGTTATGTTTTTCACACTTTGTGAAATTTCCCAGTGAATGTATTATCATTAGTCTTAATAGGTCCCTTACACATGCTCTATTCTAGAGGTGCATAGAGAAGTTCCAGTTTCTCAAAGAATAAAAGCAAAGTATGTGGCCCACAGGCCTAAAGCTATGTGAATGACAATAAGAAAAATTTAAATGTTTAGCATTTATAAAACTGACCAGGGGATTCATTACCTAAATCATCAGAATAAATCTGAAAGTCACAAAAAAATCCTGAAAAGGTGTCATTTTCCTGCCTTTAAAAATGCCATGTCATTCTGTGTGCCGTGTGATATTTTGTTTTCACTTTCTTGAAGTTTCATTGGCTTAATCTGAGCAGAAAGATCCTTAGATGTATGCAGATTCAGAACAGGGTTGAAATGATGGAACTGCATCTGAGGCAAAATTTAAAAATTTGTAATTGTAAACTATCATAAAGTCTTCCTTGGTGGCTCAGTGATTGAGAATGTACCTGACAATTCAGGAGTCATGGGTTTGATCTTTGTTTGGAAAGATCCCCTGGAAAAGGAAATGAAAACCCACTTTAGTATGCTTGTCTTGGAAATTCCAAAGAAAGAGGAGCCTGGCATGCTATAGTCCATGGAGTTGCAAAAGAGTCAGATGTGACTTAGTGACTTAACAATAACAAAACTGTTGTAAACCTATGCATCTAAGTAGGTTTTATGTCCAAGACCTTAAAAATGTGTTTTAGATAGACAGAGAAAATATTGCCTAGATATTCAAATTATACCAGAAAATTGTATTTGTACTCAGGTAATTCCCTCTGAGATAAAATCTATATACTTTAGATGTGTATGAAATATATATATATATATATACACACACACACACACTATACTATATACTATACACTATATACTACACACTATATATAAGATATATACTATATTTTATATATTATATAATTATATATTATATAATATGCAAATACAATATATAATATTTATAATATATAAATACAAATATATTTGTGATAACATATATATTATATAGCATATATTATATGTTATATTATATTTATTATATGTTTATTTTTATTTATTTTTAATATGTTATATATATTTATCTGTCTTAGACATGTGTTTTATATATATACATATATATATAATATATATATATATAGCTGACATTGAAGCATTAAAAAACAATGTCACTATGAAAGTTTGACTGACACCTCCTACTTAAAATCCCAAAGGTCAGAAGGATCATTCTATCTTACCATTAAGCCAACAGAGGATAAGATGGTTGGATGGCATCACCAACTCAATGGACTTGAGTTTGAGAAAGCTCAGGAAGTTGGTGATGTGCAGGGGAAGCTGGCAAGCTGCAGTCCATGAGGTTACAAAGAGTTGGACATGACAGACCAACTGAAATGAACTTACTATTAAAAATGCATATGACTTAATGAACTGTCTTAGTCTTAGATGTGTCACGTGAGTGTATGCTCCTCGGTTCTTTGTCTCTTCACAACAAAAATTTGGAGTGACGGACATTGAAGCCCCCTCGGCAGGTCACAGCTCTTGGGAGGACAGACCATGTTACAGCTCTTAAATAAATCAGTGTTACAGCTCAGTGTTACAGCTCTATTTATTCAGATAATAGCAGGAAAATCCATCTTCGAGGCATTAGGGCACGTAGATCCAAAGACGCGAAGAGAAGATCGCCCCATTGCGCGGGGGAGTGAGAGAGAGAGAGAGAGAGAGAGAGAGAGAGAGAGAGAGAGAAGAGGGCTTTGGCTCCTCTTTTTATGTTTTTTTGTTCCCTCTGGGCCTGTCCTATGCAAATTGGGCTTAGGCAGGAGCGTTGTTTGTTTTACCTGAGGTTCTCACTCCGGTCCTCGGACCTTTCTTTGTTCTATTTTCGCGGGCTTTCCCCTTCCATGTCTTTTAGCCACCGCCAATTTGGACTCCTTATCCCTATTCTAACTACCTAACATTCCCCCCTCAAGAGCTGGGAGGCCCAATTCTTTGGGAATAGGGGCATAGAGGTCTCTCTGGGTACTTCCTGCTGAACTGGGACGGCGAGGGGCATTGGGCCTCCCCCTCTTGCTAGTCTCAGGCCTCAGAGTCCTTATAGCGGTGTCCATCTAAGGGTGACTGAGGTTTTCCGTGGTTGGTTGTAGTTTTGTATCTTTGTTGAACTGGCGCTGCATGTCGTAGCTTGACCTGGGCAGAGACAAGACAAGTTAGACAATTGACAGTACATGGAACAATCACTAGCAGCATCAGTGTGGCATAACAAGGACTAGTAGGGGCATTAGCCAATTTTAAATTTACCTCGCCAGGATGGCTCAAGTCTCTCCTTGTTCAGAGATCAGAAGAACTATCTCCTGTCTGTTTTGCAGTATTATTTCTGCCAAGCTGTGTTGGCTCTTTAGAGCTGTCTTGAGAAATCTTACCCCAGAGACTAGATTTTGGGGTTGTTTATTAGAATAGCACTCATTTGTAGTTTTGAATAAGTATCTGAGATCTCCCAGGGACTCACAGGTGTATTGAGTGTCTTCTTCTGTTTTCTTCCATGGCTTGACTCGTGAGTAGTGAATCCAGGAGTCATGTCCTGGCACCTTGACTGCTGTGGGAGTAGAAAGTATTACAGGGTAGGGGCCCTTCCGTGTGGGCTGCAGTTGAGCCTTTGGGGACCCATCTTTCCAGACTTTAATTAGGACTTGAGTCCCTGGAGCATATAGTGGTGACTCCTTGGAGTCTTTTGGGTCTTGGCTCATACCCCACAAGCATATATCCTGTTGGAATTGCCCAATGGCCATGGTATAAGACTGGAGGGTCTGAACTTCTGGATCTAGGAAGAGGTCATTGACATAAACAAAAGGTCTCCCATATAGCATCTCATAATGACTAAGACCAACCTGTTCTTTAGGGGCAATACGGGTATGGAGGAGAGCTATTGGTAAAGCCTCCTTCCATCCTAGGGAGGTCTCTTGGGTTATCTTTTTTATTGCTGATTTTAAGAATTGGTTGGCTCTTTCTACTTTTCCTGAAGACTGCGGCCTCCAGGCACAATGGAGATAATAAGTAATGCCCAATGCTTTAGAGACTCTTTGGGTGATCTTAGAGGTAAATGATGTCTCATTGTCACTTTGTAATGACTTGGGCAGACCAAACCTTGGAATGATTTCATGGAGCAGTTTTTTCACTTCCTCCTCAGTCTTCTCAGTTCAGGTGGGAAAGCCTTCAATCCATCCTGTGAATGTATCTATCATGACTAATAGGTATTTATACCCTTGAGAAACTGGCATCTGGGTGAAGTCCATCTGCCAGTCCTCTCCTGGATAGGCCCCACGTTGTTGGACGGGCTGGGCCAGCTGCGGTCTTTGAGCTCCTTGGGGGTTGTTTAATTGGCAAGTGAGACAAGAGGAGACCACTTGTCTTATAGTTGTTTGGAAGCCTGTTCCTCTGAAAGACCTTTCTGGTAATCTTTGGAGGACCTTTTTTCCTAAATGAGTGATGGCATGTAAGGAGTTAACCAACTTCCATTGGAGGTTCCCAGGCAGAAAAAGGAGCCCCTCCTTTTGAAATCACCCCATATGATCTTGAAAGCCCTCACTCTTAGCTTTAAGAGTTTCACCTTCTGTATACGAAAGAGTTTCTGGCAAGTTAGTCTGTGGAACTAAGGTGGCCACCCCTATTAGGTCATGGTTCTGTAACGCTGCTCTCTTAGCTGCCTGATCAGCTTCTTGGCTCCCTCATGCCACTTCCATGCTCCCTTTTTGGTGTCCTTTACAGTGGGAGACTGAAACCTCAGTGGGCAGATGGACTGCCTCTAAGAGTCTAAGGATTTGATCACCATATTTGATTGGGGACCCTCGGGTGGTCAAATGGACCCTTTCTTTCCAAATAGCTGTATGTGCATGTAGCACCAGAAAGGCATACTTGGAGTTGTTCTGCCCGTAGTCCGAGTCCTCGGTCGGGAAAGAAGACTCCTCGAAACAATGCAACTTGCAATAGTGGAATTTATTACTGACTCGAGCCAGGGCCTCCCGCCCTCACCAAGGGTGTGAGGATGAAAAGGCCCCGAGCCCCAGTTCTCTCGGGTATTTATTAGGTCAAAAAGAGCACCAGGTAGTTGGCGCAAGTGGATTGGTTACACAGTGGGTAGTTGACGCAAGCGGATTGGTTACACAGTTGCAAAGCAATTTTTGTTGGCCCAACGTGGGGCTTTCAGCTTTCCCCTGATAGGTTCCTTTTTTCTTGCTAGGCATATGTTGATTGGCTAGCTCCAGGAGGCCTGATAATTATGTTACCCCAGGAAACCAGGCCTACTCCTAATCTAGGCTGCCTGTCATGGCGTTAGCTGTGACAGCCTCACAGGAGTCAGTGTAAATGGCTATTATTTTTCCTTTTCCCAGCTCTAGAGCTCGAGTCAGGGTTATGAGCTCAGCTAATTGGGCTGAAGTACCTGGTGGCAGAGGCTTAGCCTCTATGATCTCAAAATTGGAGACTACTGCATATCCGGCTCTTCTTTTTCCATCCAAAACAAAGCTGCTTCCATCAGTGTACCAGATTTCCTCAGGATTGGTCAGAGGATCTTCTGACAATCCCTCTTAGGGTTTTGTTCAGTTGTCCAAGGTTTCTAGACAGGAGTGAAAGGGGAGAGAGCCTTCGGGGGTAGGCAGGAGGGTGGCTGGGTTAAGAACCTTACAAGGGGATATAGTGAGGCCTGGATTTTCCATCAGTATTACTTGACATCTGAGGATTCTTTGCTCAGACATCCATAAATGGCCTCTCCCATTTAGGAGTTGTTTTACTTAGTGGCTGGTAAAAATAGCTCGTTTGCCCCCAAATGAAAGTTTTAAAGCAACTTCTATTATGATTGTGATAGCGGCAAGATTTCGAAGGCAGGGGGGCCAGCCTTGGGCAATTGGATCAAGTCTCTTGGATAAGTAAGCTACAGGCTGGGGCTCAGATCCCAACCTTTGAGTTAACACTCCCAAGGCTATTCCCTCTCTTTCATGGACATAAAGTTGGAATGCTTTTTTTGGATCTTGCAACCTCAAGGCAGGTGCCTGTGTTAAGGCCTGTTTAGTGTAGGCTCTGCCTTCTTTTGAGGAGTTCCCCATATTAGTGGGATTGAATCATTTCGTCCCTTTAAGCTTTTATATAAGGGCTTGGCAATTAGACCATAGTTGGGTATCCAGATTCTACAGTACCCAGTTAGCCCCAGGAAAGCTCGAAATTGTTTTTGAGTCGTGGGGGAGGACAACTGGAGGATTCCTTGTACCCGATCAGAGGACAGCCTCCTGGATCCATGTGTAACCTGAACTCCCAGATAAGTGATCTTTGTCTCGACCATCTGTGCCTTAGCACAGGAGACTTTATATCCCCTTTCTGCCAAAAAGTGTAGAACCTGAATTGCATGTTGTTGGGCATTTTCCTCATCTGGAGAGCAGATTAGTAGGTCATCTACGTATTGTAATATTTTCCCATTAGGTCCCAGGTCCAAATCTAAGAGATCCTGGCTAAGGGCCTGTCTAAACAAGTGGGGGCTATCTCTGAACCCCTGAGGTAATACTGTCCGAGTCATCTGTTGGTGTTTTTCTCCTGGGGCCTCCCACTCAAAGGCAAAAAGATATTGGGATTCTTTAGCCAGTGGTATGCAAAAAAAAAAAAAATGCATCTTTGAAATCCAAGACTGTAAACCACTTGGCAATGGGTGGGATTTTTCCCAAGATTACATAGGGATTGGGTACTGTGGGATGGAGGGGGACTACAGCTTCATTTATAATCCGGAGATCTTGAACCATTCGTCAGGTTCCATCCTTTTTCTTTACTGAGAGGATTGGTGTGTTACATGACAAACTGGTGGGGACCAATAACCCACAAGCAAGGAATTTATTTATTAAAGGCTGTAGTCCCTCTCGAGCCTCTCTTTTGAGAGGATATTGTTTCTGGCTAGGAAACCGAGTGGGATCTCGGAGGACAATGATGACCGGTTCAGCTTGGTGGGCTGGATCCCCTGGTCCCACACCTGGGGGTTAATTTTGTCCTCCCATAGTTTTTGTTCTCTCTCTATTGGAGAAGGTGTAATGGATTCCTCAGTAGTAACCAGAAGCTGTAGGGCCCTAGCTTAGTGAGTATGTCTCTTCCCAGTAAGGGAGTAGGACACTCAGGGACCACCAGAAACTGGTGGGAAAATATCTGTCCATCCCAGCAACAAAGAAGTGCTTGGGTGAATCTTCTAGTAGTTGCTTTTCCTGTAGCACCAAAAATGGTACAGGTTTGGGAGAAGAAGGCTCCGGAGTAGGAGATCAAGACAGAGTAGGTAGCCCCTGTGTCAACCAAGACATTCTCAGACCTACCTGCCACATCCAGTTGCACCCTTGGCTCCAGCCCGTGATGGTTATCTGTGACAGGCGGTCTGGCTGGAGCAGGCTGCTTCAGTCCTCTTGAATCATCATGAGGGAAGGCTTGGCACTTGACCTTGAGGCTCTTGGGTCCCGAGGGCATAGTGCCGCCCAATGTCCCAGTTGATGGCATTTGTGGCAAGCTGTTCTAGGAGACTTGTCACTGTTAGGACCCTCTTTGGCCTAATGCCCTGCCTGTCTACAGATTAAGCATTTGCCTCGTGCCTTGTCATCCAAGGGCTCGGGGTGTGCCATAGAGCTTCCCTGGAAGGCGACCAGCATTTGGGCAGGCCTTGTCTCTTTCCTTCTCTCCCTTTCATTGGCCTTGGCCTCCTTCTCCTGTTCTTTGTTATAAAAGGTATTGGTGGCTGTCTGGATCATCTCATCTAGAGAGGCAGCAGAGTCCTGCTGCTGTAGCTGTTGTAACTTAATTCTGATATCTGATGCACATTGGGACAGGAACTTGTCCTTTAAAATCACCTGTCCTTCGTAAGAGCCTAAGTCCAAATTGGTAAACTTTTGGAGGGCCTCTTTTAGCCTTTCTAGAAAGGCAATGGGGTTCTCGTTGAACTCCTGAGTTATTGCTGAGACCCAGGCATAGCTGATGACTTTTTGCTGGACTGCTTTCAGTCCTGCCTTTATACAGATTAGAAAATGATCCCTTTCCCAGATGTGCTCAGGGTCATTATAATTCCAGTTAGAATCAGAGGAGGGGACTGCAGTTTCCCCTGCTGGATATCTATAGCTTGACATGTGAAGCCCTGTTGCATGCCTCCGGGCTTCCTTTAAGACCCTAGTATGTTCAGGGTTGGATAAAGTTTGACTAAATATGACCATGATGTCCTTCCATGTCAAGTCAAAGGTCAAGGTAATATGTTGGAACGTATCTATATATTTGCCTGGGTCATCTGCATAGCTTTCCAGTTCTTGTTTGATCTTAGTTCTAAGAGGGAGAAGGGTTTATGGACGTGGGTTGGTCGGAATTCTCCTCCAGTTTCAACTAAGGGACATACTCGAGCTGGCTTTTTGTCTTTTGCAGAATAATTCTAATTGCAGGATGGTATTGTAATTTAAAGTCCCATCCTCAGGCCAGTGTTCCTTGCCCCCACTGGATACCGTGGCCACGCAGTGGCACAAAAGAATTTTAAATGACTCCTCCTCAGAGTTAGAGGATTGAACAGCTTCCAGTTATCAAGGATGCATCCCAAGGGCATTTGCCAGGAAGTGGATTGGTTATTTCCCATCTGAAAAACAGTCATGTTAGGGAGGGAAAGGAAAGGAAAAAAACTACTAGGCTTTTTGAAACTTATCCTACCCATTACTGTCGCAACCTGAGAGCCAGGCGTCCCCGGGTCAGGATGCAGATCTCCAGGCAGGCTGAGGTGTGACAGCCTCCTAGAGATCGAATCCCTGGGTAGGTCAAGGCGTGACAACCTCCTGGGACCCATGGGACTGGCGGATCCCCGAGCAGGTTGAGGCGTGACAACTTTTTGAGGACCAGATCCCTATGCATGATGACCTCCTGGGGCCCCGGGACTGGAGTTTGGGCGTCCCCAAGATCTCCAGTGTGACCAGTGCTAGGTAGGACTAAGGGGTTGGATATTATATAGTACTTCCCTCCCAAGGCCAGTTATTTTTTTGGTTATCCCTCTAGAAGATTGTAGAGGCAACATTGTGGGCCTGGATGGGGCTGAGGAAAGGAGCATGAAACAGGAAGGAATGTGGGGCAGAGCACAACCTTTGAAAGAATGACATAGCATGGGGGTATAACATAAACCAATTAAAATCAATTGGGTCCAAGATGACAAGTCAAATTTGAGCAAACCTTAATCCCCAATCTGTAAGCCAAAAGACACACCCAGAGGTGGCAGAACAGCTCTTAAGGCACTGTCAACAGAGGGAGGAGTGGGTGGTTCCCCAATGGTAGGCATGATCCTCCCACTCGCTAGCATATGAGTTAACCCCACGCTGTAAAACTTAGGCCACATTCCATGACCCGAGCCCTGTAGAATGGGTGCTTCTCTCTGAATCCTAACAAGTCCACCTCCCACTTATCGCTTTGTCTCTCACTGAATTTTTGCAATAAGACCTCAGAGCCTGGGCATCCTGGGTTTTGGTTGGGCTCACATCCCAGGAGAGAGAGCTGAAGGACAGGAGGAAAAAGCAGTGGGATAAATGTGCGAAGGAATCCCCTTCATAGCCTACTGGAAAATTTGCTAGATATCTGACGTGTGCTCAGTTTTCATTGGTCTGATTTTTGGCACAGAGAAGAGTAGGGACAGAAGAACCCCCACCGGCTTGGGTAACCGCTACTGGGGCCTAGCAGATAGTGCTTTGGGGACATATCAACGAGTAGCCTCTCCAGAGTCCATCAATTGCACCCACTGCCGCCCGCCTGTTTGCGGGGGGTTCAAGGAAATGAGAAATGAGAGATTGTAAAGGAATTAAGATTTTGTTAGGCATGTCCCTCCAGCCATAGGAGAAAGGACCCCCTACCTTAACCGGAGGTCTTCTGGAATCTGAGGCTGAGCCGCGTGGGCTTTCTGCTGAGTTCGTTTTTCATTGCCCTGGTTTCTAGCATGACGGGCCTTCCCCTGCGCTGGGTTTTCTTCACGTTTTATATGTTTTTTTTGTTCCCCCTGGGCCTGTCCTATGCAAATTGGGCTTAGGCAGGAGCGTTGTTTGTTTTACCTGAGGTTCTCACTCCGGTCCTCGGACCTTCCTTTGTTCTATTTTCGCGGGCTTTCCCCTTCCATGTCTTTTAGCCACCGCCATTTTGGACTCCTTTTCCTTATTCTAACTACCTAACAGATGCAAGAATTGAATGAGATAAAGAACCGACATCTTAGGGACTGGTTGTTTTGAAGTCAGTCTCATGACACCACAAATATATTTTGCATTCAAAACACAGCTCAAAAAGTGAAATAAGAGAAAAAGTTGTGTATGTGCATGTGTGCGAAGTCACTTTATTCATGTCAGACTCTGTTCTTTCAATGACTGAAACTTTGTCTTAGCCCTTTCTAAACTGTAAATACATACTTTTATGGAAGTATTCATTTATTGATTTTATTGATAAGGCATTGATTATAAATTCTTTAATTTATGTGTGACTTGTTTATATAATGTACATAATTTAGTACATGTCTGAAATATATATAATGTATATAAGTTCATATATGTCTATATATATGCATTTATAATGTATATATATTCAGACATGTCTGAAATAAATATATGCATATATAACATGTAGAATTTCATACATGTCTGAAATTATATATAGTGAATGCAATTTGATACATGTCTGAAATATATGTATATATATATAATGTATATAATTTCATACATATCTGAAATTCTTATATATATATATATTGTATATGAAGTGAAATGAAGTTGCTCAGTCATGTCCAACTCTTTGCAACCCCATGGACTGTAGCCTATCAGGCTCTTCCATCCATGGGATCTTCCAGGCAAGAATACTGGAGTGGGTTGCCATTTCCTTCTCCAGGAGATCTTCCTAATCCAGGGATTGAACCTGGGTCTCCCACATTGTAGACAGACACTTTACCATCTGAGCCACCATGGAAACTTGTCTCTATATTGTATATAATTTCACACATATCTGAAATATTATATATATAATTCCACACATGTGAGAAATATTATATATATAACATATATATAATAGACATATATATATAATGTATATAATTTGATACATGTCTTACATATATAATGTATATAATTTGATTCATGTCTTAAATATGTAATTTTTGCATGTCTGAAATATTATGTATTTATATAATGTATGTAATTTCAGACATGTCTGAAATATATATATGCATATATAATGTATATAATTTCAAACATGCATGAAATTATATATATGTATGTATATATATAATTTACACATAAATTAATGAATTTATCAATGTCTTATCAGTGAAATCAATAAATGAATAATTTCCATAAAAGTATGTATTTACAGCTTAGAAAAGGCTAAGGCAAAGTTTAAGGCATTGAAAGGAATAGAGTCAGACATGACTAAAGTAACAACACACTCACACACAACTCTCTTTTATTTCAATTTTTGAGCTGTTTCTTGAATACAAACTATATATATGGAATCAAGAGACTAATTTCAAAACTATCAATCCCTAAGATGTTCGTTCATTATTTCATTTAATCCTTGCATCTAAAATAATTATGACAGTTCATTAAGCCATTATGCATTTTTAATAGTAAGATAGAATGAAACAAACTTCCTTTTCAGGATCATAGTTAGATCACAGAGTTCTCTTAAAGGCAAATTGACTTCCATATCTAGACCTCAACACATGAGTTTTTGTTTTGCAATCTACATGCATGTGTGCTAAGTTGCTTCAGTCATGTTTGACTCTTTGTAACCCTATGGACTATAGTCTGCCAGTCTTCCTCTGCCCACAGGATACTCCAGGCAAGAATATTGGGCCGGGTTGCCATGCCCTCCTCCAGTAACTCTTCTTGACCCAGGGACTGAAACTGCCTCTCTTACATCTCCTGTATTTGGAAGGCAGATTTGTTACCATTAGTGCCACCTGGGAAGCCCACACAATCTCATGGTGGTCTTTAACTGCTAAATTTCAGTAGTTTATTCATATAATTGAAATAGCAATTAATGAGATTTACATGATTCACTAGAGTGGTATTTATTTTACAATTAATAAATCTAATGCAACATCATTACCCTCCAGAGTCCATAGTTTACATTAAGGTCTACTTTAAGTGATGTATATTTTATGTGTTTTGACAAATGCATTCATGATTATAGCATCATTCATAGTAGTTTCACTGCCCTAAAAAACCTCTGTGCTTCAATAAGTATTAAACTTTAAAAAAAATTTTTTTCTCTAACATTCAAATTTTCTCAAGTAGTCACAAACTTCTTATTTTTCTGTGATTCTAGTTATGAGGAGGATACTTCTTTAGGACTTATACATGCCAGACTGGGTATCTGAGAAACTGGTAATCCAGAAACATCAGTATGCAGAGACTAAAAGGAAAAAAAAAAAAAAAAAAAGAAAAGTTTATTCTTTCTATCCAAAGGACCAAGAAAAGAGGAAGCCTGACAAGACAGAAAACTTTCAGGCAATGACAACCCTACTCTAGATCAAAAATTGTAGAAAACATCCCCACACCCTCTAGCAAAGGCAAAGTATAAATTTACAGTTTCTTCCTGGAGGGTTTTACAGGCATTTCCCACCCCCTCATTCCTTCTTGTTGGGAAAGAACGAATCCAGGAATTTCCTGACTGCTGAAGCTCATTCCAAAGTGGTGTCAGTGTAGACTATGTGGGAAGCCTCGACTTTTAACTCGGCCTTACTCCACCAGTCCATCCCAAAGAAAATCAGTCCTGAATGTTCATTGGAAGGACTGATGCTGACACTGAAACTCCAAAATTTGGCCACCTGATGCGAAGAACTGACTCACTGGAAAAGACCCTGATGCTGGGAAAGATTGAAGCCGGGAGGAGAAGGGGATAACAGAGGATGAGATGGTTGGATGGCATCCCCCATTCAATCAACATGAGTTTGAATAAACTCTGGGAGTTGGTGATGGACAAGGAGGCCTGGCATACTACAGTCCATGGGGGTCACAAAGAGTTGGACAAGCCTGAGGGGCTGAGGAGAACTGAACTGACTCCACCAGTAGGGGACCCCTATCACTCCCCACTGGCTAATATCTGAGGAAACCTAGTGGAAAACTGGGCTTTTCACACCCATAAATAGTAATAAGGCTGCCATGTAATAAACCTGTCTGCCATGTCAGTGATGGTCATGTAGGTAGGGAGCAGTAGCAGGATGTCCTCCCATCACATATAGATTAGTATCAATGCGACCTAAACTTCTATCCCCACCCAGTAGTCAAAGCACCACTCATCCTCAGGGTCAATAGAAATTTATTGAGAAACCTGGACTTTAGCTCTCACCAGCCAAAATCAGTGGGAGTCTCTAACTGGGAAGTGTCAGAGGAAGACTGATAAAACACAAGATTTCTATATGATTTGTAGTTTCATAGCATAATACTCCAAATGTCAAATTTCAATCAAAATTACTCATTATAATATGAAGCAGATATATTTCCACTTGAATGACAGAAGACAAATAATAGATACCAATACAGAGACACAGAGATTATATAGATATTAGAATGATCTGATAATAATTTTAAAACAGCCACCATAAAAATGCTTTAACAAGCAATTAGAAATATGATGAAAAAATTGAAAAATAAAAATTAAGCAAGAATGTGTAGAAACCAAAATTAAATATAAAATACCATATATAATAACAAAAATGCAATACTTGGTTTAAAATCTGTACAAAGTTGGGAAGGATTACTGTGTTAATGTGTAAATTATGAAAGAAATAAAAAGACCTAAATAAATGAGGAGACATAACATTTCCATGAAAAGGAAAATATAAACACTAAATATGTTAATTCTCCTGAAAATTTATAATTATTTATAAATTGCAATATATAAATTCATACACACGAATGTGTGTGTAATATAATATTCTTATGAAAATTCAGATATAATTCTATAGATATAAACAAGATTATTCTAAACTTTATTTTAAAAAGTAAAAGTACTAGAATAGCTAAAACAACTTAGAAAAAGAAGAAAGTGAACAGAATAACACTAAGAAGCTTTTTAAGATGTTATATAACTATAGTAATTAAATTTATGAAGTACTGGCAAAGAGATAGATATATACACAGATAAATGGTCTAGAGGAGTGATTCTGGAAATAGAACAACTGACTGATTTTTTCTACAAAAATTATTTAACAGAAAGAGGATAACCTTTGAACCAAATGGTGTTTGAAACCTTGGATACTCATAAGCATTTTATAAACAGAAATGAAATTAATTAATTAACCTTTATTAAATCTCACAACTCATATAAAAATTTACTCAAAACAAATAGCAGGATTTGTATAATAGAATATGATAAAATGTTTAGACAACAAATTAGGAAAAGATCTTTGGGGTTGGAGCTTGGTGAAGATTTCTTAGACATAAATCCAGAAACATATTCTGTAAGACAAAAAATGATTAACTGAAATTAACAAAAAACCAAAATTTTGATCTACAAAAGATAGTTCAAGAGGAAAGAAACAGGTCATCAGTTCAGTCAGTCAGTTCAGTCTCTCAATTGAGTCTGACTCTTTGTGACCCCATGGACTGCAGCATGCCAGGCCTCCCTGTCCATCACCAACTCCCAGAGTTTACTCAAACTCATGTCCATTGAGTTGGTGATGCCATCCAACCATCTCATCCTCTGTCATCCCCTTCTCCCGCCTTAAATCTTTCCCAGAATCAGGGTCTTTTCCATTGAGTCAGTTCTTTGCATCAGGTAGCCAAAATTTTGGAGTTTCAACTTCAGCATCAGTGCTTCCAACGAACACCCAGGACTGATCTCCTTTAGGATGGACTGGTTGGATCTCCTTGCTGTCCAGGTGATGCTGAAGAGTCTTACCCAACACCACAGTTCAAAATAACCAATTTTTCGATGCTCAGCTTTCTTTATAGTTCAACTCTCACAACCATGCATGACTACTAGAAAGACCGTAGCTTTGGTCAGATGGACATTTGCTGGCAAAGTAATGACTCTGCTTTTTCATAGGCTGTCTAGGTTGGTCAAAACTTTCCTTCCAAAGAATCAGAGTCTTTTAATTCCATGGCTGCAATCACCATCTGCAGTGATTTTGCAGTTCAAAACAATAAAGTATGTGACTGTTTCTACAGTTTCCCCATCTATTTATCATGAAGTAATGGAATCAGATGCCATGATCTTAGTTGTCTGAATGTTGAGTTTTAAACCTACTTTTTCACTCTCCTCTTTCACTTTCACCAAGAGGCTCTTTAGTTCTTCTTCACTTTCTTCCATAAATGTGATTTCATCTGCATATCTGAGGTTATTGATATTTCTCCTGGCAATCTTGATTTCAGCTTGTGCATCTTCCAGCCCAGCATATCATGATGTACTCTGCATATAAGCTATTTAAGCAGAGTGACAATATACAGCATTGATATATTCCTTTCCTGATTTGGAACCAGTCTGCTTTTCCATGTCCAGTTAACTGTTGTTTCTTGACCTGCATACAGATTTCTCAGGAGGCAGGTCAGGTGGTCTGGTATTCCCATCTCCTTAAGAATTTTCCACAGTTTGTTTTGATCCACGCAGTCAAAGTTTTGGCATAGTCAATAAAGCAGAAGTACATGTTTTTCTGGACTTCTCTTGCTTTTTTGATGATCCAGTGGATGTTGGCAATTTGAGCTCTGGTTCCTCTGCCTTTTCTAAATCCAGCTTGAACATCTGGAAGTTCATGGTTCACATATTGTTGAAGCTGGGCTTGGAGAATTTTGAGCATTACTTTTCTAGCATGTGAGATGAGTGTAATTATGCGGTAGTTTGAGCATTCTTTGGCATTACCTTACTTTGGGATTGGAATGAAAACTGAGTTTTTCAGTCCTGTGGCCACTGCTGAGTTTTCCAAGTTTACTGGCATATTGAGTGGAACACTTTCACACCATCATCTTTTAGGATTTGAAATAGTTCAAGTGGAATTCCATCACCTTCACTGGGTTTTCCATAGTGATGCTTCCTAAAGACCACTTGACTTCACATTCCAGGATGTCTGGCTCTAGGTGAGTGATCACACCATTGTGGCTATCTGGGTCATGAAGATCTCTTTTGTATAGTTCTTCTGTATATTCTTGCCACCTCTTCTAATATCTTATTCTTTTGTTAGGTCTATACCATTTATGTCCTTTATTGTGTCTATCTTTGCATGAAATATTCCCTTGGTATCTCTAATTTTCTTGAAGAAATCTCTAGTCTTTCCAATCCTATTGTTTTTCTCTATTTCTGTCAAGAGAATAAAAACAGGTTATATACTTCAAGAAAATATTTGTAAACCATGAATCTATCAAAGACACATCAAGAATAAAGAATTTAAAAATTCTATTGCAAAATATTCAAAAAAAATTATAAGAAGAAAGTAGAAAAAATTTAGAAAGGGAATTTCCATGAAGAAAATCAGTTCAGTTCAGTCTCAGTCAGACTTTGCAACACCATGGACAGAGGCTTGCCAAGCTTCCCTGTCCATCACCAACTCCCAGAACTTGCTCAAACTCATTTTATCCAGTTGGAGATGCTATCCAATCATCTCAGCCTCTGTCCTCCCCTTCTCCCCCTGCCTTCAATCTTTCCCAGAATCAGGGTCTCTTCTATTTAGTCCGTTCTTCAAATCAAGTGGCCAAATTATTGCAGCTTCAGGTTCAGCACCAGTCCTTCCAATGAATATTCAGGTCTAATTTCCTTTAGGATTGACTGCTTTTCTTGCAGAACAAAGGACTCTCAAGAGTCTTCTCCAATATCGCAGTTCAAAAGCATCAATTCTTAGGTGCTCAGCCTTCTTTATGGTCTACCACTCCCCTCCATACATGACTACTGGAAAAACCATAGCTTTGACTAGATGAAACTTTGTTGAAAAAAAGAATGTCTCTGCTTTTAAATATGCTAAGTTTGTCATAGCTTTTCTTCCAAAGAATAAGCATCTTTTAATTTCATGGCTGCAGTCACCATGTTAACTGATTTTAAAGCCCAAGAAAATGAATTATGTCACTGCTTCCATTTGTTTCCTGTTTTCCATGAAGTGATGGATTAAATACCATGATCTTCATTTTTTGAGGGTTCAGTATTAAGCCAGCTTTTTCACTCTCCTCTTTCACTTTCTTCAAGAGTTCCTCTTCACTTTCTGCCTGGAAGGTACTGTCACCTGCTATCTGAGGTTGTTGATATTTCTGCTGGCAATCTTGATTCCAGCTTTTGCTTCATCCAGCCCAAATTAAATGAGCAGGGTGACAATATGTAACCTTGACGTACTCCTTCCCCAATTTGGAACCAGTCCCTTCCTTGTTCCATGTGCAGTTCTTCTAACTGTTGTTTCTTGACCTGCATATAGATTTCTCAGGGGACAGGTAAGGTGGTCTGTTATTCCAATCTCTCGAAAAAATTTCCATGATTTGTTGTGATCCATGCAGTCAATGTCTTTAGTGTAGCCACTGAAGCAGAGGTAGATGCTTTTCTGGAATTCTCTGACTTTTTCTATGATCCAATAGGCATTGGTTATTTGCTCTCTGATTTCTCTGCCTTCTCTAAATCCAGCTTGAACATCTGTAAGTTCTCAGTTCATGAAGCCTCACTTGGAGAATTCTGAGCATTACTTTGCTAGCAAATGAGATGACTGCAGTTGTGCAGTAGTTTGAACATTCTTTGTCATTGCCTTTCTTTGGGATTAGAATGAAAGCTGGCCTTTTCCAGTCCTGTGGCCACTGTTGAGTTTTGCAAATTTGCTGGCATATTGAGTGCAGCCCTTTCAAAGCATCATCTTTTAGGATTTGAAATAATTCAGCTGGAATTCCATCACCTCCATTATCTTTGTTCATAGTGATGCTTCCGAAGGCCCACTTAACTTCATATTCTTGCATGTCTGCCTCTAAGTGAGTGATCACACCATTGTGGTTATCTGGGTCATGATCTTTTTTGTACAATTCTTCTGAGTATTCTTTCCTCCTCTTCTTAATATATTCTACTTCTGTTAGGTCCATACCATTTCTGTCCTTTTTTGTGTCCATCTTTGCATGAAATGTTCCCTTGATACCTGTAATTTTCTTGAAGAGATCTCTAATCTTTCTATTGTTTTGCTCCATTTCTTTGCTTTGAATACTTAGGAAGGCTTTCTTATATCTCCTTCCTGTTATTTAAAACTCTGTATTCAGATGGGTATATTGTTCCTTTTCTCCTTTGCCTTTCACTTCTCTTCTTTTCTCAGCTTTCTCAAAGGCCTCCTCAGGCAACCATTTGCCTTTTTGCATTTCTTTTTCTTGGGGATGGTTTTGATCACCAGCTTCTATACATGGTCATGAACCTCTGTCCATAGTTCTTCAGGTACTGTGTCCATCAGATCTAATCCCTTGAATCTATTTGTCATTTTCACTGCAGTATCATAAGGGTTTCGATTCAGGTTATACCTTAATGACCTAGTGGTTTTCCCTACTTTCTTCAATTTAAGTCTGAATTTCAGAATAAGGAGTTAATAGCAAAGAGCATATTTATATTCATATGGAAAATAAACACACATGAAAATATATTCAAAAATTATGCAAGTTAAAGTTCAGCAGGAGATATTATTATAAACCAGTCAGAATGGCTAAAGGGAAAAAATTGGAAATACTGCCAAGGATGTAGATGAACTGAATCTGGCATATGTGACTGGTGGGAATATAAAATGAAATAGTAAATGTGGCAAGTATTTGACAGTTTCTTTAAGCAGTTATACTTACTCTAGAACCTAGTGGTTGCAATCTTGGACATTTATTCCAAAGGAAAACAATAAAAACCTATGTATACACAAAACCTGTACATGAATGTTCCTAGCATCTTTGTTTGTAAGAGCCCAAACCTGAAAACAGCTAAAATATTCCTC
The DNA here is from genome assembly GCF_033118175.1 of Dama dama. NCBI lineage: Eukaryota > Metazoa > Chordata > Mammalia > Artiodactyla > Cervidae > Dama > Dama dama. The sequence continues at coordinate 5,430,568 of NC_083681.1, forward strand.
AAAAGGTAAATTGTTAAACACAGTCATTTATCTGTATCATGGAATACTACTCAGCAATAAAAAAAGACATAAACTAAAAATACACTCAATAACTTGGCTGGATTTCAAAAGCATTATGCTGAGTGGGGAAAAAAAAAATCTCAGAAGATTATGTACTATGTATTTCTGTTTATGTAACAGTCTTGAAAAAATTAGAGAAATGCTGAACAGGTTAGGATTTGTCCATTTTAGTGATAGTAGGAAGGGCTAGGGAAGGTATTATATAAGTTAGAATATAATGAGTGAGCTATGATGAAAGACATTCTGTATCTTGATTGCTGTGATGGTTACAGGAACCTACACATGTGATTCAGTTCAGTTCAGTTCAGTCATAATCACTTCCGACTCTTTGTGACCCCATGGACTGCAGCACGCCATGCTTCCCTGTCCATCACCAACTCCTGGAGCTTACTCAAACTCATGTCCATTGAGTCAGTGATGCCATCCAACCATCTCATCTCACAGGTGATTAACTGACATCTATCTGTCTATACATCAATTTTCTGGCTTTGACATTTTGTACTATAATTATGTAAAAAATAACTATTACAAGAAAGTAGATAAAGAGTAGAGGGAACTTTTAGATGCTGCATTTGTAACTTGCTGTACATCTATCAGTGTTAGTCAGTCAGTCATGTCTGACTTTTTGTGACCCCAAGGACTGTATTCCACCAGGCTCCCAACTGTGGAATTTCCCAGGGAAGCATACTGGAGTGGGTTTCCATTTCTTTCTCCAGGGGCTCTTCCCAACCCAGGGTTTGAACTCGAGTCTGCTGCATTGCAGACAGATCATTTACTGTCTGAGCCACTAGGGAAGTCCCAAATGGTTGGTAGCCTCCAGGTGGAGGTGACCAAAGAAAGTGGTCCATACAGGGATCAAATCTGCGACCGTGGCATTATTAGCACCACACTCTAATCAACTTAGCTAACTGGCTCCTAGAAAATGATTGTTTCAAAATGAAAAGTTTTTAAAAATTTAAAACTTGTTCTAAAATTAGCAGTTAGGAAATGTTGCACAACTTCAAGAATCACAAAATATATTATCACATTAAAGTGCCCATTATGTTTAGCAAAGAAAAAAAAATTATATTAGCTTCATATTTCCCAAACTTTTGGATCAAAGAACATTTCTTCTATAACAAGGACGTGGTGACTAATATAGAAAGCCAAAGTACAAATGTAACATTTGATTAGACAAAATTTTATTTGGTTCTGGAAGTAAGTATGAGGAAACTGTACAGACATGAGAAACACTACTTTCTGTTCATTTGGTTACCAAAAACTGAATGGAGAATGGTGGAAAAGAAACATTTTAAACCATCTTTTACTTAAATTTAGAACAGATACTGGTTAAAAAGGCCTTTAGAAGGATTTTCAAGTGTAGACTTGGAAAAAAAAAAATGGCAGAAGCATGTGTGGTAGCATAGAGTATAGAATTATGCTATCCTGCTTTTAGGAAGTGAGAATTAGCAGTATTTTTGATCATGTATAGTACTTCCTGAACAAGTTGGTTTTCCACCTTGCCATTTCTGTGGTAAAATTCAATTCTTATATCCTCATTTCCACTTCCTATAAAAAAGCATAGCAGTTTTCCTCCATGGTTCTCAAAGCCATCTTCCTTACAGTGACTTCCTTTCAGACAAAAAGTCTTTGTAGTTTGAAATGTTGCATTTTCTTACATGTAAAGGAGTGTACCAGCTGCATAACTGGATATACTTTTACATAATCCATTAAAAAAATTTGGAGTCAAAATATTCCCAAATCCAGGGACAATTAAATCATTTTTTTAAGATAGCAATTGTTTGAAATTAACATACCATCATAATATTGTAAATCATAATAAAATATAAAGTCATGTATAAAAGAAAATTTTAAAAATCAATTTAATATGGATATGTAAGTAAAATAAAAATATAAAATCATAAGCGTTTACATCATAATAAAATATAATCAATAATATAGTGCAATTTTCAAGGACATTAAAAGGTTGGTATGAAGCCAAAGTCAACTCATTACTTTTAAAGAAAATATGCAGCCATTAGATATGATAGCTTAGGAAATATGCATCATTTTCAGCATTTGCTTTCAATGTTACACAGGTTATGGGTTTTGACAAATGTGTGACATGAAATTGCCACAATAGTTTCACTACCCTAAAAATCCTGTGTTCTCTGTGCATGCACCTCCCTCAGCCCCCTTATTCCTGGAAATCACCAATCATTTTGCTGTCTTCACAGATTTTACTTTTTGCAGAAGATCACAGTGTTGAAGTTATACAGTATGTAGCTTTTAGCTTCTTTCACTGATTATGGCTTGATGCCTCATTTCTTTTTAACACTGAATAATTTATCACTGTTGACATGTGCAGTTGTTTATTTAATCATTCACCTACCAAAGAACATCTCTTTTCTGAAAGTTCTGGCAATTATGCAAAAAGCTGCTATGAAGGTCTGTATGCAGGGTTTTGTGTGATCATGTTTTCTTGGCTCCCTTTTAGCTTTATTCATATCATGGACAAATAAAATCTGTTTATATTTAAGGTGTAGAACTTGATGTATTAGCATTAATATATGTAAACACTGTGAAATCATCATACAACAAGCTAATTAACAAATCCATCACACACCGTTTTGTGTATGGGATGGGGTGAGGTGGTAAGAACACCATAACATATCAACAAATATCAATACAGGGAACAATACTACTGATGATAGTCATATGCTTTACAATAGCTCTCTGGAACATGATTATCTTACATAGAAAAAACATTTTTTACATGTTTTCAATTTGTTTGGATGAATACCAAGAAGTAAGATTGTTGGAATTTATGGGAAAAATACGACTAGATTTTTAGGAACCTGGTTATCTATTTTCCAAGTTGTTGTCCTGCATTCCCACCATAAGTGAATGAGAGGCCCTGTTGCTCTACCTCTTTGTCAGTCTAAAGTGTAATCAGTTCAGTGCAGTCACTCAGTCATGTCCAACTCTTTGCAAACCCATGGACTGTAGCACACCACGTCTCCTCATCCATCACCAACTCTCAGAGTTTACTGAAACTCATGCCCACTGAGTTGGTGATGCCATCCAACCATCTCATCCTCTGTCATCCCTTTCTCTTCCCACCTTCAATCTTTCCCAGCATCAGAGTCTTTGCCAATGAGTCAGCTCTTTACATCTGGTGGCCAAAGTATTGGAGTTTCAGCTTCAACATCAGTCTTACCAATGAATATTTAGGACTGATTTCCTTTAGGATTGACTGGTTGGATCTCCTTGCATTTCAAGGGACTCTGAAGAGTCTTCTCCAACACCACAGATCAAAAGCATCAATTCTTTGCATTCAGATTTCTGTAAGAACCAACTCACACCCATGCATGACTAATGGAAAAACCATAGCTTTGACTAGATGGGCCTTGGTTGGCAAAGAGATGTCTCTGCATTTTAATATCCTGTCTAGGTTGGTCCCAACTTTCCTTCGAAAGAGTAAGCCTCTTGTAATTCCATGGCTGCAGTCACCATCTACAGTGATTTTGGAGCCCCAAAACATAAAGTTGGCCACTGTTTCCCCATCTATTTGCCATGAAGTTATGGGACCAGATGCCATCATCTTTGTTTTCTGAAAGTTGAGCTTTAAGCTAACTTTTTCACTCTCCTCTTTCACTTTCATCAAGAGGCTCTTTAGTTCTTCTTTGCTTTCTGCCATAAGGGTGGTGTCATCTGCATATCTGAGGTTATTGATATTTCTCCTGGCAATCTTGATTCTAGCTTGTGCTTCCTCCAGCCCAGCATTTCTCATGATGTACTCTGCATAAAAGTTAAATAAGCAGAGTGACAATATACAGCCTTGACGTACTCCTTTTCCTATTGGGAACAAGTCTGTTGGTCCATGTACAGTTCTAACTGTTGCTTCCTGACTTGCATATACGTTTCTCAAGAGGCAGTTCAGGGGGCCTGGTATTCCCATCACTTTAAGAATTTTCCACAGTTTATTGTGATCCACACAGTCAAAGGCTTTCACATAATCAATAAAGCAGAAACAAATATTTTTCTGGAATGCTCTTGCTTTGTAAATCATCCAGTGGATATTGGCAATTGGATCTCTGGTTGCTCTGGCTTTTCTAAAACCAGCTTGAACATCTGGAAGTTCACAGTTCACGTATTATTGAAGCCTGGCTTGGAGAATTTTGAGCATTACTTTACTAGTGTGTGAGATGAGTGCAATTGTGTGGTAGTTTGAGCATTCTTTGGCATTGCCTTTCTTTGGGATTGGAATGAAAACTGACGTTTTGCAGTCCTGTGGCACTGATAAGTTTTCCAAATTTGCTGGCATATTGAGTGCAGCACTTTCACAGAATCATCTTTTAGAATTTGAAATAGCTCAACTGGAATTTCTATCACCTCCACTAGCTTTGTTCGTAGTGATGTTTCCTAAGGCCCACTTGACTTCATATTTCAAGATGTCTGGCTCTAGGTGAGTGATCACAACATCATTATTATCTAGGTAATGAATATCTTTTTGTGTACAGTTCTTCTGTGTGTTCTTGCCACCTCTTAATATCTTCTGCTTCTGTTAGGTCCATACCATTTCTGTCCTTTATTGAGCCCATCTTTGCATGAAATGTCCCCTTGGTATATCTAATTTTCTTGAAGAGATCTCTAGTCTTTCCCATTCTGTTGTTTTCCTCTACTTCTTTGGCATTTGTTGCTGAGGAAGGCTTTCTTATCTCTTGCTTTTCTTTGAAACTCTGTCTTCAAATGGGTATATCTTTCCTTTTCTCCTTTGCTTTTGGCTTCTCTTTTCACAGCTATTCGTGAGGCCTCCTCAGACAGCCATTTTGCTTTTTTCCATTTCTTTTTCTTGAGGATGGTCTTGATCCCTGTCTCCAGTACAGTGTCATGAATCTCCATTCATAGTTTATCAGGCACTCTGTCTATCAGATCTAGTCCCTTAAATCTATTTCTCACTTCTACTGTATAATTGTAAGGGACTTGATTTAGGTCATACCTGAATGGTCTACTGGTTTTCCCTACTCCCTTCAATTTAAGTCTGAATTTGGCAGTAAGGAGTTCATAATCTGAACCACAGTCAGCTTCTGGTCTTGTTTTTACTAACCGTATAGAGCTTCTCCATCTTTGGCTGCAAAGAATATAATCGATCTGATTTCAGTGTTGACCATCTGGTGATGTCCATGAGTAGCATCTTCTCTTGTGTTGTTGGAAGAGACTGTTTGCTATGACCAGTGCATTCTCTTGACAAAACTCTATTAGCCTTTGCCCTGCTTCATTCTATACTCAGGTTTTTGGATTTTCACCATCCCAATAGATGTGGAGAGTTAGTTCATTGCTTTAATTTTCAATTCCTTAATGATACATGATGAACATCTTTTCATATGCATTCTTTATATGTATACATAGTTTTGGTTAAATGCCTCAAATTCTTTTGCCCATTTTAAGAGTTAGAATGTTGATTTTCTTATTCTTGAGTTTTAAAAGTTTTTGTATGTTTGACTATCAGTCCATTAGCAAATATACTTTTGCAGATATTTTCTGAAAGTGTCTGGCTTGTCTTCTCATTCTTTTGACTATTATTACAATTTTATAAAGATATATCTGTGTATATTTAAGCAATTGGTAGAAAAAAAAAACATATCAAACAAAAATAAACCATGTTTGGAAGATCAGGGTGAATGTTAGAGATTAAAATTATATATCTTGTTTAAGGAAATAAATATAAGCAATCTTAACCAATTAAGGTACCTAATTCTGTTTTTCAGACACTGTTATTTTTGTTTCAAGTAGGAGTAAATTTTTAAATGCATATGGTGCTGCTTACTGAGCCAGGGTCTTGGTCCCGCTTATCATTTTTCATCTAATTTGTTATGATTTTCAGGAAGCTCGAGGCAATACTGACATCTTGATTCTGAAAAGAGAGGGAAGATATTTGTCCTAAAGCTAATTCCGAAGTCTTTTCTAACACATAATTTCTTAGATTTATGAGATTAGCACCCATTATGATTTAGAAGACATCTTAGCATTTTCCTTTAGTTTCAATACTAAATTTTGACTGCATTTTTTCATATTAAAAAAGTATTATATTGCAATGACTTGTTTGTAATAATTTTGGTTAGATATACAAAAGGAAAAAAGTATGGAAACCTAAGTAATTTTTGTTGTTGTTGTTGTTCTATCAGATCCCATCACTTACTTATGTAACAGTAAAAATAAGAAGGCAGAGATAATGTCATTTTAGTTTTTTTCCTTACTTCATGTTTTAGAAAATGACTATTTCTAACCCATGTCTTTCCTACTTGTGCTTGCTAATTTTCCCTGCTCTGTCCAACACTGAACTTATCATAATATTTTCTTTCCCTCTCATTAGAATTATGTTACAATATGCATATCAGTTTCTCTGACTAGGGACATATATTTCAATCTTATTACTGTGATATTTTCCATTTCTGTAGAGTTAATATTTTCCATTTGATATATAGCATATCTTTCATATTTTGGCTAAGGTTACATTGCAAATCTAGAAGTCAAAGTATTATTATAATAGTATAGTTATATGATGTACACCAGTAAGTTTTTCTTATGTGACAATGAGGAAGCTTTGAAATGAAGAAGTGATGAATAGACATCCGAATAGTTCCTGATTATAGGAGTATACAATTTTCCTTTTCTTGTTAGTTCTACCAAATATTTGTGAAGTTTAATGGGTTCCTTGTGCTTATTTCATTTATTGTTTTTCTAGAAAAATTCAAATGAATTTTCATATTTTCATAAAATAATAAAATATTATTCTCTAAATAGACTAAATGCTACATAAGTGAAAGAAGAAATTCTACATCATTAATTTCAATTCACACAAAATTAACATGATGTCTAGGCCTTATAATGTTTTTTAGTACCCTCTGTGTTTAACAACTTAAAAAGCTTTACAATTTTAGATTAGTGATAGTGGTAGTGATATTGAAGCCGCTCAGTCGTGTCCGACTCTTTGCGACCCCGTGGACTGTAGCCCACCAGGCTCCGCCGTCCATGGGATTCTCTAGGCAAGAATACTAAAGTGGGTTGCCATTTCCTTATTCTTACACAAAACTTTTGTGGCAGACAGATGGCTAATTCAAATTATGAGAAAAACAGGCAAGTTAAAAGTTCAACCTGAAACATTTTAAGAACCACTGGAAAATAATATCAAGTGATCCTATTACGTTTGTATATTTTCTGTTAAAATATTTTCTTTAAAGTTTGTTTATAGCTCATCTACTCATTGCTTTCTTACTGTTCTGTCGCTACTTTGCTTTTGTTTTGTCCCTACTCACACACAGAGGAGGAAACAGTATGTATAGAATGATGCCATGGGCATTGTTTTGATAAGTTTCTAACGTTTTGGTAATGTTTCTAATTTTTTAACTGCTGTTCAAGTGTATTTAACATCAATATATAGGTTATTTAACCCTTATTATATAGCCAAAAAAATACAACTTTATCATGATGTACTTTTTGTAGAGAAACTACATTATGTGCATATACTCGCAATGCAAGTGGTATTTCTCTTCTGTCTAAAACTTTTCCATAATCTTCAAGTTTTCAATCATAAAACTCTGTGGTTTAAGGTAACAAAATTAATTATACATACTATTTTCCCTTTTTAGAATTGTCACTACAGAAAATTTGTTATAGTCACCATAACCAAGAATGAATACACACACATCAGAATGAAATTTTACAGCATTTTATAACTATCTCTAAATTCTTACTATAAACTTTTTTTGCACTGTGTTATTCTTTCAGTTCAGTTCAGTCACTCAGTCATGTCTGACTCTTTGTGACCCATGGACTGTAGTATGCCAGGATCCCTGTCTATTACCAACTCACAGAACTTGTTCAAACTCATATCCTTCGAGTCAGTGATGCCATCCAACCATCTCATCCTCTGTCATCCCCTTCTCCTCCAGCCTTCAATCTTTCCCAGCATTAGGGACTTTTCTAATGAGACAGTTTTTCCAATCAGGTCGCCAAAGTATTGGAGTTTCAGCTTCAGCATCAGTCCTTCCAATGAATATTCAGGATTGATTTCCTTTAGGATGGACTGGTTGGATCTCTTGCTGTCCAAGGGACTCTCAAGAGTCTTCTCCAACATCACAGTTCAAAAACATCAATTCTTGGCACTCAGGTTTCTTTAATGTCCAACTCACATCCATGCATGACTAATGCAAAAACCATAGCTTTGACTATATGGACTTTTGTAAGAAAAGAAAAGTCTCTGTATCTTATTATGTTGCCATGTTTGTAATAGCTTTCCTTCCAAGGAACAAGCACCTTTTAATTTCATGGCTGCAGTCACCATTTGAAATGCTTTTGGAGCCCAAGAAAATAGTCTGTCACTATTTCCATTGTTTCACCATCTATTTTCCATGAAGTTATGGGGCTAGATATCATGAGCCTTGGTTTTTGAATGTTGAATTTTGAGACAGTTTTTTCACTCTCCTCTTTCACTTTTAAGAGGCTCTTTAGTACCTCTTAGCTTTCTGCCTTAAGCATAGTGTCATCTGCATATATGAATTTGTTGATATATCTCCTGGCAATCTTGGTTCTAGCTTGTGTTTCATCCAGCCTGGTATTTAGCATGCTGCACTCTGCATATAAGCTAAACAAGCAGAGTGACAATATATAGTCTTGGCATACTCCTTTCCCAATTTTTAACCAGTTAATTGTTCCATGTCCAGTTCTAGCTATCCAGTGCTTCTTGACCTACATACAGATTTCTAAGGAGGCAGTTAAGGTGGTCTGGTATTCCCATCTCTTAAAGAATTTTCCACAGTTTGCTGTGATCCACAAAGTCAAAGGCTTCAGCATAGTCAATGAAGTAGAACTGGATGTTTTTCAGGAATTCTCTTATTTTCTCCATGATCTAACAAATGTTGACAATTTGATCTCTGGTTCCTCTACCTTTTCCAAATCCAGGCTGAACATATGGAAGTTCTCAGTTAATGTACTTTTGAAGCCTAGCTGGGAGAATTTTTTAGCATTACTTTGCTAGCATGTGAGATCAGTGCAGTTGTGCAGTAGTTTGACCACTCTTTGGCATTGCTTTTCTTTGGGATTTGAATGAAAACTGGCCATTTCCAGTCCTTTGGTCACTACTGAGTTTTCCAAATTTGCTGACATACTGAGTGCAGCACTTTAGCAGCAGCATCTTTTAGGATATGAAATAGCTCAGCTGGAATTCCATCACCTCCACTAGCTTTGTTTGTAGTGATGTTTCCAGAAGCCCACTTGACTTCACATTCCAAGACCTCTGGCTCTAGATGAGTGATCACACCATCACGTTTATCTGCATCATGAAGATCTTTTTTTAATAGTTCCTGTGTATTCTTGCCATCTCTTTTTAAAATCTTCTGATTCTCTTAAATCCATACTGTTTCTGTCCTTTATTGTGCCCATCTTTGCATGACATATTCCCTTGGTATCTCTAATTTTCTCGAAGAGATCTCTAGCCTTTACCATTCTATTGTTTTCCTCTATTTCTTTGTGTTGACCACCAAGGAAGTCTTTCTAATCTCTCCTTGCTATTCTTTGGAACTTTGCATTCAGATGGATGCCTCTTTCCTTTTCTCCTTTGCCTTTCACTTCTCTTTTTCTCAGGTTTTTGTAAGCCCTCCTCGGACAACGATTTTCATTCTTTGCATTTATTTTTCTTGGAGACGGTTTTGATCATAGCTTCCTGTATTTTAGGATGTCACTTTTTAAGTTGATCAAACCACACAGTACAAAGTCAAGGTACATTTAACCAGGTAACACAGTCAAAAGCAAAAGATTAAGAGTTTGGTCACTATGTCTAAGTAGAGAAAGGAGGACAATCCTTTGGCATTTGTTGTCAAAGTATTTGATTTCCTGACTTTTGAAAATATTGCTGAGAAGCATAGCAGAAAATATTCCAGTTGCCATCCAAATAGGGTTGAGATGTGCAATCTCAATTGCTTTTTAAAGGAACATCTTGTTCAGATAATGGTTATGTACTCCACATTCATCTTCATGCAGGAAGAGGTTTATCATGACTCATGTATTTTCTTGGAGAAACTTGTCAACATCTCAATTTATATTAAGCTGAGATGAATAAAAAATCACATTTGTAATACAAAGGAGTTACAGCAGTGAGCAGTGCAGAGTTTGCAATCAAAGAAGTTAACTAACATTTCCTCTAGAAAGTACAATTAGACTTTCAGTCCAATGTGCTTCCACAGGATGAATCTTTATGCTCTCAATGGGTTAAAAGTACATTTAGTTGTCTGGAAGATAGTTATGGTAATGAACTTCATGTTGTTGTTCAGTCACTCAGTCGTTTCTGGCCCTTTGCTACCACATGGACTGCAGCACTCCAGGCTTCCCTGTCTTAAAAACAACAAAATGACCTTGGTTCATTTACAAGGGAAACCATCCAACATCATAGTTATCCAAGTCTATGTCTCAACCACTAATTCTGAAGAAGATGAAGTTGAATGATTCCATGAAGACCTATAAGACTTTCTAGAACTAACACCAAAAAAAGGTGTCCTTTTTCAGCCTAGGGGACTGAAATGCAAAAGTAGGAAAATCATGGACAATATTCAGATCTTCCTTTTTGCATTAATCTTAAGGTTTAACATATCTCATCCACCAAAACAAAGAGGAAATTCTGAAGTCTAATTTCCTAGACTTCTCCTTTCCTATGTTATTCACACAATAACCACAATCACTTAGATTTGCCACTTAAAGCCTCCCTCTAGTTCTGTACTTCTTGAGTTACATTTAGCCATATATTCAGTTTGTTCATCAAGATGCACTGGTCAGTCATATTTTCAAGCCTAAATTTTAAACACAAAAGCCAAAGATATTTTACTTTTCCCATGTCTGCAATTTTTCAACTCAGTTTTCCCCCATATGTAAGGTTAATTAATTAGCATACAATGAGAATCTCTTGTGGTCAATGCATTCCCCATCCCTCTCTTCTCTCTAGCTGGAATCTAAAAGTGGACTTCTATCATATCAGGGAAAATAAAAGTGAAAGTCTCTCAGTTCAGTTCAGTTCAGTTGCTCAGTGGAGTCACACTCTTTGCGACCCCATGAATCACAGCACGCCAGGCCTCTCTACCCATCACAAACTCCCGGAGTTTACTCAAACTCATGCCCATCGAGTCGGTGATGACATCCAGCCATCTCATCCTCTGTCGTCCCCTTCTCCTCCTGCCCCCAGTCCCTCCCAGCATCAGGGTCTTTTCCAATGAGTCAACTCTTCGCATGAGGTGAACAAAGTATTGAAGTTTCAGCTTCAGCATCAGTCCTTCCAATGAACACCCAGGACTTATCTCCTTCAGGATGGACTGGTTGGATCTTCTTGCAGTCCAAGAGACTCTCAAGAGTCTTCTCCAACACCACAGTTCAAAAGCATCAATTTTTCAGCACTCAGCTTTCTTCACAGTCCAACTCTCACATCCATACATGACCACTGGAAAAACCATAGCCTTGACCAGATGGACATTTGTTGGCAAAGTAATGTCTCTGCATTTTAATGTGCTATCTACGTTGGTCATAACTTTCCTTCCAAGCAGTAAGCGTCTTTTAATTTCATGGCTGCAATCACCATCTGCAGGGATTTTGGAGCCCCCAAAAATAAAGTCTGACACTATTTCCACTGTCTCCCCATCTATTTCCCATGAGGTGATGGGACCAGATGCCATGATCTTAGTTTTCTGAATGTTGAGCTTTAAGCCAACTTTTTCACTCTCCTCTTTCACTTTCATCAAGAGGCTTTTTAGTTCCTTTTCACTTTCTGCCATAAGGGTGGTGTCATCTGCATATCTGAGGTTATTGATATTTCTCCCAGCAATCTTAATTCCAGCTTCTGCTTCTTCCAGTCCAGCGTTTCTCATGATGAATTCTGCATATAAGTTAAATAAGCAGGGTGACAATATACAGTCTTGACATACTCCTTTTCCTATTTGGAACCAGTCTGTTCCATGTCCAGTTTTAACTGCTGCTTCCTGACCTGCATACAGGTTTCTCAAGAGGCAGGTCAGGTGGTCTGGTATTCCCATCTCCTTCAGAATTTTCCATAGTTTATTCTGATCCACACAGTCGAAGGCTTTGGCATAGTCAATAAAGCAGAAATACATGTTTTTCTGGAACTCTCTTGCTTTTTTGATGATCCAGCAGATATTGGCAATTTGATCTCTGGTTCCTCTGTCTTTTCTAAAACGAGCTTGAACATCTGGAAGTTCTCGGTTCACGTATTGCTGAAGCCTGGCTTGGAGAATTTTGAGCATTACTTTAGTAGCATGTGAGATGAGTGCAATTGTGCAGTAGTTTGAGCATTCTGTCGGATTGCCTTTCTTAGGGACTGGAATGAAAATGGACCTTTTCCAGTCCTGTGGCCATTGCTGAGTTTTCCAAATTTGCTGGCATATTGAGTGCAGCACTTTCACAGCATCATATTTCAGGATTTGAAATAGCTCATCTCGAATTCCATCACATCCACTAGCTTTGTTCGTAATGATGCTTTCCAAGGCCCACTTGACTTCACATTCTAGTATGTCTGGCTCTAGGTGAGTGATCACACCATTGTGATTATCTGGGTCATGAAGATCTTTTTGTACAGTTCTTCTGTGTATTCTTGCCATCTCTTCTTAATATCTTCTGCTTCTGTTAGGTCCATACCATTTCTGTCATTTAGCAAACCCATGTTTGCATGAAATGTTCCCTTGATATCTCTAATCTTCTTGAAGAGACCTCTAGTCTTTTCCATTCTGTTGTTTTCCTCTCTTTCTTTGCATTGATCACTGAGGAAGGCTTTCTTATCTCTCCTGGCTATTCTTTGGAACTCTGCATTCAAATGGGATTATCTTTCCTTTTCTCCTTTGCTTTTAGCTTCTCTTCATTTCACAATTATTTGTAAGGCCTCCTCAGACAACCATTTTGCCTTTTTGCATTTCTTTTCCATGGGTATGGTCTTGATCCCTGTCTCCCATACAATGTCACAAACCTCTGTCCATAGTTCATCAGTCTCTCTGTCTATCAGATCTAGTCCCTTAGATCTATTTCTCACTTCCACTGTATATTCATAAGGGATTTGATTTAGGTTATACCTGAATGGTCTAGTGGTTATCCCTACTCTGTTCAGTTTAAGTCTGAATTTGGCAATAAGGAGTTCATGATCTGAGCCACAGTTAGCTCCAGGTCTTGTGTTTGCTGACTGTATAGAGCTTCTCCATCTTTGGCTGCAAAAGATGTAATCAATCTGATTTCGTTGTTGGCCATCTGGTGATGTCCATGTGTAGAGTCTTCTCTTGTGTTGTTGGAAGAGGGTGTTTGCTATGACCCATGCATTCTCTTGGCAAAACTCTATTAGCCTTTGGCCTGCTTCATTCCGTACTCCAAGGCCAAATTTGCCTGTTACTCCAGGTGTTTCTTGACTTCCTACTTTTGCATTCCAGTTCCCTATAATGAAAAGGACATCTTTTTTGGGTGTTAGTTCTAAAGGGTCTTGTAGGTCTTCATAGACCCATTCAACTTCTGCTTCTTCAGTGTTACTGGTTGGGGCATAGGCTTGGATTACCGTGATATTGAATGGTTTGCCTTGGAAATAAACAGAGCTCATTCTGTCATTTTTGAGATTGCATCCAAATACTGCATTTTGGTCTCTTTTGTTGACTATGATGGCTACTCCATTTCTCCTAAGGGATTCCTGCCCACAGTAGTAGACATAATGGTCATCTGAGTTAAATTTACCCATTCCAGTCCATTTTAGTTCACTGATTCCTAGAATGTCGACATTCACTCTTGCCATCTCCTGTTTGACCACTTCCAATTTGCCTTGATTCATGGACCTAACATTCCAGGTTCCTATGCAACATTGCTCTTTACAGCATCAGACCTTGCTTCTATCACCAGTCCCATCCACAACTGGGTATTGTTTTTGCTTTGACTCCATCCCTTCATTCTTTCTGGAGTTATTTCTCCACTGATCTCCAGTAGCATATTGGGTACCTACCGACCTGCAGAGTTTCTCTTTCAGTATCCTATCATTTTGCCTTCTCATACTGTTCATGGGGTTCTCAAGGCAAGAATACTGAAGTGGTTTGACATTCCCTTCTCCAGTGGACCACATTCTGTCAGACCTCTCCACCATGACCCGACCATCTAGGGTGGCCCCACACGACATGGCTTAGTTTCATTGAGTTAGACAAGACTGTGGTCCTGTGATCAAGTTGGCTAGTTTTCTGTGATTATGGTTTTAGTGTGTCTGCCCTCTGATGCCCTCTCGCAACACCTACCATCTTACTTAAGTTTCTCTTACCTTGGTGTGGGGTATGTCTTCACAGCTGCTCCAGCAAAGCGCAGCCGCTGCTCCTTACCTTGGAGGAGGGGTATCTTCTCATGGCCACCCCTCCTGACCTTGAACGTGGAGTAACTCCTCTCAGCCCTCCTGAACCCAAACAGCAGCCACTCCTTGGAGGTGGAGAAAGTCTCTCAGTAGTGTTTAACTCTTTGCAACCCCATAAGCTATACAGTCCTTGGAATTCTCCAGGTCAGAATCCTGGAAAAGATAACCTTTCACTTTGCCAGGGGCTCTTCCCAACCCAGGGATCAAACCCAGGTCTCCCTAATTGCAGGTGGGTTCTTTACCAGCTGAGACACAAGGGAACCCCTATCAGGAAAAAAAAAAACAAAACTCTGAAAAACTGCACATCTAAGGACATTTCTGATGTATAAGTGTGCAGAAGTGTTTTATCCTTTGCCAAGGACAATCTTACTTTGCATAAATTTGAGCCTTAGCAAAGACAAGGAACATGTTGAATGTAACTAGGAAGTTCATATGAATTTGCTTAAATTTCTATCCCACAAGAAGCCAAAAATGAAATAGTAAGAGAATCTAAATACCCTGAGATAAAAAAGAAAAGGACAACACATTTTTCCTTAATTTCTCTTTTACTTTTCCAAAATCTTGAATGGAAAACTATGAACAGTGAGACTTTACCATCTAAAAAGACTGTTATTTGAGGATATCTTTGAGAAAGATAATATCTATTTTAGAAAATAATCATTCAAAAGTTGCTGATAGTTGGAGAGAAGGGATAGAATAAAGAGGGATGGAGATATGGAATAAACTTGACTGAGCATCTTTGCTTCTTGAGCTGGAGGCTCAGCTTCCTTTGGCTATTGAAGGATAGGATAATGAGCCAAGTATCCCCCTGGGATTCTGAAAGAGGATACAAAGCCCAGAAGGAGCCTGGTCTTTATTAATGCATTATGCTTCTTTTGTGTGTTTTTTTTTTTTTCTTGAATGAATCAAGTTTGACTGAGGTCATTTTATTTGCATGCAGAGAACACCAGAGACTGTTGGACTCATTAGGAAGGCCTTTGGCTATTTTTTCACATCTTATAGGAGGCCATTAATGGTTGTTATGATCTGAGGGCTCTCTGAAATGGAAGTTAGTTGCTTCATTAAAAAAAAAAAAAAAAAAACGAATTAAATGACTCACTGAGGGAGATCAAGAAAAGGAGTTCACCTGTGAGCAGTTCTGACAGCATTAGAGTACAAAGAATAGGAGTCTTCCAAATAAAAGAAATTAAAAGGGGAAAAATTCAACTACTAACAGGTCATCTTTGTGAGATTTCTGAACCATGATATGAGGGGTTGGATGACACTTCCCAACATTCTCATAACTTTTGGCAATTTATTGCTTTCATATAGGGTCCTTTTTATAAAGTCAATAGATAATGGCATAAGCAGTGGCTTATTAGAGGATAGAGTGCTAAGTCGAGAGGAGTAGACAAAAAGGGAAATAAAAATTGTATAGCAATGGACTTCACTTGACCTCTGATTGATGCTATCATTTGGAAAAGCATCAGGCCAGCCAATTTATCAAGTATAGTAGGCCATAGACTCAACAACCTAGAATTAATTGAAATAATTAAATATATAACTTCAATATATTCTTCTAAAGATGGGATGAAAAAGACACTGTATCATAGAGCCCAATATCTGGTTTTAACATTCTGTTTGTCAGCTCACATATCATTCAGTATCTCAATTTAGTCTCATATTCCTTATGTTCAAACCCAAGTTCCTGCAGCTAATGTTCTGGGGTAAGAAGCCCCATGTGCTTTTTGCTGCTGATGTTGTTGTTCAGTCACTAAGTTATGTCCAACTCTTTGCTACCTAGAGGACTATATCACACCAGACTTCCTGTCTTTCACTATCTCCCAGAGTTTGCTCAAATTCATGTCCATTGAGTTGGTGATGCTATCTAACCATCTTATCCTCTACCACCCTCCTCTCCTTTTACCTTCAATCTTTCCTAGTTCAAGAACAAGATGACAGAGTAGAAGGATATGCACTCATCTCTCTGGTGAGAACACCAAAATCGCAACTAGCTGCTGAACAACCATCAACAGGAGAATGCTGGATTCCTCCCCCCAACAATGCCCTCCATCCAAAGGCAAAGGAGAAGCCCCAAAAAGAGGATAGGAGGGGCACAGTTACATTTAAAATCAAATCTCAGACCTACCATAGATGCTCAGAAGGGACAAACAAAACCTTGTGCCCACCAGGGCCGAGGCAAAGAAATAGTGACCTGCACAAGAGACTGAGCCAGACCTGCCTTTGAGTGACTGTCTCCTTTGGAGGCACAGGTCAGCAGTAACCTGTTGCAGTGATAGGGGCTTTGACTGAAGTAGACCTGGGAGATGCAGCATGTGGCATAAGTCCTCTTGGAAGATGTCATCATTAGAGACACCATAGAGCCACTGAGCAAGTTGAGTGATTCTATGGACACCTGCAGTCAAAGACAGAGAAGCTGTATATAATCAGCAAAAACAAAAAGGGGAGCTGTCTGTGGCTCAAATTCAGAACTAAATGGAACAAAATGGGGAAAGCCACTAGGTCATTCAGTTATGACCTATATCAAATGCCTTATGATTATACAGTGGAAGTGACAAATAGATTCAGGAGGGCTAGATCTGAGAGAGTGCCTGAAGAACTATAAACAGAGGTTCATGACATTGTACAGGGGGTGGCGATTTAAATCATTCCCCAAAAGAAGAAATGAAAAAAGTAAAGTGACTGCCTGAGGAAGCCTTGTAAATAGTTGAAAAAGAAGAGAAGTGAAAGGCAAAGAAGAAAAGGAAAGATATAAGCATATGAATACAGAGTTCCAAAGAAGAACATGGAAAAATAAGAAAGCTTTCCTGAATGAACAATGCAAAGAAATAGAGGAAAACAAAAAATGGCATAGACTAAGGATCTCTTCAAGAAAATTAGAGATACCAAAGGAATATTTCATGCAAAGATGGGCACAATAAAAGACAGAAACAGTATATCTAACAGGAGCAAAAGATATTAAGAAGAGGTGGAAAAATATGCAGAAGAACTATACAAAAATATCATAATGACCCAGATAACCACGATGGTGTGATTACTCACCTAGAGCCAGATATCCTGGAATGTGAAGTCAAGTGGATCTTAGGAAGGATCACTATGAAAAAGCCAGTGGAGGTGACAGAATTCCAGTGGAGCTATTTCAAATCCTAAAAGATGCTGCTGCTAAAGTGCTACACTCAATATGCCAGCAAATATGGAAAACTCAGCAGTGACCAAAGGGCTGGAGATGATCAGTTTTCATTTGAATCTCAAAGAGGGGCATTGCTAAAAATATTCAAACTACCACAGGATTTCACTCATTTCACATGCTAGCAAAGTGTTGCTCAAAATTCTCCAAGCCAGACTTCAACAGTACATGAACTGAGAACTTCCAGATATTCAAGCTGGATTTAGAAAAGCCAGAAAACACTAGAGATCAAATTGCCAGCATTTGTTAGATCATAGAAAAAGCCAATGAATTTGGAAAACATTTACTTCTACTTCATTGACTATGTTAAAGCCTTTGTGGGGATCACAACAAATTGAAAACTTTTTCAACAGATGGGAGTACCAGACCTTACCTGCCTCCTGAGAAACCTGTATGCAGGTCAAGAAACAACAGTTAGAACCAGACATGAAGGAACAGACAGATTCCAAGTTGGGAAAGGAGTATGTCAAGGCTGTACATTGTCACCCTGCTTATTTAACATATATGTAAAGTATACCATGTGAAATGCTGGGCTGGAAAAATGTAAGTTGGAATCAAGATTGCAGGGTGAAATATCAATAACCTCAGACATGCAGATGACACCCTAATGGCAGAAAGCAAAACAAGACTAAAGAACCTCTTAATGAAGGTGAAAGAGGAGAGTGAAAAAGCTGGCTTAAAACTCAGCATTCAGTAAACTAAGATCATAGCATCCAATCCCATCATTTCATGACAAATAGATGGGGAAACAATGGAAACAGTGACAGACTTTACTTTATTGGGCTCTAAAAGCACTGCAGATGGTGATTGTAGCCATAAAATTAAAATACACTTGTCTTTTGGAAGAAAAGCTAGGTCAAATTTGACAACATATTAAAATCAGAGACATTACTTTGCCAACAAAGTTCTGTCTAGTCAAAGCTGAGGTTTTTAGAGTAGTCATGTATGTATGTGAGAGTTGGACCATAAAGAAGGCTGAGCATCAAAGCATGATGCATTGAACTGTGGTACTGAGAAGACTCTTGAGAAGGAGATCAAACCAATCAATCCTAAAGGAAATCAATCCTAAATATTCATTAGAAGGACCTATGCTGAAGCTGAAGCTCCAATAGTTTGGCCACTTTATACAGAGTCAACTCATTAGAAAAGACCCTTATGCTGGGAAAAATTGAAGGCAGGAGAAGAGGGTGACAGAGGATGAGTTGGCTGAATGGCATCACTGACTCAATGGACTTGAGTTTGAACTAGCTCCAGGAGATGGTGAAGAACAGGGAAGCCTGGTGTGCTGCAATCTGTGGGTTCACAGAGTGACGTGACAAGTGACTGAACAACAACAACAGAAAGACACTTTAAATCAGATGGCCAAAGTATTGAAGCTTTAGCTTCAGTATCAGTCCTTCCAATGAATAGTCAGAGTTGATTTCCCTTTGGATTAACTGGTTTGATCTCCTTGTTGTCCAAGGGACTCTCAAGAGTCGTCCCCAAACCTCAAAAGCATCATTTTTTTTTTTTTTTTTTTTTTTTTTTGGTGCTCAGCCTGCTTTATGGTCCAACTCTCACATCCATACATGAATACTGGAAAAACCATAACTTTGACAATTAGTACCTTTGTTGGCAAAGTAAGATCTCTCCTGTTTAATATGCTGTCTAGGTTTGTCATAGCTTTCCTTCCAAGGAAGAAGTGTCTTAATTTCATGGTTGCAGACCATCAGCAGTGATTTGGGAACCCGAGAAAATAAATATTGTCACTGCTTCCACTTTTCCCCCTTCTATTTGCCATGAAGTGATTGGACTGGATGCCATGATCTTAGTTTTTTGAATTTTGATTTTTTTAAACCAGCTTTTTCATTCTCCTCTTTCATCTTCATCAAGAGGCTCTTGTTTGTCTTCACTTTCTGCCATTAGAATGGTGTCATCTGCATATCTGAAGTTGTTGATATTTCTCCTGGCAATCTTGATTCCAGCTTGTGATTCATCCAGCCTGATATTTTACATGATGTACTCTGCATATAAGTTAAATACACATAGTGAAAATATACAGCCTTGTCCTACTCCGTACCAATTTTGAACCACTCAGCTGTTCTATGTAAAATTTTAACTCTTATTTCTTGACCCACATATAAGTTTCTAAGCAGACAGGTAAGGTGGTCTGCTGTTTCTATCTCTCTAAGAATTTTCACAATATATTGTGATTCAAACAGTCAATGAAGATAATTAGATGTTTTTCTGAAACCCCTTGCTTTCTTTATGATCCAACAAATGTTTGCAATTCGATCTCTGTTTTTTCTGGCTTTTCCAAATCCATCTTGTACACCTGGAAGTTCTCAGTTCAAATACTGTTGAAGCCTAACTTAAAGGATTTTGAGCATAACCTCACTAACATGTGAGATGAATACAATAATGCAATAGTTTGCACAATCTTGGCATTGACCTTCTTTGGGAATGAAATTAGAACTCATCTTTTCCAGTACTTTGGCCACTGCTGAGTTTTCCAAATTTGCTCACATGTTGAATGCAACACTTTAGCATCATTATCTTTTAGCATTTCATATAGCTCAGCTGGAATTACATTATTTCTACTGTCTATTTGCAATAATGCTTCCTGAGGCCCACTTGACTTCACTCTCCAGGATGTCTAGCTACAAGTGAGTTAACCTCACCATCTTGGTTATGTAGGTCATTAATATCTTTATGTATATTTCTTCTGTATATTCTTGTCAACTCTTCTTAATCTCTTCTGCTTCTGTTAGACCCTTACTGTTTCTATGCTTTATCATGCGCTTCCTTTCATAAAATATTCCCTTGATCTCTCCAATTTTCTCAGAGATTTCTAGTCTTTCCAATCTACTGTTTTCCTCTACTTCTTTGTATTGTTCTTTGAAGAAGGCCTTCTTATCTCTCCTTGCTATTCTCTGGAACTCTACTTTCAGTTGTTTGTATCTTTCCCTTTCTCCCTTGTTTTTCACTTTTCTTTGTTCTGCAGCTATTTGTAAAGCCTCCTCAGATAACCACTTTTCCTTCTTGCATTTCTTTTTCTTGAATGTTTTTGACATTCAATGTTTTAACATTGTATAGGACAACTTCCTATACAATGTTAGGAACCTCTGTCTACAAATTTTCAGGCACTGTCTCTACCACATCTAGTCCCTTGAATTTTTTCATCATCTCCACTGTATAATCATAAGGGATTTGATTTAGATCATACCTGTATGGCCAGTGGTTTTCCCTACTTTCTTCAATTTAAGCTTGAATTTTGCAACAAGGAACTGATGATCTGGGCTACAGCCAGATACAGTTTTTGTTTTTGCCAACTATGTAGAACTTATCCACTTCAGCTACAAAGAATATAATCCATCTGATTTCAGTATTGACCATTTGGTGATGTTCATGTGTAAAGCCACCTCTTGTGTTGTTGGAAAAGAGTGTTTGCTATGACCAGTGTGTTCTCTTGAGAAACCAATAACAACAACAACAAAAACTCTGGTAGCATTTGCCCTGCTTCATTTTGTATTCCAAGACCAAATATATCTGTTACTCTAGGTATATCTTAACTTCCTACTTTTGCATTCCAATCCCCAGTAATGAAAAGGATGTCTTTATTCATGTTTGTTCCAGGAGATCTTGCAAGTCTTCATGGAATTGGTCTATTGCAGCCTCTTTGGCATCAGTGGTTTGGGCATGGACTTGGATTACTGTGACAGTGAATGGTTTGCCTTAGAGATGAACTGATATCATTATGTCATTTTAGAGATTACACGAAATTACTGCATTTTGGACTATGAGGGCTATTTCATTTCTTCTAACAGATTATTGCCCAAAGTAGTAGATAGAATGGTCATCTGAATTAAATTTGCCTATTCCCATTCCTGTCCATTTTATTTTACTTATTCCTGTGATGTTGATGTCCACTCTTTCCTTCTTTTGATCACATCCAATTTACCTTGATTCATGGAACTAATGTTCCAGGTTCCTATGCAATATCATTTTTTACAACATTGGACTTTACTTTCACCACCAGACAGACCCACAGCTGACATCATTTCTGCTTTAGCTCATCTGCTTCCTTATTTCTGGAGCTATTAGTAATCTCCTTCCGCTCCAGTAGCATATAGGACACCTTCTGACCTAGGAGGCTCATCTTCATACTGTTCATGAGGTTATTGGGGCAAGAATACTGAAATGGATAGGCACTCCTTCCTTTGGTGGACCACACTTTGTCAGAACTCTCTACTATGACCCATTCATCTTGGGTGGTCCTGCACTGCATATCTCACAGATTTATTAAGGTATGCAAGCCCTTTTGCCCAGACAAGGCAGTGACCTATGCAGGGCTTTTCTTCTGTGACATTCCTCTAAGGTCTCTTTCTCTTGTTTTATAGCTCAATATTTATTTTCTGTCCAGAATATCTCCCTTTTCAAAGTCTTAGGAATATCTCAAAGCCTTCATCTTGGTTGCCTTCAATAACCCTAGCATAAAAGACAAACACATCAATTTTCACATTGGTCACTTTCCCAAGCGGAGAGCTGAGGTCAGAAAGATGGATATATCTTTTCCTTCCAATTTTTCTGTTACATATGTTGACTTTTATTCTGACATTGATTCCCAACATAATATGAGAAAATGTTTCAGTGATGATGATGTTAACAGACTACCTTTGGTAGTTCAAAGGCTTCCTGTGGTTGTACAGAAGTAATGGCAAGATTATAATGAAACATACTGCCAGTTATAAATGGTATATATAGAATATTTTGGTCTGGTGTTATTTAAAGAATATTTCATTAGATGGGTGACAGTTCACAGGTTTAACACTGAATGTGGATGTCAGAAAGAAATATACTACACTAGCTATGCAACTTGAAAGAAGAAATACAATAAAAGTTTTAATATAAGCCTTACCTTCTTAAAACTTGGCAATTTTTATAACTCAAGGAAAAAAATTTAAAAATAAAGATGGGGCCTGTGATGCCTACTAATGTGTGCAAGGGCTTCTGCTAATTCCAGAACTATAAATGGAGTTTTTTATTGACAAAAAGGTCATGCTTCTCTGGTAGGAGCTGGAGTTTGTGCCTCATTTTTTTTTTTTTTTTTTTTCCCTATAGCTGGCTAATCTAGTTTTCTTTCACAGCTTGGGAATTGGGGAGGGAGGGAAGGAATATAGGGCAGGATGTTGTACAAGGGCCCCTGATAAAGTAAATATATCATTTATGTGCCAAACTGAGATACCTTTGAGAGTAAAAAATTCATGCTTTTCTAGGTGGACATCAAAATAATGGGTGAATCAGAACATGGTTATTAGTTTATACAGAAAATGGGAATGGGATCAGAACAGATATAATGAGAGTACACAGGAAGATTTCTTTGGGTTACAAGGCTACTTTATAGCTTACTACCCCTTAAAATTGTGAAGGGTAAATTTTCAGGCACTTTTAGAGGCTGTGAAAGAGACTGTGATGAGCATTCCAATATCCATCTCTTATACTTCAATAATAGTGGAGTTTTCAATTGAGCACATGGCAGCCCAACTAAACTCTGTATTTTTTGTTTGTTTAGTTTTTCTGCCAGCTCTCTTGCAGCTAGCTTTGGCCAGATGATTAGGTTTTATACAAAGGGAAGTTAGTGAAATTTATGTGAGCTAGTTCTGGTTGGTATACTTAAAAAGTATGAAATATACTTTCCCCTTTTCCTTGTTCTGTTCCTTCAGAATGAAATGAAAGTAAGTTGACATAAGCTGGAGCAATCATTTTCAACCATGACAAAATGAAGCTAGCCTGGATCCCGAATACCCTGATATAGCAGCTTTGGAATAATTAATCTGAAATGGCTTAGCCTCCTAACTGAGAGAGAAATAAAACTCTAGCTTGTTCAAGTCACTGATATTTGGACTTTATCCAACAGCACAGTGTGTATTCTGATTGATACAGGGTGTATTTGCTTTAGTCATCTCTCAGAGAGAGGTAGAACTCTGACTTAACTCCTTCCATTCTGTACTCACTGGACTAAGTGAGAGGTGTCAGCCAATTCCAGCTCATTAGCCAACAGAAAGCATACTTCATTAGAGGCTACTGATCATTTTCTGAATTGTACTCTAAGTTTCTAGAAAAAAACAGTAATAATAAAGAGTTTTTTGTGGCCATTTGTAATTCAAATTCAGCTAATTTAAGAACTGTTTACTCAATAACTTTCAGGTTTAGCTTATACCTCAGGGCTGAGTTTGAAGTGGGAAAACAGCAAAACTGTAGCAACTTGAATACTGTCGCCAAGAACTGAGTTCTAGCATGTCATGGGCCAGCTCCTCTAGCACTTCTCTTGCCCTCAGTCCCAAGCAAGGAAGTGATCATAGTCTTAGCTGTGACTTATCCTTGAAAAATAATGGTGGCTCTTACAAGAGAATCTTTTTAAACCTGACCATCTTTACTAAACTAACAAATGGGGAGGCTGGGAGTTTTAAAGGAAACCTCAGAATTGTAGAAAAAACACTGACCAGGAGTCAGATGACCATTGTTTCTGATTTCATTTCACATCTTACTTAACTATGTGAACTTGAACATGACAGGTTACTTAACACAAAGAATGCCTAAAAAGAAACTAGTTATCTGAAATAGTTTAAGTACTCCTGAAGATAATACATAAGAGACACATTATTTGTGAATTAGAGTGTCAACTTGAAAAACATGGAAATTAAGAAGTTAGCAGACATGGAATGCAGATTTGTATCTTTCTTACAATCAGATTTTAACAATAAATTATTCTACTTCTAAAGTGTGAAGTTTCCTGGCATAGAATGTTTCCAAAACAGAGGGCTGCATCAGAATCATCCTGGTATTCCTCTTGGAAAGTACCTATCTGGAAATAATATTAATAATAAAAACATTTAAATAACTTTTTAAAAAGAGCCTGTTGTTAGTATGTGTCTTTTAGTATGCATTGTAATTCTCTTTGCAATTTTAAGACAGTAATATGTCAATAGAGAAGAAACAAGACTCTGAATGAAGTCGAAGATACCCATGTGCCTTCTTCCCCTGAGATTGTCAAAGTAGACACACACTCAGGAAACAATGGCAAAGACAAGAAAAGTACTTGCTATCTTGAATCAAACTTGCATCTGGATAAGAAAGCAAAGCCCTGAGCAATTCAGGGAGCCCTGAACAATTGTGCTGCCTTTAGTTTTCCAGTAAAGCCTGTCTCCCTACACAGTCTTACATTATTCCCTCAACAAAACTCTCTAGATTATCAGCTTTAAGTCTTCGCATATGGTAATGTAAGCTTGAGAAAAGAGAGGCAGTGGTATAACAGGAATTTAGTATCTCTCTTATCTCTTGACAGGATATTGGAAGAGACAGTCATGGAAAATTCACAGATAAGAGGGACCAGAATAAGGATTCACATAGATATACTGCATTAGGCCTGCTCTGTGTAGCTCCCCACTTCCAATGAGTTCTGACTCCGTTCATGGTCCTCATATCTAGAGCCCATGTTTTATCTCGCTCCATTCATCTAGAACAGTTCTCTCAGAAAGCAACACTGCAGATTGCCCCTAGCAGTGTAATAATAATGAAGCCACTCCCTTTAGAATCCATTTAGTATTCACTTTAGAAGTGCTGTTGAAAGTCTGTGAAAAGAGTGAGATGTTCAGAGGGAGACCTGAGAATCTGAAAGTTGTTTCTAAAGGAGCCTTATCAGTGGATCAGCAGAATTTGAAAACTGCTCACACATACCATTCAGTTGATCTCGTTGGACAAATGAAGATGGCCAAGCCAAGACAAGCGAACCCAAGCACAATGTCTTGGCTTCTATTAACAATTTGACTAAGACAATGAGTGGGGAAACTGATAATCTCTAGTTGAAGACAGAAAACCCAAATGACACAATAGCTGTTCAGTTACATATATAAATTTATTTATAAAATATCAAAATTACTTAATGTGCTATGAAGACTTTTGGCATTCGGAAAGTAAGGAGAGTGGGTGGTAGAGTCAAGGTGATGAAGCCCTTAGGCCAAACTCTGCCCAGTCAGTCCAGATATAATCAAGCTAAGAGAAAGCATTGAGGAGTTGGATAAAGTATCATTCACAACCGATAGAAATAGAAATTGTGCTACTGACTTCCAGAAGGAGATACTTCCAAGTACTGCATTCTTAGCTTAAGAGGATAACCGATCATTCCCCAACACAGACTCAGGCAGAGAGCAAGGCATACTGGCTTCCTAATCAATATGTTATTTCCATGTATAACGCTGTCTTTGTTGAACTGGACCTTATGGAATATTTAGGTCATAGAAAGCATTTTGTTGAAAAATTTTAATCAATTTTGAAAAGATTAAGATGGTTTTCCTTCTTGTTATTATTATCATTGGGTATACATTATGTCATTCTTAATTAAATTTTAATATATGGGTCACATAATAAAATAAAATATAAATACATTTACCTAATTGATTTTAGTGGAGTGGAATATTCAGGCAAACTAGCTAGAAACTCAGAGAGTTACACTCATTTAAAAGACTGTTTTCTACAAAATCTCAAAGTTTTGTATTAGATTGTTTCATTTTATCCATTGTTTTGGTTTAACCATTTGGAATTTGTTGTAACAATTTAGGTGATTTCTGTTTCTGGAAAATTTTTTTAAGCTTAGAGGGAGGTTGAGATCTATTTTTATTTTTAAGCATTAGTATTTAAGCAATCATGAGGGAAAAAAAATATCACCTGGATATGTAAAATTTGTTAGCATTTTCTGAGATGGTTAAGCCAGATATAAAATAGTAAACTAGGAAATCAATGAATAAATAAATGAATACTCCTAAGTTTGGGAGAAGGCACCAGCATAAATATATGCCTTAATATAATATGATATCAGTGTAACTTGATACATCAAAGAAAGCAAAAAAGAGGAAATTACTTCTTACATTAGAACAAGATCAAAAGAAATAGGATTAAATTGGAACATGAATGTGAAATTCTGGCTCTTTTGAAGAAAAAGAAAATTTCATCTCAGGAATGGTTGATGTACCATACTTCATTCTACCCTGAATATCATGTAAAACATTATAACAAGTATCTGAACAGGTAGCTGATAATAAATCCACAGCTGCAATAATTTTGTCTCTAATACTAGTCTCTACGTAAAGAAATCAGCGTTTCTTGCAGGTTGTCTACTTCCATGTTTGAGGTAGGGAAAATAAGTATCACCCAGGAAAATCCTTACATTTAAAAAATATTTTCTATCAAAGACATTTTAGAGGTAGTTAGCAAAACTATTTAAAAGAAAAAAAAAATATATATATATATATGTATATTAGGTCGCTAATTGTCAGAATGTGTTATCATTAACACACACACACAAGCACAAATAGTCAATAGTAATAATTGCAGTTATTCAAATGTAAACCTTCAAGGTATGCAAATGTCTAAAAGTCTATGGAAGTTTTCAAAGCAGATAGATGTAAAGTTTATATATTTATATAAACGTATAAAGTTAATCATTTATGTCATTATAGTTCAAAAATATTTGTTTAATTCTTTAAGTTATAGTCAGTTCATTATTTATTTTGAAAAATGCATTTTTATAACTGGTTTATATAAATTAGAATCTAAATCAGGCATACTCTTTGTATCTGGCTATATCTAAATTTTTTATAAATTCTTCTTTGATTTAGAACAACCCTTCTCCTTTTAAACCACCCATTTTACATGTATAAATGGATATTGAACTT
Source organism: Dama dama (assembly GCF_033118175.1). Classification (NCBI taxonomy): domain Eukaryota; kingdom Metazoa; phylum Chordata; class Mammalia; order Artiodactyla; family Cervidae; genus Dama; species Dama dama. Next base: position 5,457,923 of record NC_083681.1, read on the forward strand.
TGTATAAAGCTTTTTCCACATTTATTGAATTGATCATATAATGTGTATTAATTTATTAACGTGATGTATCACATAAATTCATTTGTAGATATTGACAAATTCTTCCATTGCTGGGATAAATCTTACTTGCTTAAGGCATATGATTCTTTTAATGTATTGTTAGATTTGGTTTGGTAGTAATTTGTTGAGGATTTTGCATCTATGTTCTTCAAATATATTGGCCTGTTATTTTATTTTTTTATGATATCTTTGTTTGGTTTTGGTATCAGGGTAATGCTGACATAGTTGAATGCATTTGGAAGTGTTCATTATTCAACAATATTTTGGAATAGCTTGAGAAGAATAGATGTTAATTTCTCTCTAATTGTTTAATAGAATTCAACTGTGAAGCCATCTGGTCCTAGATTTCTGTTTTTTGGAAGTTTTTAAATTACTGATTCAATACCATTACTGGTAACTGTTTTTTTTTTTTTTTTTCATATTTTCTATTTCTCTCTGATTCACTCTTGGGAAAGTGAACATTTCTAAACACTTTTCCATTTATTTTTGGTTGTCAAATTATTGGCATATAGCTGTTCATAAGAGTCTTAAATCAACTTCTGTGATGTTAGATGAAACTTCTTTGTGATTTTTGAATTATTTTTCTTGCAATCAATTTCTAGTCTTATAACATTATAGTTGGGAAAGTGCTTGATCTGATTTAAACCGTAAATTTGGCATGGCTTGTTTTGCAGCCTAACATGTGATTTATCATGGAGGATGATCTATGTGCACATTATAAAACTATGCATTCTGGTGCTTTTGCATGGAGTATCCTATGTATATCTATTAACTTCATCTGGTTTAATGTACATTTTGATTTTATTTTTTTTAACTGAATTTGTGTATTGTTGATCTATTGATGAAAGTAGATTGTTAAATTCCACTAATATTATTGCATTACTGTTAGTTTCTTCCTTTATGTCTATTAATATTTGTTTTATGTATTTTATGCTCCTTTGAGCATATACATTTATATTAGTTCTATCATCTTCTTGAACTGATCCCTTTATCACTGTATAATGCCCTTCTTTATCTCTTGTAACAGTATTTTTTTAATGTCTATTTTCTTTGGGATAAGTATTGCTAGTCCAGCTTTCTCGTGATTTCAATCTGCATAAAATATCATTTTTGATCCTTTTTCTCTCAGTTTGCCTTTGTTTTTAGATCTGAAGTGAGTCTCTTGTAGGCAGTGAATATACAGATGTTTTTATATCCATTGAGTCACTTTGTATTTTTCAATTGGATCATTTGGTCTCTCTACATTTGACATAATTATTGATAGTCATCCTTTTATTGTTATTTTGATAATTGTTTGGGAGTTGTTTTCCTAGCTATTTTTTGTTCTTCGTTTTCTTATCTTGTGATTTGATGAATCTTTTGGGTTATGTTTAGATTTCTTTTTCATTTTTGTGTGGGTATCTATTTTAGATTATTGGTATATAATATATACCACATATATAGATTTTTGTTTGTTTGCTCGTTTGTTTGTTTTTTTAAGTTGCTCTTCTCTTACTTTATAACACATTTTAGCAGTCCTGCATTTATACTCTCCTCCACTCATGATTACTGTTTTTGGTAACATATTTTACATTTAATTGTTTTGTGTATCACTTAATTTCTTACTCTGGGTATCAGTGATTTAGCTACTTTTGGCCTAATAGCTTTTTGTGAATGATTTTCTACTTTTACTATATGTTTACCTTTATCAGTACAGGATAAATGGTCTGGGGTGTCCCAAAACTTGTGTTATTCTGCTAGTTGTCAGGGCCAAGGCCCAACTCATCCCAAGGCAGGATCTGGCCTGCTAAATGTCAGGCTGAGTCAGCAGCCTGCAGGCTTGTGGTTTTCTTGAGTCTGTTGTTTGCCCCTGTTGGGTGAAGGTCATCTCGAAGCTACAGCAGGTTCCCTGGGGAGGGGCAGGACCTAGAACTCACAAGATTCTGAGACTGGTGCCTGCTCAATCGTGGCTGGAACTGGGTCCTGAGCCCTCTGGTAAGCAGAGGCAACTGTTGACTCTGGGGTCTTAAGTTATCCTGCTTAATGATGCAGTGGTGCTGTATCCTTGTTCAGTTAAATTTGTATGCTGAGACATCCTAGCACTGGCACCTACAGGCTGTTGGGTGGGGCCAGACCTTGGTGTTAATAAGCTAGAGGGAGGATTACACAATGGCACCTGCTAGCTCCAGTGTTCACTTGGTAGAAGGTGCTACCAGAAATAATGTCCAACAATGTCTAATTCTCACAGTGAGCTGCAGTTGACTCTTATTTTTCCAGATGACTCTCGGAGATCAAGAGGTAGGTCTGATATGGGTTTCTCTCAGATTACTCTTTCTGCTCTGGTTCCCAAAGCATGGGAGATTTTGTGTGCATCCTTTAAGTGAAATCTCTCTTTCCCTGGGCCCACTGGGACACTCAAAAGTAAGCCTGTTTGCCCTCAAAGGCAAACACTCTGGCAGCTCATCTTCCGAACGCAGGACCCCTAACCGACCCCAACCTGGGGCTCACATTTCTATCTCTTTTTGGAGAAGCTCTGCAGTGTAATTTTTCTCCTTTGTGTGGGTCACTTCCCTGGATATATAGGACTTCTGCAAGTGTATCCCTCCTACCCATTTTAAGGTAGCTTCTTTATATCACAATTTCTAGATATTTTTGGTAGGTTCTGTTCCTTTTCATGAATGGTTATTTTGCAGATAATTGTGATTTGGGTGTGCCCATGAGAAAAAGTGATCTCAGGGTCTTACTCCCTGCCATCATATCTTACCTCTCCACACTGAGTCTCTAGTAAATTTAAAGGCCTTATGGAGAAGAACCAAGGCATGAAAGCTTACTGTCAGCCAGCACCTATAATATTCTATTTGAATGTTTATACTTGTTTTAAAGTCTACATTTTCTGATATAAGAATTGCTTTGTTTTAATTTCCATTTGGATGGAATCCTTTTTCTATTCTCTCACTAACAATCTCTCTGTTTCTCTTGATCTTAAGTGAGTCTTTTGTGGGCAGAATGGAGATTTTTTTTTTTTTTTTGCTTTGCTTTTTGTTTTTTCCTTGTCAATCACCTGTGGTTTTTGTTTGGAGCATTAATTCCATTGACATTTAAAACAGTTTTTAATAGATATGCACTTATTGACATTTTACTACTTGTTTTCTGATTATTTATGTAACTCTTCTCTGTATTTTTCTTCTTATTTTAATCTATTTCTTTGTGGTTTATTTTCTTTAATATTTTGTTTATATTACTATATCAATTTTTGTGTATATATTATAGCTTTTTGATTTGTGGTTACATTGGAGTTCATAAATGTTCATTTGTAACTATACTTGTTTTAAACTAGGAGTCATTTTATTTTATTCTTCAGGTTCAGAAAGTTTTCTGCCATAATTTTGTCAAGCATATTTTCAACATTCTTTTCTCTCTCAGAACTCTATAATATGTATTAGTATGTTTGATGTTATCCCAGTGGTTCCATAAGCTATTATCTTTCTAAAAAAAATATTTCTTTTTGTTATTTTTATTAAGTGTTTGCCACTATTTTATCTTCCAGGTCTCTTATGTGTACATGTGTATTATTAAGGCTGTTATTTTCTTCTGTTTTATATTTTTTGTTTTAGTTATTGTGTTATTCAGCTCTGAATGCATCTATTTTATACTTTCTAGTTCTGTCTTTAAACCCTGTGTTTATCTATCCTTCTCTCTAATTCACTTAGAGGTCTTACTATTATTATTAACTCTCCACTAGGCAAATTCTCTCTATTTCCTTAGGGTTTTTTCTTGTTCTTTCTTTTAAAACATGTTTCTCTGTCTTCTCATTTTGTTTAACTTTCCTATCTCTATGAAATTAAGTGAATAGCAACTCCTGCTAGTCTTGAAGTTTTGCCCTGGAGTGTCCTGAGGTGATCTGTATGTGCCTTATGGCTTGATGTGAGAGCTGAGTCTTTTAATTTATTTATTTTTTTTCATTTATTTTTATTAGTTAGAGACTACTTACTTTACAATATTGTAGTGGTTTTTGCCATACATTGACATGAATCAGCCATGTATTTACATGTGTTTCCCCATCCTGAACCCCCATCCCATCCCTCTGGGTCATCCCAGTGCACCAGCCCTGAGCACTTGTCTCATGCATCCAACCTGAACTGGCGATCTCTTTCACACTTGATAATATACATGTTTTGATGCTATTCTCTCAGTTCATTCTTCCCTCGCCTTCTCCCATAGAGTCCAAAAGTCTGTTCTATACATCTGTGTCTCTTTTTCTGCCTTGCATATAGGGTTATCATTACCATCTTTCTAAATTACATGTATTTGCGTTAGTATACTGTATCAGTGTTTATCTTTCTGGCTTACTTCACTCTGTATAATGGCTTCCAGTTTAATCCATCTCATTAGAACTGATTCAAATGTATTATTTTTAATGGCTGAGTAATATTCCATTGTGTATATGTACCACATCTTTCTTATCCATTCATCTGCTGATGGGCATCTAGGTTGCTTCCATGCCCTGGCTATTATAAACAATGCTGTGATGAACATTGGGGTGCACGTGTCTCTTTCAGTGTTGGTTTCCTCAGTGTGTATGCCCAGGAGTGGGATTACTGGGTCATATGGCAGTTCTATTTCCAGTTTCAGAAGTCTATTTCCAGATTTTCAGAAATCTCCACACTGTTCTCCATAGTGGCTGTACTAGTTTGCATTCCCACCAACATTGTAAGAGGGTTCCCTCTTCTCCACACCGTCTCCAGCATTTATTGCTTGTAGACTTTTGGATAGCAGCCATTCTGACTGGAGTGTACCTCACTGTAGTTTTGATTTGCATTTCTCTTATAGTGAGTGGTGTTGAGCATCTTTTCATGTGTTTGTTAGCCATCTGTATCTCTTCTTCGGAGAAATCTCTGTTTAAGTCTTTGGCCCATTTTTTGTTTGGGTCATTTATTTCTCTGGAATTGAGCTGCAGGAGTTGCTTGTATATTTTTGAGATTAATCCTTTGTCTGTTGCTTTGTTTGCTATTATTTTCTCCCATTCTGAAGGCTGTCTTTTCACCTTGCTTATAGTTTCTTTTGTTGTGCAAAAGCTTTTACGTTTAATTAGGTCTCACTTATTTATTTTTGCTTTTATTTCCAATATTCTGGGAGTGGGTCATAGAGGATCTTGCTGTGATTTGCGTTGGAGAGTGTTTTGCCTATGTTCTCCTCTAGAAGTGTTATAGTTTTTGGTCTTACATTTAGATCTTTGCTCCATTTTGAGTTTATTTTTGTGTATGGTGTTAGAAAGTGTTCTAGTTTCATTCTTTTACAAGTGGTTGACCAGTTTTCCCAGCATCACTTGTTAAAGAGGTTGTCTTTTTTCCATTGTATATTCTTGCCTCCTTTGTCAAAGATAAGGTGTCCATAGGTATGTGAATTTATCTCTGGGCTTTCTATTTTGTTCCATTGGTCTATATTTCTGTCTTTGTGCCGGTACCATACTGTCTTGATGACTGTGGCTTTGTAGTAAAGCCTGAAGTCAGGCAGGTTGATTCTTCCAGTTCCATTCTTCTTTCTCAAGATCTCTTTGGCTATTCAAGGTTTTTTGTATTTCCATACAAATTATGAAATCATTTGTTCTAGTTCTGTGACAAATACTGTTGGTAGCTTGATAGGGTTTTTATTGAATCTATAGATTGCTTCGGGTCGTATACACAGTTTCACCATACTGATTCTTCCGATCCATGAACACGGTGTATTTCTCCATCTATTTTTGTCCTCTTTGCTTTCTTTCATCAGTGTTTTATAGTTTTCTATGTATAGGTCTTTTGTTTCTTTAGGTAGGTATACTCCTAAGTATTTTATTCTTTTTGTTGCAATGGTGAATGGTATTGTTTCCTTAATTTCTCTTTCTGTTTTCTCAATATCCACAAATTAATCAATGCAATACACCACATTAACAAATTGAAAGATAAAAACCATATGATTATCTCAATAGATGCATTAAAAGCCTTTGACAAAATTCAACATCCATTTATGATAAAAACTCTCCAGAAAGCAGGAATAGAAGGAACATACCTCAATATAATAAAAGCTATATATGACAACCCCACAGCAAACATTATCCTCAATGGTGAAAAATTGAAAGCATTTCCCCTAAAGTCAGGAACAAGACAAGGGTGCCCACTCTCACCACTACTGTTCAACATAGTTTTGGAAGTTTTGACCACAGCAATCAGAGCAGAAAAAGAAAAAAAAAAAAAAAAAAGAATCCAGGTAGGAAAATAAGTAAAAATCTCACTGTTTGCAGATGACATGATCCTCTACATAGAAAACCCTTAAGACTTTACCAGAAAATTACTACAGTTAATCAACGGATATAATAAAGTTGCAGGATATAAAATTAACATGCAGAAATCCCTTGCATTACTATACATTAATAATGAGAAAACAGAGCTGAGTCTAAAGTGAGCATGGCCTGCATCTTTCCCTGTGGTGTACTTGCAGCTATTGCCTTGGTTGATAGAGGGCAAGGTTTGGAGAGACTGTAGACAGAGCCAGTGCTAGTGAGGGCTTATCTTATGCTCTTTGGCTTATTGGGCATAGAGATTGGTCCCAAGGTGCTAGAACAGGATCTATGAAAGAGTTGGTTTTTTTGAGTGTAGTATGGTAATGTCTGCCTCAATTCAGGTCATGGCCAGGTCTGTGGTCTTGAGGCTGCACTTCTTAGTTTGTCTATTTCCCTTGAATACACAGCTTGTGTGTATGTGTGTGTTAGTTGCTCAGTTATGTCTGGTTCTTTGCTACTCCATGTACACACCTTGGGTAGAGGTTATATTAGGCCCAGAGATTTGGATCCATATAACTGAACTAGATCTGCCATTTTCCACATGAGGACATGAACATGTGTGTCTGCAATGGTAAGCTCTTTCCTGTAGCTGCTTCCACTCCCTCCCAAGTTTGTGCATGGACCTGTAAGTCAGTAATGGCACCCTCTGCCTGAAGCTAGTTTTGCTTCCTCCAGTGTATGCACTAATGCATGTGCTGGCAATGGCTGCCTCTGCTCTGGTCAGAAACAGAGCTGGGGCAGGAGTTGGCTCTGTTCCCTCCAAGTTCCCACACTGTCACTGGCAATGGTAGACACAAAACTAGCAGAGAGCAGTGCCTGAGCAGGAGGGTCTGGAGCAGAAGCTGTTGCACTCTAGAGTATGTCCTGGGGTGGTGGTAGAAAGTTAGGCAGAGCACAAGGTGGTTTTCAGCCTGCTGTTTCTACACTGGGATGAGGAAAAGCAAGTCTGTGAATGCACTTTAAGAGCAGTGTCTTGGTTATTTACAACTCTCCAGTAAGCCCCACTGGACTTCAAATCAGCTAAGGGTGTTTGTCTTCCCAGTTTCAGACTGCAGGACTGAGATGCCTAAGACATGGCTCAAATCCTTCACTACCCAGAGAGGATCCCTCAAGGCTGTGATACTTCTCTCTTATTCACAGTCACTTGCATGGACTGAGGTCAACTACATGATTTTCCCTCCCCTCCTACCAGACTCCATGTGTTATGTCTATATAGCCATTGTTGTAGAAGAGCTGTTCAGCTTCAGGTCATTTTCAGTGACAGCTGTGTCAACAAAATTTAATAAATAATCAAAGAAAGACAAGGAAATTTTTATTCAAGCCAACGTGAGAAATATAACTGGTAAAACAGTCTTTAAGAAAGCTCTGAGCACAGTTTTACCTATTAGAGAACAAGGCATAGTTATGTAAGTTTTCAAGACAAAGAGTTATATACAAAAGTAAAGTATTGACAGGTTACATAATCTAGCAAGTTAAGTAGTGAGTTGTCATAATTCCTACAAGATTTAGTAAGAAATTTTAACCTTACTGACAGTGAGAGGAAATTGCTTTTTTTTTTTTTTTGTGAATAGGTATTTGTGTGTCTTCTAAGGAATTCAATTTATATATATATATATATATATATATATATATATATATGTGTGTGTGTGTGTGTATATATATATATATAATGAATATTCACAAGCACATTAAAGATGATGGAGTAGCAGTTCAAATGGGCAGAGAGACTTTTTTTTTTTTTTTTTTTCGTCATACATCATTGCATGCAAAACTTCTCTCACCAAGGATCTAAACCACTTTGCCTTCAGTGGAAACCCGAGTCTTCAGTAATTCATATGTATCATTCCTAGGACCACCAGGGAAGTGGGTAGAGAGATAATTTTATGTTTAAAAATTTTCTTGTCCTGCTTTAAATATAACTCTGTTTCATTGGTTGATTTATATGTAGTTGTTCAGTTCAGTTCAGTGGTTCAGTTATGTTTGACTCATTGTGACTCTACGAACTGCAGCACATCAGGCTTCCCTGTCCATCACAAACTTAAAGAGCTTACTCAAACTCATGTCCTTTGAATCTGTGATGCCATCCAACCATCTCATCCTCTGCTGCCCCCTTCTTCTCCTGCCTTCAATCTTTCCCAGCACCAAGGTTTTTTCAAATGAGTCAGTTCTGAATATCAGATGGCCAAAGTATTAGAGCTTCAGCTTCAGCATCAGTCCTAATGAATATTTAGGACTGATTTCCTTTAGGATTGACTTCTTGTATTTCCTTACACCCCACAGGACTCTCAAGAGTCTTCTCCAAAACCACAGTTAAAAAGCATCAATTCTTCAGTGCTCAGCTATCTTTATGGTCCAACTCTCACATCCATAAAGGACTATTAGAAAAAACATAGCTTTGACAAGATGGACTTTTGTTGGCAAAATAATGTCTCTGTTTTTTAATATGCTGTCTAGGTTGGTCATAGCTTTTCATTCAAGGAGAAAGTGTACTTTGATTTCACGGCTGCAGCCACAATCTGAAGTGATTTTGGAGTCCATGAAAATAAAATCTGTCATTGTTTCGATTCTTTCCCCTTCTATTTGTCATGAAGTGATGGGGCCAGATGCCATGATCCTAGTTTTTTGAGTGTTGAGTTTTAAGCCAGCTTTTTCACTCTCCTCTTTCACCTTCATCAATAGGCACTTTAGATCCTCTTCACTTTCTGTCATAAGGGTGGTGTCATCTGCATATCTGAGGTAGTTGATATTTCTCCCTGCAATCTTGATTCCAGCTTGTGTTTCATCCAGCCTGGCATTTTGCATGATGTACTCTGCATTTATGTTAAATAAGCAGGGTGATAATATACAGCCTTAACATACTCTTTTCCCAATTTGGAGGCAGTGCATTGTTCTATGTCTGGTTCTAACTGCTGCTTCTCGAATTGCATCCAGATTTCTCAGGAGGCAGGTAAGGTGGACTGGTATTCCCACATCTTTAAGAATTTTCCACAATTTGTGTCATTCCACAGGTCAAAGGATTTGGCACAGTTAATAACACAGAAGTAGATGTATTTCTGGAATTCTATTCTTGATTTTTCTATGATCCAGTGGATGTTGGCAATTTGATCTCTGGTTCCTCTGCCTTTTCTAAATTCAGCTTGAACATCTGTAAGTTCTCGGTTCATGTACTTTTGACGCCTAGCTTGAAAAATTCTGAGCATCACTTTGCTGTGTGAAATGAGTCCAATTGTACAATAGTTTGAACATCCTTTGGCATTAACCTTCTTTGGGATAGGAATGAAAACTGACGTTTCTCAGTCCTGTGGCCACTGTTGAGTTTTTCAAATTTGCTGACATATTGAGTGCAGCATTTTAACAGCATCATCTTTTACGATTTGAAATAGGTCAACTGGAATTCCATCACCTCCAATAGCTTTTTCATAGTGATGCTTCTTAAGGCCCACTGATTTCACAGTCCTGGATGCCTAACTCTAGGTTAGTGATTAATAACCACTATCATGGTTATCTGCATCATTAAGATATTTTTTGTATAGTTCTTTTGGGTATTCTTGCACCTCTTCTTAATATCTTCTGCTCCTTTAGGTCCATACCATTTCTGTCCCTAATTGTGCCCATCTTGGCACAAAATATGCCCTTGGTATCTCTAATTTTCCTGAAGAGTGTTCTGCTGCTGCTGCTGCTGCTGCTAAGTTGCTTCAGTTGTGTCCGACTCTGTGCAACCCATAGATAGCAGCCCACCAGGCTCCCCCATTCCTGGGATTCTCCAGGAAAGAACACTGGAATGGGTTTTCATTTCCTTCTCCAATGCATGAAAGTGAAAAGTGAAAGTGAAGTCGTTCAGTCATGTCTGACTCAGCAACCCCATGGACTGCAGCCTACCAGGCTCCTCTGTCCATGGAATTTTCCAGGCAAGAATACTGGAGGGGGGTGTCATTGCGTTCTCAGAAGAGATCTCTAGTCTTACCCATTCTATTGTTTTCCTCTATTTCTTTGCATTGATCGCTGAGGAAGGCTTTCTTATCTCTCCTTGCTATTCTTTGGAACTCTGCATTCAAATGGATATATCTTTCCTTTTCTCCTTTGTCTTTAGCTTCTCTTCTTCTCTCAGCTATTTGTAAGGCCTCCTCAGACATCCATTTTGCTTCTTGTATTTCTTTTCTTGGGGATGGTCTTGATCACTGTTTCCTGTACAATGTCCTGATTCTCCATCCATAGTTCTTCAGACACTCTGTCTATCAGATCTAATCCCTTTAATCTATTTCTCACTTCCACTGTATAGTCACAGGTGATTTGATTTAGGTCATACCTGAATGGTCTAGTGGTTTTCCCTACTTTCTTCAATTTAAGTCTGAATTTTGCAATGAGGAATTCATGATCTGAGCCACAGTCAACTTTCAGTCTTCTTTTTGCTGACTGTATAGAGCTTCTCCATCTTCAGCTGTGAAGAATATAATCAATATGATTTTTATATCGGCCATCTGGTGATGTCCATGTGTAGAGTCATCTCTTCTGTTATTCGAAGAGTGTGTTTGCTATGACCAGTCCATTCTCTTTGCAAAACTATGTTAGCCTTTTCCCTATTTCATTTGGTCTCCATCACCAAACTTGCCTGTTTCTCCTGGTATCTCCTGACTTCCTACTTTGCATTCCAGTCCCTAGCCATTCCATTCTCCAGGGGATCTATTTGCAGTTGTAATTTTGATGTATTCATGAAAGGAGATTAGCTAACTGCTCTCCTATTACTCAATCTTGATTCCACCTCTCTGTGAATTCTTCCTAGTATGAGTTTCCCCTCATGCATTAGGTCTAATTTGGCTATCTTAAAATAGAATTCATATGGGAAAAAGAAGATAAAAGTTTAATTAATTTCTCTTTAATTATCAAATTTCAGAATAATTAACAACTATCCTAGCAATTTTAACTTTCAATGAGGAGCTTTGTTTCTACTACTCCAGAGAGGCTCGAGAGGAGGTAGCATATATGACTGATTTGCATTTTTGTATGGCTGAAACCAACACAACATTGTAAAGCAATCATCCTCCAGTTAAAGCATACTGTTTGTTTTTAAATACATTGTATGCTTTTTGATCATTTAAAGACATCATTTCTGAAACAAAAATTGGTCAGTGGGAGTTGGCTCCCTATACCTTTAAAATGACTTCGTGAGAGATTCCTTGTTGTCTTGTTGACATCCTACCTTCATTTTGTACATTTTCTGCCCATGACCTGGAATCAGCTTTTTCTCCAAGGTTTCTTCATCCCTTTTACTAAAAAAAGAAAATAATAATATTCAGAAATTATATCTGGACACCAGCAGTTATCATTGATACTAGACTGTCATGGCTTCTAGGCCTTTTGCACAAAGCAAGGAAATATATATTTTATTAAAACTGAAGATCTCATGTATGTATTAACTGTCTTCTTCCTACTAGAATGTAAGTTTTATGAAGACAAGATTCTATAATTGATGCTATTGTTACTGAAACAGTGTAGAATATTTGGTAGGTAAGGTCACAATACATATTTTTAAGTGAATTAAGATTAATAGACCCTAAGATGCTATTGAGTTGTCCTAGCACCAATTAAATTTATGAGACTAAGATAGTACAGAACTTGTATTTTACACAAAAACTGTTACTATATTTCTTCATGAAGCAGTGCAGCAATTATCACGTGTATTATCTGCCCCACTTTGTATGTATTGCAATTTCATAAAAACTATGAATCACTCATATGTTGGTATTCCTCAAATAATCAGAAAAAGTATTTGACAAGAAAAGTATCTTATTTTTGTATTGAATCCATAGATCTTAATTTAATACTTCATATTTATTATGTACTCTATAAGTATGTATTTAATGAATAAAAATAAGTAGAAGAATGTGTTATATGACTAAATTCAGTAATTCATATGTATTTTTCTTACATGTATTTTCATGTTTAATGTTATGTTTTAAATTAATTACTCTATGCTATCAAAATTTTCTGAGCTATTTTTATTAATAAATTTGCTATGTCTGACATTTATTCTTCCTTTCAGTCTATAACACACATATTTTACAATATATACTGATTGCCTTCTAGAGCAAAACCATTATTTTAGATAATGCGGACATAGAAACAAAGAAGATAGAAAAGGTCACTCTTTCCAGGAGACATTTTTGAATAGAAAGAGATAATACATAAACAACAGAAAATATCAGTTGCTAATCAATTCGTTTTAAAGAGAACAATTTCTAGATAATTTTGTTTTTGTCTTGCTCTATAACAAGCATTCTCTGTTTAAAATGAAACAGATTTCCCTCCCCCAAGTCTGTCTTTTTTTTTTTTTTTTTTCTGTCTGTCACTCTGATTTCTGTGCTTTCAACTTTTATGCTGCTCTGGATATATAATGTCCTTCCCTTTCTTGTGTTTTCACATGAAATAGCTCAGGTTTTAGAACTGGAAGAGTGATTTTAAATTTATTTCTACCAGATATTAACAGTGTGATCTGTAAATGGGAGCTTTCATCCAGCTGTCACAACTAAGATACATCACTAACATTTCTCCACAGACTTGTGAGTTAATAATACCTGACTGTATATAAAGCATCCCCCACAATGTCTGACACTTAGTAGGTGCATTTTAAATACAGGATTTAACAAAACAAAACAAAACAAAATCTGTACATCCAAAATTCTGCAATTTTTTTTTTAAAGCCTAGAGCACTTTAAATTTATCTTTTTCTGAAATTCCATTACAGCACTCCTAGTTTGTTCTACCTTTTAGGGATTCTCTGCTCTCTTCTATTGCCACATAGCTTTTTCTTGTGCTGTTGTCCTCCAGTCTGTCTTAAGCCTTTTGAAGACAGAGTGTCCTTTAATATTACCTTCCTTGTCTTCTTAGGGAACTTGGCACAATGCTCAATAAAGAAGTGACTTTTGATATGAGAGAAAGCTGACCCAGGGGTGAGAAAAACTGGATTCTCATTCAGGCTCATCCCACCTCTCTGGTTAGTATGTAGGCTCACTATTCATCAGATAAAGATGCTGTTACTTGCCCTTTCTCTTGTCTACAAAGTAGTTGTAAGGATACTATGTATAAAAGTACAAAAGAAATCATATGGCACAACACCTGCTTTCACAGTTGTATGAAAGAATAACACAAATCAAACTCTAACAATCAATAAAATTTGTTAATCTCTTACTAAGTGCCAGATGTCTGCCATGTTTCTGAGAAGCAACCTCACATATTGAAGAATTAGATTCTGCTACCAGACCAACTGGATTTGAATTCTGACTCTGCCATTTACTTGTTGTAAGGCCTTGAACAAGATGCTTAATTTCTCTGTTCCTCAGCTTGATTTTGTAATCTATAAAATGAAATTAGTATTGACCAGTTTATATAATCATTAAGCACATTAAATTAGCACCTATTTCAAATGTAAAAACACATCACTATATCCATGGTCATTAAATAAACTTTGCCATTTAATCCACATAGCCATCTTTATATTATTGGTATCCCCAGTGTATAGTTAAAGTGACTAAATCTAAGCTTAGGATAATACAAATTGTAATGAAAGAGCAGAGGCCTTAACCCTAACTCAAAATTTAGAGAGGCTCAACATGGAGGGAAGGATGGCAGGGTATATTTGGAAATATCTAAGGGCATGTCTATTGTCACAATGAAGGGAGATATATTGGTACCCAGTGGGTAGAAATGAAAAATGTTCCTAAACATTGTACAGTAATCGAGGCAGTCCCCTAAAAATGAAGAATTATCTAGCTCAAAATGTTGATTATGTTTAGAGATAAAAACTGAACAGAAGTTAAATTTAAATCTCAGTTAAATGACATAATATTTTTTTTTTTCTGTAAAGAAGTTTCAAATATTTAGATAAATATGCCCCAAGGAATATTTGGGATGTTATTAACTGTGAGTCATATATTATTATTTGTCAAATATTGCTAGCTGGAAAGTACCTCAGTGGTTTTCTACAAAAGCTCCATGAATTGGTGGTACTTAAGACACCAGGCCACCTGACCTGCCTCTTGAGAAACCTGTATGCAGGTCAGGAAGCAAAAGTTAGAACTGGACATGGAACATGGAACAACAGACTGGTTTCAAATAGGAAAAGGAGTACATCAAGGTTGTATGTTTTCACCCTGCTTATTTAACTTATATGCAGAGTACATCATGAGAAATGCTGGGCTGGAAGAAACACAAGCTGGAATCAAGATTGCCAGGAGAAATATCAATAACCTCAGATATACAGATGACACCACCCTTATGGCAGAAAGTGAAGAGGAACTAAAAAGCCTCTTGATGAAAGTGAAAGAGGAGAGTGAAAATGTTGGCTTAAAGCTCAACATTCAGAAAACTAAGATCATGGCATCTGGTCCCATCACCTCATGGGAAATAGATGGGGAGACAGTGGAAATAGTATCAGACTTTATTTTGGGGGTCTCCAAAATCACTGCAGACGGTGATTGCAGCCATGAAATTAAAAGACACTTACTCCTTGGAAGGAAAGTTATGACCAACTTAGATAGCATATTAAAAAGAAGAGACATTACTTTGCCAACAAGGGTCTGTCTGGTCAAGGCTATGGTTTTTCCAGTGGTCATGTATGGATGTGAGAGTTGGACTGTGAAGAAAGCTGAGCGCTGAAAAATTGATGCTTTTGACCTGTGATGTTGAAGAAGACTCTTGAGAGTCCCTTGGACTGCAAAGAGATCCAACCAGTCCATCCTAAAGGAGATAAGTCCTGGGTGTTCATTGGAAGGACTGATGCTGAAGCTGAAACTTCAATACTTTGGCCACCTCATGCGACGAGTCGACTCATTGGAAAAGACCCTGATGCTGGGAGGGATTGGGGGCAGGAGCAGAAGGGGACAACAGAGGATGAGATGGCTGGATGGCATCACCGACTCGATGGGCATGAGTTTGAGTAAACTCCGGGAGGTGGTGACGGACAGGGAGGCCTGGCGTGCTGCGATTCATGGGGTCCCAAAGAGTCAGACACGACTGAGAGGCTGAACTGAACTGTACTGAACTGAAGATACCCTTATTTATTATTAGGAAAATGAGACTAAGAAAAATTAAATTACTTGTTAATGGCCATTGATTTAGTAGAAAAAATAAAGCTGGAATACAGCAATCTTATAATTCATTTACTAATGACTTTTTACTACACTCTTCCTGCCCTTAATTTATTGACTTAGAAATTTAGCATTCAGGACATGGGCTATGATTAAAAACAAGCAAGTTATTAATAAAAAGGTAATGTATTGAACTTGGCTTTGTACTAAAAGTGGAGCCTCTGAATCAACTTGCATCTATAGAGGGGATGTATTAACATAACAGGCCTTCCTAGTCCTCTGGGTATTGGGTAGCAGGTTTTTATAAAGATTCCATCTTTTAAGATGTTTTCATAGCTGTTTTGATATTTCCATGCTAAATAAAGTGAAAAAGTGAAAGTGTAAGTCCTTCAGCTGTATCCAATTCTTTGCAACCCCATGGACTATAATATACCAGGCTCCACTGTCTATGGGATTCTCCTGGCTAGAATATTGGAGTAGGTGGCCATTTCCTTCTCAGGGAGATCTTTCCAACCCAGGAATTGAACCCAGGTCTCCTGTACTTCAGACAGATGCTATACCATCTGAGATACCAGGGAAACCCCTCTATCAGTTCAGTTCAGTCGCTCTTTGCGACCCCATGAATCACAGCACGCCAGGCCTCTCTACCCATCACAAACTCCCGGAGTTTACTCAAACTCATGCCCATCAAGTCGGTGATGCTATCCAGCCATCTCATCCTCTGTCGTCCCCTTCTGCTCCTGCCCCCCAATCCCTCCCAGCATCAGGGTCTTTTCCAATGAGTCGACTCGTCGCATGAGGTGGCCAAAGTACTGAAGTTTCAGCTTCAGCATCAGTCCTTCCAATGAACACCCAGGACTTACCTCCTTCAGGATGGACTGGTTGGATCTCCTTGCAGTCCAAGAGACTCTCGAGAGTCTTATCCAACGCCACAGTTCAAAAGCATCAATTTTTCAGTGCTCAGCTTTCTTCATAGTCCAACTCTCACATCCATACATGACCAGTGGAAAAACCATAGCCTTGACCAGACAGACCCTTGTTGGCAAAGTAATGTCTCTTCTTTTTAATATGCTATCTAAGTTGGTCATAACTTTCCTTCCAAGGAGTAAGTGTCTTTTAACTTCATGGCTGCAATCACCATCTGCAGTGATTTTGGAGCCCCCCAAAATAAAGTCTGACACTATTTCCACTGTCTCCCCATCTATTTCCCATGAGGTGATGGGACCAGTTGCCATGATCTTAGTTTTCTGAATGTTGAGCTTTAAGCCAACTTTTTCACTCTCCTCTTTCGCTTTCATCAAGAGGCTTTTTAGTTCCTTTTCACTTTCTGCCATAAGGGTGGTGTCATCTATATATCTGAGGTTATTGATATTTCTCCTGGCAATCTTGATTCCAGCTAGTGCTTCTTTCAGCCCAGCGTTTCTCATGATGTACTCTGTATATAAGTTAAATAAGCAGGATGACAATATACAGCCTTGACCTACTCCTTTTCCTACTTGGAACCAGTCTGTTGTTCCATGTCCAGTTCTAACTTTTGCTTCCTGACCTGCATACAGGTTTCTCAGGAGGCAGGTCAGGTGGTCTGCTATTCCCATCTCCTTCAGAATTTTCCACAGTTCATTGTGATCCACACAGTCAAAGGCTTTGGTATAGTCAATAAAGCAGAAATAGATGTTTTTCTGGAACTGTCTTGCTTTTTCCATGATCCAGCAGATACTGGCAATTTGATCTCTTGTTCCTCTGCCTTTTCTAAAGCCAGCTTGAACATCTAGAAGTTCTCGGTTCACATATTGCTGAAGCCTGGCTTGGAGAATTTTGAGCATTATTTTAGTAGCATGTGAGATGAGTGCAATTGTGCGGTAGTTTGAGCATTCTTTGGGATTGCCTTTCTTAGGGATTGAAATGAAAACGAACCTTTTCCAGTCCTGTGGCCATTGCTGAGTTTTCCAAATTTGCTGGCATATTGAGTGCAGCACTTTCACAGCATCATATTTCAGGATTTGAAATAGCACAACCGGAACATCCACTAGCTTTGTTCATAGTGATGCTTTCCAAGGCCCACTTGACTTCACATTCTAGTATGTCTGGCTCTAGGTGAGTGATCACACCATTGTGATTATCTGGGTCATGAAGATCTTTTTTGTACAGTTCTTCTGTGTATTCTTGCCACCTCTTCTTAATATCTTCTGCTTCTGTTAGGTCCATAAAATTTCTGTCATTTAGTGAACCCATCTTTGCCTGAAATGTTCCCTTGGTATCTCTAATTTTCTTGAAGAGATCTCTAGTCTTTCCCATTCTGTTGTTTTCCTCTCTTTCTTTGCACTGATCACTGAGGAAGGCTGTCTTATCTCTCCTGGCTATTCTTTGGAACTCTGCATTCAAATGGGAATATCTTTCCTTTTCTCCTTTGCTTTTAGCTTCTCTTCATTTCACAGTTATTTGTAAGGCCTCCTCAGACAACCATTTTGCCTTTTTGCATTTCTTTTCCATGGGGATGGCCTTGATCCTTGTCTCCCATACAATGTCACGAACCTCCGTCCATAGTTCATCAGTCTCTCTATCAGATCTAGTCCCTTAGATCTATTTCTCACGTCCACTGTATATCCATAAGGGATTTGATTTAGGTTATAATCCCTCTATAATGACTGCTAATTTATATGCTCACCAACAGTGCATAAAGTTTCCCTTTCTCCACATGCCTGAAAACTCTAGTCATATCTTGTTATATTGATAATAGCCATTTCAGGAAAAGAAAAGTGATACCTCATTGAAGTTTTGATTTTCATTCTCATGACTATTAGTGTTTTAAAGCACCTTTTCTTGTAGCTGTGCCCATTTGTATGTCTTCTTTGGAAAGCTCATTTAGGTTCTTTAGCTATTTTTTAATCATATTATTTGTGTTTTTGCTGTTGAGTTGTATGAGTTCCTCATATATTTTAGATATTAACCTCTTTGATTCATATGGAACCATAAGAAACTCCAAATAGAAAAAGCAACATTGAGAAAAACCACCCCGTAGGGATTACACCTTCTGATTTCATACTATATTACAAAGTTCTAGTAGCCCAAACTGCATGGTACTGGCCATAAAAACAGACATATACCTATGCAATACAACTGAGAGTTCAGAAATAAACTCATGTATTTATAGTCAAACAATATTTGACAAAAGAGTCAAGAATACTCAATGGGATTAGGATAACATCTTCAATAAAATGTGGGGAAAATTGAATATTCATGTACAAAAGAATTAAGTTGTGCTCCTATCTTACACTACTCACAAAATTTAACTCATAACAGATAGACTTAAATGTAAGATCTAAAAATCCTGTCAGAAAACATAGGAAGAAAATTCCTTGACATGAGTATTTGGAATGATTTTTTGAATATAACACCAAAAGCATAGACCACAGAGGCAAAAATGACTGTGTGGTACAATATAAAACTAAAAAACATCTGCATGGGAAGGGAAAGAATTGCAAAAATGGAAAAGCAACCTATGAAATGCTACCTTGTTCTTTCGTAAGAAGAAACTCTAAGACATGAGAACAGAGTATCATTTTAAAAATTATATGTGTTATGCATACATATGTGTGTATATATACATATACATATGCATATATACAGTCATTCACATGTGCAAAACAATAATTATGTGCCAAAATGTGACTATTTCCAGCTTTGACAGGAAGATCCTGATTGCTTTAAGGATCTTTCCTTTGATTTTTTTTTTTTTTTTTTTTTTCTGTCTTATAAGAAGAGAGCCACATGGGCCTTCCCTAGCAGTCCAGTAGTTAAGACCCTGAGCTTCCAACTCAGGGAGCATTATTGATTCTGATTTTCATGTCCATATGCATCAACACATTAGTACAGGTGAAGCTCCTTGTGCCCTGCCTGATAACTTAACAAAGCAGAACAAGGAGAATGATTTGGATCAATACAGGCTTGTTTTGGTTTAGCTGGGTTAGAATTATGGATGTGGCCATCAATGAGCTTAGAAAGAATGAAAGGGATCTTGGATACAGTAAATAAACCATTCCTTGGTACTCTAGACATTAAAGAAGGAATGGAGAAGAAACAATTTCAATTACTGAGGTGATAGAGTGCTATTTCTTAAGATGATTATAAATCCCAACATTTCTGTGTTTCCAACAGATAGGCTAATGGAGAAAATAAAAGTATTTGTTGACTCAGTATATGAGAACACAATAACTCATTGGTTAAGAAGTTATGTGTTGAATCAAGAGAAGACAGAAACAGGGAAAATGGGTAATATTATAACTATAGCTGAGACTCATATCTTAAGTGATTTTGTCTTAAGTGACTATGATTTCCAGCATCCTGCATACTAGCCAAATATTTATTTCCATATCTCTAAGAGTGATTCCACCTTTGCTTAAAGTTGGGATTTTCTTCAGGTAAGATTCCTCAATTCTCTTTAAGGGATGTCTCAACCTACCTTTGCATCTTTGTACTCAATATCTGCTTTCTTATTCACTTGCCAGTTAATAAATGACTCATGAGCTCTTAGCCTCTTATTTACTTATCCTCAGGCTTCCTTCATGTGTTTTGGCCTGCTCTCATGCTGGCATGCTCTCTCTGTTCTCCTCTGTTTTGTCACTGCAAAATCTTTGAGGGTCTCTGTTTTACTTTTAGACCATACCTTTCTCTTTGAAGAGGATATTAGAGAATAATAATTCAATCCTTCAGAAATAATTTGGAAGACTATTTTAATCTCCCTAAATAAATAAAAGACAAAGACCTTTACTTTGGTCCTTGATGTTCGTGAAAGCTCTTGAAATTGGAAGCATTTTACCCCCTCCTACTCTCTGCTTACTTGATTTGGATGTGCTTTTAAGTCATTTATTTATCTAGCAACATACCACTCCCACAAAATATACAACTTAATTTTTTCAAAAAATGATAGGACCAACATTCTACCACTTCCACATACACAGATTGTCATACTTCGTACTATTTTTTCTTACAATTAGAATCTTAGAAATGTTTCTCATAGTCTTCACTATGAGATATCCAAATGCTTTTCTTCATGAAAGATACTAAATATGAGTGCTGATACTAAATACCAGGTACAAAAGAGGATATGCAATAAAATGTCTTTCCATATCTTAAAACACTTTGCCCTTTCACTTTCTTGAGGCCAAAGCCCACGACTCTTAACCTAACACAGGTTAATTTTTTCTCAATGAAATCTTTGAGTGACTACGGCCAAACAGTATTTTTCATCTTGGGCATGTGTAATTTTAAAATAAAATTCATATGGACATTACACAGTAAAGGGAAGGGGATAGCAATTAGAAGTTTTAAAAAGTGTTTCAGATATTGATAAGCATTATAAAGGAAAAACAAAAGAGAAGCGGATATATTAGGATAGAAAATGACTGAAAGGCTACCTGGATTAGCACTCAAAGTTATAAAAATTATATGAGTAATAAAATTCAGGCTTTTATAGATTTAGGGTAATAAAAACATAAATACTGAGGACAATAAGTACAAAGATCTCAAGGCAACACTATGAAGTGTTTGCGAAACACACACACACAAATTATACATGTTGTTAAGCAAGTATGAAATAAACTCAAAGCTTAGGCAGGGATTTTATCATGTAAGTCTTCAAATAGCATGTTAAAGTCACATGGATATAATTTTAAGTAATATGAAAAACTATTGGAATATTTTATTCAGTGCCAATATAATTGCTTAGGAGACATATTTAATTGTGAGGACAGATAAATCTCTGACACCCGAGGTTTCTCCTTAAAGAAGATGTAAAACTGTTTGATGGATATCTATGATTGTCATTCAAGTTTTATTCTTGAGGACATTTACACTGATAATTTTTTTAGGATCTTTGTTCTCAAAGACATTGAACCAACAGCAAAAGTACTATGAATGGGCTTTAGAATTGAGAAAAGTGAGTCTTATATACCTTTTTTAAAAGTTGTTTTTTTTTTTTTTTTTTTCTGGGTACCATTACAGCAGTTGAAAATAGTAGGATAAGAAAAGATAGAGAGAGGTAAGTTTTCAGGCTATTTCAGTGATTAGTATGAGAGACTATGGGTTATGGGAATGGGAAGGTAGCAGTAGGGAAGGGAGAACTGATAAATAAGATTCATTTTGATGGTAGAGTTAATAGAATATGCTGATAAAATGGATCTTGGAAGAGGATGAAATGAGTAGACAATGAGGGAAACACTGGAATCAAAGAAGACCTCTAAGTTTTCAATTGGGCAAATGAGTGAATAGTAGCATTATTTATCAAGAAGCAGAAACATGAGATAAAATTATCTAGTATTGCTAACAATACACAGAAGAACTATACAAAAAAGATCTTCATGACCCAGATAACAATGATGGTGTGGTCACTCACCTAGAGCCAGACATGCTGGAATGTGAAATCACATGGGCTTTAGGAAGAATCACTATGAACAAAGTTAGTGCAGGTGGTGGAGTTCCAATTCAGCTATTTGAAATCTCAAAAGATGAGGTTGTTAAAAGTGCTACACTCAATATGCCAGCAAATTTGGAAAACCTCAGCAGTGGCCACAGGACTGTAAAAGGTCAGCTTTCATTACAATCCCAAAGAAAGACAACGTCAAAGAATGCTCAAACTGCCACACAATTGCGCCCATCTCACATGCTAGCAAGAAATGCTCAAAATTCTCTAAGCCAGGCTTCAACAGTACTTGAACCATGAACTTCCAGATGTTCAAGCTGGATTTAGAAAAGGCAGATGAACCAGAGATTGCCAACATTCACTGGATCATTGAGAAAGCAAGAAAATTCCAGAAAAACATCTACTTCTGCTTTATTAAATATACCAAAGCTTTTGACTGTGTGGATCACAACAAACTGTGGAAAATTCTTAAAGAGATGGGAATACTAGACCACCTTACCCACCTCCTGAGATATCTGAATGCAGGTCAAGAAGCAACAGTTAGAACTGGAAATGGAACAACAGACTGGTTCCAAATTAGGAAAGAAATACATACAGGTTATGTATTGTCACCCTGATTACGTAACTTCTATGCATAGTACATAGTGCAAAATGCTGTGCTGGAAGAAGCACAAGCTGGAATCAAGATTGCCAGGAAAAATACCAATAACCTCAGAAATGCAGATGACACCACCTATATGGCAGAAAGTGAAGAAGAACTAAAGAACCTCTTGATGAAATTGAAAGAGGAGAGTGAAAAAGTTGACTTAAAACTCAACATTTAGACAACTAAGATCATGGCATCCAGTCTTATCACTTAATGGCAAATAGATGGGGAAACAGGGGAAACAGTTGCTGACTTCATTTTCTGGGGGCTCCAAAATCACTGCAGATGGTGACTGCAGCCATGGAATTAAAAGATGTTTGCTCCTTGGAAGAAAAGCTATTACCAACCTAGGCAGCATATTAAAAAGCAGAGACATTACTTTGCCAGAAAAGGTCCATCTAGTCAAAGCAATAGTTTCCCCAGTAGTCATGTATGGATGTGAGAGTTGGGCTATAAGGAAAGCTGAGCACTGAAGAATTGATGCTTTTGAACTGCGGTGTTGGACAAGACTCTTGAGAGTCCCCTGGACTGCAAGGAGATCTAATCAGTCAATTGTAAAGGAAGCCAGTCCTAGATAGTCATTGGAAGGACTGATGCTAAAGCTGAAACTCCAATACTTTGGCCATTTGATGTGAAGAACTGATTCATTGGAAAAGACCCTGATGCTGGGAAAGATTGAAGAGAAGAAGGCAATGAGAAAGGTTGAGATGATTGGATGGCATCTCTGATTCAATGGACATGAGTTTGAGTAAGCTCTGGGAATTGGTGATGGATGGGTAAGGCTGACATTCTTTGCCACAGGACATTCACAGGATCGCAAAGAGTTGGGCATGAATGAGTGATTAACTGAATATTATTAAAGATACACAAAGTTTGATGCATTAAATTTAAGTTGCCTATTATGTATCCAAAAGCCAATATTAAAAAATGGTTGAACTACATAAAACTGGACATTAAAAGAATTGGAGACATATAATTGGAAACTCTTATTTTAACACCATAGGAATGGATGAAATCACAATGAAATAAAAAGTCAAAGGGAGCCTATGGCAAAATTTGAGGATTGTTTCAGTAATCCCAAGAATTAAAGACAGTGCTGAATTCTACACTAAAACAACTAATTTCAATCTGCAGGAGCAAAGTCAAGAACATCTATCCCTTGTTATTTAATATAAGCTACACATGTGTATATGGGTTTCCAAAGTGGCAGAGGGGTGACAAATCTGCCTGATAATGCAGGAGATAATGAAGATTTGATCCCTGGGTCAGTAAAATCCTCTAGAGGAGGGCATGACAACCCACTCTGCTATTCTTGCCTGGTGAATCCCATTGACAGAGGAGCCCAGTGGGCTACAGTCCATAGGGTCACAAACAGTCAGACATGACTGAAGTGACTTAACTCGCACACTCACACACATGTGTATATAAGATCTAATCATGATTCCATTGTTTTCTGAGTCCACATGATATTTGAGTAGCTAAATAATGATGATGCTAATGTTAAAATAAAACAATATATGCAGGCACTGCTCTAAACATTTCTAATGTATTAACTCCTGAATGCCCACGAAAATCAATGAGGAAGGTGCTATTTCTGTCCTCCCATTTCAACTAAGGAAACTGAAGAAAAGAGATATTAAGAAATTAAGTTGACTTGCTAATAGATGGTAAATGAAATATTCAAGCCTCCTTCCAAAGGTCATCTTTATGACTATAAATCTACAATGTGTCTTGAATAAGCAGAGTTTTCTATCCAAAGTTGTTTAATTTATAGCATAGATGTCTATCGGAATGCTGTTAATTCTGACTCAGTATCAGGTATGCCATTAATATTATTTTCTTACTCTACTCTAGGGTTGTTGTTCTTGATACTGTTGAGTCACTAAGTGTTGTCCGACTCTTTGCCACTTCATGGACTGCAGCACACCAGGCCTCCATGTCCCTCACTATCTCCTGGAGTTTTCCCAAGTTCATGTCCATTGACTTAGTGATGCTATCCAATATTCTCATCCTCTGCCACCCTCTTCTCCTTTTGCCTTCAATCTTTCCCAGCCTCAAGGTCTCTTCCGATGAGACAGCTCTTCACATCAGGTGGCCAAAGTAATGGAGTTTCAGCTTCAGCATCAGTCCTTCCAATGAAATTCAGAGTTGATTTCCTTTAGGATTGACTGGTTTGATCTCCTTACTGTCCAAGGGACTCTCAAGAGTCTCCTCCAGTGTCATAATTTGAAACCGTCAATTTTTTGGGCACTCATCATTCTTTATAATCCAACTCTCACATCAATACATAACTACTGAAAAGACCACAGCTTTGACTACACAGACTTTGGCAGAAAAATTATGTATCTATTTATATGACACTATCCAGGTTTGGCATAGCTTTCCTTCCAGAGGAAAGCATCTTCTAATTTCATGAAATATTTGAAAATATATGAAAAATATGAAATATATGAAAATATAGGAAATATATAAAATGTATAAAAATATATGAATTATATGAAAAATATGAAATATATGAAAATATGAAATATATTAAATACATTAAATATATGAAATATATGAAAAATATGAAATATATGAAAACATGAAATATATGGAAATGTATGAAAAATACGAAAATATATGAAATATATGAAGAATATGAAAATATATAAAAAATATGAAGACTATGAAATATATGAAAATATGAAAATGTATGAAACATGAAATATGTGAAATATATGGAAATATATGAAGAATATGAAATATGTGAAATATATGAAAATATATGAAACAAGAAATATATGAAAATATATGAAATATGTGAAATACATGAAAATATATGAAATATGTGAAATATATGAAATATATGAAGAATATGAAAATATATGAAATATATGAAGAATATGAAAATATATGAAATATATGAAGAATATGAAAATATATGAAAAGTATGAAATATATGGAAAATATAAAAAATATGAAATATATGGAAGTATATGAAAAGTATGAAATATATGAAAAATATAAAAATATGAAATATATGGAAATATATGAAAATATATGAAGATATGAAAGCATATGAAATATATGAAAAGTATGAAATATATGAAAAATATGAAATATGTGAAATATATGAAGAATATGAAAGTATATGAAATATATGAAAATTATGAAATATATGAAGAATATGAAATATATGAAGAATATGAAAATATATAAAATTTATGAAATATATGAAAAATATATGAAATATATGAAGTATATGAAAATATGAAGAATATGAAAAATATGAAAAATATGAAATATGTGAAATATATGAAAATATATTAAATATATGAAATATATGAAGAATATGAAAATATATGAAGATATGAATATGAAAATATGAAAAATATGAAATATGTGAAAGTATATGAAAATATATGAAAACATATGAAATATATGAAAAGTATGAAATATTTGAAAATGTATTAAATATATTAAAATATATGAAACATATGAAGAATATGAAAAATGTGAAATATATGAAAATATATGAAATTTATGAAATATATGAAAATATATGAATATATGAAATATATTAAATATATGAAATATATGAAACATGAAATATATGAAAAGTATGAAATATATGAAAATGTATGAAATATATGAAAATATATGAAATATATGAAGAATATGAAAATATATGAAAAATATGAAATATATGAAAATATATGAAATATATGAAAATATATGGAATATATGAAATATATGAAAGTTTTATGAAATATATTTTAAGAATTTTACATATTTTTTATTTATTTATTTATTTGCATCTCACATAGTCAAAGGTTTTAGTGTAGTCAAGGAAGCAGAAGTAGATGTTTTTCCTAGAATTCCCTTGATTTTTCTATGATCCAACAAATTTTGGCATCTGATCTCTGGTACCTATGCCTTTTTCAAATCTAGGTGTATAAGTGGAAGTTCTTGGTTCACATCTGCTGAAGACTAGCTTGAAGAATTTTGAGCGTAATCTTACTAGCATGTTAGATGAGCACAATTATATAGTAGTTTTACCATTGTTTGGCATTGTCCTTTTTCTTTGGGATTAGAATGAAAATTGACTCTTCTAGTCCTGTGTCCACTGTGGAGCATTCCAAATTTGCTTACATATCTAGCGCAGCACTTTAGCAGCACTTTCTTTTAAGATTTTATATAGCTCAGTTGGAATTCCTTTACCTCCACTAGCTTTGTTTGCAATAATGTTTCCTGATGCCCAATTAACTTCACACTCCAGGATGTCTGGTTCTAAGTTAGTGATCACACCATCATGTTTATCTGGGTCATTAAGACCTCCTATGTACAGTTCTTCTGTGTCTTTTTGTCACCTCTTCTTAATATCTCTGCTTCTGTTAAGTCCATACAATTTCTGTCCTTTATTGTGCCCATCGTTGCAGGAAATATTCCCTTGATCTTTCTAATATTCTTGAAGAGATCTCTAGTCATTTCCATTCTATCATCTTTCTCTATATCATTGCGTTGTTCATTTAAGGCTTCCTTACATCTCCTTGCTATTCTTTGGAATTCTGGATTCAGTTAGTTGTATCTTTTCCTTTCTCTTTTGCCTTTCACTTTTCTTCTTACTCTGCTATGTGTAAGACCTCCTCAGATAACCAGTTTTCCTCCTTGTATTTGTTTTTCTTAGGATGATTTTGGTCACTGCTTCCTGTACAATGTTAGAATCTCTGACCACAGATCTTCAGGCACTCTGTCTACCAAGTCTAAACCCTTGAATCTATTCACCACCTCCTCTGTATAATCATACAAAATTTAATTTAGATCATACCAGAATTGCCTAGTGGTTCTCCCTACTTTCTTCAATTTAAGCCTGAATTTTGCAACAAGGAGCTGATGATTTGACCCACAGTCAGCTCCAGGTCTTGTTTTTGCTGACTTTATAGAGCTTCTCCATCTTCATCTGCAAAGAATATAATCAATCTGATTTTGGTGTTGACCACTTGGTGATGCCCATGTGTAGAGTCTTCTCTTGTGTGGAGAAAAAGGGTGTTTGCTATGACCAGTGTTTTCTGTGGAAATACTCTGCTAGAGTTTGTCCTGCTTCATTTTTTACTCCAAGGCCAAACTTGCCTGTTACTCTCTATATCTGTTAACTTCCTACTTTTGCATTCCTATCACTCATGATGAAAATGATATCTTTTATTGGTGTTAGTTCAAGAAATCTTACAAGTCTTCATAAAACCAGTCAACTGCAGCTTCTTCAGCATCAATGTTTGGGACATGGACTTGGGTTACTCTGATGTTGAATGGTTTGCCTTGAAATGAACTGAGATCATTCTCTCATTTTTGAGATTGCAATTAAGTACTGAAATTTTGACTTTTGCTGACTGAGGGTTGCTCCATTTCTCTAAGAGATTCTTGTCCAAAGTAGCAGATAAAATGGTCATCTGAATTAAATTCACCCCTTCCTGTTCATTTTAGTTCACTGATTCCCAAGATGTGGATGTTCACACTTGCCATCTGTTTGATCATGTCCAATTTATCTTTTTTTTTTTTTTTTTTTTACAATATTGGACTTTATTTTCACCATCAGACATATCTACAACTGAGCATCATTTCTCCTTTGATTCAGCTGTTCTTTTTTTCTGTAGTTATTGTTAATTGCTTGTGCTCTTTCCTAGTAGAATATTGGACACCTTCAGAACTGGGAGCTCATCTATTGGTGTCATATCTTTTTGCCTTTGTGTACTGATTCCCTAGTAAGTCACTTGGTAAAGAATCTGCCTGCAATGCAGGAGACCCCAGTTTGATTCCTGGGTCAGGAAGATCCCCTGGAAAAGGGATAGGCTACCCATTCTAGTATTCTTGGGTTTTTCTTGTGGGCTCAGCTGGTAAAGAATCTACCTGCAATACGGGAGACCTGGGTTTGATCCCTGGTTTGGGAAAATCCTCTGGAGAAGGGAAAGGCTACTCACTCCAGTATTCTGGCCTGAAGAATTCCATGGACTTTACAGTCCATGGGATTGCAAAGAGTCGGACACGGCTGAATGACTTTTACTTTCACTTTTCACTGTTCATGTAGTTCTCATGGCAAGAATACTAAAGTGGTTTGCCATTCTCACCTCCAGTGGACAAGCTTTTCTCAGAACTCTCCACTATGACCCATCTGTCTTTTGGTGGCCCTGCATGCCATTGTTCATAGCTTCTTTGAGTTATTCAAGCCCCTTCACCACAACAAGCAGTAAACCATGAAGGACACTCTAAATTTATAGTAAGTAAAATCAAAATATGTATTCTGTCCAGTTATTTTCCCTTCCTTGTGTAAACTTATTTGTGGCTTTTGGGTGACATGCATGTTCCCAGAAAGTAAGCTAATGGAGAAATGGCTATCAATGTTCTACAGCTTGAGAATATTCTTGTGCTTCTCTGATGATCCCCAACACACCTGCTATAAGAAATTGACACTTGTTCTGAGCTCTGGATCTTTGGCAAGGACATTTCCTTTACTCAATCCAGTCAGCAACACCTCAGCAGGCCCCATGCTGTTCTGTTATTCACCTAGTCCTCCTCAGTGTAAGAAAACACTAGTAATATTAACAAAACAAAGAAAGCATTTGCTCCATTGTTCAACTGAGGCTGGAACTCTTTTTCTTTCTTTCTTTCTTTCTTTTTTAATTAAGGAGAAGAGAGCAAGGTATCTATATGAAACAAAATTCACTCACTCTGTTACTCTCAGGAATTAGCCAGACAACCATTATGAATCAAAGGCTAGATTTAAAGGAGTCTTTTAGTGGATTCCAAGAATTAAGGTAGATCAAATTGATGATTATTATTAAGCCCATTTCCTTTTAGTCTTCATCAAAGAGTCACATGCATCATGCATTTATGAATCTTGGGTATAGATCTTATAATCAGATAACGTCCCTGACAAAGGAGCTGTCTCTTGCTTAATAATTCATCTTGTTAACAAGATGTTGGACAAAATTACAACTCTTAAAAGCTAAGATATCTTCTTGCAAAGTTTTCTTCTTTCTTTCAAGAAAACAAGTACCTTCTCTGTGATGATTTCTGGGGCAATATAGGATATTAGAATCAACAAGAATGCCAGTACACTAGATATCACAACTCTATGTCCTGTCTTACAAAACTTTGGCAGAAATTCTTGCTAGAAAAACAAAGTCAGTCTCCAGAGAACACATAGGAAAACTTAAACTTTTGTCCTTACAAAAAATTCCTGGAATCACACAAAAAAGAGGCTGGAAGGTTTAGATGATTAAGAATGAAATGGAAGGTAAAATGAAGTGGAAGTTTCCCTAGATATGAAATATGAAGAGATTCTGAAAGTTGTGATTTATTTTCTAATGTTGTCTTAAGGCACTATAGGAGTTAAAAATATATTATAGGTATATATTTTCATTGTATTAAGAGGACTTATAATAGAATAATAATGATATAATACATTATATGTCACTGTTGTTTAGTCACTAAGTTGTGCCTGACTCTTTTGTGACCCCATGGACTGTAACCTGCCAGAATTCTCTATCCATGGAATTTTCCAAGCAAGAATACTGGAGTGGGTTGCCATTTCTGTCTCCAGGGTATCTTCTTACCTGTGTCTCCTGCATTGGAAGGCACATTCTCTACCACTGAGCCACCAGGGAAGCCCAAATGCATTATATATGGTGGTTTTATATATATATATATATATATATATATATATATATATATTTATATATTTAAATATATGTATCAAAAATAATGCCCTATAATGGGCCTGAAAGTTAGTGTAGGCTGAAATAGGTGGGAAATGCCTTCAATATTAAAAAAAATGTTGAGATGGATATTGAATATTAGATAAACTTTGACTAAGTCAAAGAAAGGAGGGAAAGAAGTACATTTTCTAGGAAAGTCAGTGATTAAAAGGCACATCTGTTCTCATTACCACTCTGGCATTTTGTTCTTTTAGTTATACTGTAGGTTAGATTTCTTTTCCCATTGCCACTGTTTCATTTCAGAAACTCCTACTATTCATTACCAAGGAAGAGTGAAGAAATAATTCTGGCAAAAGCTAGCAGACAAACAAGTAGCTGCTATATCCTTCAGAGTGTAACTCTGACTATGATATGAATATGTAAGAAGAAATGCAATGCACATTTGTCCAGTAATAGAGAAGGACTAGCCCTCATCACCTGTAACACAGAGTTTAACCACCTCTTTAGGCACAATGGGTCCAGTCGCAACATCATTTAGGTGAAAGGGCTACTTGAGGACATGGGCTCCCATGCACATGTGGAAAAGAACCTCATAACAAAGGTAAGAGTCCTTCTTCTGTGCAGTGAATATAAACCTGTGTGCACATACAGCTCTAATGACTAACCAGCTTTGTAATTTGAGGTCATTCATTTTCACTTTTCTGGAGCTTGCCTTCTTAAACTTTATAATAAAAATGTTAAATCTATAAATGTCTACACCTCCTTGAGAAATTTATATGCATACATACACATATATGTGTACACATATATAGACACATGTGATGGTACACATATATTTATATATTTCAGCCACAATATTGTCATTATTACTGTAGTTATTTTATTATTATTAAACCCAGAACTGCTCACTTCATTTAGGAAATATACACACATACACACCCACATGTTTTGTTCCAGACTGTGGTGATACAATTACAGCTGAGGAAGGGGTTCATCCAGAAGGCACTGTAGTCATAGAAGACAAAGCCCCTGAGAGGACTTTGCTAACAGTGAGGTATGTGGGTATGTGGAAGAATAGGTTATTTTCATTTATATCTTCTACTACTCTTCAATTCCCTTCACTCCACTGCTGGTGTGTCCTATTTGTCAAACACAATTCAAAGTTTTTGACAAGACTATCCAATGGGTATGCTCCATAAAATCATGAAACAGGGAAGGTAAGAGGAGAGAATAGATCTTGGGATGGCAAGTAAAAATAACCAGCCCAGGTGAGCTGGATTTAGAAAAGGCAAAGGAACCAGAGATAAAATTGTCAACATCTGCTGAATCATAGAAAAAGCAAGGGAATTCCAGAGAAACATCTACTTCTGCTTCATTGACTATGATAAAGCCTTTGACATTGACTATGCTAAAGTCTTTGACTGTGTAGATCACAACAAACTGGAAAATTCTTAAGAGAGATGGGAATACCAGACCACCTTACCCACCTCCTGAGAAATCTGAATGCAGGTCAAGAAGCAACAGTTAGAACCAGACATGGAACAATGGACTGGTTCAAATTAGGGAGAGGAGTACATGAGGTTGTATATTGTCACCCTGCTTTATTAACTTATATGCAAAGTACATCATGCGAAATGCTGGATTGGATGAATTACAATCGGGAATCAAGATTTCTGGGAGAAATATCAATAACCTCAGATATGCAGATAACACCACCCTAATGGCAGAAAGCAAAGAGGAACTAAAGAGCCTCTTGATGAGGGTAAAAGAGGAGAGTGAAAAATCTAGCTTAAAATTCAATATTCAAAAAATGAAGATCATGACATCTGGTCCCATTACTTCAAGGCAATTAGATGGAGGGAAAATAGAAACTGTCAGAAACTTCATTTTCTTGGACTCCAAAATCACTGCAGATGGTGACTACAGCCTTGAAATTAAAAGGCACTTCGTCCTTGAAAGGAAAGCTATGACAAACCTAAATAACATATTAAAAAGCAGAGACATCATTTTGCTGACAAAGGTCCATAGAGTCAAAAACTACAGTTTTTCCTGAAGTCATGTGCAGATGTGAGAGATAGACCATAGAGAAGGCTTCCACCAAAGAATCGATGCTTACAAATTGTGGTGCTGAAGAAGACTCTTGAGAGTCTCTTGGACAGCAAGGAGATCAAACCAGTCAATCCTAAAGAAAATCAGCCCTGAATGTTCATTGGAAGGATATATGCTGAAGTTCCAATCCTTTGGCCACCTGATGCAGAGTCGACTCATTAGAAAAGACCCTGATGCTGGGAAAGATTGAGGGCAGGAGGAGGAGGGGGTGACAGAGGATGAGATTGTTAGATAGCATCAGTGACTCAATGGACATAAGTTTGAGCAAACTCCAAGAGATAGTGAGGGACAGGGAAGCCTGGCCTGCTGCAGTCCTTGGGGTCACAAAGAGTCAGACATGACTTAGTTACTGAACAGCAAAATATATATATATATATATTTTAATTATAATGTAATATTATTCAGCCTTAAAATGAAAAGGAATTTTGACATATGCTACAACATGGGTAAACCTTGAAGACATTATGCTGAGTGAAATAATTCAGTCATAAAATGTCCAATACTATATGATTCCACTTATGTGAGCTAGCTAAAGCAATTAAATCCTTATAGCCAGAAAGCAGAATTGTAGTTGGCAGATGCTGGTGGTAGAAAAGAGAAATGAGGAGCTGTTGTATAGTAGATACAGTTTCAGTTTTCTAAGATGAGTTCTGTTTGTATGTATGGTTGTGATAATTGCACAGCAGTATGAGTATATATACTTCATGTCACTGAAATGGACAAAAAGACTGATTCAGATGATCAGTCTTGTTACATGTATTTTAACCACAATTTGAAAGAAGTCTTAGTACTTGATTTAGGTGGCCAAACTTCCATTTACTGTTTTTACTTTCTATTTAAACCTCAGTGAGTTGAAGATTTTTTATTGCATACATTTAACTATATGTGCTTTTTCATTTGTTTTATATTCTCACTCCCCAAGGAAAGGTGAAGTAGGTGTCTACAGGCACAGTTCACACCATAATCCAAGGTTTATTGACCTGAAAAAATGTCTTGGGAAGTTGTAATAATGAAATACTTCTTAGGAAATGATAATGATAAATACATATTCGGGATGGTGTAATCATTACTTCTCAATGTGCATCTGCTACTGCTAAGTCACTTCAGTCGTGTCTGACTCTGTGCAACCCCACAGACGGCAGCCCACCAGGCTCCCCTGTCCCTGGGATTCTCCGGGCGAGAATACTAGAGTGGGTTGCCATTTCCTTCTCCAATGTGCACCAGTCCTGCCTAAAGAGATAGGGCTGTTTTGCTTCCCATTTCAACTGCGTGTCCAAAGGGAATGTGAAGAGACCTCAGTCTTCCTCAATCTGAGGAGTTGTACAGAGGAAGAGTTTCAGAGAGGGCTGCACTCAGTAGGCTTGATGAAATTTTACATGAGCAGCTCTGAGGTGGAAAAAGAATAGTGGGAGAAAGGAAAGGAGTTCACTTAGTCTTGCACAGCATTTTGGAGATGAAAGGTCAAGACCGGGAGGAATCAGGAATCCTGCTTACGTTCCACTATTAGCTTGCTGGTCTTCTCTGAATGTGAAGCTGTGGGTCACCTGAGAATGGCATTGGGCTCAGGATAAGTATAAGCAACTCTTGTTCTCAAAGGAATCAGCCTGCCAAACTCTTTCAGAATTCAGTGAATTAGGTTGTCAGAGCAGAATGACCTCTGACTTTCAGGACACTAAGAGGAAAATCATGGTAGCACACCTCCTAGGTCATCATTTAGCATTTCTTATAAGGCAGATCTAGTAACGGTGAGCTCCTTTCGTTTATCTGAGAAACTTTTTATTTTTCCTTCATTTTTGAAAGACTTTTTTCCCCCAGAAATGGTATTTTTATTTGACAATTATTTTTCTTTCATCACTTTGAATATGTCATTCTACCACCCTCTTGCCTATAAAGTTTGTGATGAGGAATACACTGATAATTTTATGAGACTTCCCTAGTACATGATGAGTCAATTTTATCCTGATGCTTTCTATATCCTCTACTTGTCTTTTATTTTTGACCATATGATTATAATGTGTTTTGTGTGAGTCTCTTTGGACATATCCTAGTCAGAATCCATTGAAATTTTTGAATTTGAATTTCCATTTCCTTCTTTAGGTAGGGTGATTTTCAGCCACATTTCTTCAAATAAATGATTTGTCCCTTTGCCTCTCTCTTCTGGGACTCATTTAACGTAAATATTGGTCTACTTGGTGATTTTTTTTATAAGTAACTTTGGCTTTCCTCATCTTTCTTTCTTCTTCTTCTTCTTCTTCTTCTTTTTTTTTTTTTTTTACTTTATGCTCCTGTGACTTGAGAATTTCAAACCACTTGTATTGGAGATTGCTGATTCTTTCTTCTCTTTAATCAAGTCTGCCTAGAATCCCTTTAGTGACTTTCTTAATTCAGTTATTCTATTCTTTAGCTTAAGAATTTGTTTGGTTCTTTTTAAAAGTTTCTATCTGTTAATATTCTCATTGTGTTAATGCATTATTTTCCTGATTTTATTTAGTTTTCAATTTTTGTTTTATTTTAGCTCACTGAACTTCTTTAAGATAGTTATTTGAATTCTTTGTCAGATAATTTATAGATTTTCTGCTTTCAAGAGTCAGTATTGGAGATTTTTGTTGTTGCTCTTCTAGAAATTCTAGGGCTTCATACCTTTTCTGAAAATGTGTTTTATTGGGGGTTAAGTGCATAATTTCCCAATTAGAGAAATTTACTGGACTCTTTTTCAGGAGATCATAATCTCTTCTTCTTTTTGGTATCTGTCTGCCCTACTGCAAGTTCTCCAGTGTTGAGATTTCCTATTTTCAGTGGCCCTCAAGCCTCCAAAGTATGCTGATTCCCTGTCAGTCCTCCAAGTCAAATAACACCAAAAACAGTCCCTTGGAAGTGCCTCAGTAAGTCATAATATTAGATATACCTGCCACTCTCTCTTTCACATTTGATAGATAATCCAACCTGTGAGCTGCAAGTTTTCTTCCGATGACACTGAGGTGTGTCTGCTTCGAGTAAGTGCTATCATGGATAAAATGCAATGTTTCATTGAAATTTTTACCCATTTCAATGTAGTTACTCCTGAATGTGTGCTTACCTGGAGTATTATGACTTCTTAAGTGATGCCTAGAGATTTCACAACGTCTTTTGGTATCAATCACTGTGATTGGCAACTTGCATAAATGTCTAGAGTACAAGATATAATATTACCTCACTACTACATTACTATTCAAATACTTTCTTCAATTTCTCATGCTAAGCCAAACTTCTTTATGGTCAAAATATTTTTGAATATGTATGTTGATTTCAGTCAATAATTAATTTATTCATTTCAAAAAATGTCCATTACATCTAAGAAACTTGCGTATATTTTAGTAGACTTTGAATTATTAACACTCTTAAGATTTAGGTTATGAAATTAACTCAGCATTATAATTACTAAGCATCTAATTTTTGACTCCTATTATCTGTGATCGATCGGTCACAGAAATGATCAGTCTAGCGGAATACACATTATCACTTAGGCCAAGATTTTTTTATCATTCCTAGTCATTTGAGAGTAATGTTACCATATACCACTACAAACGTCCTTTTGCAATTTCTTATTCTTGATTAAAAAAAAGACATATTTGGTGATTGGAAGGTAACAATGCACATGATAAGACTACTATTGTTTCAGGAAATGGCTTAAAATAGCATTTGCCAAACTGCTCTTCTTCACTCCTTTTATTTTTGCAGAGATTGGCACAGTCTAGCCTTCTTGACTAGAAGAAAATTTGCCAGTCCTCCAAGTTTGTTATTTCTTGCTGCATTCTAATAAACTCTAAAACAAATTAGCTCTTTGTCTTTTGAGTTCTTTAATGAGAAATGCAATTGATCATCAATGATAAAATACATAAGTGGAATCTTCAAGGTAAAGGAAAGGATTTTCTAATTTAAGATTAATTTACTACTAATTTCTTTAATGTGTATACTATAGTTCAATTGAAACTAAATTCAGTGGTTTTTTAATCTTTTCAAAATATGATTTTAGTTTAAAATTTTAGCTGCCTGCCCAGGACCTTGGTTTGCTGCTGGTAACTTTTCTTGTGTTTATATCTTATAATAGCTCAGAGAGTGTCAAACGGAAGAAGCACTTAGAGCGGTGTTTCCAAACTTAAATGCACGAATACATTTAAGGTGGTTACCTGGTGATCCTGTTAAAAGGAAAGTTCAAATTCAACAAGCCTAGGTAGGACTGAGATTCTGCATTTCTTATGAGCTACAGGCAATTCTAGTACTTTTGGAATAAACACAAACTTTAACTATCAAGGATCTAGTGAATGTTCTAATATTGCCGCATCACTGCCTTCCAGTTACGAGACAGCTGGAACTATTCCTAATTTTAAGGACAAATGGAAGATCATCATCTAGGCCTACTACTGAGTGAGTGCTATGTTGCTTTAGTGAAAGGTATATCGAATTTCAAATTTCCTTGTCATCCGGTGTTTTTCATGGACTCAATGGTACTTAACAGACTGATAAAGGTCAGAAAATGTGTTAATTGACTCTTGGAACCTTACCTTTTTACTGCTTTTATCTCATTATTTAGTGACTGAACAACTTGGAGGTGAATGTTAAATACAATATTTTATTGCTGAATGGTGAGTTTTTGTTGTTGTTGTTGTTGTTTTAATCTGTTTCAAAGCCCATTGGACAAAATTAGTTTTCTTTTAAGAGGAAGCAAAAGACGGCTTTGACTTTTAATGGGAGGTTGGGGGCAGTGTAAACAAATATGTATATGTTGTTTGTGTATATGTGAGAGAGAAAGAGAGAGAGAGAGGTGGAGTATAATAATGGAGACTATGAGATTAAATATATATTTATATATATATAACATATATATTTATATATGTATATCTCCATATATATATAAAAGGATGACTACACTGACATTTTCTTGATTTTTTTTTTTTTTTCAGTGACTACTAGCAATAAATGCAATTTTCTCTGTGAGAACATGTACAGGTGAAAAATGTCACTGTAATATCTGGGATTACTTCTTTGCTGGACCCAAATAGTTTCACTAACAAAGCCCCTGGGAGGAAGTTTCTTCTTGCATTCTACTCTTCAATCTCAAGGGCATACTTTTCTAGACAGTTTTTATGAGTTGAGGTCACCAATTTCCAGGCTTCAGTAAATCAAAAAATGGAAAGAGTAGGAGGTCATGCAATGCATAAAGGCTTAAAGTTCAACATTCAGAAAACTAAGATCATTGCATCTGGTCCCATCACTTCATGGCAAATAGATAGGGAAACAGTGGAAACTGTGGTTGACTTTATTTTTTGAGGCTCCAAAATCACTGCAGATGGTGATTGCAGCCATGAAATTAAAAGACGCATACTCCTTGGAAGGAAAGTTATGACCAACCTAGACAGCATATTAAAAAGCAGAGACATTATTTTGTCAACAAAGGTCTGTCTAGTTAAGGCTATGGTTTTTCCAGTGGTCATGTATGGATGTGAGAGTTGGACTATAAAGAAATCTGAGCACTGAAGAATTGATGCTTTTGAACTGTGGTGTTGGAG
Organism: Dama dama; assembly: GCF_033118175.1. Taxonomy (NCBI): domain Eukaryota; kingdom Metazoa; phylum Chordata; class Mammalia; order Artiodactyla; family Cervidae; genus Dama; species Dama dama. The sequence continues at coordinate 5,495,774 of NC_083681.1, forward strand.
AAGACTCTTGAGAGTCCCTTGGACTGCAAGGAGATCCAACCAATCCATCCTAAAGAAAATCAGTCATGAATATCCATTGGAAGGACTGATGTTGAAGTTGAAACTCCAATACTTTGGCCACTTGATGCAAAGAGCTGACTCATTTGAAAATACCCTGATGCTGGGAAAGATTGAGGGCAGGAGAAGAAGGGGATGGAGGAGGATGAGATGGCTGGATGGCATCACCGACTCAATGGACATGAGTTTGGGTAGGTTCCGGGAGTTGGTGATGAACAGGGAGGCCTGGAGTGCTGCAGTTCATGGGGTCACAAAGAGTCGGACATGATTGAGCGACTGAACTGAACTGAACTGAACTGAAGTGAAGCAATTTAGACAGCTGAAATGTATCTAGTTTTTACAGAATGCTTTGCATATTGTTTTATGTATTCCACCCTGTGTTATCTCCAGTTTCACTATCAATGGAAAATAATTCTGTACATTCCTACCACAATTTACCTGTCCTTTACTGATCTCTTCAGAGAAGTGAAATAATAACAGAGAAATATGTAGACATCCCTCAGACAAAAACAAAATAAAATTCATAAAACAGAAAGTTTGTTGTATGACTAAATGGACAAGGCAAATACTTGAGGGATTATTTAGTGACTAGCTTTGCTTAAAGTTAGTTTAATGAATATCATGGAGAGCAGTGGAGAATAGGTCTGATAAGAAACATCAGGAACATAGTTTTGGGCTTTAAAAGTTAAAGAGTTGATGCCCAGGCTATTAAAAATAAATGAACCTTTTATTCTATTTAGATTAAATTTAGGGAGTTAAAATAATTAGGGTATATAATACAAATACATCTTATGGGATATGTGATTATATGTATAACTAACCTTAGTTACAGATTTTTGTCTGTAAGGAGAGATATACTATCGGTCTCAATGTAGTAAGAATTACATAAGATGAAACATGTAGAAAATTAAGCATAGTGATTTTCACACAGAAAATACTCAGTTAGTATGGTAAGAACAACAGCAAGGATGATGAGGATGATGACGATGATGACAAAGGTATTTTCTCAATTTGGATGCCCATGGAAGCAGAGTGGGAAAAGGAGATGAAAGATGAAAAAAAAAAAAAAAAAAAAAAATCACATGAAATTTTTGTGTTAATGAATTAGTTACTATTCCGAACAACTGAATTTCATTCTTCCTGGGTGATCATTTGGGATCTTGTAGTATCTGCCTTCTGAGAAAATGGAAAACTGGGGATATTTATCAACTGACTACTGTCCTCCCTCTGCTGAAGTTTTAGGGAGCCGGCCTTTATATACATACACCGAAATTCCTGAATGTGCATGCTCACAGCTGGGCAATCCTCAGTCCTTTGGTGAATATCTCCAGACAGCAAAGCAAAAAAAAAAACAAAAAAACGGATGCACAGTGGCTTGATGTGGGACACTAGCCACGTGCAAGAAGCTCTCCATCATAATAGTATTCAAACCAGGTCAGTCAAAAGGCTATGGCATTCGATAATTATTTCCTCAAACTCATAGTGCAAATTAGTACTGCATACTTTTGCTTATGAAACTTATGTAATACTATTTATGTCTTAAATGTATATTTTTATTCTATTTTAGTCAGTATAATCTCCAGTGTTTCTCCATACTGCCCACCTTTACCCTAGAAACAGAAGTGGTTTTTCACTTTTGAACTCTTTGCAGAAATATAGTGCATTTCTGTTGTAGAAACCTTTCTCTTATGACACTTCTCATTTTCAACTAGCATTATGGTTACTTGTAAAATAATGTTAAGGTAGCAATCACACTACTGGGTGTACGCTATTCAACAGGTGATACTCATTTTCAACATTAAATTTAATCTAACAACTTCTCCAAGGCAGAGTTTACAAGTAGGGGAATTTAGACTTGAGTTGAATAGTTATCATACCAATCAGTACATCAATGTGAAGTGTTGATATTATTAAGAATGGCTGAGTCCAAACTCTGGTCGGTCTTTAATCACCACATTAGAGGCCACAAATGAAACAAGGCCATATGCTTGGCAAGAAGCACAAATTAAGGTAATCAGGTTAGGTGCTGCTGCTGCTAAGTCGTTTCAGCCGTGTCCGACTCTGTGTGACCCCGTAGACGGCAGCCCACCAGGCTCCCCTGTCCCTGGGATTCTCCAGGCAAGAACACTGGAGTGGGTTGCCATTTCCTTCCCCAATGCATGAAAGTGAAAAGTGAAAGTGAAGTCGCTCGGTCATGTTCGACTCTTTGTGACCGCATGGACTGCAGCCTACCAGGCTCCTCTGTCCATGGGATTTTCCAGGCAAGAGTACTGGAGTGGCTTGTCATTGCCTTCTCCGCAGGTTAGGTAGGAACAGGAAAAATGGGAGAACATATAAATGTAACAGTATGGACGCTGTTCCACGTAATTATTGTCGTGTGTAAATTCAGGCAAGGGAGGACTACATTCCACAATTTTATTTGAAATCTTTTAAGTTTTCAAATGTTCGACTCTTTGCGAACCCCTGGAGTTCTCCAGGCCGGAATCCTGGAGTGGAGAGCCTTTCCCTTCTCCAGGGAATCTTCTTAACTCAGGGATAGAACCCAGATCTGCCACATTGCAGGCAGATTCTTTACAATCTGAGCCACAAGGGAAGCCCTTCTAAGTTTTAACTAATAAATAACCAATGTCAAAAGAAACTATATCTGTGAAAGTCAGAAAAACTCAAAATCTGTGCTCATGATGGAGTCTGAGAGCCACCATTTTTTTAACTTCTGTTGTAACTCATGCAATCTCTGCCCTCCCACTAGACTTTAAGTCCTTGTGGCTGAAATCACCTGTCCTCATGTGACAAAGTAGTTTACCTCTCTGAGATTGTTTTCTCATTTGCAAAATGGAATTAACAATGCCCATATTAATTTCCTATGGTTGCTCTAAAAAAGTATCATAAACAAGGAGAATCAAAACTGAGATTTAGTCTCTTACACTTTTGAATCCTGTATGAAGCCAAAGCGTCAGAAGAGTCATGCTCTCTCTGACAGCTTCTGGTTGTTTCTGACAATCCTTCGTATTCCTTGGTTTACAGATGCATGACGCTAATCTTTGTTTTCAGTATGCTATTGCTGCCTCCTCTCTGTGTATCTATATTTTGATGTATTTGGTCCATCTCTGTTCCTGAGTCTCTTTTCTTTTTAAAAGTCACTGGTCATATTGAATTAAATGCCCACCATAATCCAATATGATTTCATGATAACTACACACGTTTGCAGAAACACTTTTTCCAAGTGAGAATGCATTCTGACTTTCTGTGGGTTAGAATTTCAATATATATTTCTGTGATATACAATTCAACCCATAAAAAAGCCTAGTTTACAGGGTTGTCATAAGGTCATAAACAGTTATTTTTTGGATTTATCCAGTCTGAGGCATGTCACATTTCCTCATCCAGTGGAGTCATTAGTCCTTCATTCTGAAAAAAAATATTTTTAAATTTCTTCTTTCTTTAATTTACTCAATTATGACTTTCTAGGATTTTAATCATATATATATTAGAATTTCTCATTCAATGCTTTTTATGTCTGAATTCCTCTTTAAATTTTCCAGCTCCTCATCTTTTTTTTATTGTATTCTAGATAAACTGTGTATCTCCAGATCATTTATATTCTCATGAATTTTGTATGTCTTCCTTTTAAATTATCCATTATTAATTGTAACTGATACATGTCTCTTATGTTTTATTTTAATGAAATTGTCCTCATTTATTGTTGTTGTTCAGTCACCAGGTCGTGTCCAACTCTTCATGACTCCATGGGCTATAACATGCCAGGCCTCCCTGTCTCCCACCATCTCCCAGAGTTTGCCCAAGTTCATGTCCATGAACTTTGACACTTTCAAACTGTGGTGCTGGAGAAGACCCTTTAGTCCCTTGGACTGCAAGGAAATCAAACCAGTCAATCTAAATGGAAATCAACCCTGAAGACTCAATGGAAGGACTGATGCTGAAGCTGAAGCTCCAATACTTTGGTCACCTGATGCAAATAGCCAACTCTTTGGAAAAGACCCTCATTCTGGGAAAGATTGAAGGCAGAAGGAGAAGAGGGCAACAGAGTTTGAGAAGGTTGGAAGGCATCACCTGTTGTTCTGATTATTCCTTATTATAAAATAATCACTTTCCCCACTTTATTTGATTGTCTCATACACTTCCATTCTATACTCTCTATATATTAGTCCAGCATCTTCATATCCTTATGGACATACATTTGCAGTTTCTTGTGTCTGCTGATATAGTCTTACAGTGACTTGCATTTTAGTGAGTTTATAAACTTCACCTGTCAGTATACTTCCTATTTTGAATAGAAAATTTGATGGCCAAACTTGGAAAAGTAGTCCTTCTACTTTTGCTGTCATGTAATAAAATCATTTTTAAGGCCTCATACATTCCTCCTCATGGATTTGGCCTCAGGGTGATTTCAGGGTCAAATTTCTCACCTTGTAGAGGTTCTATATGTCAGTATTTTCATATACTGTTGAAATAGAAATCTGATACAAGAAGACCACACTCCTCTTTGCTGCCAGTCCAGGCAAGCACTTTGGTTCTCCACTCCACTTCACATTTATAGCTTCTTTTCACAGCTACACCTAACTCCCAGGTTTTCCCATCCCATCTCATGGCATGAACGCCCTGGTTACTCAAGGTCCATCTTCTGATTCATATGTGGTCAGCAGTGTCTCAAAAAAGAGGTACCACCAAATTCTCAATGCTGTGAAGTGTGGGGGTCTCAGAGAGTTTCTATTTATTTCTGATACTAGATTAGGACATTGAATAGTGCTATTCAATAGAGGATACATATAAAAATCATCTAGGATTATTTTTATATATTCATAACCCTGAGCCACACTCAGAGATTTTGATTCAATAATATGAAGTAAACTTGAATATCAGTATTTTCAAGAATTTTCACTAGTAGAACCAATGTAGATTAAGTACCCATTCCAAATTTATTTCTCCTTAAATACTCAATACACAATAGCTACTTTAGAGGTGTTCTTATGTGACTCTTTTACTCAACAGATTACACTGGCTCCCTATTGCCTATCACATCAGTTTAAATTCCACTGAGGCTGATTGTTATAAATCATCATATCTAGATTCAGCCTATTTCTCAAAACACACTTCCTGCTTTTCAAAAAAAAAAAAACCCTTTGATTCATACAAAATTAAAAAAAAAAAAAATTCCCTCCTTCCTTGATTTTGGACTTGAAATTTTATTTGTTATTCTCCTCACTGGGTTGGGCTTCCCTGGTGGTGCAGATGGTAAAAAGTCTACATGCAAAGCAGGAGACCTGGGTTTGATCCCTGAATGGGGAAGATGCCTTGAAGAAGGGAATGGCTACCAGCTTCAGTATTCTTGCCTGGAAAATTCCATGGACAGAGGGGACTGGTGGGCAACAGTCCATGGGGTTGCAGAGTCAGATATGACTGAATGACTAACATTCCACTCCTCACTGGATTGCCCTGTTCTCACATTTCTACTCTTTATATTTTTTCTAAAAATATCGTGGACTTCAGAGTTAAGAAATCAAATTAACTTTTTACTCATGGACTCTGCTATTGACAAAGAGATGTATCTACTCAAAACCTCAGTTTCTGATCTTTAAAACTGGACATAATTTTTCAGTATTGTTAAGCATTTGAAAGGACCTATCTTGATACCCGAAACACAGACAGATCTTAATAAATACACTATTTATTCTCTCTCCTCCATTACCAATCTGAAAATTCTTCTTCCTACCAGCCTGTAAACTCTGTCCTGAATGTTCTAAGCCATATTTAATTATCTCTTTTTTTGGCATAGCCAAGCATTTTAACTTATGCCCCCATTTATTATCACTTATCAGTGCTTATATTTAATCTCCCCAAATTATCTTTAGTCCCATAAGAATAAGTTCATAGTTCTATCCTCTGCTTTTATTGTCCATATTTCCCAAGGAGTACAAATTAGAGCAAAATACCTCACATAGAGCAAGTATTGAATGGGAAGGAAAACAGCCTCCTCACTCAAGTTCTGCAATTTATTGCCAAGTCTCTGAATCAACTGTTTACATGATTTTCTTGTTTATAGAATAGAATCAATGCTTATTCAACCTAATGTATACAGTTGCTATAACAGGCTATAAAATAAGGCATGTGAATAATTTAGTGTATTTTGACATTACTTTGCTTTTGATATATAGCTCATGAGTCCTATAGATGGAAGGCATTGTGGCATAGCTTTTACACATACTATGCCATCATACAAAATACTGATAATTATGAACTTCTCCATATATATGAGAAAACAGAAGATAAAAAGCACTACATAAATATCGAAGATTGTGAGCTAATAAATGGAAGTTGATCCCAAGGCTATTGAATCTCAATAAGCTGTATAGAAGGGAAAGTTTTAGGCAAAGAATAAATAAAATAACATGTTATGTTGTTTAGTAGTCTAAGGTGTATTAATCACAAGGTTTTAAAAATATAAAGAATAAGAGAAAGATAAACTGAGAGGGTAAATGGATTTTTAAGGGATAAAAATGGCACAACCAGAACATAAGCACAGGGATCTTCTGTCTTCTGTGTAGAAGCTTCTTGTGTTAGTTAGTTTTATTAAAATGATACTGTTGCAACAAATATGCTATCACAGGAGAATTTTGAAATCAATATGCTTCCTTTAAAACACTACTTACAACTGGACTGCTATATGAATTTAAGATGATTTTATATATTTAGAATGCTATGCATTACTATTATCTAGGTACATATCCTAGTTTCTAAATTGATCATCTCTAGAAATTATCCCCATGAATTATTTCCTTTCTGTCTACAAATCCTAATCCAACTGTTAATAATTCCATTTCCATCAGTATAGGAACCTCTTTCTTCTACCAGTTTCTTCTTTTTCTACTTTTGTGGAGCTTGATAGAGTATGTCCAGAAAAACAAGAAAAGAAAAAAATTTCTAGTCTTTTTTACAACAACTGATTTTAGTTTTTAAAATTCAATTTTTTGTGGCATAATTTATATAAAAATAAAGCATATCTCTTTTAAGGATACAATGTGATTATTAATGACAAATGTATATTATAGTATATAACACCATCCCAATCAAGATGTGAATCATTTCCATCCATTACCCTATAAAGCCAACTTATCCCTTTTGCACTCAATTTCTTCCACCTCCCCCTCAGGCAATCAGTGATTTGATTTATATTACAGCAAATTAGTTTTCTCTATTCTAGAATTTTATATGATTGAAATAATAGGTATGTATTATATTATATATGGGTTATTTTGGTTATAAAAATTTCATTCATGGTTCTGCATGTATCAGTAATTTATTATTTTTTTATTGTTGAGTAGTATACCAGTATTTGCATAAAATGCAATTTGTTTACTCAGACATGTTCCTAAAATGGGCATTTGAGGTATTTCCAGTTTTTCAAATCTTCCTTTTTGAGGCAACAGTGGATCCACGTTATGTGGGTCTCTACTTAGCTTTGGGGATCAATGGAATGATCAAATTGATTATGTCCTTAGAGTTCTACCTTCTCAAGCATATTGCCCAGCCATCCTTCTGTGGCTTGGATGCCACATCAACATGCTTCAGCTCAGTGATGTGTGTCCCTGGCTGGTGGAGAAACCCTTATGTTAAATCCTTAAGGTAACTGAGCAATGACTAAACAAATAAATACAAATGTGGACTAGAATAAATGTGCTTGCAATTTCTGCTTGCTGCTCTGCGACACGTCTCCCTGGGGCAAGGAGCGCAAGAGTGTGCTGCAACCAGGTTGAATAAGTAAGCAAAGTAGAAAAGATAAAAATTATCCTGAGGAAAACCTGGACTAAAATAAAATAATAAATAAAATAAATTTGATACAGTCTAGACTACAAGGAGCAAAACTGGTGCCCACATATTAAAAAGCAAGTTTGTTTTTAATTGTACAGAGCTTTAAAACAATAGTGATAAAGCTATTAATATTCACTTTAGATATTACATGCATGTGCACATGCACAAACAAACACATTGAACATTTTGGTAACTCTGGGTCTTTATTCTATTATATAATTCCAAAAGTATTTTATTTAATTTTTTAATCTAATTTTATTTTATATTGAAGTATAGTTGATTTAAATGTTGCACTAGTTTCAGGTGATTTAGTTATACATATACATATATCTGGGATTCCCTGGTGGCTCAAAAGGTAAAGAATCTGCCGAATCTGCTGGCAATGCCTAAGACCTGGGTTTGATCCCTGGGCTGGGAAGAATCCCTCGAAAAGGAGATGGCAACCCACTTGAGTATTCTTGGACTGCAAGAATACTTCCAATCCAAGGAGAATTCCATGGACAGAAGAGCCTGGGAAGCTACAGTCCATGCAGTAGCAAAGAGTCAGACACGACTGAGCAGCTTGCACACGTATGCACACACACACACACGTACATATAATAGCAGGCTCCTAATTTATCCTTGCACCTCATATTTTCCCTTTGATAAACAATAAGTTTGCTTTCCAAGCCTGTTTATGTTTTGAAATAAGTTTATTTATATCAGTTTTAGATCCCACATATCAGTTCAGTTCACTTCAGTTGCTCAGTCATGTCTGACTCTTTGTGACACCATGAGCTGCAGCACATCAGGTTTCCCTGTCCATCACCAACTCAGGGGGCTTATTCAAACTCATGTCCATCGAGTTGGTGATGCCATCTAACCATTTCATCCTCTGTCATTCCCTTCTCCTCCTGCCTTCAATCTTTCCCACCATCAGGATCTTTTCCAAGGAAACAGTTCTTTACATCAGGTGGCCAAATATTGGAGTTTCAGCTTCAGTATCAGTCCTTCCAATAAATATTCAGGACTGATTTCCTTTAGAATGGATGGATTGAACCTCCTTGCAGTCCAAGGGACTCACAGGAGTCTTCTCCAACCCCACAATTCAAAAGCATCAATTCTTCGGTGCTCAGCTTTCTTTATAGTCCAACTCTCACATCCACACATGACAACTGGAAAAATCATAGCTTTGACAAGACAGCCTTTGTTGGCAAACTAATGTCTCTACTTTTTAGTATGCTGTCTAGGTTGGTCATAGATTTTCTTTCAATGAGTAAGCGTCTTCTAGTTTCATGGCTGCAGTCACCATCTGCAGTGATTTGGGAGCCCAAAAAAATAAAGTCTCTCACTGTTTCCATTGTTCCCATCTATTTGCCATGAAGTGATGAGACTGGATGCCATGATCTTAGTTTTGTGAATATTGAGTTTTAAGCCAGCTTTTCACTCTCCTCTTTCACTTTCATCAGAGGCTCTTTAGTTATTCTTCACTTTCTGCCATAGGGGTGGTATCATCTACATATCTGAGGTTATTGCTGTTTCTCCTGGCAATCTTGATTCCAGCTTGTGCTTCATCCAGCCCAGAGTTTCTCATGATGTTCTCTGCATATAAGTTAAATAAACAGAATGACAGTATACAGCCTTGATGTTCTCCTTTCCTGATTTGGAAACAGTCTTTTGTTCCATATCCAGTTAACTGTTGTTTCCTGACCTGCATACAAATTTCTCAGGAGGCAGGTCAAGTGGTCTGGTATTCCCATCTCTTTAAGAATTTTCCACAGTTCGCTGTGATCCATACGGTCAAAGTCATTGGCATAGTCAATAAAGCAGAAGTAGGTGTTTTTCTAGAACTCTATTGCTTTATCTATGATCCAACAAATGTTGGCAATATGATCTCTGGTTTCTCTGCCTTTTCTAAATCCAGCTTGAACATCTGGAAGCTCATGGTTCACGAACTGTTGAAGGCTGGCTTGGAGAATTTTGACCATTACTTTGCTAACGTGTGAGATGAGTGCAATTGTGCAGTAGTTTGAACGTTCTTTGTCATTGCCTTTCTCTGGAATTGGAATGAAAACTGACCTTTTCCAGTCCTGTAGCATCTGTTGAGTTTCTCAAATTTGCTGGCATATTGAGGGCAGCACTTTAAGGCATTATCTTTTAGGATTTGAAATAGCTCAACTGGAACTCCATCTGCTCCACTAGTGTGGTTTGCAGTGATGCTTCCTAAGGCCTATTAAGGATTCCACATATAAGTAATATCATATCATATCTGTCTTTCTCTGTCTGATTTACTTTACTTAGTATGATAACCTCTAGGTCCATCCATGTTGCTGCAAATGTCATTATGTCATTCCTTTTATGCTTGAGTAATATTCCATGACTTTTGTACCACATTTTTATCCATTTCTTGTTTAGGTTATTTGCATGTCTTCATATGTATCACATCTTTATTCATGCTTTTTTTTTTTTAAAGGTTGTTTACATATCTTAGCTATTGTGAATAGTGCTGCAATGAACATTGGAGTGCATGTAACATTTTAAATTATGGTTTTCTCTGGATATATGCCCAGGACTGTGTGCCAAATCATATGGTAGTTCTAGTTTAAGTTTTTTAAGGAATCCCCATACTGTTCTCCATAGTGGTTGTACCCATTTACATTCCCTGAAAGTATTTTCAGTAAGTAAAGTGATAAGCATGAAGGTCTAATATCTGCACATTGTTACTAGCCTTTTTTTCATCAAATATATGTCAAAAATATTGGCCACATTGAGTTTATTTCTGGGATAATTATTTGTACATGTGTTTACAAAAGCAATGACTTTTTGTGCCTTTCCAGACTCCCCTGTTTTCAGTATTAATGATTCTTCCAAAATTTATAACCTACTTCCCTAATTAATTTCTCCTCTTTAGTACTTACCATACCTAACATTCTGAACATCCTACTTACACATGTTGAGTTTCATGTTTGTCTTTTCATATTCAATGTGAGGACACAGGGGCAAGGGACCATTGTCTGTTTTGTCTTAACTCTGGTGGCTAGAACAGTTCTGATATGAAGGCCATCCATAAATATTTTCTAAATGAATGAATAAGTGAGATGTACAAAAGACAAAATTAAAAGGAAAACCTGCAGATAATTAAACTTGGCTATTTTTCTAGTGTGAAACACTTACATTAAGAAATAATAACACCACTTATTTTCTGCTTATCATGTGTCAGGAAATGTCCTATGAAGTTTCCACACTTTCATTCACTTAGTGCTCAAATCTGTGTAGGCATTTACTATTAATTAAAGTATTTTACAAATAAAGGAAATAAAGCATGAAAAAGTTCAATACCTTGCCCAAGAACAGAGAGTTAAAATGCTAAGTCTGAGATTCTGAGTGCAGAGCCTGTGTTTTTATCTCTACAGTGTTCCTCAAGACAGTGTTAAAAAGGAAGAATGTTACATTTGATTCCAGAGAAAAATATTTCCTTCCTAAAAGCAGAACGTGTAGGAAATTCTTTCCTCACAGGGACACATAGCTCCCAGGACATAATCCAGAGCCATGGAGTCGGGGGAATGGGTCACAGTAGTTCAACTTCTCCAAGGACTGTATAATGAATGCCTGTGCAAAATGCCCATGTTCGAAACCTAATGCCCAAGCTGATGGCATTAGGAGGCAGGATCTTTAGATGTTGAATTGATCATGAGGGCAGAACCTTCATGGCAAGACCAATGCCCTTATGTCAGAGATCAGAGAGAGACACTTTGTCCTTTCTGCCATGTGAGGACGTGGTGAGAAGTTGTCAGTCTGCAACTGAAATGAGGATCCTCCACGATCCAACCATGCTGGCGCAGTGATCTTTTACTTCTAGCCTCTGGAAGTGGGAGAAATACATTTCTTTTGTTTATATGATATCCACTCTGACTTTTTGCTATAGCAGCCTGAATGAATGAAGATACTAAAAGATGAGTTAGTTTTGCAGATTACACTTAATTATTGCATAAGTTTGATTGTATACATACTTCTTCTTTATATTCTTATTCTGTAAGCCTCATTTCCCGCCTACCCTGACCCGATTCAAACTGTGGTGAAGGAAACGTCCCAGGGATACACTCCCTGATGTGATCTAAGTTGCAGTTATCTGATAATCTCTTCAGGACAGAAATAAATGCGTATACATACATGCGCCATGGGTATTTCACAATGCGTGCACACCCTGTTGAAAAGGAAGGTGGAACAAGCTTTCAGTTTCATAACACACACCAAGGCTAAGAAGGGGAAGCCATGGCCGGTGAGTTTTTTTTACTGAAAACAGCTTCTTGAAAGAATGGTTTTGGAAGGGGCTGGCTTTTACAGAAGCCGTAATTAAGTTCTGTGAATGTGCAAAGAGGGTGTGCTTGTGCCAAGAGAGGTACGGGTGGGACAAAGAAAAGGAAAGGGGTGCGGAACAGCAAGGGACAGAAAGGAATCAAACTTCACTGGCTGCTCTCTGGCTATCATTTCGCAATCTTAACTGAATTCTGACAGAGGGTGCAAAATTGGCACAGAATGGGTTCCAGCAGCTCTCCCCAAAGGAAATGGAAAATCACTGTTTTCATTATTTTATTATGCACAGTTGAATCAACATGAAGCATGTTAACATAGGATTTTCAGGTACAATCTTGGGGATAGTAAATCTCAGTCTTCAGGCCACTCCATCAGCACATGGATAATACTGGGGGAAGAATGAGGTGTGAGTGTCTTCAGGATTACCACACTGTGTGGGAAGGCACATTTTACTGATTAAATCTGAAAGAGGCTATTCTGAGTTGCTGAGAGGAAAGGAAAGTGAGGCTGTTTTTATGACTGGCGGCTTCTTTTGTTTCCAACAGACAAGGTTCTGAAAGAGAAGAGGAATCTGTTTGTTCATTCAGTGAGCAAGGGTACAATAAATGGCTTGCTGGATGAGCTATTAGGAAAAAGAGTGCTGAACCAGGAGGAGATGGAAAAAGTAAGAGATGAAAATGCTACAGCTGAGGATAAAGCCCGGTTTTTGATAGACATTGTTATTTGTAAAGGACGTCAGGCATGCCAAATCTGCATCAGCCACATTTGTAAAGAAGACTCCCACCTGGCAGGAATACTGGGGCTCACCTCAGGTAAGGGCCTGTGACTCAGACTGAGGTTCACACAAGCCCTGTGTCATCAGGCCTAATATCTGACTTCTTCATTGGTCATGTTAGCGTGCAGACCACTTCTTACCTCTGGCTTCAGGTATTTCAGTGATCATATTGCATGACCCCTGTCTCTTTTCTTCTTTGTTCCTGTTTTTTGGCCTTAGGGTCTCTCTTTTGTTTAAAGCTTATTTCCTATCCTGAGTATGTTGTAGCTCATTTGTTGAAGTTCATGAGGACAATCTTGAAAAGTTTCATAGTGTATTCTCCAGTCTTCCTTGCAAGGTACTTTATTGATTTATCTAGTAAATTAGTTATAGTCTAAAGGTCCCTAGAAATCTCTGTGTAGTGATTTGACACAGGTTTAAAGTCTGTAATCAAATACTTTGTATAATGTCTCTCCAAAAGTTAGCTCTCGAGGAGGAATAAAATATATTTCAGGGAGAATGGAACACTCAGAGAATAGATTAATTGCTTACAGAAAAGTAGAGATTTTAAGTGGACTCTTGCTTTTAGTTGCCCCCTTGCATTTTCTTTCGAGTAGGATTGTGCAGTCTACTGTGCACCATTCTGGGAGGCCCGTCGCCTCTCTTTCTGTCTCCTGAAGACTCAGTCCAGGCTCAGCCATCTGAGCTGCTTCTTCTATCTTTCCCTAGTTTCTCCACACAAAAAAGACTGGAGCTCTGATGGGCTTCCAGTTACTGGTTTCTTTTGTGCTTCTAAAAATTCCCTGGAGAAGGGAAAATCTACCCACTGTATAGTCCATGGAGTTGCGAGGAATTGGGCATGACTGAGCAACTTTCACTTTTGTGCTTCTAAAATCATTCAAAGAGAGTAGATGTCATTTGAAAACAAGAAATCATTTGTCCCTCAGGAACTGGGAGGAGCCTGTGCCCCTCTCAGTGACAGCAAATATTTTCTTTGTTGATTTTTTTGGATACATTTTTTAGATTAACTCCCACCTCCAAGAATTAAAGACAATCAATAAAAATAAGAGTTTAGAATATCTATATAATAGTCAAAATTTCTTCTTCCTTATCATATTTCTTTTAACTCACAGTCCTTAAACCCTAGAAGCACTTATGCAGCTCATTGTGATCTCTAATTCCTAGAGTCTATTTCTCCAGTTGTTGGATAATACCTCCTCAGTAAAGGCTGTAATGGCTTTGCTTCCTCCTCAACTATTTGCCAGTTGCTTCAGGACCCAAGTGTATGATAATTGGATATAATATTTAAATTTTCTCTAAGAGGACATACCTAAAAACATTTCTTGGCATATAAACTGCTGCAATAACAAGGCCTCATGCAGAAAATGTTCTTGAATTTATCGATGGTTAATTTAGTCCTGCAGTTTAGATGGGAAAGATGGGACAAACTATAGCCTATGTCTTGGACTTGAAGTATTGTGGGATGTCCTAAGGCTTTCCTCCATTCACATGGCCCATATTTTGGCTACAGAAATCTTGTCTTCAATAGGTACTATGACTTGGAGTAGTTCATGCCGATTCTTAAGTTTCTAGAATATGTTTCTCAGGTGGGTGTTGCTACATTGAGATATTTATAAAACCTTAAATAAAGTTAATTTCAATTCTTGTGCTTGAAATTGACAATCATAATGTCTAGCGACATCAGAGAATATATTAATAGATTTGATTTAGTAAGACAAGTGCAGATTACAGGTTGTGGTCAGGGCTCCGGTCATATGCATAATTGTATAAAACCCTTTGTGGGCTAGAGGGTAGGTTAGTGATTAAGAGGTCAGTATTGATAGTCAAGACATTTTTGTATTCAAATCCTGGCTCTGCCACCTTATTATTATATGACTTAGGAAATTTACTTAACACTTATTGGGGATAGGCCTCAATTTCATTCTCATTTTGTTGTGATAAATCTTGGCACGGCTAAGTGTCCAAACACAGAGGCCTTTTAGCACTAGTTTTCTCCAAAGTCCAGGTCAACTCTGAATTAGACAACTTCACTTTGAATACACATTTGTTAGGCAGCACTGATCAGCTCAGAAGCCACCTTAAAATATATGTGATTCCATAGCTGATGCTGTTTCAATTTTATTTTCATAATAGAAAGTATAAATCAAAGAAGTCACTTCCAGACACTTTTGTTCTACCACTACTTAAGTTAACAAGTCCAGTCATTCATGTGTAGAAGCTTTTGTTTCCCAGTGATGAGTATGGCTCCATGTGAGTCACATCTTGTACAGGATTAAATCCTGTGAAAGGTATCTTTAGTAAGGAGTGTCCAACACACTGGGGTAAGAATCTTTAGAGCTTGTGACTATTTTAATGTCCTTTGTCTTTCCTCAGGTTCACAGTCTGGAAATTATCTTAGACAAGAATCCAAAGCATTGTTCCCTCCTTTTCCAGGTAATGGTATTCTCAAGGCATTGCCACCTTCCTTGGCATTAACTACAGATTAATGGGATGAACTCAGGGTGAGAGGACCATGGATTTATTTACAGATTTATTCTATACATTTTTCTCTTAATCCATTCTGCTTTAGCAGGAGCTGTTCCTACAGCTTCACTATCATGTTTATACTAACAGTTCTGAATCTTTATCGCAAATCCTGAGTGCCACACTTTGCTATTCAATAATCTACTGAACTTGTGCATTCATCTCCTACAGACACTTTCAATCATATGAACTGAGATAGCTTGCCATGCCTTCCCACCCCCGCCCCCAACTGGCTCTCCTCAACTTTCCTCTGTCTTGATGAATGGTACCACTATCACCCAGTTATTCAAGCCAGAAACCTGAAATTGTCTTGGACCATTTCTCCCTCACTTCCAACATTTAAGTGGCACCAGATTTTATTTTCCTCTCACAAATTCAGATTGGCTTCTGCATTTCTACTTCTACTATTAGATGTCAGAGCCCCTATTCCAAGAGTGTTCCATAATTCTCCAGTCATAACTTTCACTATATTTTTCTTGTAATTTTAAAAATCAGTGCATTCTTTTCCCTCATAGCACTAAAAGCTTTATGAGGAAATTGGATGTACATTTTTTCTTATAGTTCACCTTTAATAGAATTTCACCAGTAAACCTGTAATATATATGTAACAAATATTTGTTAGGACTATTTCACTGAATAATTTGGGCAGAATCACTACTGTTTACTATGCCATTAGAAAATATTTGCATAAGCCAATTGTGCTACACACCCTGTTCTATGGACTATTTAGAAAGTAATGAATAAAACAAGCAAGATTTCTTCTTTTCTTAAAACTACTTGAATATATGAATAGTGAATGGATAGGCATTTAAGAAACTCCACCATCAAAATAAAGCCAGCCAAAAATTTGGGGATGGAAATGAAACTACACATATCTGTGTCAGTTGACTTGATATGGGATATTGTAACAGAGACAAATGTTTATAATAGCTAGATAAGATAGAAATGTTTGTTCCAATTCAAGGAATTTCTAAAATGGGCATTTTTTTCTTTAGATTCAGCTTTCCTGCAGGTGGTAACTCAGATATCTAGGTCTCTTTCATGCTATGGCTCTGATATCTGCAGCATACAATGCCAAAATGATTGTTGTAATAACAATCAAATTCATGGCATTGGAAGGAATATGTAGGATCATTTGTAAGAGATTTTGTTAGGCTTGGCTTGGATGAATAACACAGTATATCAGTTTTCATCCCATTTTCTAGAACTTAGTTATATGGCCATACCTAATGACTAGACTTGTTAGCAATATAGATTAGCTATATGTTCAGGAAAAAGAATGAATTGTCTTGTTGAAGATTTAGCCAGTCTCAGCCACAAAATTTAAACACAGAACTTTTCATTCAACATAGCACTGAAGGTAGCACAAGGAATACCTAGGTCCCAGATGACAAGAAAGTTCTTGTCATCTGGGACACTCATTATATAACCAAGTGCCATAAGAAAAATTAGCTCTAATATAGTCCAAATATTTATCTAATTTTTCTATTGTTCTTCAGACTCCTTTTTTTAAGAAATGCAATATTTTTTCCACATGATAATGATTTCTATAGTTTTTTTCCCAACTATATCTATTCTAATTATCTCTTACTTTCTCCACAGTCAATACACATCGTGCTACACTGGTTTACCTAACTGAATATACTACAGTTTCTACAAATTCCTCGTCAAAATTGAATATAATTTTCTTGTTTGAACAGTTTAGTTTCTCAAATATCCCCCCCCACATCAGTAAAACTTATTTCTATTTTGAAGCAAATATTATATTAGTTTTTTTAGAAAATGTGCAACATTATTGGATGATGTTGAATTTGTGATCAAATAAACTCCCAAGTCTTAAGCCATTGTGAAAATTCTTCCTCATATATTTCTGCAATCAATATTTAGTGCTATGGATTCCTCTAGGTGTACACCTTGATTTATTACTCTATCTCATATTCATTTTTGTCCATGTATTCAGTATCTTCTTTTTCTCCCTATATGTACACACAGTAAAGAG
This sequence comes from Dama dama, assembly GCF_033118175.1. Lineage (NCBI taxonomy): Eukaryota > Metazoa > Chordata > Mammalia > Artiodactyla > Cervidae > Dama > Dama dama. The sequence continues at coordinate 5,513,248 of NC_083681.1, forward strand.
AGTCCTAAAGGATATAGAACAAAGGCTTTTCCTTCCTACCTTCCTTGCAGTCTCTAATGCCTACTCTCACAACTGTTAAGCGAATAAACAGTTAAAGAAATAGATACATAAACAAGAATTTTTAAATCATTGAAACGTATTCATTAAGGCCAACTTCAATTATCTAAGATTTCATTTACTTGAAATATATTTATGGCTTAATTCTTTTATCTAACATACTGTTTTCTGGGATTTTTATCATGCATAGCCTTGAAAAACTCCCTTTTGCTTTTTAATGAAAAGCATTTGTAAAATGCTAAGTCTAAGTGATAAAGGGATGTGATGTCTGTATCACACCCTGGAAATTTCTGACTTGGAATATATTCCTTTAGCAGAGTTGCTTTCGATGGTGTAAGGAGTAACCCAGGATCATTTTCTTAAGGATTAATTCCCTCCTCCACGGCTTCATGCACAGGTCACTCAGGGAGGCGCACCAAATGAGATGCTCAGAAATGCCATTGTTCATAATGTTTCTTGTCTCTTGCAGCTCCTCAGGCAATACAGGATAACCCAGTTAAGCTTGCATCTTCAGGACCAGGAGGGAACCTCAAGCTTTGCCCCCCAGAAACAGCCCAAAGAATATGGAAAGAAAAATCAGGAGAGGTGCTATGCTTAGAACATAAGGATCTGGGTGAAAGACACACTGGAAAAAATTCTAAACTGCAGTGGTTCTTTCTTAGAGCTAATTTCCTTGAGAAGTTCTGGAAAACCATCCTGCTCTTCCCTTACATAAAGAATTCCTATTTTCCCGATTTATGTAGAGATTTTCAAGTTTAGTCCAATCCCCTGTGAAAATAGTTATAATATTAAGAACAAAAGAGCTAAAAAAATAAAAACAGCTACTTAATAGGAGTCAGGCACTGTTCTGAGGATATTGCATATAATAACACCTTGAACCCTCAAAATAGCCCATTTTAGAGATCAGAAAACTGAGGCAACAGTTTTGAAATAATGTGTCTTAAGCAGTAAGTCAAGGAATTAGTTTTAAAACTGAGTCATTATAGCTCTAGTTATGCTCATTTCCCTCAGTCCTACCTCTCAAAAGTAATAAAAATCAAGTGCTCAGCTGCCATCTGGGCATTTGCAGATTTCATTCCACTCCTATGGTAGGACTCATTCTCCCCTCTTTATTTTTACCTATGGTTCAAGAGATTGGGTTTCTGTAGAGAACTAAGGGGAGAGAAGCTGTCTTAAATCCTCAAGATGGATATTTAATTAGAGAGAACAAGTCTATTTGTTCAACCTGCATTTCTTACAGATTTACCCAATAATGGAAAGGTCAAACCGCACACGTCTTGCCCTCATTATCTGCAACATAGAGTTTGAAAATCTTTCCAAAAGAGATGGAGCTGATGTTGATACCAGAAATATGAAGATGCTACTAGAAGGTCTGGGATACAATGTGGATGTGAAAGAAAATCTCACTGCTTTGGTAAATTTTTTCATAATGTAGAGACAATGGTAATGGCCTTTACCCTTAAAGAATGTTAGAAAGATTGGTTGTAGCACCAGAAACTTAATCTCTTGATAGTCTAAAATTCAAATTTGTTCTTGTAGGGTATTTCATGCTTCTATCCTAGAATCTTTTAGCAAGAGTTTGGTGAAACCTTTACCTGGAAAATGTTCTATTAATTCAATTATATGTCTGTGGCCACAAAAATAAATAAGTAATGCCCCTTACTCAGTACCAGAAATCCCTTAATTACAACCCATAACTCTTTTTCACCTTTCCATTAATTGAAAATTAAATTTTCCTTTTGTATTCCATTGATTTTCATATCATTCAGGAGTGTCTCTTTATTGGATTCCAAGCTGCCATGATAATCAATCACATAGTTCAACACCAGTGGTATTAATGTCTCTTCCAGGAAATGGCTTTAGAACTGAAGGCATTTGCTGCTCGCTCAGAGCACCGGACCTCTGATAGTACTTTTCTGGTACTCATGTCTCATGGAATTCGGGCTGGCATTTGTGGGAAGAAATACTCTGAAGAAGTCCCAGATGTATTAAAACTTGATGACATCTTTCAAATTTTGAACACCTGGAACTGCCCAACTTTGAAGGACAAACCCAAGGTGATCATTATCCAGGCTTGCCGTGGTGGTGAGTGCTCATGGCCGTTAGAACACGGGACCCTGAAGTATTGATCTCATTATCTGTATGTGTCCAGTATTTTTCCATTCCTTTGAGTCTACTCTTTAATGCCAAAGAAAAGCTACAATCCTGTTTGGTGAAAGTAGATATTCTTTGACATTACAAACGGGATTATAGCTTCTGTGAATTACATGTGACTGCGACTTCTGTGACTGTGAATTCTGTGACTGCTTGGTAGATTTTTGTTCCTTTTTCAACTGAGATATCACTTTTAATCTTAATACTTTGATGTTGTTGGAATTAATTTGAGGGTTAGGAGGGACAAGAGTTCTTAAGATAGTTTTTGAGATGTATATGTGCATCTGTACCTGAATTAAAATTATTGACAAATTAGTAAATGGTTGAACAGATGTTGAGTGGAGAAAGTTTTCTTGGCTATTGGCAGTAACAAGAAACCTAATCTTGTCTTTTCAGAGAAGCAAGGAATGGTATGGGTAAATGATTCAGTAGCAGCTTCTGGAAATTGTTCCTTAGTGGCCCCAGAAGATTTTGAGGCTGATGCCATTAAGAAAGCCCACATAGAGAAGGATTTTATTGCTTTCTGCTCTTCGACACCAGGTAATGAGTATATGTATAAGACACCTCTATGAGCATTACCAATGCAGAAACTCACACCGATACATTAGAGTATGGATACCTGTGTTAAAATTTTCATGAGACTTTGGAAGACTAATTCAAGTCTTCCTCTCAGTTACACCTTCAATTCTCCTTATCCATGGAGACCAAATAAATATACATCTATTTTAGTAAACTTCCATGGTGCAAAATGATTTTTGTACTGTGAGGAATAGATAGATAGGTCCACATCTTGACATCACTTAACATTTCAGTTTGCCTACATATGTATTTATAGAAGAGTATTTATAAAGGGGAGAGGCAGAAAAGAAAACAAAGTATATTGAGTCCCTATGGTAAAGGCATTTCAACCAGAAGTGTGGAGTTTATGAAACAGGAAAAAAAACAAACAAAAAAAACAACTGAATGATTCTAAATCTAGATTTTGGATTATAAGTACTGCCAATTATATTCTGACTCTGTCACTTGGTGCTTTGTAAATTAGTTCCAGTTACTTAGCTTCTCTGGGCTTTCTTTGAATTCCTCACTAATATATGTGAATACAAATATCATTGTCATAAGGCTTAAAACATTTTAATAATAAATATGAAATGTTAAGTAAGCATGACGTAGAATAAAGCACACTTTAAATGATTGCCACTATTAATGATGTTTCTATGTTGTAGCTTAATTCAAGCTTTTACCTTGAGTTACTTTCCATATCCAGGTTTAAATAAAAGTCATCCACTATAGTTCGGAATTTCTTGGACATTAACATTCTCTTGATTACTTCCAGCCTTAAGGATTTGCCCCTGATCAAATAGTTTAACTTAACAGACTTTTTTCTGTAATGAGGTTCCATCTCTCAGGAGACATGCTTTTGCATTGTGTTGACCATATCTTGATATAGAAATCAATTTTTTTCAAAAATGAAAACAATGACACTAGGGAAAGCCTCCATACATTTGCAATTTGAGTGTATTTAACAGACTTTAATACTAGATGTAGCTATTAAAAAAAAATTGATTCCAGTATTCCACAGAGATTTACCTCTAGGTATTATAACCTTTATGGGCCCCCTGGCTTCTTGATAATCTATCTTGTTGATTTTTGTCTTGTTTTCTTTCACTTTCCTCATGCTCCTTCCAGATGATTTGTAGAAACTCCAGTTCAGTTGTCTTGAGATTCTATGAGTAAATCTAGCTTTATATCCTCTGGTATTAATTCCAATTACATTGTAGTACTCTTATGAAGAAAAGTGATTGGTCTCTAACTAATTTCACAAAAAACTTGAAGAGATATTCGCATGCAACTCTGTCCCACCTACTTCCTTTAATTGAAACCATCTTCATCAAGACAGCTGTAGTTTTAGATAGGATTTTAATCTATTACTAGTATGCATTTTATTACCATTTCTATTGGCTAAAATGTTTTGATACTTTTCCTATATATTCCTTTACATAATTTAAAAATGGCTTTATAACTTCTAAGTCCTACTATTTTGTATAACTATTCTTTTTTAATATGTCTTTTCTATGAGAGTGTTTTGTCTTATGATCTTTCCCTCTTAAATCTTTTCTAGGTATGGACTTCTTTTCTGTTGGTACCATTCTCAAATTTAATGAGTAATTTCTTTGTCTAAATGCTTTATGATCAATATTATTTGATTTTTATTAAATCACAAGGTAGATAAATTTAAAGAAATATTATTAATATGATTTCCTTGTATAAACTGGGTACTACATTTGTATATTCTTCCAGATCCTTGCAATGCATTTATATCTAATATGCAAATGCATTTTGGGGGCAGAAATTATTACCCTACCTATTACAGTCAAGGCCTGCATTTCCGAGTGTATAATTAACTTAACTCAAGTCTGTCAGTGGCACTCTTGGGGTCCACACTCAGGTATTTGTTCCTCAAGGCCCAGTTATTCCCTTCCATTCCATCCTGACTTTCCTTCTCTACTATATTTATGGTTCTTTGAATTTCAAAGATTATGCTGCATAACATCTGTACCATATACAGCATTCTTCATATGGCTTTAAAAACTTTCAAGTATTTGAAAATATTCACACTGAATGTTGAATAGAGTCACTTAAAAATGGCATGCAGTCTGTAAGAAATAGCATAAACTCAACAGTCTGCTTTAGCTGGAACAGAAATCCTAGGACTCCATTTCTATAGCCAAGTGAGAGACCTTGCATGAAATTTGAAATGTGTTTTCTTCATAGATAATGTTTCCTGGAGACATCCCATATTGGGCTCTCTTTTTATTATTCAACTCATCAAAAATTTTCAAGAATATGCCTGGTCCTGTGACCTGGAGGAAATTTTCCGAAAGGTAGGTGCTAGATATTTCTGAAATGCTACCTCCCTATCTGTTCTAACTGGCAATCTAAAAAAGCAGCTCTGGACATGTTTTCTTCTAAAAAATGTCCTTCTTTTCAAATGACTTTTGAGGTTTTCTTTGGTGAGTCAGCCAACCCGGAAGCCAGTTCCAAGCTATTATGATCTGGAAAACAAATCCTAGAAAAGAATAGACAAATGAGTGAATAGACAAATGAGTAGACTCTAATTTGCTTGTGTCCAAAACTATTAGATTCAGTAGATTTTAAAAGCATGGTTAGTCCATCCCTAGACATGCATACCGCTGATTTGTATAGAGGCAAAACCTCTTTGTTTTAATCGTTTATTTTGCTACTATTTTTCCAACGTAAGTGCAAATCCTTCCACTTGGGGTGGGGGGGGCGGTGTGGGAAATCTGTAGAATTTATTTTCCTTTTAGGTTCGATTTTCATTTGAGCTGCCAGATGGTAAGGTACAGATGCCCACCACTGAAAGAGTGACTTTGACAAGATGTTTCTACCTCTTTCCAGGATATTAAAGTAAGTAAGCTGTAAGTACAGATGTATGTGTGGTAGGGATGGAGCAAAATTGGGGGACGAGTACTGAACTACCCTCCTAGTGAAGATCTCAAGGTCTAGTATAATAAACAGGGGATAACAGAAGGATAATGAAAGCCTTTCTGCTGGTTAGTACAGGGCACACTGCACTTCCCTCAAAGTTCTGCAGAGGTAGATGGCCATTTCTCAAGGTTAGCTGATATAGACTGAGATTTTGCCAGAAGATGATGAAAGCTCAGTTTTAGACGTTCCTCCCCTTTGCGTCAGCAGGGCAATATTGAGACATAACACAGGCTCTTCATTCTTATGAGTGTGTGTAACCACTTGGTGGAGTCATTTTTATAACTTGCATTTCTTTTAGCAGAATTCTTTTTTGATGCTTGTTTTATTTTCTCTCCCTTTTCCATAGGAAGCCAGGAGTTCTGTCATTCTATAACTGTTTCGGAATCCTGTTGGCAGAAAACAGACATTTCTTTAAACATTTCAATAAATTTGAAATAGAAATGAAAGGTCATCAGTTTCTTTTTCACCACTCTGAGAAGGTAGGGAGGTGGAATTTGGAGCAAATAATGGGTTTGAAGTCTTCAGATTTCATACGAATTGAACTTGCTACTCACACCATTCTTTCTAGAAAACATTTGCTAGATTTTCTGCTTTAGGGATACAGATATAAATTACAGTAGGTACCTGACCTCAACAAATTTTGAGCTCAACAGGAGATATTCAGAGAAGGTAATGTGATAAGTAACTTATCCAAAATCTCAGAGTTTGTCACTGGCAAAGTCACGACTACTGTTTATACAATTCTAGCACTTCCTTAAGGCATTTCAGTAACACAAAGTAATTGTGTATCTAGGTACCTAGTAGTTTACCATCTCATTGAGAAGACAAGACAGTCAAGAAACATGAAACAATCAGCATATAGTATAATGCCTATAAATAAATGCCAGGGTGAGATGTATACAAAGTAATATCCCTATGAGTTTGGGGTAAGCTTTTCACTTAGCAAGGTTATACCCAGAAAGGACTGGAAAAACTACTCTTTCACTTGCAAATATGAGCCTTTTCTAATCCTAACCCATTAAAAGTGAAGATGAATTTCTGACCATTTTGTTGTTTTATTTGGACTTGTCAAATATACACTCCCTGGGATTTTTTCCAATTTTTTATTAGAATATATATGTATATACACACACATATATGGAGTATAGTTGACTTACAGTGTTCTGTCAGTTTCAAGTGTACAGCTAAATTAATCAGTTATACACATCTACTCTTTTTAGATTATTTTCCCACATAGGTTATTATAGAATATTGAATAGAGTTCCCTGTGCTAAAAGAAGGTTTTTATTAATTATTTATTTTATGTATAGTTATATATATGTTAATCTCAATCTCCTAATTTATGCCTCCCCCTGCTTGCTTTTGGTAAACATAAGTTTATTAAAAAAAAAAAAAAAAGGTTATTTTCTGCATCTGTTTCATAAAAAAGTTCATTTGTACCACTTTCTTTCAATTCCAAATATAAGTGCTATCATATGATATTTATCTTTCTTATCTGACTTATTTCTGTAGTATGATTTGCAGCAACATGGATGGACCTAGAATTTCTGATCTTTTAAAAATCTTCAAAATTGAGCATGTCACAATTTTTTTTTTTTTCTTTCACTAACTGAATCGATCTCTTTTGTATTATCACAGGATCATTGTACTACATCTTGACAGTGTTTCTATGGTCAGTGTTTGTTCAGAATATAACAAAAAGAGGAACTATCACTTTCAGTAAAAATTAAATGTTACGGAAGCTTAGGCAGTAAAAGAAAAGCATTAAATGGAGACAAGTATTCAGAACTTATTTCCAATAAATGTTTAAAATGACAGGGAGACAGAGAGGAGATGATATTGCCATTATTAGCACAGTTAAAAAGAAGCAAGAGTTATTCAGATAACCCTTATCCTAAAACAAAATGAGACTTGTTAGTTTTAAGTCCTTTAAACACTGAGATATCTGAGAGAGAACAAAGAAAACAAGGTGTAGGAGAGTGAGGAGAGGGAAAAACAAAAACAAACAAACAAACAAAAAACACAAAAAAAACAGAGGTGCCAACATAAGTCAGAAAATGTCCTGTCATTTCAATTTTTTTCTTCCAAAATGAATAAACATTTCTTCCCAAAGGATTTGGAAATTCATTTGCTGATTACAGGGGATTTCCTGACAGTGAACCCGGAAGTTCTGAACAAGAATTTCCCAATCTGTGGTTAGAAGTCCCAGCCTCCTGTACTAAGGAAATGCCCAGTAACTTTCATTTTCGAGATTGTGCTCCTTCAAGGCAGTAGGAAGATACTAAGCCTATTATCTATGGCTGGTGAGTAGGGGTCTTTTTCCTAGCTAAGGGTCAGACACTTGAGTCTTAGAAAACACTTTATTAATTGCTCTGTGACAGAAATATACAAAAGGGGAGTGAGCCGATTCTGTGAAAGTTAAATTCTTCCTGTTAGTTCTGTATAACTTAAGTTGGGGAACTCTGCCTCAGAGACTGAAGCAGAGTATGATCTACACATAGCTCAGAGCCAGGAAGCAGTTAATTCTTTTTTTACAGCTTCTGATAATCAAAATGAAGGGTGGGTAAAGAAAAATACAGTACATTTTTATATGTGAGAAAACTCTGAAAATTCTTAAATGCATTATGATATCTTCTAGGCTTCCTCTTGATTTCATAAAACTCTCTCCATGTTCAGATAAGTGAGTCTTTGAATTCCCACCCTCCCTTACCATCTCCTGTTCTGAATTATGCTCTTGGTCTTTATTAAGTGATTCCATTTTTTCCTCCTTTCTAGCTCTGGGGCTAGCTACTCTAGCATACTATTTCTTGGACTGATATCACAGTTTTTAACTGGTCTCCTTCTCTCCAGAATTTAATCTTCCAATCCATCTCGCATACTGCTTTCAGGTCACATATCTTATTACACACAGGAGCTGGAGGGCATAAGAAATGGAGTCTATTTATGTAGCTATTATTTATGCTATTTATGCAGCTAATATTCAAGCATTTTAAATCATTTCTTTGCTTCATTTTCTTCATTTGTAAAGGAAGAGGTTCAATTAAATCAATGATTTCTAAACTTTACAATAAATCTAAATAATCTGTAGACATTAACAAATTTAGATTATTTCCCTCCCCCCAACCTTAAATTACTCAATCATGAATAGGCTGTGATTTATAATATTTTAAAGATCTACAAATGGTTCTTATGTATCTGCATCAGGCTTGTCTTCAGATTAGCATTGTTAGGAAAGAATAGATCATTATCTTTCTTATGCTCTAGGTATCTAAACTTAGTGAGATTTTCTCACTCAGGAAATTGCAATGATCCTTACTACCATTAAAACAAACAAACAAAAATGTCTGAACTTGTCAGGCAGGTTTTCCTACTTTTCAGAATATATTAATATGTATTCACCCTTTCATTAATCTCTCTAAAGCAAAATCGCAGTTTACTTAAAAAATGTTTATTGCATTCACCCCACTCATACTTTCTTGCTACTGTGTTTCTTTATTTCTTTCATTTTCCCTGTAGTGTAATTATTTCCAGGTTTCTGTCTCATTTCACACATTTAATTTAAGCTCCTAAAATGTGAGAATTGACTGTTTTCTAGTATCTTCTTAGTGTCTTCTTCAGGACAGTAATACAGCATTGGGCTGGGGAGTAGTATTTTAAATTCAGGCTCATGGCTGCATTTTTAGCTAGGCAGGATGACTTCACTGGTTACTGAATTGGAATCAGGACATCATTAGAAAACAGACATGAGAAACTGAAAAGTAGTAGATAAAAACTAGTAGAGTGATACAATACACTAAAGAGTTTGGTTGCCATTGTTAACTAGTTAACTATAAGGGGAAAAAATTCTACATTAGGTTGAAACAAGTCTCTCTGGGAGCGTATAGCTCTGACGCTCGGTCTGGTCTTAAGCATTAGGGAGCATTTCTAAGAGGAAATGGCATGTCATTTGAGACTTGAAGATAAAAAGAAAAGAATAAGGAATGTCGGGTGTGAGAAACTGTACATCACTTTCTAGAACCTGAATGAAGAGCAAAGTGTTCAAAGTATAACAAGCAAGGCGGGTGTGGTAGCAGAGGATGAGGCTGAGCGAGAAGACCTAGATCACAGTAAGGGAAGGCGCTCAGTCTGTCCAACTCTCTGTGACCCCATGGACGAATGTAGCTCACCAGGCTCCTCCGTCCATGGGATTCTCCAGGCCAGAATGCTGGAGTGGGTTGCCATTTCCTTCTCCAGGGGATCTTCCCGACCCAGGGATCGAACCCAGGTCTCCCACATTGCAGGAAGACACTTTAACCTCTGAGCTTCCAGGAAAGCCCTAGATTACATTAAGCTGAGACATTTCACAGTGAAGTATATTCGAAAGATTTTAGAACACTGACTCTGCATCATTGTGAAGAACTGATTAGAAAGGTACAAGAGTAGACTTATCTGATTCTTAGAGTAATTAAAAAAGAAAAGGTATTGGTCTGAACTGGAGTACTGAACTATTAGAAAAGGAAAAACAGTCAGATTCTGCAAATATTTAGCACATATAATCAGTACAGTTTGATGTGAGATGGAAAATAAAATATAGATGGTAGAAGAGGTTCAATATCACCAGTTTTTACCGACTTGGTGTAATTGACTGTAAGATATAATTTACTAGTATTGCTGGGAGAAATATCAATAACCTCAGATATGCAAACAACACCACCCTTATGGCAGAAAGTGAAGAGGAACTAAAAAGCCTCTAAATGAAAGTGAAAGAGGAGAGTGAAAAAGTTAGCTTAAAGCTCAACATTCAGAAAACTAAGATCATGGCATCTGGTCCCATCACTTCATGGCAAATAGATGGGGTAACATTGGAAGCAGTGTCAGACTTTGTTTTTCTGGGCTCCAAAATCACTGCAGATGGTGATTGCAGCCATGAAATTAAAAGACACTTACTCCTTGGAAGGAAAGTTATGACCAACCTAGATAGCATATTAAAAAGCAGAGACATTACTTTGCCAACAAAAGTCCATCTGGTCAAGGCTATGGTTTTTCCAGTGGTCATGTATGGATGTGAGAGTTGGACTGTGAAGAAAGTTGAGTGCCAAAAAATTGATGCTTTTGAACTGTGGTGTTGGAGAAGACTCTTGAGAGTCCCTTGGACTGCAAGGAGATCCAACCAGTCCATCATAAAGGAGATCAGGCCTGGGTGTTCATTGGAAGGACTGATGCTGAAGCTGAAACTCCAATACTTTGGCCGCCTGATGCGAAGAGCTGACTCATTGGAAAAGACCCTGATGCTGGGAGGGGTTGGGGGCAGGAGCAGAAGGGGACGACAGAGGATGAGATGGCTGGATGGCATCACTGACTCAATGGGCATGAGTTTGAGTAAACTCCGGGAATTGGTGATGTACAGGGAGGCCTGATGTGCTGTGATTCATGGGGTCACAAAGAGTCGGACATGACTGAGCGACTGAACTGTCTGACTGACTGATGGGGAATGAAGCAGGTGACAAAAAACGAGCAGTTCAGCTTTTAAAAGTTGAGTTTATGAGTTTGTGGTATGAAAAGATAAAATGACTATATGAGCTTTAATATTGAGATCCATCTTTGGACTGATCTATAAATTCAGAAATTATTTATTTAAATAATTAATTTATTATTTAAAGCTGATAACTGAAGCCATGATACATGTAGATAATAAGAGGATGTGATGCCAAAATTATACAAAACTTTAATCGTTTGCCATGTTTCTCCTAGTACCAATCATTCAGTCAACTTTCAACCTTGTTGAGGGCAGAAATAAATGAAATAGAATCCCATCAGAGTAAACATCTTATACATTAATTGTATGTTGTTTGTAATTCTTCAAATTCTCTGTTGTGACGTGTCTGCTGTACTTTAAGACCAATGCTTCTGTGACTTTTTCTGAGAAACAGCCTTTTGTGCCCTCACCTCAAGAAATGTGTCCAGTCTTTTCTGAGCCCCTGAATGACTTTCTATTCTCTTAAATACCTGTTTACCAAGTTCGATCCTGGGTTGGGAAGATCCCCTGGAGAAGGGAAAGGCTGCCCACTCCAATAGTGTGGCCTGGAGAATTCCACAGACTGTACAGTCCATGGGGTTGCCAAGAGTTGGACACCGGACAGGACTGAGCGACTTTCACTTTCACTTTACCAAGTGTCATGTAAAGTAGTTTGATGATTTAAGAGTGGTGATTCTGGATTCTGAACCTCTGAGTTTGAATCCCTCCCTGCCCTCTTACTAAACATGGCGTACTCTTCACACAATTTTGGTCAAATATTTAACTAACTGCTCTGTGCTTGTTTCTTTTACCATATAATAGAAATTTTAATATATCTGTTACATGAAATTTTTATTACCATTGAGAAGAGTCATATGAAGCACTTGAGACCAGTAGGACTTACTGAATATCAATTGTACTTACTGAAGCTGTGCTATGGCTAAATTTATAGAATATGGCATAAGAACAGAAATGTGATCCAGCATTTTATTTAAATGATCTGTAAAATAGGGAAAGTATTAACCATCTCTCTGGATGATTGTGAGTGTCTATCATATTAACACTTATAAATTACTTAGTATACTTGTAAATAATATTTTATATTGCTTTATACTTATCTTTTAAGAGATGTTAGTTATTGAAAAATGAACAGATATTAGGTAAATTTTTATTTATGTTTTGTTAATTTCCATGTTTCTTTCTCATAAAAGTTGTCCAGTAAACATTTATTGAAAGAATACTTGAAGATAGACAAAGAGGCTGATGCTTCTGGGCCAAAGTTCTTATTCAATGTCTTGGTGAATTTTTTTAGACTATCTCATTTTGTGTCAAGGCTACCTTTATTTCTAGATGGACTGTATAACTCTCTTGTAGGTTTAATTAAGGATTGGTGAGATATCTTGTCTTCCCATACACGACATGATCAAATAATATCTATGGTGTTACAACAAAATATTTAATAATTTGACTTCTTTATTTCCCCACAAAAATTCAAATTATCCCAGACAGTAATAAATTAACCTGGTGTCAGGCTGATCTGTAATATTGAAAGATCAACCACCAGATTGTTTTCAATTCTGGATTTTTTGAGAAGAGATCAAGTTGAAGCTTTGTATTTCTAACAGAAGACAAACACAACAAAAACCCACTTAAGATGTTGGAATCTTTGGGCAAAGAACTCATTTCTGGCCTTTTGGATGACTTCGTGGAAAAAAATGTCCTGAAGTTGGAAGAAGAGGAGAAGAAAAAAATTTATGATGCCAAACTTCAAGACAAAGCCCGAGTCTTGGTTGATTCTATACGACAGAAAAACCAAGAGGCAGGTCAAGTCTTTGTTCAAACTTTCCTAAACATAGACAAAAATTCCACCAGTATAAAAGGTAAGACTGGAATTCTTTATAAGGGAGATCTTAATTTTTTCAGAATCTACTTGACTCTAAGACTGTTCCACTGTCGTCTATAGTTCCCTCATCCTCCTATTACTAATGTATAATTTTAATTAAATCTATCATTGCCCTTTTAGAGGCCACTTTGTCACTTTGGGGAGGGCATCCAATTTCCAATTAGCTGAGAAACTGAGTCTTCTGTTTAGGTTGTTAATTGAGATAGCTACAGAGACTTTATAATAAGGAACATCTGAACCTGAACTTAGGTTTCTGTCACTTTGGACATTATGTGTCTTCATTCAAGTTTCTTATCCTCCATAAGCATCAATATGAGCATCTGTGAAATGGGAACAATTTCACTAACTTTGTCACAGATTTTGTAAGGCCAGGAACATAATGGCAGGTATGGGATGACAATTCATAATATTCTAGCTCCCATCTGGAATTCTCCTCTGAGCTCCAGGTATGCCTAGCTCTAGCTTCATATTCAACATTTCCACTTTACTGTTCTATTGACTTCACAAAGCTAAGATATAAAAAATGAAATACTTCATTCTCCCCATCAGATCTGTTCCACTTCTATCCCCTATCTCATTAAATAAGACTACAATCCTCTGAGTTTCTTAATTCAGTTCACAACTTTTTTTTTCACCAATGAATAATAGCTCCTAGCAGAGTACCAAGGGTATAGCATATATATAAATCATATTATAAAGCATATAATAAAAGTTGGATGCATGCATGCAATAATAGTAGTTATCATAATTATTCTCTAGCTTATAATATTTATACCTTTACAAGGCTTATGTATTCCTGTGAGTTTACCAAATATGATTAGGAGAGTGTCTATAAAGTGTCCAATATCTTAACCTCTTTCAAAACTTCACTTTAATTGAATTCTAAATATCACTAGAGTCTAAATATCCTCAGGTCCAAGTTCACCAGTGATGGACTCAATTTGTTATAATTTAGCCTGAAACTCCAGCCCAGAATACTGGAGCTTATCAATAATAGTAAGCTGTAGTAAACGAAATGCCACACAATTGTAGAGACATCACTACAGCAATTAATTATTTTTAATAAGCCTTTCTCTATGTAGAAGGGACACTACCATCAGCAGGAAGTACATGCTGGTCTAATAGATATCCAAGATGTTATTATTAATATTTAAGTTGGTCCTTATGCAAGTTTATTACTTTCTCTTAAACTGGGATGGGATAAAAATAATTTGGATTTAGCAACAAAATCAGAGAGAAGACTTGTAGTTTCCAAGGGAGAGAGGTGTGGGAGAAGCATTGACAGGGATTTTGGGGTTAGCAGATGCAAACCATTACATATAGAATGGATCAACAAGGACCTACTGTACAGCACAGGGAACTATACTCAATATCCTGTACTAAGCCAGGATGGAAAAGAAAAGAAAACATAAGATAAAATAAGACAACACACAATCAGAGATAATTCAACAAATAGGAATCAGAATTGAAGTAATGGGAACTTCAAAATGATTTTAGCAATCCCAGAAACAAGAATGAATCTTAAATTGAAATAACCTGTCAACAGAATCCATGGCAGGCAGGAGGCAGGTGCAGACCCTTTCATGAAGTATCCAGTAGTCCCCTGAGTTCTATCTGTACATGGAACCTCCAGAAGAGTCCGAGGACACCTAGAGTACCCTGGTCTAGGAGTTCAGGAAGTTGGGTAAGTTGGGCAATTAGAATGTGCAATATTAGGATATTAGGCCTTTGGGGCATGGAGGGTTCTTAGCATAGTACTGAGGAAATGGGGTGGGAGATAGGAAGAATCCAAGCTATTTGTTTTAACAAATAGGTCTATACTTGCCTCCTGCCTGCCACGGACTCTTCTGATAGGATATACTATTTCAGTTGAAGATTTGTTCTGGATCCTGCAATTGCTAAATTCATCTTGAAGTTCCCATTACTTCAATTCTGATTTCCATTTGTTGAATTATCTCCTATTTTGTTTTATTTTATCTTATCTTAATCTGTCTGCAATGTGGGAGACCTGGGTTTGATCCCTGGATCAGGAAGATCCCCTGGAGAAGAGAATGGCTACCCACTCCAATTTTGTTTCCTGGAGAATTCCATGGACAGAGGAGCCTTGTGGGCTACACTCCATGGGGTAGTAAAGAGTCGACACAACTGAGTGACTAACACTTTCACTTTCACACAGACTATGTGCCAAGAACTGCTATTTAGTCAGGAAGATAATTATTCAAATTCCTAACTTGCCCAGGGAGATGGCCTTGTCTTATCTAGTATCAGTATCTTTATTTTTGTTTCAGTTTAAGAGATTTCCTGAGCACACCATTAGATAACAGATAAAACTGAGATATTAAAATTTTTTATCTAAACTCCTAATTTTTTTTTTTTTTTCTTTTCCTGTTCTGTCAGGCCCATGGGCACTCCCTTTGGACCACAGACTACACTGTATTTATTATGCTGTATTGAAATGATCCATGCTAATTTTACTATTAGATATAAGAAAGTCTAATTTTCAGTTTTATTTGTAAACGCTGCATCTATACATAGACACATAATGGCCAAGAGGAGATGACATTTGTTAAATTTGAGAGGACATCAAACCTGTAAATTACCTGAAAACAGGAGACTTTCAATGACAAAACATACCTTCTGACCAGAGACTATCCCAGGACGCCAAACATCTTCACATTGGTAGAATCTTCTGAAATAGGTAGATTATGTGTCATATAATCTACAAAAATAAATGTTCAGAAACTTTGGTACCCTTAAAGACTTACTATTTGCTGCATCTCCAGAGCTTATATTTTTCACGTACTATTTTAGAAAGACATTTATAAAAATATTATTGAAAAAGTAATGGAAAAAATAAATGAAAAAAATTATAGAAGATTATATTGGCTTTCTAATGTAAATTAAATTAATAAGAAAATTTTGATTAGTTCATGTAAATGAACATAGAGGTTTATTCTTTTCATAGACAAAAACCCTGTTATATTAGTTCTTGATAAACTTCTTTTCGGGTTTTTGCTTATGAGGACTTTTCCTCCCCTCTCAAAGGAAGGGCTTTGGACTTTCCCAGTCTCTTGCACAATCTTAGTCAAATGAGGCCAACCAGTTTCAGAAAATATTACATTTCTCAAGGGATTAAGGCAGAATGAGTCAGAAACAAATATTTCCAAGAAGGAGAAGTTATTTCCTCATATGGGTTGAAAACCTAGTGCTGGTTATTCAGCATTTGGAGGCAAAGCATTCAGAGTATGTAGAATGTAGAATCTCTGACAAATTTGTCCTTTTGACACTGGGTACAGTACTATGGTTAATAGACAGCATTTCTCTTTTAAATAGTTGAATTCACAGCTTGATGAGGAATCCTTGAAGCTCATTTTCTCTGGAAAGGTTAAGAATTCATGAGAGATTGAAAAAAAAATAATACCAGGGTGATGCAAGATTCAAGATTCCTTTAAGTATTTGGAGGTGTATGTGTCTGTATTTGTTGAGTGAAGTAGGAATGAACTTGAAATGTTGGACTTAGTTTTTATGTGCATAAATTGTGTCTAGTAACACATTAAAATGATGATATTTTTGATATGTTAAATTTTTTAAATTAATTGATACTATTCTTATTTAATGTGGGCATTAGAAAATTTAAAATTGCACATGTGATTCAATTATATTTATAATAGATAACACTGATGAATATTTACTCAATGTGCTCTTGCTCAGAGACAACAGAAAGTTCACATAGATAGGCAATACCTTAGAATAAAACTATCTGAAAAATAAAATTGTTTTGTTCAGTAAGGAACAAAGTTATTTGACCCCAAATCATCAAGGTTATTTTTTTCACAATATCATAATGTGTTATTGCATTTGTTAGTAGCTCTGCTCTTACTACCAAGTATTTCTCCCTTCTTTCCCAGTGATAATACATCTATCTTCTATGACCCAATGTGTTAAAATCTTTTCCCCAGACTGTCCCCTGTCAGTTTTCTTGGGTGATAACTGGGTCACAGGGACAGATATCACCAATTATATCATGTGATGTATCCTGCAGCTCCTGAGGAAACTGTGGCTGGACCAGACGAGTCAGCAGGATCTGCAACTACCCTCAAGCTTTGCCCTCATGAAGAGTTCCTGAAACTGTGTAAAGAAAGGGCTGGAGAGGTGCTGTGTTCTGTACATGAGAGGGAGGAAGAGAAACAACTGCTTTCACTAATTACAGAATTTCTTAAAGCAGTCATTACTGAACAGCAGGGTGGGGACAGTGGTAATTTTGTTTATAAATACTTTGAGTAGGAGGAAATCACATGGCCTCACACAAATTCCAATTATCTTCCCCTATGATAAAATATGTCTCTCATTTTTTCATTTATTTGTTGTCAAATATATTTGGGATTTATTAGAATTTTAGCTGTAGTCATATAATCAAAATATTTATGAAATAACATGGCTGAGTAATAATCAGTTGCAATCTAGTTAAAAAATGTTAACATGTGCAAAACATAATAAGTTAGTGTTAAAAATAGTATCAAAATAATGTTACCTAAGGCAAATGATCTTTGGTGTATTTATTTTCAGCTGGAGCCAATGGCAAATATCTCCTAGTCTTTATACAATTTGACTTGAATCTTGAATGTTAAGAAAGATTTGACTAGGTGTAGAAGAAAGGCAAGAAGGAGAGGGTGGGAGTTGTTCTAGTCTCCTCAAGATTCTTGAGTAACCATCACAAATATGTTTTGGATCCTGTTCTGGGCTTTTCAAAGATAATTCACTTTCAATTTGAACTTTTTTTCTATTGTCAATTTAATCCATTAGTAAGAGAGAGGAAGGGCAGTGTCTTCTGGTACGGGATAGGAGAGGGGACAATTATGTAAGCCCTTAAAAGCAACAATGATTGGTATATGAAAGTTTAAGAGAGATTTTGGTAAACAAAACTCATTGCATATCAATTTCCTGTAGATCTATCCAATAAAGCAGAGAAAGGACCGCACTCGTCTGGCTCTCATCATATGCAATACAGAGTTTGATCACCTGCCTCCCAGGGATGGTGCTGCCCTTGACATCCTTGGAATGAAGCAGCTGCTTGAGGGTCTTGGCTACACTGTGGAAGTGGAAGAAAAACTCACAGCCAGCGTAAGGGTCCCTCACCCACCCTGACACATATCCTCCTACTAACTAGGGAACTTTATAATACTAAGCAAATGCTTTAACAACCATAGGTCTCATTTATGTGCATGTGTATGTCTAAGTGTGTGAATGTGTGTTGTAAAGTAAATATTAAGATAGGTGAAATCTGTGTTGCTTTAGAGTTTCAAACATCCTTAATTCCATAAAACCTGAAAAAAAAAAAAAACAAAAAAAAAAAAAACCCACCTGATGGGCATGTATACCCACACAATTCTGAAGTGTGAAGATCGATATTCAGCCCTAGTATTTCCCAGAAAATTCTGGAGTAAAGAATGCTAGCAGGAGTGAGCTGCTATTCACAGCAGTCACATAAATGCTGAATCCTGACTCTACCAGGGGCTATGCTGGCATGGGGGATGGGTCAGTAAACGAGACAGAATGTTCCCAGCTCACAGTGATGTAGGTTAACTTGCTGGGTGACAGGGAATGATCAAGCCATAAGCAAAACAGAACATTTCAGAGATTTGATGTATCTGTATGTCTTTAAGATTGAAAAGAAAGTGAAAAGGAAAAAGGAAACAAAAGAATACATTGGTGAATGAGGAGTAATAATGTTTGATTGTTTTACTGATAACATAATAATAAATAATAATGTTTCACAATCATGACCAAGAAAAACATCTTTGAGGAGATAATATGGGCTCTGACACATGACTGTCAGAGACAAGATAACTCTAGAAAGATGTGAATGAAATATATTCCAAGAAGGCATGACTATAGGTGAAAAGTCTGAACTGAATATGAAACTATTACATGAATAGTAGGAAGAGATCTGTATAACCAGAGGAGGAGGAAGAACGTCAGGAGAAGTACGCTCATGTCAGAAGTTTTATTTTATTTTAAGTATGATGGGGAGTGTTTTAGAAGGAAAATGGTATGATATGTTTATATTCAAGTTTCTTATTAAGTAATGAGAGAAAGGAAACATTTGAAAGGGAAAGTATGTAGTGACAATAAACAAATGTAAAATGTACTAAGAGAACAGGTTATATCAGGAGCAAAATTTGAGTCTACTGATCCATTATAGAAACAAAAATAAAATTATCATTGACCATCCACTATGTAAAGACACTGTGACTGAAATGTTACAGACATTTCTTATACTGATCATAATAAATAGGAGTTCAGTTTAATTTTAATGCTTGTCCTATTGAAGTAAGACTTTGTGGTCTTTTCAGGACATGGAATCAGTGCTGTGGAAATTTGCTGCACGTGAAGAGCACAAATCCTCAGACAGTACATTCTTGGTGTTCATGTCTCATGGCATCCTGGATGGGATCTGCGGGACTATGCACAGTGATGGAAAACCAGATGTGCTACCTTATGACACCATCTTCCGGATATTCAACAACCGTAATTGCCTCAGTCTGAAGGACAAACCTAAAGTCATCATTGTCCAGGCCTGCAGAGGTGGTGAGTTGTGAGATGAAGAATCCAAAGTTCATAAAGATCATAAAGGTGTTTGTAATGCATGTTTTATTTCTAGGTGAAACAATCTTAAACTAAATTGAATTATTAGGAAATTCCATTTAGGCAGCTGGTCTCATAAGACCAGCTGATAAATTTGTTATCTGATAACAAATTGTTATTAGCTGATAACAAATTGATAACAAATTATTGTTAGCTGATAAATTTCTGATAAATTAGCTGATAAATTTAATCCAAACTAAGTGATGAAGGAGATCACTAGACTCCTCAAAAAAATTAGACACAAATATTCTAACTTTGGAATGAAATAATTTAAATGATTGCTTTGCTTGTAAATGTTTTACAGACATTTTAATGTTCTCTGGCTTGAGAGGAACTTCATTTGAAAGTCAGGATATTATATAATAGCAATATATTTTTCTTTTTTTCCTCTTAGATTATTGAAATGAAAATAACTTGGGAGACGAGAAAACTTGGGATTTCAGGGAATTTTTTTTGTTTTCTCCTTTTTTTTTTTCTGACTCCTAATCACCATTTTAACTTTTAGAGCAGTTTTTAAAGATGAAATGTAGAAATAATTTAGCTATAAAATGATAAATATGCTCTGAGATCATGCAGGTAAGGCTTTAACTCCTTTGTTATTCTCAGCAAATGCATTCCTCCAGTTTTACCATGTTTTCACTCTTAATTGGCATATTGCTCAATGACATAAGGAAGAAGCAGTGCTGGGTGGAGATGCACTCACATTTGTGTATTTGTGTGTGTACTTCTGTGTATAAAACTAGTTGGAGTAAGCATTGTAAAATAATGAGGTAATTGCAGTAGTCACACTGAGGGAGACACACAGTGTGAAGGAAGTTGATGTCTCTACAGCAAACCGTGGGGAACTGTGGGTCAGTGACTCCCCAGCAGCCCTGGTGGACAGCTTTTCCCTGCCACCCGAGAACCTGGAAGAAGACGCTGTTTACAAGACCCACGTGGAGAAGGACTTCATTGCCTTCTGTTCCTCAACGCCACGTATGTGTCTTTCAGTTGCAGACAGGGGTTTGTGGGTCTAAGGCTATCTCTGAATGATTAAAAAAAAAAAAATTAGTAGCAATGATTTGATACAAATTTTGAATACTGTCAATATATTTTACTTTTTCTTCACTTTTAAAAAATGATTTTTATTATCTGTTTCACTTTACAGCCAAAGGTATAGTAACCATTAAAACAACATAATAAAAGATAATCCCTTTACCATCACACTAGTTAAAAACAGATTATTGATTCAGTTTTCTATTAAATCCATTTAACATTTTGAGTATAGTTCTTATGGATCTAAGGGTTGACTGCCCTTTCTTAAAAATTATCAACTCCAACTTATGTTCTCTATTAATTCTCATCTGCGCTTCTTAGAGTAGCACCATAAGCATGCACTAGCAAGTAGGTGCATGTCCTTTTAAAAGAAGAAGAAAATGATAAAACGGGGCTTATTATTAGCAAGGGAACAGCACTTATTTTTTAAACTTCACATAATCATCTTGAGAGGCATTATATCTGAGCACCTCTAACTTGAAAATTTTAATAACTCATCACTTTATGAAGGCATAATTAACATGCAAAAAGCTCTACATGTTTAATGTATATAGTTTAATGAGTTAGGGAGATAAGTACATACCACTATCTATACCACTATCTGTTATCTGATATACCAAAAGCATATCCCTCCCTTACAAAAGTTTCATTAGATCTATTCATTTATTTTATTCCCTATATTGTGAAAGACATCATGGTTTATAATCTGTAAACAACCATCTGTATGATCATGGGGAAATTCTTCCTTCTGAACCTGTATTCCTCCCTCTGTAAAATAAGATAATTACAATCATCTCTCAAGTCTCTTTTCAAAGCCAAGTGGATAAACATAAGTCACATAGTAGAGAGTCAGTCTCCAAAAGACAATGCAATCTCCATGAAATGAACTTCAGTTGTGATGATCTGCTTCTTTAGTTGAACTTCTTTTGGAAAATGAGTTAATGGAAGGTTGTAAGTTCTTCCCCTAAATATGTCAAGATAATTCCCAAGATACATTTTTGTTTTAAAAGACAAAAAAAAAGTAAAAAAAAAAAAAAAAAAAAAAAAATTATGAACACAACAGCCCAAGGCTTACCACTCCCTATCATCATAGATAATGTGTCCTGGAGAGACATCAAAAAAGGTTCTCTCTTCATTACACGACTCATCACATGCTTCCAAAAATATGCTTGGTGCTGTCATCTTGAGGAAGTATTTAGGAAGGTAAGTTCATCTTTTTTTTTTTTTTTTTCTAATCATTTATTTGTTAAGGAAAACTTAAATATTATTTGCCTTTCAAGTGACAATGACAGATTTTTTCAGGCACACAAAAGTAGAGTAGCACTTGGTTTCTTTAATCTAGGTATTTAATATCTGATTTACAAAAAGACTGCATTAATGCACCACAGAAGAACAAAATATAACGAAATATGAGCATGTATCTTATGGGCTATAATTTCTTATAATTCAAAGAATGGAAAGCATATTGGATTAATTTTCACTGCTCCATTTAATATATAGTGTTACATTAATATATATATATATATATATGAAATATATATAGTGGTCTACTTAGTAACGGGTTATATCTTTGTGACAAAGATGTGAGTGAGACACATGTGATGTAAGGCTACCTAGAACTTACTTTCTTATGAGAGAGATGGGTATTGAATAAATATTCCAAAAAACACATTGTGTGATACAGGTTGTGGTAGGATCCATGAAGAGAAGGTCCTAGGGAATGTGAACAGCTTGCAAAGAATATCAATGACTTAGAAACTGAACAGCAAAGACGTTTGAAAGAGACAGAGGTGAAAAAATTCTTTGAATAGAGTGGCCCAGAAGGGAAGGCTCGATACTCATTCCCCACCTCAGGACATTCCCTATTTCCTCCCTCCTTCCTAATTTTTTTTTTTTTTTTTTTCATAACTCTTACCACCACCCAGATAATATATATTTGTGTGTTTGCTGTCTTCATTTACTTACTTTAATGCAAGCTCATGAAGCCTGGGATTTATTCAATATTCAATATGCTAGCAAGTAGGAATTAATGGTCATTGAAGAAATAAATGCATGAATGTGTGAATAAATGTCCCTCCTTTTTCAGTTAGAAAGTTACTGGTATTATGAACATGGGAAACTGTGGTTGTTTTTAAACTAAATCCATAGACAATAATAATACTTCTGTGGGAAAAGAAGAATATATCTTTCATGAATTGAAGAAAATTGTAACATAAAGTGAGTCAGGGTCTCAGTGAATAGGAACATAGAAAGTTAAGTCTTATTGAAAGAATAAGATTTAAACATTACATTTTCAAGGGAATTCCTCAGAAAAGATTAGAAATAGTGGATCTAAGTAATTACAATTTCACTGATCAGTCTATGGGGATAAAAAAAAAAAAAAAAAGCTTCAAAGATCAACTTAGTGGTGGAACTGTGAATCTTGCTCATCATTCAGACCTTATGGACAAAACCCTACAATATTAAATTGAAGAGTTAGACTGATTGGATATAGAAGATAGAGGATCTCTGAGGTTCAGTTCTCATGAACAAACACCAATGGATAATTAATCATCAGATCTATAGATCAGAAATGGAAAGTAGAGAAAATGAAATGAAAATGCTTAGTTTAGGCATAGGGCTTGAGCCTTGATGGCTCAAAGGGTAAAGAATCTGCTTGCAATGTAGGAAACCCAGGTTCCATCCCTGGGTCAGGAAGATCCCCTGGAGAAGGGAATAGCACTTCCCCTATTCTCCCTTAGAAAATTCCATGGACAAAAATTTTGTGGGGCCACCAAGAGTCAGACATGACTGAGAGACTGAGGTATGTATTTTGAGATAAAGAGGCTATTCTGACATTGGGTGTTATATTTAAGAGGTAGAATAGCAGCAACAAGGAGTTAAAATGCCCAAGGGTTTGGTTCCATCAATCCTAGGAGCACCCTTCATTCAAAAACAAAAACAAAAACAAAACTTTGGCTTATTTTGCAAAACATTGTCTGAGATGCATAAGAGATATGTATCATCTAGAATCTCTTTTTGCTTTTAGGTACAACAATCATTTGAAAAACCAAATGTTAAAGCTCAGATGCCCACTGTTGAACGACTTTCTATGACAAGATATTTCTACCTCTTTCCTGGCAACTGAAAATAGTAAGTATCAAGAGATGTTGTTGGCAGGTAAAAGAAATAGGAAAGTGATATTAATAGTGAGGACCAATGACAGCTCATTGCTTTAGTTGTCAATTAGTAAATTGGTGTTCCTTGTTGATGTAATTTGGCAATATGTTATTTGTTTACTCTATATATATGCATCTGGATCCCCCTCTCATAGACAACAAAAGGAGTCCAAAATCCAGTATTGGGTGCAATCACAAAAATGATAGAATGATCTCTGTACACTTCCAAGGCAAACAATTCAATATCACAGTAATCCAAGTCTATGCCAAAGTCTATAAAGTAATCCAATCACTAATGTGAAAGAAGCTGAAGTTGAAGGGTTCTATGATGACCTACAAGGCCTTCTAGAACTAACACCAACAACAAGATGTCATTTTCATCATAGGGGACTGGAATGCAAAAGTAGGGAGTCTAGAGATCCCTGGAGTAACAGGCAAGTTTGACCTTGGAGTACAAAACGAAGCAGGGCAAAGGCTAAGAGTTTTGTCAAGAGAACACACCAGTCATAGAAAACATACTCTTCCAACAACACAAGAGACAACTCTACACGTGGATATCACCAGATGGTCAATACCAAAATCAGATTGGTTATGTTCTTTGCAGTCAAAGATGGAGAAGCTCTATGAAGTCAGCAAAAACAAGACTAGGGGTTGACTGTGGCTCAGATCATGAGCTTCTTATTGCAAAATTCAGAGTTAAACTGAAGAAAGTAGGGGAAACCACTACACCATTCAGATATGATCTAAATATACCATGTTCATAGATTGGAAGAATCAATATAGTGAAAATGAGCATACTACCGGAAGCAATCAACCGATTCAATGCAATCCCTATCAAGCTACCAATGATATTTTTCACAGAAATAGAACAAATAATGTCACAGTTTGTATGGAAACACCAAAAAGCCTCAAGTAGCCAAAGCAATCTTGAGAAAGAAGAATGGAACTGGAGGAATCAACCTGCCTGACTTCATACTATACTACAAAGCTACAGGCATCAAGACAATATGGTACTGGCACAAAGTCAGAAATATAGATCAATAGAACAAAATAGAAATCCCAGAGATAAATCCACCCATCTTTGGATACCTTATCTTTGATAAAGGAGGCAAAAATATACAATTAAGAAAAGACAAACTCTTTAACAAATGGTGCTGGGGAAACTGACAAACCACATGTAAAAGAATGAAACTAGGACACTTGCTAACACCATACATAAAAATAAACTCAAAATGGATTAAAGATCTAAATGTAAGACCAAAAACTATAAAATTCTTAGAGGAAAACATAGGCAGAGCACTCTCTGACATAAATCATATCAATATCCTCTATGGCTCACCTCCCAGAGTAACGGGAATAAAAATAAACAAGTGGGATCTAAATAAATTTAAAAGCTTTTGCACAATAAAGGAAGCTATAAGCAAGGTGAAAAGACAGCCATCAGAGTGGGAGAAAATAATAGCAAATGAGGCAACTGACAAAGAGTTAACCTCCAAAATATACAAGCAGTTCATGAAACTCAATACCAGAAAAATAAACAACCCAATCAAAAAATGAGCCAAAGAACTAAACAGACATTTCTACAAAGAAGCTTTACAGATGGCTAACGAACACATGAAAAGACACTCAACATCACTCATTATCAGAGAAATGCAAATCAAAACCACAATGAGGTATCATCTTGCACCAGTCAGAATGGCCATCAAAAAAAGGCTACAAACAATAAACACTGGAGAGGGTGTGGAGAAAAGGGAACCTTACACTGTTAGTGGGAATGCAAACTAGCACAGCCAATATGGAGAACAGTGTCACGATTCCTTGAAAAAAAAAAAAAAACAAAGAACAGGGAATAGAACTGCCACATGACTCAGCAATCCCACTGCTGGGCTTACAGACCGAAGAAACCAGAATTGAAAAAGGCATGTACCCCAATGTTCATTGCAACACTGTTTACAGTAGATAGGACATGGAAGCAACCTAGATGTCCATTGGCAGAAAAATGGATAAACAAATTGTGGTACATGTAAACAATGGAATATTACTCAGTGATAAGAAAAAGAATGCATTTGAGTCAGTTCTAATAAGGTGGATGAAGCTGGATCCTATTATACAGACTGAAGTAAGTCATAAAAAGAAACACCAAAACAGTATGTTAATGCATATAAATGGAATTTAGAAAGATGGTAACGATGACCCTGGATGCAAGACAGCAAAAGAGACATAGTTGTAAAGAACAGATAGTTGGTCTTTGTGGGAGAAGGCAAGGGTGGGATGATATGAGAGAATAGCATTGAAACATGTACATTGCCATAGGTAAAAAGGATGACCAGTGTAAGTTCAATACATGAAGCAGAACATGCAAAGCTTGTGCTCTGGGACAACTCAGAGGGGTGGGGTGGGGAGGGAAGTGAGAGGGTGGTTCAAGATGGGGGGACACATACACTCATGGCTGATTCATCTCAATGTATGGCAAAAATCACCACAATATTGCAAAATAATTAGCCTCCAATTAAAATAAATAAAGTTTAAAAAAGATTATATTTTATTATAAACTTCATCTCAATGCTAGAAATATTTACCTACCTACCATCTTCTGACACTCTGGTTACAAAAACCCATGGATACTTCAGCAGAATAACTTTTATTTTCTAATTAGCCCTATGGAACCACATTTGGGGGGTTAATTATTTATTTGACTAATATTTATCAAGCACTTACTATGTTCTAAGTTCTATTATAGATGCTTAGAATATACCAGTGAACAAGATAAATGAGATCCTTGCTCTCAAAATGCTCATACTCTAGTAAGTGGAGACAGAATCTAAATATACAAGCAAGTAGATATATATCTGAGAGTGGTATGAGCTAAGGGAAAATAAATAAATAAAAAAGGCTAAAGAGACACAAAATGATAGACACTGTACTGTTATAGATAGATCACTTTGGAAAGGCTGGTTTGAAGTGATGAAATGATTTGAAATCAGAACGGATAGAGTAGTGGGGTGAACCTCACAGTTCTATGTGGAAAATGCATCCCAACACCAGAAACAGGAAGTAAGCTCCTGAGGCAGATGCGTGCTTAAGCTGTTTAGATTCTGCAAAAAGACAGCTGGCTAGAGAATGTGAGTGGGAGAAATGGCAGAGTGAAATTCAGGAAAATGGTATAATCTCACTTAGACTTTACAAAGATCACTCTGATTACTTATTGGTTAATAGCTACAAAGGTCACCAATAGAAGGTAGGGGGAATGGCAAAAGCATGTGGAAGAAAATAAGAAAAAGAATCACAGTAAGGATTAGATTGAAGACTTCCAGAGATTACTTTGTTGATTTTCTGTTCTTTTTCTCTTCTCCAGAAAATCACAGGAAATTTAACCATTTGTCAGCTTCAAGAAGCATTTTTTTTATCAGCACAGCATCCATGTTTAACCTTTTGCCTTTCAATTAAAGTGGAAACAAATGAACTGTTCTTTGGGGTCCTCTAAGAAAAAATTTCAATTAAAACGGTGGATTGATGGAAATAAAGTGGAAGAAGCAAAGTGAATGTTCTAGTTGTATTGCATATAATACCTGCACTTTATTGAGTAAGAGAACTAGTCATGACTTGCTCTCAGCAGCAGGGTGAAAGGAGATGGTGCCCATCTGGAGACAAGGACCACAAACTGGCTCACCTCCTCCTTTGATCACTCATCAAACCTTGCAACTAGAATGATTTGGAATAATTTTTCTAATTTATTATTTAACCAACATCACAGGTCGAGTTAATTTTTTTTTTTCAGAAAGTTATTACCTGTGCATCTTTCTTCTTATCCATAAATTAATTTGCTTTCTTGTTGATGATTTTCTTTCCAGATTTCAAAGCTTCAGGAAATTTTTGTTATTTAGCAAACACTTGGTAATTTTCTAAAATAAATTGGGCTTGTGATTTAAGATGGTATAACTGGGTGTGCTTGTATAGAAAGACAGCCATTATTAGATAAAGAACAGCTAAGAGTGTGGGAAATGTCAGCAATGGGAAAGAAAATGTTAACATTTCTGGAAAGTGAATGTCAGTAGAGGAATTTTGGCAGCATGGCCATCTGAGCTACTGACTAAGAAGATGCACCACTTCAATTACATACATGCAGAATGCTGAATAGATATTTCAGTACATGCTGAACTGCATTACAAAATAAAATGATTCTCTAGATATCAAATACTACCATAATAAGTAATATTTGTTATTGTTTGTTAAAATTATTTGAAAGATTTTGATTATTGTAAGGGATATTGTATATTTAAGTCACTACCTTAATCCTCACTATGAAGTAATCACTATTAATACTTCTATTTTACAAATAATGAAATAAAAGAAAATAGAGCTTAAGAGGTATTCCTAAAGGGACACATAAATTAGGTGGCCACACCAGGATTTGAGTGCAATCAGATTTGTTCTGAAATCTGAATTGCTAACCACTGCACCACACTACCTCTCTAAAAAGGAGAGACTGAAATTGTACAGGTTTTCAATTATAAGGGTTAACTGAAATTTGAATTGTAATGGTTAACTAACAGTACAAAGACTTGTGATGTAGACATTTCTGTACTTCTCCACGTGGAACCAAAGATTCCAAAACATACAAAAACACATCACAATGATCAAAGAATATACAGAGATAAACTTTCTTCTCTGACTAATGCATGATAACATTAAAAACCCAATAATACAAAGACTGCAACAAATTTCTACATAATTAGAAATAAAAACACATGCACATAGTGTATGCATATATAAGCATAAGTTATAAAATATACATACAGATATAAAATAAGAAAGGAAAACATATGAACTAAGTATTCAACTTGAGAAGTCAGAAAAATACTGAACCATTAAGGAAATAGAAGAGAGCAAATGATAAAGATTTATATATAAATCTTTATATATATTAAATATATATATAAATCTTTATATATATATATATATATATATATAATGAGACAATAACAGAACAAAACAAAAATTTGGGCAGATTCTTAAAAAAAAAAAAAAGAAAGAAAGGAAGAAAAAACTTTTCCTTTAAAAGTGAAGTAAAAGTGTTACTCACTCAGTCCTGTTCAACTCGTTGTGACCCCATGGACAGTAGCTTGCCAGTCTCCTCTCTTCATGGAATTTTCCAGGCAAGAATACTGGAATGGACTTCTATTTCCTTCTCCAGGGAATCTTCCCAATCCAGGGATTGAACACAGGTCTCCTGCATTGCAGGAAGATTCTTACAGTCTGAGCCACTAAGCACGACGCTGCCTTTAAAAAGGACTCATTAGATAGCAGACATTCACCAGGACTGAGTATGAAAAAATAGAATAAGCACAAAGAAAATATTAGCGGTAAAGGGATATAATAAATAGAGATAAACATAAACAGAAAAATAACGAGAATATAG
Organism: Dama dama; assembly: GCF_033118175.1. NCBI lineage: Eukaryota > Metazoa > Chordata > Mammalia > Artiodactyla > Cervidae > Dama > Dama dama. The sequence continues at coordinate 5,542,620 of NC_083681.1, forward strand.
TACATAATATTGATGGAATTCTAGAAAAAGTAAATTAGCAAATGAGGACATAAAGAAATGAAAAGACAAATGAATCAATAAATAATAAATTCATTAAATTTTCTTTGCTATATCTACTGGAAAAAAAAGAAGAAGAAGAAGAAGAAGAGACCCAAAGGACTGTAGAGAAGTGTCTTACAAAGCTTTTAAGAATTGATAAGCTCAATTTTATTTAAATGCTTCCATATAATAAAAAGAGAAATAAACTTCTTAAGTTTCTTTCAGGGCTAGTACAAAACTGACTAGAGAAGGAAATGGCAACCCACTCCAATATTCTTGCCTGGAGAATCCCATGGATAGAGGAGCCTGGCAGGCTACAGTCTATAGGGTCGCAAGAGTTGGACACGACTTAGCAACTAAACTAACTAACAAAACTGATACAAAACCAGAGAAGTAGAGGCAGAGTTAGAAAAATACAAGCTGATTTTTCAGTTGCATTGATGTAAATATTCTAAACAACATGCTAGCAAAGCAATTGCAGTCATATAGGAAACATTGCTGATATTTTTTAATAAGCTAGTAATTACTCTGGAAATGAAGTTTTAGTTTAATAAAAAATTTTATGGAATCATTCCTCAAAATAAGAGATTAAAAAATTTTATTTGATTTTGCACTAGATTTCAAGATAGTAAAATGCAAGCTAAAAATATAAACTAAAATTTTTTGAAGCCCAAGAAACAAAGCCATCACTGTTTCTGAAAATATGATTTTATTCATTGAAAAATTTTAAAAGGAATAATATAATCCTCTAATTTGTAAGAACTGAGATCAATATAGAACATTTAATAGCATTCTTGTATTCAAAACACAACCAATTAAACACCTTTTTAAAATTAATTTATTTATTTTAATTGGAGGATAATTACAATATTGTGATGGTTTTAGCTATACATAAACATGAATAGCCATAGGTATACATGTGTCCCTTTCATCTTGAACCCCTCTCCCATCTCTCCTCACCTTTCCCTTCTAAGTTGCCCCAGTACACCAGCTTTGGGTGCTCTACTTCATGCATCAAATTCACACTGGTTATCTATTTTACATATGGTAATGTATATGTTTCAATACTATTCTCTCAAATCATTCCAACCTTGCCTTCTCCAGTTGAGTCCAAAAATCTGTTATTTATAACTGTGTCTTCTCTGCTGCCCTGCTTGTGGAATCATTGGTATCATCTTTTAAAATTCCATTTATATGTGTTAATATACAGTAATTGTCTTTTTCTTTCTGACCCATTTTACTCTGCATAATAGGCTCCAGATTTATCCACCTTATTAGAAATGACTCAAATACATTTATTTTTATAGCTGAGTAATATTACATTGTGTATATGTACCATAAATTCCTTATCCACTCATCTGCTGATGGACATCTAGGTTGCTTCCATGTCCTAGCTTTTGTAAATAGTACTGCAATGAACATTGGGGTACATGTGTCTCTATTAATTCAGGTTTCCTCAGAGTATATACCCAGCAGTGGGATTGCTGGGCCATATGGCAATTCTATTCCCAGTTTTTGTTTTTTTTTAAGGACTTTTCACACTGTTCTCCATATTTACATTACCACCAACAGTGTAAGAGGGTTCCCTTTTCTCCACACCCTCTCCAGCATTTATTGTTTGTAGATTTTTTGATGAGATAATAGCCATTCTGACTGATGCAAGATGATACCTCACTGGAGTTTTGATTTACATTTCTATAATAATGAGTGATATTGAGCACCTTTTTGTCACCTGTATTTCTTCTCTGGAGAAATGTCTGTTTAGGTCTTTTGCCCTTTTTTGAATGGGTTGTTTGCTTTCTTGTATTTAGCTGTATGAGCCACTCATGTATTTTGGAGATTAATGCTTTGTCAGCTGTTTTGTTTGCTATTATTTTCTCCCATTCTGAGGGCTGCTTTTTTTTTTTTTTTTACCTTGCTTATATTTTTCCTTTGTTGTGCAAAAATTTTTGTTTAATTAAGTCCTATTTGCTTATTTTTGTTTTTATTTCCATTACTCTGGGAGGTAGATCATAGATGATCATGATGTGATTTATTTCACAGAGTTCTGCTTGTTTTTTCCTAAGAATTTTATAGTTTCAGGTCATACATTTAGGTCTTTAATCCATTTTGAGTTTATTTTTGTGTATAGTGTTAGATAATGTTCTAGTTTCATTCTTTTACACATGGGTGACTAGTTTACCCAGCACCACTTGTTGAAGAGACTGTCTTTTCCCCATTGAATATTTTTGCCTCTTTTGTGAGAGGTAAGTTGTCTATAGGTGTTTGAATCTATCTCTGGACTTTCTACTTTGTTCTGTTTACCTATATTTTTTTGTCTTTGTGACTGTACTGTCTTGATGACTGTAGCTTTGCTTTAGCCTGAAGTAAGAAAGATTGATTCCTCCAGTTCCATTCTTCTTTTTCAAGATTGTTTTGGCTCTTCAGGGTCTTTTGTGTTTCCATACAAATTGTGAAATTATTTTTTCTAGTTCTGTGAAAAGTATCATTGATTATTTGATAGGGATTGCATTGAATCTATAGATTTCTTTGGGTAGAATACTGATTCTTCCAATCTAAGAAAATGGTATATTTCTCCATCTATTTGTGTCATCTTTGACTTCATACATCGGTGTTTTATAGTTTTCTGATACAGATCTTTTGTTTCCTTAGGTAAAATTATTCCTAAGTATTTTATTCTTTCCATTGCAATGGTGAAAGTGATTGTTTCCTTAATTTATCTTTCTGATATTTCATTGTTAGCATATAGAAATGCAATGGATTTCTGTGTATTAATTTAATCCTGTGACTTTAATATATTCGTTGGTTTTCTGGTGGCATCCTTGGGGTTTCCTGTGTAAAGAACATGCCATCTGGAAATAGTGAGTTTTACTTCTTCTTTTCCAATCTAGATTCATCTCACTATTTTTTTCTTCAACTATGTTGAACAGTAGTGGCAAGAATGGCCACTCTTGTCTTGTTCTCATTGATTGATTTGTGAAAATTGAAAAATCTTTGTATCCCTGCAATAAAGCCCGTTGGTCATGATACATGAGCTTTTTAACATGTACTTGGATTCTGTTTGCTAGAATTTTTTGAGGTTTTGAATTTTTTGAGGCATCTGTGTTCATAAGTGATATTGGCCTGCAGTTTTCCTTTTTCATAGCATCTTTGTCTGATTTAGGTATCAATATGATGATGGTCTCATAGAATGAGTTTAGGATTTTTCCTTACTCTGCAATATTCTGGAAGAGTGAGTAGGATTGATGTTAGCACCTTTCTAAATTTTTGGTAGAATTCATCTGTGAAGCCATATGGTTCTGGGATTTTGCTTGTTGGAAAATTTTTTAGTAGAGTTTTGATTTCCATGCTTGTGATTGGTCTGTTCACATTTTCTATTTCTTCCTGTTTTAGTTCTAGAAAGTTATAATTTTCTAAGAATTTCTCCATTTCTCCCAAGTTGCCCATATTATTAACATATAGTCACTCATAGTAGTCTCTTATGATTGTTTGTATTTATGTGTTGCCAGTTGTAATTTCTCCATTTTCATTTCGAATTTTATTGATTTGAGTCTTCTCCCTTTTGTTGTTGGTGATTCTGGCAAACAGTTTGTCTATTTTGTTTAACTTCTCAAAGAACCATCTTTACTGACCTATAGTCTCCTTCATTTCTTGGTCATTAACTTCTGCTCTGATTTTTATTATTTTTTTCCTTCTACTAAGTTTTTGTTGTCATTGTTCTTTCTCTAGTTGCTGTTTGTTTAAGGTTAGGTTTTTATTTGCTATTTCTCTTGTTTCTTGAGGTAGACATGTATTGCTATGAACTTCCCTCTTAGGACTGTTTATTGAATCCAACAGATTTTGGGTCATCTGGTTTTCATTATCATTTGTTTCCATGAATATTTTTTATTTCTTTTTTTTATTTCTTCAGTGATCTGTTGGTTATTCAGAAGTGTGTTGTCTAGCTTTCATATGTTTGTGCTTATTATAGTATTTATTTTTCTGTAGTTAATATCTAAACTTACAGAATTCTTACCAGAATGGATGCTTGAAATTATTTCATTAAAAAAAAAAAAATCCAGAGATTTACCAGAGATCAAATTGCCAACATTCTTTGGATCATAGAAAAAGCAAGAGAATTCCAGAAAAAAAAATCTACTTCTGCTTCATTGACTATACTAAAGCCTTTGGCTGTGTGGATCACAACAAATTGTAGAAAATTCTTAAAGAGATGAGAATACCAGACCACCTTACTTGCCTTCTGAAAAATCTGTATACAGGTCAAGAAGCAATAGTTACAACCAGACATGGAAAAAAGGACTAGTTCCAAATTGGGAAAGGAGTAGGTAAAACATGTATATTTTCATCCTGCTTATTTAATTTATATGCAGAGTACATCATGAGAAATGTCAGACTGGATGAAGTACAAGGGAATTAAGTTTGCTGGGAGAAATATCAATAACCTCAAATATGCAGATGACTCTAATCTTATTTCAGAAAGTGAAGAGTAACTAAAGAGTCTCTTGGTGAAGATAAAAGAGGAGAATGAAAAAGCTGACTTAAAACTCAACATTCAAAAAGTGAAGACCATGGTTTCTGGTCCCATCACTCCATGGCAAATAGATGGCAAAACAATGGAAGCAGTGACAGACTTTATTTTCCTGGGCTCCAAAATCACTGTAGATGGTGACTGTATCCATGAAATTAAAAAAGGCTTGCTCCTTGGAAGAACAGCTTTGATAAACCTAGACGATATATTAAAAAGCAGAGATATCACTTCGCCAATAAAGTTCTGTATAGTCAAAGCTATGGTTTATCAAGATGTCTTGTATGGATATGGCAGCTGGACCATAAAGAAGGTTGAGTGCCAAAGAATTGATGCTTTTGAACTGTGGTGTTGGAGAAGACTCTTGAGAGTCCCTTGGACAGCAAGGAGATCAAATTAGCCTATCCTAAAAGAAATCAGTCCTGAATATACTTTGGAAGAACTGAGGGTAAAGCTAAAGCTCCAATTCTTGAACCACATTTTGTGATAAGTGAACTCATTATAAAAGATCCTGATGCTGGGGAAGATTGAAGAATCTCCAATCATGGATTGGAAGAATCAATATTGTCAAAATGGCTATTCTACCCAAAGCAATCTATAGATTCAATGCAATCCCTATCAAGCTACCAACGGTATTTTTCACAGAACTAGACCAAAGAATTTCACAATTTGTATGGAAATACAAAAAACCTCGAATAGCCAAAGTAATCTTGAGAAAGAAGAATGGAACTGGAGGAATCAACCTGCCTGACTTCAGACTCTACTACAAAGCCACAGTCATGAAGACAGTATGGTACTGGCACAAAGACAGAAATATAGATCAATGGAACAGAATAGAAAACCCAGAGATAAATCCACGAACCTATGGACACCTTATCTTTGACAAAGGAGGCAAGGATATACAATGGAAAAAAGACAACCTCTTTAACAAGTGGTGCTGGGAAAACTGGTCAACCACTTGTAAAAGAATGAACCTAGAACACTTTCTAACACCATACACAAAAATAAACTCAAAATGGATTAACGATCTAAGATGTAAGACCAGAAACTATAGAACTCCTAGAGGAGAATATAGGCAAAACACTCTCTGACATAAATCACAGCAAGATCCTTTATGACCCACCTCCCAGAATATTGGAAATAAAAGCAAAACTAAACAAATGGGACCTAATGGAACTTAAAAGCTTTTGCACTACAAAGGAAACTATAAGTAAGGTGAAAAGACAGCCCTCAGATTGGGAGAAAATAATAGCAAATGAAGCAACTGACAAAGGATTAATCTCAAAAATATACAAGCAACTCCTGCAGCTCAATTCCAGAAAAATAAATGACCCAATCAAAAAATGGGCCAAAGAACTAAACAGACATTTCTCCAAAGAAGACATACAGATGGCTAACAAACACATGAAAAGATGCTCAACATCACTCATTATTAGAGAAATGCAAATCAAAACCACAATGAGGTACCATTACACGCCAGTCAGAATGGCTGCTATCCAAAAGTCTACAAGCAATAAATGCTGGAGAGGGTGTGGACAAAAGGGAACCCTCTTACACTGTTGGTGGGAATGCAAACTAGTACAGCCACTATGGAAAACAGTGTGGAGATTTCTTAAAAAACTGGAAATAGAACTGCCATATGACCCAGCAATCCCACTTCTGGGCATACACACTGAGGAAACCAGATCTGAAAGAGACACGTGCACCCCAATGTTCATTGCAGCACTGTTTATAATAGCCAGGACATGGAAGCAACCTAGGTACCCATCAGCAGATGAATGGATAAGGAAGCTGTGGTACATATACACCATGGAATATTACTCAGACATTAAAAAGAATTGATTTGAACCAGTCCTAATGAGATGGATGAAACTGGAGCCCCTTATACAGAGTGAAGTAAGCCAGAAAGATAAAGAACATTACAGCATACTAACACATATATATGGAATTTAGAAAGATGGTAACGATAACCCTATATGCAAAACAGAAAAAGAGACACAGAAATACAGAACAGACTTTTGAACTCTGTGGGAGAATGTGAGGGTGGGATATTTCAAAAGAACAGCATGTATACTATCTATGGTGAAACAGATCACCAGCCCAGGTGGGATGCATGAGACAAGTGCTTGGGCCTGGTGCACTGGGAAGACCCAGAGGAATCGGGTGGAGAGGAAGGTGGGAGGGGGGATCGGGATGGGGAATACGTGTAAATCTATGGCTGATTCATATCAATGTATGACAAAACCCACTGAGATGTTGTGAAGTAATTAGCCTCCAACTAATAAAAAATAAAAATAAAAAAAATAAAAAATTAAAAAAATAAAAAATTAAAAATCCTGATGCTGTGGAAGATTGAAGGCAAGTGGGGAAGGGGAGAACAGAGGATGAGATGGTTGGATGGCATCATCAACTCAATGGACATGAATTTGAACAAGCTCCAGGAGATGGTGAAAGACAGTGAGGCCTTGTGTGCTGCAGTCCATAGGGTCTCAAAGAGTTGGACATGACTGAGCGGCTAAACAACAACAATGAAGGGTAGATTTGTGGCCTAGAATGTGATCTATTCTGGAGAATGTTCCATGTGCACTTGAGAAAAATGGAAATCCATTATTTTTTTTGTGTGTGAAATGCCCAGAGATATCAATTATGCCCAGGCCTAACTGGTTCAATGTATTGTTTAAAACTTGTGTTTCATTGTTAATTTTCTGTCTGGATGATCTGTCCATTGATGTGAGTGGTGTATTAAATAAAGCCCCGCACTATTATTGTGTTACTGTCATTTCCCCTTTAATATTTGTTAACATTTGCCTTACATTCCTAGGTGCTCCTATGTTGGGTACATATATGTTTATGATAGCTATATCTTCTTCTTGACTGACGTCTGGATTATTTTGTGTTTGTTTTTTTTTTTTTTTTTCCTTTGTCTGTTATAACAGTGTTTATTTTAAAGTCTATTTTATCTGATGAATATTGATGCTCCAACTTTCTTTTGGTCTCCACTTGCATGAGATATCTTTTGCTAGCCACTTATTTTTAGTCTGTAGGTGTCCCTAAGTTTGAGGTAGGTTGCTTGTAGACAGCATATATAAGAGCTTAGTTTTTGTATTCATTCATCCAGTTTTTGTCTTACAGTTAGAGTGTTTAACCATTTGTACTTAAAGTAATTATTGATATGTATAATCCCATTACCATTTATTATTTTGGATTATTTTTATAAAACTTTTCCGTATTTCCTATCTAGAGAATATCCTTTAGCATTTGTTGAAGAGCTGCTTTGGTAGTTCTGAATTTGCGTAGGTTTTGCTTGTCTATAGAGCTTTTGGTTTCTCCTTTGAATCTGAATTAGATCCTTGTTGGGTAGAGTAATCTTGGTTGTCAGTTTTTCCCTTTCTTCATTTTTAGTGTATCCTGCCATTCCCTTTTGGCCTTCAGGGTCTCTGTTGAAAGATCAGCTGTTTTCCCTATGGGAATCCCCAAGTATGTTATTTGTTACTATTCCTTTGCTGATTTTAATATTTGTTCTTTGTGTTTAATTTTTTGCTATTTTGATTAATATGTATTTTGGCATGTTTCTCCTTGGGTTTATCCTGTATGGGACCCTCTGGGCTTCTTGGAGTTAGGTGGCTGTTTCTGTCCCCGTTTTGGGGAAATTTTTTTTCTATTATCTTCTCAAATATATTCCTATGCCCTTTCCTTTGGCCTTCTTTTTCTGGAATGCCTATGATTCAAATAATGGGGTGTTTAACATTGTCCCAGAGGTCTCTAAGGCTGTCCTCTTTTATTTTTATTCTTTTCTCTGCTCTGCTTCATTTATTTCCACCTTTTTATCTTCCAGCTCACTTATCCTTTATTCTGCCTCAGTTCTTCTACTGTTGGTTCCCTTAAGAGTGTTTTTAAGCTGTTATTGCATTGTTCATTACTGATTGACTATTCTTTATTTCTTCTGGATCCTTGTTAAACATCTCTTGCATCTTCTCAGTCCATGTTTCTGGTTCATTTATCTTTATCTCCTTTTGTTTTCAAGATTTTAGACCATGTTTAGTATCATTGTTCTGAATACTGTTTTCAGGTAGACTCCCTATCTCCTCCTCTTTGGTTTGGTGGGTTTTTATCATGTTCCTTCACCTGCTGGATATCTCTCTACTTTTTCATTTTGTTTAGTTTGTTGTGCTTAGTGTCCCCTTTCTGCAGGCTAGAAGGTTGTAGTTCCTCTTAATCACAGAGTCTGCTCCCTGTGGTTAGGGTTGGACCAGTGGCTTGTTAAGGGAGCTTGTTTCTGTGTTCTGGTGGGTGGAGCTGCATCTCCTGTCTTTGCAGGGCAGTGTGGAGTCCAGTAGAGAGTTTTGGAGTGTCTCCAGGTTTGCTACGGCTTTGGGCATCCTTTCTTTTAATGTCCAGGGTTGTGTTTCTGTTTTACTGGAGGATTAGCATAGGGTGTCTTGCACTGGAGCTTGCTGGCTCTTGGGTGGAATTTGGTCTTAGAGTAGGCATGGATGATTTTGGATTGTCTCTTGTATATGTTAATATTCCCTGGGTCAGGAGTTCTGTAATGATACAAAGTTCTGGAGTTGAGCCTCCTGTCTCTGGGTTTTAGTCCCAACCACTTACAGTCGCATCAAGACTTCTCCATTCACACAACACAGAATCCCCTAGGTTAACGGTGAAACAACTCTTCAAGGCCAGGAACACCTAAAAAGATTAATACAGTTATATAGAGATGAGAAGAAGGAGGAAGGTGATAGAGGTGACCAGGAGGAGAAAAGGGAGAGTCAAAAGTGAAGACAGTAATCAAGCCAGTAATCAAATCCCTAAGTAAAAAAAAAAAAAAAAGATACTAAAAATTAGACACTTAAAGATACAAAATTAGTAACAGAAGATAAAAAACAAAAATTAAAAACCTACAATGAAAATTAGACTCTTAGAAGTACAATATAAAAGAAATTGGATGCAAAAATTAATAAATAAATAAATATATGGAATTTATTTTAAAATAAGTTTTTTTTTTTTTTTAAGCAAGATAAAAGTAGCCTATAAAAATAAAAGTTAAAGGAGTAATAGAAAACCATATTAGAACAGTATGAGGGGAAAAAAGAAAAAGTGGAGGTGAAAAAAGGGAAAAAAGCAAAGAGAAAGAATGGAATAAAAATTAAAGAAATTAAAAACTATAACATTAAAAAAAATAATGATAATGAAATATATATATCTCAGAAAACCTTTGGAGCTGTTGTGGGCAGTGCGGGGTCAGTTCAGTGTCAGATATGTCCTTGTTCTGGCTTGTACTTGCTCTCAGTGTCTACAGGTGCTCCTCAAATGCACAGTCTCAGCTTAACTGCAGGATTTTAATCTGTTGCACCTGCAGCTTCTGGGGCCATTCCCCCTCTTTTTCTTTGCTTGAGTCGTCTCCAGTTTCTGATCTCTGCCCTGACACCAACGGAGGAAAATGATCACTTATTTGGGTTCACTTGCTCAGTTGTGCTGTGGAGCGGGAGAGAAACTGCAAACAAACACCACTGGCATGTGTAGGGAGTGTTTGAAGTGCATGGACCACACATGGATGGCCATAGCACAAGGCAGCATGCACCTCCCGGGTCCAAGCCCCTCAGGCTCCCGCGTATGCTAAAAGGGCACAGTCCCAGGTGGGCTGTGCATCTCCTCAAGGGGGCTGGTCTCAGTCTGTGACACTCCCAGTAGATATGAACTGTCAAAAATCCCAAGAAGACGTGGTTAGCAACCGGCGGCCTGCTCACAGTTTGGTCGGACATGCAGTCTCTAAGGCTGAGTTTGCAGCAGCTCCTTGCCTTCCACCTCTGGCTGTTGCATGCCTGCCTCTCTACCTCCAGGGAGGGCCATAAATGGCAGCTGACTCACTCTGCTTTGGTATTTGCTAGGACATCACCCTTTGTTCTATAAGTGCGCCAGGGGTTGGAAGGCTGTGTGAGAACCTTCCCAGGGGAAAGGTCCTTTGTTTCTGTTTCTCTAGCATTCCCATAGCTTGGTTTCCCCCATTCTGTCTGTGCTGTCATATTAGTCCCCTCAGAGTGTCCTTATGGCATTTAACCCACTCCTCTCCATAAGGACCACCAATGCAGCCAGCACCTGGACATTCAACCCCCACTTGCTGTGGGTGGCATGAGCATGTGAGCTGTTTCTCACAATTGCCACTTGGCTTGATTTCTGTGGTGATTTTTTTTTTTTTTTTGTCCTTGTCCTATTCCTCCACCATCTTGGGACTGCCCCCCTAGGAAGTATTTTTTGTTTTTTTGTTTGTTTTTTGCAAGACGCCCCTTGCAAAAGCAACAAATATAAAATACTTGAAGAAAAATTTAAATAGTTGCAAAGTGTATGTGAAAAAAAACGTTTTTTAAAAAATATTGAGTAATATAAAAGAAGTTTTAACTAGAATGAAGTATATATCACTATCACTGATAAGACTAATAAGTGTAGAAACTTTAATTTTCTATACAAATTAATCTATAAACTCAACAGAATACCAAAGAAATCCTAACACAGTATTTTCTTGAAATCAACAGATTGTTTACACTGTATATTTGGAAGGTAAGGATAAGAATAGAAATGATGGTCATGAACAAAATTCGTGGTTTGAAGGTAAAACCAATGGATTGGTGAGGATTTTAAGAAAGAAAAACAAAAGAATTAAGTGTTCTACTCCGAATAATTGGAGCAGTGAAATTGGCCCGAACAACCGCAAGGGTAAAATGGAAAACACTCTAAGAGGAGGTAGGTGGGGAGTGAGGGTTGAAATGTCAAGATTGAGATATCTACCCTCCTACACTGTTGATGGGAATGTAAATTGGTACAGCTAATACGGAGAACAGTGTGGAGACTTCTGAAAAAACTGAAAAAGGGAGTTACCATTGTTGTTGTGATTGTTTGGTTGCAGTGTAGTGTCTGACTCTTTGTGACCCCATGAACTGCATCACGCCAGGCTTCCCTGTCCTCCACCATCTCCTGGAACTTGCTTAAATTCATACCCATTGACTTGGTGATGCCATCTCTCCATTTTATCCAATGTCGTCCCCTTCTCCTGCCTTCAATCTTTCTGAGCATCAGGGTCTTTTCTGTTGAGAGCTACCATATGACCCTGAACACCCACTGCTGGGCATATACCCAGAGAAAAACATGATCCAAAGGGATGCATGCACCCCAATGTTCACTGCGGCACTATTTATAATAGCCAAGACACAGAAGCAACCTAAATATCCTTCAACACAGTTATGGATAAAGAAGATGTGGTACACATATACAATGGAATATTACCCAGCCATTAAAAAGGATGAAATAATGCTATTTGTATTTACATGGATGGACCCAGAGGTTGTCATCCTGAATGCAGTAAGTAAGACAGAGAAGGAGAAATATCTTATGACATCCCTTACATGTGGAATCTAAAAAATAGTGATGCAAATGAATTTGTTTGCAAAACAAACAGACTCACAGACACAGAGGAAAAAAAAAAAAAATATGGTTGCCATGAGGGAAAAATGGGGAGAAGTGATTAGAGTTAGGGAATTTGGGATAAACAAGTACACACTGCCATATTTAAAATAGATAATTAACAGGATCCTACTGAATAGCACAAGGAACTCTGTTCAATGTTATTTGGTAGCCTGGTTGGGAGGGTAGTTTGGGAGAGAATGGATACATATATATGTATGGTGGAGGCCCTTTGTTGTCCACCTGAAACTATTGCAATGTTGTTAATTAGCTATGAGTGAGTGAGTGAAGCTGCTTAGTCATGTCCGACTCTTTGTGACCCCATGGACTGTAGCCCACCAGACTCTCCCATCCATGGAATTTTCTAGGCAAGAGTACTGGAGTGGGTTGCCATTTCCTTCTCCAGGGAATTTTCCCAACCCAGGGATCGAACCTGGGTCTCCCGCACTGTGGGCAGATGCTTTACTGTCTGAGCCACCAGGGAATCCTATATCTCAATATGAAATAAAAAAGTTTAAAAACAAAAGATTTAGATATTCACCTGACATTCAAATAGATACCTGTTGATACTGGCTATGTGAATATGATATTCAGGGAACAAGCATAGGCTGAACATTAAAATTTCTAGAGCTTTCTTATATAAAACAGTAATGAAAACCAAGGCACTAGAGGAGGCTGCTAAATAAGTAAGGAAAAACAGAGCAAAGACTAAAGATATTAATTAACTTGGCAAGGGTTACTAGGAAAAGTAACCACCCTGTGAAGTAACAGGAGAATCAAAGTAGGGTTGCTATTTGAAAGGTAAATGAATAAAGAGTTTCAAGAAGAGCTTCAAATGTTACTCTGAAATGCTTCAATAGGTCAAAAAAGCTACTGGGGATTAAACATTTAATTTAACAAGTCACTGGTTAAATTAACAGGAATTGTTTGGTAGGGAGCTAGAGACAAAGGGTGACTGGAGTTGGTTCAAAATAGAATAAAGTACATTTGAAGATCTCAAGGACAGGCAATGGTTTTAGAGGAATTATACACAATTAGGATCAAGAGAGGATTCTTTTTAATATAGGATATTATAATGCATTTTTATAGTTATAGTAATGATGATTGGGCTTCCCAGGCAGTGCTAATGATAAAGAATCTTCCTGCTAAGGCAGAAGTGCAAGACAAGAGGGTTCAATCCTTGGGTTAGGAAGATTCCCTGGAGGACGGTATGGAACCCCACTCCATTATTCTTGCCTGGAAAATTCCATAGCCAGAGGGGCCTGGCAGGCTTTAGTCCATGGGGCCACAAAGAGTCAGACATGACTGAAAAATTCAGCACACACAAGTAATGATATGATTAAGTGGGGGAAATCAATGATATAAGAGAGAAATGGCACTATTGTTAAACAATGTTCTTCAGTAGGTAAGAGTGAGAAAATAGAAAGAAAAAAAAAAAAAAAATGATGGCTTGGCAGTAGATAGAATTATAGGAGTAAAGGCCAAGTATAGAATACTAGGTAATTGTAAGTCAGTAGATATTGAGTCAATATTCTTTGGGATGAAATTATTTGGGAGATTGGGCCCAAAGAGAAGGAAAGGTTGTTCCAGCATACCACTTTTCCAGATAGATTGCAATATGTATATAGCCAAAAATAATGCAAATGTTTTTCATTGGTTCTTTAACATTAAGTTATTAATATTACATGGAAAAAGCTCAGAAGATTTGGTTGTGGATGTTGAAGAAAATGAAAATATTAAGAAGTTGATAATATTAAATAAAACTTTGAGTTAAAAATATTGGTATGACTGGAGGTGAGAAAAGATGTAGGAAATTGTATTTAAGGCAACTATCTTCAATTTACATAGAAGAGAACTAAGCAGTACAGATGGAAGAGGAAATGAGGGTTAAATATATCATTTAATATAAAAATGAATTAAAAATACTTGAAATTATGATATCAAATATTCAGTAGAATAGGCAATAAATGAGGCAGTGTGAGTGAACTGCATCTCAGTTTTCATGAGGTAATCTATATTTGATTTATAAGAAAATAGATGATAAAACAGATAAATAGAAATTCTCATGTTACTGAGAATTCTGAAGATTATCACTAGGAAATAACAACATGCATTCTTTTTTTTCTTTTTTTTTTTTTCTTTTTTTTTTAACATGCATTCTTTAAGAAAGTGATATATAGGATGCAGATATAAGATGGGGAGAGATGCACTGGAGAATATAGTTTGTATTAAACCATATACAACTGGGATAGTTGCCTTGGGTATGCATTAATTTGATAAAACATTTTAAAATGATAATTTATCCATACTTAAATACTGTATAGCCATAAAAAATGAGATAGTTCTTAATGAGTTGACTTTTTTAAGGTTTTTCATACATCGCCAAATTTTGAAAAAGCAATTATTAATAATATGGAAAAGAAGTTATGGGTAAATATATGTTTGTCAGTTATCTATTGCTGAGTAAGAAACTACCCCAAAACTCAGTGGCTTAAAAAAATAAACACTGACTATCATTCAAAAATTGACCAGTTAACTGGGTATTTCCTGTCTCTGGGATTATTCACATGTCTGAAATCATTTGCACATAGGACAAGCATGTCTACTGACACTGGTGGCACTGCTTATATTTTTGGAAAGCATCTGGTTTTGGAAAGTTTAAAGTTGGTCTAACATGAACTTGGCTGAGACAAGAGAGTTCTCCATCACATCATGTCTCTTATTCTCTAGCAATCTAGGCCATATTTATTCAAATGGAGGTTTAGGTATCCAAGATGGAGGAGTACACAATGCTTCAAAGACCTGGGCTCAGAATTGCACCATGTCCCTCTACTACATCGTGCTGTCCAAAACCAGGTTACAAGGCCAGTCTGTAGTCAGAGCCAAGGGCATGGATACAAAGAAACCAATAATTGCAGCTATCAATAAAATCAGTATTGTATTATATGTTTTTTTTTTTAATTACAGAAAAAATTCACAAAGATGCAAACTGAACATATTATTGTGCTGTAT
Organism: Dama dama; assembly: GCF_033118175.1. NCBI lineage: Eukaryota > Metazoa > Chordata > Mammalia > Artiodactyla > Cervidae > Dama > Dama dama. The sequence continues at coordinate 5,557,651 of NC_083681.1, forward strand.
ATTTATAGTATTATATATTTGTAGTATGAAATTGAGAAAGTTACATCTACTGCATTTCACATTTTCTATTAATTTTCATACAAACATTTATCAGTTATTCTAAGAAATTTTAAAGAGTCCTTTGTGTATTTAATAAATAAAAATATACACATGAATCTCACAGATAAACAATAACCAGAACTGACGAATAGCAGATGAGGAGAGAAGTAAAAAGATTCTTCATCTGAATTTTTAAAACGGTTTAGCAGTTCAGTCAGTTTCTTGCCCCCCCTGCCGCCACCAAGTCTTCCAAGTTCACATTTCACTTCTGGGATTGAGCAGGCATCAGTTAAGTGAGGCATCCCTGCCATTTAGTGGCAAAGAGGTGGCATAGTGACGAATAAGGGTTGCTTTGACTTATTGTGTTAAAAGTAAACTGGAAGCAAGAACATAGAAACTTAAGTTTACACGTGTGTGTGTGTGTGCTTATGCCTGTTTGTAAGTATGCATGCATGTATTTCATTCTGGTAACTTTGTTACAGTAAGGAGAAAAAGAAATTCACTTTCAGTTTTCTAAACGAGAGACGCTACATATCAGAGGAAAAATCGTATTCTCTTCAAGCAAAGAGCAAGAGAATTCGAGCAGTTAAGTTTACTGCTAAGTTAATATCAGCATACTAGTCCACTGAGACTAAAGAAAGCAAACTGCTTTCATTTTCACTGCCCAGGAAATTGAAGCAGCAGTGGCTGGTGAGTTGTTCCAGGTTTTCTGTCGTTTATGACTGCGCTGTGGGAGAGTAACAGCTCAGGAGGAAGGTGTAGCAGAGAGGAGGAGCCATGAAAGAAGCACGCATCAGACACGACTAATTTACGCAGATCGTAAAGGATGGCAGCTTGGAGCACAGTAACGACTATGTCAACAAAGTGTTTTTGGAGAAGGAAATGGCAACCCACTCCAGTGTTCTTGTGTGGAGAATCCCAGGGACAGAGGAGCCTGGTGGGATGCCGTCTATGGGGTCGCAGAGAGTCAGACACGAGTGAAGCGACTTAGCGCCAGCAGCAGCAACAAAATGCTTTAGATAATATATTACAACTTCTTGGAGAATGGGAATAAGTAGAAAATCTGGACATATGTTCTTAAGTTTCTTGGTGATTTTAGATTTTTCTTTGGATTTATAGTGACACAGAAGCAGAAGATATTAAGAAGAGGTGGCAAGAATACACAGAAGAACTACACAAAAAAAGATCTTCATGACCCAGATAATCACGATGGTGTCATCACTCACCTAGAGCCCGACATCCTGGAATGCGAAGTCAAGCTGGCCTTAGGAAGCATCAATAAAAACAAAGCTAGCGGACATAAAGGAATTCCAGTTGAGCTATTTCAAATCCTAAAAAATGATACTGTGAAAGTGCTGTACTCAATACACCAGCAAATTTGGAAAACTCAAGAGTGGCCACAGAACTGGCAAAGGTCAGTTTTCATTCCAATCCCAAAGAAAGACAATGCCAAAAAATGCTCAAACTACAGCACAATTGCACTCATCTCACACGCTAACAAAGTAATGCTCAAAGTTCTCCAAGCCAGATTTCAAAAAGTATGTGAACCATGAACTTCCAGATGTTCAAGCTGAGTTTAATAAAGGCAATGGAACCAGACATCAAATTGCCAAAATCTGTTGGATCATCAGAAAAGCAAGAGAGTTCCAGAAAAACATCTACTATCTACTTCTGCTTTATTGACTTATCCAAAGCCTTTGACTGTGTGGACCACAACAAACTGTGGAAAATTATTCAAGAGAGATGGGAATATCAGACCCCCTTACCTGCCTCCTGAGAAATCTGTATGCCGGTCAAAAAGCAACAGTTAAAATTGGACATGAAACAACAGACTGGTTCCAAATCAGGAAAGGAGTACATCAAGGCTGTATATTGTCACCCTGCTTATTTAACTTATATGCACAGTACATTATGTGAAATTCTGGGCTGAATGAAGCACAAACTGGAATCAAGATTGCAGACAGATATATATATATATAAATAACCTCTGATATGTAGATGACACCACCCTTATGGCAGAAAGTGAAGAGGAACTGAAGAGCATCTTAATGAAAGTGAAAGAGGAGAGTGAAAAAGCTGGCTTAAAACTCAACATTCAACAAACTAAGATCATGGCATCCGGTTCCATCATTTCATGGCAAATAGATGGAGAAACAGTGGAAAAAGTGACAGACTATTTTTTTTTTTTTTTTTGGGGGGGGGGGGGCGGCTCCAAAATCACTGCAGATGGTGACTGCAGCCATGAAACTAAAAGACTCTTGCTCCTTGGAAGAAAAGTTATGACCAACCTAGACAGCATATTAAAAAGCAGAGACATTACTTTGCCAACAAAGGTCCATCTATTTAAGGCTATGGTTTTTCCAGTAGTCATGTATGGACATGAGAGTTGGACTATAAAGAAAGCTGAGTGCCAAAGAATTGATGCTTTTGAACTGTGGTGTTGGAGAAGACTTTTGAGAGGCCCTTGGACTGCAAGGAAATCCAACCAGTCCATCCTAAAGGAAGTCAGTCCTGAATATTGATTGGAAGGACTGATGTTGAAGCTGAAACTCCAAATCTTTGGTCACCTGATGGAAAGAACTGACTCATTTGAAAAGACCCTGCTTCTGGGAAAGATTGAAGTTGGGAGTAGAAGGGGACAACAGAGGATAAGATCGCATCACTGACTCGATGGGCATGAGGTTGAACAATCCCCAGGAGTTGGTGATGGACAGGCAGGCCTGGCGTGCTGCAGTCCATTTGGTCACAAAGAGTCAGACATGACTGAGTGACTGAACTGAACTGAACTGATACATTGTATATTCATATACTAAATGAAAACCTATAAAGTAGATTTATAGCAGTAAGCAAGATAAATTTTCTGCTTTCATACAGTGTAGTCGGTGCAGATATACAATAAACATGCAAAAGTAAACAGTATAACTTTAGGGAATGTACACAAGAAAGAGGATTAGACCATAGAAACAGATGCTGTTGTTGGGGGAAAGGGTACACACGAGAGTGAACAGTTATGAGAACTCTTTGGGGTGATATTTCACCTGAACAACAGAGAGGGAATCGTGCCACGTTTTAAGGTAAAAACATTCCGTGGAAAGAGAAATCAAGAACAAAAACTGTGAGTCAACAATGGTCTTGTCATGTAAAGGGGTAGTAAGAAAAGCTGGTCTTTCTGGAGAGTAGGAAATGAGGGGGACCTGGGGGGAGGATCTGTTAAAAAGTCAGAGAAAGACTACCATACTATTTGGGGCCTCTTAGAGAATGGGAAAGGATTTGGATTTTATTTGCAATAGAAAACCATTAGAATTATTTAAGCAAAGAAATTTATTTATTTAAATAAATAAAATTATTTATGCATTGAATCAGAAAATCTACTTCTAAGCTATTTAAATGTTTCAGTTAAGAGATAATAGCTTTTAGGTTGGGGTTGTAGTAATGAAGGTGATAGCAAGTAGTTATGTTTGGGAGCGATATTGGAGAGAAGAGTCAACAGAAACTATAGATGGATTGGATGTGGGCTAATGAAGAGATGAATGAATCAAGAACAATTCTAGGTTTTTGACGTAGCAACTGGGTGAAATGTATCAATTACTGAGGCAGAGAAAACTTGTGGTGAGAGAAACCTTAGGAGAAACAGATTTATAGAAGATGATATCAGGAGAAACAGATTTATAGGAGATCATATCAGAAATCCTTTGTATCCTTAATTTAGAAAATGGTACACCCAAAGAGAAAATGTTGAATAATCAAATGGTATACAACTAGTTAAATCACAGAGGAATCAGGGATGGGAATAAATCTTGGAATTCATCAGCACGTAGGTAGTATTTAAGATGATGTTACCACCTAAAAGAGGCCACCTAAGGAGAGGTGTTGATAAAGAAAAACAGAGGTTCTAATATAAGTAATCTCACTTTTAGATGTCTGACAGGAGAGGAAAAGCCAGCAATGTAGACAGACAGATTTAGAAAGAATGGCTTGAAAATGCAGCATCACAGAAGTCTAGAGAGCATTTTTCTAGAAAGATGTGTCCCACCACATTAAATGCTAAGAAAGCAAAAAGTAGTCAGTAGTAACCTTTGTAGCAAGTATTTTTATTTTACTGGTGAGGATAATGGTCTTTTTTTTTTTTTTTTTTTGCATAAAATAAAAAAAAAAAAATCAGAGTTGGGAAAATGAAAATAGTGACAACGGACAATGCCTTTAAGGACTGTGCTAAGAAGTGGAGCAGAGTAATGGGAAATAACTGGAGGGAAAACATAGTCAAGGGAACGTGTTTTTAAGGGATAGCATTAACAGTAAAGCATGTTGATATATCAGTGGGAATGACACAGAAGGGAATGAGGGAGAAATTGACACTGTAGAAAGCATGGTGGAACAAATGCTTGAGTAAAATTTCTGTGTGTGAGAGGGAACGGGACTCAGAGCATAAGCAGTGATATCATCCTCAGATCAGAGGAAGAATATACCTTTCTTTTCAGTAGGCGGGGACAAACAAGTAGGTGGGTAGAGACATAGACAACTTGATAAACTTGTTGATTAAAAAATGAAATCATTCTTTTTTGATGTAATCATATTATTTATTGATTATATATACATGTATCTATTCATTCAATTTTTTCCCCCATTTTCTTTGTTACACAATGTTGAGCGAAGCACCCTCTCCCTGTTGGTTACCCACTTACAATGTACCAGTGTGTGCATGTCAGTCACAATCTTCCACCACCCTCCCCCCAACTCCCATTAATCAAAGTTCATTCTCTAATGTTTACTTGTTTATTTATTTACTTGTTTATTTGTAACTTTGTGGAGTATAGTTGATTTGCAGTGTTGTGTTAGTTTCATTGTACAGCAAGGTGAGTCAGTTATGCATACACATATATCCACACTTTTTTAGATTCTATTCCCATATAGGTCATTACAGAATATTGAGTAGAGTTCCCTGTGCTATATGCAGTATTATAGTTATTGTATTAGTTATCTCTTCTATACATAGTACAGTATATATGTCAATCCCAATCTCCCAAGTTATCACTCCCTACCTTTCCCTTCTGGGAATCACAAGTTTTTTATATACATCTGTGATTCAATGACTGTTTTGTAAATAGGTTCATTTGTACCATGTCTTTAGATTGTACATATAAGTGATATCATATATGTGTCTATCTCTGTCTGACTTACTTCATTCAATATGGCAGTTTCTAGATCCATCCATGTCATTCAAAATGGAATTCATTCTTTTTTATGGCTGAGTAATATTCCATTCTATATATGTATCACATCTTCCTTATCCATACTCTATCCACAGACATTTAGGTTGCTTCCATGTTCTGGCCATCGAAAATAGTGTTGCACTGAACAGTTCTGAATTATTGTTTTCTCTAAATATGTCCTCAAAATTGGGATTACTGGATCATATGACAGTTCTATTTTTAGTTTTTGAAGAAATCACAATATTGTTCCCCATAGTGGCTCTGCCAATTTACATTCCCACCAACAGTGTGGGAGGGTTCCCTTATCTCCACTCCCTCTCCAAAATTTATTGTTTGTAGATTCTTTAATGATAGCCATTTCAACTGGTGTAAAGTTGGCTGGATGGCATCACCGATTCGATGGGCATGAGTTTGAGTAAACTCGGAATTGGTGATGGACAGGGAGGCCTGGCGTGCTGTGATTCACGGAGTCACAAAGAGTCAGCACGACTGAGCGACTGAATTGAACTGAACTGAAGGTGATATCTCATTGCAGTTTTGATTTGCCTTTCTCTAATACTTAGTGATATTAAGCATCTTTTCATGTGTCTCTTGGCCATCTGTATGTCTTCTTTGCAGAAGTGTCCATTAAGGTGTTCTGCCCATTTTCTGTTTTTTTTTTTTTTTTAATTGAGCTTCATCTGCTGTTTTTATAATTTGCAGATTAATCGCTCAGTTGCTTCCTTTTCAAATATTTTCTCTCATAATCTCTGGGTTTTCATTTTTTTCCCTTTGTTGATGGTTTTGTTTACTGTACAAAAGCTGAGTTTAATTGGATCTCACTTATTTATTTTTGTTATTTTCAGTCTCAGAGGGAATCAAAAAAGATCAAATGATTCATGTCCAAGAGTGTTCTGCCTATGTTTTCCTGTATGAGTTTTGTGGTATCTGGTCTTGCATTTAGGTCTTTAATCCATTTTGAATGTATTTTTGTGAATGGTGTTGAACAATATTCTAATTGTATTCCTTTACATGTAACTATCCAGTTTTCTCAGCACCATTTATTGAAGAGACTGTCATTTTCCTGTTGTATGTTCTTGCCTCCTTGCCATAGACTAGGTGAACATATGTGCATGGGTTTATTTCTGAAATTTCTATCCTATTCTGTTGATCTATATTTCTATTTTTATGCCAGTACCATACTACTTTGATTATTAGAGATCTGTAGTATAGTCTGAAGTCAAGGACTTTATTTGTCCAGCTCTGCTTTTTTTGCTTTTGTTTTTCCTCAAGATTGCCTTGAACATATCTTTTTTGTTTCCATATAAGTTGCAATTTTTGTTGTTCTAATGCTGTGAAAAATGCTGTTGGTAATTTGATAGGGATTATATTGAATCTATGGATTACTTTGGGTAGTGGAATCATTTTGACAATATTGATTCTTCCGATCCAAGAACATGGTCTGTCTCTCCATCTGTTTGTGTTGCCTTTGATTTCTTTCATTAGTGTCTATATTTTTCTGAGTATAAGTATTTTGCCTCCTTAGATAGGCTTATTCCTAGATATTTTACTCTTCTTGATTTGTCAATAAATGGGATCATTTTCTTAATTTATCTTTCTGATCTTTTGTAGTTAGTGTATAGAAATACAAGGGGTTTCTGTGTATAAATTTTGTACTCTGAACCTTTACCAAATTAATTGATGATATCTAGTACCTTTCTTGGAGCATGTTTAGGATTTTCTCTATATAGTACCATGTCATCTGCAAACAATGACAGTTTTGCTTCTTTTCCAATTTGGATTTTTAAAATTTATTTTTATTTTCTGATTTCTATGGCTAGGAACACCAAAACTATGTTAAATACAAGTGGAGACAGTGGATATTCATGCCTTATTCCTGATCTTAAAGGAAATGCTTTCAGTTTTTCACAATTGAGAATGATATTGTCCATGAGTTTGTCATATATGGATTTTATTTTGTTGAGGTAGGCTCCCTCTATGTCCATTTTCTGGAGAGTTTTTAATCCCTAGTGGGTTTGGATTTTCTCAAAAGATTTTCCTACATCTATTCAGATGATTGCTTTTTATTCTTCAGCTTATTAATGTAGTGCTGCACATTCATTGATTTATGTATGTTGAAAAATCATTGCATCCCAGGGATGCATCTGAATTGGAACCAGTGTATGATCATTTTAATGTGCTACTGAATTTGGTTTCCTAGTATTTTTTTGGAATTTTTTTGGGTCCATGTTCATCAGTGATATTGGCCTGTAATTTTTTTCTGTGTATGTGATATCTTTTTCTGGTTTTGAGTTCAAGGGATGGTAGCCTTGTTGAATAAGCTTGGGAGTGTTCTTTCTTCTGCAATTTTTGAAATAGTTTGAAGAAGATAGACATTAATTCTTCTCTAAATGTTTGATAGAATTCACCCATGAAGCTATCTGGTCCTGGATGTTAGTTTATTGGAAGTTTTTAATCACAGTTTCAGTCCTTGTGATTTGTCTGATCCTACTTTCTATTTCTTCTTTGTTGTCTTGAAAGACTGTAACTTTCTAAGAATCTGTCCATTTCTTCAAGGCTGTCCATTAGCATATATTTGCTTATAGTAGACACTTGTGATCCTTTGTATTTCTGTGGTGATGTAACTTCTCTTTCTGTCATTTCTCATTTTATTGATTTGAGTCATTAGCATTTATTTTTCTTGATGAGTCGGGCTAAAGTTATATCTTTTTTTTTTTTTTTTTTTTAATCTTCTCAATGAACTTGCTTTTAGTTTCATTGATCTTTGCTATTACTTCCTTCATCTCTATTTCATTTACACCTGCTCTGATTCTTATGGTGTCTTCCTTTCTACTAACTTCCCTGGGGCTTCTATTACCAGTGCCCTTGCCCTCACAGTGAGTGATAGTCAACCTCTGCCTCCCCAGAAGACACTCAGCAAAGTCTAGGTTGGTGTGGCCCCAGGTTTCTATGTAAATATTGCTTTGAGTTGTATCCCAGTGCACATGAAACCATGTGTGCACACTTGAAGAGTGGAGTCTCTGTTTCCCAGCCCTGTGGAGCTCTTGCACTGATTCCCTGCTAGCCTTTAAGAGTAGATGCTCTGGGGTTTCTTCTGTTCAGGGCCAGACCCTTAGACTGTGATGGCGGGCTATTTTATGTGGGTGTGTACCTGTGTAGATTGTGTCAGTTTAGTATTTTTTAATGTGAGTGTTTTTTTTTAGTATAGATGTCTGCCATCACTTTCCTTATTGTATGCTGGCCATGTTTCCTTTTCTAGGAGGTGTGGTTGATGTTGTGATGTCCAGAGCCTGCCCTAGATATTGAATGGGGCCTCCTCTTTGTTTTGTGGTTGTCACTGCCCTGTCAGCAGTGGGGTCTGCTCCCTTGTTGTTGGAGTAGAGGATCCCATATCTTTTTTAAACTGTGTTTCTGTTCTGTGGTCCAAGCTAGGTGGGATTGGAGGATTGTTACTGAGAAGGAAGCCACTGAGTATTCCTTCTCTGGAGTTGTTCCCCTGTGGGTGTGCTCTGTTGTGTCACCTTTAGCCCATTATAAGGGCTCACAAATTATACTGTTGTTGGCACTGCTCTCAACTTCACCTTAACTGGGAGTATGCCAGCAGTTGGCACTGTTATCTCTCAGATCCCATCACTTCATATCAGATAGATGGGGAAAAATTAAAACAGTGACAGACTTTATTTTCTTTAAGACTTTTTTTTTTTTTAATTTTCTTTAAGACTTTATTTTCTTTGATTATTTTCCAAAATCACTGTGGATGGTGATTGCAGCCATGAAATTAAAACACACTTGCTCCTCAGAAGAAAAGCTATGTCAAACCTAAACAGTATATTAAAGAGCAGAGACATCACTTTGCTGACAAGATCTACATAGGCAAAGCTACGTTTTTGTTTGTTTGTTTTTTTTCCAGTAGTCATGTATGGGTGTGAGAGTTGGGACATAAAGAAGGCTGAGTGCTGAAGAATTTATGTTTTCCTATTGTGATACTGAAGAAGACTCTTAAGAGTCCCTTGGACTGCAAGGAAATCAAACCAGACAATCCTAAAGGATTGAATATTCATTGGAAGGACTGACATTGAAGCTGAAACTTCAATAATTTGGCTACCTGATGTGAGCAGCTGACTCATTAAAAAAGCCCCTGATGTTGGGAAAGATTGATGGCAGAAAGAGAAGCAGGCCACAGAGGACGAGATGGATAGCATCATTTACTCAATGACCATGAGTCTGAACAAACTCCAGGAGACAGTAAAGGCAGGGAAGACTGGTGTGCTGCAGTCCATGGGGTCCCAAAGAGTCAGACATGACTGAGTGACTAAACAACATCTCTCGGATGTCTTTTTCACCAGGACACCAGAGTAGGTCCACTGAAATCAAGTCCCAGGATTGCAAGTGACATATATGGACCTGTTGTGGGTGCTATGGGGGCAGCTCTGATTTTAGCCTGGCCCAACTCCCACGTATATGTGCCACAAAATCTAAAGCTGTTAAAGTTAAACCTGTCTAGGCTGTGAAAGCTATTGTTGTATATTCAAACATCCCACAGTTGCTGAGATTACAAGGTTGGCCATAGGGGTGTCAGTTCATGGTTTGCCCTTAGTTGCATGTCTCCTGGGACACCATTGTGGTTTTAGCCCCACCTCTGCATATGGGCCACTCACAAAGTTCTGCTCCTGAGGCCAACACAGGAGTCTGCCTTGTTTGGGATAGTGCTTGGAAACAGCATAACAACTCATGTCTTAGAGCCCTGGTGGTGATGGACACCTGAGGAGCCAGTGGTCACGGACATGCAAGAGTCAGCTCTGGTGTGGGCACTTCTTAATGCCTGAGAAGTCACGGGCCAGTGTGTGGAGAGACAGGCTGCAATGACAGTTATCTTCCTTATGTGTCACTCAATAATGGAACTTTGTATCTATGATTGTCTGGATTTTCTCCAGGAGCATTCCTGGTTGTAGATTTCCTCAGTTCTGTCACCTCAGACTGTATTCTTCCAGCCGACAGCAATTCCCTTCCTGGGTTTAATCTCTAAACCACACATTCTAACACCCAGTCCTTATGTGCACAGGTAGACACCTATCTTAAAGGCTGGGGTGTGCAGGACTGCAGTGCAGACCATCTGTGTAGGTATAACTCTCTCCTGCCTCCCAGTCTAAGTTGTTGCACTCTCTTCTGATAACCCTCAAAACTCCCCTTTTGTCCCAACTGATCCAGTTAGGGGTTAAGGGCTTCTTCTGATGCAGGAAGCTCTCCTCACCTTCAGCTACCCTCCCTCTGCAGGGGTGCCATTTTGATCCTCTTTTTTTCCTCCTCTTCCTTCTTTCATCCTACTTGGTTACACTGGGATTTTTTTTTTTTTTTTTTTTTTTCATTTTAGGTATCCAAGGTCCTCTGCTAGTGTTCAGCTGGTCTTCTGTGAGAATTGTTCGATTAGTAGATATATCCTTGTTGTATTTGTGGGCAGAAATGAGCTCCATGCCCATGTCTTTCTACTCTTCCACCAGTCTTGACCTCCAGTGATGAAATTCTTCTGAAAAAATATCAGGAAGAATAGAAGATTGCTTGCCTAAGGGAAAATGTAAAACCAGAAAATAGTTGGTAGCTATTTTCAAGTATGTGAAAATATTAATTAATGAGGAGTTATGTATTTTAAATCTGTGCCAGATGTCACTCTAAATATTGGGAATACAGAGAGTAAAAACATTTTCCTGTCTTAGTTATAATTCAATGTGCGTGTGTGTGTGCTCAGTAGTGTCCTGTCTCTTTGTGACCCACTGGACTGTAGCCCACCAGGCTCCTCTATCCATAGGATTTTCTCAGTAAAAATATTGGGGTGGATTGTCATTTCCTCCTCCAGGGCATCTTCCTGACCCAGGGAGCGAATCCATGTCTTCTATGTCTCCTTCATTGGCAGGAAGATTCTGCACCATGTGGTAAGCTTTTGAGCAGAAAGATTCTTCATCACTGAGCCACCTGGGAAGCTTGGTGGCTCAGTGCTGAAGAATCTGCATGCAGTGAAGATTCACAAGAATGTGAACTCAATTCCTAGGTCAGGAAGATTCCCTGGAGGAGGAAACAGCAACTCATTCCAGTATTCTTGCCTGGAGGAATCCATGGACAGAAGAGCCTGGTGGGCTACAAAGAGCCCACAAAGAGATGGGATACTACTGAGCAAGAACTCCAAAATTACAAATCGCTGCTGAGCAACTGTCGACAGGAGAATGTTGGATCTCACCAAAAAAAGATACCCCACGTCCAAAGGCAAAGGAGAAGCCCCAGCAAGATGGTAGGAGTGGTGGAATTGCATTTAGAATGAAACCCCATACATGCCAGTGATGCTTGGAGTGCTCAAACAAACCTTGTGTGCACCAGGATCCAAGGACCCCACAGAGACTGAGCAAGAACTGTGTTTGAGTGTCTCCTGTGTAGGGATGGGTCAGAAGTGGGCTGCTGCCAGGTCAAGGGCTCTGGGTGCAGTAGACCTGGGTATGGCATAAGCCCTCTTGGAGGAGGTCACCATCAACCCCCATGGAGCCACCAACACAGGACTGGGGAAACAGACTCTTGGAGGGCACAAATAAAACCTTGTGTACACCAGGACCAAAGAGAAAGGAACAGTGACCCCCAAAAGAGAGTAACCCAGACTTGCCCGTGAGTGTCCAGGAGTCTCCAGCAGAGGCGTGGGTCAGCGATGGCCTGCTGCAGGTTTGGGGGCACTGAGTGCAGCAGTGCATGCATGGGGCATTTTGAGGGAGGTCACCATTATCTTCATTAACTGCACCATAGTTTGGCCCCAGGTCAAACAGGGAGGAATCACAGCCTTGCGCATGAACAGAAAATTGGATTAAAGATACAGGATAAAAAGCATATAAAATTAGCATCACTAATTATTAGAGAAAAGCAGAACAAAACCAAAATGAGGTATCACCTCCCATCAGTCAGAAAGGCCATCATCAAAAAATCACCAAAGAATAAATGCTGGAAGGGGTGTGGAGAAAAGGGAACCCTCCTATACTATTGGTGAGAATGTAAATTGGTATAGCCACTATGGAGAACAGTGTGGAGGTTCCTTAAAAACACTAAAAGTAGAACTACCTTCTGGCACAGCAATCCTTCTCCTGGCATATACCTGGAGAAAACCATAATTGAAAAAGATACATGTGCCCCAGTGTTCATTACAGCACTACTTAAAATAGCCAGGACATGGAAACCACCTAAATGTTCATCAGCAGAGAAAGAATATGCGGTGCATATATACAATGGGCTATTACTCAGTCACAAAAAAGAGCAAAATAACACCATATGTCACAGCAGGGATGGACTTTAGAGATTTTCATACTGAGTGACATTCAGACACGAAAGACAACTATCATATGATGTCACTTAGATGTGAAATCTGAAAACAGGCACATATGAATTAATTTATAAAACAGAAGGAGAATTCTGGATGCAGAAAACAAACTTATGGTTACTGGAAGATAAGTATGGGGGAGGGGTAAACTGGGAGGCTGGGACGAACACACGCACGCTACTGTATATAAGTGAAAGGGGAAGTGAAGTCGCTCAGTAATGTCCAACTCTGCGACCCGCGGGACTGTAGCCTTCCAGGCTCCTCCGTCCTTGAGATTTTCCAGGCAAGAGTACCGGAGTGGGTTGCCATTTCCTTCTCCAACTGTATATAAAACAGATAATTAATAAAAGTCTACTCTATAGCATTGGGAACTCTATTCAGTACTCTGTAGTGGGCTATGTGGGAGAAGAATCTAAAACAAACAAACAAACAAAAACATCATTGTAAAATGAACAGTATTCATTAGAGAAGTCAGAAAATTCTGTTAAGGATTTTGTATTTCAGACTAAGATTACTCAGGCTATTATTTGAATAAAGAAAAGTTAGAAAGAAGGATGACAGTAAGGAGCATGCAAAAAAGAGACAGGGTATCTAACATGAGCTTAGTATAGCACGACATTTTAATTGTATCATTTTTAATCTTATGACGATATTACATATTGCTTAATGGAAGAAAGATCAGGAAAATTGTTCTCCTGGTTTCTAATGCTCAGGGGCCATCTCTCTCTATAGTTTTTTTTTAGATAGGTAAGAAGGTCGTTACTCTACTTTTCCAGTTCTAAAGTTTTTAGAAATCAGAGTGATTCTTCCTGAAACTTGTTGTGTCAGACCAAAGATACATTCAAATCCAATAGAAGATTGAATGTTTCTGACAGGAAAGGGCTATGGAAACATACCAAAACAAGACATAGTGAGAGATGAGAGAGGTGTTCCTCCTCTGTATGTGTATACGTGCACACTAGCTTAGGGAAACTACGTGTGTTCTATGCAAGTATCACATATAATTTCTTTTTATCTTCAAAATTTGGATTTTTTTAAAGGGCTTCTTTAAAAGGTCTTTAGATCTTCTTTAATAAGAACATTGCTCCTACTTGCCGTCCTTAAACTCTCAGAAGATCCCAGATTCCCTTTTCCTTTCTGGATCTTCCAAATTCTGGTGCCTCAGACTGATTTGTTAATGGAGGTTTCTTCAGCCTAAGTTTGGTTATTCTGATAAAAGCCAGGGGCTCCATTCACTTCAAATAGGAAACCTTTCTCATTCTCTCCACCAGTAAAACTTGAAGATAAATTCTTCTCAGATTAATCAAGGGCAAACACACGAGTTTTAAGTGTATTAAATTTCCTCTAAAAAATATATGGGCTGTTTGTTTTTCTGGTATTGAGCTACATGAGCTGCTTGTATATTTTGGAGATTAATCATTTGTCAGTTATTCATTTCTCATTATTTTCTCTTATTCTGAGGATTATCTTTTCAGCTTGTTTATCATTTCCTTTGTTGTGCCAAAGCTTTTAAGTATAATTAGGTCCCACTTGTTTATTTTTGTTTTTATTTCCATTACTCTAGAAGATGGATCATAGAGGATCTTGCTGTGATTTTTGTTAAAGAATGTTTTATAGTTTCTGGTCTTGCATTTAAAAACACATTTGAGTCAGTTCTAAACAAGTAGATGAACCTAGAACCTATTTTACAGAGTGAAGTAAGTCAGAAAGAGAAAAAAACAAATTTTGTATATTAATGCATATATATGGAATCTAGAAAGATGCTACTAATGAACTTATTTTCAAGACAGCAATGGGGATGCAGACATAGACAACAGACATGTGGACACAGTAGGGGAAGGAAAGGGTGGGATGAATTGAGAGAGTAGCATGGAAATTTATATATTACCATTTGCAAAATAGATAGCTGGGCTCAAACCAGTACTATGTGACAGCCTAGAGGGATGGGTTAGGATGTGGAAGATAGGTTCAAGCAAGAGGGGATGTATGTATACCTATGACTGGTTTATGCTGATGTATGGCAGAAACCAAAACAATACTGTAAAGCAATTGTCCTCTAATTAAGAATAAATAAACTTAAAAGTAAGAGAAAAAAAAGAATACATGTGTTAGACTAACTAAGGAATGTGAATTCATCCATTTACTTTGATTTTGACCTGACTTGAAAATAATAGCCTTGACATTATTCTGCTCAGAATCATTTTTCTTCTTCTCTTCTGCTTTCGAGACAAAAGGCCACACCATTAGCTGAGAATTATTATTTGGGAAATTATGTTTATGAAGTGATAGTTTTCAATATACTAACTGAGATGCTATCCCAGAAGATGAAGTGGAAGGACTTTCAGACTAAATAAAACTGAAAGCATGGCTTATCAAGTCAAATAAAACACTAAGCAAGAAGGAAGAACATTGAAATAGGTAAGTTAACACCTTAAACAGGTGCAAGCATGGTAAAGAGCCATTCTTTTTTACCCAGCCATTCTGGGTCTTGCTGTCTATAATATTAATAAATCCAGCTTCTCTCTTGCTATATCAACCTTTAAAGCCAAAGGTTTGGTGATGAAGATCAGAATTGAGGTCAGATCAAGGAAGGGTGACAAAGGGAGATGTCTAGAGCCAATGACACATGCCTGCTTTTTCAGAATTGCAGGGGAACTGTATTTGACACAATGATGGTGTTAAGATGCTCAGTCATGTCTGACTCTTTGGGACCTCATGGGCTGTAGCCCATCAGACTCCTCTGTTCATGGGATTTCCCAGTCAAGAATACTGGAATGAGTTGCCATTTCCTCCTCCAGGGGTACCTGACACAATTATAGCTACCAGTTAGCTATTTAACAGCCTTTGAATTGCAAGTATTTCAGTACAGCTATGATTCAAAACAGAAGAGAAAAACTTGAAACAAGTAAGGACATAATAGAGTTTGTGAATTATGATAATATGTTTGTATTTTGCTTTGAAATGAGTGGGGAACTAATGAATGATGAATGACATGTGAAAACATGTTGGAAGAGTACCCAGGAGCTGGTAGAAAATAACAAAGAAAATTTCCCTGAGGAACTGAACCTTCAATAAGAAAATATTTTTAAAATGTTTCCTAGTATAAATAAAATATTTAAAATGAATATGTTCTCATGTTTACTCATGTTGCTGCTATTTTTGTTGCTACTTTTGTTGTTATTACTGAAAATACTATCATGAGAAAAGATCATAGATTAATAGATAAAGGTCTAGGTTTGGAGAATGTAGTTGTTCCAGAGAAGCAAGATTAATCCCCAGAAAGGCATGCAGAGGCACATAGAGTATGGGATGGAGACTTGCAAGTATATTTCAATATAGCTGGGGTTCAAAACAGAAGAGGAAAGCTGAAGGTAAGGACACAATAGAGTTTTCAAGTTATGACAATGTTTGTATTTTGCTCTGAAAATAATAGGAAACTGATGAATTGATGAATGACATTTATTTTAGAGCAATCTCTCTAATGATAGTCTACTATATTAGAGAAAGACAAATATGAATTTATGTTGGCCAGTATGAGTCCACGTGGGATTTCAAGTGAAAAATAAAAAGGGTTTGACATGAACTAGTGAGAGTGAGTACAGGAAGACAAAGCAAATTTGGAAACTACACAGTAAATTTGACAGATTTGTTGATTTATTTTATGTCAAAAGGGGAAATAGAAGGAACTAACTTACAAAGCTAGGATTCTGGCAAGGGGAAGTGTGGTGATGGAAATGATTTATAGTTCAGTTTAGAACATGATATGCATTTTAATATTCGGGCTGCTGTAACAGAATACCACAGCCTGGGTGACCTACAAATAAATGAGCTTAAACTGCATAAGTTCTGGAGGTTCCAAGTCTGAGATCAGGGTAACAGCAGGGTCAGGCGTAATCCCTACTCTGGTGACAGATTTCCCCTCATATCATTATATGGGGAAAGGGTCTCTCTGAAATCACTTTTATAAGGGCACTAATCTCATTTATGAGAGTGCCACCCTATTAACCTGAGAATCTCCTAAAGCCTCAATTTCTAATACCATAACATTGAGCATTAGGATTTCAACATATGAAATTTGGGGGGATACATTCATTTGACAGCAACGTGTTTTAGATCTTTATGCTAAATAAGCATTTACCTTTCACTTCTCTTCTTTTCTCAGCTATCTGTAACGGCTCCTCAGACAACCATTTTACCTTTTTGTATTTCTTTTTCTCGGGGATGGTTTTGATCAGAGCCTCCTGTACAACGTTAGGGACCTCCATCCATAGTTCTTCAGGCACTCTGTCTATCACATCTAATCCCTTGAATCTATTTTTTACTTACACTGTATAATTGCAAGAGGTTTTATTTAGGTCATACCTTAATGATCTAATGGTTTTCCCTATTGTCTTCAATTTAAGTCTGAATTTTGCAATACGTAGTTCATGATATGAGCCACAGTTGTCTCCTGGTCTTGTTTTAGATTGTATCCTTCATAACTTAGTTGGTAAAGAATCTGCCTGCAATGCTGGAGACCCCGGTTTGATTCCTAGATTGGGAAGATCTGCTGGAGAAGTAATAGGTTACCCAGTCCCATATTCTTGGGTTTCTCTTGTGGCTCAGCTGGTAAATAATCCGCCCGCAGTGTGGAAGACCTGTGATCGATCCTGGGGTTGAGAAGATCCCATGGAGAAAGGAAAGGCTATCCACTCCAGTATTCCGACTTGGACAATTTCATGGACATAGTCCCTGGGGTCGCAAAGAGTCATACAGGGCTGACCTACTTTCACTTTCACTCTTATGTAGCAAACATATCTATCTTTTTCATTGTTGTATCCCCAATGGCCGCTATTGAATTAGGCAGGGAACAAACACAAAAACAATGTTTATATAATGAAAAATGTTTGTAAAAAAAAGCATGAATTTCTAGGACATTAGTATATATTCTTAAGAGGAATCTATAAAAATTGGAAGAGGTTTGATAAAATGATTTTCAAAAAATCCTCAACTAAAGTAAAACCTGTTTTTTATTGAGAAAACAAGTTGATATTGTAAAGCTATTATCAAAATGTACTACATAGTCTAGCTCTCTAGCTTTCTATTATTTTATAGATTTATTCATTCACCTAATCATAAATTGCATATCTTTTCTGTGCCAGAGACTGGCAAATTTGGCTTTGGCGTGAAAAATGAAGCAAGGCAAAAGCTAATAGAGTTTTTCTAAGAGAACACACTGGTCATAGCAACACCCTCTTCCAACAACAGAAGAGAAGACTCTGCACATGGACATCACCAGATGGTCAATACCAAAATCAGATTGATTATATTCTTTGCAGCCAAAGATGGAGAAGCTCTACACAGTTAGCAAAAACAAGACTGGAAGATGACTGTGCCTCAGATCATGAACTCCTTTGGCTCATGGGGAGTGAATATTTGGATGATTTTTTAAATTATACCTTACATAGAAAATTTAAATTTTAATGTTTTGACTCTATCAATTTAGTTCTGAGAACATGTGCCAAAAATATTATCAGAGAGAAATTAGATGTATATTTACAAGGAAATGTTTATTTTTAAATTACTGAAGATATTAAATTTGGAAATCACCTAAACTAGTAAAATACATTCAAACATATCCATTAGATGGAATATTAGGTAGCCATTAAATATGAAAACAATGTATGATAGAGATATTGTTCAGACCTGATAGGTTTTCATTTTCCTTTTCTAGTAGCAACTCCTTTTTTGTTTGTTTGTTTTTGCTTAGGCATATGTCAACCTGCAATAAATATTAAATTTCTCAGCTTCCACTGGAGCTGAGTTGCTTTTGTAATACATTGTTATTAATGGCTTACCAGAAGAAAAGCCTCTCTGAAACGGATTGGACATGTACTTTTTCATCTCTTCCTCTTCCATGTCAAAGAAGATTTCATCTCAGTGATATAATCATTGCTTGATAATGGAACACCTGTTAATATATTGTATCAGTAGTTCAAATAGAAAGGTCATATTTTGTGTCTATTTCCTCTAGTTGACATAAGGGCCCAAATAACATTCATCTCTTATGGGAAGACAAATCATATTAAAATATCAGTATAAAAATACAATTATAAAAAAACTTGCTTAAATCAACAAAAAGCTAGACTTAATGATAAAATGCTGGAGATGCTTCCACTAAAAAAATTAAGATTGCCCACTACCACTATTGTAATGTTTATTTTACATAGAGGTATATGATCAACATAAAAGTTTATGGATTTGAAATGAAAGCTGTGAATACTAACTGACAAGGAAAAGACATATTTATGATTTGCAGGTAATAAAATTTTATATGTAAAATTTTGAAATGAAAAACAGATTTTCTACACCAATGAATGTTCAATATGGCTGCTGAGTTAAATATATATATATATATATATGCATATATATATTTTTAAGAATCTATAGTGCCTGTCATTTTCTTAACAGTCACAGAAATAATCAATTGAAAATTATGGAGAAAAAATATTTTCATTCAAAACTGTAAGAAAATGCAATTTGTCCAGGAAGAACTTTGTCCAAAAATTTGAGCAGGTTGTACAAAGGAAAATATAAACTTTTGCTTAAAGATAAAATTAGCATATGTAGCTTAATAATTATATAAAGCATGGTCCTAGGAATGTGCATATTTAAATCCTATTAAACCCCCCTTTTAGTTGTCAGAAAACTTATAATATCTCTCCAAAATTCATCTGGAAGTATTACAATACAAGAATAAGAAGATTGTGAATAGAGAAAAACTAATAAAGATTATAAAACAACAGTAATTAGGAATGTGATTTGACATAGCCTGAAAGATAAATCAGTGCATGTAAGAGTGATGATTTCTGCTACAAAAACTGCCCTCTGTGACAGATGGTGTAACAATGAGGCACTTCATATGCGTAAAATTTTACCTGCTCTATATGGGTCAAGTTTTGGTGTATCCACTTCATGCTTGGAAACTTGAGTCCGAGAAGTGAACTAATTTATTTAAAATGCTAACAATTAAATTTTATAGATGTAAGATTTAAAAGAAAGACTCATTCTGCATCTGAGGGACTAATCAGAGAGAGTGATTTCCTGATTTTCATTTTTCTAGACCAGATTTCCAGAGACATAGCTTTTTTTTTCTTTCCCATGTGTAGGAATATCAGAATACCTGTTAGATGCTTACATTAAGACTGTTATTTATGTGTTTATTTATTTTTAATTGAAGCATAATTGCTTTACAACATTGGTTTGATTTCTGCCATACATCAACATGAATCAGACATAGGTGTAGATATGTCCCATCCTTCTTGAACCTCCCTCCTACCAGTCACCCTTTCCCACCATCCTAAGCTGTTACAGAGCCCTGATTTGAGTTCTCTGAGTCACATGGCAAATTTCCATTGACTACCTATTTTACATATGGTAGTGTATATGCTTCCACACTACTCTCTCCATTTGTCTCACCCTGTTCTTCCTACCCCTGACTAATGCCCACAAGTCTTTTCTCTATGTCTGCATCTCCATTGCTGCCCTGCAAATAGATTCATCAGTATCATCTTTCTAGATTCCACATATATGCATTAATGCACAAGATTCATTTTTTTCTCTTTCTGATTCACTGGGTATAATAGGCTCTAGGTTCATCCACCTCACTAGAACGGATTCAAAATGTGTTCCTTTCTGTGGCTGAGTAGTATTCCATTGCATATATGTACCACAGCTTCTTTATCCATTCATCTGTCAATGGAAATCTAGATTGCTTCCATGTCCTATTATAAATAGTGCTGCAATGAATATTGGGGTATAGGTGTGTCTTTTTCAATTTTGGTTCCTCAGGGTATATGCCTAGAAGTGGTGGTATTGTTTGGTCATATGGTAGTTTTATTGTTAGTTTTTTGTTGTTGTTTTTTAAGGAATTGCCTTACTGTCTTCCTTAGCAGCTATATCAATTTACATTCCTACCAGCAGTGCAAAAGGGTTCACTTTTCTTCATACCTTCTCCAATACTTGTTTGTGGATTTTTTGATGATGGCCATTCTGACCAGTGCGAGGTGATATTTCATTGTAGTTTTGATGTGCATTTCTCTAATAATGATCAATATTGAGCATCTTTTCATGTGTTTATTCACCATCTGTATGTCTTATTTGGAGAAATGCTTGTTTAGGTCTTTTTCCCACTTATTGATTGGGTTGTTTGATTTTATGGTATCGAGTTGTGTGAGCTGCCTGTACATTTTGGAAATTAATCCTTTGTCAGTTGTTTAATTTGCTATTGTTTTCTCCCATTCTGAGGGTTATCTTTTAAAGCTTTAAGTTTAATTAATACTGGCACAAAAACAGAAATATAGACCAATGGAACAAGATAGAAAGCCCAGAGATTAAGCCTTGCACTTTTACAATGGGAGGAGGCAAGAATATACAATGGGGGAAAGATAGTCTCTTCAACAAGTGGCGCTGGGAGAACTGCACAATTACAAGTAAAAGAATGAAATTTAGAGCACTTCCTAACACCATACACAAAGATAAACTCAAAATGGGTTAAAGACCTAAATGTAAGACCAGAAACTTATAAAACTATTAGCAGAAAACATATGCAGAACACTGTATAACCTAAATCATAGCAAGATCCTCTGTGATCCACATCCAGAATAATGGAAATAAAAACAAAAATAAACAAGTGGGGCCTATTTAAACTTAAAAGACTACTTTTTTTTTAAGCTAATTTGAGTGGATTCCAATCCCTTTTAGTCAAAGATTCCCTAATCTAAATATCAAAATCTAATATCTTTATTATATAGTCTCCAAAAATGAATAGCTCAGAGCACCTTCTAATTTATATTAATTAGTAAGAAAAGGAAGGATGAATCAGCTAGAATTTCCCTTGCAATTTGTAATTCATTGAAAAGTATCAATAATATCCTTAGCTATGCTGCTGCTGCTGAGTCACTTTAGTCGTTTCCAACTCTGTGCAACCCTATAGACGGCAGCCCACCAGGCTCCCCCGTCCCTGGGATTCTCCAGGCAATAACACTGGAGTGGGTTGTCATTTCCTTCTCCAGTGCATGAAGGTGAAAAGTGAAAGTGAAGTCTCTCAGTCGTCTCTGACTCTTAGCGACCCCATGGGCTGCAGCCTACCAGGCTCCTCCATCCGTGGGATTTTCCAGGCAAGAGTACTGGAATGGGGTGCCATTGCCCTCTCCAATCCCTAGCTATAGTATGTAACAATTTATAGCAAATAACATATAATTTAATGAAAGAAAAAAATCTTAAAGCAATTCTAAACATTATTAATGAAGCAGTACAACATTTAATTTAAAAATAGAAGCAAACATAGAAAACATATAAATGGATTTAATTACTGAAAATTCCAATGTCACATAATATCATACACAAAATATGATACCAAACAACTAAGAAATATCTTCTCACATAGGACCATGATCTAATACGTTATTATACAGGAATGATTTACACAAGTTGATAAGGAAAAAAAAAAAAAAACACAAAATTTGAAACAAAATTGAAAAATAATATGAATTAATAATTCACATAAAGACTGAACTAATTAAGGTGTTAAAATTATAACAAAAATGTGCCAAAGAAATTGACTACCTTTATCTATTAAATTGGTGGCAATATCAAAATGAACATTTATCTTCATTCCTCTGTCAGTCATTATCAGTATTGTTTCATGTATGCATGTAATAGACTTTAATAATAAA
Source organism: Dama dama (assembly GCF_033118175.1). Classification (NCBI taxonomy): domain Eukaryota; kingdom Metazoa; phylum Chordata; class Mammalia; order Artiodactyla; family Cervidae; genus Dama; species Dama dama. Next base: position 5,579,961 of record NC_083681.1, read on the forward strand.
AAACTGCAAAAGTGTTTAGACTTGCAACTAGAAATACTAAAATGGTTAACAAGTATTATCTGTTTATTAAAATTTCTGTTTTCCTATACTTCAAATTTGTTTTGTAATGAGCATGCCTTATCTTTATGATAAAATGAAAAAACAAACATTATTTAAGAATTTATGAAGCATTAAATCAGCAACAATATGCAGGAGTGATTTTGCCCTGGTGTTCTTGGAGAGTGGGCATTTGGGAAGTTTATTCAAAAATATTCTTGATCAAAAGTTGACCTTTTTAAATAATAAATTCATAGAAACTATAATACCTCTGTTTTTCCGGAAAAAAAAAAAAAAAAAACAGAGAAAACATGAGTAATTGGGCTCTTGGAGATAAGACATAAGTAGAACTTATCTCTACTGTGAGGTGTATCTTCACAAAAGGGCTATGGAGCTGCCATTCCCAACCAGGAAGACCTACACTAGGGTCTCTTTGCCTCAGCATAGAACAGCAGTAACATTTGATACCATGATCCAGGCCACCCTCATCACAAAAAGAAAAGGGACGTGACTCAGCAAAACTGACTTCTTACTGAGAAAGCCAAACACCTGCTCTATACAGCAGGTCCAATTATTTGGTTAGGTGCCTGGATCAGAACTATGTATTTTATTCTCACTGAGTACATCCTTGAGAGAAATGAGGACTGAAATGTTTTCTAGTGGGCTACCATTGGACTTTTCATTTCATGTGCAGTCATTATACTGTGGCCAAAGTAGCATAAAACCACAGTTTCACAACCAGAGGCCAGTAAGAAAAGGCAGATAAGGTGAGTCTCAGTGACTACTGGGCCGCACCACTCTGTCATTGTTCTCCATTCTATCCAGACTTTTTGTATAGACTCTGATCAGGGTGCACACAAATCCACTTCTTGGATACATTTACCTGAGACACTTTGCATGATTTTAACTCCCAGAGAAGAGGTAGAAATATCATGTCATGGATCCTTTTCCAATCACAGGCATCTGGGTCGGTACATTTGGAGTATCAAATGAATGTTGAACCTAAAATAGTAAAGAAATCTTTTGGAAAATTTCTAAAAGGAAAATCCAGACTTCTTTTCAGGAGTGAGTGAGCATACAGTATATAGTTCTTATTAAGGCTGTGGTCAGATAGTATAAATTGAAGAAATTTTTAGCTTTTTTTGGAGATAGTACAGACACAAATAAAATTATACTTTCAGAAACATTCCTTGAATAAACAAGGTTATTAGAATCAGAGAAGCTCACTCTTGTTCAATGTAGTGTGCTTCAAAAACTTTCTCTTAAATAAACTTGGAGTATAGGAAGGAGCACTAAGATGACTTAAGAGTTTCAGGGTTCAGAGAAAAAGGTTTGCAAACAGTTCTACAAAGTTTTATAAAGCATAAAATTGAAAAAAGACAAGAAGATCCCTACCTTTCAAAAAAATCTCTTTCAGATGATGACACCAAGAATATTCTTTGAAGTAATAGATAGGTTGGCAAATAAAGAGAGGAACATTTGTGTCACATCTCCAAGAAACATTATCTGAAAACAAAGGTTTTAAAATAATGGGTGATTCAGCTACCATATAAATGCACAAGACTCTTAAGAGTCATAGCTTTTGAACAAAGTTTGATTTTGGTGCTTTACAGAAAGGAGGGAGGTCAAATCTGGATAGTGTTGAGATGTTTCAATAACAGGCCCAGAGAAATCATCATTGATCCTCAATTATAATTTCCCTTAACTTTCTTACTAGGCAGGATCAATATTATGGGCTCTAGGATTGCAGGTAGTAGAAAAGAACATAAACCATTTAAGCACTTATTGTATAATAGAAAAAAAAAAAAAACAACAGATCTTGATAGTCCTTGATTCTGAGCCTCCTCTTCATCCATACTATTTTTACACTATAAGTTTTTGCACTTACTGTTTTACTGAGTGAATTATTTTGAATTGCTACCTTTCTTTATGATTGCAATGTGGTTAATTTTCTATCATAAAAAAGCTAATATTGTCTTTATTATCACTATATCTACAACTACTTTCCTATTTCTCCTTCTTTTTTTGTAGTTAAATTTCTCCAATTTATCTCTAGTTAACATTATTTCCTCCTAGTCTGCTCACTCCTATCTGCTTTCTCTTTCCCACACCAATTTTACCAAATGACTTTCCCTAAGGTTATCCATGACCTCCAGTTAATGAAGTCTAATGGCCATTTATCAGGCCTCACCTTTTACATGGTCTCCCATTTACATCAGAAAATATTGATAACTTCAACAAATTATTTCTTTGTAACTCTGACAACATATGCTCCTAGTTTTCTTATTCCCTGACCATACTTTCTGAATTGTGATTTGCTGGCTAATATTTCTGTCTCAGATATTGAACTCTAGAGGTGTTTGGTTTTTTTTTTTTTTTTTCCAAACTTTAGCTTTAGGATTTATTCTCATTTTATTCTCTGTTACTAGATAAGCTTGTCCATTTTTTAGAATATTAAGTATCATATTTAGGCTAGCATTTCCCAAAATTCTAGCATAGTTCTCTCCTCTGAAATATATAGTTGTGTAACTCTCCACTCTTCATTTCATCTTGAAATATGCCAAAGACATCTCAAAATTTCTTTCAGGATTCTCACTTTAATGAATATATCAGAATTGTCCACTTGCAAACTTGAGTCACTTCAATCATCACTTCATTTGCAGCAGACATACTAAACTAATAGGCCATATTAATTTTATATGCTAATTATTTCCTGGATCCAACCATTTACCTCATCCCAAGACTATGTTTATCAACTATGGCCTGTAGTACTGCAATAGTATTTTAATTATCTCCTTACATATACACTTATTGTACTGTAATTCATTCTTCACAAAATTCTCAGAATGATCATTTTAAAAGAGATATACAGATGCCCAGAAGGCACATGAGAAGATGCTCAGCATAGCTAATTATTACAGAAATACAAATCAAAACTGTAATTAGATAACACCTCAACCAGTCAGAATGGTCAGTATCAAGTCTACAAATAATAAATGCTGGAGATGGTGTGGAAGAAATGACAACTCTCCTACACTATTGGTGGGGATATAAACTGGTTTAGTCACCATGAAAAACAGTATGGAAGTCCTTTAAAATCTAAAAACAGAGTTTCCATATGATCCTGCAATATCGCTTCTAGGCGTAGATCAAAGAAAACATAATCCAACAAGATACATCTGCCCCAATGTTCATAGCAGAACTATTTACAATAGCCAAGGCATGGAAGCTATGTAAGTATACACTGACAGATAAATGGATAAAGAACATCTACTGTGTGTATGTGTACAGAATGAAATACTATTCAGCCATTAAAAACAATGAGATAATACCATTTGGAGCAACATAAATGGACCTAGAGATAATCATACTAAGTGAAGTAAGTCAAAGACAAATATCATGATTTTGATATGTGGACCCTAAAAAAGGAATATAAGTGAACTTATTTACAAAATAGAAATAGACTTATAGACATAGAAAACAAACCTATGGTTAAATGGGGAAGGAGAAGGAATACCTTAAACTTTGGGATTAAAATATATACTACTATATATGAGCAGATAACCAACAAGGATCTGCTATATAGCAGAGGAAACTATGACCAAATTCTTGAAATAACCTACAATGAAACAAAATATAAAGAAAGAATCACTTTGCTCTTCAGTTGAAACTAACATAACATTGTAAAGCAACTATATTTTAGCAAAACTTTTAAAAAGAAAAAAAAAAGGCAAGAAAATCTTATCATTTCATTGCTTTAAGTTCACTTAAGTAATGAAACAGTATAAAGTGAAATTAGTAATAGTATAAAGTAAAATTAGTAATAAAATATGTTAGTATAAAAGATAAAATCCTTCCTGGACTTCACAGGTGTCACTAGTGGTAAAGATTCAGCCTGCCAATGCAGGAGACACAAAAGATTCCGGTTTGATCCCTGGGTCAAGAAAATCATCTGGAGTAGAAAGTGGCCACCCACTCCAGTATTCTTGCCTGGAAAATTCCATGAACAGAATATCTTGGGGGGTTATAGTCCATGGGACTGCAAAGAATCAGACATGACTCAACACAAGCAATGAAATAATATAAAGTAAAATTACTAGAAATATAAAGGAAAATTAGTAATAAAATAGATTAGTATAAAAGACCAAATTCTTCACTAACATAAAAGGCCTCAAATTTTGTGACTTTTTTGTTCTTCTTCAAATTCCCTCTGATTGCTAGCACCTGGTTCTGTGCTTTAACCTTGCTTGTTCTCCTTTTTAACCTCATTTCTTTCTCAAGTCCTTCTTGTACAATGGTGTTTTTTTGTTTGTTTGTTTGTTTTTCCCCTGTCTGGAATATTCCTCTCTTACCCTTGGCAATCTAAAAATGTTAAGAGGAAAAATAAAGCAGAAGCATTTATTTGGGATCAAAGTTGTGCTATTCAGGGTACAAAGATTTGGGTAGAAATCCAAATACTGTCCCTCTGCCCTTTCTAAACTCAGCTTGTAGCTCTGGAAGTTCTTGGTTCACATACTGCTGAAGCCTAGCTAGAAGAATTTTGAGCATATCCTTACCAGCATGTGAAATATGCACAATTGTATGTTAGTTTGACCATTCTTTGGCATTGCCCTTCTTTGAGATTGGAATGAAAACTGACATTTTCTATACCTGTGGCCACTGCTGAATTTTCCATATTTGCTGACATATTGAGTGCAGCATTTCAGCAGCAGCATCTTTTAGGATTTTAATTGGGATTATATCATCTACCTAGCTTTCTTTGCAATAATGCTTCTTAAGGCCCAAGTGACTTCATACTCCAGGATGTCTGGCTCTAGGTAAGTGTCCAAATCATAATGGTTATCCCAGTCATTAAGACTTATCACTATTACTGTTATTATTATTATTATTTGGTATAGTTCTTTAGCGTATTCTTGCCACATCTTCTTAATCTCTTCTGTTTCTGTTAGGTCTTTATGGTTTCTGTCCTTTATCATGCTCATCCTTGAATGAAATGTTCCGGTGACATCTTCAATTTTCTTGAGGAGATCTCTAGTCTTTCACATTCTATTTTTTCGATCTACTTCTTTGCGTTGCTCATTAAAGAAGGGTTTCTTATCTGTCCTTGCTGTTCTCTGGAACTCTACTTTCAGTTGGTTGCTTCTTTCCCTTTGCCCCTTGCTTTTCACTTCTCTTCTTTCTTCAGCTATTTGTAAAGCCTCCTCAGACTTTGCCTTTTTGCATCCTCCCCCACCCCCGCCCCACTCCGGGGCCTTTGGGATGGTTTGGTATTCCTGTACAATGTTACAAACCTCTGTCTCTGTAGTTAGTTCTTCAGGCACCCTGCTTACCAGATCTAATCCCTTGAATCTATTTGTCACCTCCACTGTATAATCATGATTTTAAAAAAAAAAGTAGAAACTGCAAAGATCCATATAGTCAAAGCTACATTTTTTTTTTCCCCCCAGTAATCAAGTATGGATGTGAGAGTTGGACCATAAAGAAGACTGAGTGCCAAAGAATTGATACTTTCAAATTGTGGTGCTGAAAGACTCTTGAGAATCCTTTGGACTACAAGGAGATGAATTCAGGAATGAATCCAGGATGAATCTAGATGAATAAAGCAAATCAACCCTGAATATTCATTGGAAGGAATTATACTGAAGCTGAAACTTCAATACTTTGGCCACGTGATGTGAAGAACCAACTAATTGGAAAAGATCCCAATGCTGGGAAAGATTGAGGGCAGGAGCAGAAAGGGATGACAGAGGATGAGGTGGTTGGACGGCATCACTGCCTCAATGGACATGAATTTGAACAAGCTCTGGGAGGAAGTGAATGACAAGGAAGCCTGGTATGTTTCGAGGGGGTCACAGAATCAGACATGACTTGGCAATTGAACAACAATCAAATAGTTTCCAACTAAGGATCAAAAATCAGAAGTTTTTAAAGACAAAAAAGGGAGTGTCTACATAATTTGCTTACAAATAATTTTGATTGGTGTTGCAGCCAGAAAGCTAGTTTTGGCTGAACATGATTGTTTGCAAATGTCCTTTGCTGGAGCAATAGCAGTTATTCTTATAGAGTTCCTCAAATATTTGGAATATTTGCAGTTTGGTCCAGCTCAAAAGTTCATGTTTCAACTGGTGAGGATGAGTATAAGGTTTACATTCTTAACAGTCTCTCCCCTCCATTTTAAAATCCTATGACATAAGTGAATCCATTCGATTTTGTTTTTCATGCTCTTATCATTGTTCACTCCTTCGACTTCCAAATGTGAGCACAATGTTCTCCTTTAAAGTACTCATCTCAGTTGACAAATATTATTTATTTCTGTTAAATATAATGGATATTTTCCGTCAATTAAATCTGTCTTTCTGGCCTAACCATATACTCTATAATGTTCAGTAACCATGTCTGCACCTAATACAGTATCAGGACATAGTTACATATAAAACATGTTGATGCATACATTTCACATATTACTCTTTATTTCTTCATATATCACACCTTATTTCTTCAATTAAACACTCTCAGAGTATGTATCAGACTGTATATACTTTTTAAACTTGCTTTTTAGCTAAAAGCACAGAGGTCTTCTTTCATCTAAAATATTATTAAAATTCAAATATGTAAAACAAAAAGAAGTAGAACTAATCCAGTGGTGGAGTGGATGTTTCCTGCATAGCCTTCTTCCTATTTCCCTAAGTAGACTCAGAAGTTCCTCTAATTCCTTCCTGTTCACATATCACCATGAACCAACAGCTCTGGCATCACCATGAAGCTTAAAATAAATAAATAAAACACCTCAGACTCTGATCCAGACATACCAAATCAGGAATCTATATTTTAATGAGATTTTCAATTATTTCCATGCACATTAAAGTTTGAAATTACTATACTTTAGCATTTAGAACTTGTATAAATTAGCTTTTTAATGACTTTCCTGCCAAAGAAGGGTTTTCAGTCCCTGGTTACATGCTCATGAAGTCAGGCACTTAAATATTAACCTAACACTAAATTCAAATAACAGACCAAAAGGTTATTAGCGTGTGTTGAGTAAGCCCTGCAGTTTTACTGGTTGGCTTATTTAGTTGTTAATAGATAATCAGGTGGACCAAATCTGAGATGATACAATTCTGTGTCATTGCTATATCTAAAAATAACCTCTTATTTTTCACACAGTCTGTTTGAGACTATTTTAAATCTGCATCCTCACCCTAGTCCTGTATATTTTCTAAACTTCCCCCAGTATCAATATTTACAGGTTTCTTATTATGAAAATCTCAATATTTAAAAATCTTCTCCACCTAAGTAACTCATTAATTAGGAAATAAATGTTCTAAGTGATAAGATATTATCATAACCAAGCCCAAGATCCAGAAACTAATAGGTTGCCTATATATTTTACATGGAGGCAAAGATTTGAAACCACTGAAGTCCTTTGACACATAGCTTTTTTTAATAGCAGCATCCCAGATGGAATATTGCAAGAACTGGTCATACTTATATGCAGAGTCTTTTCCTGTGTCAGTCACCCAAACACCCAGCACCTTCTGAAAAAGACATCCATATCTTATAAAAGATGTCATATTAATATTAACATACACAAACACACAAAATTGCCTTTGTGGTTATACTTTTGCTAAAATATATTTTAACATGGCATTTACTAAAAATGCAAATATCTTGTTGTTGTTATTTAGTTGCTCAGCCGTGTCCAACTCTTTGCACCTTCATGGACTGTAGACCGACAGGCTTCTCTGTCACGGGATTCTCCAGGCAAGAATACTGGAGTGGGTTGTTATATCCTCCATTCCTCCTCTAGGTGATCTTCCCAACCGAGGGATCTTCCCAAACCCACTGTCTCCTGTGTCTCCTGTATTGGTAGGTGGATTCTTTACCACTGAGCCACTGGAGAATGGAAAATCTGCCTCACTAACTGGGAACAATACATAGGTCACTTAAGTTTAGATTGACCATGTTGATAACCAAGTCTGAAATGATTGGAATATTCCTCATTATTCTAGGTTACTTATCACTTCTTTAAAAAAAGAAAGAAAGAAAGAAAGAAGAAAAAATGGTACGGGCTTAATAGTTTCTTCCTGGACTGGACCCAAGAGTTGTACTGAAATGTTTTTCTCTTCCCATCCTTGGAGAAATGAAGGCTAGACACCAGACTAATAGAAAAACCTACACAACCACTCCCCAAGTTTCCTGAACTCAGACTCATTGCCTCGGCAGACCTGCATGATGAGGACCTTGGGTTTGTCTTTTAGACTCTGGTAGTGATTGCTCTTGAAAATTTGGAAGATGGTATTATCATGAAGAATGCTTCTGCTGCCAAGTCGCTTCAGTTGTGTCTGACTCTGTGCGACCCCATAGACGGCAGCCCACCAGGCTCCCCTGTCCCTGGGATTCTCCAGGCAAGAACACTAGAGTGAGTTGCCATTTCCTTCTTCAATGCACAAAAGTGAAAATTGAAAGGGAAGTCGTCAGTCGTGTCCAACTCTCAGCGACCCCATGGACTGCAGACTAACAGGCTCCTCCGTCCATGGGATTTTCCAGGCAAGAGTACTGGAGAGGGTTGCCATTTCCTTTTCCAATCATGAAGAATATCTGGCTCTTTTTCCGTGTGCTTTGTCCCACAAATTTCATTCAGGACTCCATGTGACATAAATACCAGGAAAATGCTATCTGAGGATTGGTGTTCTTGCTGAGCAGCAAATTCCCTTAGTGCTGTATCTGTTTCCTGAAATAGACTCCAGAATTACTATTGAGGAACTCTTCTTTTATAGTTTACACTAAAATACTAGATGATGTTCATAAAAAGGAACAGGCACTAAAGAATAACGTGATGTAGACTGAATTGAATTGTAAGTGAAATTATATTCTGACAAATAGAAAATGTGTAAAATACTAAAGTTAGTAGAGATTTTACATAGTATCTAGCTCAATGGTTTTCAATAGAACTTTACAGTTAGGAAGATGTTGGGAGATGGAGTAAATGAGGGGCAAGGGAGATGATGTGTCTCAAATAGAACTTTGCTTTCATCTGTTTTACAAATTGGAGTTCCTGTACGTTTACATTAAAAAAGAAAAAAAAAAAAAATAGAAAAGAGAGCAAGAAAAAGGAGACAGAGGCAGAGAAAGAGAATTTTGACAAAAAATTAGAAATACAACAAATTCCTTCATCATATAACAGGAGAATGTTAGCTTTAAAAAGGTTTGTCTAAAGCCATCTGGGATACTTTTGGGAGGACGAGAATCACAATTTTTTCTTTATGTCTATATGTGTGTGTGTGCAGGTTTTCATTGTTCTTGTTGCTCTGCACACTTGATTTTACTTTTATACACAAGGTATTGAAAGTATGAAAGTCTCAAAAACTCGTTCTGTAGATATCAATAAATTTCAGGGCCCAGAGCACCAAGTAATAGATGACTTGCAGACTGAGAGCTTTAGAAGATCCAACATATTTAGTGAAATACTATGTAGTGTAGCTCTAAGTATTTCCTCTGAGTCTGCACAGAAGGAGGCTAAAATTCAGGGGATCAATTCTGAAGCAAATATTAATTATATTACATGTATTTTGTACTTACACCTGTTAAGGAAGATGTTCAAAACTGCTTAGGAGGGAAGGAAGCTTGTTCCATTCTCCTGGTCCATTTCTAGAGCTGTGAGATTCTCTTTAACAACCACAGAGTACCGAAGGTTTTTAAGTAAATCTTGCATTCCCAAAAGGTCAACTTCAGAACCATATTGATTAGCATGTGTGCATGCTAAGTCACTTCAGTCTTGTCTGACTGTTTGCAACCTTGTGAACTGTAGCTTGCCAGGCTCCTCTGTCCATGGGATTCTCCAGGCAAAAATACTGGAGTGGGTTGCCATGCCCTCCTCCAGGGGATCTTCTCTACCCAGGGATCAAACCCATGTCTTTTATGTCTCCTGCATTGCAAGTGGATTGTTTACCCACTGAGCCACTGGGGAAGCCCCATATCATTTAGAAAGATAAACAAATCCTTTTATTTTTTTCAAAGCATTTTATTACACAGAATTTTCAACTACCCACAGAAGGGATATTGTATAATGAACCCTCATATATCCGTTACCCAACCTCAACAACCATTAAACTATAACTGGTCATGCCCTATCCATACTCCACATACTCTCCCCGTCATCTCACACTATTTTGAAGAAAATCCCAGAATCTGATTTTATCACAATTTCTTATTAGATCAAAATTCAGTGTTTGCATTATTATAATTGTAATATTTACAATTGAATTATAGTAGACATTATATTACATTCCTTGTAGAATTTTATATCTTATTTGGAGTTAGTAATTAACTTATTTTTCATTTACTTTGTTTTTTTATGCATCTATCGCTAATGTATCCCTAAATATCTCCATGCACATATCCACATTCCTATACATGTCCCACTCCCCAGAGTCCTCTGTCCTCCTGCTCCACTAGGAGCTGGTGGTTATCTGGGTCTGTTGCTCAGCTGTGATGTGGGGTCTTCCTTCACCTTCATCCTAAGAATTCTTCACACAGCTCTTTTACCTTGGATACATTGCTTCCTGGTTCCTATTCCTTTATCTTTCTTGGTTTATTTCCTTGTTTTGTATAGTATATGTCTAAGAAGCTTCTTAAAAGGATGTAAAACATGAGATATTTTGAGATCTTGCATGTCTGAAAATTTCCATTCTAATTTCATACTTAATTTTTTCTATTGGTGAGTGTCTCTCAGAGTAAGATTTCTCCCACCGACACTGGATCACTGCTTCTTCACTCTCTCATCCCAATATCCTGTATAACTGAGTGAATTGACCCTGCTCCTCTGTAAGCACCCATCCACAGCTTCTGTAGTGGGTATTTGTTGTTTCGCTGACCATCTTCCTAACATTCTTATTTGGAAGGAATCCAAAGGCAGGTGGGACACGGCCTGATTTATTTTTCATAAAAACGGATGGGGGTGCAGATATTTCTCTCTATTCCTCTGGCAGTCAGAGCATGGACATCTGACCTAAAAGTAGCCAATCTGATGCTTCTGCCTAGCACTTTGGCTCTTAGAGGACTGACTTGAAGGCACAGGGTCAGTGAGAGAGCTTCAGGCGGCCACTGTGGAGTTTACTTATTTATTATTTATTTATTTATGTACTTATTATTTTCCATTTATTTTTATTAGTTGGAGACTAATTACTTTACAATATTGCAGTGGTTTTTGTCATACATTGACATGAATCAGTCATGAATTTACATGTATTCCCCATCCCGAACCCCCCTCCCACCTCCCTGTCCATCCCATTCCTCTGGATCATCCCAGTGCACCAGCCCCGAGCACTAGTCTCATGTATCCAACCTGGACTGGTGATCTGTTTCACACTTGATAATATACATATTTCGATGCTGTTCTCTCAGATCATCCCACCCTTGCCTTCTCCCACAGAGTCCAAGAGTCTGTGTCTCTTTTTCTGTCTTGCATATAGGGTTATCGTTACCATCTTTCTAAATTCCATATATATGCGTTAGTATACTGTATTGGTGTTTATCTTTCTGGCTTACTTCACTCTGTATAATGGGCTCCAGTTTCATCCATCTCATTAGAACTGATTCAAATGTATTATTTGTAATGGCTGAGTAATATTCCATTGTGTATATGTACCACCGCTTTCTTACTCATTCGTCTGCTTTTGTTTCTTTAGGTAGATATACTCCTAAGTATTTTATCCTTTTTGTTGCAATGGTGAATGGTATTGTTTCCTTAATTTCTCTTTCTGTTTTCTCTTTGTTACTGTATAGGAATGCAAGGGATTTCTGTGTGTTAATTTTACATCCTGAAACTTTACTATATTCATTGATTAGCTCTAGTAATTTTCTGGTAGTGTCTTTATGGTTTTATATGTAGAAGATCATGTCATCTGCAAACAGTGAGAGTTTCACTTCTTCTTTTCCTATCTAGACCCCGTTTATTCCTTTTTCTGCTCTGATTGCTGTGGCCAACACTTCCAAAACTATGTTGAATAGTAGTGGTGAGAGTGGGCACTCTTGTCTTGTTCCTGATTTTAGGGGAAATGCTTTCAATTTTTCACCATTGAGGATAATGTTTGTTGTGGGTTTGTCATATATAGATTTTATTATGTTGAGGTATGTTCCTTCTATTCCTGCTTTCTGAGAGCTTTTATCATATCTATGGCCGTACCACTCTGAAGGCACTTGATCTCATCTAAACAAATTCTTTGTTGTAGATAAGTGTGAGGAGTGCCTGACCCTTCTTCTCCATTACTGAATATGTCTGCAAAATAGATGAACTAATACATTAATAACATATATAATATATATAAAAAATGAGTTATCTCAGGCATCTTAATTTTGCTTCCACAGTCCATACAAAACAGGCCTTTAAAATTATACAGTGGGTGGCTGCTAGCTTGAACATGGACATGGAAATGTGTCCTATGGAGGAAAAAGCTAATACATGAGACTGAAAACATGTACTAGGTCTGAGTATACACTCTAGAATCTGGGCTTCGGTTGGTTGGTGAATAGGAGTTCAGAATGTGATGGAACAGAGGGGAAATGGAATATAAGCACCACTTAGGTAGATAATATGACTAAGTGACATTTTATGCCTTTGTTCTGATCTTAGGGCATTTGCAACAAGAACTTAAATTGAGTGAGTCCCCAGTATCTCATTGGAGTGGAAAGTCTTTCAAAACATATCACCACATTTGCCTTTGCTGTCTTCAGTTTATGTAAGTGAACATGAGGACAAACTTTTCATTTCCAAGACTGAGAAGCTTGCTTTTTTTGTGGTGCTAAAAGAAAAAATAATTCATTAAACAGTAACATTCATTAGCATGAAGATCTTTTGGTTGCATGGGCATTCATTCCTCAGAAATTCTTACTGCTAACCACCACAAAGCTTAATACAGTAAGAAAATCATTTCATTTTAAAATGACTAAAAGAAATTGAGTACTCTTTCTTTTAGTTGCTGCTTTTTACTGACACCACCATAAAATTCCATTTTTATTAGTGGTAACAACATTGATTTATTTCTCAGACCCAACAAAATAGTCTCATGTAAACACTGGGAAGGAAACCTAATTTTCATCTAGTCCAATAAAGTCATTATTCAGATATAAGAACTCCACTTAAAATATAAATATCTCCACTAACAAGGAACTTAAAACATTCGAATTGTTGAAAGTTCTGAGTATCATAAACTGTGAATTTTCCAAGCATTTGTATATAGTTTCCACATTAGGGACATAGGTCACTTTAGTCAATCAGTCATGTCTGATTCTTTGTGACCACATGGACTGCAGCACGCCAGGCTTCCCTGTCCATCACCAATGCCCAGGGCTTGTTCAACCTCATGTCCATCGAGTCAGTGATGCCATCCAGCCATCTCATCTTCTGTCATTCCCTTCTCCTCCTGCCTTCAAACTTTCCCAGTGTCAGGGTCTTTTCCAATGAGTCATTTCTTCACATCATATGGCCAAAGTATCAGAGTTTCAGCTTCAGCATCAGTCCTTCAAATGAATATTCAAGACTGATTTCCTTTAGAATTGACTGGTTTCATCTTCTTGCACTCTAAGGGACTCTCGAGAGTATTCTCCAACACCATAGTTCAAAAGCAATATTTATTTGGCCCTCAGCTATCTTTGTAGTCCAACTCTCCCATTCATGCATGACTTCTGGAAAAAATCAAAGTTTTGACTAGAAGGACTTTTTTTGGCCAAGTAATGCCTCTTTTTTTTTTTTTTTTTTTTTTTTTTTTAATGTGCTGTCTAGGTACCATAGTTTTCCTTCCAAGGGGTAAGCGTCTTTTAATTTCATGGCTGAAGTCACCATCTGCAGTCATTTTGGAGCCCCCCAAAATAAAGTCTCTCGCCGTTTGCAATGTTTCCCCATCTATTTGCCATGAAGTGATAGGACCAGATGCCATGATCTTAGTTGTCTGAATGTTGAGTTTCAAGCCAACTTTTTCACTCTCTTCTTTCACTTTTATCAAGAGGTTCGTTAGTTCTTCACTTTCTGCCATAAGGGTGGGGTCATCTTCATTTCTGAGGTTATTGACATTTCTCCAGGGATTCTTAATTCCAGTTTGTGCTTCATCCAGCCTGGCATTTCATGTGATGTACTCTGCATACAGGCTAAATAAGCAGGGTGATCATATACAGACTTGACATACTCCTTTCCCAATTTGGAACCAGTCTGCCACTATATTTAGATAAATAATGAGAAGATCATGTATAGCACAAGAACTCTACTAAAGCACTGTGGAGAACTGAATGGGAAAGAAGTCCAGAAGGGATGGGGTATATGTATATGCATTGCTGATTCTTTTTGCTCTACAGTAGAAACTAAAACAACATTTGTAAAATAAATAAATAAAACAACATTGTAAAACAACCATACTACAATAAAAATTAAATTAAAAAATAACATAATTGTCTTTGAGCCTGGACCACTGACAAACGTTTTTCTTTGTACTTGTACCTGCATTTTCATTTTAGGCAGATAGGTATTTAGTTGAAGGATCAAGCTATCATGAAAAACAGAAAAATGTGATTCCATATGTAAGTGATACTATATGATTCTTGTCTCTCTCTATCTGACTTCACTTAGTATTTTAATCTCTGGGTCCATCCTGGCTGCTGAAAATGGCATTATTTTATTCTCTATGTTTGCTGAGGAATATTCAACTGTATGCTTCCCAGACAAGAACTAGAGTGGGTTGCCATTTCTTTCTCCAATATATGTAACACATCTTTATCCATTCATTTGTTCATGGATATATTCAGATTGCTTTCATGCCTTGATTATAAACAGTGCTGCAATGAGCATGAACTTATTTACAAACAGAAACAGACTCACAGACTTAGAGAATTAGCTTATGGTTACCAGGAAGGAAAAGGTTGGGAGAAGGGATAGGTTGGGAGTTTCAGTTGACAAGTATACACTGTGCATTTAAAATAGATAACCAATAAGGACCTACCTCATAGCACAAGGAACTCTGCCTAACATTCTGTAATAAACTAAATGGGGAAAAAATTGAAAAAGAATAGATACATGTATATAAGTGTGAATTACTTTGCTACATCCATCCATCCATTAGTGTTCAGTCGTGTCTTATTCTTTGTGATCTTACAGACTGTAGATTCCCAGGCTCCTCTGTCCATGAGATTTCCCAGACAAGAATACTGGAGTGGACTGCCATTTCCTCCTCTAGGGGATCTTCCTAACCCAGGGATCACACTGGAGTTTCCTGTATCTCCTGCATTGTAGGTGAATTCTTTACCCTGTTTGAACCATTGGAGAAGCCCACTTTGCTGTATACCTACAATGAATGAAACGCTGCTGCTGTGAGTCATGTGTTACTCTGGGATTCATGACCTCTGGAGGAGAGGATTTTGATCCAGGGTCAGAGATGAGATTTGACTACGTGGGGCTTTTTGTGTAGCAAAGTTTTATTAAGGAATACTAGAGATAGGTAAAGTATCTGACATATACTTCAGAAGGGGACAGAAAGAGTGCCCACTTGCTAGTTTTTAGCAAGGCATTTTATGTCTGTTAGAAAGCTATTAATCAGATAAAAGATACACCTCAAGGCTGAGGGAGTTTCACCAGGCCCCTCTCCCACAATATGCATTTTTGAGATAGAATGGCATGAGGTGTGCCATCCATCCCCCTTTTCCCTCCACCCTGGCCATAAAACAATTGACAGGAATACTGGTTTGTTGAGTCATTATCAGCCCAAGGTTTGAGAAAAGAAAAAAGTCTTAGTCTTAGGTGGAAACATTTTGAAGAAAGGCAAATTCCAAAGCAAATACATGGTTTTATTAACATAGGTTAAGAAAAACATTTCCATAAGAAAAACACATTGGTTAGCTTGAGCAGAGCCAGGTGTCATCAGGGCAGAATTAAAAGAAGCCTCTTTTAATTTTGTGTAGAGAAGGAAAATTAATGTCTGCCACTTGCAGTTTATTTCTTCCTGCCACTTGGGGACCTCTGGACTTCCTGCCTATTACCCTCTCACTATTACCTATTATTACCTACTTTTACCTATTACTATTACCTACCCTTCCTGCCTATTACCACTAACACAATATTGTTCATCAAATATTTGTTTTTGTTCAGTCGCTAAGTTGTGTCCGACTCTTTGTGATGCCATAGACTGCAGAAAGCCAGAGTTCTCAGTTCTTCACAAACTCCTGGAGTTTGCTCAAATTCATGTCCATGGAGTCAGTGATCAACTAAGCGCCAATATAAAATAAAAATTAAAACAAAGAAAAATCCATTGATTGTTTAACAAATTAAATTTAAGACTAAACGATTCAGGTATATAGTTATGGCAAAAGCTTACATAGCCACATGTTGGGTGAGAAAGAGGGTGGAAGTAAGAGAGAGGCCAGGATCTAGAGGGCACATGAAACCAAGCTGCTCAGCTTCTGAAGGTGGTGATTTTCCACTCCTTTCCCAAAAAGAGTCAATTGATTGTCCTTCATTAGTCAAAACTATTCTAATACAACCAAATGGGGGGGTAGAAATCATTCTCACTTGTTGATAAAGATATAATATTAAAATTAAGCTGAAGTTTTTTTTTTTTTTCCTAGTTCTTGTCCATTTTGCCATGCTTGGTTTAACATTTATCAGCAGAAACTAGGTGTCAAGAACTGTGCAGCAGTTTCAGATACAAAGGAAGATAAAACTATGGTCCTTGACCTTAAGGTAGAGACAGTCTGGTAGAGGAGGCTTCTCACCAGCAACTCTTTAATATTTAAGGTAAGCATATGGAACAAACAGTTGCACAAAGCACAGAGAGTAGGAACAAATAACTCAGAGATACACTATAAAGAAAGGGTGTATGATTTGAATCTTAAACAATGGGTAAAAGACAGGTTAGAAAGGGCAGAGAAGATAATTTCAAACAAAAAAATCTCAACATAAGTACAAGCATAAATGAAGGGTAATAGGTTTCACTAATGGGATTATATCTCTTTTGAGGTACTCGTTCTTAAAATGCAAGCTGTAATAATCTCTGGTTGCCTGGGAGTGACTCAGTAACTTCTCTGGGAAGGAGGGATAGTTTTTATGGCTAGAGTCCTATGACATATACAGACTCTAGCTAAGTTTTGCTCTTTATTTAAAGCATATGCTTGGACCTCTTTCTCTTTGCCTACCTCTTCCACCCCCATACCCACTCTCAATCTATTGTTTGGTGTTTGTGCTGCTAAAATTCCTCACTCTGTTGCTTTCTTTTCTGCAGCACAGTGCCCACTCTTCCTCCATCTTGCTTTACCTAGTCTCAGGGTACCCAAGTCCCCTCCTGAGTTGTCATATTATTTCTATCTGACAATTCTACCTTTATTAATCTCCATGAACTTAAACTCCAACCGGTTTGCATGCCAGTCTTCCAGTCCAGACTCTGCCTTCACTCAACATTTAACTGTTCACATAGTCAATAATCTATGTGACTAAGCATGGAAGTATTAAGCAACTTTAGGAAACAATAGATTGTAACCTAAATGTGTCCTATATTCAGAATATTGCTTGAGCAACTGTGAAAGAAAAAAATTCACCAGACCAGTAAAATAGGCAAAAACTAATTCATTGCAATAGGGGAGAAATATTGAAATCAACTCCACTGATACAAATTGAGGGAGAATTTTTAAGCACTGGAGTGAGCTAGTGAAAAAGTGCTAAGAGATGTTAGTGGAGAGATGGGTGAATGTATTAGGTTATCTGTGTTTGCTGATTGGTGCTCATGAAATTTCAGCTCCTGCCTTCTCCTCAAGATAAGATAGCGCACTATCTCTCTTTCTTTTTTTAATTAATTTTATTTGCTTATTTTTGGCTGTGCTGAGTCTTTGTTACTGCACAGGCTTGTCTTTAGTTGTGGAGAAAAGGGGGCTACTCTTCACTACAGAACATGGGCTTCTCATTGCAGTGGCTACTCTTGTTGTGGAGCACTGGCTTCAGTAGTTTCAGCATGTGGTCTCCGTAGTTGCAGCTCTGGGGTTCTAGATCACAGGCTCAATAGTTGTGACACACAGCTTAGCTGCTCTGCAGCATGTAGGATCATTCCAGACCAGGGATAGAACCCATGTCTCCTACATTGGCAGGTGGACTCTTTACCACTGAGCCCCCAGGGAGGCCCAGGACACTATCTTTCTTCAAAGAGATAACTTCCAGGTCTTTGAGAAAGACATTGCTGGTTAGTAAAACTGGTTAGAGACTGGGGAAACAAAAAAAAAAAAAAAGATTTACATCTCAAGGAACAGATGAGAATCTAAAATTTAAATTTTCTAAAGTAAATGCTCTAAGAAGAGGGAGGTCATGGTACTATAGTGAGGAAAAAAAAAATGAAAACTGTCTAAAGTTTAGTCATGCTAAGGAAAATGTTCAGCTGTCTTGGTCAGAAAGTTAATTAAGTGTAGTCCCCAACCCACGATAAGTCTATTTCTTTAAGGACTTTTTTATATCCAAAAGTTCAAAATCATAGGATGAGAATAATATTTACGACTGCCTCCACAGTTTGGAAAATAAAACATGTTTCTAAAACAGATCTCCACAATAGACTAATGAATGACTTGAATCTTAAAGTCTCAGCATACAATCTGTCTTCAAACAGGTTTACTGATACAATTCCATCTTTTTATATCATGATTACACTTATACAGGAGAGTAAACAGGCTCTTCTAAAAGTTGCCATCTTCCCCAACTCATTTTTGTTTTTGTATTTTTTTCCCAATGTGTTCCTACTTTATGTATGATCTGTGTAGATTGGACTTCCCTGGTGGCTCAGATGGTAAAGAATCTGCTTCCAATGAGGGAGACCCAGGTTCTATCCCTGGGTCAGGAAGATACCCTGGAGAAGGAAATGACAATCCACTCCAGGATTCTTGCTTAGACAATCCTGTAGAGAGAGGAGCCTGGCAGGTTACTGTTCATGGAGTCACAAAGAGTCAGAACAACTGAGGAACTAACATTTTCACTTAGGTAGACTTTAGGCTTTGAAGTACAACTTATCTCAAATAAGAACCTTGCTAATAGCTCCTATGGATGGCAGTTTATTGATAATATACTTTCTGTATCATGAAAGTCTTTGAAGTTACAGCATTATCTAACTAAAGAAACATTTAAAGAGTTTCTTCTAATCAAAAGATATGTTTATATGTTCCAGTAGTTGTTAGTATCCCCTTAGATTACCCTTTGACTGCTCTATCTAGAATCCTACCCGGTCTCTCTCCATTGCATCCCAGATGATTTCTTTCACAGAATGTAATGTGACCTGCAATTACCTTTTAACATTATCTGCTTGTTTATTGCCTGTCTTCCTTCTAAAAATGTTTTTAATACTACTAAAATACTTTTTATTTTTTTTCATTCAGCTGGTCTTTTTCTTTAGTATTCTATTTGTTTTCAAATTCGTGGTATAATACTATCAAAAGCTGGACCTTCTTGGACATTTTTTCCAAACAAATGAAGTTTATGTTCCAAAAAAACCCAGCTTATTCATCACAACAGCAAGCTGGAAGTAATTAAATTATTCTTTGATCTGCAAATGAGTAAATAAAAACAGCACATCTACACCACGCAATACTATGCAGTGATATAAAAGAATGGACCATTAATAGAGCAACTTTGGTGGATAGCAAGACACATATGCTGAGTAAAAAAGTCAGTCTCAAAGATTACATATTATTTGATTCCATGTTTATAATACCCTTGGAATAAGAACAAAATACAGAGATGAAGAGAAGACCAGTTTTGTCAGAGAACAGTTCAGTTCAGTCGCTCAGTCGTGTCCGACTCTTTGGGACCCCATGAATCGCAGCACGCCAGGCCTCCCTGTCCATCACCAACTCCCGGAGTTTACTCAAACTCATGTCCATCGAGTCAGTGATGCCATCCAGCCATCTCATCCTCTGTCGCACCATTCTCCTCCTGCCCCCAATCCCTCCCAGCATCAGGGTCTTTTCCAATGAGTCAAATCTTTGCGGGAGGTGGCCAAAGTACTGGAGTTTCAGCTTCAGCATCAGTCCTTCCAATGAACACCCAGGACTGATCTCCTTTAGGATGGACTGGTCAATCTCCTTGCAGTCCAAGGGACTCTCAAGAGTCTTCTCCAACACCACAGTTCAAAAGCATCAATTTTTTGGTGCTCAGCTTTCTTCACAGTCCAACTCTCACATCCATACATGACCACTGGAAAAGACATAGTCTTGACCAGACAGACCTTTGTTGGCAAAGTAATGTCTCTGCTTTTTAATATGCTATCTAATTTGGTCATAACTTTCCTTCCAAGGAGTAAGCATTTTTTTTTTTTTTTTTCATGGCTGCAGTCACCATCTGCAGTGATTCTGGAGCCCAAAAAAATGAAGTCTGATACTATTTCCACTGTCTCCCCATCTATTTCCCATGAAGCGATGGGACCAGATGCTGTGATCTTAGTTTTCTGAATGTTGAGCTTTCAGCCAACTTTTTCACTCTCCTCTTTCAGTTTCATCAAGAGGCTTTTTAGTTCCTCTTCACTCTCTTCCATAATGGTGATGTCATCTGCATATCTGAGGTTATTGATATTTCTTCCGGCAATCTTGATTCCAGCTTGTGCTTCTTCCAGCCCAACGTTACTCATGATGTACTCTGCATATAAGTTAAATAAGCAGGGTGACAATATACAGCCTTGAACTACTCCTTTTTCTATTTGGAACCAGTCTGTTGTCCCATGTCCAGTTCTAACTGTTGCTTCCTGACCTGCATACAGGTTTCTCAAGAGGCAGGTCAGGTGGTCTGGCAGTCCCACCTCTTTCAGAATTTTCCACAGTTTATTGTGATCCACACAGTTGAAGGTTTTCGCGTAGTCCATAAAGCAGAAATAGATGTTTTTTCTGGAACTCTCTTGCTTTTCTGATGATCCAGCAGATATTGGCAATTTGATCTCTGGTTCCTCTGCCTTTTCTAAAACCAGCTTGAACATCTGGAAGTTCTCTGTTCGCTTATTGCTGAAGTCTGGCTTGGAGAATTTTGAGCATTACTTTACTAGCATGTGAGATGAGTGTAATTGTGCGGTAGTTTGAGCATTCTTTGGGATTACCTTTCTTAGGGATTAGAATGAAAACGGACCTTTTCCAGTCCTGTGGCCACTGCTGAGTTTTCCAAATTTGCTGGCATATTGACTGCAGCACTTTCACAGCATCATCTTTCAGGATTTGAAATAGCTTATCTGGAATTCCATCACATCCACTAGCTTTGTTCATAGTGATGTTTTCTAAGGTCCACTTGACTGCACATTCCAGGATGTCTGGCTCTAGGTGAGTGATCACACCACTGTGATTATCTGGGTCGTGAAGGTCTTTTTTGTACAGTGCTTCTGTGTATTCTTGCCACCTCTTCTTAATATCTTCTGCTTCTGTTAGGTCCATACCATTTCCGTCCTTTATCGAACCCATCTTTGCATGAAATGTTCCCTTGGTATGTCTAATTTTCTTGAAGAGATCTCTAGTCTTTCCCATTCTGTTGTTTTCCTCTATTTCTTTGCATTGATCGCTGAGGAAGGCTTTCTTATCTCTCCTGGCTATTCTTTGGAACTCTGCATTCAAATGGGAATATCTTTCCTTTTCTCCTTTGCTTTTCACTTCTCTTTTCACAGCTATTAGTAAGGCCTCCTCAGACAACCATTTTGCCTTTTTGCATTTCTTTTCCTTGTGGATGGTCTTGATCCCTGTCTCCTGTACAATGTCATGAACCTCCGTCCATAGTTCATCAGGCTCTGTCTATCATATCTAGTCCCTTAAATCTATTTCTCACTTCCACTGTATAATCATAAGGGATTTGATTTAGGTCATACCTGAATGGTCTACTGGTTTTCCCTACTTTCTTCAGTTTAAGTCTGAATTTGGCAATAAGGAGTTCTTGATCTGAGCCACAGTCAGCTCCTGGTCTTTTTTTACTGACTGTATAGAGCTTCTCTATCTTTGGCTGCAAAGAATATAATCAATCTGATTTTGGTGTTGGCCATCTGATGATGTCCATGTGTCGCGTCTTCTCTTGTGTTGTTGGAAGAGGGTGTTTGCTAACAGAGTTGAGGAAATGGGAGTTGGATGTAGCTTTACAAGAGTACACCAATTCATTAACATAACAGTGATGGTGGTTACTGAAATCACATATACTGAAATTGTGTAGAGCCATACACGCACAATGACTGCGTGTAAGATTAATGAACCAGAGTAAGACCTATGCATTCTGTCAATGTCAATTTTCTCATTTTAATATTGTACTACAGTTACACAAAATGTTACCACTGGCAAAAAAAAAAAAAAAAGTATAAATGTTACACAGGATCTCTTGGTGCATTTTTCCCCCTCCTGTTTTATATTCCTCTATTCAGTGAGTACTTGTTGACATTTTAATATGAGAACTCAGTGTTAAATAGCTTGGATGAGACTGTGTATGGTGGATAAAGACAGAAATGAAATAACCACATAAATAAATGATGTACTGCACACTGTAATAGAAACAAAAAGGACAGGTTATGGGGAAGGGGCTTTGCATATTGGCACAGAATTAAGGGAAGATCTATGGTATCTGAGTGTCCCTAGTGCCCTGAAATACAGCACAGAAGTCACACCTGAACAACCTATACTTTCACCGATGGCCCAGAAAAACTTTTGTGTGTATGTGTGAACATGCATATGTGATAAAATTCACAAAACTAAATCCACTCTTTTAACCATTTTAAATATTAAAACTCAGTGCTGTTGTTCAGTAGGTAAGTCATGTCCAACTATTTAAGATCCTATGGACTGCAGCACACCAGACTTTCCTGTCCTTCACTATCTCCCAGAGTTTGCTCATATTCATTTCCATTGCGTCAATAATGCCATCAAATCATCTCATCCTCTGTTACCCCCTTGTCCTCCTACCTTCAATCTTTTCTAGCATCAGGTATTTTCCAATGAGTTGGCTCTTCACATCAGGTGATCAAAGTACTGGAGCTTCAACTTCAGCATCAGTCCTTCCAATGAATATTCAGGACTGATTTTCTTTAGGATTGACTGGTTTGATCTCCTTGCTGTTCAAGGGACTTTCAAGAGTCTCCTCCAGCACCACAGTTTGAAAACATTAATTTGTTGGTGTTCAGCCTTCTTTATGGTCCAAAATCTGTACATGAAAAATCACATACTATTGGAAAAATCACAGCTTTGACAATATGAAACTTTGTCAGCAAAGTGAAGTCTCTGCTTTTTAATATGCTTTCTAAGGTTGTCATAGCTTTTCTGCCAAGGAGCCGCTGTCTTTTAATTTCATGACTGTAATCACCATCTGCAGTGATTTTGGAGCCCACAAAAATAAAATCTGCCACTGTTTTCACTTTTTCCCCAACTATTTGCCATGAAGTAATGGGACCAGATACCATGATCTTAGTTTTTTAATGTTGAGTTTTAGTATATTCAGTAGCTTTTAATATGTTCAGAGAATTGGATAACCATCACCCTTACCTAAGTTCAAAATATTTTTGTCATCTTAAAAGGAAATTCCTTGCCTATTAAACTCCTCATTTCCCCTTTCCTCAGCCTGTGGCAACTAAACTTTCTGTCTCTAAAGAGCTGCCAATACTACATTTTTCCTATAAGTGGAATCATACCATATGTGAGAAATATCAATAACCTCAGATATGCAGATGACACCACCCTTATGGCAGAAAGTGAAGAGGAACTAAAAAACCTCTTTATAAATTGAAAGAGGAGAGTGAAGAGGCTGGTTTAAAGCTCAACATTCAAAAAACAAAAATCATGGCATCCAGTCCCATCCCTTCATGGCAAATAGATGGAGAAATAGTGGAAAAAGTGACAGACTTTATTTTCTTGGGCTTCAAAATCTCTACAGATGATGACTGCAGTCATGCAATTAAAAGATGCTTGTTCCTTGAAATGAAAGCAATGACAAACCTAGACAGCGGGTTAAAAAGCAGAGACATTACTTTACTGACAAAGGTCCATCTAGTCAAAGCTATGGTTTTTCCAGTAGTCATGTACAGATCTGAGAGTAGGAGTATAAAGAAAGCTGAGCACCCAAGAATTGATGTTTTTGAACTGTGGTGTTGGAGAGGACTGTTGAGAGTCACTTGGGCTGCATAGAAATCAAACTAGTCCATCCTAAAGGAAATCAGTCCTGAATATTCATTGGAAGGACTGATGCTGAAGCTGAAGCTCCAATACTTTGGTCACATGATGCAAAGAACTGACTCATTGGAAAATACCCTGATGCTGGAAAACATTGAAGCAGAAGAAGGGGATGAGAGAGAATGAGATAGTTGGGTGGCATCACCGACTCAATGGACATGAGTCTGAGAAAGCTCCAGGAATTGCTGATGGACAGGGAAGACTGGTGTGCTGCAGTTCATGGGGTCACAGAGTCAGACAGGACTGAGCAACTGAACTGAACTGAACCATATGTGGACTCTTGTGTCCGGATTCTTTCATCACTATAAGTTTTTCAAGGTTCATCCATGCTACGGCATGTATTATTCTTTTTTTTTTTAATGACCAAATAGTATTGCATTGTACAGATTTATGACTTTTTAAAATCTATTGATCACATGACTGATGGTTTGTTGCCACTTTTTGGTTATTACTGATAATGCTGCTACAAATATTCATTTACAAGTGTTTGTTTCATTTAACACATATTTTCAAATATTTCGGAAATACTTAGCAGTGGACATGCTAGGTAATTCTATGTGCAACTTTTTATGAAACAATTACCTTTTCCAATGGTTAACCCTTGCTTATAATATTTGCAGCAACAGTTATTACATTTGCTCTTAAATACTTTTGGTAAACGTTATTGGGTAGCTTTCTCAGCCTTAGAAGAGTTGTGAGCTAGGCAAAATAGAGATAGGCCATTTGGGCTATGCCCTCAGGGAGTCATCAGACATGTCAGAATGAGGAAGTACAATTCTTGGTGAGTAAGTTTCAGTCTACTCCCTCTATTATTAGACATTTACACTGGGAATGCAGACCAGAATCTTCAAAACCACTTCCAAGTTGGGAAGCAGAGGACGGGATCTAAGTAAGATAAAATGTTACCAAACTCTCTGGAGATTCAGTTCTTCTTTATTAACCTTTCCTCAATTTACTGTAACCTTTTGAGGAATATACAAAATTTCAAAAAATTTCGATATAACAGTTTTTTCCAGTTGGATAATATCTGTTATTTTTATTGGTGAGACAGAAATTTGGAGTTCCCTACAATGCCATTTTTCACTGATATCTACATTTTGTTCATATTTTTATTACTTTCTATGAATCTATGATTATTTAAAAATATAAGATAAATAAATAAAAAAGCTATATTTTTCATATATATTTGATTAATTATTGAATGAGACAAGTATTATAAGAAATAAAATATTAACAGTTGAGAAATAAATATTAGTTAAAATGTATTTATTTTTGCATCACTACTACAGACAAAATTTTAAACTATAATTTTTTTTTTCCATAAAAATATTGGTAGAGAATGTGGTAGCACAAATACTAATACATTGTTACTAGCTACTGTTAAATTAATGTGGGTTTATTCTACTCTTTCTCAATTTGAGATATGAAATATATATTGCTCTTGTGAAAGTAGGTAAGCATGACATCAATCTAAAATGCTGATATGTATATACAGCATCTCTGGAGATGAAAATAAGAAATTAGGTCATATGTTTTTATAATGTAAAAATGGGGAAGATGACTTGAACACAATAATTACTTCACTTGCCAAGCAGTATGGTTTTTCTTTGTTTTCTAATGAAACAGTGCTGTTGTCTATATTTTTATGTGAAATATCTAGACTGTAATTTCTTTAAAGAGATTTTTATTTAAAGTGTATAGTAAGTGCTGATTCTGAAATAATTTTTAGTTGGTGAATTTCCAACTTGATTGCTGTATTTAGAGCCTCATTATTTTGTTTTTATTCCTTTTTCCTTTGTACTTCAAATTGTACAACAAAAATATACTAAACTAAAATTACATTTTCAAAAACATACTACTATAAGGGAGCTACTACATAGAGAGAAAATATTGTACAAGTATAGACTTAGCAGATGAATGACTCCTTTATGCCAGTTAGTCAGAATCATGTAAAGGTTATTCATGGTACTGGATTTAACATTATTAAAACAGTTTAAAATATTTTCCATTTTAAGTATGAACTTATAGCATATATTTGAAAACAAAATCACAATGCATTGTTTATTTTTTAATACAAGTTGTATGTATTTAAGTATGAAACCTATTTTAATATACATATAGTTAATGAAATAATTACTGCATTCAAGCTAATCAACATATTTATCTTGTCATATATTTACATTTTCTTGAATGTGTGGTGAGAGCACTTGAAATCTATGCTTTGCAATTTTCTATATGCAGTTTAATGTTGCTAACAGTCATCATGCTGTACATTCGATCTCTAGACTCCCATATGATTGCAATTTTGTATTCTGTGGTGGCTCGGTGGGTTAAGAATCCACCTACAGTGCAGGAGACGCAGGAGATGTGGACCTGATCCATGAGTCAGGAAGATTCCCTGAAGAAGGAAAGGTCAACCCACTCCAGTATTCTTGCTTAAAAAATCCTTTGGACTAAGGACCCTGTCAGGCCACAGTCCAATGGGCCACAAAGAGTCAGACACAATTGAACAGCTAAGCACGAAGCACCTACTCTGACCAACATCTGATTTCATTTCCATTATGTATGTACCCAGAAGAGAAAATGCTACATCACATAACAGTTCTATTTAATTTTTTGAGGAAACTCTACACTATGTTCCATAATGGCTGTAGTAATTTTCATACTCACCAGCACCATACAATAATTCTTTTTTCTCCACACCCTTAAGTTGGAATTTAATGGAATTTATCTGTACAGAAAGTATATATGAAACTACATTAATTTTAATACAAAATGAATTAAAGAGCTCTACATCAGCAATATGAGACAGGATTTTGTTTTTGTCATATTATTAATATTTATGATATTTTAAAATTTCAGATTTGTTGAGGTATAATTAACATAAAATTACAAGATGTATAAAATACAAAATCATGATAATTTGATATAAGTACGCTTAATTCCATTTTTAATTGTTTGAGGAAACTCCATACTCTCTTCCATTGTCAGTTTGCATTTTGACAGACAAGTCACAATAATTCCTTTTTCTCCACACCCTTACCAACACTTGTTATCTCTTGTCATTTGTTAACAGCCATTCAAACAGATGTGAGGTTTGTGCTTATGATTTGTATCTCCCTGTTGTTTAGTGATATTGAGCACCTTTTCATATACCTGTTGGCCATTTAGATTTTTTTCCAGAAAAACATCTATTAAATTTATCTGTTCATTTTTAATCATTTTTTTTTTCCCTTTTGCTATATAATTGAATGACTTACTTTGTATTTTGGATTTAATCCCTTCAATTTACATGGAGCTACAAAGAATCTTGAAAAGTCAAAGAAATCTTGAGAAAGAACTGAAAAGGTAACAGGCAGGAAGGCCAAGGGTCTCCAAACGGAGGAAATAGACTGCAAGTGTCAGACATTTTTACTTCTCTTAAGCGGCAGGAGGAAACACTAGAGATATATATATTTTTTTTTTCTTCTCTATACAAATTTAAAAGGAGGTTTCTCTTAAAATACTGTGTTGCCATAATGACATCTGGTTTCACCTGAAGCTAACTATTCTCAAACCTTGTGTTAACCAATGCATTTTTCTTATGGAAATGTTTGTCTTAAGTTATGTTAATATGCTATACATTTACCTCAGACTCTGTCTTTAAGTCGGGTTCCACCTAATGGCTCAAAATCTACTTGACAAACCAGTATGTTATACTCAGATATTGTTCCCCTAATCTATGTAAACAAAACTATTTGTATGGTAATCTGCCCTTCTATAAGATTCAAGTCAATCATTTTATGGCCCGGGATGAATCATCCGGTGCCAAGATTATCCCAAAATGCATCTTATGGATGAGGGGCCTGGTGCCATTCTGAGTTTTAAGACATTCCTTTCTTTTCATTAACAGACTGCTAGTGACTACATAACATCCAGCTGAAGACGAGCATGGGGCTACTCTTTCTGCCCCCTTCTGATGCCTATGTCAGAAGCTTTCTCTATCTCCTTTATACTTTAATAAAACTTTATTACACAAAACCTCTGAGCAATCCAGCCTTGTCTCTGGCCCCAGATTGAATTTGTTTCCTCCGGAGGCCAAGAATTCTGGCGTCTTATCGTTCAGCAACAACCTTTCAAAACAAAGTTGAAAAATGTGTATTTTGCTGCTGTTGGATGAAATATTCTATCAAAGTCTATAAACTTATTTGATCTAAAGTATAGTTTAAATTTAATATTTGCTTATTGATTTTCTGTTTGCATGATCTATCCATTGTTGGAAGTGATATTAATTAAGTCCCCTACTATTATTGTATTGCATCTATCTCTCCATTCAGTTCTGTTAAGATTTGTTTTATATATTTAGGTTCTCCTATGTTGGGTACATGCATCTTTACAAATGTAGCCTATTGTTAGATTGACCCTTTTATCATTATATAATGACTGACCTTCTTTGATTCTCATTATAGCCTTGCTTAAATTCTTTTTCATTTGTTTTTAAGTATAGCTCTCCCTGCTTTCTTTTGGTTTTCATTCACATGGAATTATCTTTTTACAATGCTTCATTTTAATCTGTGTATCTCCTTAACATGAAGTAAGTTTATTGTAGGAAGTTCTTTTTTTATCCATTCAACCATTTGATCTTTTGATTGAAAAATTTAATCCATTTGCATTTAAAGTAACTATTGATAGATATAACCTTACTATTGTTATGTCTTAAATTGTTTACCAGCTGTTTTGTAACTTCAGTGTTCTTTTCTCCTTCACATGCTGTTTTCTTTTAATATTTGACAATTTCCTGTAGTAGTATGCTTGCATTCTTTTCTCTTTCTGATTGTGTATCTACTGTAGATTTTTGCATTGTGGGTAACATAAGACTTCCATAAAACCTTGTGTTTATACCTCTCTATTTTAGGTTGGTATAAACTTAACTAGGAATAAATACTAAAGGTCTGCATTTTACTTCCCCTCCCATTTTATGTTTTTGATGTTTTATATTTTTACCTTCTGGGTTGATTAACAAATTATTATAGTTACAACTATTCTTAATATTTTATTTTTTGTATTCTTTATCAGGTAAATCATTTATGGCCATTTCTTTGAGATCTATTTCTAGAGTTGTATCATGTTCTTTTGTTTGAAACATATTTCTGTTTCTTCATTTTCCTTGATTCTATGTTTGTTTCTACACATTAGATATAAGACCACTTCTTTCAGTCTTGAAAGAATGGTTTCAGATAGAAGATGAATACTATTTTTCAGCCCAGCCCAAGCTCTTGATTCTTTCTCAATCTTTTGTGATAGTCCAAGTTACCATCTTTGTTTAATAGCTCTCAGTAGTTGAAGTTGTGCCGAGTCAAGTCAGTATACCAAATGAGATTATCTCAGTCAGCACCAAGATTGGAAGACAGGAAGACAGGAAGTCAGCACCTAGTTTGGAAGACACCTCCTGAGCAGGAAGTGATTTTAAAATATGCAAATATAATTATTTCAGGGAAAGACTATCTACACTAAGCCCTGGAGGGTAACTGGTTAAGAGCTATTTCTTTCTTTGCTACAGGTCTTCAGAGCCAGGGAGTGGAAGTTCCTTGGGCTACTTGAACCAGTTAATCAAAGAGTACATCCTCTGGGTGGCTAGTGTATAAGCTCAAGAGCCAGGTTGTGCAAAAACTCCTTCTAGGGAGAATCTAGGTACCTGG
This sequence comes from Dama dama, assembly GCF_033118175.1. Classification (NCBI taxonomy): domain Eukaryota; kingdom Metazoa; phylum Chordata; class Mammalia; order Artiodactyla; family Cervidae; genus Dama; species Dama dama. The sequence continues at coordinate 5,609,852 of NC_083681.1, forward strand.
AGTGGGTAAGAGGAAGAACACAAGACTATACCCATGGGCCTCCTGGTCTCAGGAGATGATTACAGTCGTATTCTAGATTATCTTGTTTAGTCACTCAGTCATGTCTGACTGTGATCCCATGGACTGTAGAACTCCCAGCTATCCTGTCCTTCACCATCTCCCAGAGCTTGCTCAAACTCTTGTTCATTGAGTTGGTGATGCCATCCAACCATTTAGTCCTCTGTCATCCCTTTCTCCTGTCTTCAGTCTTTCCCAGCATCAGGGCCTTTTCTAATAAGTTGGCTCTTCACATCAGGTGGCCAAAGTATTGGAGCTTCAGTTTCAGCATCAGTTGTTCCAATGAATATTAAGGATTGATTTCCTTTAGGATTGACAGGTTTGATCTCCTTCCAGCCCAAGGGACTCTCCAACACCACAGTTCAAAAGCAGCAATTCTTCAGCGTGCAGCCTTCTTTATGGTCCAACTCTCACGTCCATACATGACTACTGGGAAAACAATAGCTTTGATTATATGGACCTTTGTTGGTGATGCTTGCTTAATTAAAAGCTTGACGCTCAGTCAGCAGTTTTTAAAGTATGCAGAGAGGCCTCTTTCAGAGAAAACTGAGAGATTTCTGTCAGCTTTCTCTATGTTAAACCATTAGAAAATAGCTTGTTAAGAATTACTTCCTTATTCTCAACAGTAAAGGAAAAAACAAAACAAAACAAAACTGAAAGTGTTTCCTCTAAGATCAGGAACTACACAATGATGTCCACCCTTACTAATCTTATTCAATGTAGTTTAAGAGTTCCTACCATAGCAATAAGGAAAAAAAAAAATGATAAAAATCTAAATTGGAAAAGAACTGTCACTCTTTGCAGATGCAATGATGCTATACATAGAAAATCCTAAAGATGATACCAGAAAAATAATACAGTTCATCAATGATTTTGGTAATGGTACAGGATACAAAATTAATTCACATACTTTATTGCATTCCTATACACCAATAATGTTAGACCAGAAACAACTCCATTAAGGAAACAACTCCATTTACCACTGGATCTAAAAGAACAGAATAGGAATAAAATTACCTTAGGAGGCAAAAGATCTGTACACAGAAAACTGTAAAATACTGATGAAAGGAGAATGAATCAAAGATAATACAAACAGATGATATTCTTCTTGGGTTGGGAGGATAAGTATTGTCAAAGCGACTATATTTCTCAAAATAATCTATGGATTCAGTGCAATCCCTATCAAACTCAATGCCATTCTTCCAGAACTAGAACAAAAATGTCTTAAAATTTATAGAAAGACACTAAAGACACTGAATAGCCAAAGTAATCTTGAGAAAGAAAAAGGAACCTGGAGGAAGCAGTCTTCCCGACTTCAGACTACACTAAAAAGCTACACAGTCATCAAAACCGTATGGTTCTGGCATAAATGCAGAAATATAGATCAATGGAGCTAGATAGAAAGTCCAGAGATAAACTTATGCACCTAGGGTCACCTAATTTATGATAAAGAATACAAGAATACACAATGGAGAAAAGACAGTATCTTCAATAAATGGTACTGGGAAAACTGGACAGCTAAATGTAAAATAATTAAATTAGAACACTCTTTAACACCTTACACAAAAATTCACTGAAAATTAATTAAAGATGTGAATGTAAGAGTGGATACTATAAAACTCTTAGAGGAAAATATAGTCAGCATGATCTCTGTCATAACTCTGAAAGATCTTTTTTGTTCCACCTCCTAGAGTAATGAAAATAAAAATAAGCAAATGGGATGCAATTAAACTTAAAAGCTTTTGCACATAAACAAAACAAAAAGACAACCTACATAATGGGAGAAAATATCTGCAAATGAAGTGAACAACAAGGGATTAATCTCTGAAATGTACAAACAGCTCATGCAGTTCAGTATCAAAAAATCAAGCAACCCATACAACAATAGACGGAAGATCTAAGTAATATTTCTCCAATGAAGACATGCAGAAGGCCAAGAAGCATGAGAAGCATGAGAAAAGTTGTTTAACATCATTACTTATGGGAGAAATCCAAATCAAAACTAAAAAGTATCACCTCATAATGGTGAGATTGGCCATCATCAAAAAACCAAAGAATATATGCTGGAGAGGGTGTGAAGAAAAGGGACTCTTCTACACTGTTAAAAAGAATGCGAATTGGTACAGCCACTATGGAGAACAGTGTGGAAATACCTTAAAAAGCTAGAAATAGAACTGCCATAGGTTTCTCAGGGGACTCTAGTGGTAAAGACATGCCTGCTAAAGCAGGAAATGTAAGGGACATGGGTTAAATCCCTGGGTTAGGAAGATGCCTTGAAGGAGGCCATGGCAATTAAAACTCACTCCAGTATTCTTTCCTGGAGAATCCCATGGGCAGAGTATCCTGGGAGGCCCATGGGGTCACAAAGAGTTGGACCAAACCTAGGTGACTTAACATGCACACACAGGGATACCATATGGGAAAACAATACCACTCCTAAGCGTATACCTGGAGAAAATCCTTATTTGAAAAGATATCAGGATGGGGAATACGTGTAACTCTATGGCTGATTCATATCAATGTATGACAAAACCCACTGAAATGTTGTGAAGTAATTAGCCTCCAACTAATAAAAATAAAAAAAAAAATTAAAAAAAAAAAGAAAAAAAAATAATCACATTAAGTGAAAAAAAAAAAGAAAAGATACTTGTACTCCAATGTACACTGCAACACTATATACTGTTGCCAGGACTTAGAGGTAACCTAAATGCTTAACAGTGAAGAATGTTAACAATGAAGAATGGATGGGCAGATGTTGTACAGTGAAATATTGTACATTGAATGAATATTTAAAGAATATATTGGGCTCCCCAGGTAGTAAAGAGAAAGGTAGTACTCTTCCTAGTGGTAAAGAGATGGGAATACCAGACCTTATCTGTCTTCTGACAAATCTGTATGCAAGTCAAGAAACAACAGTTAGAACCAGACATAGAACAAAGAGCTGATTCAAAATTGGGAAAGGAGTAGGCCAAGGTTGCATATAGTCACCCTGCTTATTTAACTTATATGCAGAGTACATCATGTGAAATGTCAGACTGGATGAAGCTCAAACTGGAATCAAGATTGCAGGTAGAAATATAAATAACCACTGGTATGCAGATTATACCACCCTTATTGCAGAAAATGAAGAGGAACTAAAGAACCTCTTGCTGAAAGTGTAAGAAGGGAGTGAAAAGCTGGCTTAAAACTCAACATTCAAAACACTATGATCATGGCTTCCTGTCCCATCACTTCATGGCAAATAGACGGGGAAACAATAGAAAATGTGACAGATTGTATTTTCTTGGGCTCCAAAATCACTGCAGATGGTGACTGCATCCATGAAATTAAAGGACGGATGCTTTTGAAGTGTGGTGTTGGAGAAGACTCTTGAGAGAATCCCTTGGACAGTAAGGAGATCAAATCAGTCAATCCTAAAGGAAATCAACACTGAATATTCATTAGAAGGACTGATGCTGAAGTTGAAGCTCCGATACTTTGGCCACCTGATGTGAAGAGTTGCCTCATTAGAAAAGGCCTTGGTGCTGGGAAAGATTAAAGGCAGGAGGAGAAGGGGATGACAGAGGATGAGATGGTTAGATGGCATCACTGACTTGATGGACATGAGTTTGAGTAAACTCCAGGAGATGGTGAAGGATGGGGAAGTCTGGCGTGCTGCAGTCCATGGGGTCACAAAGAGTTGGACACTGCTGAGCTACTGAACTACAAAATCTTAACCTACTGTAATAAAAAGTCCATATTTACATCCATTTTAACTTTGTCTGGCTGAACTACTTTCAGGTCTGAAAAAATCAAATGAGTTGACTAACCTGATTTTGTGTGTGTGGTGAGGTGGGGGAGGTGATTTCTAATGCAGATTAATTAAAATTAGTAACTTTGTGGATGTGAAATAGTCCCAAAATAAAATTCTTCTTTGAGAGCATGGTAAGATAAATTTTGAGCTAATTTTTTTCTCACTTTTTTCTCCCATTCCACCATTCTGGCAGACATCTTGTCTTATGCACCTTTAAGAAGTTTGTGACTTTTTTTTTTTTTTGGGGGGGGGGTGCTTTTATTTCCAAAAGTTGGAGAAAATATAGGAAGAGAAAGGGATTTATAACATCAAAACATTATTCTCTAAAGTGGTAGAAAAGAATAGGTCTGGAGAGGAGTGAGCAGCAGAATTAGAGACATTCTAGATTTAAAAAAAAAAATCTGTTTTCAATAGGTACAAAAAAGTAACTGAACAATTATTGATGTATTTCCATTTCTAATTCAAAGAGATTAAAAACTGCTCATTTATAAATTTCATGTTTGATATTTCAAACTAAATTTTATGGCATTTTAATGATCCACACAATAGAAATCCTTCTCAAAGTGAAAGACATTCCTCTAATTATATCAGTTACAAATGTATTTTGTGACACATTTTTGTAGTCTATACAGCAATTATTTTCTTCAATTAAGCTCTATATTAATAATTTGTGAAGACCCAATCTACATTCATGAAATCTATTCTCTTACTATTCTCTTACTCTCTCTATTCTATTATTTTCCTGAATGAAACTGTCATTCATGATCTTGAATTAACAATACAACTGTGAGTTTCTGCTTAAATTATGAGAAGAATGAATGCATTAAAGGCCTAATAAGTGTAAGAGCAGACGCCAGGAAACTCCTAAAATAAAACAGGCAGAATACTCTTTGACATAAGTAGTAGCAAGAGTATTTTTTGTTATTGTTGTTTTCTTTTTTGATCAGTGTAAGAAATTAAAGCAAAAATAAACAAATGAAACCTAACTAAACTTAAAAGCATTTGTACAACCAAATATACCATTGAGAAAATAAAAATACAACTTATGAAATAGCAAAAAAAAGAAAATGCAAATGAGATGTCAAATAAGGGATTAATATTCAAAGCATATAAATAGCTCCTACAATTCAATATAAAACAAAAACAAACAAAAAAAAAAACTTCTTAAAAATGGGCAAAAGTCCTGAATAGACATTTCTCTAAAAAAGATATATAGATGGCTATCAGGCACATGAAACTATACTAAATATTGCTAATTACTGGAGAAATTCAAATCAAAATCACCATGTGATCTTGCCTCACCCTTGCCTGAATGGCTATTATCAAAAGGTCTACAAATAACAAATGTTGATAAGGATATAGAGAAAAGAGACCCCTGTGTACTATTGATTGGAATGTTAAGTGGTGCAGCCACTATGGAAAATAGTACTGAGGATCCTCAAAAAACTAAATATAGAACAAGGTTATGGCTCAGAAATTTCATTCCTCGGTGTATATCTGGAAAAAAAAAAAAGAAACATTAATTCAAAAAGATGCATGCACCCCACCATTCATAGCAGCGTTATTTTAATATCCAGGTGATGTGGATGAGTGGATAAGGATTGCAATATCCATATATCTATATCCATACCTCTATCTACATATATAATGGAATATTACTCATTATTAAAAAATTAAATTTTGCCAGTTGCAAAAATGTGGATTAACCTAGAGAGTATTTTGCTTAGTGAAACCTGTCAGCCAGAGAAAGATGAATTCTGCACATTATAACTTATATTAAGTGTGTGAGTGAAGTCTCTCAGTCGTGTCCAACTCTTTGCAACCCTATGGACAGTAGCCCACCAGGCTCCTCCATCCATGGAATTTTCCAGGCAAGAATACTGGAGTGGGTTGTCATTTCCTTCTCCAGGGAATCTTCCTGACCTTGGGATCAAACCTGGGTCTCCCTCATTGCAAGCAGATTCTTTACCATCTGAGCCACCCTGAAACACGATGAACCACATTATCTGTGAGCCATTCCTATTCAACCTTGCTTTCCATTCCCAATGGCATCTCCTGTCTCCTCAGAACCTTTAAATTCTGAACTGAATTATGAGGCCAATTTACTTTCTTCACTCTGTTCAAACCACATCCCAAAGCCATAAAGTTCCATTTCACTTAAAATCTGTTAAAAGATAAACCACTACAGGTATTTTACAATTCACGTCAAACACATAGTTTCTAAATTTTCATCAAAAAGGGAAATTCTTCAGTTAAAAAAAAAAAAAAAAAGACAATGTTTATTTGCAATTACAGATAGTGTTTTATTATCTGGGTTTAAAAAGCATAATTTCAACAGAGAAAAAAATTATATATATATGAAAACGTTGAAAGTCTTATTGTATATATGTGTGCTTTTAATTTTTTTGAATTGGTCTTCACACCAAAAAGGCTGTTCAACCAGTGTGTATGGTTGGTGCTAATGTAAACGGGTGCAGCCACTATGTAAACAGTATGGAAATTACTCAAAAAATCAAAAATTGAACTACCATGTGAAACAGCAGTTCCACTTCTGGGTATTTATCTGAAGGAAATAACTATGTAAAGAATAAAATGTTTAATTGTGTATTACAAAAGAGAAACTGACTCATAGATATAGAAAACAAACCAGTGGATATCACAGGGATGAGTGAAAATGAAGAAGCAAGATAGAGATATGGTATTAAGTGATACAAACTGCCATTAGATGTGTAAAATGGATAAGCAACAAGGACATAGTGTATAGCACAGGGAATTACAGCTTTTGTCTTATATAATTTTAAATGAGTATAATCTGCAAAAAAAATAAATCACTATGCTATACTCCTGAAACTATTATAATACAGCAAATTAACTACACTTTAATAAAATAAATAAATGATGCTTCTATAATTCAATTTTGTAAGGGCTAATGCCTGCCATATCTACACAACAATATTAGCAGAAGTTATTTCCCTGGTGGCTCAGAAGGTAAAACATCTGTCTGCAATGCAGGAGGCCTGAGTTCAGTCCCTGGGTTGGGAAATAAGGGACTTCCCTGGTTGTAAAGAATCCACCTGCAGTGCAGGAAACTCTGGTTCAATTCCTGGGTAGGGAAGATCCACTGGAGAAGGGATAGACTACTACCCACTCCAGTATTCTTGGGCTTCCCTGGTGGTTTAGCTGGTAAAGAATCAGCCTGCACTGTGGGAAACTGAGGTTCAATCCCTGGATTGGGAAGATCCCCTGGAGAAGGGAAAGGTTGCTCATTCAGTATTCTGGCCTGGAGAAATCTATGAACTGTGTAGTCTATGGGGTGACAAAGAGTCAGACATGACTGAGTAACATTCACTAAGGATGCAGATAATCCAAAAGAATTAAGCTGTATCATTTTGATATGTCCATACTTTTTCACTCCCTTGTAGAATACAGAGAAGCAGACATACATCTCTTAAAAGAACAAGTAAAACTGAATCACATTGCTATGTTGAAAATGCAAAATAGTGGGTTTTTTTTTTTTTTTTTTTTTGTAATGGTAAGGGTAGAAGGAGAAAAGAGTGAAAGAGGTTGAGATGGTTGGATGGCATCACCAAATCAATGGACATGAACTTGGGCAAATTTCCGGAGATAGTGAGGGACAGAGAAGCCTGACATGCTGCAGTTCATGGGGTTACTAAGAGTCAGACATGATTTGGTGACTGAACAGCAACAAAAAGGGCATATACTCTTGAATGAAGAAAATATAACATCTGTAAATATTTATGCTCTCAACATAGAAGCACTTAAATACATAAATAAATCATACTTCATATAAAAGGAAAAATAGCAATACAATAATAGTAGGGAATTCAATAGTAGGGACTTTCAACAATGGGTAGATTATCCAGACAGAAAAATCAATAAACAATGGACTTAAACACTGCATTAGGCCTAAAGGACCTAACAAATATATACAGAGTATTCTAATCAACAGCAAAGGGATATAAAGTCTTCTTAAGTGCACACTGAACATTCTCCAAGATAGATCATTTGTTAGGCCATACAATGTGTCTTAATAAATAAGAACATTAAAATCATATCAAGGTTTTTTTTTCCCCCGACCCCTGTGGTGTAAACTAGAAATAAAATAAACTACTATATTATCAATTATTATTATTAAGAATGTTATTCACAAGCATAGATATTAAATAACGTGCTGCCAGTGGTCAAAGAACAAATAAAAAGATCTATAAAAAATTTGATACAGATGAAAATGGAAATGCAATATAGTGAAATTTATAGAATGCAAAAGCAGCCCTAGGTAATTTCATAGTCATAAACATCCACATTAAGAAACAAGAAAGATCTCAAATAAACAATCTAACTTTACACTGCAAGGAATTACACAGAGAAGAAAAACTAAGCTAAAGTTAGTAGAAGGAAAAGAAGCATCAACTATCTGAATGAAAATAAATGAAATAGTTAAAAGACAATATAAATTATCAATGTAATAAAACAGGTTTTGAAAAAGTTAAACAAAATAGACAAATCTTCAGCTAGATTCATCAAGAAAAAGACAGAAATGTCTCCAATATATAAAGTTATATATGAAAGAGGAGATTTTTATAACTGATACCTTGGTGGCTCAGATGGCAAAGTGTCTGACTGCAATGCAACAGACCCGGGTTCGATCCCTGGGTTGGGAAGATCCCCTGGAGAAAGAAATGGCAACCCACTCCAGTACTCTTTCCTGGAAGATTCCATGGATGGAGGAGCCTGGTAGGCTACAGTCCATGGGATTGCAAAGAGTCAGACATGACTGAGCAACTTCACCACAAAAATGCAAAGAATCATAAGAGGCTACTTATGCACAACTTTACAGCAACATATTAAACTATCTAGAAGAAATGAATAAACTCTTAAAGACATACAACCTAATAAGAATGAATCAGAAATAAAAAAGCTGAACAGATCAGTTACTAGTAAGGGGATTGAGTTAGTAATTAAAAGTATCCTAATAAAGAAAAATTAATTAAGAGATAACTTCACTGATGCTTTCTGCCAAACATTTAAATAATATCAACCCTTCTTAAATTCTAACAAAGAACAGAGGAGAGAACGCTTTTGAAATAATTTTATGCAGACCACATCACCCTAATACCAAAGCCAAGCAAGAACACTACATGAAGAGAAAACTGCAGACCAATATCCCTGGTGGACATCGATGCAAACATCTTTAACAAAGTATTAGCAAATCAAACACAATAATACATTTAAAGGATTATACACAGTGATCGAGAGCAATTTATTGTAATTAAAATTAATATAAGAAGTGGAAGGATAACCAAATCAATCTTTGAATGGTTCTAAAAAACAAATAAGACCGTTTGTATATAAATTCAGTATGGAATTGATGGAGAAGGAAATGGCACCCCACTCCGGTACTCTTGCCTGGAGAATCCCACGGACAGAGGAGCCTGGCAGGCTACAGTTCATAGGGTCACAAGAGTCGGACATGACTGAGCGACTAAGCACACAAACACATGGAACTGATATTGTGTAAAACGAGAAAACACCAGAATATAGATAAACAATATTAATAGGAGACTGTAGGGGGGAAAAGTAAATTTCAAAAACAAACTATGCATTCTCCACATATAGCACAATCTTCCAGGAACCACTTAATTCTAAACTTTCTTTGACTTTGAGATATTTTGCAACAGTTTGTAAATTGTACATCACTGATAGACATACAAATGCTGTCTTTTCTGGTGGAGATTCCAATATCTCTCTTTCTACCTTGTGAAAAAAACAATCTTGTCACCGTTTACAGGTTCATTTCCACATTTTTGGTCTATTTTTGTGTCTGTTTTTAGTTTTAGTTTTTATTTTGGTGTTTGTTTTTAAATTCTCTTTTGAACCAGTTATAACATATGTCTAGTTCCATCATAAATATGTAGATCTTTCCTGTATATTCATTTTTATATCTGTATGAGAGTCATTATTTTATCCTTTACTGAAAGTTATCATTTAAAAAAACCAAAGAAGAAAAACAGCTAAAAGAGTGCACTGAATGATTGTTCAGAGAAGCAAAAGGACACAAGGTATAATATATGTTGTTCAAAACAAATGAGGAAAAGTTTCAGGAGAAAGAGGGAGTCATATAGCTTAGGTATGTCTTATAAATTAAGAGTTTCAAAGTCTATTACACTTGGTGACCAAGAAACCACTGATATTTCTGCAAGAATGTTTTCACAGACTGGTGGGGTTATCAAGCACAATGTAGAATTTTGAAGAGTGAATTACATGTGAGAAAGGAAAACAGTAAAGCAAAAGACTTTGTTCTACATATGTGTGTGTGTGTGTGTGTGTGTTAATTTTATTCTTCTGTAGCTTTAAAAATGATAAATTCTCTGTCAGAATATAAATAACAGAAGCTTTCTAAAATTAATGTGAACGCCGCTTGAAATCATAGACAATTTTTGAGCATATTTCCATATATTTCTCTGTGCATACTAAATTGTTTCAGTTGTATTTGACTCTTTGAAACCCTATGGACCATAGCCCACCAGACTCCTCCATTCATGGGATACTCCAGGCAAGGATATTGGAGTGGGTTCTGTGCCTTTCTCTAGAGGATCTTCCCAACCGAAGGATTGAATCTGTGTCTCCTAGGTTTCCTGCATTGGCAGGCATGTTCTTTAACACTAGCGTCACCTGGGAAGCCTTCATATGTTCACAGTTTAAATAGAATCATAATATGCCACATGTTTTTAAGTCTCTAACTTATTTTCAAAATCATATTTTAGTAGATCTTCTCAAAGCTTTATTTTTAATTTCAATAGCTTCAGTTCAGTTCAGTCACTCAGTTGTGTCTGACTCTCTGTGACACCATGAACTGCAGCACACCAGCCTCCCTGACCATCACCAACAACCAGAGTTTACTCAAACTCATGTCCATTGAGTCGGTGATGCCATCCAACCATCTCATCCTCTGTTGTGCCCTTCTCCTTCCGCCTTCAATCTTTCCCAGCAGCAGGCCCCTTTCAAATGAGTCAGCTCTTCGTATAAGGTGGCCAAAGTTTTGGAGTTTAAGCTTCAACATCAGTCTTTCCAATGAACACTCAAAACTGATCTCCTTCAGGATGGACTAGTCGGATCTCCCTGCAGTCCAAGGGACTCTCAAGAGTCTTCTCCAACACCACAGTTCAAAAGCACCAATTTTTCAGTGTTCAGGTTTCTTTATACTCCAACTCTCACATCCATACATGACTACTTGAAAAAGCATAGCTTTGACTAGATGGACCTTTGTTGGCAAAGTAATGTCTCTGCTTTTTAGTATGCTGTTTAGGTTGATCAGAACTTTCCTTCCAAGGAGTAAGAGTCTTTTAATTTCATGGCTGCTATCACCATCTGCAGTGATTTTGGAGCCCCCCAAAATGAAGTCTACCACTGTTTCCACAGTTTCTCCATCTATTTGCCATGAAGAGATTGGACCAGATGCCATGATCTTAGTTTTCTGAATATTGAGCTTTAAACCACCTTTTTACTCTCCTCTTTTACTTTTGTCAAGAGGATCTTTAGTTCTTCTTCACTTTCTTCCATAAGGGTGGTGTCAGCTGCATATCTGAGATTATTGTTACTTCTCCTGGCAATCTTGATTCCAGCTTGTGCTTCATCCAGCCTAGCGTTTCTAATGATGTACTCTGCATATAAGTTAAAGAAGAAGGGGGACAATATACAGCCTTGACACACTCCTTTTCCTGTTTGGAACCAGTCTGTTGTTCCATGTCCAGTTCTAACTGTTGCTTCCTGACCTGCATACAGGTTTCTCAAGAGGCAGGTCAGGTGGTCTGGCATTCCCATCTCTTTCAGAATTTTCCACAGTTTATAGTGGTCCACACAATCAAAGCCTTTGGTATAGTCAATAAAGCAGAAATAGATGTTTTTTCTTCTTCTTCTTTTTTTTTTTTTATTTTAACTCTCTTGCTTTTTTGATGATCCAGCAAATGTTGGCATTTTGATCTCCCATTCTCTGCTTTTTCTAATACCAGCTTGAACATCTAATACTGAAGAAGCTGAATTTGAATGGTTCTATGAAGACCTACAATACCTTCTAGAATTAACACCAAAAAAAGATGTCCTTTTCATTATAGGGGACTGGAATGCAAAAGTAGGAAGTCAAGAAACACTTGGAGTAACAGGCAAATTTGGCCTTGGAGTATGGAATAAAGCAGGGAAATGGCTAATAGAGTTTTACCAAAAGAACACACTTGTCATAGCAAACACCCTCTTCCAACAACACAAGAGAAGATTCTACACATGGACATCACCAGACGGTCAACACCGAAATCAGATTGATTATATTCTTTGCAGCCAAAGATGGAGAAGCTCTATACAGTCAGCAAAAACAAGACCGGGAGCTGACTGTGGCTCAGATCATGAACTCCTTAGCCAAATTCAGACTTGAATTGAAGAAAGTACGGAAAACCAGGAGACCATTCAGGTATAACCTAAATCAAATCCCTAATGATTATACAGTGGAAGTGAGAAATAGATTCAAGGGACTAGATCTAATAGACAGAGTGCCTAATGAACTATGGACGGAGGTTCATGACATCATACAGGAGACAGGGATCAAGATCATCCCCAAGAAAAAGAAATGCATAAAAGCAAAATGGCTGTCTGGGGAGGCCTTACAAAGAGCTGTGAAAAGAATAGGAGCTAAAAGCAAAGGAGAAAAGGAAAGGTATACCCATCTGAATGCAGAGTTCCAAAGAATAGCAAGTAGAGATAAGAAAGCCTTCTTCAATGATCAGTACAAAGAAATAGAGGAAAACAACAGAATGGGAAAGACTAGAGGTCTCTTCATGAAAATTAGAGATACCACAGGAACATTTCACACAAACATGGGCTCACGGTCAAAATAAATGACAAAAATGGTATGGACCTAAGAGAAGAAGAAGATATTAAGAAGAGGTGGCAAGAATACACAGAAGAACTGTACAGAAAATATCTTCATGACCCACATAATCACAATGGTGTGGTCACACACCTAGAGCCAGACATCCTGGAATGTGAAGTCAAGTGGGCCTTAGGAAGCATCACTATGAACAAAGCTAGTGGTGGTGATGGAATTCCAGTTGACCTGCTTCAAATCCTAAAAGATGATGCTGTGAAAGTGCTGCACTCAATATGCCAACAAACTTGGAAAACTCGTCAGTGGCCACAGGACTAGAAAAGATCAGTTTTCATTCCAGTCTTAATGAAAGGCAATGCCAAAACACTTATCTCATACGCTAGTAAAATAATGCTCAAAATTCTCCAAGCCAAGTTTTAACAATACATGAAACGTGAACTTCAATGCCTTACTTGGAAAAAAAGGGGAAAAAAAAAAGTTATTCTGACAAAGGAAACATTAAATGCAAGAGAGAAGTCAAGTCTATATGAATGATTATTTAATTCTTATGTCATTCATATCTATATCTTATTCAATTTTAAAATGGTCTTGGCATATTTAAATTACTTAAACCTCAAATTTCTTTCAGATAAACTGAGAAGGCATTATTGTCTTTAGGTATAATAAGAAAACTGAGGTTTAATGTGATTAAATGCATACACAAGTCACAAAACTAAGTGGCAAATTTTATATTTGCATATACTAATAAATGTGTTATTAAAGTAATTCATTCAGCAACAATATGGCAAAGACCATGAATGTAAAAATGAGTAGGAAATGTTTAGTGAGAAATGTGCATAAATAACTAGAAAGAAAACTCTCTTTCTGAGAAATGCTGTAGGAAAGGTCTAAAAAAAGTAGGATATAATAGTCACCTCTTGTTTGATGATAGAATTTGGGGTGCAGATCACAATACAGAAGTGTCTCATGAGCTGGAGCAACAAAAAGGACAACTGAGTTCAATGGAGTTCTGCTTTGAGAAATGGAGTAACACCTTTGTTAGGAAGCTCTTCTTGAAATATGAGTATGTACATAAAGAAAAAATAAAATTGATTCCATGTCTTAACTGAATTTTAGTGAATAAACTGAGCAAAATCAAAGTATGTGTCTGTGAACTTCTTTTCAAAGTAAGTATGTCACATAGACACAGTGAAGATGAGTTAAGAGATTCTTACCAAAATACTATTAGAGTATGCACGTCATGTTCCAATTTCAATGATTCATGTTTTCTGTCCTTATCCATAAAAAAAAAAAAATGGCTATTGTTAAAGAAAAAAAAATCTTTGGAGCTGAAATATTCAGTACGTTCAAACAATTTCAGGTGTATCCTAAAAATGGTAGAGAAAGCAGGATACCTCAATACCTGATCTGGCTCAAAGATTGGAAAAATTAATATATAAGAAGAGTACTGAAGTCAGCTGTCTCTGCTCAGAAAGTGCATAGTCAAAGGCAGGTAACCAAACCATGCAAAACATAGAAGGACTTCTCTTATGAACGTCATGGACATGGAAGAGAACTCCAGAGAAGTAGAAGGGTCTGCTTTGAACTGAGAATAACAAGTACCCTACTTTAGAATTAAATTTTGAACTGATTTCAAATAAATCCCACTGCCCTACTTAGGTAAAAGAGGTTTTTGTTTGTTTGTTTTCTTTTTCCACTCTCAAAAAATAATATGAAGATAATTCTTTCCAAGTACCATAGAAATTATTTCAGGATTTCTGTCTAAGCTAGATATACTAGACTGTGTCCTAGTTAATTGACAATATTATATATGAATTATCATATAGATGGTACAATACATTGATAGTCTTTTGTTGAAGATTAGAATTTCATTATCTTAAGGATTTTTTTTTTTTATAATGTCACTTAAGGCTCAAGGCTTCACTGAGAATATAAAATAATCTATATCATTAAAAAAAAAAACACTAACAATCTTTATTTTTTTTAGAATTCTTTAGTTCATCTCTAAAGAAAACATCTATGCATTGTAAACTCAACTTCATGGAAATTAAAAAGTAAAAACAAAATACTAAATATATAAGGGGAAAATGTGACTTTTTTTATTATTTGCAAAGACTATAGCTTATTCTTTTTTTTCTTTCAGTTGGTATTTATTTATTTATAATTAAAGTACACTTGACTTACAATATGTATCTTTTATGCACATATACATGCATATTTTGTTGTTTTTAATCAATGTACAAATACACTAATATTTAAAACAATAATAACATTCCCCTTTTCCATTTTCTATTATGTAATTAGACAATCTCTCTCTCTCTTTTTTAAGATGGTGAAGTCAGATGGCAATATCTTCCTTCTGAGTAGTCGTGGAAGCCTAAAAATTCATGAGAATAGTTTAGAAAAATTTAAATTCTCCAGAGCCCTAGATAGCCTCTTGTTCTGTCATCTAAAATGTGACAGTGTGCTGCCTGTTTACCTCAGGTCATAATTGCCATTTGCACTATCTGGGCCACTGCATCCCCCCTGGCTAGTTGTCTGCCTTATGTGTACTAGGGGCTTCTGTGAATGATGGTATGTGCAGTCTAAATTTGATTTTTGTCATCTATTAGCAAATTAAATGCATTATGTCCAGTTACTTTTATATTTGTCATCATGTCATTCTAAATCTGAACTGCAAAACCTCAGCATTGTCATGTGTGATGTACAATTATTCAGAACTCACTGCAAGTAGATAAAGATATTGACATGGATACTTTAAAGTTGAAGAAACTTTAATTTCAGGTCACAAATTAATAAATTCAAGAGAATTAAAAGTCAGTAAGAGATTTACATCTGCATTACATTAATTGTATTGTTCTTTAGAACCCAAGAAGCTTCACATCTGTGTTGATTAAATTCTACCTATTGCTGGAGTGAGTTGGATGAAGCACTACATATTCGCAAAGGATTGGACATCATGACATTGTCCTGAATTGCCTTCAGTCATCTCCTGCTCAGAACAAGTTAACAGGAGCCTTTGTAGCAGAGAGCTGAGTCTGAGGACCAAGATTCCCATTCCAGGCTTTCAAAATGGTAAGGAAGGTTTTATTTAAGGAAATCAGAGGAAGACACATTTCTTCCAAGTGTTAAATGTGAATTTTGAACTCAATGACAATAAAGTCCTGTTCACCTTTGTGAGTCTGTGTTTTTATGCTTGTCTCAAGGATTATTAGGGCTTCCCTTGTGGCTCAGTTGGTAAAGCATCTGCCTGCAATGCAGGAGACCTGGGTTCAATCCGTGGGTTGGGAAGATCCCCTGGAAAAAGGAAAGGCTACCCACTCCAGTATTCTGGCCTGGAGAATTCTGCGGTTGCAAAGAGTTGGACATGACTGAGCGACTTTCACTTCCACTTTCAAGGATTATTAAAAGTAAACTGTGGTAACTTAAAATTAATCTATTATTATGCTTATAGTTTCCATCTGCAAAACTAAATCCTCCTCTTCAACAGGGCTGGGTGAGTTGCATGAAGGCATTGTTTTAGACCATGTAGATGTGGAAGAAACTGAAAATTCATCAGTCTCCCTCTCCAGGCATAGTTTCTCAAACTTAACCTACAAATTGAAATGCAAGAGCAGATTTTAATTGGAGCTAAATAAGACCTTCAGTGCAACATCAGTTAGCTAGTATTTCTGAAGTGTGAATAAGTAAGAGACAAAACTAACTATCTGATTTGTTGATATTTAATAACCAATGTCTATGAGGTGTTTTTTCCTTGGGAGAGTAAAAACTTGTTCTTTGCTATTACTTGGGTGCTAACACAGACCTTGTCACTGTTCTAAAGGTTCTACAAGGATTAACTCATCTTCAAAAATTCTAGTGAGATATATATTTTATTTTTTCCATTTTACATATGAGAAAACTTTTCCCCTCAAAGAAAACTTTCCTAAGATACACAGGTAGAAGTGGGGGAGTCAGTTATTACTTATAGTTTCACTGCTTGGGTATTAACTATTCATTGCTAGCTTTTGACAGATAATCTGATGCCCTTTCTATGGCTCAGCATCTGGTGGAAAGTGTAGGTCATTTCAGTGAATGTAGCATTCACTAGTTATTGTCTGTAGCATTAAGCAGAAGACAAACTTGCCTAGATACTTCCTCATAGAAACAGTAATAATTTTCCATTCACAAAGAATAGACACTTTTTTACTCATGGTCATTGAGATGAGAAAATGTGCATTTTATCCTTTGCCAAAGATGAGATAAAATAGCATTGAACATCTTCAGTAAAGGATATTTTATTGCCTTTAGTTTAGAACTCTGTAGGTTTGTTGTCTTCACCCTTCCAATTTTACTTACCTCACCCTCCATGGGAGCTCAACTGCCTATACTCCAAGAGAAAAAAAAAAAAAAAAAATCAACACAGATGAAATAGCAGACCCTGGACTTCCCATCGACTTCCCAGAGAGCCATAACTGTTAGCTCACTCCCAGACACACATCTTGGGGACAGATTCATTTGTTCCAGTCTTGAAACAATCATTCTTCTTCTCTTCCTAACTGATTTAAAATATCTACAATCTGCAATATATTTTAGCTTCAGCAGTAAAGTTCTGAAAGAATACTTACTGAGAATTCACTGAATGTGTGAAACACCATCCATATACTAGGGATACATAAATGAATAACTAAATACAAGCAAATTTATGATGCAGGATTTTATCTTCAGTCCTCCACTGTTAACATGAGCTCATTGGGGACAATAACAACAGCAATTTGAACAACACAACAGTAACTCTTAAATATTCACTGAGTGTTTACTATAGACTAGATGTTATTATAAACATTTTGTAAAGTTTATCTTACTGAATCTTCATAATGGTCTCATAAAGAAATTGTATTGCACTTATTTTATAAATGAAGAAACTTGGAATGACGAAGATTGGATAATTTGGCTAAGATTACCCAGTCCAAGCTTCTAGTCACTAAGGAAAACAATGACAAGTACATGTGAGGGGGGGAGCTTTCTTTAACCTTATAATCGCTTAGTAGCCAAAATTAAGTTCTTAAATAAGCTAATTCTTACTCTAGCAATTACAAGGGACTGGTGTGTAGAGATAAAGATACAGCATAGCTATGTTTTATTAGCTAAGTAAAGGATTTCTTGAGCCTTGAGAATCATGACAGGAATACACTCCAGAGAACATTGAAAAGTGGTCTGCAAAAACAAGGGCAAAGAACATCCTTATATATTTTCCTAACAATGTGAGGTATCTTATGGGCAACTAACAGGGATTTTTTTTTTTTTTTTCTTGCATACACCTAAAATGTTCCCCTTCATGGACCAAAGCCTTGTCATGGTGAAGGGATTTGTGTAATTCAATGATGCTATTAGCCATGCTGTGCAGGGCCACCCAAGGTTGACAGGTCATAATGGAGAGTTCTGACAAAATGACCCAAGGAAGGAGGAAATGGCAAACCACCCCAATATTTTTCCCATGAGAATCCCATGAACTGTATAAAAAGGCAAAAAGATATGATGCAAAAACATGAGTTCCCCAGGTTGGAAGGTGTCCAGTATGCTACTGGGAAGAGCAAAGGACAATTTCTAATACCCCAGAAAGAATGAAGCAGCTGGGTCAAAGCTCAGTTGTGGATATGTCTGGTGATGAAAGTAAATCCAGTGCTATAAGGAGCAGTATTGCATAGGAACTTCGAATGTTAGTTCTGTGAATCAAGGTAAATTGGATGGAGTCAGGCAGGAGATAGCTAGAGTAAATATCAACATCTTAGAAATCAGTGAACTAAAATGGGTGCAATGCGCAAATTCAATTCAGATGATTATTATATCTACTGCTGTGGGCAAGAGTCCCATAAAAGAAATGGAATAGCCCTCATAATCAACAAAAGAGTCTGAAATGCAGTACTTAGGTACAACCTCAAAAACAGTAAAATTATCTCAGTTCATTTCCAAGGCAAACCATTCAACATCACAGTAATCTAAGTCTATGCCCCAACCACCAGTGCCAAAGAAGCTGAGGCTGATCACTTCTATTAAGACCTACAAATCCTCCTAGAACTAACACCACAAAAAAAAAAAAAAAAGATATCCTAATCATCATAGGGAATAGGAATACAAAAGTAGGTAGCCAAGAGATACCTGAAATAACAGGCAAGTTTGGCCTTGGTGTACAAAATGAAGCAGGGCAGAGACTAACAGAATTTTGCCAAGAAAACACACTGGTCATGGAAAACATATTTTTCCAATAACACAAGAGATAAATTTACAAATGGATATCACCAGATGACCAATACTGAAGTCAGATTGATCTCATTATTTGCATCTGAAGATGGAGAAGCTGTATATAGTCAGCAAAATCAAGACCTGGAACTGACTGTGGCTGTGGCTCAGATCATCAGCTCCTTATAGCAAAATTTAGACTTAAGCTAAAGAAACCAGGGACTCCACTAGGCTAATCAGGTACAAGCTAAATCAAATCACCTATGATTATACAGTGGAGGTGACAAATAGATTCAAGGGATTAGATCTGGTAAACACAGTGCATAAAGAACTATGGACAGAGGTTTGCAATATTGTACAGGTGACACTAACCAAAACCATCCCCAATAAAAAGAAATGCAATAAAGAAGAGTGGTTGTCTGAGGAAGCTTTACAAATAGCTGAGGAAAGAAGAGAGGTGAAAAGCCAGGGAGAAAGGGAAAGGTACACCCAACTAAAATCAGAGTTTGAAAGAATAGCGAGGAGAGACAAGAAGACCTTCCTCAATGAACAATGCAATGAAATAGAGAAAAACAGCAAAAGAGGAAAGATGAGAGATCTCTTCAAGAAAATTGGAGGTATCAAAGAAACATTTCAAGCAAAGATGGTCACAATAAAGGGCAGAAATGGTAAAGACCTAAAAGAAGCAGAAGAGATCAAGAAAAGATGGCAAGAATATACAGAAAAACTGTACAAAAGAAGATCTTAATGACCTGGATAACCACGATAGTGTGGTCATTCACCTAGAGGTGAAGATCCTGGAATATGAGGTCAAGTGGGCCTTAGGAAGTGCTGCTGTCAATAAAGCTAGTGGAGGTGGTGAAATTCCAGCAGAGCCATTTAACATCCTAAAAGATGATGTTATTAAAATACTTCACTAAACATGTCAGCAAATTTGGAAAATTAGCAGTGGTCACAGGACAGGAAAATGTCAATTTTCATCCCAATTTCCAAGTAAAGCAGTACTAAAGAATGATCAAAGTATCAAGCAGTTCTGCTCACTTCTCATGCTAGTAAGGTTATGCTCAAAATCCTTCAAGCTAGCCTTTAGTAGTAGTACCTGAATTGAGAACTTCAAAATGTATAACTGGGTTTAGAAAAGGCAGAGGAATCAGAGATCAAATTGCTAATGTTTGATGGATCATAGAGAAAGCAAGATAATTCCAGAAAAGCATGTACTTCTGTTTCCTTGATTAAACTAAAGTCTTTGACTTTGTGGATAATAACGAAACTGTGAAAACCTCTTAAAGAGATGGGAATATCAGACCATCTTGTCTCCTGAGAAACCCGTATGCAGGTCAAAAAGCAAAAGTTAGAACCTGACTGGTTCAGAATTGAGAATGGAGTATGACAAGGCTGTATATTGTCACCCTGCTTATTTAACTCATGCAGAACACATCATGCAAAATGCCTGACCTGATGAGTTACAAACTGGAATCAAGATTGCCAGGAGAATGATCAAAAACCTTAGTAATGCAGATGATACCACTTGAATGGCAGAAAGTGAAGAGGAACTAAAGAGCCTCTCGATGAAGTTGGAAAAGAATAGTTAAAAAGTCAGCTTAAAACTAAAACAACAACAACAACAAATCTAAGACTGTGATATCCAGTCTTGTCACTTCATGGCAAATAGAAGGGGGAAAGGTGAAAGTAGTGACAGATTTCCTCTTGAGCTTTAGAGTAACTGTGAATGGTGACTGCAGCCATGGAATTAGAAGACAATTGCTTCTTGGAAGGAAAGCTCTGAAAAAACTAGATAGCATATCAAAAGCAAAACCATCACTTTGCCAGCAAAAGTCTGTATAGTCTAGACTATGGTCAATCTAGTAGTCAGGTACTGATATGAGAGTTGGACTGTAAAGGCAGAGTGCTGAAGAACTGAGGCTTTCAAACTGTGGTTCTGGAGAAGACTCTTGAGAGTCCCATGGAGAGTAAGATCAAACCAGTCAATCCTAAAGCAAATCAACTCTAAATACTCATTTAAAGGACTAAAGCTGAAGCTGAAACTTCAATACCTTGGCCACCTGATGAGAACAGCTGACTCATTGGAAAAGACTCTGATGCTGGGAAAGCTTGAAGGCAGACAGAGAAGAGAGTGGCAGAGGATGGAATGGTTGGATGGTATCACTGATTGAATGGACTTCGGCAAACTCTGAGAGATGATGAAGGACAGGGAGGCCTGGCGTGCTGTAGTCCATGGAGTCACAAAGAGTTGGATATGATTTAGGGACTGAACAACAGTAAGAAAAAATTAGCTTGCTTTTGATACCTTATGCCATGACTATTTTGCATGAAAAGACTTCTTGGCATTACTTTTCAACTTTAGGAAGTAAAATAAATTACTTTTTTTAGTAAACTGCCCTATGATATCCACTTTTTGACTTCCCATTTTCCTCTGACCTTGCTTTCTTCATGACTACCCATCTGGGTAGTTTTGATGGTTGTGTACATAATTGTGTGACCCATCTGTTCTTATACACTACAAATATCTTAAAAAAAAAAAAAAAAATCAGTGCTTCTAAGCAGTACTTTTATTTTGGATATGTTAATTTTTTTATACAGGGAAATGGTGTTTTTACATATTTGAGATAAATGGCACTGTAGACTGTTCCTTGCTCTGTGATTCTCTACAGAACAATAAAGCTTCAATTTACTGAAGCTTCATGAGCTCTTTTTTTGTACAACATACATGTAAATGATTGTTTCTTCACTCTTCAAGCAAGTAATTAGTTTTGAGTAGATGAAATTAAGAAAGTAACATGTCAATCATATGAAAATAGTCATTTGATTTAATAGCAAGTCAAACAGCCATGTTGACTTACTGAATCATATTTCAGGATATTTTATTGACTTTTTGTAAAATGGTTCCTATTCTTTAACTGCAAGACTGTTAAAAACCTGAAATCTAATAAGTAGTTAAAAAAAAAAAAAAAACAAACTTAACTATCATTTAGTGTCATCTGTGACTCCATTTCTCAAATTTCTATGGAAATGCAACCATAGAATCAGAGCAAATTTAATAGAGGAAGCATTTCATTAGTTAAAAGTGTTTTCTAGAATCCAGGGCAGATGTAATTTTAGATTTGAAATCAGAATGATGCTGCAGACAGAATTTTTCCTTCCTGACCTCCTTCTGAAAGCAGATTGCTTCAGGGGAAGCAAACCAAAATGGAAAACAAAAATGTGAAAGAAAAAATCATGTGTCAGTTTCCATAAGACAAGCAAAAATATTAAATGTAGCTTTATTTGAGTGATAAATCATTTTCCTACTATCATGAAAATGTATTTTGCTTATTATAATTCTTAGAATTTTTTCTTTTAGCATAAACTACTGCATTATCTTTCTTAATCTATTTATTTTAATTGGAAGCTAATTACTTTACAATATTATAGTGGTTTTTGCCATACAGCCATTTCTTAAACCTATTTTTTATAGGATATTAATGAGAATATTGAAAGTTCAAGAGAGACAACTGAGAAACTTACATTTGAAATAAACTTTAAGATATTTGTATCCCATGCTAAATTAAGCTATTCCTTACATCTTCAAATTATTTTAATTAAATGAAGATGGCATATAATTTGAGTATGTTGATACTCAGCCAATGGAACAATACACAAAAAGCAGTGAGATAAAACAATCAACCCAATCCATATTTGAATGTTTGTACAAATACACTTTATTTCACCAAATCACAGGTATTAACTCAAATTGAGTCAAAAACAAATATCATCTAATAATGATACCATGATGTACAGAAAAATACCTTTAGAAATTCTGTAAAGAATAGTTTTTAAGTTTTCTTATTTATAGTGGTTCCTGTGAACTCAGATTCAAAGTGATAGTGTTTGTAAATCTTACAACCTTCCCTTCAGATAGCAATCTTCAGAATTTGGGAGAAAGAAATAAAAATCTTAGGATTTTTTTGAAATTTCTGAAATAATATTACTCAAAATAATTCTAACAGTCCTCATGTCCTTTACCAATTATTATAGATAGCTCAAACCAGTCAACCCTAAAACAAATCAACCCTGAATATTCCTTGGAAGGAATGATGCTGAAGCTAAAGCGCCAGTACTTTGGCCACCTAATGCAAGGAGCTGACTCATTGGAAAAGACACTGATGTGGGAAAGATTGAGTGCAAAAGGAGAAGAGGGAAACAGAGGATAAAATGGTTAGAGTATCTGCGGGGAGCCGGCCTGACTGCTCAGGCCCCTTCTCGGCCCTGAGAGAGATCAAGAGGTCCCTCTCTGTCCCGCCACCCCTGATTTGTTAAAGTGCAAGTTGGCCTTTCTCACCTCCCTCAAGGAAATCGCTGCAGCCACCATTTGCCCATTTTCCTGACTCTGATAAGATTATCGGGCTCCTGTGAATGGCTTATGTCTAGGTAGTCTTTACCTGATTGTAAGACGCTGGTGCCATGCTCTGCTGGAGTTAAGATAAAACTCCTGAGCTAAAACTAGTGTCTGCAGTTCTGCACGTATGCAAGTCTTTGATCTAAAATTTGGTGAATCCTGTTAGTATATATATGTATGTTACCCCTCAATAAAGTCGTCGGAATCAGTCACAAGCTGACTCCGTCCCTCTCAACTCCATCTTTCCTAGTCTTTTATTTCTCAGGTGCTCTGGTGATTGCGTCCTCGACCTGTTCATCTAGCCGGCAGGCCCAGCAAGTATCATTCAGTCAATAACTTGGGCAAACTGTGGAGATAGTGGAGGACAGAGAAGGCTGGGGTGCTGCAGTTCATTGGATCACAAACATTGCGACACAACTTAGAGACTGAACAACAAATAGATCTAAAATAATTGTTTGATAAAAATGAAATTTTATGGTTAATTTTCTTTAGGAGCAACTATAGTTTGCAGTGAATAATCAAATTTTGGAAATTACTAGGAAAATCCTTACTGGATTGTATTTGAATAACAACATAAGGATCAGTAGCAAGGTTGACAGTACTACAGGGAATCACATGCTGAAGTTGACATTTTCAGGATTTTGTTTTCTAAAATTGGTGTTTTTTGAACACTCGATTTACAAGAATAACTCACCATTAGCCAAAGATAAGACTATTTTGTTGTTGTTCAGTCCTAAATTGTGTTTGACTCTTTTTGATCCCATGGACCACATCATGGCAGGCTTGCCTGTCCTTCACTGTCTTCCGGAGTTTGCTCAAACTCATGTCCATTGAGTCGGTGATGCCATCCAACGATCTCATCCTGTCATCCACTTTTCTTGCCCTCAGTCTTTCCCAGCATCAGGGTCTTTTCTAATGAGTCAGCTCTTTGCATCATGTGGCCAAAGTATCAGCGCTTCAGCAACAATCCTTCCAATGAATATTCAGGGTTGATTTCCTTTAGGATTGACTGGTTTGATCTCCTTGAAGTCCAAGGGACTCTCAAGAGTCTTCTCCAGCACCACAGTTTGAAAATCAATTATTTGGCACTCAGTCTACTTTATGGTCCAACTTTCACATCTGTATATGACTATTGGGAAAACCACATCTTTGACTATACAGACCTTTGTGAGCAAAGTGATGTCTCTTCTTTTTAATATGTTGTCTATATTTGTCATAGATTCCTTCCAAGGAGCAATTGTCTTTTAATTTCTAGACTATAGTCACCATCCATAGTGATTTTAAATCCTAAGAAAATTAAATTTGTCAGTTTCCTTTTTTTTCCCCCATCTATTTGCCACAATGTGATAGGATCATATGCCATGATCTTAATTTTTTGAATGTTGAGTTTCAAGCCAGCTTTTTCACTCTCATCTTTCACCTTCATCAAGAGGCTCTTTAGTTTCTCTTCACTTTCTAGCATTAGGGTGATAGCATATGTATATCTGAGGTCTTTGATATTTCTCTCAGTAATCTTGATTCCATCTTGTGCTTCCTCCAGCCCAGCGTTTCTCATGATGTACTCTGCATATGAGTTAAATAAGCAGGGTGACAATACACAGCTTTGACATACTCCTTTCCCAATTTCTAACCAGTCTGTGGTTCCGTGTCTATGGCCACAGGTGAAGATAAGGCTTAGTGCTGAGGTCATGACTGACCCTCTCCTTCTTGTGAAATGGTAATGCTAATCTTGGACTCTACAAATTAGCTTTTCTTCTTTCAAATCAATAATACCTCTATGTTAACCTTTAACCTTCTATTCTTACAAAATAAACGCTTTCCTGATTTCTCAACTAAAGTTTCCTTCCAAGATTCAGAAAAAAAAAAAAAAAATATATATATATATATATATATATATATATATATATATATACACACATATATATATCCTAAAAAAATACTAGGAAGGAAATCTACAAGGAAACAGCATAAGTTAATATGAATATATATTCTCTATTTTAATATACCAATTATACATACTGGCTTAAGCTAAAGCAAAGGACAGGATTCCCAGGTGAGGCTAGTGGTAAAAACCTGCCAGTCAGTGTAGGAGATGTAAAAAATATGGGGTCAATCCTTAGGTCAAGGAGATCCCTTAGAGGAGGGCATGGAAACCCACTCCAGTATGCTTGCCTGGAGAATCCCATGGATGGAAGAGCATGGTGAGTTACAATTCATAGGCTCGCAAAGAGTTGGACATGACTGAAGCAAGTTACCACAAAGAAAAATATATTTTCCTTTTTAACAATAAACATCTTTAGTTGCCTTTCTTCAAACTACTTTGTTAAAACACACAATGCATAATTTATCTCTTAAGGTGAATGTGAAAGGGAAACCTAGCAGGAGTGGATTCTGTCACAGTTAAAGGAAAATCAAAAAGGTCAGAAGATAGGTAAATAGATAGATGGACAAGTATCATATACTAAGATAATGAACTTTGTTATTATTTAATTTTAATTTTGTATTCCATCATTCAATAGTAAAGGTATCCTTTTATTGAGATACTTTTATTAATGATTACCAAAAAAAAAAAAAACAACCTACCTGTGATGCTATGTATTTAAAAAGCAAATTAAAAATGTCAACATATACTACATGAAATAAGATTCTAAGCAAAATTTAAATGAATGGTTACAGTGCTTCAATCATAACTTGAGCTTTCTCGCATTAATTTTCTAGCTAATCAATCTTTCCAGTTCCTGTTGTCCCCTAAAACACATCACATTTTAAGAACTAGGTGAAAGTCCACATTTGGGAAGACTGTTCCAACCTGTGGTGATTTATCTATCCTGAATCCTATATCCCTTTGGGGCTTGTAGCCTTAAACATTTTATAAGCCTTGTATTATAACCAAAATTTAACAAAATTTCAGGGACCTAAATTAATTTCTGATATTTTATATCATTTACCATAGTATTTAATATAGATTTAGAATAAGAACTCCAAAAAGATTAGTTAATAGAGTTTGTAACAGGCTATAGTTTATTTATAATTTGCATAAAGTCCTTTTGATGCTTTTATACAATGTTGACAAAAACTTAACAAAAAAACATAGGCTCTAGCTATCAAAATTAGAAAGATTTCAATTTAATTGGCCATCCATTCTCCTACTCTTCTTTTTTCTTCTTCTAATATAGAAACCATGCCAACATTTTATTGAATGTTCTTTTGTTTCATAAAATTTGTATGCTTCCACCTTTACATTGGATACTTAAAATGTTCACTCTCCATTCTTATAATTTTGCAAAATTGCAGAATACCTGAGTTGCCTTTGTAGTAAAGTAAAATATAAATTGCATGATATAGGGTTATTCAAAAATGACAGCCATTTAGTTGTTTGTAAGCTCTGTTAGCTTACAAGGAATTGGCTCTCACTGTATCTCAATGAGTTATGTAGGCTTCACTTTTATTATATATGATTGACTGTGGGGTTTTATATTGAATAAAATAGCTGTCACAGCTGCTCAAAATCGGTATAAATCAAGAGTTTTCCCTCTCAGTAGCTCTGTGAGAACCTAATTTACTCTGGAAGGCAGTAAGTCTTTGCAGAGAAAGATTCGCCCCTGGTAAAAAGTGGGAAGCAACACAAATAGATTTGTAACACATATCTACCCATAAGCATTTCTCTTCCTTTTATGCATCAGAACTTGAAACAAGTGAGTTGTCAATTTATGTCCTCTAAATAAATGTTCTACTCCTTCCAAAACACATATTTAATTAAAAAAAATACACAAAAGACATAATGACTAGTGTTTGTTAATAGCTTTATTGAAATATAATTTACATATATAAAAAAGTGTACAACAAAATTTTATAAAGAATGTTGGAAAACCATTTTGGTGGACGAACAATCTTGGTGCAAACTTTCAAGATAAATCTGTTCAAATAACACCACCAAACAGCTATCTATCTGACACACACAGAAGAAACTTTTTACTGTGTACTATGTCCAACTATATCAGTTCTCATAGATTTTTAAAAACTTTCTTTAACTGAACAAACACTACATTATTTATTTCACATTATTGTTAGAATTATTTAACAAATGTGGAAATGCATTGAGTAGTGTTATGCAAATGTATTATCATAGTAAATAATGCTTTTTCCATGCTTTATCCAAGACTAATAAATTTAAAACCTTTGCAAACACAGAAAATACAGCATCTCATATAAAACTCCCAGGAGTAAATCAAAGAGAATATATACAGAGAATATGTTTCTGAGGATGAAACAGAGCTAAACAAAACCAATTTCAAAATATAGGTTCAAATACACAAAATATCTATGAAAAAACTTCACAATATTATGAACTATAGAAATAACCATAACCATAACATTTTTTTTCCATTCTAATTCAACTAACTTAAGGAACTAGCACCAAATCTGTAATTACTTTGGAGCCATAAAAGTATTCATTCTTTGCACATAGTATTACTAGATTGCTTCCCTGACTCACTGAAATTTAAGCTAAAGTTAAGAAAAACAGAATACATGATTCAATAATTGAATTTTCCCCATTGACACTATCTCTTCATCAGTATTATGGTAATAACTCAAAAGGTGTTGTTTTCAAGCATTTTCAAGTATTTTCAAACTTACTAATACATTCAGACATACCCATATGGTTTAAAATATTTACTAGAAGTCCTCAAAGCAAATTATGTTTTTTAAAAAATCATTGTATTATTTAAAATAACTTGATAACTTGTTTTTATGAATCATTGTATACACTCCAGGAATACTTCAAGGAAAGAGTGAATTCATGAAGATCTGGGGGTAAGGATCAAACAAGATCTGGAGTTTAAGAACATTGACTTACTGAACGCAAATGATTCTCATTTGCTGATAATGTGGCAAACAAAACTTAGAAATGTTTATGTCTTCATCATCTGGGAATTTACTCCCATGTACTAAGTGGAAGACCAACACACATGCATAAGGAGATTTCACTTTGAGTGACCTATCCTATATTATATCTTTAAAGCATGATTCATTAATACTGATGTCATTATAACTTTGCAATATTTTGAGAAAGTTGATATTTAATAGAAGTATTAACTAAGTTGGGTTTTTCAGGTGACGCTAGTGGTAAAGAACCAGCTTGACAATGCAGGAGATATAAGGAATGTGGGCTTGATCCCTAAGTGGGGAAGATCCCCAGGAGGAGGGCATGGCAACCCATTCCAATATTCTTGCCTGGAGAACCCCTTGGACAGAGGAGCCTGGTGGGCTACAATCCATAAGGTTGCAAACAGTCAGACACGACTGAAGTGACTTAGCAGCAGCAGCGGCAGCAGCATTAAATTGTGAAGAAGAGTAATATGCTTGTTTATTTATCCCACATAATAAAACAATTGATAGAGAAATTGGCCAGCAAGATGTCGGAGTAGAAAGATATGAGTCCACTTCTTAAAAAAAAAAAAAAATCACAACCAACTGCTGAACAACCATTGACCACCCCCGCTTCAAAAATAAGAAAAAAAAGTGCTGGAACCTATCAAAAAAGGTATCTTACATCCAAAGAAAAAGAGAAGCCACAATGAGATAGCAGGATGGGCAAAATTGTGATAAAGTCTAATTTCATACCCACCAGGTGAGTGATCCACAAACTGGAAAATATTTATACCACAGATGTTCTTCCACAGGAATAGAAGTTCAGAGCCCTCCGTTAGGATTCCCAGTCTAGTGGTCTGGCAATGGAGGGGGAACCCTCATAGTATCTGGCTTTGAAGCAAAGTTTATATATATATATATATATATATATATATATATATATATGATGTATAGCTGATTTACAATGTTTCAGAAGCACAACAAGGTGACTTATGACTTAGTTATACATATACACATGTATTATTTTTGAAATTATTTTCCATTATAGGTTATTACGAGATGTTAGCTATAGTTCCCTATGCTGTGCAGTAAACTTTTGTTGCTTGTTGCCTATCTCTTTTTTATTAGAAATCTAGCATTCTCTCTTTTATTAGAAATCTAGCATTCTATTCATGCTAATTCAAACAAGTGGAATAAAAATGTCATAAGATTTTTAGTTAGGCAAAAATAACATAAGTTTTCTAAAATATATGTATTATACATATTATTTATATATGCATGCAAAAACTTTTCTACTATGCTTGATAATGCTTTGAGAAAGAAGATAAAAAAAGAAGAGAGGAAGAAACTGGAAAACATAAACTAAGTGAAATGGGAGCATTGAATATGAAACAGGAAAAGTGAAACAGACTAGATGGAAGTAAAAGATAATATAGTCCAGATGTTTTTGAAACATGGCTGCTCATTAGAAACATATCTGGAACTCCAGAGGGAAAAAAAAACAATATCTGGCATTTTTATTTTTCAAAAAATGTCAAGACAATTCTGATATGCATCTGGATTTTAAAAAGTAATTACAGGCTTTTCTATTAAATGATTGTTTTCATGATAGAGAGTTCTATTGTTTTTCTGTTGACCAGTCATGACACGATGTTATTAAGTAATAGCTACATAATCACAATAGTAAAGGATGTTTATTAGTTTTCACACACACAAAAAAGAGTATTTCACAATCAACAACCAGACAAAAGTAAAAGATCATTACAATTGTAAGCCATAATGGGAACATGATTAACCTAACAATATAAAATAATTACATACAATTTGGAGGGTCTAACAGAGTGATGAGGCAAGTGGAATTGCATTCTTGCACATGTTTTCATACCCCCCCCCCACCCCCCAGGCCAGTCTATGTTTTTTGGTTGGTACATTTAATCCATATCCATTTACATTTAAGGCAATTATCAATATGTATGATCCTATCACCATTTTTCTTAATTCTTTGGGGTTTATTTCCTGTAGGTCATTCCCTTCTTTTGTATTTCCTGCCTAGAGATGTTTCTTCAGCATTTGCTGCTAACGTTATTCAGTGGTGCTGCATTCTCTTACCTTTTGCTTGTCCGGAAAGCTTTTGGTTTCCCCATTAAATTGAAGGAGCATCTTGCTGCGCAGAGTATTCTTGATTGTAAGCTCTTCTCTTTCTTCACTTTAAAGGTATCATACTATTACCTTCTGGTCCACAGAGTTTCTGTTGAGAAACCAGCTGATACCTGACGGGAGTTTCCTTGTATGTTATTTGTCATTTTTCCCTTGTTGCTTTAAATATTTTACCTCTGTCTTTAATTGTTGTCAGTGTGATTACTATGTCTCTAGTGTATTCCTCCTTGGGTTTCTCCTGCCTGAGACTCTCTGTGCTTCCTGGACTTGTTTGACTATTTCCTTTCCCATGTTCAGGAAGTTTTTGACTAGGCCACCACTAGAAACAAGAAAATTGCAAATGGAAAAGCTCATTAGTAAAGGCAAACATAAAGTAAATCTAGGAAATCACGTGCATACAAATATGATATCAAAACCAGCAGTTGTGAGAAGATGAGAATACAAATGCAAGATATTGGAAATGCATTTGAAACTAAAAGAACAGCACTAAAACAGTCTTATTTGACTGCTATATCAAAATCTCATGGTAACTGTAAAATTTAAATCTACAATATATATATACACCATTAACAGGAATATAAATGCAACACAAGTTAATCATGACAAGAGAAGAGAACAGAAAAGAAAAAGAAGAGAAAATACTGACAAAAAGGAAGTGCTTGCAGGTGGCAGGGGACTTGGTGAGTCAGATTCTCTGAGCTCACACCCCACCCCCACCCCCATTATCCATCTTGCTTGGTTCTGCAGCATTGCAACATCTGCTAGGAAAACTCCAGTTTTGTTCTCTGCACAAAGCCTTTAATGGTTCCCTCCCCAAGCCCTCCAGATTTACCCACAGAACTAAAGAATATTTTCTTTCTGGAAATGAAGAGTCTGGCCTCATAAACTACCTGTCATGAGTGCCCTCCTGCCAGCCAAGTTGGAATTGTTCCTCCTGACCCTGTTCCTTTTCAGTCTCCCTTCCCCAGCCTGCACCCTGGTGGAACCCATTGGTGCCACTTTCATGGATACCTCCTCTGTTGGTTTCACCAACTGCAGTGCTGTGCACACACATGGACCTTCCTCTTGCTTGATTTCTGATTTGTGAGAACTTCAAAGCAGGAACCATCATTGCTATCTTTATTCCCTGGCATATCCGCAAGAAAGGACCTGGAGATGCTCATGAGAGAGTCGATTCCTAGGCAGGTTGATTAGAAGTCCAGGGTCCCTGGGGAGGAGAAAGGGGTCTGGGGCTCTTGAAGTGGAGATAGGGGTATGGGATTCTCAAGGAGGAGAAAAGGATAAACTTTTTTTTTTCCCCCTACATTTCTTAGTCTTAGTCACAAAAAAACTTTTTTTTTTTTTTTTCTTTAAGTCCAGAACTGATGATTACACAACAAACAACTCAGTTTAAACTCTGTACTAAGGATTATATAACAACAATGTTTCCTGCTTGAGGACATTTTCTGCTTCCCGAAAGTTCAGTTCAGTTCAGTTGCTCAGTTGTGTCCGACCCTGTGACCCCATGGACTGCAGCAGGCCAGGCCTCCCTGTCTATCACCAACTCCCAGAGTTTATTCAAACTTATGTCCATTGAGTTGGTGATGGCATCCAACCATCTCATTCTCTGTTGTCTCCTTCTCCTTCCACCTTCAATCTTTCCTATCATCAGGGTCTTTTCAATAGAGTCAGCTCTTCACTTCAAGTGGCCAAAGTAATGGAGTTTCAGCTTCAGCATCAATTCTTCCAATCAACATTCAGGACTGATCTCCTCTAGGATGGACTGGTTGGATCTCCTTGCAGTTCAAGGGACTCTCAGGAGTCTTGTCCAACACCACAGTACAAAAGCATCAATTTTTCAGCTCTCAGCTTTCTTCACAGCCCAACTCTCACATCCATACATGACCACTGGAAAAACCATAGCCTTGACCAGATGGACCTTTGTTGGCAAAGTAATGTCTCTGTTTTTTAATATGCTGTCTAAGTTGGTCAAACTTTTCTTCCAAGGAGTAAGCATCTTTTTTTTTTTTTTTTTAGTTTCATGGCTGCAGGCACCATCTGCAGTGATTTTGGACCGCCCAAAATAAAGTCTGCCACTATTTCCATTTTCTTTCCATCTCTTTGCCATGAAATGAGGGAAGGGATGCCATGATCTTTGTTTTTTGAATGTTGAGCTTTAAGCCAGCTTTTCTACTCTCCTCTTTCAGTTTCCTCATGAGGCTCTTTAGTTCTTCTTCACTTTCTGCCATAAGGGTGGTGTCATCTGCATATCTGAGGTTATTGATATTTCTCCTGGAAATCTTGATTCCAGTTTGTGTTTCATCCAGCCTGGCATTTCACATGATGTACTCTGCATATAAGTTAAATAAGCAGGGTGACAGTATACAGCATTGACATATGCCTTTCCCGATTTGGCACTGGTCTTTGTTCTGTGTCTGGTTCTAATTGTTGTTTCTTGACCTGCATACAAATTTCTCAGGAGGCAGGCCAGGTGGTCTGGTATTCCCGTCTATGAAAGAATTTTCCACAGTTTGTTGTGATCTACACAATCTAAGGCTTTGGCATAATCAATAAAGCAGAAATAGATGTTTCTGTGGTATTCTCTTGCTTTATTGATGATCCAAAAAAGATGTTGGCAATTTGATCTCTGGTCCATTTCTAAATCTAGCTTGAACATCTGCAAATTCACGGTTCCTGTCTGTTGAAGCCTGGCTTGGAGAATTTTGAGCATTACTTTACTAGTGTGTGAGATGAGTGCAATTGTGTGGTAGTTTAAGCATTCTTCGGCATTGCCTTTCTTAGGGATTGGAATGAAAACTGATCTTTTCCAGTCCTGTGGCCACTGGTGAGTTTCCCAAATTTGCTGGCATACTGAGTGCAGCATCATCACTGCATCATCTTTTAGGATTTGAAATAGCTCAACTAGAATTCCATCACCTCCACTAACTTTGAAAACCTTCCTGAAAACCTGCTGGCTAATCCTGTTATCTTAAAACGCAAATTATGGTAGTGGGTCTAGTAAGATCTTTACAACCTTGAGACATTCTTTTGATTTCTTGTAATAACATTAAAGTATATAACTCCCTTGCTAAGACTAGTGAGGGGGTCATTCTCTGTCCCCCTTCTGATGTCTATATCAGAAGCTTTCTTTGCCCCTTTTCTTACTTTAATAAAACTCTGCTACACAAAAGCTCTTGAGTGATCAAGCCTGGTCCCTGGTCCCCAAGCTAAATCTTCTTCTTCGGAGATCAGAAATCTGACATAATTTTCCATAAACTATCACTCACAGCCTAGGGGGAAGGGAACAGAAATAACCAGCTGGTGGAGAACAGAGCAGATATAGAGGAAATATTCCAGGCATTTGGAGACAGTTGGAAACTATTCATGCTGATTATCATGGCTTTGAAGTCTCAGCTGAATTGTTACAATTGCATATTCTTTGTCCTGTATAATAGCTGCCACACTGTGGATTGTTTGGTGAGGTGTGAAAACAAGTCTGAAGAATCTGAGGAGCCATGGCAAGTGAGCCACAGTAAAGACTGATTTGGGGGAAATTAACACTAGACATTTGTCATGATGGCACTAATTAACTATTTTATTTTTGTAGCAGAATCATTTGTCTCTATGTGTGGTGTTAATACGCATGTACTTCAGTGGCGGAAAAAGTTGAAAATTCCAAAATCCTTTTTACTTACCTATTTGAGAGACTGAATGAGTAGGGTGTGTGTGTGGTTGTGTGCATGCGATGTATTTATAACATCATTTTGAAAAAGTAATTGTCTATGTCACATCTATGTAGATATTCACTAGATACAGGCAAATTGAATGTTTTCATTTGCTGACAAAGGTAGGATTCATGAAACTCAGGCCTTAACCTGCAGATTGTATGACAGGACCACTTGAAGCATTATGAAGTGTATTTTTGTTGCTCCTAGTACTTCTGTCTCAGGTTCACAGTCTCATTCTTCAATGTTTATTAAAATCTTGTGCCTGAAAGTTTATTTTGCTTAATTATCAAATAGACATGCATGTTTATGTTTATGTACAATACCTGCTGTAAAGTTTTTTTTGTTTGTTTGCTCTCTCAAAAATCACTGTATTTAAGTAAAAGTAATGAAGGTCTGTGATACAAAAAATAGATGGATATAATTTATATTTACTTAAGATAATTTCATCCAAAGGCAGCAGACTACGCACTCTTCTCAAATGCACAAGAAATATTCTCCAGGATTGATCACATACTGTACCACAAAATAAGCCTCAGTAAATTTAAGAAAACTAAAAGCATATCAAGCATCTTTTCCAACTATAACACTTTGAGATTAAAAGTCAACTATAAGAGAAAAAAAGTCTTAAAAAAAAAAAAAAGAATGAAAAACAAGGAAGCTAAACAATAGGTTACTAAACAACCAATGGATCACTGAAGAATCAAACAGAAAATCAAAAAATACCTAGAGAAAAATGACAGCATGCCATTAGGAAATGAGTTGAACACAGCAAAAAATAAATAAATAAATAAAAAAGAAAAAGAAAAAAGAAAATCTAAGAGAGCAGTCTATAACATTACAATCTTACTTCAGAAAATAAGAAGATTCACAAATAACCTAAATTTGTACCTGAAGCAATTAGAAAAAGAAGAACAAATAAAACCCAGAGTTAGTAGAATGAAAGAAACCATACAGGTCAGAGAGCAGAAACAAATAGAAACAAAGATCATGATATCAAATATCAATCAAATGAAAAGCTGCTTAAATATTTGGCCCGACTCATCAAGAAAAAAAGGAATATGGCTCAAATCGATAAAATTAGAAATAAAAGGGAAGTTACATCAGACTTCACAGAAAGACTGTAATAGATTATTATAAGCAAATATATGCCAATATAATGGACAACCTAAAAGTAAAGGACTAATTATTATGTGCAGCCTCCAAAGACTACACTAGGAAAAAAACCAAAAATATGAACAGAATAACCACAAACAGTGAAATTGAATCTGTGATGTAGAAACTCCCAAAAAACAAAAGTCCAGGACCAGATGGTTTCACAGGCAAATTCTATCAAACATTTAGAAAAGAGTTGACACCTATCCTTCTGAACTGGTTTCAAAAATGTTGCAGAGGAAGACACACTCATCTTATTCTATGAGGCTACCCTCACCTCGATACTGAAACCAGAAAAAGAAACCATAAAACAAGAAAATTATAGCCCAATATCATTCATGAATATAGATGCAAATATACCAGCAACCCAAATCCAACAATACATTAAAAGGATCACACACTGAGATTTATCCTAGGGATGCAAGGATTCTTCAAAATCCTCAAATCAAACCATGTGATATCAACAAATTGAAAAATAAAAGCAAATGATTATCTCAATAGAGGCAGGAGGAACTTTAGACAAAATTCAACATCTGTTTATAATAAAAGTTATCTGGAATACAGGCACAGAGTGAACATTCTTCAACACAGAAATTAAAAAGCAAATAATTTGAATGAGGATATTGGTGAAATTCAATTTCCATTCTTCTCTCTCTCTCTCTCTCTTTTTTTTCCCCCTTAAATAAATTTGACTTGTAATACCAGGTAAGTTTAAGGTGTATGGCCTGTTACTTTATTTTATTTGTATGTTGTAATAGATTTTCCATGTAGCAATATATATTATATTATAAATTTATAGTACTGTATTTAAAAAAAAAAAGATTGATACAAGTATATGTAAACTTTTAATTTCTATAATAGCATTGTGAAGAAGTTAGGCATGAGGACTGAGGGGTGGCCTAGCCAGAAACGATGCAAGCCAATATCTACATCCCATTCCACACACACCCAGGAAAGCTCACAGATACACTACAAAATAACCTCGGAGACTTTTTCAACTTTTGCACATGTGCCCTAGGCACATGGAAAAGGAAATGGCAACCTGCTCCAGTATTCTTGCCTGGAGAATTCCATGGACAAGAGGAGACTGGTGGGCTATAGTTCATGGGGTCACAGAGTCGGACTCAACCAAGTGACTAAGCTTAGGCACACAGTGGATGCAAATTAACCACAGGGGCTTCCTCAAGTAAACTTAGGCAGCTAAGAGTCCATTAAGAGTTCATAAATATTCTAAACATATATACATCTGATTATAACAGACTGAATTATCGGAAGAGATGGACAGTAGAGCCTGTTTTTATATAACCTGTAACTACTAATTGGCCTTGAGTGTATGCCCATTTGCATCCCCTGTCCTGATTTATGTTAGGTGAAACACTATTTTGCACAGGGCAAAATCAAAAGAGAAGTATAAAAAGGGGGAAGCCAAGAGAGATCATTACAGTTCCTTTGGGGTTGGCCTACTCCCATGTCTTGGGAGGGTCTGTTTAATAAACTTCTGTCTGCTTGAGCTGTAACTAAACTGTAACTTGTCTGTTGTTTTAAACCCTTTAGTTCATCATATCTAATATTTATTGCAATGAGACAAGAACTGAGGAAGAGAAATAAACTGACCTGAGAGTATAACTATTTAAAATCTTACTTGATACATTTGAAAAATAGCATCTTTAAAATCATGTTTGAAAACTTTGCAGATACAGAGGACAGAGAAAAAGTGAAAATTTATTCATAATAGCATCATTCATGGATAACCACAATTAACTCTTAAGATGGTCTTCCTTTTTTTTTTTTAATCATATATGGTTTGTGTGTATATGAGCATATAGTTAGGTTTACAATTTTGTATTTACTTTTCCCTTAAAAACATTGGTGCTTTCTCTGATATTAAATATATTTCTAAAACCTCAGTTTATATATTAACTGTATTAATTCTGTGAATATCTTATAATATTACACTTAGTGAATTCTTTAGAATTATATTTATGTAGTTTTTTAAAGTTGTTTACTTAATAATGCTATAATAGATACAAGTCTTGCTTAATCTTTGACAATCTGTAAGAATGATACTCTTATTTGATCAATAAAATCACCCTTTAAAACTTCTGTTATATTTTATTTTGATTGAAATCCAGAAAGTTTTCACAACTTTATAGTTTTACCTGCAGGTATATTTCTACATACATTTGCCAACTTTGAAGACTCTCACATCTCTATTCTTTCTTAATTTACTTGATTCAAAATATTTAAAGGCATGTCATTATTTTGCTAAATTATATTTCTCTAGCTGAATGGTTTAGAATATTGTGTTTTGGAATCAGTCAGACCTAGATTGGTGACCAAGCTCTACCACTCAATCACTTTGGGAAATTTAATTGTTCTCAAAGCAAACTTTGCAATAATACTTGCCTCCTGTTTCTGCTATGATATGTAATGGTATAACTTACTGTATTAGCTGGCATATATTAAGTACTTAAAAATGATAGAACTTACTTTGATGTCACTGTTACTCGAAAATTGATTTGAATTTCAGTTTATGTTTATTGAAGATTTATTTATTTACAAATTTCATGTCTAATTTTAAGACATTTTATTTATTTATTTATTTTGGATCTACTGTTTCAGCCCTTTATTGAAGGATGCTGTTGCCTGAAAAACAGTGTACTTATTGCTATCTATAAATCTCTTTAAAATCTGTTAAATGCAAAATATAAAAATCTATAAAATACACACACACATACACACACAGTAAATGCAATTTCATGACCTGAGTCAAAAAGTGCATTTTTTTTTAATAAAGCTTAAAAACTAAGTTAATATACAGATACCAGAAATCCTTTTCACTATACCTAATCTATAAGACATTTTAAAAATGAGAAGTCTCTTGTTACTGATTTTTTTTCCCACTTTTGTGATGTATTAAACCTTTTCAACATCACATCTGGTACAACCATCTTATTCCCATTTGTCTTTATTCTTTTAATATGACATGATAATTTCTGAAATTCAAAGTTTTCTGATTTTGTTTAACAAAATGAATTTCTAAAACTGATTATTCCTTTGCTATACACTTGAAAAGATTTTTGCCACATGAGTAACAGCTATTTACATTGTTACCAAACTAAATTTGGGTTCTCTTACCTGTGTGCCGTAAAGCCAATCTACAGATACCAGGTTATGGTGAAGGAAAGTGCATCATTTATTGCACATGCCAAATAAGAAATATGCTCAAAAGCTCCAACTCTCTGATGGGTTTCAGGGAAGGAGTTTTAGAGGCAACATGAGGGACAGTGTCACTGGGTCCCTGATCAACTCATGCACAATTATCTGATTGTTGATTGTAACAGAGTGATATCACAGGGGTTAACAACATCATTCCTCAGGCTCTGGCTGGTTTGGGGACTATGTGCTAATCCTCATCACATAGTTAGTTTCCCTCAGCTGGTGGGGATTTTAGTATCCATAAAATAACTCAAGGATGTTCATCCGACATTGTTACCTGTGTCCTTCAGGGAATAACTAAAGATTCTGTGACTATATAAGACTGACTTCCTATTTGAATTGTTATCTGTTCTCCTGGCCCAACTGTTATTTTTTTTTCTTATTCCATGTTCACATTCTTTCAATAATTAACTCTTTAGGAGGCTTTTGTGATTCAGAGGAGGCCTGTGGAACCAAGCATTTCTTCAGATAAGAGGCAGACAGGGGACATGGTGGAGGATTTGTCCCAAGAAAGCTCCATGGGGTCCTGCTCTATTACAATATCAACCCAAGACACCTGATTAAATATTTTTATGTGCTAAGAAATCTAGGATCCAGCAAGATGTACAGGTTTAGAATCTACATATTTATCAGAATTTCTAAAAGAAGTCCCCAAACATATTCAATTATATAATACAGTTGTACATGAAAATGATAAAAGCATTAATCAAAATAGACACAAATACCTACTGAATGAAAAAGTTCAAGAACATTGGAATATAAAAGCCCCATAGAGATTAAGCAAAAGGTCAAAGGATACAATGCAAAATTTATAAATATTAAAAAAAAGTTCACATTAAAAAAAAGCTATACGTAAATTTCATATTTCTGTATTAGTCTGATTTTCTCTGGTGGCTCAGATGATAAAGAATCCACCTGCAAGGTGGGAGACCTGGGTTCAATCCCTGGCTTGGGAAGATCCCCTGGAAGAGGGTATGGCAATCCACTGCAGTATTTTTGCCTTGGAGACTGCCCATGGACAGAGGAGCCTGATGGGCTACAATCCATGGGGTTGCAGAGTCAGACAAGACTGAAAGACTAACTACCCAAAATGATGTGATTGCCTTTAATCTCTAGAATTTAAAAATAAGTTCTATAGTAATAAAATGACTCATAAAACTTTGAATGGATGTCTTATAGGTTAGTCTGATAGTTCCTTTCTTTAAGAGCATGTATTCAAAAGAGTTAATTTGTGATTTCTTTCTTTTTGATTAAATTTTACTTTAACAAACAGAAGTTCTAGAATAAAAATATATATATGGTACATTTAAAATTTTTAAACTTCGTGTGTACTGGACATATGAAAATACACTTCTTTCAAGTTACTGATAATAGAGTCAACCACTATAGAGAGACATTTCAGAAAATACTCTAACAGGCCTCAAGAGATTACTGGATTGTTGATCTTCATCACTTCTGAGTCACAGTGTCTAGTCACTATCTAGACCTTCAAATAGTTGTCTTTTAGTTTAGCCTTGAAACATCACGTAGAAAACATTTTTCATATAGACCTAAGCAGGAGGACTCAAAAGTAATCTTTTTCTTCTTATTTTTGATACATATACAGCAAAAATTTAAGAAGAAAATACAGCAACTTCTTTTATAATGCCCCTAATAAAGTGATTTTATAATTATTAGGTGACACTTTATGTGACTATTATTCCATAGATATTTCCTGCATATGGTGATAAGAGTGTATATTACTGGAAAGACTTAGCTCCATCTCTATTAATTACAAAGTTTTATTGGGATTACTGCTGAATGGTTAATAATATAAGAACTTTTCTCTATATAAATGTAAGGTAATTAAATAGTTAGACAGTTGAAATAATCACTGTTAGCATTAAAGCACTCGCAGAATTGCCTGGAAAAAACTGCTTTGCAGCTAACAAAATACTTATAGCCAGATATTTTTGTATGCTTATTATGTAAGTACTTTTCTAAGTGCTTTACCTGTACTGAATCATTTAATCTTTACACCAAATCCAAGAGAGAGGGCAGTATGTTATCTCCAGTTTATAGGTAAGAAAGTTAACTACACAGGGGATAAATAGCTGCTCTGAATGCACATAGCTAGTATGAAAGAGCTTAGATTTGAATTTAGCAGAGCGACTTCAAATTTTATGCTTCTGGCCTCTTACAATTCTGACTCTTAAAAAAAAATTTAGAAGAAACACTTTCATATACTTCATTTAAAGCAGATCCTCATGTTAAGGTGACAGATAACATCTACAAATAGTGGATCAACATCACCTATGTTAGACTGCAAGACAAATTTAACTTTGAACACTGTGACCCCATGGATGGTAGCCCACAAGAATCCTCTGTCCATGGAAGTCTCCAGGCAAGAATATTGAAGTGGGTTGCCATTTCCTTCTCCAGGGGAATCTTCCCAACCCATGGATCGAACCCAGGTCTCCCGCACTGCAGGCAGACTCTTCACCAACTGAACCACCAGGGTAGCCACTAACTTTGAACGGAAGACTCAAATATGCATGCTAGAAGACTCTTCTAGGACTTGTAAGATGTTTTGCATTTCAAAATAAGGAGAGGATTAAGGCAACTGTTGAAAAATATAATAAGTAAGGGAATGAGAAAATTTAATTAAATTGACCATTACATCAACCACTTTGGGCAAGAATCCCTTAGTAGACATGGACTAGCCTTCATAGTCAAGAAAAGAGTTAGAAATGCAGTACTTGGGTTCAACCACAAAAATAATAAAATGATCGCAGGTCATTTCCAAGGCAAACTATTCAACATCACAGTAATCCAAGTCTATGCCCCAACCACTATGTCAGAAGAAACTGAAGTTGAACATGTCTATGAAGAGCTAAAAGACCTTCTAGAACTAACACCCCAAAAGAAGTCCTCTTCATCAGAGGGGATTGAAATGAAAAAGAAGGAAGTCAAGAGATACCTGGAGTAATAGCCAAGTTTGGCCTTGGAGTACAAAATGAGACGGGATAAAGTTTAACAGTTTTGCCAAGAGAACACTCTGGTCATAGCAAACACCCTCTTCCAACAACACAAGAGACAATTCTACACATGAACACAACCACATGATCAATACCAAAATCGGACTGATTATATTCATTGAAGTCAAAGATGAGAACCTCTTGAGTCAACAGAGACAAGACCTGGAGCTGTGGCTCATACCAGAGCTCCTTATTGCAAAATTCATAATTAAATTGAAGAAAGTAGGGAAAACCAACTAGGTAATTCAGATATGCTGCTGCTG
The DNA here is from genome assembly GCF_033118175.1 of Dama dama. Taxonomy (NCBI): domain Eukaryota; kingdom Metazoa; phylum Chordata; class Mammalia; order Artiodactyla; family Cervidae; genus Dama; species Dama dama. The sequence continues at coordinate 5,651,600 of NC_083681.1, forward strand.
CAGCTAAGTCACTTCAGTCGTATCCGATTCTGTGCGACCCCATAGATGGCAGCTCACCAGGCTCCCCTGTCTCCGGGATTCTCCAAGCAAGAACACGGAGTGGGTTGCCATTTCCTTCTCCAATGTATGAAAGTGAAAAGTGAAAGTGAAGTCGCTCAGTCTGTCTGACTCTTTGCGACCCCATGAACTGCAGCCCACCAGGCTCCTCTGTCCATAGGATTCTCCAGGCAAGAGTACTGGAGTGGGGTGCCATTGCATTCTCTGATTCAGATATGACCTAAATCAAATCCGTTATTATTATAGGTTGGAAGTGACAAATATATTCAAGGGATTAGATCAGAGTGCCTGAAGAACTATGGATGTGATGGAATTCCTCTTGAACTATTTAAAATACTAAAACATGATGCTGTGACAATGCTGCAATCAATATGTCAGGAAATTTGGAAAACTCAGCAATCTCACTGGACTGGAAAATATCAGTTTTCATTAAAATTCCAAAGAAGGGCAATGCCAAAGAAAGTTCAAACTACCATTCAACTCTGTTCATTTCACATGCTAGCAAGGTAATGCTCAAAATCCTTCAAGCTAAATTTCAACATTACATGAACCAAGAAATTTCAGAAGTACAAACTGGATTTAGAAAAGGCAGAGGAACTATGGATCAAATTACCAACATTAACCAAATCATAGAAAAAGCAAGGGAATTCCAGGGGGTGGGGGGTGGGAGGGGGGAATTCAAGAGGATACTACCCTAATTACAAAAGGAACAGTTCAGTTCAGTTCAATCGCTCAGTCATGTGCTACTGATTGCGACCCCATGAATTGCAGCATGCCAGGCCTCCCGGTCCATCACCAGCTGCAGGAGTTCACTCAAACTCATGCACTTGGAGTTGGTGATGCCATCCAGCCATTTCATCCTCTGATGTCCAGTTCTCCTCCTGCCCCAATCCCTCCCAGCATCAGGGTCGTTTCCAATGAATCAACTCTTCGTATGAGGTGGCCAAAACACTGGAGTTTAAGCTTCAGCATCAGTCCTTCCAATTAACACCCAGGACTGATCTCCTTTAGGATGGACTGGTTGGGTCTCCTTGCAGTCCAAGGGACTCTCAAGAGTCTTCTCCAACACCACAGTTCAAAAGCATCAATTTTTCGGCGTTCAGCTTTCTTCACAGTCCAACTCTCACATCCATTCATGACCACTGGAAAAACCATAGCCCGGGCCAGACGGACCTTTGTTGGCAAAGTAATGTCTCTGCTTTTTAATATGCTATCCAGGTTGATCATAAATTTCCTTCCAAGGAGTAAGCGTCTTTTAATTGTGTGGCTGCAGTCACCACCTGCAGTGATTTTGGAGCCCAGAAAAATAAAGTCTGACACTGTTTCCACTGTCTCCCCATCTATCTCCCATGAGGTGAAGGGACCAGATGCCATGATCTTAGTTTTCTGAATGTTAAGCGTTAAGCCAACTTTTTCACTCTCCTCTTTCACTTTCATCAAGAAAGCTTTAGTTCCTCTAAAAGAGATTTTTAGTTCCTCTTCACTTTCTGCCATAAGGGTAGTGTCATCTGCATATCTGAGGTTATTGATATTTCTTCCGGCAATCTTGATTCCAGCTTGTGCTTCTTCCAGCCCAGCATTTCTCATGATGTACTCTGCATGTAAGTTAAATAAGCAGGGTGACAATATACAGCCTTGACAAACTCCTTTTCCTATTTTGAACCAGTCTGTAGTTCCATGTCCAGTTCTAACTGTTGCTTCCTGACCTGCATACAGGTTTCTCAAGAGGCAGGTCATGTGGTCTGGTATTCCCATCTCTTTCAGAATTTTCCACAGTTTATTGCAATCCACACAGTCGAAGGCTTTGGCGTAGTCAATAAAGCCGAAATATATGTTTTTTTCTGGAACTCTCTTGCTTTTTCGATGATCCAGTGGATGTTGGCAATTGGATCTCTGGTTCCTCTGCCTTTTCTAAAACCAGCTTGAACATCTGGAAGTTAATGGTTCACATATTGCTGAAGCCTGGCTTGGAGAATTTTGAGCATTACTTTACTAGTGTGTGAGATGAGTGCAATTGTGCAGTAGTTTGATCATTCTTTGGAATTGCTTTTCTTTGGGATTGGGAATGAAAACTGACATTTTCCAGCCCTTTGGCCACTGCTTTGTTTTCCAAATTTGCTGGCATATTGAGTTCAGCACTTTCACAGCATCATCTTTCAGGATTTGAAATAGCTCAACTGGAATTCCATCACTTCCACTAGCTTTGTTCATAGAGATGTTTTCTAAGGCCCACTTGACTTCACATTCCAGGATGTCTGGCTCCAGGTGAGTGATCACACCACTGTGATTATCTGGGTCGTGAAGATCTTTTTTGTACAGTTCTTCTGTGTATTCTTGCCACCTCTTCTTAATATCTTCTGCTTCTGTTAGGTCCATACCATTTTTGTCCTTTATTGAGCCCATTTTTGCATTAAATGTTCCCTTGGTATCTCTAATTTTCTTGAAGAGATCTCTAGTCTTTCCCATTCTGTTGTTTTCCTCTATTTCTTTGCATTGATTGCTGAGGAAGGCTGTCTTATCTCTCCTGGCTATTCTTTGAAACTCTGCATTCAAATGGGAATATCTTTCCTTTTCTCTTTTGCTTTTCGCTTCTCTTCTTTTCACAGCTATTTGTAAGGCCTCCTCAGTCAACCATTTTGCCTTTTTTTAATTTCTTTTCCATGGGGATGGTCTTGATCCCTGTCTCCTGTATAGTGTCTCGAACCTCCGTCCATAGTTCATCAGGCTCTCTGTCTATCATATCTAGTCCCTTAAATCTATTTCTCACTTCCACTGTATAATCATAAGGGATTTGATTTAGGTCATGCCTGAGTTGTCTAGTGGTTTTCCCTACTTTGTTCAGTTTAAGTCTGAATTTGGCAAAAAGGAATTCATGATCTGAGCCATAGTAAGCTCCCAGTCTTATTTTTGCTGACTGTATAGAGCTTCTCCATCTTTGGCTGCAAAGAATATAATCAATCTGATTTCGGTGTTGACCATCTGGTGATGTCCATGGGTAGAGTCTTCTCTTGTGTTCTTGGAAGAGGGTATTTGCTATGACCAGTGTGTTCTCTTGGCAAAACTCTATTAGCCTTTGCCCTGCATCATTCCGTACCCCAAGGTCAAATTTGCCTGTTACTCCAGGTGTTTCTTGTCTTCCTACTTTTGCATTCCAGTCCCCTATAATGAAAAGGACATCTTTTTAAAGTGTTAGTTCTAAAAGGTCTTGCAGGTCTTCATAGAACCATTCAGCTTCAGCTTCTTCAGCACTACTGGTTGGGGCATAGGCTTGGGTTACTGTGATATTGAATGGCTTGCCTTGGAAATGAACTGAGGTCATTCTGTCGTTTTTGAGATTGCATCCAAGTATTGCATCTTGGACTCTTTTCTTGATCATGATGGCTACTTCGTTTCTTCTAAGGGATTCCTGCCCACAGTAGTAGATATAATGGTCATCTAGAGCCTATTGATGAAGGTGAAATAGGAGGCTGAAAAACATTGTTTAAAACTCAACGCTTACAAAACTAAGAGTATGGCATCTGGTTTCATCACTTCATGGCAAATAATGGGAAAAAATTGAAACAGTGACACATTTTATTTTATTTTTTTACTCTGAAATCACTGTCGACAGTGATTACAGCCATGAAATTAAAAGACGGTTGCCCCTTGGAAGAAAAACTATGACAAATCTAGACAGTGTATTAAAAAAACAGACACCACTTTTACAAAACGTCCATAAAATCAAAGCTATGTTTTTTTCAATAGTTGTATACAGATGTAAGTGTTAGGCCATAAAGAGCACATTGAAGAACTGATGCTTTCAAATTGTTCTGCTGTAGAAGACTTTAGTTTTTTTCTATTTATTTTAATTGGAAGACAATCACTTCACAACACTATGGTGGCCCCTGACACACATTGGCACAGATCAGCCACAGGCGTGCATGTGCTCCCCCATCCTGAACACTCTTCCCACTGCCCCCCTTCCCCATTCCTTCTGGGTTGCCTGTCCCAGAGCACCACATCTGAGAGCCCTGCTACATGCCTTGAGGGTTCCTTGGACAGCAAGGTGATCAAACCTCCCAGTCAATCCTAAAGGAAAACAACCCTGAATATTCACTGGAAGGAATGATTCTGAAGCTGAAGCTCCAATACTTTGGCCACCTGATGCAAAGAGCCAAATCTTTGGAAGACCCTGATGCTGGGAATGATTGAGGGAAAGAGGAGAAGGGGGTGTCAGAGAATAAGATGGTTGAATGATATCACCAACTCAATGAACATGAATTTGAGCAAACTCCAGGAGACAGTGAAGGACAGGGAAGACTGGCATGCTGCAACCCATGGGATCTCAAAGAGTCAGACATGACTTGGTGACTGAAAAAACAAACAAACAAACAAACAAAAAAAGGGTAAAGAGATGAATAAATCAAATTCCAAAAAAAATTTTTCCACAAAAGTCTTTAATTGTCTATTCAGAAAAACATATTGAGAGAGTTACCATGCCAGGGAAATTTGGACAATTTTAACAAATGCTTCAAGTTTAATCATTTCCATTTGTTTGATTGAATTGACCCAATATATATAAAATTGAAATTTATAATATTATATAGTTATCTAAATTGTGAATTTATGATAAATTGATTCCTAATTTTACACACAATTGGCATCTCTCTTTTCCAAATTCAAATTAAAGCCTGCAAAATGACTTATATTTCTTAAAATGTTCCATTTAAATATATCTTAAAAGGTTTTTGATTGGCTCTTGATTCATTATAAAATAAATTCTATTCACATGGTATAGAAAGAGACTTTCAGCATGTTATAAAAATTATATTAATATCAGTCACTTATGACCAATATGAAGTAACATTAACTGGATTCACCCTTCTGCTCAAAACAAATAAAAACTACGGAAAAATACAAAACTATGATTTTCATGATAGTTCTTACCAGACAATGAAGGGAAACTGTCCCTGAGAGATGGGAAACAAACTTGGTGAACTCTAGGATTGTCCCATCTTATTACAGAAATTCTAGGCTTTATTGCAATAAGGAAAAAAATATGGTCAGATGATTATTTGGGGTCTAACGGAAAGGTATACCTATTTGAACGCAGAGTTCCAAAGAATAGCAAGGAGAGATAAGAAAGCCTTCCTCAGTGATTAGTGCCAAGAAATAGAGGAAAACAATAGAATGGGAAAGACTAGGGATTTCTTCAAGAAAATTAGGAATACCAAAGGAATATTGTATGCAAAGATGGGCTCAATAAAGAACAGAAATGGTAAGGACCTAACAGAAGCAGAAGATATTAAGAAGAGGTGGCAAGAATACACAGAAGAACTATACATAAAATACCTTCACCACCCACATAATCACGATGGTGTGATCACTCACCTAGAGTCAGACATCCTGGAATGTGAAGTCAAGTGGGCCTTAGAAAGCATCACTAAGAACAAAGCTAGTTGATGTGATGGAATTCCAGTTGAGCTATTTCAAATCCTGAAAGATGATGCTGTGATAGTGCTGCAGTCAATATGTCAGCAAATTTGGAAAACTAAGCAGTGGCCAGAGGGCTGGAAAAGCTCAGTTTTCACTCCAATCCCAAAGAAAAGCAATCTGAAAGAATGATCAAACAATTGCACTCATCTCACACACTAGTAAAGTAATGCTCAAAATTCTCCAAGCCAGGCTTCAGCAATATGTGAACCGAGAACTTCCACATGTTCAAGCTGGTTTTAGAAAAGGCAGAGGAACCAGAGATCCAATTGCCAACATCCACTGGATCATCAAAAACACAAGAGAGTTCCAGAAAAACATCTATTTCTGCGTTATTGACCAGGTCAAAGCCTTCGACTGTGTGGATTGCAATAAACTGTGGAAAATTCTGAAAGAGATGGGAATACCAGACCACATGACCTGCCTCTTGAGAAATCCATATGCAGGTCAGAAAGCAACAGTTAGAACTGGACATGGAACAACAGACTGGTTCAAAATAGGAAAAGGAGTATATCAAGGCTATATATAGTCACCCTACTTATTTAACTTACATGCAGAGTACATCATGAGAAATGCTGGGCTGGATGAAGCACAAGCTGGAATCAAGATTGCTGGGAGAAATAACAATAACATCAGATATGCAGATATGCCACACTTAGGGCAGAAAGTGAAGAAGAACTAAAGAGTCTCTTGATGAAAGTGAAAGATGAGAGTGAAAAAGCTGGCTTAAAGCTCAACATCCAGAAAACTAAGATCATGGCATCTGGTCCCATCACTTCATGGCAAGTAGATGGGGAAACAGTGGAAACTGTGGCTGACTTTGTTTTTCTGGCTCCAAAATCACTGCAGATGGTGATTGCAGCCATGAAATTAAAAGACGCTTACTCCTTGGCAGGAAAGTTATGATCAATCTAGACAGTATATTAAAAAGCAGAGACATTAGTTTGCTAACAAAATTTTGTCTAGTCAAGGTTATGGTTTTTCCAGTAGTCATGTATGGATGTGAGACTTGAACTATAAAGAAAGCTGAGCACCAAAGAATTGATGCTTTTGAACTGTGGTGTTGGAGAAGACTCTTGAGAGTCCCTTGGACTGCAAGGAGACCCAACCAGTCCATCCTAAAGGAGATCAGTCCTGGGTGTTCACTGAAAGACTGATGCTGAAGCTGAAACTCCAATACTTTGGCCACCTGATGTGAAGAGCTGACTCATTTGAAAAGACCTTGATGCTGGCAAAGATTGATGGCAGGGGGAGAAGGGGACGACAGAGGATGAAATCGTTGGATGGCATCACTGACTCAATGGACATGGGTTTGGGTGGACCCTGGGAGTTGGTGATGGACAGGGAGGCCTGGTGTGCTGCGGTTCACGAGGTCACAAAAAGTCGGACATGACTGAGTGACTGAACTGAACTGAACTGAACACTATAGTTTCAAGTATTGTTCACTTGAATAATTTTCTACTTCCTAGTTACGTGACTTCAGAAGTTATTCTACATCCTTAGGTTTTATTTTCTTCCATATAACTAATAAAAGTTACTCATAGTTTGTCAATAGTGATAAGGTATAATTTTTTTTATTTTTGTCTTTTCTATTTAGTTAAAGCTTGAACTCATATTCACTAATATAACTTGCTTTCACTAATGAAATATAAGTAGAAGTAATATACCTGAGATTACATTTGAGTGAATAAATTAGGAGATGGTGCATCATTTGCTATGCTCCTTTCATTTGCCTTGGTAAAATCATGTGGCAAAGTGGCACTTTCATCATTCCAGGCACCTGAATAACCACAATGGCTAGAGATCCTGTTGACTGTGTTGGACATGGACCCAATAATAATTTTTATTTTTTAAAAGTACACACATGATGTATATTTTGTAGTTATCTTGATGTATACACTATTGACAAACAGAACTTAAACCAAAACTGTCTAATCTAAAGATCTTTCTCATAGTTTCTGTCAATAATAATTTATTTTATTAATTATTTGTGCTGTAAACATGTGATAAAAATTGAGAAACAGTCACTGGGATACAATTCTGAAGTTTTATCAAATATAAAAAATAATTATTCATTGAAAATAATTTACCTTAAAGGAAATGTTATGAAATATTTTTGTTAAGTGACTTAAAAAATAAGTGATACAGGAGACCAATAGAGGAGAATCTCTGGGTTGGATACATCAGAGAAATTTTCAAGAAGTAGAGGATAAGAAATGTGTCTTGGGGAAAATGCCAAGCTTTCACAGAAACTTCTTTGTGTGTTTGATATAATCAAAGGATTGTTGCAAGCAGGGTCTTGAAATGCGCTTAAGTGATTATACTTGTCTTTTTGAATTTTGCCATGATCATGACAAAAGCCCACCTGTTCTGGGGAAGGATGAGAAACATGGAAAAGACATATTGAGCTGTCCTACAATAGGAAGTAGGGGCCTCCCCAGCTATCCTGAATACCCATGGGTAAAAAGTAAGCAATAAAATTTACCACTGAGATTTTGAGATCACTTGTTGCATGGCATTATTACTGCAATAACTACCTAATATAATTTCTGAGATTTCTTAGTCTGTAGAAGAATCTCACTAAACTGAGTGATGAAGTGTTTAAGGGCCACTAGTAAAGCACAATGAGTTTTCCTTTGACACTAAAGAAGGCTGAACAGCTGGTGGTTCTGCAGTCTAAGACATGACACTATTTTTTTTCTGTGAAATGTTCTGAATAGCCTCGCATGTAATTTGACTTCTTGTGAATATCATGTACCCTAAACATATTTGTATTTTTGTACTTTAAGTCCATATACCTCTTGCGAAGAATAAGAACCTAAGGGAAATGTGGGACATGACATAATTATTAAGCTTTATGTTAAGACTAATATCCACAAAAATATTTTATGAATACTGTCTGTAATTAAGGAGAAAATAATGCAAAATTAATATGAGTCAAGAAGGGAAATATATTTTTTGTATCATTTGGTCTCTTTTTCTGAATTGGTTCAAAATGTCTTTAGTGAAAATGGCAAACTTTTCAGTTAAATTTTGTGCACTACGGAAAAAGTATGGAAAAGTTAAATGTGTTCATATTTATCTGATGGTGACACATACTCTTTAATTCAGTAAAGTACGTGCAATACATATTAAAAATTTTAAACAATAAATGTGCAAAATAAACCTCAGTAATGGTTAAGTGTCTGGGAGACATACAACATATACTTTATATATGTAATTTGTCCATTAATAAGATTTCTTAGGAAAACGTGCACTTTCATTTAGGTTATAGACTTCTTTGAAAGTTATAATAAATAGAATTTATGTCACAGATACTCTAATATTTTCAATGGTCAAAAGTTCTTTTTCCATGTAAAAGGAAAACCAAGAAATCATTAGTTGTTTGAAGAACTATCTTCCCTCAGTACTATTTCTCGTCAACTGCTGGAAATGGAGATTTTTTTTGGCTCTGCAGATCACTGTAATACTGAAGACAAATTATCAGACATTATGCTCAGTATCTTTGATCCCTCAAAAGAACCACGAGAATATATAAACTTTATAAAAACAAAGATCCTCTCTCATATGTAACATTTGCTACTTCATCTCTCTTCTTGTAGAGAAGAAGTATTAAAAAAAAAATATTTTCTTTCCTAATTTTTCAGTCTTTTCCTTTCTCCAAGTCCCTCCAAAGCAACCTGATCAACCTGTCTTTCCCAGAATGTTAATAATACCATTATCTATGTTCTTAGATTAAAAAAAAAAAAAAAAAAAATCATATTAACAGCAAAATAAAACCAGAACTTTTGAGTTTGCTGTTTGCTCTGGCTATTTTCTCTCCTAATTCCCTGACCAGTCAGTTTTCCCCAATTGTGCTCTATCTAGGAATAAACTTAACCTGGTAGATAGAGAGTGATGATTGGAGAGGAAAGAGTAATGAGCAAAAGATGCTAAATGAAGCTAGAGGGGGTCAGACTCCTGATCATGTAAAACCTTATAGACCTTAAAGAATTTAGTATTGTCTTTAGAGTGATCAAAAATACTGGATAAACTTAAAAAGAGAGAATGATGTAATCAATTTTTTTTTTTTTTAATACTGCAGGACTTCAAATTCAAAACGACATATTGAACACTCACTGAAATCCCCTCCTTTCATGTCAAACACCCAGGCAGAGCCAGCTACATAGTTTGTAGGTATTGATATAAAATTAAAATGCAGACCCTATTTCAAAAAGAATAAAGTTCTGTTAAAGGCATCATATATTTTTTTCCATAAAAAAAACATTAAAAAATATAATAAAATTCTGCTCCCAGAAAGATGGAGTAGATATACATTTCACTATGCTTGCTAAGCACAACTGAAAACCCTGAACATTACTATATAAAACAAACACAAACACATTATGAAATGTAGAGAGAAGACAGACTGGCTAGATACTTAGAGACCTGGGAAAGACATTGTGCTGATTATCTAGGTTTTCTTTTGTTCTCATATGCCTAAGACTTGATCTGAAGGAACCAGCCACTCAGGTATCCCAATGGTCTCAGGTTAAAAACAAAAACAAACAAACAAGCAAACAAAACTCTTGTCTCTGCTCACAGGAGGATAAGAAAAAAGGCAACCTAGTAAGACAAATTTTTTTAGACAATAACTTCTCAGCATCAGCCAAAGGCATAGAAATAACTGGCCTCAATCTCACCCATTCCAGTGAAAATCCACTGGGTAACCTGGATCTCTACACTCACAGGGAGAAAAAAAGGTACCCCTCCAGCCCCCAACAAGGTGACGTTAGAGAAAGTCAAGTGGGGAGCTGGAATTTCAACACTTTCAGTTTATAAGTAACAGCTCCCATGATGTTAATGGAGATATTTATGGGAAATCAGAACCCCCAACCCTGCTCAATGGTAATGAGAAATAATCCCTCACACTCAGATGTCAACAGACGCCAGAAGTGAAAGTGAAGTGAAGTCACTCAGTCGTGTCCGACTCTTTGAGACCCCATGAACTGTAGTCTACCAGGCTCTTCCATCCATGGGATTTTCCAGGCAAGAATACTGGAGTGGGTTGCCATTTCCTTCTCCAACAGACCCCAGAGGCCAGATAAAACAGAACGATTAAGTAGAATCAGAGTATCATAACATAATGCTAATTCTCAATATTAGAAATGAAACAAGACACAATTACAGACCCTCCAGAAGTCAAAAGTGTAGTAAGTGAATACTGCAAAAAATTTATACATATATATTTGACAGCTTACACTGGACTACTTTCCTGAAAAACACAAAACTATCAAAACTTGCTTAATACAAAGTTAAGTATTAGAATGTCTTATAACTGTGAAAAAATGAATTCATAATTTAAGAATCCCTAGAAAAAGAAATGAAAAAAAAAAAAAAAAAGAAGAATCCCTAGAAATTTGAAAAGACCCCCATGTTAGGAAAGATTGAAGGCAGGAGGAGAAGGGGATGACAGAGGATGAGATGGTTCGATGACATCGCTAACTCAATGGACAGAAATTTGAGTAGACTCTGGGAGTTGGTGATGGACAGGGAGGCCTGGCATGCTGAATTCCATGTGGTCGCAAAGAGTCAGACATGACTGAGCGACTGAACTGAGCTCAGAAATGTTCAGTATCTTGATGGTACAAATATCAATATCCATCTTATGATATTGCACTATGATTTTGCAAAATATTATCCTGTGGGAAACCAAATAAAGGGAATGTGAGAATGCTTTATTTCTTACAAATGCTTGTGAATTAAAATCTTGCAAAATGAAAAATTTAATTGCAATTATATTACAAGTAAGGAAAGTTAAAATTTTAAATTATTATCATGTATTTTAGTGTTTATCATCATATTATAAAATTCCAGTTTTATACAATTATAAACCCATTTTACCTGCATGAAGAATCATCGTTTTTTTTTTTTTTTTTTTTTTTTTTTTTAGTTTGAACATGATTTAATTTAATTCTACCTTACAAGAGGAAACACTGCACAAGATTGTTTTTATTGAATTTCTGAAACACACGTTCTAAACACTCTTTATTCGGTTTACTGAGAAGCAGAACAGGATTGAAAGAAAGAAACTATGGGTTGCCATAATGTCCCCTTTCTTTATGTGTTATCATTTATTTTATTTTAATATGGTAATAACACTTAGCATGACATTTACCCTCTTAACAAACTTACGTGTGCAATATATTATTGCTGACTACAGGTATGATGTTGTATAGCAGATCTTTATAGGATATTCATTTTGCTTATGTGCATTCTCAGTGACTTCAGTGTCTGACTCTTCGTGACCCTATGGGCTGTAGTCCTCCAGGTTCCTCTGTCCATGGGGTTATCCAGGCAAGAATACTGGAGTGTCTTTCTCTGATTACCTTATTTCACTTAGCATAATGTTCTCATTACATATATGTTATTACATATTGCAAAATTTTCTCTTTTAAGAAGAAATAGTATTATGCTGTATGTATATATACATTCTTATATACATATTTTCTTCATTCATTGTCAGTGAACACAGATTGTTTCCACATCTTGGGTATTGTGAATAGTTCTGTGATAAACATGGGAGTACAGACATCTCTACGATTATGATTTCAATTCTTTTGGATAAATACCCATAAAAGGGATTGCTATCTCATATGGAAGTTCAACTTTAAATTTTTTTATGAACTTTAATACTCTATGTGAAGAAAATGCTCAACATCACTAATCATCAGGGAAATACAAATCAAAACCATAATGAGATGTCACCTCATACCTGTCATGAATGGTTATTATAAAACAATAAATAAACAAAAGTCAATTAGTGTAGTGAGAATGTGGAGAAATTGGAACACTGTTGAGGGGAATTTAAAATGGTGCAACTCTATAGAAAAGTATGTGCTATCATTTTCAACATGAGTGTGTGGTTAATACAGAAAAGTAAAGTGAGTTAGAGAGGATACACACAAAAGAGATTAGGTTGTTGAGTTTGCTAGAGCACTATTAATATAAATAGTTTTTTTTTTTTTTTTTTTTACACAACTCTCAGCTCATTATTTAGTCAGTCCTGACTTATGGTTTTGGAACATGATCACATAACTTCAATGGGCTCACCATATGTGAGAATTCAGGAAGACTCAGAACAACACTGCACAAGGTTGAATGGATATTGCTAGCGAGGACCAGGAGAGAGCAAATAAAACTCCTATGTCATTCTCTCCTTTAGATATTATGATTCACCAATAGCAATTTATAATTCTATGAAACAAATATTTGAATGTTATGAGAAAGTATTGCTATCCTTAGAAGACAGTTGAGTAAAATTATAAGGAGTATATGCTTTGTGTAGGAGAGTTTGCATTATGTTGATAAAAAAAGAAATGTGAGAGTGTCTGCTGGGCAATGGTGATACTTTTACTATAATAGTTGCTGGAATATCCACTAGGCAGAGTGTATGTGCAGTTTATTAGTAAGAGAGGTTTATGAGAAAATGATAAATGTTCAGCTTAAATAAAAGTATATTTAACATATTGAAGAAAGTTGCATGGCTCAAGGTAGCCAGCCTGGAGTTAAAACTCCCCTCCAGGTCCTCCCCACCCTTCTAGGCAAAACAAAGAACTCTCTCACCCGAAGAAAAAATAGACATTAGGTTGACTACGCCCATCTGCATGCCTGCCAGCCTCTGGCCAATCTCCAGAACTCCCTGCCCCAGCCATTTAAGAGATAACTACTCCCAGCAACCTTGGAGAACAGGCCCCCTTAAGACAGTATCTTTCTACATACATGCTTTTATATACTTACAAAAGTGCAGCAGCTCGCTAATCTGACTGCTGCCCCTTCTTGCCTCATTAAAGGTGATCTATTCCTGTAGAGTGCCAGTCTCGTTCTTTTTCTGAACCTTGCCTACTCAAACTCTGTACCTTACATTTTTGGTGCCGAAACCCAGGAGGTTGAGGTTCCTTCTCCTTTTCCATGGCCAGCTCTTCAGAACATGGAAGCCTGACGAGCTCACTTTCCTGCCCGGGCTTTCAAGACCTCCTCGAGAGGATGCCCTGTGCTTTCATGAGCAGTACACGTTCGGTGTAATGGCTTTATTTTCTCCACGTACCCTGAGGAATATTGGCCTCTCTCTTCCTGTTTTCTCTACACTCTTTTTTTCACGAGACCGACCAACTCCAGGACAGAGGCCTTTTGCCATTCGACCGCTTTACATGCAACACTCCATTCAAGCCGGCCCCTAAATTAAGGTAAGATCCAATCCAAATGGCTTTCTAGAGGCGCCCTAAAACTTAGTCCTCTCCAGGTCCTGGGGAACCCCGGCCTAGGGCCACTCTGTAGGCGATGGTGGGGGACGCTCCACCTCGCCACAGAGCTCTCTTCTCATAACTCCTATTGCGACTACGGGTGACGACTCGAGCTCCCAGTAGGAGCCTCTGCTTGCCTTTCAATTATGGGATCTGGCCAATCTGTCCCAAAGGATTCCCCTCTGGCCTGTGTTCTCAAAAATCTCTAGCCACTCTCTCTCACTGAACTCAAAGCTAACCACTTAAAACAACTCTGTATACAGATCTGGCCTCAATACCAATTAGACAACCAAAACCGCTGGCCTGAGTTTGGGACTTTCAATTTAAATATTTAATCAGATCTCACTAACTTCCTCAAACAGAATGGCAAAGGGTTGGAGGTCCCACATGCACAAGACTTCTCGGCTCTTCAGAGCAGGCCCTCCCTATGCAAGAACTGCTCCACCCACGAGGTCCTTCCACGCACCTTGCCTCCCAAGCAAAAGGGCTCTTCTTCTTCAACTAACCGCCGGTCACAATCTTCTGTACCCCCAGAGTTTGACCCAGCGGATGAGCCCTCTCCCTACCTGCCACCCTGCCAACCCTCTCCTTCCCCCTCATCCAATTCACCTACTGACCCCAAAACCTCTGCTGACTCCCCCTCAACCCCGCTACCCCATCTCCCTGACCCCCCTCCCCCCTTCCCTCCCCTCTTGCCACACGGTCACATACCCAACATATGTTTCCCCTGAGAGAGGTGGCAGGGCCAGAAAGCCCCACCTGAGTCTACGTGCCATTTTCATTGTCAGATATGAGCCAGATAGAAGAAAAGTTAGGATCATTTTCTGAAAATCCTACCAGATACAGAAAAGAATTCCTGAGACTCTCCCAGGCCTATAACCTCACATGGAGTGACATATATTATATCTTAAATGCCACTCTCACTCCAGATGAAAAAGACAAACAGCAAAAGCCTATGCTGATCACTTACATAACCAAGACTGGGATAGGCCAGTTGCTGATGAGGCAGTGCCTCAATTACATCCCCACTGGACTTACCAGCTCAATGACCCAGGTATCAAGGGACTCAATCATATGATTACTTGCCTTCTAGAAAGAATGCAGAAAAATACTCATATCCATGTCAATTATAATAAAGTCAGAGAAATCACCCAAGGGGCAGATGAAAATCCAATCTTATTCTTGGCACGCCTCATAGAGGCAGTCCAAAAGTATACCAACCTAGATATCACCACCCCTGCTGGGTTACTATACCTTCATGTTCAGCCAGTCCGCCTCTGATATTAGATGCAAGTTTTGACAACTAGAGAAGGGCCCTGAGACCCCCCAAAGGGAACTTCTAGAAGTAGCCTTCAAGGTGTTCAATAACAGAGAGAGGAGGAAGCTAAAAGAAAAAAAGACCATGAGGGAAAAGCGAAATATGCCCTTTTGGTGGCAGCAATTAAGGGAAGAGATCAGCCCGGCCCAAGTCATCCCAGACAGGGACTTAAGATGCACTCCCTCCTGCCTCACCCCACCCCCCTGGACCCTGCTTCCGATGAAACCAGTCAGGACACTGGGCAAAGGCATGCCCAAACCCGCAGCTCCCCACAAAAGCATGCCCAACCTGTGGCCAATGGACACACTAGAAGATGGACTGTCCCCAGGGACGCTCTGACACCCCTGGAGAGGTTGCCACCTCCCAGAAGTGGAGAATGGAATGTCCACAGAGACACCCTGGCGCCCCTGGGGAGATCCCCACTTCTCCCCAAAACCCCAGCCCAACACTACAAGAGTTGTTCCAATGATGGGGCCCAGGTTCCAGTCCCTCAGCCCATGTACCGGACACGGACACAAGCTTGGAACTTAGGGTAGACGGGGTAGTGGCCGGAAAAAAGACCTCCTTCATAGTGGACACTGGAGCCACTTTCTCTCTCTTAACTTCCTACTCTGGCCTAACTCAAGACTCAGAACTCACAATAAAGGAGGTCTCTGGAGTTCCCTTAAGGCCAAAAATCAGCCGTCCATTACTCTGTCAATTTGGAAAATCAACCCTCATACACTCATTCCTCATAATGCCTAAGTGCCTAATGGCACTCCTAGGGAGATATCTATTATCCAAACTAGGAGTCTTTATTACCATACCCCCCCCCCCTCGATATAGTCTCTATTTTCTGCATGCAGATGGTACCTGGACCATCCCTATCCCTCACCCTTGACCTTCCCTTGGATCTACCTGCCTTAGACCCCCAAATCTGGGACACTGATCACCCATCCATAGCCAAACATCATCCCCCAGTCCACATTACCTTAAAAGACCCCTCAACTATAGTCACACAACAACAGTACTCCCTCTCCCCAAAGGCCCACAAGGAACTTAAGCCTATTATAGATTGCCTTCTTCAAGCCTCCATCTTAATTCCTACCCATTCACCACATAACACCTCTATTGTGGCAGTAAGAAAGTGTTCAAACTCTTGGAGACTGGTCCAGGACCTGAGAAAAATCAGTGAGGCTATTATGCCAACATTCCCAGTAGTCCCTGATCCTTACACCCTTCTGTCTGCCATACCCCCAACTGCAACCCACTTCACAGTATTAGATCTCAAAGATACCTTTTTCACCATCCCCCTCCCCCCCAACCCCTTTTCGCCTTAACCCGGCAAGGCCCCAAGACACACATTTCCCAATAACTAACAAGGACAGTTCTCCCCCAGGGGTTCAGAGACAGCCCCCACTTTTTTGGACAGGCTTTACAAAAGGACCTACAGACACTTGACCTAACCCCAAGTCATCTCTTTCAATATGTATATGACCTCCTCCTTTGTAGCCCAACCCAAAAACTCTGTCTCCAACATACTGCCAAACTCCTTGGGGCCCTGGGATACTGGGGTTTCCGGATGTTCCGATCCAGGGCCCAAGAAGTACAGACAAACGTCACCTACTTGGGGCTTTCCATATCCCACCAACAAAAAACTATTTCCCCAGATAGAATCCAGGCCTTAATTAACTGTCTACTTCCAAAAACAAAAAGAGAACACCTGTCTATTCTCGGCCTCCTAAGCTTTTTCTCTATCTGGATCCCTAACTTCTCCCTCATTGCAAAGCCACTCTATGAGGCTACTAAAGGATGTCTAAATGAGCCCTCTTTAACCCTTCCTCTCTGGCCAATCCTATTCACCAGCTCACCCAGAGCTTCCTCTGAATGCCAACTCTCCACCTGCCAGATCACACCAGACCATTCTTTGTCTTTGCCCATTCCAACCAAGGACAGGCTCTGGGACTTCTGTGTAAGCAGGCCGGAGACACCTGGGCTCCCATAACCTATCTGTCAAAACAGCTTGACATGGTGACCAAGGGGTAGCCTCCCTGCATACAGGCCATGGCTGCTATCGCAGCATTCGTATCTGAAGCAAATAAACTCTCTAGACATGCCCCTTCAGCAGTCTGTTCTCCACACACCTTCTAAGACTTACTATCACATCGGGCTTTCCTCTCCCTTCCCCCTTTCAGGGTGCAAGTCCTTCATGCCTTTCTCCTCAACCCTCAGCTCTCATTCTCCTCCTGCTCTCCCCTTAACCCCACCAGCTTATTACCCATATCCTCTACAAACAGACCCTCTCCTACATAGCTGCAACCTAACAGTAGATCTTACACAAAACCCTTTTCAACATTTAACAGATCAGTCCATCCGAGACCCAGACACTCCACACTGGTTCGTTGATGGCAGCTCTCAAAAATCCCCACCCTTTGCAGCAGGATATGCCATCATCCATGGGGACCTTTGCCATAATTACGTGACCCAGACAGTTGAAGCTTCACCTCTGCCACCTCACACCACCTCCCAACAGGCAGAACTGATAGCTCTCACCAGAGCTTTGACTCTGGCTAAAAATCTAAGGGTTAACATCCACACAGACTCCAAATATGCCTATAACATACTTCACTCAAACATCCTAATATGGAGAGAGAGAGAGGTTTCCTAACCCAAAAGGGATCCCCCATTATTAATTCAGGTCTGATCCACAAACTTAGAAGCAGCACTCTTACAAAACAAAGCCACCATCCTCCACTGTAGAGGACATCAAAAGAGGTCTCATATCAGCCTACAACAATGCTGCAGACCAGAAGGCAAAAGAGATAGCCCTGTCCCATCCCTCCCTCCAGTCCCCTGTCATCTTAGCTCTGACTCCATCTGACGCTCCCACCACCAGAAAAAGCCTCTCTTATCTACACCAACTCTTTCAACTCTCGTCCAAGACACTCCAACAATTCCTCCGTAACCACTTCCCCATATCTACTGCTGACCAACAATATTTAGATAACCTTACCCGCTCCTGTCAAACATGTCAATGTATTCATCCCAATTCCAACCTTAAACCTACCCACTTTCCATCCCATCAAATGCGAGGCAGCCTCCCAGCACAGGATTGGCAGATAGACTTTACTCATATGCCCCCGGTTTGGAGATTCAGATATCTCCTGGTCCTCGTGGACATTTTTTCAGGATGGGTAGAAGCATTTCCCACTATGAACAAAAGAGCCCACAGTGTGGCCCAAATCCTCCTCACAGAAATCATCCCCAGGTTTGGCCTGCCTTCATCACTACAGTCTGATAAGGGCCTGGAATTTACATCCAAGGTCACCCAACAACTTGTCCAATCCTTAGAGATATCCTGGAAATTTCACATTCCATATCATCCCCAGTCCTCAGGAAAGGTAGAAAAGATGAATAGAATAATCAAAGAAACTCTTACCAAATTAACTCTCGAGATACATCGGAATTGGACTAAACTTTTGCCAATTGTTCTCCTCAAAGTGCGGGCTTTGCCCAGAAAGCCCCTGAAGCTGAGCCCCTTTGATGTGATGTACTGAAGGCCCATGCTCCCTCCTGGACTCCCCCTGAACCTCCTCCCATACCAAGCTCCTTACACTCCCCTCTGCTGGCAGAACGCAATGCCTTCTGGAAATTTCGCCAACCACAACCTGCCTGCCCCTGACCCCCAAGCCCCCTTGCCCCCTTTACAAATTGGGGATATGGTCTATCCATCAGATAATCCCCAGGGTGACCTAAACTCAAAGTGGCAGGGACCATTCAAAATCATCCTGCTTACCCCAACTGTAGCTAAACTCGAGAAGGTCACCTCCTGGGTACACCTCTCTCGCCTAAAACGGGTCACTTCTGATCCTGCACTGCCCTCCTTAACTTATCAGGTCTCTCTCACAAGGCCTACCTCCTTAAAAAATCACCCAGCGACAACCTCTGCCGACCATCCAAGAAGACACTGCATGACCTGGACACTCCAACTTACAGCTGTTCCTGACCCAACAGTTCCAACCGTGATATAATAAAAACATGCCTAGGCAAAAGCCTGTAGTTAACTCTTGTCACGTTATTGAAATAGACAACCCACTTTGCCTGAGATGTCAGCCTTAGACAGTGTAATATAACTTCAAGCCAAAAAAAAAAAAAAAAAAAAAAAGTTTCTATCCCATTACCCACTGGAGTCACCTCCTGGGTATACCTTTCTCACCTCACCTCTGATCCTGCACTGCCCTCCTTAACTGACCCCTATCAGGTCTCTCTCACAGGGCCTACCTCCTTAAAAATCACCCAGCAACAACCTCTGTCGACCATCCAAGAAGACACTGAATGATCTGGACACTCTTCAACCTACAGCTGTTTCTGATCCAATTACTACAAGACCTCTGGATCAGCGCCCTGACAGGAACCTCCTTCGAAGACCTGACCATGCTGGTGTCTCAACTGTGGCTCCAGGGGACCTTTTACAACCTAACTCCAGACGAAATTGATTTCTTTACTCTCATTCTCTACCTCATTCTACATTCTAATGAACACTGTTCCTCCTCAGATTCAAGCAACCACCAAGGACCTTCTGCCCCTTGCCCTGACTGGCCTCTTCCCATCTAACTATAACTGCACTCTTAATCTTAGTCCTTGCTATAGACCTAATAACTATCTCACCTCAGGACTGGTCACTTATCCTTCGTCTTTCCGTTGGTGTCACCTACACTGTTAGCAGTGTTCTACTCCTAGGGTACTATTTCCTCTGCACTACCTAACTAACAGAACCATGATTTCTCTGTTCCTTATCCTTGCTGCGCTCCCCAGGCTTCTGGCTAGTCCCTGGCCCTGCTCAGACATTTATTCCTATGTTCATTCCTCATGTTATAATATGGCTCCAAGGCCGTGCACCATGAACCTTGGGGAGGGGGGGAGTCCAAACCCCTACTCGCTGTTAAAGTACAAAAGAGAATAAGTTTCGTTAGCACCTGCCATAGGCCAAATGGGGGAAAAAAAAAAAAACAAAAACACATATGTTTCTATCCCATTACCCACTGGGGGTACTCAGATGGGGGTTGGATACTAGATCAAAATCAGAAAAGAAAAACAAACAAACAAGAACAAGTTATAAAAAAAACTTAATTTCCCAGTTACAGGTGACCCCTGAGCCTTATAAACACCTAGACCTCCTTTTCCAATTACGGCCTCTCCTAAAATCTCCTTCTGATAACCAACACCTTACCCGCCTTCTCAACTCTTCTTTCCAATTCTTACAGTACACACAACACACATCCCAGTGTTGGATATGCATGTCACTGTCTCCCTCACCACACATAGCAATTCCCTTACCCTCAACCTGGCTGTCACAGGACAATTATACCTCCCCTTCCCAACAACAACAAAAAACACACACAACTTATTGAGCCAGTCTCTGACAACGTCCTGCTCTCAGCCTCTTCAAGCCTAGACTGTATCAACTACTCTAGTCCCAAATACACTGGTCTTACAAACTCCGCTCCCTCCTTCTGTTCCACTTGGGTTCTCCGGAACAGCACAAATAATTGCACCAACCTGGGAATCTTCATTCTCTGTGGGACCTATGCATATTCATGTCTCCCCCTTGACCCCCCGGACCTTGCTTCTTGGTCTTCCTGACCCCGGGCCTAACATTCCTCAAAGAAGAAGAGGTAGAACAAATAGTCTACCCCCAAGGGAAACTTTCCCACAGAAAAAGACTAGCTGTCATAGCCCCCCTCCTGATTGGGACTGGCATAGCAGCAGCCCTCGGCACCGGGATTGGAGGCATTTCGACCGTGGCCCATTTTTACTGCAAGCTGTCCCAAGAACTTAATGAGGATATGGTGCAAGTAGCAGAGTCCTTTGTTTCAGTCCAAAGACAAATTAACTCAGTAGCTTCTGTGGCCCTACAAAATAGGCAAGCCCTGTACCTTCTCACTGCAGAAAAGGGAGGGGCCTGTCGTTTTCTAGGGGAAGACTGCTGCTATTTTGTTAATGAAATGGGCATAGTCCAGGGCAGAGTCAAAGAACTTAGAGACAGAATTGAACACCGCAAAAAAGAGTTACAAAACCTTTACACTCCCCAAAACCTGTTCCAACAGATCCTCCCTTGGTTGCTCCCTTTCCTGGGGCCATTGGTACTTATTATTTTATTCCTCTTATTTGGACCCTGTCTCTTCAATCTCTTTCAAAGTTTTCTCCAAGAACGGATTTGGGCCATCTCTCGAGACCAAGTCAAGACTGTTCTTTTGCTTGAAACACTGATGGCAAGAAAAGAAAATCAACACTACAGGCCTTAGACTTCCTCCTGGACTAGAAACCCCTGGCCCTCATTTATCAGCATGAAGAAGCCCTGAACATTAACGGCGGCCACATATCTTTCTCTTTTTATATATATTCCTTAAGGTCTAGAATGAAGGAAAGTTGCATGGCTTAAGGTAGCCTGGAGTTAAAAGTCCCCTCCAGATCCTCCCCACCCTTCTAGGCAAAACAAAGAACTCTCTCACCCGAAGAAAAAATAGACATTAGGTTGACTACGCCCAACTGCAAGCCTGCCCAGCCTCTGGCCGATCTCCAGAACTCCTTGCCCCAGCCATTTAAGAGATAACTACTCCCAGCAACCTTGGAGAAGGAGAGGCCCCCTTAAGACAGTAGCTTTCTACATACATGCCTATATATACTTACTCTTTTCTTAGATAAGTGCAGCAGCTCACTAATCTGACTGCTGCCCCTTTTTGCTTCATTAAAGGTGATCTGTTCCTGTAGAGTGCCAGTCTCATTCTTTTTCTGAACCTCACCTACTCTAACTCTGTACCTTACACATATTACTCACAAAATTTATGGCAAAGTCATTTACTATCTATAACCATAGTGTATGTCATGTTTTAAATGCAATATTGAATTTTAAAATTATTTTCCATTGTAGTTCATTATGAGATTGAATATAGTTCCCTCTGCTAAACAATAAAACTTGTTGTTTACCAGTTGTATACACAGTAGCTTGTACCTGCCAATCTCAAACTCGTGATTTATCTCTCCCGCTTTCCCCTTTGGTAACCATAAATTTGTTTTCTATGTCTACAAATCTGTTTCTGTCTTGTAAATAAGTTCATTTCTATTATATTTTAGATTCCACATATAAGCACTATTGTATGATATTTGCCTTTCCCTGTCTGGCTTACTTCACATAGTATGATAATCTCTAGGTCCATCCATGTTGTTGCAAATGACATTATTTCATTCTCACTAATGGCTCAGTAATATTCCATTATATGCCTATATTACATCTTCTTTATCCTTTCATCTGTCAATAGACATTTAGGTTGCCTTTATGTCTTGGCTATTGTAAACAGTGCTACTATGAATATTGGGTTGCATGTATCCTTTCAATCCATGTTTTTCTTTGGATATATGCCCAGAAGTAGGTTTTTTGGATCACATGGAAGCTCTAGTTTTAGTTTCTTAAGGAAACTCCATACTCTTCTCCATCAGTTCAGTTCAGTTCAGTTCAGTCACTCAGTCACGTCTGACTCTTTGCGACCCCATGAATCACAGCATGCCAGGGCTCCCTGTCCGTTGCAAACTCCCAGAGTTTACCCAAACTCATGTCCATTGAGTCGGTGATGCCATCCAGCCATCTTATCCTCTGTCGTCCCCTTCTCCTCCACAGTCTTTATCAATTTCCCATCAACAATGTATGAGGATTCTCTTTTCTTCATACCCTCTCCAGTATTTATAGAAATACAGTTGATTTACAGTATTAATTTCACTTGTATACCATAGTGATTCAGTATTGTTGGTAGATTATACTCCATTAAAAGGTATTACAAGGTAATGGCTATAACACTCTGTGCTATACAGGATATCCTTGTTGATTATCCATTTTGTACATAGTAGCTTGTAGCTCCTAATTTTGTACATAGTAGTTTGTATCTCCTAATTCCATACCCTTAATTTGTTCCTTCACGGCCCCTCTCCCATTTGATAATCACAAGTTTGCTTTCTGTATCTGCCAGTCTGTTTTTCTTTTGCATATATATCAGTTGACATTTTTTCTTTTTTTAGATTCTACATATAAGAGATATCATACAGTATTTGTCTTTGTCTGAATTATTTTGATAAAAATAACAGTGTCTAGGTTCATCCACATTGTTGCCATTGGTATAATTTCAATATTTGGTTTCATTTCATTGTTACAGTTTATGCTGTTTCAAACCCTCTGTGCTCCACGAATCTGGATGCCTGCTGCCTTCTTCAAGTTTGGAAAGCGTTCAGTCTTATTTCCTCAAGTAGAGTTTTGTCACCCTTCTCTTTCTTCTGTCACCCTTAAAATGTGAATTTTGGAAAGTTTAATGTTATTCCTTAGATCTCTTAAATTGCTTTCATTTTTTAAGTGTTTTTCATTCTGCTGTCCTGATTGAATAATTTCCATTATTCTGTTTTCCATATCACTTATGCACAATTATGTATCACTTAGAGTGCTGTTCATTCTATCTAGTATGTATTTCATTTTAGCTATTGAATATTTTAGTCTTGATTTTTTTCTCTTTAAAAAAAATGCATTTATTTTTTAATTGAAGGATGACTGCTTTACAGAATTTTGTTGTTTTCTGTCAACCTCGACATGAATCAGTCATAGGTAAATGTATCCCCTCCCTTTTGAGCCTCCCTCCCATCTCCCTCCAACCCCACCCCTCTAGACTGATACAAAGACCCTGTCTGAGTTTCCTGAGGCATACAGCAAATTCCTGTTGGTTAACTCTTTTACATATGGAAATGTAAGTTTCCATGTTACTCTCTCCATACATCTCACCCTCTCCTCCCTCCTCCCGATGTCCATAGGTCTATTCTCTATGTCTACCCTATAAATAAATTCTTCAGTACCATTTTTCTATATTCCATATATATGCATTAGAATACAATATCTATCTTTTTCTTTCTGATTTATTCCACTCTGTATAATAGGTTCTATGTTCATCCAGCTCATTAGAACTGACTCAAATGTGTTCCTTTCTATGGCTGAATAATATTCCATTGTGTATACATACCACAACTTCTTTATCCATTCATCTACTGAGGGACTTCTAAGTTGCTTCTATATTCTAACTATTGTAAATAGTGCTGCAATACAATGGGATACATGTATCTTTTTCAATTTGGTTTCCTCAGGGTATATACCTAGCAGTGGGATTGCTGGGTCATATGGTGGTTTTATTCCTGGTTTTCTTTAGGGAATATCCATGCCATCTTCCATAATGGCTGTATCAATTTACATTCCCACCAACAGTGCAAGAGTGTTCCCTTTTCTCTACACCATCTCCAGCATTTATTGTTTATAGACTTCTTGATGATGGCCATTCTAACTGGTGTGAGGTTATATCTCATTGTAGTTTTGATTTGTATTTCTCTAATAATGAGCATTGTTGAGCATCTTTTCATGTGTTTGTTAGCCATCTGCATGTCTTCTTTGGAAAAATGCCTGATTAGATCTTTTCCCCACTTTTTGATTGGGTTGCTTGTTTTTCTGGTATTGAGTTGTATGAGCTGTTGTATATTTTGGAAATTAATCCTTTATCAGTGGGTTTTCATTTCACCTTGCTTATAGCTTCCTTTGCTGAGTGAAAGCTTTTAAGTTTAATCAGGTCCCACTTGTTTGCTTTTGTTTTTATTTCCATTACTCTAGGAGGTGGGTCATAAAGGATCTTGCTTTGATTTATGCCATCGAGTGATCTGCCCGTTTTCCTCTAAGAGTTTTATAGTTTCTGGTCTTACCTTTAGGTCTTTAATCCATTTTGAGTTTATCTTTGTGCATGGTGTTAGAAGTGTTGTAATTTCATTATTTTACATGTAGCTGTCCAGTTTCCCCAGCATCATTTATTGACGAGGCTGTCTTTCCCCATTGTTTCTTTCCTCCTTTGTCAAAAATAAAGTACCCATAAGTGCATGGGTTTATATCTGGGCTTTCTATCTTGTCCCACTGGTCTATATTTCTATTTTAGTGCCAGTACCATACTGTCTTGATGACTATAGCTAGTAGTATTGTCTGAAGTCAAGAAGATTGATTCCTCCAGCTCCATTCTTCTTTCTCAAGACTGTTTTAGCTATTCAGGGTCTTTTGTGTTCCCTTTCATATGAATTGTGAAGTTTTTTATTCTATTTCTGGGGAAAAAATGCCATCGGTAATTTGATAGGGATCTTTTTGAATCTGTAGTTGCATTTGGTAGCATAGTCTTTTTCACAATATTGATTCTTCCCACCCAGGAACACAGAGAATCTCTCCATCTGCAAATGTCCTTTGATTTCTTTCATCAGTGTCTTATAATTTTCATTGTATTCTCTTTCTATGATGGGATAATCTCGCCTTTCCTCTCCTCCATTTTCCACCTTAGATTCATCATTTAGGTGTCTTGCTCTGACTATACAAATTAATCTCTCTGGACTCTCATGTTACCTATTTCTTTCTCCTACAATAGTTGATTATTTTTTTTTATTTTTGTGTGTGATTCCTTGATTAGTAACCAATTTCCCAAATAGATTATAATTTCCAAAAGAACAAAACAAACTAACATTTAGTTAGTCCCCATATCCATTTACTATACCAGTAGTATTTACCACAATAGTGTTGGAACTCAGTATATTATAAATAAATGAATGGATATCTAAGACAAAGAATTGAAGATTAATTTAGGTGGTAAGGAAGGTGAATAAATGAGATGAGAAAAAAAAAAAAAAAACAGTTGCTGAGCGTGTGCTACACAATGTCCTAAGAACTGAACATTTTTGTCTTACCTAAATTTAACAAAACTTATATATCATTAAATTGTATATTTGTGTATGAGGAGGGTGGCATGTCAATTTTGGCAGTATTATTCTTACTTTAAGTGGTTATTCTTGAAATCAGAATGTGCCCCATTCCCTCAGCTATCAAACTTCTCCAGTTAGGAATATTAGAAAATTACTTTTGAGATGAATTACTTTTCCTATTGGTAATAAGTTTTAAGTAATGGAATACTGCTCTGAGAAAAAGAGAGAAATTGTACTGATAAAGAACATTTTAAATCAAGCTAAATAGCATCATTCAATATAATTCTGTTAAAATTGCAGTAAAACTGTAGCCTTATTTTTTATTTGATGCTGAAATCACTCATTTAGGTGAATGCCTCTTCTCATTGAAGACTTTTTCCTTTTTGTTTGAGTGGAAGAACTAATTCTAAAGAAATATATTCCAGTCCATGCTATTAATAATTTATATTATAAAGAAGAATCTTGTGCTGGCAGGTATATGGAACAGTGGAGCCAAAAGGTCATTTCAATCTCTTAATTTCTATAACTCTATGAACCTGCTCTGAAAATGTGAGTACTGGAACATCCAATACTTTTAAGACCTGAATGGCTGTGAATCAGGAGTTTGTTATCTGACTGCCAATATCAGTCAACCCAAAAAGTGCTGGGATAGAGAGAAGATCATTTAAATTCTTTAGCAAGACGAGGTAAAGCTGGCAATGTTACTGGATAGTGCATTCGCTAATTAAACTACAATCTCCTAAATTAAAAGAGGAAAATGTCCAAATAGAGAAAGAAAATGAATTATGCACTTACATATATGAAAAGATGTAATTATATGGATGTTGCTTGTAGTATTATTTATAATATAAAACGCTATGTGTGTGTGTGTGTGTGTGTGTGTATAACAGTAAAGCAGTGAATGATTAAAAAATTAAGCTGTAGCACACAACAGAATACCATGCAGCAATTTTAGAAGTCAGTATATCATGTTTAATGAAGAAAGAAATTAAAGATTAATTTCAAATTTTAAAAAAAAGTTGAAGAATATAATACATGAAATATAAAAGTTACCAATATACAAAGTAATATGTATATTTGAGGAGAAGGAAATGACAACCCACTCCAATATTCTTACTTGGGGAATCTCATGGACAGAGGAGCCTGGCAGGCTACAGTTCATGAGGTCTCAAGAGTCGGACATGACTTAGTGACTAAACCACCACCACTTCCATGTGTATTTGAATATATGTATGTAATACAAAACTCAAAATTATTGGTTACTCAGAAAACAAAGCATTTTATACTTTTAAAAATACCACTTTTTTTTGCCATACATTGACATGAATCAACCATAGATTTACATGTGTTCCCCATCCTGATCCCCCCTCCTGCCTCCCTCTTCACTACAATATAAATAAATAAATAAACTGGCTTATATAAAAAATAAAAAAAGAAAAGAAAAGAAAGTGAAAATAAAAATAAAAAAATACCACTTTTTAGTTTTTGAATTGCTTATATTATAATAAGAATGAAATCCTAGTAGTGTTTAAATAAGCATTATAAAATAAAATAGAGCAGTATAATCTATGCTTGACTTTACACACTTAATTTGCAAAGAGAAGAATATAAGAAAAAGTGTTTTAAATTGGGAGAATTGAGAAAAGCCTATGCACAGATCATGGTCTTTTTCTTGGTCTATATTTGTTTACCTATTAATTCAGAACAACAGAAGCTACATCACAAGGTTGTTGAATGAGACACTCAATGCACAATCCCAAGTAGAGAGGTTGTTATAAGTAAAAAGACCCTCAGTGTCCACTAGTTACCTTTCTTGTTCCTCTTCCTGGCTCACTGACTTAGATCTTAAAAAAAAAAAAAAAAAAAAAAAAAAAGCCCTTCACAGACATACATCTTACATTTTAGTTTTGAGAAATGAAAACTGCTCAAAAGATGAGTGAAATGTAGGAAATGCATATAACAACAACTAGACAAAGTGTCTCACTATGTAAAATTATAGTGAGACTTTGTTTTAGACTAATTATTGGGAACAGTTCCAAAAATGAAAATATGTTGAACAGATGAACTTTAAAACATAGACAGAGATGAGATCTGTGTTTAGATGTGTGACTATTTACAAATACATAAATGTCAAAGGGAAGAGCCAGTAATTGTAAGGAAAATGTTAGTGAGCTAATGGCATATATTTTGGCCTTCCCTTTGCCCTGAAAAGGATTTCGCTGGAAGTTATACGGGAAAATCCAATGAATAAATTGAATATATTCACTAGTCATTTATATCTTCAGCCTGTGATCCATCAAGCTGTTGCTGGGATGCTGAGACTGCTCCTTGCTCAGAATGTAATTAATTAAACTCACTGCAAAGAGAGGATATTTGCAAAGAAAAGTATGTGAAAGGCAGGATGAAGAGGGGTCAATAAGCTCATACACACAGAAGCATCTTGTAATGCCGTTGGTGAAGCTCTCCACCCCCTGAAAAATTATGAGCACATTTCTCTGGTTTATCATTTTAAGAATTAGGGATAAATCTTGGCAACCTAAGTTCTCACATGATGGTTAAGATTTCCCTAAAAATAGAACAAAAGAACATACCATTCCCTTGAACAATCTTGATATCTGGATATTCTATGTTGTTTCCCTCTTCAACCTCCAATCACCTTGGCCAGTATTTTTCTCCTAGAGGAAGGATCTTCTGAGAAATATCTTCTTCTTACTGCTTCAACTAAGAAAGAGAAGTGAGTTTCCACATTTGGACATGGTGGAGTAAAAGGGGATGGATTTGCCCTTCTGTTCAGAGAAACTAAAAACTGAACAAAATGTAGGAAATGACAGTTTCATACATTCAGTAACCAGGAGTGCAGGATAATGATCACTGATAGGAGAGGGGTCAAAATTTGCAGAAATAAATCACTGTTGCAAATTGGAAATTTGGGGTCACTCAGAGAGATTCCACAGTAAACAAAATCCATTCTCTGAGGAAACTAACTACAATCCAGTTGCTGATAAAGCCAACACTACCCAATCATTACCATCTCCACTTGAAGCCATCATCAAATCAGATATGGTAGCACATC
The DNA here is from genome assembly GCF_033118175.1 of Dama dama. Taxonomy (NCBI): domain Eukaryota; kingdom Metazoa; phylum Chordata; class Mammalia; order Artiodactyla; family Cervidae; genus Dama; species Dama dama. Next base: position 5,680,590 of record NC_083681.1, read on the forward strand.
CATCATCATAGACGGGGAACACTATTAATACTCTATATGATTCTAACGCAAAAACTACAACTGCAAGTCAACTTATGACTTTCACCAACAATGATCCCATTTGTCTTAGGGCAACAAAGGTCATATTGTACTGGATGAGCCCCTGACTGCTTCTGGAAATTTGACCATGTGGAATATTTTGGCAACTATCATTGGAAAAGACTCTGATGCTGGGAAGGCAGGAGGAAAAGGGGATGACAGAGGATGAGATACCTGGATGGCATCACCAACTCAATGGACATGAGTTTGAGCAAGCTCTGGGAGTTGATGATGGCCAGGGAAGCCTGACATGCTGCAGTCCATGGGGTCGCAAAGAGTCAGACATGACTGAGCAACCGAACTGAACTAGGCAACTATTGATATTTCACTGCTGTTCCAGTTTGAGCAGTTAACTCCATAAAGCAAAAATTGTGTCATGTTTTCAGCTTTCCAGATCATCTATGTTCTAATAGTGGTGAGCATTCTGTCTTAAACAACAACAACAACAACAACAACAACAAAAATCACTTAATAAATTAGCTGTCATGATTTTCAACAGATACCTTATTATCCTCAGATTACTGGAGTCAAAATGAGGTGAATGAACATCTTTAAGTTAACTCAAAAAGATTTCTGATTCTTCCACTCTCAACTCTGTTCTACATAACTGAGTAAGAAAGTCTGGTCACTAAGAATGGCTGTCCCCCAACAAGGTCATCCTTTGGTTATCTGTAGGCTAATGAAGAAAGTGAGTGATTAAATAGGGCTAACTTACATGGCTGATTCATGTCAATGTATGGCAAAAACCACTACAATATTGTAAAGTAACTAGCCTCCAACTAAAAAAAAAGGGGGGGGGGGAGGGGCTAACTTAAAAATTGGAAATTTTACCATGGCCAGTCCTATGCACGATTGTTCCTTCTTCCCATTGACTTCTACTCTGAGGAAGCCCAACTGATACTGTCTGTAAGTAGCCATCTAGAGAGACCTCAAAGAATTCAAACTTAGTTCTGACTTAGGCTCCCATACTCTTCTTAGACTCACAAGATCCTGGGTCATAAAAACAATTACCTGTTGGTTAAGTACACTGTTCACAGAGTTTACCTACGGTGGTCTGTATAGGCAAATGTAGGAGTAGCTGCTCAGGTCCCTCAACTGGCTTCTATTGAGACCTGAGGAGTGTTTCCTCATTACTGCTATAAAGGGATGGAGGTTCTAGTCCCCAAGTATTCTTTTAGTGATAACTTCCTGGTGTGTAAAGGTTGAAGATGCCTCATTGTTCCCCACCTAGCTTTACTGATTCTACCGATGGGAGTCTTTAATAGCACCTGGTGGCAGTCAATGTTCTGACTCTACTAAATATCCCTGTCACTACCTTAGCAGGAAAGAAGAGCAACATCTCACTAGTTTGGCAGCATGGAAATCCAGGATCTTTATATAAACCCCCTTAGTACCATGGGTCTGTCCTTTCAGGATAAAAGTTCCAGCTCTCTATTCAATTTCCCTTATATCACTTTGGGACCACTCAGTATATAGCCAGATAAGGGAAATTTAGGTTTCCCACTTAGCCTTTGCTGGAATGGATAAATGTTCAGTCATAGCTTTTTGCTGTGGTGCTTTGCTAGTGTGGAGGCTATTGTCTAAAAGTTTGTCTTGATAAGCTGTCCCTTTTCTTGTACTTAGCTGGAGGAGTAGGGAAATGCACATTTGCTCTATCTTCCTACAAAAAGATTGGAAAGAAAAGATGCAAGGAACAGGGGTTACTGTTTGGACGAGGAAAACAGATTTAATCATTTTTTGATCCTACAAAAAAAAAAAAAAAAGAAAGAAAAAATGTAGATATATCATATTCAGACAACAATTCTGGAGTCCTCAAATTTTTCACATCTGTTAAGAAAGTTTTCAATGCATGTATGTCTCACATTACCATACTTATGAAAATTTTTGAGACTCATTCCCTTACATTTTTCACTGTGCCCTATGCTGTAGTCATTTTATTCTCTTCTCACGTCCCTAAACTCTACAGCTATCCTCTCTTCTGCCAAAGATATCCTCTTTGTCTCACCCAAACCTTGCACACACCTCTCTGACTCTAGTAAATCCTCCTTGAATAATTCTAACTTGAGGGAATCATCTATTTCATCCTGAGACCATGATTAATTGAACTTGGAAAGTAAGTTAAACTTACTATCTCAAGACATTCCTACTTTAAATGTCTATGAATGTGACTACCAATAATCCAAATCAATAGTCACATCACATGTTGCTGACCAGCTTTCAATTAACCTTGCTTATGTAAGTTGCCTATTCTGGTCCAACTGGATGAAGCTAAGAGGTCACTGCAAATGGTGATTGCAGCCATGAAATTAAAAGATGCTTACTCATTGGGAGGAAAGTTATGACCAATCTAGATAGCATATTAAAAAGCAGAGACATTACCTTGCCAACAAAGGTCCGTCTAGTCAAGGCTATAGTTTTTCCAGTGGTCATGTATGGATGTGAGAGTTGGACTGTGAAGAAGGCTGAACGTCAAAGATTTGATGCTTTTGAACTGCGGTGTTGGAGAAGATTCTTGAGAGTCCCTTGGACTGCAAGGAGATCCACCAGTCCATCCTAAAGGAGATCAGTCCTGGGTGTTCATTGGAAGGACTGATGCTGAAGCTGAAACTCCAATAATTTGGCCACCTCATGCGAAGAGTTGACTCATTGGAAAAGACCCTGATGCTGGGAGGGATTGGGGGCAGGAGGAAAAGGGGACATCAGAGGATGAAATGGCTGGATGGCATCACCGAATTGATGGACATGGGTTTGAGTAAACTTCGGGAGTTGGTGATGGACAGGGAGGCCTGGCGTGCTGTGATTCATGGGGTCACAAAGAGTTGGACATGACTGAGCGACTGAACTAAACTGAACTGAACTGAACTGACTGAAGAGGTCAGTGATCACATTGCCAAACAGGACTACCTAGAACTGATCCTTTAAAGGATTTGAGGAGGGATATTTCATATACATGGAATGTGTGGCCTTTTGTTTTTGGCTTCTTCCATTTAGCATGTTTCCATGGTCCATTCATCTTGTCACATGCATCAGTCTTTCAGTCCTTTTCTGACTGTTAATATTCCACTGTATGAATATACTACCTCTTGATTCCCAGTTCATCAGTTTACAGATATTTAGGTTTTCTGTTTGTTTTTTTTTTTTTTCTATTACAAATAATACTTCTATAAAGATCTGTGTACATGTTTATATGTGGGCAAACATTTTCACTTTCATTTCTCTTGAATAAATACTAGTCAGTATAATTACTGAACAATATTACATATAAGTTTTTTTGGGAACTACTATTTTCCAAAGCATTCACACCGTGATACATTCTCACCAACAAAGTAAGAGTGCTCTAATTTCTCATTATCCTTGCTAAAACTACTAGCTCCCTTTATACATACATACATATATATATATATATGTATATGTATATAGCCATCCAAGTAGGAAAGAAGTGCTAGTGTATTATGTTTTTTTGTATTTTGATTTTTTCTTGGTGACAATTTTCTTTATGCAACACAAGGAACACCTTAGGTATAGCACTAAAACCCTCACATATTTTAACATTGAAATGCCTACCTACACCACCTCCTAAGATGGAAGGAGGGTATACAATTGGCTCTAGTGACTGTGTTGTCTCAATTGGAGTCCACAATAACTCCATGTTCCAGTTTTTCTCTTTGTCAAAGTTTATTACTCTTTTTGGTGGTCAAAAGTCTTCCCCTTACCTTCACCCTGCCATTGTGCACTATTAGTGAACTCTCAGCTTCACTTACAAGTTGCTCAGCTATCTAATGAATGGCAAAGTTTTTGTTTACCTTCCCTGACAACCTACACATGGAACTTTCCTGTAGTATTTATCATCATAAGTCTAGCTAGTGTGCAGTGATTTTCTTCCCATACTCTGAAATATCTGGCCTCCAAGGACAGGCTCTGCACTGCTCCTCTTCTCTTGCCCAGCAGCAAACAGAAATGTAGTCACTGTTGATATCTTACTGGGCTGACAATTGATCCAGTGCCCCAGCCTGCCAAACAACTACTCATGGGCAAGGCACTTTCGCTGTGGTTTTGACTTGCATTTCTACAAGGATTAATGATGTTGAGCATGTATATTTTCATGTGGTTACTGGCCACTTGCATATCTTCTTTGTAGAAATGTCTATTCAAATATTTTGCCAATTTATTGTTTGCCTTATTATTGTTGAGTTGTAATAATTCTTCAAATATTCAGAAAGCTTAACCATTATCAGATTTAGAAAATGAAAATGTCTTCTCCAATTATTTGGGTTGTCTTTTCACTTTACATAGTATTATTTTATTCAATAAGTTTTCAATTTTGGTAAAGTCCAAGGTATCTAATTTTTCTCTTGTTCCTTGTACTTTTGATGTCATATCTAAGGTGCTATTAACTAATTCAAATTTGAAACTTCAACTCCTATATTTAGGTCTATGATCCATTTTTAGTCAACTTTTGTGTATGATGTCATTAAATGGTTCAACTTCAGGGCTTGCATATGGATATCCAGTTTCCCCACATCTACTTGCTTAAAGGACTACTTTTTCTCCATTGACTTGTCATGGAGTCTTTGTCAAAAGTCAATTGATCAAAAATATGAAATTTATTTCTGAATTCTTAATTATATTCCTATCTGTATGCCTGTGCTTATAGTCTTTATTATCATAACTTCTAAGTTTTTGAAATCAGATATTTTGAGTCCTCTAGCCTTTCCACCACCCCCCACCAGGATCATAATTGTTTTTGAATTCAGTGAATGTGTATATAAAATTTAAGGTCACCTTGTCTTTGGGCTTGTCACCTTGTCAATATCTGTAAAAACATCAACTGGTATTTTGAAAGATAATGTATTGAATCTATAAAATTTGTGAAGTACTTCCACATTTTTATATTTTATTTTTTTAATTATTTTATGTTTTAAGGAATCTCCACACTGTTCTACATAGTGGATGCACCATTTTTCATTCCTACCAACGGTGTCAGACAGTTTCCTTTTCTCCACACCCTATCCAGAATTTATTATTTGTAGACTTTTTGATAGCAACCATTCTGACCAGCATGAGATGATATCTCATTTTGGTTTTGATTTGCATTTCTCTAATAATGAGTGATTCATCCATCTTTTCATATGTTTATTAGCCATCTGTAGTCTTCTTTGGAGAAATATCTGTTTAGTTCTTTGGCTGACTTTTTGATTGGCTTGTTCGTTTTTCTTGTATTAAGCTGCATGAGCTGCTTGTATATTTAGAGATTAATTATTTGACAGTTGTTTCATTTGCTGCTATGTTCTCCCATTCTGAATGCTACCTTTTTACCTTCTTATAGTTCCCTTCATTGTGCAAAAGCTTTTAAATTTAATTAGGTCCCATTTCTTTATTTTGCTCTTATTTCCATTACTCTGGGAAGTGGGTTATAGAGGATCTTGCTGTGATTTGTATCAGAGAGTGTTCTGCCTATGCTTTCCTCTAAGAGTTTTAAAGTTTCTGGCATTATATTTAGATCTTTTATCCAGTTTGTGTTTATTTTTGTGTATAGTGTTTCAAAGTGCCCTAGTTTCATTCTTACACAAATGGTTGACCAGATTTACCAGCACTACTTTTGAAGAAGATGTTTTTTCTTCATTGTATATTTTTGCCTCCTTTGTCAAAGATAAGGTATCCATAGAATTTATCTCTGAGCTTTCTATCTTTTTTTTTTTTTTCCATTGATCTATATTTCTGTCTTTGTGCCAATACCATACTGTCTTGGTGAAAGTAGCTTTGTAGTATAATCTGAAGTCAGGAAGGTTGATTCCTCCAGTTCCATTCTTCTTTCTCAAGATTGCTTTGTTTATTTGAGGTTATATGTGTTTCCACACAAATTGTGAAATTGTTTGCTCTACTTAAAAAAAAAAAAAAATACTGTTGGTAGTTTGATAGGGAGTGTGTTGAATCTATAGATTACTTTGCTAGTATACTCATTATCACTGTACTGATTCTTTCAATCCATGATCATGGTATGTTTCTCCATCTATTTGTGTCGTCTTTGATTTCTTTCATCATTGTTTTATAGTTTTCTATATGCAGATCTTTTGTTTCTTTAGGCAAAATTATTCTTAAGTATTTAATTCTTTATGTTGCAATGATGAATGGAATTGTTTCTTTCTCTTTCTGGTTTTCACTGCTGGTGTTTAGGAATGCAAGGGATTTCTGTGTATTAATTTTATATCCTGCAACTTTACTATGTTTATTGATTAACTCTAGTAATTTTCTGGTGATATCTTTAGGGTTTTCTATGTAGAAGATCATCTCATCTGCAAGCAGTGAGAGTTTTACTTCTTTTCCAATCTGGATTCATTTTTATTTCTCATCTCTGATTGCTGTGGCTAGGAACTCCAAAACTATGTTGAACAGTAGTGGTGAGAGTGGGCAACCTTTTTTTTGTTCCTGCCCACTAGGTCATGATGTGTGATCTTTTTGATATATTGTTATATGCTAGAATTCTGTTAAGGAATTTTGCTTCCATGTTCATCAGTGATATTGACCTGCAGTTTTCTTTTTTATGGCATCTTTGTCCAGTTTTGGTATCAGGGTGATGGTGGCCTTATAGAATGCATTTTGGAGTTTTCCTTCCTCTGGAATTTTCTGAAGGAGTTTGAATAGAATATGTGTTAGTTATTCTCTAAGTTTTTGGTTGAATTCACCTGTGAAGTAATCTGGTCTTGGACTTTTGTTTGTTGGAAAAAATTTTATTACAGTTTCACTTTCTGTGCTTGAAATTCATCTGTTCAGAATTTATATTTATTTCTGGTTCAATTTTGAAAGGTTATACTTTTCTAAGAATTTGTCCATTTCTTCCAAGTTGTCCATTTTATTGGCATATAGTTCTTCAAAGTAATCTCTTATGATCTTTTGTATTTCTGTGTTGTCTGTTATGATTTCTCCATTTTCATTTCTAATTTTATTGAGTTTTCTCCCTTTTTTTCTTGAGGAGTATGGGTAACAGTTTGTCTATTTTGCTTATCTTCTCAAAGAACCAGCTTTTAGTTTTGTTGATCTTTGCTATGGTCTCCATCATTCCTTTTTCACTTTTTTTCTGATCTGATTTTTATCATTTCTTTCCTTCTTCTAAATTTGGGTGTTTTTGTTCTTCATTTTCTATTAGCTTTAGGTGTACAGTTAGGTTGTTTATTTGATGTTTCTCTTGTTTCTTGAGGTGGACTTGTATTGCTATGGACTTCCTTCTTAGCACTGCTTTTACTGACTCCCCTGGGTTTTGGTTCATCATGTTTTCATTATCATTTGTTTCCATGCATATTTTTATTTCCTTTTAAATTTCTTCAGTGACCTATTGGCTAGTCAGAAGAGTGTTGTTTAACCTCCATATTTATGTGTTTTATATAGCTTCCCCCCCGCCCCTGTAGTTGATATCTAATCTTAACACATTGTGATCAGAAAAGATTCTTCAAATGACGTTTTTTTTTTTTTTTTTTTTTTTTTTTTTTAATATACCAAGGCTAGATTTGTGGCCCATAATATGGTCTATCCTGGAGTATGCTCCCTGTGCACTTCAGAAAAAGATGAAATCCATTGTTTTGGGGTGAAATGCCCTGTAGGTATCAACTAAGTCTAACTAGGTTCATATATCATTTAATGCTTTTGCTTCCTTGTTAATTTTCTGTTTTGTTAATTTATCCATCAGTGTGAGTTGTATTAAAGTCAGCCACTATTATTGTGCTACTGTAAAATTCAAAGTTAATTTTATCTCATATGAGTATTGCTACTCCCATTTTCTTTTGGTCTCCGTTTGCATGAAATATATTTTTCCAGTTTCTCACTTTCAGTCTGTATGTATACCTAGGTTTGAGGTGGGTTTCTAGTAGACAGTCTGTCTAGGGGTTTTGCTTCTGGATCCACATAGTCACTCTTTGTCTTTTGGTTGGAGTATTTAACCCATTTATGTTTAAGGTAACTATTGATGAGTATGATCCTGTTACCATTTACTTAATGATTTGGGGTTCATTTTTATAAACCTTTACTATGTTTCCTTTCTAAAGAACATCCTTTAGCATTTGTTGGATAACTGACTTGGTGGTGCTGAATTCCCTCATCTTTTGCTTACTTGTAAAGCTTTTGATTTATTCTTCAAATGTAAATAGATCCTTGTTGGGTAAATCATCTTGGCTGTAGATTTTTCTCTTTCATCACTTTATATAGCCTGCAATTCCCTTCTGGCCTGAAGAGTTTCTATTGAAAGATCTGCTATTATTCTTAAGGAGATTCCCACGTACTTATTTGTTGCTTTTCCCTTGCTGCTCTTATATTTCTCTTTGTGTTTATTAATATGTCTTGGGGTGTTTCTCCTTGGGTTTATCCAGTTTGGGACTCTCTGAGTTTCTTCGACTTGGGTGATTATTTCCATTTTAAGTTTATCTTTGTGTATGGCATTAGGAAGTGTTCTGATTTCATTCTTTGGCACATAAGTGTTCAGTTTTCCCAGCACCACTTATTGAAGAGGCTATCTTTGCCCCATTATATATTCTTTCCCCGTTTGTCAAAAATAAGTTACCCATAAGTGTGTGGGTTTATCTCTGTGTTCTCTATCTTGTTCCATTGGTTTGTATTTCTGTTTGTGTGGCAGGACCATACTCTCCTGATGATGTAGCTTTGTAGTATAGTCTGAAATAAGGAAGATTGATTCCTCTGGCTACATTCTTCTTTCTCAAGACTGCTTTAGCTATTCAGGGTCTTTTGTGTTTCCATATGAATTATGATTTTTTTTGTTCTGGTTCTGAGAAAAATGTCATTGGTAATTTGATAGGGATCATATAGATTGCATTTGGTAGTATCCTCATTTTCACAATATTGATTCTTCCTACCCAGGAACAAGGAATATCTCTCCATCTGTTTATGTCATCTTTGATTTCTTTCATCAGTGTATTATAGTTTTCTCTATTTAATTATTTTGTATCCTTAGGCACAGTTATTCCTAAATATTTTATTCTTTTTGTTGCAATGGTGAATGGGATTAATTCTTTAATTTCTTTTTCTGATTTTTCAGTGCTAGTATATAGGAATGCAAGTGATTTCTGTGTATTGTCCTTGTATCTTGTGACTTTGCTAAATGCAGTGATCAAATCTAGCAATTTTCTGATGATTTCTTTGGGGTTTTCTATGCCTAGTAACAGAGAAGGCAATGGCAACCCACTCCAGTACTCTTGCCTGGAGAATCCCATGGACGGAGGAGCCTCGGAGGCTACAGTCCATGGAGTCGTTAAGAGTTGGACATAACTGAGTGACTTCACTTTCACTTTTCACTTTCATGCATTGGAGAAAGAAATGGCAGCCCACTCTGGTATTCTTGCCTGGAGAATCCCAAGGACAGAGGAGCCTATTTGGCTGCCTTCTATGGGGTTGAACAGAGTCGGACACGACTGATGTGACTTAGCAGCAGCAGCAGCAGCAGCAGCATGCTTAGTATCATATCATCTGCAAACAGTGAGCTTTTTACTTCTTTTCCAATCTGGATTCCTTTTATGTCTTCTTCTTCTCTAATTGCTGTAGCTCGGACTTCCTAAAATATGCTGGATAACAGTGATGAGAGTGGGCACCCTTGTCTTGTTCCTGATCTTAGAGATAATGTTTTTAGTCTTTCACCATTGAGAATAATGTTTGCTGTAAGCTTTTCATATATGGCCATTACTATGCTGAAGTGGGTTCCTTTTATGCCCATTTTTTGAAGTGTTTTTATCATAAATGGATGCTGAAATTTTGTCAAAGCCATTTTCTGCATCTATTTAAATGATCCTATGGCTTTTACCTTTCAATTTGTTAATATCGTGTATCAGGTTGATTGATTTGTGTATATCAAAGCATGCTTGCATCTCTGGAATAAACCCAGCTTGATCATGGTGTATGAGCTTTTCTTTTAATGTGCTGTTGAATTCTGTTTGCTAGAAATTTGTTGAGGATTTTTGCATCTATGTTTACCAATTATATTGGCCTGTAATTTTATTTTTTCATGTTGTCTTTGCCTGGTTTTGGTATCAGGGTGATGGTGGTCTCATAGAATGAGTTTGGGTGTGTTCCTTCCTCTGCAATTTTTTTGGAAGAGTTTCAGAAAAATAGGTATTGCCTCTTCTCTAAATGTTTTCTAGAATTCCCCTGTGAAGCCATCTGGCCCTGGGTTTTTGTTTTTTGGAAGAATTTTGATCACTGTTTCAATTTCTGTGTTTGCAGTTGGGTTGTTCATAATTTCTATTTCCTCTGGGTTCAGTCTTTGGAGGCTGACCTTTTCTAAGTATCTGTCCATTTCCTCTAGTTTGTCCACTTTATTAGCATATAGTTGTTTGCAATATTCTCCTATGATATCTTATATTTCTATGTTGTTTGTTGTAACTTCTCTTTCATTTCTAATTTTGTAATTTGATTTTTCTCCCTTTTTTTTTTTTGAAGAGTCTGGCTAGTGGTTTGTCAATTTTGTTTATATTCTCAAAGAACAAGCCTTTAGTTTTATTAATCTTTTCTATTGTTTTCTTCATTTCTTTTTCACTTATTTCTGCTCTGAATTTTATGATTTATTTACTTTTGCTGACTTTGGGGTTCTTTTCTCTTCTTTTTCCTGCTGCTTTAGATGTAGAGTTAGGCCATCTATTTGATGCTTTTCTTGTTTCTTGAAGTATGATTGTATCACTATAAACTTCCCTCTTAGAACTGTTTTTGCTGAATCCCATAAGTTTTGAGTTGTCATGTGCTTCTTGGACTTGATTGACTATCTTCTTTCACATGTTGGGGAAATTTTCAACTATAATTACTTCAAAAATTGTCTCAGTGCCTTTGTTTTTTTCTTCTTCCTCTGGGACCCTTATAACTCAAACTTCAGTGTGTTTAATATTGCCCCAAAGGTCTCTGAGGCTATCCTAAATTCTTTTCATTCCTTTCACTTTATTCTGCTCTTCAGCAGTTATTTCCACCATTTTATACTCTAGCTCACTTATCTATTCCTCTACCTCTGTTATTCTGCTATTGGCTCCTTCTATAGTATTTTTAATTTCAGTAATTGTGTTATTCATCTCTGTTTGCTTATTCTTTATTTCTTCTATGTCCTTGATGGTTATATTAAGTGTATTAAATACTTCCTGCATTTTCTCCATTTTATTTTCAATCTTTAGAGCAACTTCACTATCATTATTCTGAACTCTTTTTCATGGAGATTGCTTATTTCCTCTTTGTTTGTTTGGTCTTGTGAGTGTCTACCTTGTTTTTTCATTTATGTTGTATTTCTCTGTCTCTTCATTTTTTTTTTTTTTTTTTTTTCTTTTAAACTTGCTCCACTTGAGGTCTCCTTTTCTCAGGCTTTAGGATTGTATTATTTCTTTCCTTTGATTTTGCCTTTGGAGGGAAATGTTAGTTGGGAAGCTTGTGCTGATTTATTGTTAGGGGTGACTTGTGACTGTGTTCTATGGGGAGGAGATCAAGGAGGTAATTACAGAAATAATGGGACATGTACACACACTTCCACACATACAGTTATAACCAAAGTGTTCTAAAGATAAGAGTACAGGAGACTGACTTGGTGAGCAAGAGAAACGAGAGTGATATTAACCAATTAAAAGCAGAGCTAGATAATGTTCAATCTGGAAATCTAAGTATTAGTAGAGGGCCAACTGTGGAATATAGCAAAGAGAGCTCAACAATTTGACTTACTTGGTGAGAAAATAAGAGTGAAGGAAAAAATGAAGAAGGGAAAAAGAGAGAATAAAAGAGGAGAAAGGAAGGTAAAGATAAAAGGAGGGTTGGGATGGGGGTTTAAAAAGAGAGAGAAAAGAAAAAATAGAAAAACAAAGATAAACAGATGCATGTGGAAAAAAATTATATATGTTCAGGAATAGCTACAGCTGGTAAAGAAATATAGGAAAAACAGTTGGATATATCAAAAACAAAATAAAAAACCTCACCAAAGGCGGGGGGAGGTGAAAAAGAGGGGAAAAAAATCTTAAAATGATTTCTTTTTTTTTTAAACAAGAAACACAAAGAGAAAAACTTCACAGCACCACAAAAGGCCAATACAAAAGTGGAAATATGTAGGGGGAATCAACCATGTGATTTATGAAAAAGAAAAGAAAAGAAAATCTTAACATGAATGTTTTTGTTTTTTAAACAAGGAAAACAAAGAGGAAAACTCCACAACACAGCAAAAAGCTAATGTGAAGGTCAAAATATGTAGGGGAATAAACAGTGCAATTTATAAGAAAAAAGAATCTTAAAATGATCTTTTTAATTTTTATAACAAGGAAAACAAAGAGGAAAACTGCACAGTACTGCAAAAGAGTAATGTGAAGGTGGAGATACATAGGGGGAATAAACAGTGTGATTTATAAGAACAAAAAGGGTTCTCAAGGTAATATTTCTTGGTTTTGGAGTCTGCCCCTGTGAATGGGGTTGGGTCAGGGTCCTGTAATGCTTTCCTGGTTGGGGGAGCTTATGCCTTTGTTCTGGTTGATGGAGCAGGATCTCATCTCTCTGAAAGGCATTGCAGGGTCCAGTAGTAGGTCCATGGGTTCAATATGCCTTTGGGCAGTCCTTCTGGCTTTGGCAGAGTTCAGTTCAGTTCAGTTCAGTCACTCAGTCATGTCCGACTCTTTGTGACCCCATGAATCGCAGCATGCCAGGCCTCCCTGTCCATCACAAACTCCCAGAGTTTACTCAAACTCATGCCCATCGAGTCTGTGATGTCATCCAGCCATTTCATCCTCTGTCGTCCCCTTCTCCTCCTGCCCCCAATCCCTCCCAGCATCAGGGTCTTTTCCAATGAGTCAACTCTTCGCATGAGGTGGCCAAAGTATTGGAGTTTCAGCTTCAGGATCAGTCCTTCCAATGAACACCCAGGACTTATCTCCTTTCTGCAGCCACTTCAAAGTGGCCCTCTCAGCGTATCTGCAGTGCTGCCCACCCCCTACTTGTCCCTGGGATCATTGTCCATGCTTCTGTCCCCATGTCCCGCCCTACACTGCTGGCTGAAGCTTGCTGGGAAGGGGCTTGTGTGGATCTTTTCTTGTGCCCTCTGCCTTGTGGAGACTTGTGTGGGCTTCCCTCAGTGTTATGGGGTTTGTGTGCACTTGTTTCTTCTCACCGCCTACCTTCTGTCTCAGGGCTCATGTGTTCTTTCCACTGTGCCTCAAGGGTTGTATGCACTGTCCAAGTCTCTATGCCTCCCCTCTAATGTCATGCTGACCCCACCCTTTGCACAGTGAGGGTTGTGTGCGAACCATGGGTTGAATGCTGTGTCACACTTGGCTACCTGGGCCCACCTTCTGTGCTGCAAGTGCTGCGTGTATTGGCTGACCTGCCCTCTGTGCTTTAAGAGTTGTGTGTCCTGTCTAGGTTTATATGCCTCCCCATTCTTGGTTCCCTGAGCCCACCGTCTGGCTGGGACCACAGTTCTTGAACTGTCAAAAGGCTGAGAAGTGCAGCTTTCTCTGTTTTCTGCCATGTCCCTGCTTTGCCTGGTTTTTCAAGACTCTGCAGCTCCTCCTTGGACCCACCTGTGAGGGAGTTTCCCTATGCACAGGACCTCCTCCTGTTTCGGGAGTCCCTGCTTCCCTCAGGGCACAAGCTCCTGCCCAGAAGATCTCCATCTTTTCCCTTTTTATATCTCCATCCTCTCTCTCCCTCATTTAAGGGAACTTAGTCTGTGACCCTGGAAACCTGGGGTCTTCTGCTGTTGCCTAAAGATTTCTTTGTAGGAGTTGTTCCATATCATGATGAGCTTTTGATGAGTTTTTGATGAGTGGGGAAGCTGGCAATCTCCCCTCTAACTCCTCTGCCAGTCTCTGCCTATGCTTTTCTCTGAGAATTTTATAGTTTCTGGTCTTTAACTTAGGTCTTTAATCCATTTTGAGTTTATCTTTGTGTATGGTTTTAGGTAGTGTTCTAATTTCATTCTTTTACATTTAGCTGTCCAGTACCACTTATTGAAGAGACTAGTTTTCCCCCATTGTATAGTCCTGGCTCTTTTGTCAAAAATAAGGTATCCATAGGTATGTGGCTTATCTCTAGGCTTTCTATCTTGTTCCATTGGTTTATATTTCTGTTTTAGTGCCAGTACCATGCAGTCTTGATGACTATAGCTTTGTAGTATAGTCTAAAATCAGGAAGGTTGATTCCTCCAGCTCCATGCTTCTTTCTCAAGTTTGTTTTAGATATTTAGGGTCTTTTCTGTTTCCATATGAATTGTTATAGTTCTATGAAAAATGCCATTGGTAATTTGATAGGGATTGCCTTGAATCTGTATATTACCTTGGGTAGTATAGTTGTTTTCACAATAATGATTCTTCCAACCCAGGAACATGGAAGATCTTTCCATATTTTTATATTGTCTTTGATTTCTTTCATCAGTGTCTTATAATTCTTATAATTTTCTGTATACAGATCTTTGGTCTCTTTGGGTAGTTTTACTCCTAGATGTTTTATACTTTTTGTTGCAATGGTAAATTTGATTGACTCCTTAATTTCTCTTTCTGATATTTCATTCTTAGTACAGAAAAATGCAAATGTCTCTGTGTATTGATTTTGTATCCTGCCACTTTGCTAAATTTACTGGTTAGCTCTGGTAATTTTCTTTAGGGTATTTTTAGAATTGTCTATGTATAGTATCATGTCATCTGCAAACAGTGACGTTTTACTTCTTTTCCAATCTGGATTCCTTTTATGTCTTTTTCTTCTCTGACTCCTGTACAGAAAACTATGGCAAAAACTATGTTGAATAATAGTAGTAAAAGTGGCCACCCTTGTCTTGTGCCTGATCTTAGAAGAAATGCTTTCAGTTTTTCACCATTAAGAATAATGTTTGCTGTGGGTTTATCATATATGTCATTTATTATATTGAGATAGGTTCCTTCTAAGCCCATTTTTGAAGAGTTTTTTTTTTTTTTTTAATCATAAATAAGTTTTGAATTTTGTTGAAAGCTTTCACTGCATCTATTGAGATTATCATATGCTTTTATCTTTCAGTTTATTAATATGGTGTATCACATTGATTAATTTGCATATACTGACGAATCCTTGCATCCCTGGGATAAATCCAACTTGACCATGGTATATGACCTTTTTAATGTGAAAGTTATTTTCAACCTAGAATTGTATTCCTTATAAACAAATAAACCTAATTTTTAAAATTTTATTTATTTTAATTGGACAATAATTGCTTTACAATATTGTGATAGCCTTTGCCATACATCAGCATTTCACACAAGCATCATCCAAAATGAAATTTACCTTTCACACATTATCTCAGAAAACTACTCAAATATATGATTCAACCAAACAATGGCTGCAGGTTGACAGGACCCCAGTTGAGACTGGAGCAAAGGACAAGGGACCCTTAAAATAAGCAACGACTGATATAGCTGAAGTGACTTAGCACACATGCATACAGGGTGGTGGTGGTAATTGTGACAAAGCCAATTTAAAGGAGAGAGAGAATGAGAGAGAAACCATCTGTTAAAAGAAGGAAAAGTTGCAGAAGAAAAGAGGAGAAGCACGGAAAAGTAAGCCAAAGAGGTAAGATAGGCTTTGTTCCAGGAGGGCAGTTCTTGCCCTGTTTGCCTTCAAAGATTTGTGACTAAAAGTATGACAGAGATACAACCTACTCCAAAAAGGGAATGCTATGGATCTTATTCACTTTTTTTTTTTTTTTTTTTTTTATTTCTTAAGTAAGAACATCCAGGGAAAGAAATGACTTGATATGTATCCAGAATTTCATCTTTGTTCAGTCATGCATGGTATTGCATTCATAGAACGGAGAGTGACATAAATAAACATAAATGTTAAATAAACAAAAATAAATTTATATTTGAACTGTAGATAATTGTAGTATATGTATTCACCATAAATCTCAGTCTGGATTGAACATGGAAATTACTTAGTTGAATTTTAAAATCACAAATCGTATACAATGAGATTTTTGGTCCACAAAACAATCTGTATGGGCAAGGTCCAGGCATCAGTAGTTTAAAAACTCTGTAGGCAATTTTAATTTGTAGCAAACAGAAATTATGACTATTTCTTGTGGTCCTTAGACTAGCAATATTGGCATCATCTAGGTACTTTTACTAAATGTAGTCTCAGAACCTATCCCCAGACCTAGAGAAGGAAACATTTTGGGTGTAGGTGTCATCTAAGACTTTATGATGATTCTGAAGCACACCACAGTTTGAAAACCTTTGACTTGGGGGTCTTATGATGTACAGTGTGGGTCATGGACCTACAACTAAGCATATCAACTATCCCAATTTACCAGGATAGTCTTAGTTTGATAGTTAAACCCCTATACGCTTGACAAGGGGAGGTGGGGGGTGTTAGTGGTAAGTAATCCACCTATCAATACAGGACACAAATGTGATCCTTGGGTCAGGAAGATCCCCTGGAGAAGGAAATGACTTCTCACTCCAGTATTCTTGTTGGGGAATTCCCATAGGCAGAAGAGCCTGGTGGGCAACAGTCCATGGGGTTGTAAAAGAGTTGGAAATGACTTAGCCAATAAACAACAGCAACAACATGCTAAACAAACCAGAATGAATGGCTACACTCAGCAACATCATTACTTGAACCTTTATATTTAAAAAAGTGTTAAGTCCACTTCTAGACTGCCTAAATTCAAATTTGCTTTTTAAGGGAAATTTTATTTTGCAGCAAATATTTTGTAGTACATAGATGACTTCTACGTACTTGACAATCTGAGGAGCACTGAACTTGGACAGTAATGGTTTACAAGCCTACTGAACATTAAAATCTTCCCAGGCTTTACCCAAGACTCAAGCAGAATCTTTGGGCTTGAGCACCAGGCCTCTTGTGAACCCATGATGGAGCAAAACTATACATTTATTTGTTTTGCTTTGTTTGTTTCTAAAAAAATGAAATTTTATTTAAAAAAATCACAAGTATGAACATTGTTACAATTAGAAGCAATGTTGGTTCTCCACAGTGATACTAAGCATGCTTACAAGGGGTTTCCATTGTTTAATTTCACATAAACATTCATCTTTAAAAGAGGAAGGGAGGGGAAAAAAAGCACACTACTATTTCACTTTTTTAAAGTTTCTTCACAAATGGAGAAAAATACTAAAGTACAGACAAGGACTTATTTCTCATACTAGTAAGATTATGTCCCAAATCCTTCAAGATATGTTTCAATAGTATGTGAACTGAGAACTTTCAGATGTACAAACTGGATTTAGAAAAGAAAGAGGAACCAGAAATCAAATTGCTAACATTCAATGGATCATAGAGAAAACAAGGGAATTCTAGAAAAAAATATCTACTTCTGCTTCATTAACTATGTTAAAGCCTTTGACTGTGTGGATCACAACAAACTGGAAAATTCTTAAAGAGATGGGAATACCAGACTTCCTTATCTGTCTCCTGAGAAACCTCTAAGCAGATCAAGAAACAACAGTTTGAAATAGACATGGAACAACTGACTGGTTCAAAATTGAGAAAGGGGTACAGCAAGGCTGCATATGGTCACTCTGGTTATTTAGAGTCTATGCAGAGTGCATCTTATGGACTGCCAGGCTGGGTGAATCACAAGCTGGAATCAAGATTGCTTGAAGAAATAACAACAACCTCATATATGCAGAGGACCACTCTAATTGCAGGAAGTGAAGAGGAAATAAAAAAACCTCTTGATGACAGTAAAGGCAGAGAGTAAAAACCTGACTTAAAAGTCAACTTTCAAAAAACTAAGAACATGGCATCTGGTCCCTTCACTTCACTTCATGGCATATAGAAGAGGAAAAAGTGGAAGGAGTGACAGATTTTATTTTGGGGGGCACCAGAATCACTGTGATGGCAAGTTCTGTGAAAGGAAATCTAGACAGTGTATTAAAAAGCAAAGGCATAACTTTGCCAGCAAAGCTCTGTATAGTCAAAGCTATGATTTTTCCAGTAGTCATGTATGGACATGAGTGTTGGATGATAAAGAAGGCTGAGCACTGAAAATCTGATGCTTTTGAGTTGTAGTGCTAGAGAAGACTGTTGAGAGTCCTTTGGACAGCAAGGAGATCAAAGACAGTCAATCAGAAAGGAAATCAACTCTGAATATTCATTGGAAGGACTGATGTTGAAACTCCAATACTTTGGCCACATGATGCAAAGAACTGACTTGTTAGAGAAGACCCTGATTCTGGGAAAGATTGAAAGTGAAAGGAGAAGAGGGAGGCAAATGATGAGATGGTTGGATAGCCTTACCAGCTTAATGGACATGAATTTGACATAATTCCAGAGACAGTGAAGGACAGGGAAGCCTAATATGTTGCAGTTCGTGGGGTCTCAAAAAGTCAAACATGATTTAGTGACTGAACAACAACAGACAAAGAATAATCATAATGTTGTGATTAATATTATAAATATGGGATTATAATTTCAAAACATATTCTGGTTTAAAAAATAAATCTGGTAGTCAATGCAGTTCTGCAGGGTCTCTGTGTCCAGTGGGACTGGTGTCTGCATTCCTGTGGTGATCACCTTTAGCCATTTTCCCAGCTCCTCCACACCTGCCTCTTCTGCTACCCCTCTATTCCATCTAAGTTCCTAGGGGTCACCCAGGATCACCTTATTTTCTTCCACTAAAGCCACCATGGTTAATGTCCCAGTCACCACTGAAGCCAACTCTGTCTCCACCACAACAACCTCTTAACATTCCACTGGAACCACCATAGAGATGCCAAAACTTTCACAGGACTGGGAAACAAATGCTTGGCGGGCAAAAACAGAACCTTGTGTGCACCAGAACCCAGAAGAAAGGAGCAGCGACCCCACAAGAGACTGACCCAGACTTGCCCATCAGTGTCCAGGAGTCTCCGGTAGAGGTGTGGGTCAGCGGGGGCCTGCTGCAGGGCTGGGGACACTGAATGCAGCAGTGCCTGCATGGGACCTTTTGAAGGAGGTCGCCGTTATCTTCATTGCTTCCACCATAGTTTGGCCCCAGGTAAATAACAGGGAGGGAACACAGCCCCACCCTTCAACAGAAAATTGGATAAAAGATTTACTGAACATGGCCCCATCCATCAGAGCAAGACTCAATTTCCCCCTAGGTCAGTCTCTCCCATCAGGAAGCTTCTGTAAGCCTCTTATCCTTCTCCATCAGGGAGCAGACAGACTGAAAACCACATTCAAAGGAAACTAAACAATCTGATCGCATGGACCAGAGTTCAGTTCAGTACAGTCGCTCAGTCATGTCCAACTCTTTGCAACTGGATGAATCGCAGCACGCCAGGCCTCCCTGTCCATCACCAGCTCCCGGAGTTTACTCAAACTCATGTCCATCCAGTCAGTGATGCCATCCAGTCATCTCATCCTCTGTCGTCCCCTTCTCCTCCTGCCCCCAGTCCCTCCCAGCATCAAGGTCTTTTCCAATAAGTCAACTCTTCGTATGAGGTGGCCAAAGTACTGGAGTTTCAGCCTCAGCATCATTCCTTCTAATGAACACCCAGGACTGATCTCCACAGTGCCCCACAGCAACCGCTCCTTGGAGGTGGGGTTGCTCCTTTCGGCCGCTGCCCCTTGTCTAATTCAATGAAACTACGAGCCATGCCATGTAGGGCCACCCAAGACAGACGGTCTTTCATGGTGGAAAGTTCTGACAAAAAGCTATCCACTGGAGAAAAGAATGGCAAACCCATTTTAGTATTCTTGCCTTGAGAACCCCATGAACAACATGAATACTGAAAGATGAACTGCCCAGGCAATAGGTGCCCAATATGCTACTAGAGATCAGTGGAGAAATAACTCCAGAAACAGTGAAGAGACAGAGCCAAAGCAAAAACAACACCCTGTTGTGGATGTCACTGGTGATGGAAGTAAAGTCTGATGTTGTAAAGAGCAATATTGCATAGGAACCTGGAATGTTAGATCCATGAATCAAGGTAAATTGGAAGTGGCAAACAGAGATAGCAAGAGTGAATGTTGACATCTTAGGAATCAGCGAACTAAAATGGAGTGGAATGGCTGAGTTTAACTCAGATGACCATTATATCTACTACTGCAGGCAAGAATCACTTCGAAGAGATGGAGTAGCCATCATAGTCAACAAAAGAGGCTGAAATACAGTACTTGGATGCAATTTCAAAACTGACAGAATCATCTCTGTTCGTTTACAAGGCAAACCATTCAACATCACAGTAATCCGAGTCTATGCCCTGACTAGTAATGCTGAAGAAGCTGAAGTTGAATGGTTCTATGAAGACCTATAAGACGTTCTATAATTAACACCCAAAAAAGATATCCTTTGAATTATAGGGAACTGGAATGCAAAAGTAGGAAATCAAGAAATATCTAGAGTAACAGACACATTTGGCCTTGGAGTACAGAATGAAGCCGGGCAAAAATTAATAGAGTTCTTGCAAGAGAACGCACTGGTCATAGCAAACACCCTCTTCCAACAACACAAGAGAAGACACTACACATGGACATCACCATATGGTCAACACTGAAGTCAGATTGATTATATTCTTTGCAGCCAAAGATGAAGAAATGCTATACAGTCAGCAAGAAAAAGACTGGGAGCTAACTGTGGCTCAGATCATGAACTCCTTATTGCAAACTTTAGACTTAAATTGAAGAAAGTAGGGAAAACCACTAGACAATTCAGGTATGACTTAAATCAAACCCCTTACAATTATACAGTGGAAGTGGCAACTAGATTAAAGGTATTAGATCTTATAGACAGAGTACCTGAAGAACTATGGACAGAGGTTTGTGACATTGTACAGGAAGCAGGGATCAAGACCATCCTCAAGGAAAAGAAATGCAAAAAGGCAAAACGATTGTCTGAGGGGGCCTTACAAATAGTTGAGGAAAGAAGAGAAGCAAAAGGCAAAGGAGAAAAGGAAAGATATACCCATTTGAATGCAGAGTTCCAAAGAATAGGAAGCAGAGATAAGAAAGCCTTCCTCCGTGATCAATGCAAAGAAATAGAGGAAAGCAATAGAATGGGAAAGTCTAGAGATCTCTTCAAGAAAACTAGAGATACCAAGGGAACATTTCATACAAAGATGGGCTCAATAAAGGACAGAAATCATATGGACCTAACAGAGGCAGAAGATATTAAGAAGAGGTGACAAGAATACACAGAAGAATTAAACAAAAAAGATCTTCAAGACCCCAGTAATGACACTGGTGTGATCACTCAACTAGCACTATTCATCCTGGAATGTGAAGACAAGTTGGTGGGCTTTAAGATGCATCATTATGAACAAAGCTAATGAAGGTGATGGAATTCCAGTTGAGCTATTTCAAATCCTAAAAGATGATGCTGTGAAAGTGTTGCACTCGATATGCCAGCAAATTTGGAAAACTCATCAGTGTCCACAGGACTGCAAAAGATCAGTTTTCATTGCTATCCCAAAGAAAGGCAACGCCAAAGAATGCTCAAATTACCTCACAATTGCACTCATCTCACACGCTAATAAAGTAATGCTCAAAACTGTTCAAGTCAGGCTTCAACAATATGTGAACCGTGAACTTCCAGATGTTCAAACTGGATTTAGGAAAGGCAGAGGAACCAAAGATGAAATTGCCAACATCCGTTTGATCATGGAAAAAGCAAGAAATTTCAGAAAAATATCTACTTCTGCTTTATTGACTGTGCTGAAGTCTTTGACTGTGTGAACCACAACAAACTGTGGGAAAATTCTTCAAGAGATGTGAATAACATACCACCTTACTGCCTCTTGAGAAATCTGTATGCAAGTCAGGGAGCAACAGTTAGAACTGGACATGGAACAACAGACTGGTTCCAAATCGGGAAAGGAGTATGTGAAGGCTGTATATTGCCACCCTGCTTATTTAACTTATATGCAGAGTACATTATGAGAAATGCTGGGCTGGAGGAAGCACAAGCTGGGATCAAGATTGCCGGGAGAAATATCAATAACCTCAGATATACAGATGACACCACCGTTATGGTAGAAAGTGAAGAAGAACTAAAGAGCCTCTTGATAAAAGTGAAAGAGGAGAGTGAAAAAGTTGGCTTAAAGCTTAACATTCAGAAAACTAAGACCATGGCATCTGGTCCTATCACTTCATGGCAAATAGATGGGGAGACAGTGGAAACAGTGAAAGACTTTATTTTGGGGGGCTCCAAAATCACTGCAGATGGTGACTGCAGCCATGAAATTAAAAGATGCTTACTCCTTGGAAGGAAAGTTATGACCAACCTAGACAGCATATTAAAAAGCAGATACATTGCTTTGTCCACAATGATCCGTCTAGTCAAGGCTATGGTTTTTCCAGTGGTCATGTGTGGATGTGGGAATTGGACTATAAAGAAAGCTGAATGCTGAAGAATTGATGCTTTTAAGCTGTGGTGTTGGAGAAGACTCTTGAGAGTCCCTTGAACTGCAAGGAGATCCAACCAGTCCATCCTAAAGGAGATCAGTCCTGGGTGTTCATTGGAAGGACTGATGCTGAAGCTGAAACTCCAATACTTTGGCCACCTGATGTGAAGAACTGACTCATTTGAAAAGACTCTGATGCTGGGAAAGTTTGAATGCAGGAGGAGAAGGGGACAACAGAAGATGGGATGGTTAGATGGCATCACCAACTCAATGGATGTGAATTTGAGTAAATTCTGGGAGTTGGGGATGGACAGGGTGGCCTGCTGCAGTCCATGGGCCGCAAAGAGTCAGACATGATTTAGTGACTGAACTGAACTGAACTGGAACCACCAGGGTCCATGAGGTCACCATTTCTTTCCCACCAACCACCAGAGCCACCTCTGCCACAGCCACTGCCTAGGAGTTGGAAAGATGGTGGGAGGAAGCCTTCAGGTTTTGGGGCCTTAGACTAGTTGCACTCTGGATGAAGTTCTGTCTTCCACGCCCTGAATCAGGGCACTTCCAGTTTCCTCCTCAAGATGGGTTCCCTTGGGAACCCCAGGGCCTTCTATGTGGGAAGGCTCTTTGTCCCCTCCATGACCTTCCATGTGATCCATGGATCCATCAGGACCTCCATGGCCCCTGGACCTCCTCAGGAGGTAGTGGCATCCCTCTGTCCTCATGGTGTGTCATTCCTTCCCACATGCTGTTCATTGGAAGCTTCTTCTTTGCAAGAGAGACTCTTGAAAATCTCCCCCATCAAACCACTCTACAGAAGTTTTAGCATACCTTCATAGGACACTGTAGCATCATGGTCTTTGGGTTTTCCTGTTTCTTTGTCCAAGTAGATATGGATTATGTGTTGTCCACTCCTTAATTTTAACAGCTGTGCACTGCTTAAAGAAGTCCGCCAGGTCATCTAATGTCACACTGGCATTTAATCTGTCCTTGCACATAAATTTAACTGTTTCCAGAGTCTTCATCTGGACCTACGGTAGGCCTTAATCAAGATCTTGTCCTTCATCCATGGGTCCACCAAGCTTATTGAAGCCACCTCACTCTCTAGCAACCATTCTGCCTCATCTTCCCCCCTGCCCACTTCTGCTCATACTTCCACAAAAAAATCTCCCTTTTCTCTGCCCAGGTTAACCAGGTCACTTATTCTCCTGTTCTCTTCAGGTCAGGAACTTCCTCCAGACTCCTGCTTGTAAGCGGGAGTGGAGTACTCTTGGAGTGGTCCTGTGGGAATGAACCCTGTTGCCGTAGCTGCTGTTTTGTTGCCTATATTGCCTTGGAACCTGGCTATAGGATTCAGCTGGGGGATGGAGTGTAACTAGTGTGTGTCTACTGCTCATAGTTGCTTTGTTGACCATGGTAGCTACTCTTCTGTCTATAGCTGAGCAAGCTGAGTGTCATATGCAGACTAAGCTGCATAAGAGGCCTGGTTGGTAATATCTGTAGCAGTGGTTGTATCATAAGCAGCAGTACCATGTACTGGACAGGCTGACAGTACACTTGTTGGGGGTACAGTTCAAGTAGAATATCCATTGGGAGGCTCCCCATAGGAAGTTGCATATGTGGTCTGCCCATAGGTTGCATTGATCTGAGCCTGGGTATAACTGACATTAGTGGGCTGTCCATAAGGTCCAATATGCCTGAGTGGTCTGTGCGTATCCAAGAGTGGGGTAGGTGGTGTAAGCACCATAGCCCTACTGGGCTGTAGGTACTGTAATCCATGGGTACTGTTTTCTTTCCACAACTGCAAATTTTAAATGTAATGAAAATAGAATAAAGTAAGTCTTAGATAAGCATTTAAGCTTCTAGGCATTCACAGTGCAAAAATATCTTAGAAGCATTTCTCTTTTCGTTTTTTCAGTTTCTGCTCAGATGGTAGATGCTGTGTTGAGTCTTGTGGAGACACAAATGAGTAAGATACAGACTTTTACAGAAAGTAATCATAATTCAGTCACAATGACTCCTTTTTGAGCTCATGCTTGAAATTAAAAACAATAATAATAATAATCACTACTAATAAAAAGTTCTTCCAATGTTTCCCATTTGCCTTCTTCTTGACTAAAGAGTAACCCTTTGTTCTCAAGGGTTGGACAAATTAACATGTACTGGACTTAGTTACAAAGAATTATCAGTCTTCTATGGTTATGACAGCTAAAAAATGTCTCAACAAAAATTCCAGTGAAAAATCAAAATTGTTGTCCAGACTAGGGTAAATACCTAAAGATTTATGATGTCTTTAGGATAAAATGAATCTTGAATCCAGTTTTTTACTTTTTTAAGATATGAAAACCACTTCTAAAAACTAAGTAAACCACTTTGAAAAACATTGCTTCGGAGATATTTTTGAAAGTAAAAATATAAAATAGAAATCTTCATGGTATATATTAAGCTTTAGCTGTAAATTAGCTGTTTTGATCACTTAGTTAAAATACTATCTCATCCTTGTTTAGAGTAGAATGATTTTTATATAAAAGACAGAGTTTGATATCAAGATCAAGAATTTTCAGTCTCCCAGCTTAATCAAGGCTGAGTACTCTCATTGCCTACTAATCTATCAGAAACTGATGTGGTCATACTCTGTGAACTCAGGTGTGCTGCAGAAAGTTCAGGTTCATTAGATAAAAATCAAACTTGATCTTGCCTTGTAATGAAATCTTCTAATATGCATTTAAAAAACAATAGTGTAGCTCTTTGTGTTTCAAGCACTTCTGTCAATTTCTCCTAAGATACATATGTTCTTCTAATTTCTTCAAATGTGTTACAATCACACTTTATCTTAACAGTACAACTTTTTCTAAGTGCTAAAAAATGCTCCTAACATAACTAAAGAAGGACATAAGATAGCATTTTACTCTTAGAGAATGGGAATAGATCTTTTTAATTGTCCATAACTTCCTATGCAAAACTCCAAGAGCACAAATATTCTTGACAGTTGTCCAAAAGTAGGTGTATTTTGAGGTAGAAGGTCAAAAAGTGGAACAACAACAACAACAACAAAAAAAAAACAAACTTTGTTTATATAAGAAGTGAATTCTAAATTTTGGTTACTTTAGGTTAGAGTGCCCGCTTTCTTAGCCACCACTAACTGGAATGCAATTATGTGTTACTGACCAGGTATTGAATAGTCAAAAATTAGTGCTAATAAAGTACTGTTTTGTCATTTAAGTAGCTACTATCCACATGACTGATATATTTTCTTGTCATGTGTAACAAAATCTCAGCCCCAAGTGAGGTTCTGAGATATATACCATCTTGAAAATTTTGAGTACGTGAGACATAGAGGAGGCTGAATATATGCACTACTTTGATTTGGTCTGATGGCCTTAGAGCTTAAAGAAGTCAATTATATAATAGTTCTACTGGTCATTGTGATTCCTGTTCCTTGCTTGTCTCTCATTGCATCTCTAAACTGAATGATCTGTTATGATCAGTATCTTTAGAGAACAAACTTATGGTTACCAAAGGGGAAGAGTTGGCGGGAGGGCTAAATTGGGATTTGGGGGTTGACATGTACAGACAGCTATATTTAAAATAAAATGCATTGCCAGACTTCCCTTGAGGTCCATTGGTTATGAATCTGCCTGTCAACACAAGGGACAAGGGTTCGACCCCTGGTCTGGGAAGATTCCACATGCCGCAGGGCAACAAGCTTGTGTACCACGACTGCTGAGCCTGTGCTCTAGAGCCCTCAAGCTACAACTGTGGAGCCCAACTACTGAAGTCCATGTGCCCTAGAGCCCATTTTCCTCAACAAGAGAAGTCATCAAATGAGAAATCTGCACACAACTAGAGAGTAGCCCTTGCTCACTGCAACTAGAGAAAGCTCACAGGCAGCAATGAAGATCCAGCACAGCCAAACATAAATAAATAAATTTTAGAAATAAAATAAAATGTATTTCCATGAAAAAGATTTTTGTCTTCTCAGATCTTTTTTTTTTATGCCAGAAGTTTGTTATTTGTAATAAGGTTTTCATGATTTTTTTGAGTCATATAGCAAGTATTGTTGCCATGTGAACTATATGTGTAAAGCAGAGAAATTAATGGTTATTTTCCTTTATTTTAGCAAGCACGGCATAAATACCACCAGTTTTAAGTTGGGCTAATTCTGTGAATCCCATAGAGATGTATGATGAAGCAGCCATTGATCAGAGTCTAAAATCCAGAAGGGAAGTTAACACATACAAATACATGCAATATCTACAATTGTTAAAAAGTATACCTCATGAGTGGAATTGAGAAATGTTGGGGCTGAGAAAGGGAAAGATCCATTCAACTTTGGAGTTATCAGGGAAGACTTAACAAGGTCAATAGATAAAGCATTGTTTGTAGATAAGCACAGCAGAAGTCCATGATTTAATCTCTTCTTTCATTTTCTATTTAATGTTTAAATCTCCATACCTCACTTTTTCATTTGTAACAGATTTAAAACTTTTGTCTTAAGGACAGATTGCATTAAATATAAATGGCAAAAGATAAAAGATTGAAAAAAAAATCATAGGAGAAAACCTTAATGATCTTGGAATAGCAAAAGCTTCCTTAAATAATATAGAAAGAGGCTAAGAGCATATTCATTTTTGTTTTGTCTTCACCAACCAGTAAGATAGTAGAAGAAAAAATGACAGATTATAAGAAGATGTGACAATATTGATGATACTATATCTGAGAGATGACTCATGTCTAGAATATTTAAAAACAAAACAAACAAACAAACAAAAAAAACAACCTCTCAGGATTAGGTAAGGAAATGCATTGAAAAATAGGTAAGAGACTTGCCGGTCACATCACTAGGTAACAGTCTACTTGCCCCATAAACTTGAAAAGTATTTGACTTCATTTATTATTTGAGAAATGCAGAATAGAATCACAGTATACACAATTTTACTAGAAGAATGGAAATGACAAAAGAAAGTTCCAAATATTGAGGAAGATGTGTAGGAATTAGAATTCTCATGTAATCTTAGTAGAAGTATAGACTGGTAAAACCGCCTTGGAAGTTCTTTGACAGTTTCCAATAAACTCAAGCATAAGCTGACTCTATAACTCAGCAATTGCAGCCATAGAAATATAATTGCGTTGTTTCCTATTGATGTTGTAACAAATTATCATACTTTCTGTGGCTTAAAACAGCACGAATTTGTTATCTTACAGTTTTTTAAATCAAAACCTCATCAGCTCTCATTGGGCTAAACTAAAGCAGTTATGTTCCTTTCTGCACACTCCAGGTGAGACTTCCTTCTGAAACCATTCCCAGCTTCTAAAAGTTCCCTTCATTCCTCATGTCATGGTGAAGACCTGAATTATTAATGCCAGGAATGTTCCTCACCCTTCTCCCCCCATTGAATCTCTCTCTTTGTCTTTCTGCCATCTTTCTGTCTCTCACTCTGCCTGTATTTCTGTCTCTATTTGTGTATCCTTTTCTTTATGTCTCTGATTTTCTTCCTCTATTTCACTCTTTCTCATCCACAGTAGCAAGGAAAGTTTATTTGCTTTTAAATATTTATGTGATCAGTTGGGCTGATCTAAATAACCTAGGCCACTTCCTCCATCTCAAATTCTTAACTTAAGTCATATCTGCAAAGTCCTATTGGTCATGTAACATGCTGACAGATTTGAGGATTTAGGAAGTAGTTATCAAGTTCAAAAACAGTCAAAATTCATCAATATATTAGAAATCATAATGGGAGCATCCTTGTGAAGGATGTGATTTACGATTAGGACATGGGTGGGGGAACTTTCCAGGATGACAGCACTGTTATGTTTCTTATCCTGGGTACTGGGTAACATGTTTAAGAGTTTGTGAAAATTATGTATGCCATGCTTAAATATTACATTTGAAAAATCTGCTGTACTAAAATGACAGAAGAACAGTAGGTTTAATAACCAAATGATGTAAAAATATTAGAAATTATCTTTATTACCTACTATTTGATAGATGTACTGATATTTTTTTTCCTGTTCTCACATAGCCCATAAGATATGCATTATTTTTCCAACTTAACAAATAAAGGTGCTAAGAACCAGAAGTGCTAACTAGCATAGCTAATAAATATCATCTTGATTTAAAAAAAAATCTTATTTTTTGCTTCTAAATAATGGAAATCATTGGGCTTCCCTGATAGCTCAGTTGGTAAAGAATCTTCTTGCAATGCAGGAGAGTTCAATTCCTGGGTCAGGAAGATCTGCTGGAGAAGGGATAGGCTACCTTGATATCCTTTATCACTAATAAATGACAGAAATGGTATGGATCTAACAGAAGCAGAAGATATTAAGAAATATATAGAATAAATATACAAAAAAAAAAAAAAGAAAGATTGTCATGGCTCAGATAACCATGATGGTGTGATCACTCACCTAGAGCCAGACATCCTGGAGTGTGAAGTCAAGTGGGCTTTAGGAAGCATCACTATGATGAACAAAGCTAGTGGAGGTAATGGAATTCCATTTGAGCTATTTCAAATCCTAAGAGATGATGATGTTAAAGTACTGCACTCAATATGCCAGCAAATTTAGAAAACTCATCAGTGGCGACAGGACTGGAAAAGGTCAGTTTTCATTCTAATCCCAAAGAAAGGCAGTGCAAAATAATCTTCAAACTGCCACACATTTGTACTCATCTCACACACTGGCAAAGTAATGTTCAAAATTCTCCAAGCCAGACTTCAACAGTACGTGAAATAACTCCCAGATGTTCAAGCTGGATTTAGAAAAGGCTGAGGAACCAGAGATCAAATTGCCAACATCCGTTGGATCATAGAAAAATGAGAGTTCCAGAGAAACATCTACTTCTGCTTTATTGACTATGCCAAAGCCTTTGATTGTGTGGATCACAACAAACTGTGGAAAATTCTGAAAGAGATAGGAATTCCAGACCACCTTACCTGCCTCCTAAGAAATCTGTATTCAGGTCAAGAAACAACAGTTGGAACAAGACATGGAACAACAGACTGGTTCCAAATTGGGAAAGGAGTACATCAAGGCTGGCTGTATATCGTTACCCAGATTATTTAACTTGTATGCAAAACACATCATGCAAAACACTGGGCTGGAAGAAGCACAAGCTGGAATCAAGATTTCCAGGAAAAATATAAAAAACCTCAGATATACAGATGACACCACCCTTTTGTCAGAAAGTGAGAAAGAACTAGAGTCTCTTGATGAAAATGAAAGTGGAGAGTGAAAAAGTTGGCTTAAAATTCAACATTCAGAAAAATAAGATCATGGCATCTGGTCCCATCACTTCATGGAAAATAGATGGGAAACAATGGAAACCACTGTTTCACTAGAGACTTTATTTTGGGGGGCTCTAAAAATCACTGAAGATGGTGACTGCAGCCATGAAATTAAAAGACATTTGGTCCTTGGAAGAAAATCTATAACCAACCTAGACACCGCATTGAAAAACAGAGACATTACTTTGCCAACAAAAGTCTGTCTAGTCAAAGTTATGGTTTTTTCCAGAAGTCATGTGTAGATGTGAGAGTTTGACTATAAAGAAAGCTGAGCACCAAAGAACTGATGCTTTTGAACTATGGTGTTGGAGAAGACTCTTTTGAGTCCCTTGGACTGTAAGGAGATCAAACCAGTCAATCCTAAAGAAAATCAGTCCTGAATATTCATTGGAAGGACTGATGCTGAAGCTGAAACTCCAATACTTTGGCCACCTGATGGGAAGAACTAACTCATTGGAAAAGAGCCTGCTGCTTGGAAAGATTGAAGGTGGGAGAAGGGGATGAGAGAGAATGAGATGTTTGTATGGCATCACGCACTTGATGGACATGAGTTTGAGCAAACTCTGGGAGTTGGTGATAGACAGGTAAGCCTGGCATGCTGCAGTCCCTGGGGTTGCAACTGAGCAACTGAACTGAACTGAATGGAAACTATCCTTTGCTTTACTTATATAAAAATGTATCACTTCATATATGATATTGAAAAATTTGACCATGCTTCTTTATTAGAATCTATGTACGGTTTTCTGGCCAGTGACAAATGAGCACGTATAACTACATGCAGCACACACATCAGCACGCATGCTTGGTCACTTCAGTGGTATCCAACTGTTTGCGACCCCATGGACTGTAGCTTGCCAGGCTCCTCTGTCCATGGCATTCTCCAGACAAGAATAACCTGAGTGGGTTGCCATGCCCTCCTCCAGGGGATCTTCCCAGCCCAGGGATCAAACCTGGGTCTCCTGTATTGCAGGAGGATTCTTTCCCACTGAGCCATCAAAGAAGCTCCTATATGCAGCATATAATCAAATATTTTAGGAAGAGTTTCAGTTGCTTCCATAAATTTTCCAGACAATAGCATTGAAACTTGAAACGACATGCCTTCCAGAGTAGTAAGCCAGGACTTCTGCTTTATAAGGGATGTTGTTCTGTTAAATCATGGGAGAAAAAGAGGCCTTGGAAAGGCAGAAGGATCCTAGAGAGCTATGGGATTCACTACAACTTTATCAACAGCTTTTAGAATACTCTGATTATCTGTGCAGCATCAGGTATGCTTTAGATGTGCAGCAGCGTGAGCCCTAAGAACAGGGATCTGTTGGCTTTCCGTGTAAACCAGGGGGTATCAGCCTCTTTATTTCTCTTACTCTCCGAACCACGAGGTTCCAGTCCATTAAAGGACCAACAAGTGGCGCCCGAACAGGGATTCTGGTACACGTGGCTTCGAACGGAGTGACCCCCAGGGCCTATTGAGGCCGGTAAGTACTAAGACACGGGTAAATCGGCTGGAAAGCCCCTCACTTTTCTACTTTACTTCAGCACTTATTTAAAATTCAGGGATTTTCGGTTTCACGCCAGAGAGTAGAGGCTTGCCCTCAGACAGTGGTTGAATGTAACCCTTGGTTCCCTAATGAAGGTAGTTCCGATACATTTCTGGCCCCTATGGGCTCTCATTGAAACTGTGATTCTGCCATTTCAAGGTAATTCTAGCCCTCCTGATATTGGCAACAGGCAGAACACTTATTACATGAATATAAATTAGATGATGATACCTTACAAAAGGCCCAATTAGAACAACAAAAGATACTTCAAGATTTTCCTACTAACCCTGCGCCGGTTGCTCCAAGGGCTCCTCCCCTGCCAGAGGGCACATATCCCAAAGTCTCTCCCTCAATAAAACCTAATCATTTTGACAAAGACTCCCCTAAGACACCTTTTAACATTAAAACTGACAACACCTTTCTGAATAACAATAATCTACCTGCTTCCCAACAGAGGCTCTCTGAGTTGCTGGCTTTGCAATTGCAAGTCTCTGAAGCTGAAGGTTTCTCCGCCTTTCCAGTTTTAAAAAATGTTGATGCTCAGGGGCAAATAACACCTCAATATGAAGGTATTAACCTTTTTCACATATAACAAGTGAAAAGGGCCATAACTTTGTATGGGCCACATTCAGGTTTTACTAGAGAGATTCTAAATGTTCTGGCATCTTCTATTGGAAACTTTATTCCCTATGATTGGCAAATTTTAATAAAAGCTCTCCTTAAACCAGGAGAGTATCTTCAATGGACAATGTGGTTTCAAGATACAGCCAGAGATCATGCTAACAAAAATGTTCAAGCAAAACCAAATTACTTTTGAAATGTTAACTGGCACCAGACAATTTGACGCTATAAAAGCTCAAATATGACGCCCTCCTTTGTTACATGATCAATTAAAAACAGTGGCCCTTGAAGCTTGGGATCGAATTACTCCTCAAGGGGAACTTACAGGTAGCTACACTAAAATATTACAGGGACCTAATGAAAAGTATGCCGATTTCTTAACTAGATTAGAAACTGCTATTTCTCGTACAGTAATTGAAGAAGAAGCTAAAAGGCAACTAAAAAAATTACTTGCTTATAAAAATACAAATCAGGAATGTCAAAGGTCTATAGCCCCAATTCGTGATACAGAGACTATTTTTGATTATTTGAAGGCTTGTCACAATATAGAATGAAAAACTCAGAAGATACAAATGCTAGCTGAAACAATGGTTGCTGCCTTAAAAATAAGAAAATAATAGATGTTTTACATGTAGAGATAAATATCATTTAAAAAGAGGCTGCCCTAAAAAAACTTTGAAAAAACCTCCAAAAATCTGTCCTTACTGCCATAGAAAAATGCATTGGGCCAAAGAGTAGAAATCTAAATTTGATATTAAAAAAAAAAACAAAAAACTATTCTGGGAAACTCCAAGCAAGAGACCTCCCAGGTCCCCTTCAACAAAAACCAGGGACAAATTCCATCTTTTCTCTCAAACCCTGAACATCCAGCAGTGCTGCCCTCGATTATACCAGCCCTAAACTCCTTTACCCTCAAGCAGTCCTCCCTAGAATACCTACTAGACTTTTTGGGCCCCTGACCCCACAAACCTTCAGTCTTTTATTGACCGATCTAGTTTGACTTAACAGACAAAAAAGACAGGGGTCTCCAAATGGAAAAAATAGGCTGCAAGTATCAGACATTTTTCTCTCTCTTAAACAGCAGGAAAAAAAGAAAAAAAAAAAAAAAAAAAAAACTAGATATATGTATTTTTTTCTTCTCTATACAAATTTAAAAAGAGGTTTCTCTTAAAATACTGTGTTGCCATAATGACACCTGGTTTCACTTGAACTTAACTTTTCTCAAACCCTGAGTTAACCAATGCATTTTTCTTATGAAAATGTTTGTCTTAAGCTATGTTAATGTGCTATACATTTACCCCAGACTCTGTCTTCAAGTTGGTTCTGCCTAAAACTCAAAACAGACTTGACAAACCCGTATGTTTTACTCATGCAAATGTTCTCTTAAGCTATGTTAATGAAACTGTATTTGCTTAGAAACCTGCCTTTACACTAAATTTCATTCTGCTCAACAAAATAAATTATATGTTCTTATTCAAGTTATTTGCCTATATCCTTACCCCACTAATCTAGTCTCTGATTCTAAATATTCAGTTTTTGTATTAAAAGATATAAAAACCTCCACCATAAACTCCTAGTTCTATTAAAACAGACACTGGCCCTGCCTATATTTCTAGATACTTTAAACAATTTTTACAATCTTTTTCTATTAAACATATTACAAATATTCCTTATAATCCACAGACATGAGACATAGTCAAACAAACACATCACACACTAAAGTTACAAATAAAAAAATTAAAGAAGGGGGAATACACAGGTACACTACTGTCTTCCTTATCTAAAGCAGACTTTACTAGATTCCAATATAAGATATTTTCTAAACCCATAATTATTGTTAATACAGCTTTATTTGTTTTAAATTTTTTAAACCTACCACAGGGAAATATTTTAACAAGGGAAGAAAAACTTGAAGGACACTTCTCTTCCTCTGCCCATTTGGGACCAAGACGGGTTCAATAAACAATAGAAATTTGAGAAATTAATCTTATGGGGAAAGGGATTTGCTTGTATTTCCCCAGGTGGGTCCAACAAACTTTTTCCTCAGAAAATTCGACCCAAGGGGGCCCCCAACATTCAAAATAGAAACAACAAAAACCCCAGGAGGAAGAAGTTCCAATACAGGCCATGGCTGCTCTAAAGATCTCCAGAAAGCACTGCCCTCATCGACATCAACCCTATGATCTCCCCACTTGGGGACAAATAAAAACCCTCACTAGTCAAGTTAAGAATCTGATTTCTCAACAGGGAATGCCTCAGAGTCCTGAAACCTTATCGCTATGCTCCGTTGGCCTGTGACCCCCCCCACACCCCGACTCAAGCCGGATTAACTAACTTACTTACCCAACCCCCTTTTATTTCAGGTCATAAAATGGATGGAGAAAAGACCCAGCATAACAACCAATGCCTCCACCTTGCCCCCTCCCTGGAACCCTCACACCCTGGGGAGGAGGGAAAACTAATTAACATTTCTTTAGGTTATGAAGTCTTTCCTTTGTGCATGGGCCCAGCAAAATTATGCATAAATGTCGGTCTATAAACCTGGGCTTTCGTCCTGCCTCCAAAAGACGACTTTCGGACATTGCTGCCCTTTTTCTGTCTGTGAACCATGTTTACTACTGAAACTTTAGGGAAAGAGGGAAAGAACAAAAAACATTATGTAAAAGGTTACTAACACAACGTTGAAACATTACCATGAGAAAGGACTTCTTGGCTGACATCCTCCTCCTCCTGGAATCATCCTCAATAAACAAATTGGGCTTGAACTAGAGACATATAAAACATATGGAAACTTGCTGCCAGCACCCAAGAACTTGGGACTCCGACCAGAGATTTCACAGAGACTAGTCGTGGTCATAGTAACTATTTCTTTCGCTATAATCATTCATATTATATAGGCCTGTGTCCCACTTCCTTTTGTTATAGCCATAAGAAATTTACAACTTAATCTATAACTTGTATTAATTGCCAATTTTGTGATACTCCTGTTTAATTCAATCATAGTACCTACTATTGGGAACAAATCAAATGTCATTTACTTGATAATGACTCTCTGAATGTACAATTACTGCAAAAGAAAATCTTTGAAACTTTTTCTAAACATCTGCCCTCTTCCACTAACTTGGAAACTTTAGCTGAACAAATTATCCGGGCTAGACCCACAAGGATGGTTTCAAAGTATTACCCACAGCATCTAGAACTGTAACTTTAGTGATTGTCTTGATAATTGTATTTGTTGTTTATCGTTGCCTTTCTATAAGGTTGGTTAATACTAACAAAACTCATTCGGTCAAGACCTTATTTTTTTACAAATATAATAAAATAGGGGGAATTGTCAGGATGCATTTAACAAGAGGCTTCCTGTGTGCTCTTTTAGATCTGTCAGGAACCCTCTGGCCCTTATTGATTCCTGAATATTCAGGAATTAAGAGGAGAGGCACGCCTTTCCCAGGACTGAGGAATCCAGGCATTTCTCATTACAGTGATAAGTACCCTCTTCCTTTTTATGAGCCAAATGGTAAAAGGTGATTGTTTGCAACTCTCTCTCTTTGATAGGGATCATCTGATGTTTTGTAAGGAATTTTAATCTTTGTCTTTGCTGAGAATAACCACCTGGTAAAACAGCATATATGCCCACGCCATGTTGATTTAAACATCTTTGCTCCATCAGAGCTTTGGTCCCCATTCCCCCCCACCCCCCCCTCCCCCCACCCCCGGCTAATTCCTTGGAGCGCAGAGGCCCACTGAGCTCACTTTCTTGTCTGGGCTTCTAAGACCCTCTCGAGAAGGCGCACTGTGCCTTCACCCACTCGAGAGGGCGCCTGGTGCCTACGTGCAGCAGCATGAGCCCTGAGAACAGGGCTCTATTGGCTTTCCGCGTAAACCAGGGGATGTCAGCCTCTTTCTCTCTCTTACTCTCGGAACCACCAGGTTCCGATCCATTAAAAGACCAACAGGTAATGGGCAGGGAGGCCTGACGTGCTGCGATTCATGGGGTCACAAACAGTCGGACACGACTGAGCGACTGAACTGAACTGAACTGAACTCTGAACCCAGAAAGTGGAAACAATGTTTTCTGCTCTTGAATTGACTTCCTGCTCTGTGAGGGAGGCAGTAGGCAGGGGCAGTAGCTCTGGTCTTGAATTGACTTTCTCAGCATAAAGCCTCTGCTCATTCAGCAAGCTGGTTCAAGGGTAGTTAGGACTCAGTGTTCTTGGCTTGTGCACCTAGCACTAGCATAATGCTTTTATCTTATGAGTTGATAGCTGAATAGAAAATGTGTGCCCAGGTCTCTCATCCCTCTTGTCTAGACTAGAGCTCTTCCAAAACTAAGATGAGAGGAATAAGAAGTGCTGGGATTCTGACCTTCCTGAAGAAAGAATCCACACCCTTTTATTGGAAGCTGGCAGGAGAAGAAGTCCCATTTTCTTTTATCTCTTATTTTCTGCCTATAGTGGGGCTCCCAACATGATAAGCTACAGATGGGCTGAAAGTGAGTTATGCTTCCTCAAATTCAGAATTTGCCCCCATTTTTACCAGAATTTAATGGATTTTTTCATTAAATATTTCTCAATTTCCTATATGCTATTAGGATAAATTCCAGAGATTTAATGTGGCTGTTTGTAATTTCTGTCTTATTCAAGAGAAAGTTTTTGATCCTCCTTATGTTATCATTCTGAAACTGTTCATTTCTAAACCATATAATATTAAATAAAAATCATATTTTCTAATTCCAAATCCTTCAAAATTGCTTTAGAAAAACGAATGTTTAATTAATTTTCTCTTGGATAATACAGACATTTCTCTATTATTAGTATGTGTTATATGTATTTGTATGTATTTTCCTAGGATTTTTTTTTCAATATTTTAATTTAATAAGATAGGGTATATCACAAAATTCTCATAATTAATTTCAAAAGTAAATTAATTTTCATTCAAGGTATACTATGTTGCTCACCAGTTTTCATTTAGCTCCTGTGATTAGAAATGGGAGAACACAACAGCTGATTGGAGGCCTGTGATTTTAAGATCAGAATACTTCTTCACTGATTTCCAACTTCCTATCTGCTTTGGTCCCATGGTTGTGCCTATGAGTTTGACCTTTTGTAACTATAACTCCTTTCAAATTCCTACTGCCAGTTCTCCTATGACTGACGATAGTTTCTCTCTTTACCTTGAGCAAGCTTTTCACTAGGTGCCAATCTGCAAAATTTCATTATCTCTTGTTGGTTCAACTATAAAGAGTCACTTACTTAAACTCACTTCAAAGTATCAGTTAAAAATGCTATTTTCTTTTTCCTAATGGAACTGTGACTTATTTGCTTGGTAATTGGTTCTGGGTCAAAGTAAAACTGTTAACTTCAAGGTAAGCAAATGTGATTACAGATCAGCTTCCTATTTTAAAAGTTTCCTGATAAGGACTGTGGTTTAGATCATAAATTTCTTCTTACAAAATTCATACAAATTGAAGGAAGTAGGGGAAACCGCCAGAGAAGGCAATGGCACCCTACTCCATTACTCTTGCCTGGAAACTCCCTTGGATGGAGGAGCCTGGTAGGCTGTGGTCCATGGGGTCGATAAGAGTCAGACATGACTGAGTGACTTCACTTTCACGCATTGGAGAAGGAAATGGCAGCCCACTCCAGTGTTCTTGCCTGGAGAATCCCAGGGATGGGGGGGCCTGGTGGGCTGTTGTCTATGGGGTCGCACAGAGTCAGAAACGACTGAAGTGACTTAGCAGCAGCAGGGGAAACTGCTAGACCATTCAGGTTCGACCTAAATTAAATCCCTTACAATTATACAATGGAAGTGACAAACAGATTCAGTGGATTAAATCGGATAAACAGAGTGCCTGAAGAACTATGGTCAAAGGTTCATAACATTGTACAGGAGGTGGTGATCAAAGCTAGCCCTGAGGAAAAGAAATGCAAAAAGGCAAAATGATTTTGTAAGGAGGCCTTACAGATAGCTGAGAATAGAAGAGAAGTGAAAGGCAAAGGAGAAAAGGAAAAATATACCCATCTGAATGCAGAGTGCCAAAGAAGAGCAAGGAGAGAAAAGAAAGCCTTCAAAGACATAGAGGAAAAGAATAGAATGGGAAAAATTAGAGTTTTCATACAGAACATTAGGGAGTATTTCATGCAACAATGGACACAATAAAGGACAGAAATGGTATGGACCTAAGAGAAGCAGAAGATATTAAGATGAGGTGGTAGGAATACCCAGAAAATTATATAAAAAAGAGCTTAATGACCCAGATAATCATGATGGTGTGATCACTCACCTAGAGCCAGACTTCCTGTAGTGCAAAATCAAGTGGGCCTTAGGAAACATCACTATGAACAAAGCTAGCAGAGGTGATGGAATTCCAATTGAGCTATTCCAAATCCTAAAAGATGATGCTGTGAAAGTGCTGCACTCAATGTGCCTACAAATTTGGAAAACTCAGCAGTGGCCACAGGACTGGAAAGGGTCAGTTTTCATTCTAACCCCAAAGAAAGACAATGCCAAAGAATGTTCAAAGTATCACACAATTGCACTCATTTCACATGCTAGCAAAGTAATGTTCAAAATTCTCCAAGCCAGGCTTAAACAGTACATTCAACCAAGAACTTTCAATGTTCAAGCTGGTTTTAGAATAGGCAGAGGAACCAAAGATCTAATTGCCAACATCCATTGGATCATAGAAAAATCAAGAGAATTCAAGAAAAAAATCTACTTCTGCCCCACTGACTACACTAAAGCCTTTCACTGTGTGGATCACAGCAAACTGTAGAAAATTCTTAAAGAGGTTGAGATACTAGACCACCTTACCTGCCTCATGAGAAATCTATATGCAGGACAAGAAGCAACAGTTAGAACCAGACACGGAATAAAGGACTGGTTCAAAATTTGGAAAGGAGAATGTCAAGGCTGTATATTTTCACCCTACTCACTTAACTTATTTGCAAAGTACATTATGTGAAATGCTGGACTGGATGAAGCACAAGCTGGAATCAAGATTGCAGGGAGAAATATCAATAACCTCTGATACGAAGATGACACTACTCTTATGGCAGAAAGTTACGAAAAACTAAAGTGCCTCTTGATGAAAGTGGAAGAGAAGAGTGAAAAAGCTGGGTTAAAGCTCAACATTCAAAAAACTGAGATCATGGCATCTAGTCCCATCACGTCATGGCAAATAGATGGGAAAACAATGTAAACAGACAGAGACTTCATTTTCTTGGTCCCTAAAATCACTGCAGATGGTGCCTGCAGCCATGAAACTAAAAGACACTTGCTCCTTGGAAGAAAAGCTACGACAAACCTAGACAACATATTAAAAAGCAGAGACATTAATTTGCTGACAAAGGTTCATCTAGTCAAAGCTATGGTTTTTCCAGTAGTCATGTATGGATGTGAGAGTTGAACTATAAAGAAAGCTGAGCACTGAAAAATTAATGCTTTTGAACTGTGGTGTTGGAGAAGACTCTTGAGAGTTCCCTGGGCTACAAAGAGATAAAAAGAGTTAATACTAAATAAAATCAGCCCTGAATAGTCATTGGAAGGACTGAT
This sequence comes from Dama dama, assembly GCF_033118175.1. Classification (NCBI taxonomy): domain Eukaryota; kingdom Metazoa; phylum Chordata; class Mammalia; order Artiodactyla; family Cervidae; genus Dama; species Dama dama. Next base: position 5,719,977 of record NC_083681.1, read on the forward strand.
GCTGAAACTGAAGCTCCAATACTCTGTTCACCTGATGCAAAGAAGTGACTCATTAGGAAAGACCCTGGTGTTGGGAAAGATTAAAGGTGGGAGAAGAAGGGGATGACAGAGGATGAGATGGTTGAATGACCTCACCAACTTGATGAACATGAGTTTGAGCAAGCTCCAGAAGTTGGTGATGGACAGGGGAGCCTACCATGTTCCATGGGGTTGGAAACTGTTGGATACGACTGAGATTGAACTGAACTGAAGGTACATTCACTGTCTTTTCATAGACTGCTGGCTACTTTGAAGAACCCAGAATCAGTCATTGTTCTTAGTTGCTGCAACAGACAACTTAGTTGCTGCAGCAACAGGCATATTTAAAAGGAAAACAATGAATTTATCAAAAGGGTGTTAAATAACTCACTGAAACTCCAGGAAGACTAGATAACTGGAACTGGAAAATTTAGGTGGAAATTTAGGAGGAACAGAGGCATCAAAATCAATAACACTAGTCCAATCAGAAAACGGTTGCATTTGCCACAGAGCATAGGCACCATGGGGTGCAGTGCTTTCATTGTTGATGCTGAAAACTAGGTACCATTCTTTGCTGCCTCTAACCTCAAGCATCTGCTCCTGTTACTGATGTTGTACACTGACATAATGGGTTCCTTGTCCTTGTCTCTCAATTCCAAGTCCAGAGTTGCTGAATTGGATTGGCAGGAACAATATTATATCCCATGTCCTGAGAAAACTATCTGGCAGTTTCAGCTTCCATTCAACTAATACTTATACTTCAATTAATACTCACTATATAAGGAATTCAACCAATTCCTTCAACTATCACTCACAGGGAAGGAATTGCCCAGCTATAAAAAGGGAAGGGGATGTCTGTCATAGGGAACATGATAAATACCCATTGCTATGTGCCTATTTGCCTGACAAGCTTTTAATAGCTGTTAACTACTTTTCACAGCCCAGTGATGCAAAAACAATGAAAAAACTTTTATACTGCAAAAGAAAAAGTAGAATGAAAAAACTCCACCTTAGTGTATTACACCATCTTTCACGAAACTAAAATATATTCTCACTTTCCACCAAAAAGGGGAACTCAAAATCTCACCAGTTACTGCATCCAGTCAGAGTACCAGTATTTCAGGGGAAATGTAAACTACTCTTTTTTTTTTTTTTTTCCTGACTGCAGCATGCCTTGATATTTTAAAACTATAGAATTCTCACCACAAATGTCCCCTATAGAAAACAGTAAGAGAAATGAAGTAAAAAAACAAAGAAAAACAAACAAACAAACAAAAAAAAACCCGGGGGGTGGGGGGAGGAATAAAACTTTTTTTTTTTTTTTTTTCCCCATCTCTTTGGGATTCTTTTTTTTTTTTTCAACTTACTGAAAAAAATCCCACTTATCAGAGGAGGTGGGGGAGGTGCAGGAGGCGCTGCCGTCCCAGCCCCCGCGCTCCAGCTGTCTGCGCTCTGCTCTGGACCAGTTTGAGGAAGTTGCCGGAGCCCTGTGTCGCCCAGATGTGTGAGCTCATTGAGCCGCAGCTGGCCGAGAAGATCGGCAAGATGAAGAAGTTGTGGAGAACTTTGTCGGATAGTTTCAGCTGCATTGCCTTGAAGAAAGAGGACACCGCCTTTAGTGAGATATGTTTCACAGAGATGGCCACACGGAACTGCCCAGGAATGGACTCAGTGATCAAACCCATGGACACAATTCCTGAGGATAAGAAAGTCAGGGTTCAGAGGACACAGAGTGCTTTTGACCCGTTTGAGAAACCCACTAATCAAGTAAAGAGGGTGCATTCTGAGAACAATATTTGCATTAACTTTAATAAGAGCTCCTCCACCGGCAGAGTCTCCTAAAGTTCGGGACATTCCAGCCCGCCCCAGTTCTCCAACAAGTCCCAAATTTGGAAAAGCTGACTCACACAGAAAACTGGAAAAGCTAGGGGAAGGATCTTATGCTACAGGATACAAAGGGAAAAGCAAGGTGAATGGAAAGTTGGTAGCCCTGAAGGTGATCAGGCTGCGGGAATAGCTATCAGGGTAGGAGAAGACTCTTGAGAGCACTTTGGACAGCAGGGAGATAAAACCAGTGAATCTTAAAGGAAATCAACCGTGAATACTCATTGGAAGGACAGTTGCTGAAGCTGAAACTCCAATCCTTTGGCCTCCTGATGAGAAGAGCCGACTCATTGGAAAAGACCCTGATGCTGGCAACAATTAAGGCTAGGAGGAGAAGGGAATGATAGAGGATGAGATGGTTGGATCGTATCCTGGACTCAATGGACATGAACTTGAGCAAACTCTGGGAGATGGTGAAGGACAGGGAAGCCTGGCATACGCAGTCCATGGGGTCGCAAAGAGTTGGAAACAACTGAGTGACTGAACAAGGACAAAATAGTGACTTTGAAAAACATTTTGACACCTTTTTAAAAAGTGGAATGTTAACTTACTGTATGTACTAGCATTTTCATTCCTGGTAATCTACCCAGGAGAAAGGAAAAAAACTTCCAAAGACACATATGTGAATGTTCCTAATGTTACTGTGCACAATAGGCAGAATCGAGAAATAATCTCAATGTTCATCAACTGTTGAGTTGATACACAGAATATCAAATATCCATATAGTGATTCAGAAGGAGCTTGCTTGACAGGTAATATGCTTGATAATATGCTTCAATATGTTTGAACCTTGAAAGCATTTATGCCCAGTTAAACAAGCCTGGTTGAACTTTCAAGGTGGTGCTAGTAGTAAAGAACCCGCCTGCCAATGCAGGAGACTTAAAAGATGTGGGTTCCATCCCTGAGTAGGGAAGATCCCCTGGAGAAGGACATGGCAACCTACTCCAGTATTCTTGCCTGGAAAATCCCATGGACAGAGATGCCTGGCAGGCTACAATCCATGCAGTTGCAGAGATGGATACAACTGAAGCGACTTAGCACTTACTGAAGTGGCTAGAGTGACTGAAACTTTTCTTCAATTCGTGAAAAACATGCTCCACCCATGTATTTCCCAAACCTGTGGATTTCGCCCTTTATTTTTTCCAGTGTCACACATGACTGAGTGACCCTTTATTTTTTTTTCAGTGTTTTCAGAGTTGTACACGAATGAGTGACTAAGCATAGCATAGCATAGCATAGATATTACTAGACTACCTAAATTGGGCTTCACTTGTGGCTCAGTTGGTAAAGAATCTGCCTGCAATGGGGGCGACCTGGGTTTGATTCCTGGGTCAGGAAGATCTCCTGAAGAAAGAAATGGCCACCTACTCCAGTATTCTTGCCTGGAGGATTCCATGAACAGAGAGGAGCCTGGCAGGCTAAAGTCCATGGGATCACAGAGAGTCAGACACGACTGAGTGACTAGCATACATTTTTCTATTTTTAATTACTTTTTACTGGAGTGCAATTGTTTTACAATGTTGTTTTACAATGTCTTTTGCTGTACAACAAAGTAAATCAGACATAAGCATGCATATATCTACTCTTTTTATGGTATCCTTATCATTTAGGTCACCACAGAGCACTGAGCAGTGTTCCTTGTGCTATACTGCAGGTCACCATTAGTTGTATATTATATATATATATATATATATATTTCAGTTCCAATCTCCCAATTCATCCCTGAGTTCATCCCCAATTCATTCCACTCTCCGTACATCACTAGTTAACAATTAATATGCTCTCTATAACAGTCTATTTCTGCTTTGCATATAACTTCATCCCTACCATTTTTCTAGAATCCATGTATAAGTGATGTTATACAGTATCTGCTTTTCTCTATCTGACTTGCTTCACTCTGTATGACAGCCTCTAGGTTCATTGACATCTCTGCAAATGGCACTATGTTGTTCCTCATTAAGTCTGAGTTACATTCCATTGAATACGTATACCATATAGTCTTTATCCACTTTTCTGTCAATGCACATTTAGGCTGCATCCAGGTCTTAGCTACTGCAAATAGTGCTGCAACAAACATCGGGGTGCATATATTCCTTTCGAATTATGTTTTCCCTGGATATATGCCTAGGAGTGAGAGTTCTATGCCATACGGTAGCTCGATTTTTAGCTTATTGAGGAACCTCTGGACTGTTCTTACAGTGGCTATAACCAGTTTACATTTCCACCAACAGTATACAAGGGTACTCTTTTCTCCACACCCTCCCCAGTATCTATTGTTTGATGATTTTTGATGATGCCATTCTGACCATTGTGAGAGGATACCTCATTGTAGTTGTAATTTGTATTTCTCTAGTAATTAAGGATGTAGATCATCTTTTAAGATGTTTGTTGTATGTCTTCTTTGAAGAAATTTCTACTTAGCTCTTCTGTCAGTTTTGTGACTATTATTATTGTCGTTCAGTTACTCAGTCATGTCTAACTCTTTGAAACTCCTATATAGTGTTTTTTCTTTAATATTGAGCTGCATGAGCTGTTTGATTGTTTTGGAAAATAATCTCCTGTCAGTTTTTCATTTCCAAATATTTTCTCCCATTCTGAAGGCTGTCTTTTCATTTTGCTTATGGTTTCCTTTCTTTTGAAAAACTTTTAAGTTTACTTGGGCCCCCTTTAAAAAAAAATGTTATCTTTTCATTACTCTAGGAGGTGGATCAAAAAAGAATTTGCTGAAATTTATGTCAAGGAGTGTGCAGCCTATGTTTTTCTCTAACAATTTTATAATATCCACCTTGTGTTTATTTTTGTGTAAGATGTTTGGGAATGTTTTAATTTTATTCTTTTATATGTATTTTTTTTTCTCCCAACACAACTTATTGAAGAGACTCTCTCTTCTCCAGTGTATAGTGTTGCCTCTTTTGTCATAGTTTTACAAATAGCTGAGGAAAGAAGAGAAGGGAGAAAGGAAACTGTATACTCAACTAAGTGCAGAGTTCCAGAGAATAACAATAAGAGATAAAAAGGACTTCTTAATTGATCAGTGCAAATAAATAGAGGAAAACAATAGAATGGAAAACATTAGAGATCTCTTCAAGAAAATTGGATATACAAGGGAACATTTCATGTGAAGATGAGCATGATTAAAAAAAAAAAAAGTAAAGACCTAACAGAAGCAGAAGAAATTAAGAAGAGGTGGCAAGAATACACAGAACAACTATACAAGGAAGGTCTTAATGACTCAGATAATCATGATGATGTTGTCACTTACCTAGGTCCAGACTTCCTGGAGTGTGAAGTCAAGTAGGCCTTAGGTAGCATTACTACAAAGAAAGTGGAGGTGATGGAATTTCAGCTGAGCTATTTCAAATTCTAAAAGATGGTATTGTTAAAATGCTGCACTAAACATGTGTTCAAGTCTTTAAAACTCAGCAGTGGCCACAGGACTGGCAAAGGCCAGTTTTTATTCCTACCCCAAAGAAGGGCAATTCCATTTTTTTTATTTATTAAATTTATTTAAATAAATTTATTTATTTTAATTAGAGGTTAATTACTTTACAATATTGTATTGGTTTTGCCACACATTGACATGAATCTGCTACAGGTGTACATGTGTTCCCCATCCTGAACTCCCCTCCACTTCCCTCCCCATCCCATCCCTCTGGGTCATCCCAGTGCACCAGCCCCGAGCACCCTGTATCATGCATCAAACCTGGACTGGTGATTCATTTCACATATGATAATTTACATGTTTCAGTGTCATTCTCCCAAATCATCCCACCCTTACCCTCTCCCACAGAGTCCAAAAGACTGTTCTATACATCTGTGTCTCTTCTGCTGTCTCATATACAGGGTTATCATTACCATCTTTCTAAATTCCATATATGTGTGTTAGTATACTGTATTGGTATTTTTCTTTCTGGCTTACTTCACTCTGTAAAATAGTCTCCAGTTTCATCCACCTCATTAGAACTGATTCAAATGTGTTCTTTTTAATGGCTGAGTAACATTCCATCAATTCCATTTATGTTCACACTCCTGTACAGCTGGACTCAGTTCACTTGCTAGCAAGGTTAATCTCAAAATCTTTCAAGATAAGCTTCAGAAATACATAAACCAAGAAACTCCTGATGTACAAACAAAGAGCCAGAGGAACCAGAGGTCAAATTGCCAGCATTCAGTGGATCATCAAGAAAGCGAGGGGATTTCAGGAAAATGTCTACTTCTGCTTCATTAAAATAGCTTAAACCTTTGGCTGTGTGGATCACAACAAATTGAAAAATTCTTAAAGAAATGGGACTATCAGACCACCTTGCCAGTCTCCTGAGAAACTTATGTGGATCAAGAAGCAACAGTTAGAACCTTACATGAAACAAATGACTGGTTCAACACTGGGAAAAGAGTACGCCAAGGCTGTATATTGTCACCCTGCTTATTTAACTTATATGCAGAGTACTTCATGTGGAGTGCTGGGCTGCATGAATCACAAATTGGAATCAAAGTTGCTTGAAGAAATATCAGCAACGTCAGATATGCAGATGATACTACTCTAATGGCAAAAAGTGAAGAACTAAAGAGCCTCTTGATGAAGATGAAAGAGGCAAGTAAAAAAGCTGGCTTGAAACTAAATGTTAAAAACTCTAAGATCTTGGCATCCGGTATCACTTCACGGCAAATAGAAGGGGGGAAAGTGGAAACAGTGACAGATTTTACTTTCTTGGGCTCCAAAATCACAGTGAATGGTGACTATAGTCATACAATTAAAATATGCTTACTCCTTAGAAGGAAAATGATGAGAAAAATACACAGTGTATCAAAAAGCAGAGACATTACTTTGCCAACAAAGGACCATATAGTCAAATCTACATTTTTTTTTTAGTAGTCATGTATGGAAAAGGGAGTTGGACCAAAAGGAGGCTGAGCACCAAGAACTGATTTTTTTTTTTTTTGTCTGTTTGTTTGTTTTTTTAATTCTGATGCTGGAGGAGAATCTTCAGAGTCCCTTGGACTTCAGGGAGATCAAACCAGTCAATTATAAATGATATCAACCCTGAATATTCATTGGAAGGATTGTTGCTGAAACTGAAGCTCCACTATTTTGGCCACCTAATGGGAAGAGCTGACTCACTGGAAAAGAGCCTTGTGTTAGGAAAGAATTAAAGCAAAAGGAGAAGGGGACAGCAGAGGATGAGACGTTTAGAGAGCACCAATGACTCAAATGACACAAGTTTGAGCAAACTCTGGGAGATACTGGAGGACAGAGGAGCCTGGCAAGCTGAAGTCTGTGGGGTCTTAGAGAGCTGGGCATGGCTATGTGACAGAATAACAACAACAAATTTTGGGTGCATAAACATTTATAATTTGTTATATCTTCTTCTTGGATCAATTCCTCAAGGATTATGTTGTCCTTCTTTGTTTCTTGTAAAAACCTTTATTTTAAAGTGTATTTTGTCTCAGATGAATATTACTATTCTTAATTACTTTTTATTTCCATTTTCCTGGAATCTCTTTATCCATGTTCTCACTTATCATCTCTAGTGTACCTATGTCTGAAGTAGGCCTCTTGTATTCAACATATTTATGGGTCTTGTTATTTAATTCATTCAGCCAATTTTTGTCTTTTGGTTTGAGCTTTTAATTCATTCACATTTAAATTAATTTAAACATTTACAATGTTCTTATTGCCACTTTATTAGTTGTTTTGTGTTTGTTTTTGTAGGACTTTTTCTTCTCTTGTGTTTTCTACTGACAGAAGATCCTTTAGCATTTACCGTAAAAGTGGTTTCAGTTCAGATCACTTCAGTTGCTCAGTCATGTCTGGCTTTTTGCAATCCCATGTACTGCAGCAGGCTAGGCTTCCCTGTCCATCACCCACACCCAGACCTTGCTCAATCTCATGTCCTCGAGTTGGTGATGCCATCCAACCATCTCATATTCTGTCCAACTCTTCTCTCCTGCCTTCAATCTTTCCCAGCATCAGGATCTTTTTCGATGAGGCCAAAGTATTGGGGCTCCAGTTGCAGCATAAGGCCTTGGAATGAATAGTCAGGACTGACTTCTTTAGGATTGACTGGTTTGATCTCCTTGCAACCCAAGGGACTCTCAAGAGTCTTCTCCAATGCCACAGTAAAAAAAGAAAAAAAAAAAAAAAATCAATTCTCTAGCACTCAGCTTTCTTTATGGTCTAAATCTCACATCCATACATGACTACTGGAAAATGATAGCTTTGACTAGACAGACCATCATCAGCAAAACAATGTGTCTTCTTTTTATTATGCTGTCCACATTGGTCATAGATTTTCTTCCAAGGAGCAAGTGTCTTTTAATTTCATGGCTGCAGTCACCATCTGCAGTGACTTTGGAGCCCAAGAAAATAAAGTATTCAGTGTTTACATTGTCTCCCCATAAATTTGCCATGAAGTGATGGGACTAGATGCCATGATCTTAGTTTTCTAAATGTTGAGTTTAAAGCCAGCTTTTTCATTCTCCTCTTTCACTTTCATCAAGATACTCTTTAGTTCCTCTTCACTTTCTGCCATAAGGTTATTGTCATTGGGATATCTGAGGTTATTGATATTTCTCCTGGCAATCTTGATTCCAGCTTGTGTTTCATGCAGCACAGCATTTCACATGATGTACTCCACATATAAGTTAAATAAACAGGGTGAGAATATACAGCATCGAAGTACTTTTTTTCCAAGTTTTAAGCATTCTACTATTTCATGTCTGGTTCTAACTGTTGCTTCTTGACCTGCATATGGATTTCTCAGGAGTCAGGTAGGGTGATCTGGTATCCCCATCTCCTTAAGAATTTTTTTCAAAATTTGTTGCAATCCACTTATTCAAAGAGTTTGGAGTGGCTAATAAGGCAGAAGTAGATATTTTTTGGAACTCTTTTGCTTTTTTTTTTATGATCCAACGGATGTTGGCAATTTGATGCTTCACTTGGAGAATTTTGAGCATCACTTTGCTAGTGTGTGAGGTGAGTACAATTGTGCAGTAGTTTGAACATTCTTTGGCATTTCCTTTCTTTGGGATTGGAATGAAAACTAACCTTTTCCAGTCCTGTGGCTATAGGTCCTTTAATGGACCTGGTGGTCTGGAGTTGACAATAAGAAAGTAAGAAAGAGAAAGAGGCTGTTATCCCCTGGTTTATGCAGAGAGCCAATAAAGCCCTGTTCTTAGAGCTCGCACTGCTGCACATAGGCACCAGGCACCCTCTCTCTTGTGGGTAAAGGCACAGTTTGCCTTCTCAAGAGGGTCTTGGAAGCCTGGACAAGAAAGTGAGCTCAGCAGGCCTCTGCACTCCAAGGAATTAGCCTGAAAGAGAGAGAGAAGAAAAGAGAGAAAGAAAGAAAGAAAGAAAGAGAAAGAAAGAAAGGAAGGAAGGAAGGAAGAAAGACACAGGGACCCAAGCTCTGATGGAGCAAAGGTGTTTTAATCAACATGGTGTGGGCATATATACTATCTTACAAGGTAGTTATTCTCAGCAAAGATAAAGATTGAAATTCCAGATTTACAAAACATAAGGCTATCCATATCATAAAGAGAGTTGCAAACAATCACTTTTTACCATATGGTTCATAAAAAGGAAGAGGGTACTTATCACCATAATGAGAAATGCCTGGATTCCTCAGCCCCTGGAAAGACATGCCTCTCCTCTTAATTCCTGAATATTCAGGAATTAATAAGGGCCAGAGGATTCCTGACAGATCCAAAACAGCACACAGGAAGCCTCCTGTTAAATGCTTTCTGACATGTGGCCACTGCTGAGTTTTCCAAATTTGCTGGCATATTGAGTGCAGCATTTTCACAGCATGATCTTTTGGGATTTGAAAGAGCTCAACTGGAATTCCATCAATTCCACTAGCTTGTTCATAGTGATGCTTCCTAAGATCCACTTGACTTCACACTCCAGGATGTCTGGCTCTAGGTGAGTGATCACACCATCTTGGCTATATGGGTCATTAAGATCATTATGGTATAGTTCTTCTGTGTATTCTTGTCACCTCTTCTTCATATCTTATGCTTCTGTTATATCCATGCCATTTCTGTCCTTTATTGTGCCCATCTTTGCATGAAATATTCCCTTGGTATCTCTAGTTTTCTTGATGAAAACATTAGTCTTTCCCATTCTACTGTTTTCCTCCATTTCTTTGCATTTTTCACTTAGGAAGGCTTTCTTATCTCTCCTTGCTCCTCTCTGAAACTCTTCATTCAGACATGTCAGTTCAGTTCAGTCACTCAATCTTGTCTGACTTTTTGCGACTCCATGGATTGCAGCACGCCAGACCTCCCTGTCCATCACCAATTCCCGGAGTTTATTAAAACTCATGTCCGTTGAATTGGTGATGCCATCAAACCATCTTGTCCTCTGTCATCACCTTTTCCTCTCACCTTCAATCTTTCCCAGAATCAGGTTCTTTTCCAATGAGTCAATTCTTCGCATCAGGTGGCCAAAGTATTGGAGTTTCAGCTTCAGCATCCGTCCTTCCAATGAATATTCAGGACTGCTTTCCTTTAGGATAGACTGGTTGGATCTCCTTGCTCCAAGGGACTCTCAAGAATCTTCTCTAACACAAAAACATCAGTTCTTCAGCACTCAGCTTTCTTTATAGTCCTACTCTCACAATCCTTACATGACTACTGGAAAACCACAGCTTTGACTAGACGACCTTTGTTGGTAAAGCAGTGTTTCTGCTTTTAAATACTCTGCCTAGTTTGGTCATAACTTTTCTTCCAAGGAGCAAGCATCTTTTAATTTCATGGGTGCAGTCACCATCTGCAGTGAGTTTGGGGCCCAACAGCAACAACAAAAAGTCAAAAAAAAAAAAAAAGACACAGTCACTCTTTCCACTGTTTCCCATCTATTTGCCATGAAGTGGTGGGACCAGATGCCATGATCTTAGTTTTCTGAATGTTGAGCTTTAAGCTAACATTTTCACTCTCCTCTTTCACTTTCATCAAGAGGCTCTTTAGTTCTTGCTCAAGTTCTGTCATAAGGGTGGTGTCATCTGCATATCTGAGGTTATTGATATTTCTCCCAGCAATCTGGATTCCAGCGTGTGCTTCATCCAGCCTAGCGTTTCTCATGATGTACTCTGCACATAATGTAAATAAACAGTATTTAAATAAAGAGTATATCTTTCCCTTTCTCCTTTGCCTTTAGCTTCTCTTCTTTTCACAGCTATTTGTCTCTGCCTTAGACAACCATTTTGCTTTTTTGCATTTTTTTTCCCCTTGGAGATGGTTTTGATCATCACCTCCTGTACAATGTCAACAACCACCATCCATAGTTCTTCGGGCACTCTATCAGATCTAATCCTTTGAATCTATTTGTTACTTCCACTGTACAGTTATAAGGGATTTCATTTATGTAATATCTGAAGGGTCTAGTGATTTTCCCTATTTTCTTCAATTTAAGTCTGAATGTCACAATAAGTAGTTCGTGATCTGAGCCACAGTCAGCTCCTGGTCTTGTTTTGCTAATGATATATAGCTTCTCCATCTTCAGCTGCAAAGAATATAATCAATCTGATTTTGGTACTGACCATCTGGTGATGTCCATGTTTAGAGTTATCTCCTTTGTTTTTGGAAGAGAGTGCTTTCATTCTCTTGAGAAAACTGTGTTAGCCTTTGCCCTGCTTCATTTTGTACTACAAGGCCAAACTTGCCTGTTACTCGAGGTATCTCTTGACTTCCTTATTTTGCATTCCAGTCTCCTATGATTAAGACATATTTGGGGGGAGGGTGTTAATTCTAGATGTTCTTGCAGGCCTTTACAGAACCATCAAGTCAGCTTCTTCAGCATTAGTAGTTGGGGCATAGACTTGAATTACTGTGATATTGAATACTTTTCCTTAGAAAGGAACAGAGATCATTCTATCATTTTTGAGATTGCATCCAAATACTGCATTCTGAACTCTTTTGTTGAATATGAGGGCTACTCCATTTCTTCTAAGGGATTATTGCCCACAGTAGTAGACACAATGGTTATCTGAATTAAATTCCCCCATTCCAGTCTGTTTTAGTTCACTGATTTCTAAAATGTTGATGTTCATTCTGCCATCTTCTGTTTGACCACTTCCAATTTACCTTGATTCAAGACTCAATAAGCCAGGTTCCTATGCAATGTTGTTCTTTCCATATTGGACTTTACTTCCATCACCCAGTCACATCCATAACTGGGTGTTGTTTTTACTTTGGCTTCATCCCTTCATTCTTTCTGGAGCTGTTTCTCTACTCTTCTCCAGTAGCATATTGGGCATCTACCAACCTGGGGAGTTCATCTTTCAGTGTTATATATTTTTCACTTTTCATACTGTTCATGGGATTCTCAAGGCAAGAATACTGAAGTGGTTTGTCATTCCTTTCTCTAGTGGACCACGTTCTGTCAGACCTCTCCACCATGACCCATCTGTCTTGGGTGGCCCTACATGGCATGGCTCATATTTTCATTGAGTTAGACAAAGATGTGGTCCATGTCATCAGTTTGGTTAGATTTGTGTGATTGTGGTTTTCATTCTGACTGCGCTTTGGTGGATAAAGTTAAGAAACTTATCAAAGCTTTCTGGTAGGAGAGACTGGCTGTGGGGGAAACTGGGTCTTGTTCTAATGGGTGGGGCCATGCTCAGTAAATCTTAATTGTAATTCTCTGTTGATGGTTGGGGCTGTATTCCCTACCTGTTGTTTGGCCTGAGGTCAAACTATAGTAGGGTTAATGAAGGTAATGGTTACCTTCTTCAAAAGGGCATGTGCACTCACTGTTGTATTCAGTCCCCCTGACCCTGAAACAGGCCAGTGTTGACCCACGCCTCTGCCAGAAACTCTTGGACACTCGGAGGTAAGTCTGTCTCAGTCTCTTGTGGTGCACTGTTCCTTTCTCCTGGATTCTGGTGAGCACAAGGTTTTGTTTTTGTCCTCCAGGAGTCTGTTTCCCCAGTCCTGTGGAAGTTATATAATCAAATCCCACTGTCCTCCAAATTCAAATTCCCTGGGGATTCTCAGTCCTTTTGCAGATCCCCGGTTTGGGAAATCAGTTGTGGGTCCTAGAATTTTCTTAAAAGTGCTAGAATTTCTTTGGTGTAATTGTTCTGCAGTTTGTGGGTTTCTGCTCAGCAGCACTCTGGTGGGGCTAAACTGATTTGGTGGTGATAAATACTCTTACCTTTTGCTTGTCTGTAAAGCTTTTTATTTGCCCACTGAACATGAATGACATCCTTATTCAGTTGAATATTCTTATTTGTAGGTTTTTCACTTTCATCACTTTATTTTATTTTATTTTTTCATTTATTTTTATTAGTTGGAGGCTAATTACTTTATAATATTGTAGTGGTTTTTGCCATACATTGGCATGAATCAGCCATGGATTTACATGTGTTCCCCATCCCGATTCCCCCTCCCGCCTCCCTCCCCATCCCATCCCTCTGGGTATTCCCAGTGCACCAGCCCTGAGCACTTGTCTCATGCATCCAACCTGGGCTGGTGATCTGCTTCACCCTTAATAGTATACTTGTTTCAATGCTATTCTCTCAGAACATCCCACCCTCGCCTTCTCCCACAGAGTCCAAAAGTCTGTTCTGTACATCTGTGTCTCTTTTTTTTGTTTTGCATATAGGGTTATCATTACCATCTTTTTAAATTCCATATATATGCATTAGTATAACTGTATTGGTCTTTTTCTTTCTGGCTTACTTCACTCTGTATAATGGGCTCCAGTTTCATCCATCTCATTAGAACTGATTCAAATGAATTCTTTTTAATGGCTGAGTAATATTCCATTGTGTATATGTACCACAGCTTCCTTATCCATTCGTTTGCTGATGGGCATCTAGGTTGCTTCCATGCCCTGGCTATTATAAACAGTGCTGCAATGAACATTGGGGTGTATGTGTCTCTTTCAGATCTAGTTTCCTTGGTGTGTGTGCCCAGGAGTGGGATTGCTGGGTCATATGGCAGTTCTATTTCCAGTTTTTTAAGGAATCTCCACACTGTTCTCCATAGTGGCTGTACTAGTTTGCATTCCCACCAATAGTGTAAGAGGGTTCCCTTTTCTCCACACCCTCTCCAGCACTTATTGCTTGTAGACTTTTGGATAGCAGCTATCCTGACTGGCATGTAATGGTACCTCATTGTGGTTTTGATTTGCATTTCTCTGATAATGAGTGATGTTGAGCATCTTTTCATGTGTTTGTTAGCCATCTGTACATCTTCTTTGGAGAAATGTCTGTTTAGTTCTTTGGCCCATTTTTTGATTGGGTCATTTAATTTTCTGGAATTGAGCTGCAGGGGTTGCTTGTATATTTTTGAGATTAATCATTTGTCTGTTTCTTCATTTGCTATAATTTTCTCCCATTCTGAAGGCTATCACTTTAAAAGTATCTGCCCACTCCCTTATGACCAATAGAGTTTATGCTGAAAAATCAGCTGATAATATGACAATTCCCTTGTATGCAATTTATTGCTTTTCCCTTGCTGCTTTTAACCTTTTGTCTTGTATTTAGTTTTTTGTTATTTTGATTAATATATATCTCAGTATATTTCTCCTTGAATTTATGGGATGCACTGCACTTTTTAAACTTGATTGAATATTTTCTTTCCCATGTTAGGGAAGTTTCTGACTATATTGTCTTCAAATACTTTCTTGGACCCTCTCTCTTTCTCTTCTTCTAGGACCACTTTAATTCAAACATCAGTGTACTTATTGTTGTCCCAGAAGTCTCTTTGACTGTCTTCATTTCTTTTCATTCATTTTTTTTTATTCTTCTCCATGGCAGTTATTTACATCTTTCTATATTCCAGCTCATTTATCCATTATTCTGCCTCAGTTATTCTGCTATTGATTCTTTCTAGTATACTTTTCATTTGTTATTGTCTTTTTTATCAAAATTTTTTTTTTTAGTTCTTCTTAGTCCTTGTTAATCTTTGTTTGTTTCTTCGTAATCTGTGCTTCCATTCTATTTTGGAGATCTTGGGTCATTTTTACTATCATTATTGTGAATTCTCTTTCAGGTAGATTGCCTATTTCCTCTTCATTAATTTTGTTTAGTGAATTTTTAACGTACTCCTCCATCTGAAACATATTCATCTCTCATTTCATTTTAAGTCATGGTGTTTGTGGTTTTCTTTCTGCAGCTTTCAGGGCAGTAGTTCCTGCTTCTGGTGTCTGCCCCCTGATGGCTGAGGCTGGCCCAGGGGTTTATGTGGGCTTCCTACTGGGAAGGAATGTTTCCTGTGTACCATGGATAGATTTGAGTTTTGCCACTCTGATTGGCAGATTCACCTTAGGAGGTTTGTATTGGGGTGTCTGAGATTAGTGAAACTTTAGAAGCCTGTCTGCTGATGGGTGATTCTGTGTTCCCATCTTGCTGGTTGTATGTGGTCTGAGGCATCCAATGTTGGAGCTTGCAGGCAGGGGGAAGAAACCAGCTCTTGGTACTGTGATAAGGGCCTCCAGGAGAGTTTACACTGATTAATATTCCCTGGGGTCAAGACTCTGTGCTCTCCACCTTGGGGCTCAGGTTTCTCCCCTGCTTAGGGAATGATGATCCTATAAACTGTATAGAATGGCAAATTAAAAAAAAAAAAAAAAAAGGAAAATGAACAAACCCCAAGACAACCAAATTAAGCAAAAATAAATAAATAAATAAATAAATAACCAACCAAACAAACAAACTGAAAAGCAGTCAAATGAAACATAAGACAAATGCTAAAAATAATACTGCCTGGGGCATGCTTGCTTGCTTAGGTGGGAGGGCCAAAATGCAGGGACAGACGAGAGGCTTCATGCACACTCTGGCAGGGAAGCACAAGGTGGCCATGACTAGGGCAAGCAGAGTAGGTCCACTGTATGTCTCTCTCATGCCCAGGGTTGCAGAGGCTGGCATGAGTTTAAGAGACTAATGCACACTTGCTCTAATATGAGTTGCTCTCTGTGCCTGTGGAGGCAGGGTTGGCATGTAGGGAGAGTCTGTGATGGCAGCCTCCTCCCTGTGTGCCACTCAGTGATGGTGCCTTATTTAGGAGGCAGGTCATACTTCCTTCAGGAGCATTCCTGATCACAGAGCTCTTTACTCCCCCATGCCTGCATGCCATCTCCACATGGCCAACAGTGCTCCTCTTCTCCAGTCCACTCTCTTAAGCTCACACTTTAGCACCCAGCCCTTGCCAGCCTTAGTTAACATACGACTCAGGTTGGGACACCCAGGGCTGACTCCCCAGGAGGTCCTGGCAGGGTAGCATGTGGTTTCACTGGGGCCTGCACAGGCAGAGGAGGCTTTGGCTTGAAGGAAGTGTGAGTTACTCATAAGGCTGCCTTTCCCAGTGCTCATGGAGACAATGGCTTGTGGGTTGGAATAGGGTTGCAGTAGCACCCCACCTTTTGTGCACCACTCAACAATAGTGCCTTGTTTTATGGTGTCCCAAAACTCTTGGCAAACTTTCCTGATTGTAGATATCCCCACTTTCTTCCCTTCAGGCTGTCTCCTCACAGCCAACAGCTGTTCCCTCCCTAAGTCCACTCTCCAAACTCCACTTTGAACCCCCACTTACCCTCTGTACCAGAAGACATGCAACTCAGGCTGGGGTGCACATGGCTGAAGCACAAAATATGTGCATAAATCCTAATCTGTCCTGCCTTCCACAGACCAGTTTCTGGGCTTCTCTCTAATCCCCTGAAAGTCCTTCCTGTCCCAGCTGGTCCACCCACTGTGAGAGGGGTTCTCTGAGTATGGGAATCTCTCTTCTCTTTCAGTTTCTCCACAGCAGTGCTGGTCACTTCCCATTTCCTTCTTTTTTTCTTTTTTCTTTTTTTTTTTTGCTTTCATCCTACACAGTAAAGTGGGATTTTTTTTTTTTTTTCTTTTTTGGTTCTTTTTGATGTCTGAGGTCCTTCACTAGTGTTCAGCATGTACTCTGTGACAACAGTTCCATTTGTAGATAAATTCTTCATATACATGTAAGAAGCAGAATCCTATTTAACCACCTTGAATCCTTCTACTAGCCCTTTACTGTAAATGAAGATGTTTCTGTCATCTGTATATCCATCAATGTGCCATTGTATCTAGTTTCAGTTAACTAAGCAAACCATCATAGAAGCTCTGGAAAGCTTTGATTATTGTAACAATGTATAATATTTGATAACCTTGTTAAACTTTGTGAGTTTGTATTCATTGCAGAGTTTATGCTGCTGCTTTCTGGACCCTTTTGAGAATGAGCTGGTAAAGGAGAGGTTGAAACAATCTGAAGTGTTCAAGAATCCAAGTAATTGGATTCAGTTTTGGTACTTGAAATTACAGAATTTTAGAGGTTGGAGTAAATAAAAAATGAAATGATTATCAGCTTGTTCTATTACTGTGTGAGATTAATTATACAGCTACATAAACTTGTAATCACCTTTTGGAAAGTGAAGTTTTTGCAGTGCCCATGTCATGGTCCAGCTTGCATTCAACAGCATTTAACTGATCTGCATAATGTAAAGATACTTTTAAAGAAATGGTATATGGTATCCATGAGTTCTTTTCCTTTTTTTTCCCCCTCAGAACAGCAATGAGCATCAAGTAGAATGTCTTTCTCCATAATCATTTCTTACATGTTGACAAGAGCTTATGAGTAGATTCCCTCCCTGTCTCAGTAAAACTGGCCCAGTTATTAAGTTTCAAGATTCTATGCTTTGTGTCAGTCTGGTTTCCCCAGAGGTTTGAAGTCAGCAACAATAGAATTTTTCAATTCATAGCAGAAGACTGCTGATTATCAGCAGAAGATCCATGATCTGTCTTGAGTTATCTGTTTCTCAGCTACTTCACTAAATCATCTTAATCCTCCATTGTGGCCTTATTCAGATTTTAAAATATATTCAACACTTTCTCTTGTGTCAACATAATGCTTCATGGCACTCATGCTGGTTGTGATTACCAATGAACTGAAAAAGTTAATTTCCTGATTTTTTTAAAAATTATTATGCCATATATAAATAGCATGTTGAATATTTCCAGTACCAACAGCACTTTTATATATCTTATGTATTGTCTCACGGAGAGAAATGATTCACATGCACAGTAGATGAGAATAAATACAGTCAGGATTATGTCTCTTATGTAGTCACACTTGACTACTTCTAAATTTTCTTCTGATGTATGACATTTGCTGACTCTTAGGATCACCTACTTTCTTCACAGACATTTATACTTCCTTAGAATACCTTTACAGAGAAGGCAATGGCAACCCACTGCAGTACTCTTGCCTGGAAAATCCCATGGACGGAGGAGTCTGGTAGGCTGCAGTCCATGGGGTCGCATGGAGTCGGACACGACTGAGCAATTTCACTTTCACTTTTCACTTTCATGCATTGGAGAAGGAAATGGCAACCACTCCAGTGTTCTTGCCTGGAGAATCCCAGGGACAGGGGAGCCTGGTGGGCTGCCGTCTATGGGGTCACACAGAGTCAGACACGACTGAAGCGACTTAGCAGCAGCAACAGCATCAGAATGCCTTTAGAAGTTACTTATGAGGGAGAAGTGATATCCAAAATGCACAGCATATTTTTAAAATGCAAGCACAAAACAGAAGAGGCTTCCCAGTTGTCGCTAGTGGCAAAGAACCTGCCTGACAATGCAGGAGACATAAAAGACACGGGTTTGATCCCTGGGTTGGGAAGATCCCCTGAAGGAGGGCATGGCAACCCACTCCACTATTCTTGCCTGGAGAATCCCATATACAGAGGATTCTGGCAGGCTACAGTCCATGGCGTGGCAAAGAGTCAGACATGACTGAAGCCAGTTAGCACACATGTATGCACACACAAGACAGAAACCTATAGAAAATAAAGTTGCTTAGATAAGCTTACGTCATATTCTACATCCTTTCATACTAATACTCATGCAACTCAAATGTTTTACTGACACCTACATGTAGGTTTTTTTTTATACCAATTTTCAATTTAGATAGTGAATATTATTAACATTTACTTAAAAGATATTTCAATATGTATTCACACAAATAGAGTTCAGGTATGAAATAATACTTTTGCTCTTTCCATTACATGCTAAATGTGGACAGAATTCTTTCCCTAAATATTAGCTAAGTTTTTTCATTTCAGCCCTATCTAGAAAATTAACTGATCACTTAAGTGACTGCACCTCATAGCACTTAAGGTTTCTTATTTCATGCAGGAGAAACAAGCTGGGTAATTTAAGCAGAATATTTGTGAAGAGGCTAACTAGTGGTTCACAGAATATTTTAGAAAGGCTAGAGAATCAGGCAGGAAAAATGGCCAGGAAGAAGGGAAACTAAGTAACTGCTAACAGTAGACCAAATGCCAGTTCTGCTGCTGCTGCAGCTGCTGAGCCCCACACAGGCCAGCTTGTCCCTCGGCCAGGTGGCACCAAACCCTGCACTCTGGGCATGCCCTCTGCTGCTTCTACTCTTGTTGCCCCGTCCCTGGAACCTGGAGCATGCTGCTACTGTTGCTGTAATCGATTTACATGTCCTCTGGCTTAGACTTATTAAATCCCATTTCAAAGTCCCAGACGGCACAAACTTGCAGCAAGGCCACACACTGCCAATCTAGCTGCAAGAGAGGCTGAAACTATTGTGTTTGTTCTGTGCTGTGCTCAGTCGCTCTGCCGTGTCTGGTGTCTGGTGTCTCCATGGACCGCAGCCCGTCAGGCTCCTCTGTCCATGGGATTCTCCAGGCAAGAATACTCGAGAGGGAAGCCATTTCCTTCTCCAAATCAGAGGGTATATAAGAAGTCAAACATGGGAAGGGTGATCATATTCCGGAGAGCCAAAAATCAGCTCATGTTGATTACCTGATTTATGAACTTTATTATTTCAATGAGTTGAAGGAACTTTATTGTCAATAAAAAGAAAATCAGCAATCCTAAATACAAATTAATAAGTCAGTGGGACAATAATGGTCATAATACTATTAATGTTGGCTTTAAATTGAGGCTGACATTACCAATTCAGAAATTTATGAGAGTACTTTAAAATCTTCTTCTAGCTATGGAGTTAGAAATTCAAAAAATCACCCCTTATGAGTGAATGAGCAAGCATTTATGTAAATGCTGACCCGTGTTAAATATGTACTCTTTGGACATGAAAACATGAAAATAATGAGCCTATATTAAACATGAGGTCTTGACCTTGGATTGATCAAGTTCTCACCTGCAGAGTTAGCTATCTGTATAAGTACTCTTATTCTCCTTTTCTTGCAAGCTTATATGAAATCCCATTTGAAAAAGAAATAGTTTTTTTCTTTTTTCAGGCTAAAGCTAGATTTTATCAAAACACACCAAGTTTATACTATTTAGCTCTATTATTTAGAGCTAATCCCTCGTCACTCATCTCTGATCCCATAAAACTTCATAGAAAAATTAGTATTTTAAGATTCATTCACCCAGGAAGGGGCATATAAACATGGCAGATAACATGGCAGATGGGGCTAGAAGTATGGATTTTTGATGGAAATAGTCCAGTGTACTAGGACACATTTACTAAGTGAAAATACAATTCAGTGTACTAGGAACATGTACCAGGTGAAAATAAAAACAAAACAACTCCTTTTTTTCTCAGAAATTCTGGAGTTTGAGTAGAATATATATACAAATGTGTGTGTGTGTGTGCATATCAGTTACACAATACTTTGACTCCCAACTAATTTATCTTTCCACAACTGAATAAACTTTACCTTTTCTGTTTAACTGCTGAGTCACTAACAAATGTTCTTCTTTTCATAGACAAGACATCCGTAAGTGACATCCATTGGCCTAAAATGACTGTAGCATACTTTCTTCCACTTGGCGGTTAAGTAAATATTAACTCAATAAGACTAGTGAAGTTGCTCAGTCGCATCTGACTCTTTGCAATTCCATGGACTGTAGCCTACCAGGCTCCTCCATCCGTGGAATTTTCAAGGAAGAGTACTGGAGTGGTTGCCTTTTCCTTCTCCAGGGGATCTTCCCGACACGGGGATTGAACCCATGTCTCCTGCATTGCAGGCAGACACTTTACCATCTGAGCTACCAGGGAAGCCTACACTTGCCAAATTGTATTCACTTTAAAAAACAGTATTCTCTCTTTTCTCCTCCTTCATCTGGTCCCATGGCTTCTAAAAATTTGTAACTGGACTCTTAATGTGTGAAGACTGGATCTGGGAGATTTAACAAATAAGTAATGGTAATAGTGTACTGAGATTCTACAGTATGCAAGAAAAACTACTGTGCACTCTATACGCATTACATCTGCTGACATGAAACTGCACTGACAGATAGTTTTTCAGCAGAGATGGGCTTATTCAGAATCAGCAGAGAACTGTAATTTGGGATCTTCCATCATGGCAAGACATGTAGTAGTTCCTGCACATTAAGGGAAAGAGGACACTTTTGTAGGGAGAAAAATAAAATGAAGAGAGCCACAGTAAACAAATACTCCATAGCTTTTGATTGGCTGAGTTCTTGCCAGGAAAGAAGAGAAGTCTTTCTTTCTCATGTTGGCCTCTGATCCTCCAACTCTGTTTAACTGAGGTTTCTATTTATTATGTTTTTGCATATCTAACTGTCCAAAATCATTACCAAATTCACATATATACAGGGAGGAAAGGTGCATTTCTCAGTGTTACACAATTTTCAAGTGTTAAAACTGGGTTTGAGCAACATTAGCCACATTTGAGGATCTAGAGGAACTATTAGAAAACTGATAAAGTCTGCATACAGCTTTTCCAATGTAAATTTTACTTAAGTGTAACTAAATAATTGAGTACCAGAATTTCTCCTTGAGGAAGTGCCCAGCATTGTAAATAAAAATGATATAATCAGATAGAATCAGAACCAGGAGAAATAAAAATGCAGGAAACGGTTACCAGTAACAGCTAAAAATCACAAAAAAGGAGAGAAAGCTAAGACTGTATGTCCTTCCTTCTGAAGATACAAAGTACCACATTCCAGAATCCATCAAGACTCTTAAGTCTAACAGCAGCAAGGGAGAGAGAAGCATGTTAAATAACACCCCAGGGATGCAAACAGCCAAAACCGCATTGTGGAAAACTACCCGAGTCTGCAACAAATAAATTGTAAGAGACTGAGATATAGTGAGAACAAGAACTAGAGTAAGAGAGCATGCACATGTACCACAGACAAGAGAGTGAGAGAGAGGAAGAAAAATCTATAGATCCATGAACTTATCAACCAACTGCAACATATAAAACCTATCAGAACTCTAATTTTTAAAAATCCTTTAACAATTATGATATTTAATAATATGGATATATTTGAACTCTGCATATTTGGTAATATTACGATACTATTTCATTCATATTTTAGGCATAATAAAAAATAATACTTTAGCTATATTTTAAACTGTTATATTTTATATGTATATATATATATTTATATTCTTTAATTCAAATATTTAATATTTTAGATTTGTTTGAATAATCCATGAGGAAAGGATAGATGGAGGTGGAGGCATAGATGAAAGAAGGTTGAAATTTGGAAACTAAATAATGGGTTTCATCATATTATTCTTTCAAAATTTATAAATACTGAATTTACATAGTTAATAAAATGAATCTTTTTTTACTCCATGCAGTTAATATCAAGCACCCACTTTTTCTTTCAAATTCTTGGTTCACTATGGGTGTCAATGAGACATTAAACTATTTCTGCAGGAAAGATGGTTACTTTAGATTTTAGAAGGCTCTTACAAGGTGTGCTAAAGTATTTATTAATAATATCACACTTGCTCTTCTAAGCCTGTCTTTCCAGTGCAGTGGTAGAAAGTCCAGAAATGCCATTTACTACAAGCCAATGGTAAGAACTTTTCTATTTCAATTCTGTAATAGGAGGCACTCAAGCAAATTGTGATGGTTTAAGAAGAAAAAAATCATATTACCTATAGCACAAAATCATATTCTTATGTACCAGAAGCATATACAAGCATATGTATGACCACTGGTTGGCAGAGAGCAGCAGTAGGTTTTGCTTAACAACTTTCAGAGTTCCTCTTAAGAAGCAGACACTCTCATATGGAAGGAACTGAGACATTTTGTGGCAGCTTCCCTCAAATTCCTTCATGGACATGGATAACACCAAGATGGAAGTTGGGATTCAGGTTATGTTCTATTTTTGCATCTATGTGTTGTTTACTTGTGTGTTTATTTGTGAAAGTCACTGAGCTGTATACTACAATACTTACACTTTTCTGTGGGTGTGTATGCTACTCTACTCCAGTAAGATATTGAAACAGAAAAACAAGAATAGAAAGTGCTTGAAATGCTTCTGCCTTCTCACATTTGTTTCAACTGATAAAGAAAGTCAGTCTTCATTGTGATATTGAAAGAAAACAAATGCTGACCCAAATAAATTCAGATCTGCATTTTTTATGGATATCCAAGTAGCAACTGATTAAGGCCTCAGCTTTAAATTAATCCTTTGTCAAATGCAGGGCAGTGATAGAGTTTTCCAATGTAAACAGAAGCATTTTGTGGTTCATATTCAATTTGAACTTTGAGGGTAATTTGGGGGATTCTATCAGTCACTGTACCTACATTAGGTATTGTGAAATGTGAGAAACATATTTCCTGGTTCATTTAATTTGGTATATATTAGTAATAATTCAACTTCAGTGGTAATAGCATCTCAAGATGAATGCCTTAAGCCAGTTGCAAGAAAGAGTTATATGGAAAGAAATATGAGCCTCATTTATTGACCTAAAGGTCAGAAAGTGGACTTGTAGGGAAAAATCTCAGGGAGACTTTTACTTTAATGGAAAATTAATAGATTATAATGTGTGTGGGGAAAACAAATAGGCTTGCTCTATGTGACACATTTTAACCCATTCTAGACTCATCTGCAGTCTAAGAATATATTTTGATAAGGCATTCTTAAACACATTAAGATGCTGATACATAAGATAAATATTGGTCATTTTGTAAATCAGTCTGAAAATGTCCCAAATATTCCATAAGCAATTCTTAACTAAATAATCATAAGCAATATATATATATATATATTAAAATTAATGCTTCTATAGGAGGTTCTATTTCACAGAGTATTTTGGCACGTCCATTTGAATTTGTTATTTTAGCAATGGCATATTATCTATATTAAAAGTTTTGCATATATGCTGCACACAAACTTACACTTCCTAGGAAATCACACTGTTCAATATGTTTTTTTTTTTTAATGGAATTATAAATTTACATATTTTTGTAAAGATTCAAATGCTAAGAGCTCTTAGAACAACTTTTGGAAAGTTCTTATTAGTTTCCTTTCCCTTTATCCCACTTCAGGCCTCAAGAAAAACCATATTCACAAATACACATCCTTTCAATACCTCTTCCATGCTTTTGTGGTACGTATGAACGTACCTACACATAGAATTTTTAAAATATGTCAGTGTGTTCTGTAACATTTTTTCCCACTTAACATGTTCTGAAATTATTTTCCATGTTAATACACATAGTTTTCCCTTTTCATTTAACCACGACAGTATGCATTCTTTCAAATATGGGTGTTTCATAATTTAGTTGACACCTATTTCCAGAATAATCACTCTTGAAAATAATATGAGAGTTCACAATTCCAAATAATATAATGGCTAAAATCTTGGGTTTGGGTCTGATTGCACTCTGCTTTTTAACTAGTGTGGAACCTTGACCACAGTGTATAACTATGTTGCTGCTGCTGTTGTTGTTGAACCACCCAGTTATGTTTAACTCTTCGCAACCTGGTGGACTGTAGCACGCCATGCCTCCCTATCCCTCACCATTTTCTGGAGTTTGCCCAAGTTTATTCCATTGATAGCATTGGTGGTGCCAACCAGCCATCTCATCCCCGGACATGTTCTTCTGCTTCTGCCCTCAATCTTTCCCAGTATCAGGGAACTTATCCAATGAGTTGACTGTTTGCATCAGGTGACCAAAATCCTGGAGCTTCAGCTTCAGCATCAGTCCTTCCAATGAGTATTCAGGGTTATTTCTTTTAAGATTGACTGGTTTGATCTCTTTGCTGTCCAACGGACTCTCAAGAGTCTTCTCCAGCACCACAGTTCGAAGGCATCAATTCTTTGGCACTCTGCCTTCTTTATGGTCCAATTCTCACAACCATACATGACGGCTGGGAAGACCATAACCTTGAGTATACGGACCTTTGTTGGCAGAGTGATGTCTCTGCTTTTCAACTCACTAGCTATAATTTGTCATAGCTTCCCTGCCAAGAAGCAATCATCTTCTGAACTCATGGCTGCAGTCACCATCCACAGTGCTTTTAGAGCCCAAGAAGAGGAAATCTTGCCACTGCTTCCACCCTTTCCCTTCTATTTGCCATTACATAATGGGACTGGATGCCATATTCTTAGTTTTTTGAATATTTAATTTTAAACATTCCTCCTTCACCCTCATCAAGCGGATCTTTAATTCCTCTTTGCTTTCTGCTATTAGAGCAGTATCATCTGCGTATCTGAGGTTGCTGATATTTCTCTTGCCTACCTTAACTCTGGGAGTTGGTGATGGACAGGGAGGCCTGGCATGCTGCAGTCCATGGAGTCGCAAAGAGTCGGACACGACTGAGTGACTGAACTGGACTGAACTGAACTGAACTGATCTTGATTCCAGCTTGTAATTCATCCAGACTGGAATTTCTCATAATGTGCTCTGTGTATAAGTTAAACAAACAGGGTAACTACAGATAGCCCTGTTGTACTCCATTTTCAGTCCTGAAACAATCAGTTGTCCCACACAGAATACTAACTGTTGCTTCCATTCATCATCTCCACTGCATATGTATAGGGGATTTGATTTAAGTCATACTTGGCTGGCCCTAGTAGTTTTCCCCTCTTTCTTTAGTTTAACTCTGAATTTTGTGATGAAAAGCTGATGATCTAATCCACAGTCAGCTCCAAGTCTTGTTTTTGCTGTCTGTAAACAGCTTCTCCATCTTCAGCCACAAAGAATGTAATTGATTTGATTTTGGTATTGGCCATTTGGTGATGTTCATGTGTAAAATCATTTCTTGTGCTGTTGAAAAATGGTGTTTACTATGACTAGTGCATTCTCTTGGCAGAATTCAGCTAGCTTCTGCCCCACTTCATTTTGTACACCAAGGCCAAACTTGCCTGTTATTCCAGGTATCTCTTGACTTCCTACTTTTGTGTTTCAATCCCCAATGATGAATAGAACATCTTTTTCTAGTGTTAGTTCTATTAGGTGGTCTAGATTTTCATAGAACTGATTAACTTCAGCTTCTTCAGTATTGGTGGTAGGGGCATAGACTTGAATTGCCTTGATGCGGAATGGCTTCCCTTGGAAATGAACCAAGATCATCCTCTTGCTTTTGAGGTTGCACCCAAGTACTGAGTTTCAGATTCTTTTGTTGATTATGAGAGTGACTCTATTTCTTCTATGGGATTATTGACCAAAGATATAATGGTCATCTGAATAAAATTCACCCATTTCTGTCTATTTTAATTCACTGATTCCTAAAATGCCTAAATGAGGCACTAATAAATCTACCTTAATGTTCTATTTCTGCTTGTTCTACATTGAAATTAATATCAACCAAAATCTCTCCTAATAATTCATATGTGCCAGATATGATATACATACTGACGATCTTCACATATCTGCAGCCAATTGAGTAGCAAGCCTAAGAAGCATTTTAATACTTAATTTTCACACTTAAGTAGAAGAAATATTGAACTGTAATATTGAAAATTGAGCTCCCCAAAAGTTCCCAGGACTGTTGTGTCAATTATTAGTACTTTGATAAAATACATAAACATTTTTTTTAGGGTCCTCCTATAACTGATTTAGTTCACTGATTTCTAAGATGTCAATATTTATTCTTGCCATCTCCTGCTTGACCATGTCCAATTTACATTTATTCATGGATCTAACACTCCAGGTTCTTATGCAATATTGCTCTTTGCGGCATCAGATTTTACTTTCATAACCAGACACGTTCACAACTGAGGGTTGTTTCTGCTTTGGCCAAGCCACTTCATTCCTTCTGGGGCTATTGATAGTTTGCTCTTCCCCAGTAGCATACTGGACACCTTCTGACCTAGGGGACTCATCTTTTTGTGTCATATCTTTTTGTACAGTTCATTAGGTTTTCATGGCAAGTACACTGGGGTGGTTTGCCATTCCTTCCTCCAGTAGACCACGTTTTGTAAGAACTCTCCACTATGATTGTCTGTCTTGAGTGGCCTTACATGGCTTGACTCATAGCTTCACTGAGTTACACAAGTCCCATCACCATGACAAGGCAGTGATCCATGAAGGGGCTCTAACTATAATGAAGTTCATTTTCTTAATCTGTAAAAATGAAATGAGTATCTACATCATAGAATTATTCTGAGTATTAAGCAATATAAGTGACAAGCACTAAGAATAGAGCATGGCACATGGTAAATAATAAAAGTTAAATAATACACACACATGAACACATACATATAATGTATGTAAAGTACAAGATATATTGTCTGAGGTGTTAAATGTTCAATATATTTGATTTTTATAGTTATTATTCATAGCTATATTTAATAATATTTATTATTTTGTTTTTAATAATAATAAAATTGTGTTTTTAATAATTAATGTTTATCTATAAAGGCTTTATTTATATGAAAAGTATCTAGCATTTGCTAATTATAGTAATTTGCTTTACCCAGTTAACATTTTTTTTAACTCTGTATAGTCTTTCTATATTAACTTTTTTCACATTTATGACCAAAAGTTTTCCATACATATTACCTATGAATTTTAATATTTGTCATACTTAGAAAGGGCTATACCACAAAAATTATAAAATTATTCTCCTGCATGTAGTATAAGTTATCTTTTTTCTGGAATTTTTTCCTGTTTCTGGAATGCATTTTTTAATATGATATGAGGTAGGCATCTGTTTTTAATTTCTTTTTTCCAATACATCACCAATTATCTCCAAGTCATTTTTCAATTCTTTCCCTATGGATTTGAGCTGCCACCTTTAATCATATAGTAGATGCATACTCATACATGGCTACCCATCAGGACTCTTTATTATTGGTCATTTAGATTACAGAATCCTTTATCTTATGTTGTGATACACTTGGTTTTGGGGGTATAAGTGTTAGCCTTGTCAAATAGAAATAATTGTGAAGATTTTCAGATCCTTTTGTCCACAATCACATGCACTACTCTCAGTCCGTTTACGGTTACATATTGGTTGGATATGAGAGAAAGTGAGGAAAACCTCTTCTATTCACCTGCAAGTGTAATTATTCTTTCTTTTACACCAGAGCTGATTCTGCCTTCCATCACTAGAAATGGAATTTCAAAGAGCTACAGGTTGAGTAGTAAATACTTTCTGCTAGACTTCAACTTTGAGATTGCTGAAGTTGAAGCTCCAATATTTTGGTTACCTGATGCAAACTGCTGACTCTTTGGAAAAGTCCCTGATGCTGGGAAAGATTGAGGGCAGAAGAAGAGGGCATCAAAGGATGAGACGGCTGGATGACATCACCAATTCAATGGACATGAACTTGGGCAAACTCTGGGAAGTGGTGAGGGACCAGGAGGCCTGGCCTACTGCAGTCCATGGGGTCACAAGGAGTCAGACAAGACTGGGCAACTGAACAACAGTAGCCTCTACTTCAGTCACCACCACTTTTCCCCTATCATTAAGGGATTTGGAATTGTAACTACTTTTTTTGGCATTAGCCATGTTGACTAATTCTTATGCCTCCAAATGAATTTTCCTTTAGTGGCCCAAACATCTCTTTATGTCCTTTTTGAGTCCTGCAAGAATCTGTTTCCACTCCACTTTCTATCCAAATCCTACCATTGTGTGGTAATTTCCACTATCTCTGTTTCACATGGTACGAGGTTGCCTGAGAATTCACAGGATGGACATTACGCAGTGTAGCAATGTCTTCATAGTTAACTGTAACCAAACTGATGCTTCTTTATTCCCTTTTCAGGTTGACATATATTTTATGGGTCATGTTACATTACTAGATTATTAAATAAATATATAGCTAGATGAGGATGCTTTCTGAAATAATTTGATGACTTGGTAGCATCTCAAGACCAAAATTACCAAAATTTGGGGTGCTTGTAGTAGTGTTTGAAGAACGTAGTGACTAGCTCTGTTCTAACATATCATTCATTTGTGAAGTGATGGGCATCATTTGTTACTCTGGGCTTCGTAGTCAGTCAACCTAAAACACTATAATGGCTCATAAAGTTAAATCATGGTGTAAAGGGGTATTGAAAAAGCATTGAAAAGTAGAACACAGTTCCAGGAAGACTATTCATAATCTGTGATTTCTCTTTAGTTCTATATTGTCTCTTTAACTTGCTCTGAAATTTTAATGAGATTGAAAACAAGAGTTTAGATGAAAAATAAGTGTTTTAAATTATTTTAATGGCAAATAAGTAAGACTTTGATATTTTTCATGAATATATTGTATGGATATGATGCATTACTTAATGTTTTTCTTTTATTTATTTAAAATAAGATTTTCTTTATTGTCATTAACAAGTTCAGGACAGAGAGATCAGATGAGCTTCTGAAATGTCACTAGATTTAGGAATATAAAAAGCATTTTACATTTTGGTTTTAACTGTAAAGAGTAAACATTTTAATTTAAAGTGTAAATTTTAGAATTAAAAACTAAATTAGAAGTGGACTGCTCATTCTTCTTTATAACTGCACTTAATTTTATCCTAGGATGGGCATAAAACAAAAAAAAATAGATATATTTTAGCATTCAAATGCATATTTTTAAAAGTTAATCTAGTTAAATAGTCTCATAGATATACTATGTCAACAAACTGTGAGGTAAAGAGTTGAAATAATTTGAACAGTAAAATTAAAAAGAAAATGAACTACTGAATTTATTGGCATAATAGAAAAATGTCTAGAACTAGAAGTCAGAAAGCTAGAGGTTTTGACATTTTACAATAGCTCATTCTATGATGTAAAATAACCACCTGACCACTCCAGGGCTTAGAAAAGAGGAGAAGTTTTGTTTCAAAGGTCTTGAAGTTTCCTCTCTGACATAAAATATGTGTAAGTCTACAATTTTCCCAGTGAAGTCCCAATGTGATAGTCTAACTACTATCACTTATCTTTTGTTAGTTCAATACTGAGTCTATTATAAACTGTCCCACTTGAATGAGAGAAACTCAGTTTTTGTTTTGTTTTGTTTTGCAGTGGCACATAGGGTTAACTGAAAATAACTGATACAGAAATATAGATTAATGGAACAGTATAGGAAGCCCAGAAATAAACCCACACATGTCATTTGATCAATGACAAAGGAGGCAAGAATACACAATGGAGAAAAGATAATCTCTTCAATAAGTGGTGCTGGGAAAAGTGGACAATTCTATGTAAAAGAATGAAATTAGTGTATTCTCTAAAACTATACACAAAACAAACTCTAAATAGGTATGATTAGCCTTTCTCATGCTTATCCATTTGACATAGTTTGATATGACATGACCTGGCATGTAAGCTATATATATCCTCAAATGGAGTGTTTCATTGATGTTCTTCTGCATAAGTAACAAACAAGCTAAACATTTCTGAGAATCCAGTTGCTCAGGAAAGAATGTGATGATTATTGAAATTACATCTTCTCCATAGTTAGTTATCATATAAAATATATAATATGTATAAAACAATATTATGAATCTTACAGCTTAAATGCCCAAAACAGTTGGAGCATTCATGGAGAAGATATTTCAGTTGATCTGTTTCACTTGTCATTGAAATATAAACTGACAGTAATAGGACAAGCTCATTAACTGTTTCATATGGTCAAAATAAATCTGTTTTATGTTTACAACTATAGCACTGGAACCATTAATACCTATATTATTATAAATAAAATTTATATCTTTATCATTTTCTGAGTCTTAAATTTTTTTTCAATATAGTGTACAAAGTTTCACTTAATATATTTGTGTGACTTTCATGCTAAATATTTAAAATTCTATTCCAAAAATTACACAATTTTATCAACATAATTCTTTATTAAAACCAAATTGTAAATATATTATGTCTTGTTATAATAGCTTCAATCATTGCTAATTATAATTTGAATCCTTATTTTTAAAATAATGTTAATACAGTAAGGGAATTTAAACATGCATGTATTATTTTTGGAAATGACTTTTTGAAGATCACAGTGACTCACTCTAATAAGATCTTTTCTAAGTCTCATCTAGAGTAGAAAAATATAGAACAGTGAGTGATTTAGGGTGCTTAACATAAACATTTCTCTCATTTACTCATATAAAAACTATCAAGAACATAGTACCAGGGATTATAACAGGTTAAGTACTAGTAATGTGGAGCTTTTTCAAGATGTAATTTCAAGAACACATGGTTTTTAAGGTTTTATAGATAAATAGGTTATTTCATATAGTCTATAAAAGAAAAATAATAAAATATGTAATTAAATTCAACACTATCCTGAACTTATTTTTATGGAAGTTCAGAGAAAAAAAAATGGAGTTTTTAAATTCATCAAATATTCTGAAAAAAGAAAAAAAAAAAGGGTGAATATGAAGTTCCAGAATTAATAAATTTTTATTTGCTCTCCAGTATGACCTAAAAAAAAAGGCCTTCCCAGGTGGTGCTAATGGTAAAGAATCCACCTGCCAATGCAGGAGATGCAAGAGTTGAGAGTTTGACCCCTGGGTAGGGAAGATCCACTGGATTAGGAAAGGGCGACCCACTCCAGTATTTTTGCCTGAAAATTTTCAGGGGCAGAGGAGCCTGGCGGTCTATAATCCATGGGGCCGCAAAAAGGCAGAAGCGACTGAATCCACACACATGACATAAATCAAAGTGATCCAAATCAGTGTCAGGCTTGTTACCTAAGATTAAGGCTGCATTGATGGAGATGAAGATAGATTTATCAGCAAGGGGTGCTGGGGAAGGTGCCATGGCATTCTCCCAAAGCTTTGAAACACTCAGAACAAAGCTATGAAGTACTCTTTTCATTCTAGGATATCAAAATATTTAAATTTTTTTTTCCTTTGTTCACTAATGGAGAAAATGAAATCCCTGCAATTGCTCACTCACCAGTGCTAGAGATTGCTTAGGCTTCTGTGACAACCTCATATTTAAACTATTACTCTATTTGTTGCTCTCAACCTGTACATGTACTTATTTTTGCATTTATATATGAGATGTACCTACACATATCTGCATCTTTGTATGAATTTAGTTCTTAAACTATAGTATCAAAAAGTTTTGTTTTGTTTTTATTATTAAGGTCAGATAAATGCCAGCTTGGTGAAACAGAAAATTTTAGCATACCCTTCTCAGACAGACAGATCCTTTAGTAATATTTGATCATTTATAATTCTGTGAATTCTTCAAGACGTATTTTCGTTCTCCAACACTAGACACCTGACTTGAGGTCCCTCAGTATGGGGTGAAAAATGTAAAGTCTATTGATAAGAATTCATTCCAGAACATCCGCAGAATCTATTTCAAACAGCTGAAATAACTCTATACTTACAGCAGTAAAGCATCTCGAGTGGAGAGATGGTAATTTAATATGTAGTATCAGTGTCACAACTATATTTTCTATATTTGAGGTAAAGATCTGATCACGTTTTTACCTTTACCACACTAGTTAGCATTTTCTTGTACTCACTACTTCCTAATCTTTAAAATTCCAGTGACGTTTTATTATGTTTTCCTACAGATAGAACAGAAATTTTCTTTAACATAAGAATTTAACTATCATTTTGTAATAAGGAAGAGGTTTTTGCCCCTGTTTTGAATTTGCTATAGGCTGATAAACTGACTATTAAAGTTACCACTAGTAATAGAGAAGAATTTCTTCTTGCTTCTTCTCTATAAATATTATCAATAATACCCTAAGGTTAATGAAATCATCTGGATCATGATCCTACTTGTGCACAGCTACTATTTAAGAAGAATTTATTTTTATCTATGTATAATCTATTTATTTATCATTTATCTGTCTATCCCACTTATCTAACTTATCAACTCCTTATTTTCGAGTTTGGAAAGTTTTCACCATGAATCATCAAAGTACAGAAATAGACATTTGAAATCTCTTAATGTCATCTGAGAGAATGTTTCAAGGTACCAGGAGTGAAGATACTGTTATTTCACATGTATGGAGTTGGTTTGTACAAACAAACATAAGCAAGTGACTTATTCTTTACCATCCAAGCGACGAGGGAAGCCTGTAGAAGCCTCACCAACTACTTGTCAGATCTCAAAAGGGTCTGAATACAGAGAAGGGTTCATTTTCATTAATTATTGGATGTTCCAGTGATGCAGCAGTAACTCCAGAAGACATATTCTAGGTCACTGATATTAAATTTAATCACTTGGTTAAGTAGAGGCATAACACTTTTCTCCCTTGGAAAATTAATACATTCTGCTCTTTTTAAATAACAGCTTTATTGAGACACAATTCACTTATGTCTCACCCACTCAATCAATGTATGCAGTTTAATAGTTTTTAGTATATTCAGAGTTTCACAGTCACCTCCTCATTATTATTATTATTATTTGTATTTTTAAGACATGTTATTTTCATCTCAGAAAGCCCTCCCAGAAAAATCAGTATTCATCTTTCATCCACCTGCCAAAGTTCCTTAAACTTAACATTCAGAAAATTAAGATCATGGCATCTGGTCCCATCACTTCACGGCAAATAGATGTGGAAACAGTGACAGACTTTATTTGGGGGAGCTCCAAAATCACTGCAGATGGTGACTGCCGCCATGAAATTAAAAGACACTTACTCCTTGGAAGAAAAGTTATGACCATCCTAGACAGTATATTAAACAAACAAACAAAAAAACAGAGATATGCGTTTGCCAACAAAAGTCCGTCTAGTCAAAGCTGTGGATTTTCCAGTAGCTATGTATAGATGTGAGAGTTAGACTATAAAGAAAGCCTAGCACTGAAGACTTGATGCTTTTGAACTGTGGTGTTGGAGAAGACTCTTGAGAATCCCATGGACTGCACGGAGATCCAACCAGTCCATCCTGAAAGCAATCAGTCCTGAATATTCGTTGGAAGAACTGATGCTGAAACTCCAATACTTTGGCCAGCTGATGCGAAGAAGTAATTTATTGGAAAAGACCCTGATGCTGGAAAGATTGAAGGCAAGAAGAGAAGGGGACGACAGAGAATGAGATGGCTGGATGATATCACCAACTCAATGGACACGAGTCTGACTAAACTCTGGGAGATGGTGATGAACAGGAAGACCTGAAATGCTGCAGTCAATGGGGTTGCAAAGAGTTGGAATTGATTGAGCGACTGAACTGAACTGAAAGTTCCTTTCCATTTACACCTCACACATATTTTAACTTTGATATTTTTTTTTCATTCAAAAGTAAGTTTCCAAATATCATGTAGTCCAATATTGCTATTTTATTTTACTACATCTGGATTTGAGTTATAATAAGCCTTTCCTTACATGGAAAGTGAAAGTTGTTCAGTTGTATCTGACTCTTTGTGATCCCATGGACTATACAGGCCAGAATACTGGGATGGGTAACCTTTCCCTTCTTCAGGGGATCTTCCAAACCCAGGGATCAAACCCAGGTCTCCCACATTGCAGGCAGATTTTTTACCAGCTGAGCCACAAGAATACTGGAGTGGGTAGCCTATCCCTTCTCCAACAGATCTTCCTGACCCAAGAACCAAACCGGAGTCTCCTGAATTACAGGTGAATTTTTTACCAATTGAGCTTTCAGGGAAGGCCTCCGTACATGGAAGGATTTATTAAACTGTCTACTTGTCCATATATTATTTTTTATATTGGATTTATTATTCCATTGGAGTTTATTCTTCTGTATGTGTGAAAGGGATACACATTTACCTTTTTCTCAATAGCTATCAAATTATTTTGGCACCACTTAATTTAAAAGTCTACCTTTGTTTCAAAGATTGGTGATGCCATTTGCATCATTAACTAAAAATTTCATATGTTCTTGGGTCTATTTCTAGATTTTTAAAATTGTATTTCACCAGTCTATCTATCTAGTTATATGATGGTAAAATAGCATTCAATTAGAGGAATGAGAGCATGTTTAATTCCTGGTTGGAGTAACATGACCACATAGTTCTTTTTCAGAAATTCTTAGCTGTTCTGGCATGCTAATTTTTCACATGAACTTCAATCCGTTTTCAGGGGAAAAAGAGAGGTTCTTTATTTTTTTAATTTGACTTACAAGCAAACACCCTCTTCCAACAACACAAGAGACGATTCTACACATGGACATCACCAGATGGTCAATACTGAAATCAGATTGCTTATATTCTTATCAGTCAAAGATGGAGAAGCTCTATACAGTCAGCAAAAACAAGACTGGGAGCTGATTGTGGCTCAGATCATGAACTCCTTATTGCCAAATTCAGACTTAAACTGAAGAAAGTAGGGAAAACCACTAGACCATTCAGGTATGACCTAAATCAAATCCCTTATGAATATACGGTGGAAGTGAGAAATAGATTTAAGGGACTAGATCTGATAGACAGAGAGCCTGATGAACTGTGTATGGAGGTTCATGACATTGTACAGGAGACAGGGATCAAGACCATCCCCATGGAAAAGAAATGCAAAAAGGCAAAATGGTTGCCTGAGGAGGCCTTCCAAATAGTTGTGAAATGAAGAGAAGTGAAAAGCATAGGAAAAAAAGGAAAGATATTCCTATTTGAATGCAAAGTTCCAAAGAATAGCCAGGAGAGATAAGAAAGCCTTCCTCAGTGATCAGTGCAAAGAAATAGAGGAAAACAACAGAATGGGAAAGACTAGAGATCTCTTCAAGAAAATTAGAGATACCAATGGAACATTTAATGCAAAAATGGGCTCAATAAAGGACAAAAATGATATGGACCTAACAGAAGCAGAAGATATTAAGAAGAGGTGGCAAGAATACACAGAAGAACTATACATAAAAGATCTTCACAACCCAGATAATCACGATGGTGTGATCACTCACCTAGAGCCAGACATCTTGGAATGTGAAGTCAAGCAGGCTTTAGAAAGCATCACTATGAACAAAGCTAGTGGATGTGATGGAATTCCAGTTGAGCTATTTCAAATCCTGAAAGATGATGCTGTGAAAGTGCTGCACTCAATATGCCAGCAAATTTGGAAAACTCAACAGTGGCCACAGGACTGGAAAAGGTCAGTTTTCATTCCAATCCCAAAGAAAGGCAATCCCAAAGAATGCTCAGACTACCACACAATTGCTCTCATCTCACATGCTAGTAAGGTAATGCTCAAAATTCTTCAAGCCAGGCTTCAGCAATACATGAACTGAGAACTTACAGATGTTCAAGCTGGTTTTAAAAAAGGCAGAGGAGCCAGAGATCAAATTGCCAATATCTGCTGGATCATCAAAAAAGCAAGAGAGTTCCAGAAAAACATCTCTTTCTGCTTTATTGACTACGCCAAAGCCTTTAGCTGTGTGGATCACAATTAACTGTGGGTAATTCTGAAGGAGATGGGAATACCAGACCACCTGACCTGCCTCTTGAGACACCTGTATGCAGGTCAGGAAGCAACAGTTAGAACTGGACATGGAACAACAGACTGGTTCCAAATAGGAAAAGGAGTATGTCAAGGCTGTATGTTGTCATCCTGCTTATTTAACTGATACGCAGTGTACATTATGAGAAACACTGGGCTGGAAGAAGCACAAGCTGGAATCAAGATTGCTGGGAGAAATATCAATAACCTCAGATATGCAGATGACATCACCTTTATGGCAGAAAGTGAAGAGAAACTAAAAATCCTCTTATGAAAGTGAAAGAGGAGAGTGAAAGAGTTGGCTTAAAGTTTAACATTCAGAAAACTAAGATCATGGCATCTGGTCCCATCACCTCATGGGAAAAGATGGGGAGACAGTGGAAACAGTATCAGACTTCATTTTTGGGCTCCAAAATCACTGCAGATGGTGACTGCAGCCATGAAATTAAAAGACACTTACTCCTTGGAAGGAAAGTTATGCCCAACCTAGATAGCATGCTAAGAAGCAGAGACATTACTTTGCCAACAAAGGTCCATTTGGTCAAGGCTATGGTTTTTCCAGTGGTCATGTATGGATGTGAGAGTTGGACTGTGAAGAAATCTGAGCGCCAAAAAATTGATGCTTTTGAACCACGGTATTGGAGAAGACTCTTGAGAGTTCCTTGGACTGCAAGGAGATCCTACGAGTTCATCATGAAGGAGATAAGTCCTGGGTGTTCGTTGCAAGGACTGATGCTGAAGCTGAAACTCCAATACTTTGGCCACCTCATGCGAAGAGTTGACTTGTTGGAAAAGACCCTGATGCTGGGAGGGATTGGGGGCAGGAGCAGAAGGGGGCGACAGAGTATGAGATGGCTGGATGGCATCACCAACTTGATGGGCATGAGTTTGAGTAAACTCCGGGAGTTTGTGATGGACAGAGAGGCTTGGCATGCTGCAATTAATGGAGTTGCAAAGAATTGGACACGACTGAGCGACTGAACTGAACTGAACTGGCTGACATTTATTAACTGATTTAGAATGAACTAATATCTTCACAATATTGAGCTGTCCTATGTCTTTTTTTTTTTTTTTTTTTCGCTTTTGTGTTTGTCTAACTGAAAGGGAGAGATGTACAGTGTGTCATTTCAGAAATGTCACATAACTATGCTCCTTCCCATGAGAATGGTCACACATATGAACATCAAGTTTCATACATGTTGTGAAGTTGAAAATAAGTTGTGAAAGAATTTACTGGTGCATATAACCAAGAGTCTATAAGAAAATCTGGAAAAAAATAGTTTTAAAGAATGAAAATTGGGCTGGACAAGATAGGCTCTAAAAGTAGAAGGCACAGAGTATTATGAAAGAATGAATCCAGAAAACTGTATATGGAATTGATGAGGATATATAAAATGAAAATTAAATGTATTAATTAGTTTTATCAGAGAATAAAGAGATAAATTGACAAGATTTATTTTCTGGCATATAAATATTCTATTTTGTGTAATGTGTTAGCTTCTAATTTTTTTTAAACTGATGGCATATGCTTGTAATAAACTGGAAATAAACTTTAGAAAAATGGTGACATGTTTCATCAGAGACTTTTTAGCAGATGTTCAATTCTTACCATGAATTTGTAAAATAGCAAGCAATATTCAGATTCTAAAGTTTTAATTCTTCCTCTCAGAGTAGAAGCAAATCCTTCAACAGTATCTTCTTAATATAGCTTTAATATTTTTCCTTTTCCATTATCATTACCATTGGCCCTGCCAAAAGTTTTTTTTTTTTTTTTAAGAAGTGAAATCAATTGCAAAGTAATATAAACTTGAAACATAATCATAATTAACCAGAGAGTTTTCTAATTTGCTTTATCTGAAACTGACAGTATACAGTCTCAAACGCTAGAGCACCCAAGAAAATGAAGCTTGATGACTTTTGGGAAACTTTTTTTGTTGTTGTTTAACGTTTATTAGAGTTTAGTTGCTTTACAGTGTTTTGTTAATTTCTGTTTTACAGTAAAATGAATCAGTTATACACATACATATGCCCCCACTTTTTGGATTTTCTTCTCAAGTCACCAAAAGCATTGAGCAGAGTTCCTTACACTATACAATAGGTTCTCACTAGTTATCTATTTTATACATAGCTGTGTATATATATCAATCCCAACCTCCCAATTCATCACACTTTCCCTTACACCTTTGGGATCCATATTTGTTCTCTACACTGTGCCCTTATTTTTGCTTTGCAAATAACTTAATCTCTATTATTTCTCTAGATTCCACATACAAGCAATATTATATGCTATTTGTTTTTCTTTTTATGACATACTTTACTCTGTGTGACAGTCTGTAGGTCTATACATGTCTCTGCAAATGGCACAATTTCATTCCTTTTTATGACTGAGTAACATTCCTTTGTATATGAGTACCACATCTTCTTTAACCATTCCTCTGTTGATGGAAGTTTATGTTGCCTCTGTGTCCTGGCTACTGTAAATAGTGCTGCAATGAATATTGGGGTGCATGTATCTTTTTGAATTATGGCTTTCTCAGGATATATGCCTAGGAGTGGGATTGCTAGATCATATGGTAGTTCTATTTTATGTTTTTTAAAGAATTTCCATACTGTTCTCCATAGTGGCTGCATCAGTTTGCATTTCTATCAACAATGCAAGAGGGTTCTCTTTTTTCCACACCTTCTCATGCATTTATTATTTGTAGATTTTTTGATGATGGGCATTCTGACCAGTGTGAGGTGATACCTCATTATAGTTTTCACTTGTATTTATCTAATAATTAGTGATG
The DNA here is from genome assembly GCF_033118175.1 of Dama dama. Taxonomy (NCBI): domain Eukaryota; kingdom Metazoa; phylum Chordata; class Mammalia; order Artiodactyla; family Cervidae; genus Dama; species Dama dama. The sequence goes on from NC_083681.1 coordinate 5,759,189, forward strand.
TTCAGCATCTTTGCATGTGCTAATTGGCCATCTCTGTTCTTTTTGGAGAAATGTCCACTTAGGACTTCCTTTAATTTTTTGGTTGGGTTTTTGTGTTTTTTGTTTTGTTTTGTTTTCATCAAGCTACATGAGTTTTTGTCATATTTGGGGGATTAATCTCTCATCAGTTGCTTTGTTTACAGATATTTTCTGCCATTCTGAAGTTTGTCTTTTCACCTTGTTTATGGTTTCCATTGTTGTGCAAAATTTTTAAGTTTAATTAGGTATCATTTGCTTCTTTTTGTTTTTACTCTCATTATTCTAGGAGGTAGAGATAAGAAGTTCTTGCTGTGATTTATGTCAAAGAGTGCTCTGCCTATGTTTTCCTCTATGAGTTTTATAGTATCTGGCATTACATCTAGGTCTTTAATCCATTCTGCATTTAGTTCTGTGTATGGTGTTAAAGAGTGTTCTAATTTCTTTATTTTACATGTAGCTGTCCAGTTTTCCCAGTGCCATTTATTGAAGACTGTCTTTTCTCCATTGTACTTTCTTGCCTACTTTGTCATAGTTGACCCTAAGTGCATGAGTTTATCACTGGGTTTTCTATCCCCTTTCATTTATCTAATGTTTCTGTTTCTGTGTTAATACCATACTGCCTTGATGACTGTAGCTTTGTAAATATTACAGTCTGAAGTCAAAGATCCTGATTACTCCAGGTATGTTTTGCTTTCTCAAGGTTGCTTTGACCATTCAGGGTCTTTTGTGTATCCATACAAGTTGCATTTTTTTTTTTTTTTTTTTTTTTTGCTCTAATTCTGTGAAAAATGCTCTTGATAATTTTGCATGAATTGCTTGAATCAGTATATTGCTTTGGGTAGTATAGAAATTTTCACAACATTGATTCTTTCAACCCATGAACATGGCATCTCTTTCCATCTGTTTCTGTTGTCTCCGATTTCTGACATCAGCATCTTATAGTTTTCTGGGTACAGGTCATTTGCCTCCTTAGGCAAGTGATTCCTAGGTATTTCATACATTGTGTTGCAAGGAAGTATGACTGTTTCTGTAATCACTCTTTCTTATCTTTAATTTTTAGCACATAGAAATGCAAGAGATTTTTTGTGTATTAATTTTGCACTCTGTAACTTTACCAAATTAATTGACTAGATCCAGTGATTTTGAGGTGGCATCTTTAGGATATTCTATGAATAACATCACATCACTTGCAAACGATCACAGTTTTTCTTCTTCTTTTCCAAATTGTATTCAGTTTATCACTTTTTCTTCTCAGAGAGACATGACTAGGACTTCTAAAACTATATGTTGAATAAAAATGGCAAAGTGGACATCCTTCACTTCTTCCTGATCTTACAGGAAATGCTTTCAGTTTTTCACCATTGAGGATGTTGTTAGCTGTGAGTTTGTTATATATGGTCTTTATCATGTTGAGGTAGATTCCCTCTATGTCCACTTTCTAGAGAGTTTCTTTCATAAATGCGTGTTGAATTTTGTCAAAAGATTTTCTGCATCTATTTAGATGACTGTATTAATCTTAAAATTTGTCAACATGGTATATCACATTAATTCATGCATATTGACATTGGCCTGCAATTTTGTTTTCCTTCTGATATTGTTATCTAGTATTGGTGTCAAGGTGATGATGGCCTCATAGAATGAGTTTGGTTGTGTTCCTCCCCCTGAAAATTTTTGGAAGAGATTGAGAAGGAGAGATGTTAGCTTTTCTCTAAATGTTTGACAGATTTTACCTGTGAAGTCATGGTGATACTCGACTTTTGTTAGTTGGAAGACTTTTAATACAGTTTTAGTTTCATTGCTTGTGACTGAATTGTTTACATTTTCTATTTCTTCCTGGTCCAGTCATAGAAAGTTGTACTTTTCTAAGAGTTTGTCTGTTTCTTCCAAGTTATCAATATTATTTGCATATATTTGCTGTTAGTAGTCTCTTATTATCCTTTGAATTTCTGTGGTGTCTGTTGTAAATCAATGAGGAAAAATAAGTTGAATAATTAATATATGCAGCTAGTAAGTAATGACACTGGGAATTTGAAGCCAGGTGATTTGGACTAGATATTGTAAGTAATGAGTCATGAAGAAACAGAGAATCTAAAAGAAAAAGTGACCACAGTTGGTGGTTGTGTATAATTTTTAAAGTCATGATTAGGGAAAACCTTTCCTGTGAGGAAAATTATATCTAGAGATGGAATAATGGTGATATCTAGAGGATAAAAATTATGAACAGAGGGAATAGCAAAGGCAAATGTGCCTGAGGACAGCGTGTTTGGAAAGGAATGGGATATTATTTAGCCATAAAAGGAGCAAATTTGGGCCATTTGAACTGAGATGGATAAGGCTAGAGCCTGTTATAAAGAGTTAAGTAAGTCAGAAAGAGAAAACAAATACCGTATGCTAACGCACATATATACAACCTAGAAAACTGGCACTGGTGAACCTATTTGGAAGGCAGGAATAGAGATGCAGATATACAGAATGGGCTTCTGGACACAAGGGGAAGAGAAGGTGGGGCAAACTGAGAGCATAGCACTGACATATAATATACACTACCATGTATAAAATAGATAACTTGTGGGAAGTCGCTCTATAACACAGAGAGCTCTGCCCAGTGCTCTGCGATGACCCGGGGGTGGGGTGGAAACGGAGGCTCAAGGAAGGGATATAGGTATACTAGTGGCTGATTCACACTGTTGGATGGCAGAAACCATTAGAATACTGTAAGGTAATTATCATCCAATTAAACATGTATTTTAAGCGAGAAAAGGAACGGAAAAGCAAATGTATGTCGAGTGCTGCAAGCTAGGGAAATAGTGGTATGGGATTAGGACAAAAGGATTTTTGTGGGAGAGTCAGTGAGGAGAAGGTGGTGGTACACAGTTAATCATCTTCCAGCAGGCGCTGTCAAAGCTATGCTCAGATACCCTCAGATCCTCTCCCTTCCTTTATCTGTTACTTTCTCTCTGTGTGTAGGTGTGTGTGTGTGCGTGTGTCTGTATGCCTTTCTAAGGTTTTGATGTTCAAGCTCTTGAAATGCATTCCTGGAGAACTTTTATTATATTTCAGGGGCCCCTTTCCCCACACATAGAAAGATACTAGTGCCTATGAATTATGTCTCCCCAAAGAAGTCAATGACTGATGGGCAGAGCATAGAAAAAATCAGCTCCTGTGCCTTAAACATAGACCAACTCTGAAGACCAATTACCACTCTAGAGATTCCTTGTAGAATAAAGTTAAATATACTTCTCATAAGACTTTGATTGAAATTTCCCCTTTGCTTGGATTCTTCCCCTGCTTCATTCACACCAGCACTGGTCTTTCTCCCAGAGCATTTTCTTAATAAATAACTTGCACATGAATCCTAATTTCAGAGTGTTTCTGAGGAACCCAGTACAAGACAGGGGCTTCTCAGGTGGCTCAGTGGTAAAGAATTCACCTGCCAAATCAGGAGCCACAGAAGACAACTGTTTGATCCCTGGGTTGGGGAGATCCCCTGGAGAAGGAAAATGGCAACCTGCTCCAGTATTCTTGCCTGGGAAATCCCATGGACAGAGGAGCCTGGCAGGTATTGTTGATGGAGTTGAAAAGAGTCAGACACAATTGAGCACACATATATAATCTAAGAAAAATAGATACATCTCAGTAATCTGAGCAAGAACAGTATTTCATTGGAACCTGGCATGTTAGGTGCATGAATCAAGGTAAACTGGATGTGGTCAAGCAGATGACAAGAGTAAATAATGTCATCTTAGGAATCAGTGAACTAAAATGGATGGGAATGGGAGAATTGACTTCAGAACACCATTTTATCTGCTACACTGGGGAAAAATTCCTTAGAAGAAATGGAGTGGCCCTCAAAGTCCATAAGAGTCCAAAATGCATTAAAAGGGTACAGTGTCAAAAACAACAGAATGATCTTGGTTCATTTCTTTGGCAAACCATTCAACATCACAGTAATCCAAGTCTATGCCCCAATGACTGGTGCTGAAGAGGTTGAACAGTTTTATGAATCTTCTAGAATTTCTAGAACTTCTAGAACAAGATCTTCTAGAATTAACACACACACACACACACACACAAATATCATTTTCATCCTAGGGAATTAGAATGCAAAAGTAGGAAATCAAGAGATATTTGAAGTAACAGGCAAGTTTGAGTACAAAGTGGAGTACAAAGTGAAGCAGGGTGAAAAGACTAACAGAGTTTTGCCAAGATAACATACTGGTCATAGCAAAAACCCTCTTCCAGCAATCCAAGTGATGATTCTACATATGGATATCACCAGATGGTCAATACCAAAATCAGATTGATTATATTTTTGCAGCTAAAGATGGAGAAAATTTGTATAGTCATTAAAAAAGTAAATAAAATAACCTGGAGATGACTGTGGCTCAGATCATGAGGCCTTATTGCAAAATTCAGACTTAAATTTAAGAAAGTAGGGAAAATCACTAGGCCATTCAGGAATGACCCAAATCAAATCCTTTATGACTATATAGATGAAGTGAAAATTACATACAAGGGGTTAGATCTGATAGAGTCCCTGATGAACTATGGACAGAGTACAGGAGGCAGTGACAAAAATTATCCCAAAGAAAAAGAAATGCAAGAAGGCAAAGTGGGTGTCTGAAGAGGTCTGACAAATAGCGGAGAAAAGAAGAGAAGCAAAGGGGAGTGGTAAAGGAAGAATGTATTCCCAACTGAATGCACTGTTCCAAAAAACAGCAAGAAGAGATAACAAAATCTTCTTAAGTGAACAATGCAAAGAAATAGAGGAAAACAATAGAATGGGAACAACTAGAGATTTATTCAAGGAAATTAAAGATACCAAAGGAACATTTCATGCAAAGATGGACTCAATAAGGGACAGAAACAGCAAGGACCTAACAGAAGCAGAAGAGATAAAGAAAGGTGGCAAGAATACACAGAAGAACTGTACAAAAAAAGTCTTAATGACTTATATAACCACAGTGTCACTCACCTAGATTCAGACAGGATTGGAAAAGGTCAGTTTTCATTTCAATTCCAAAGAAGGGCAATGTCAAAGAATGATCAAACTGTGGTACCATTGGGCTAATCTCACATGCTAGCAAGATAATGCTCAAAATCCTCAAGCTATGCTTCAATAGTACATGAACTGAGAACTTCCAGATGTGTAAGTGAGCTTTAGAAAAGACAGAAGAACCTGAGATCAAATGGCAGCATCTACTAGATCATGGAAAAAGCAAGAGAATTCCAGAAAAACACCTGTATTTACTTCATTGACTACACCAAAGCCTTTGACTATGAGGATCACAACAAACTGTGGACTAGTCTTAAAGAAATGGGAAGGCCAGGCCATCTTTTCTGCCTCCTGAGAAATCTGTATTCAGGTCAAGAAGCAACAGTTAGAACTGGACATGGAACAACAGACTGGTTCCAAATTAGGAAAGGAGTACGTCAAGGCTGTATATTGTCACTCTGCTTATTGAACCTATATGCAGAGGACATCACATGAAGTGCCATGCTGGTTGAATCCCAAGCTGGAATCAGATTGCTGGGAGAAATATTAACAACCTCAGATATGCAGATGATACCACCTGAAAGGCAGAAAGAGAAGAGGAACTAAAGAGGCTCTTGATGAAGGTAAAAAAGCATAGTGAGAAAGCTGACTTAAAAACTAAACATTCAAAAAACTAACAACATGGCATCTGGTCCCATCACTTCATGACAAAATGATGGGGAAATTTGATCGCAGTGGCAGAATTTATTTTGAAGTGAAAGCCACTCAGTCGTGTCCAAATCTTTGCAACTCCATGTACTGTATAGTCCTTGGAATTCTCCAGGCCAGAATACTGGAGTGGGTAGCCTTTCCCTTCTCTAGGGGATCTTCCCAACCCAGGGATTGAACCTAGGTCTCTAACATTGCAGGTGGATTCTTTACCAGCTGAGATACAAGGGAAGCCTCCCCCCCCCCACCCTTTATTTTATTTTGTGGGCCTCCAAAATCACAGATGGTGACTGCAGTCATGAAATTAAAAGACACTTACTCCTTGGAAGAAAAGCTATGAAAACCTAGACAGTGTATTAAAAAGCAGAGACATCACTTTGCCAACAAAGGTCCATATAGTAAAAGCTATGGTTTTCCAGTAGTAATGTATAGATGTGAGGGTTAGACCATAAAGAAGGCTGAACACCAAAGAACTGATACTATAGAATTGTGGTGCTGGAGAAGAGTGTTGAGAGTTCCTTGCAGAGCAAGGAGATCAATCCAGTCAATCCTAAAAGAAGTCAACTCCAAATATTCATTGGAAGGACTGATGCTGAAGCTGAAGCTCCAATACTTTGGCCACCTGATGCAAATAGATAATTCACTGGAAAAGATCCTGATGCTAGGAAAGATCAAGTGCAGGAAGAGAAGATGAAATTATTAACTGGCATCACTGACTCAATGGGTATCAGTTTGAGCAAACTCCAGGAGATAGTGACAGACAGCTGAAGCCCAGTGTGCTGCAGTCCATGGAGTAACAAAGAGCCAGACACAACTTTTTGACTAAACAACAACAACAACCTGAGCAGGTTCATCAAAGGAAGAAGATTCTAAGGATATAAAGCTGGAATTGGATTCCTCATAGAGCAGATGGTATTACGGATCCCATCACTGATGATAAGTGAAGTATATATGCACTGTGCCATGCTGGAGCATTGAAAGTATTAAGATGTCCACTCTTTGTGAACCGTGATGTATCCAAGTGGGAGGAGATACACAGATAAATTCACTGTCTCCTGCACTGGAGTGAGATGGAGGAGGTTTTAATTAAATTGTCAGAATTGCATGCTGTTAGTGAGTGTAACTGATGCATTGAAAAGAAAAATGAAAGCTCTGTTATCCATATACTAACTTAAGGCATTACTTAATAGCTTCAAAGAGAAACTCATTTCCTGCCATTGAATGACTATCTATGCTGTAGATCTGTCCCAGGATCTGATTATAAGAGGACCAGCACGTCACAGAAAGCTGGATTTGTTGTCTCAGCAAGCCTGCAGCATTATAGTCAGACTCTGATAAGGAAGGGCATCTGCATGAACACTTATGGTAAACTGAACAATGGTTCCCCAAGATATCCACACCTTAATCCTTAGAACTTCTGACTGTTATATCATTAGGCAAAAACAGCAAGCAGTAATGTGTGTGTGTGGCGGGGGGGGGGGGGGGGGGGGGAGGGCGGGGAATCTTTCAAGATATGATTAATTTAAGGATTGAAGATAAGGAAATTATCCTTGATTATCTGGGTGGTTCCCAAATGAGATTACATATGCTACTATAAGAGAGAGGGAGATTTGTTTCTTGTGCATAGAGGACAATTGGATGTGAAGATATAGCAGAGAGATTTGAAGACGATTGCCTTGAAGAATGAGAATACCAATAACTGATGTCTCCTATGATAATTGTCTATTTCTCGTTACTTAGTTCTGTCAATTTTTGCTTTATAATTTTGGAATTTGTTATCAGAGATTATAACCATAAGATTCTGATATATTCCTATTGGATTATTTTCATTTCCATTAGGATATGTCTAATCAATATCTCTAACAACATTTCTTATTTACAAGTCTTTTTCTGATGTATATACATATTTTATACATTATGTACATATTTGGTACATCATTTTAGTATTGTTCCTCATTTTTGGTTTCTTTTTACATAGTATACTATTTCCAGCCTTCTTCTTTCAGATATTATACAATCTTATATTCAATATTTATCATTCTGAAGAAGCAAGTGATTTTTAAGTCCATTCTGATAAGTTTAATCTTTTACTTCTAGTGTTTAGTCCATTTATGTTTGATATAATTATTTAGATATCAGTGGATAAATCTGCCATCATATTAATCTTTTTGTATTGGTTCATCTGTATTCTTTTCTGTTTCCTGTCATTGCTGTTTTCTTTTCGGTGAATACCTTTGTATCATTCATTTATGCCCTAAAAACAACTTGCTAGAAATACATATTTTAACTATCCTTCAATTGTTACTTAGGGCTGATAATATGCATCTTTACTTCATTACTGTCTAATATACTTTAGTAGTTTATTATCTCCTGATTCTATTGCATTTACACATTAATTTGCATTTACTATCACTCACCATTTTTTGTTATTGTCCTCCATTTTAATCCTACATAATTCAAAGCCAACTATATTTTATTCTTTCTTAATTTTGTTTCCTTGTTTCATTTTGGGTGATTTTTTTCCTGCCTGAATAAATCTTTTGTTTTACTTTTTTGTTTGTTTGTTTGTCTTGTTTTCTTTTTTGAATGTCTGTTAGGGATGCATTTCTTCAGTTTTTATCTAAAAGAATATTTATTTCACATTACTTTTAGGAAATTTTTTCATAGTATACAATATTTTTGTTTAATAGTTGTTTTATTTTGTTCTTTCAGCTCTGTAGATGTACCAGTCCTTTCCCTTCTCACTTCGAGAGTTTCCATTAAGTTGTATGTTATTTTCATTCTTGCTCTTAAAATTTAATGTGTCTTTTCCCTTCTTTGTCCCTGCTATTAGATTTTTTTCATTGCTTTTTAGCAGTTTTATTAGTATTTCCTTTTGTGTATATTATAATACCTATTTCTTTGTAGTTACCATGAGAGTTACATGTAAAATCCTAAACATGCCTCATTCTAAATACATACCAACTTAGTATCAATCATGTATTAGTATAAAAAATCTGCTCATTTTCAGCTTGAAGATCACCTCTTTCAGTTGTTGATTTCACAAAATTACATCTTTATACATTGGGTGCCCCAAAACAAAAACTAATGTTTATTTTAAATATACTAGTCTCTTAAGTTAGGTAGAAAGCAAAGTATTGAGTTAAAAATACAATGTTACAATGATTCTAGCTTTTAGACTAATATATTTTAAGTAATATTTCAGTTTTTTTAGATCATGTAGAAAACAAACAAAAAAAAAAAGACTGAAAAACCATTGTTAAAATAATGCTTCCTTTTGTAATTGTCCATGTATTTACCTTTATTGTAATGTTTGACTGACTTCAGGAGTCTAATAGTAATGAACCCCAACTTTTCACTGAAATGTCTTTTTTTCTCATATTCCTCACATTTGAAGAAATGCTGAAGAAATTCTTCATGTTTTTGCTATAGATAAGATTCTTGTTTGACAGTTTTGTTTTGTTTTGTTTCCTTTTAACACTGTGAATATATTGATCCACTGCCTTCTGACCTCCAAAATTTCTGAGAAATCTGTAAATGAGAATTCTTTATTTGTGATGTGCCACTTCTCTGTTGCTTTCAAGATTCTCCTTTTGCCTTTGTCTTTTGAAAGTTTTATTACACTTTATTTCAGTGTGGATCTCCTTGAGTTCTTGATACTTGGAACTTATTGAGCTTTGTAGCTATTTATATTCATATTTTTCATTAGGTTTGTAAAGTTTTTAGCCATTATTTTGTTAAATATTTATGTGTCCCTTTCTCTCTCCTGGAGTTCCCTGGTGGCTCAGACAGTAAAGCGTCTGCCTACAATGCAGGAGACCCAGGTTCAGTCCCTCGGTCGGGAAGATCTCCTGGAGAAGGAAATGGCAACCCATTCCAGTATTCTTGCCTGGAAAATCCCATGGACAGAGGAGCCTAATATAGGGTCCATGGGGTCGCAAAGAGTCCGACACGACTGAGCGACTTCACTTACTTTCTCTCTTCTGGGACTGCCATAATGCATATTCACTTTTCTTTAATATATATATATATTTTTATTTGTGCTCCTTAGATTTATTAATTTCCACACTTGTATTCTAGTTCACTAATTCTTCTTGCTCTGACTTTGTACACTTCCAGCAAATTTTGTATTTCATTTATTATAATTTTGAGTTCCCAGTTTTCTTTCTGGTTTCCTTTTAGATTTTCTATTTATTAATATTTTTATTTTGTTCATGCATCGTTTGCTTGCCTTGCCCACAAATTTCTATAAATATTAAAGCATTATATAAGATAGTTAATTTGAAGATTTTGTGAGGTAGATCCATTATCAGGCTTTTGAGGGGAAGATTTCTATTGATTTATCGACCTTTCAGTTGGCCATACTTTCCTGTTTCCTTCTTTGCTGTGGGCTTTGTTGTTGTTGTCATTGTGTCTGTTAACATTGGATATTTGAATCTGAAAATGTGGTAACTCTGAAAGCCAGATTTTCTTCCTTTCAGGGTGTTTGGTTTGTTTACTTTGCTTTGTTTTTTGCTTTTTTGATTGTTGCAACTTATCTTTGGGCCAACAGGTAAAATTAAGGTCCTAACAGGTAATTTTTGAGTTTTTCCTTTGTTTGGACCAACACGGTGACTTGTGCAAATGTAGTTAATTTTGAATGTCCATGTCTTTCATGTCTGGTTCTCAAAAGGGAAAATGAGAAAACCAAAGAGGGAAGAAATAAAGGTGCCAGCATTTTAAATCATCTGGAAGTTACTTCAGCTGAAGAGGAATTTGGTAACAATGGGGGAAAGTGTAACAACAATGGCTGCCAGCCAACTTGGATACATCTCTGAGAATCAGAAGCAGCAATCACTGAGAAGGATGTGGCTGTCTGATATTTGAGAACAGGGCCATTTTTATCCATACTGTCCCCCACAAGTTGTGTGCAAGCTGCTCCAGAACACATGTACACACTGACATAGGACTGGAAATGGGAGATAGGTAGTTGCTCCTATGCCATATGCTTAAGTTGACTAAGGTTATACACAATTTATTGCCAAACTTTCCTGTTTTCAATCTTCGAGTCTTCCCCTTTTGAAGCTGCAAGCATTTTGTAGTTTCTAAGATTACAAGATAGTTACATAAGACAGATTCTGCCAGTTCAATTGGTGCTTTATATTCTGCACCTTCTCAGAATCCTACTTGTCTTTTACATTTCATTCTATATTGTTCATCCCTTTATAGCCTGTTATGATTTGGGGATATTGTCTATTTACAGACCTACTGTACTTGATATATGTGTGCATGTTCAGTAGAAAATAGTAATGTATACAAACAGTATCAATAGCAATGACTTCAACAATTATTACCTAAGTAAAATAGACCTTAAAAGAGTGATAGGGTGTAAACATTATATGGTTATATTTCTAAACATTTTCATTTTGGGATTAGACTTCTATCAGTTTTGAGTGGCAATTCTGATTACAATAAGCCGTATTGACTTAGATTATTTACAGGTTGCTTATATACTAGCAACACTGAAGGCTCTTGATAATATAAGAATATAATATGGTCTTCACACCATAGAAGAAAAATGATGTTGCAAACACGTTCCTTGCTAGCAATAAAATGTATTTTTTTTAATAAAATGTTTTTTGAGCTTACAATATTTAATTACCAGCAACTTGAATGCTATCTATTACTAACATTTTATTTTGCAGATTTAGCTTTTTATTTCCCTATGTGTATGATATATGCCACTTTTAAACTGATCAACAGTGTACTTTAAGTTAGGAAAAACATTACCATTTTATGTAACTCTAATTAATCTCCCATTTGAGGCAAATGAAATAATAATGAGTATTTGAAGGTACATACAAAAAGAAGGAAATACAGAGACAGAAATTCTGTGTATGCTTGATTGACCCAAGATGTGTTCCTTTTTTTTCCTAGGAGTAACAGTATGTATCATTCATCAGTTCCCCTTGCTTTAGTTATAATCCAGTGTCATAAACTAATTAAATATATAATTTAAGCTGACAGGACTGTGGCAAGCCATGCCTCTTTTTCATATTTCTTAAGATTTCCTGGAATAGTAGGCTGCATGAGAAGGTCATCAATCTGTCATCTCTGTCCATCTCTGAGAATCTCAAGGTCTTTTTAAATTAAAATCATGTGACTTTGTAAACAGTGCAAGCTGTTTTAGCTATGTCAATGCTCACTGAATAACGAGCATGTCCTCCTTGCTAACTTTTCAAGGTGATTTTTATTTTTTATCGTTTTTGCTCATTACCTACCAAATCATGTTCAAGCTTTTTTGTTTGGTACTCAAAGCTTACAGTAATGTGGTTTTAAACTCCTTCTCCACCTGTATCATTGGATTAATCATCTTCCCATAATCTTTATCTTTTTCTTTTTTTAGCTTATTTTTTCATAGAAGGATAATTGCTTTACAGAATTTTGTTATTTTCTGTCAAAACTCAAAATGAATCAGTCATAGGTACACATATGTCCCCTCCCTTTTGATCCCCCCTCCCATCTCCCTCCCCATCCCACCCCTCTAGGTTGATACAGAGCCCCTGTTTGAGTTTCCTGAGCCAGACAGCAAATTCCTCTTGGCTATTTATTTTACATATGGTAATGTAAGTTTCCATATTACTCTTTCCATATATCACATCCTCTCCTCCCCTCTCCCCATGTCCACAAGTCTATTCTCTATGTCTGTTTCTCCACTGCTGCCCTGCAAATAAATTATTCAGTACAATTTTTCTAGATTCCATATGTATGCATTAGTATACAATATTCATCTTTCTCCTTCTGACTTACTTCACTCTGTATAATAGGCTCCAGGTTAATCCACCACATTAGAACTGACTCAAATGGGTTCCTTTTTATGGCTGAGTAATTTTCCATTCTTTATCCATTCATCTGTCATGGACATCTAGGTTGCTTCCATGTTCTAGCTATTGTAAATATTATTGCAGTGGAAAATGGGATACATGTGTCCCTTTCAATTTTGGTTTCCTAAGGTTATATGCCTAGGAGTGGGATTGCTGGATCATATGGTGGCTTTACTCCTAGTTTTTTAAAGGAATCTTCATACCATATTCCACAGTGGCTGTATCAATTTATATTCCCACCAACATTGCAAGAACATTCCCTTTTCTCCACACCCTCTCCAGCATTTATTGTTTGTACACTTTTTGATGATGGTCATTCTGACTGATGTGAGGTGATATCTCATTGCAGTTTTGATTTGCATTTCTCTAGTAATGAGTGATTTTGAGCATTTTTCATGTGTTTGTTAACCATCTGTATGTCTTCTTTGGAAAAATGTCTGTTTAGGCCCTTTCCCCACTTTTTGATTTTTTTTTTTTTCCTTCTGGTATTGAGTTGTATGAGCTGCTTGTATATTTTGGATATTAATCCTTTGTCAGTTGTTTCATTTGCTATTATTTTCTCCCATACTGAAGGATGCTTTTTCACCGTGCTTATAGTTTTCTTTGCCTAATGAAAGCTTTTAAGTTTAATCAGGTCCCCCTTGTTTACCTTGGTTTTTATTTCCATTACTCTAGGAGATGGGTCATAGAGGATCTTGTTTTGATTGATGACATTGAGTGTTCTGCCTATGTTTTCCTTTAAAAGTTTTATAGTTTCTGGTCTTACCTTTAGGTCTTTAATCCATTTTGAGTTTATCTTTGTATATAGTGTTAGGAAGTGTTCTAATTTCATTTTTACATGTAGCTGTCCAGTTTTCCCAGCACTGTTTATTGAAGAAGCTGTCTTTGCCCCATTGTATATTCTTGCCTTCTTTGTCAAAAATAAGGTACCCATAGGTGCATGGGTTTATTTCTGGGCTTTCTATCTTGTTCCTTTGGTCTATATCTCTGTTTTTGTGCCAGTACCATACTGTCTTGAGGACTGTAGCTTTGTAGTATAATCTGAAGTCAGGAAGGCTGATTCCTCCAGCTCCATTCTTCTTTCTCAAGACTGCTTTGGCTACTCAGGGTCTTTTGTGTTTCTTTCCTTATGAATTGTGAAGTATTTTGTTCTAGTTCTGTGAAAAATGTCATTGGTAATTTGATAGGGATCCCATTGAATCTGTGGATTGTATTTGGTAGTACAGACATTTTCACAATATTGATTCTTCCTACCCAGGAACATAAAATATTTCTCCATCGCTTTATGTAATCTTTGATTTCTTTCATTAGTGTCTCATAAATTTCTGCCTACAGTTCTTTTGTCTCTTTATATAAGTTTAGTTCTAGATATTTAATTGCTTTTGTTGCAATGGTAAAGATTCCTAAATTTCTCTTTCTGATTTTTCATTGTTAGTATATAGAAATGCAAGTGATTTCTGTGTATTGATTTTGTATCCTGTGACTTTGCCAAATTCACTGATTAGCTCTAGTAATTTTCTGATAGCATCTTTAGGGTTTTCTATGTACAGCATCATGTCATCTGCAAACAGTGAGAGCTTTGCTTCTTCTTTTCTGACCTGGATTCCTTTTATTTCTTTTTTTTTTTCCTCTGATTGCTGTAGCTAGGACTTCCAAAACTACTAAATAATAGTAGTGAAAGTATACACCTTTGTCTTGTTCCTGATCTTAGGGAGAATGCTTTCAGTTTTTCACAATTGAGAGTAATGTTTGCTGTAGGCTTATCATATATGGCCTTTACTATGCTGAGGTGGGTTCCTTCTATGACCATTTTTTGAAGAATTTTAATCATAAAAAGTGAAAAGTGAAAGTGAAGTTGCTCAGTCGTGTCCGACTCATAGCAACCCCATGGACTGCAGCCTACCAGCCTCCTCTGTCCATTGGATTTTCCAGGTAACAGTACTGGAGTGGGTTTCTGTTCTCTTCTTCAGGGGATCTTCCTGATCCAGGGATTGAACCCAGGTCTCCCACATTGTAGACAGTCTGAGCCACCAGGGAAGTCATAAATGGGTGCTAAATTTTGTCAAAGGCTTTTCCTGCATCTATGGATATTATCATATGGTTTTTATCTTTCAATTTTTTAATATGGTGTATCACATTGATTGATTTGTATGTGTTGAAAAATCCTTGCATCCCTGGAATAAACCCAGCTTGATCATGGTATATGAGATTTTGGATGTGTTGCTGAATTCTGTTTGCTAAAATCTTGTTGAGAATTTTTGCATCTATGTTCAGTGATATTGACCTGTAGTTTTCTTTTTTGTGTGTGTTGTCTTTGTCTGGTTTTAGTATCTGAGTGATGGTGGCCTGGTAGAATGAGTTTGGAAGTGTTCCTTCTGCAATTTTTGAAAGAGTTTTAGAAGGTTAGGCATTGACTCTTTTCTGAATGTTTGATAGAATTCTCCTGTGAAGACATTCCGTCCTGGGCTTTTTTTTTTTTTTTTTTTGGTAGATTTTTTTATCACAGATTCAATTTCAGTGCTTGTAACTGGGTTGTTCATAACGTCTATTTTTACCCTGCTTCAGTCTTGGAAGATTGAACTTTTCTAAGAATCTGTTCATTTCTTCCACAATGACCATTTCATTGCCATATAGTTGTTCATAATAGTCCTTTCATTTCTTTTTCATTTATTTCTGCTCAGATCTTTATGAGCTCTTTCCTTCTACAAATTTTGTTTTGCTTGTTTTTTTTTTTTTTGTTGTTGTTGTTGTTCTTCTTCTTCTTCTTTATCCAGTTGTTTTCAGTGTAAAGTTAGGTTGTCTATTCAACGTTTTTCTTGTTTCTTGAGGTAGGATTGTATTGCTATAAATGTCCCTCTTAGAACTGCTTTTGATGCATCCCACAGGTTTTGAGTTGTGTTTTCATTGTCATTTGTTTCTAGAATTGTTTTGATTTTTTTCAGTAACCTGTTGGTTATTTAGAAGCATAATGTTTAATCTCCATGTGCTTGTGTTTTTTTTTTTTAGTATTTTGTTTGTTGTTTCTCTTTTAATTGATATCTACTCTCATAGTGCTGTGGTCAGAAAATATGCTTGATACAATTTCAATTTTCTTTAATTTACTGAAGTTTAACTTGTGACCCAGGATGTGGCCTATCCTGGAGAATGTTCCATGTGCAGTTGAGAAGATATATTTTTCTGCATTTGGGTGGGATGTCCTGAAGATATCAGTGAGAACCATCTCATCTAATATGTCATTTAAGACATATGCTTCCTTATTAATTTTATGTTTTGATGATTTATCCATTGGTGTGAGTGGAGTGTTAAAGTTTCCTACTATTATTGTGTTACTTTCAATTTCTCCTTTTACGTCTGTCAGTGCTTGCCTTATGTATTGAGATGCTCTTGTGTTGGATGCATAGATATTTACAATTGTTGTGTCTTCCTCTTAGATTAATGCCTTGATCGTTATGTAGTGTCCTTCCTTATCTTTTATAATCTTTATTTTAAGGTCTATTTTGTCTGGTATGAGGATTGTTACTCCAGCTTTCCTCTGCCTCCCATTTTCAGGGAATATATTTTTCCATCCTCTCACTTTTAGTCTATATGTATCTTTAGGTCTGAAGTGAGTTTCTTGTAGACAGCATATATATGGGTCTTGTTTATGCACCCATGTAGCCAGTCTGTGTCTCTTGGTTGGAGCATTTAATCTGTTTACATTAAATTACATTAAATTGTTTACATTTAAAATAACTGTTGATATATATGTTTCTATTCCCATTTTCTTAATTGTTTTGGGTTGATTTTATAGATCTCTTTCTTCTCTTGTATTTCCTGACCATAAAGGTCCCTTTAACATTTGTTGGAAAGCTGATTTGATGGTACTGAATTCTCTTAACTGTTGCTTTTCTGAAAAGCTTTTGATTTCTCTATTAATTCTCCATCAAGAATGAGATCCTTGCAAGGTGCAGTAATCTTGGCTGTAAAGCACTGAAAGTTTTCAGTGCCTTCAAAATACCCTACCATTCCTTTCTAGTCCGCAGAATTTCCACTGAAAGATCAGTTGTTAAACGTATGGGGTTTCCCTTGTATGTTACTTGTTGCTTTTCCCTTTCTGCTTTTAACGTTCTTTCTTTGTGTTTAATTTTTCTTAGTTTGTTTATTATGTGTCTTGGATTTATCCTTGGGTTTATCCTGTATGGGACTCTTTGTGCCTCTTGGACTTGACTGACTATTTCCTTTGTTCACCTATAATCTCTTCAAAACTTTTCTCATACCCTTTCTTTTTCTCTTCTGCTTCGGACCCCTATAGTTCAAATGTTGGTGCGTTTGATATTGTCCCAGAGGTCTCTGATACTATCCTCAGCTCTTTTCATCCCTTTTATTTTTTTCCACTCTTCAGAAGGTATTTCCACCATTTTATCTCCCAGCTCACTGATCTGGTTTTTTTTTGTTTGTTTGTTTGTTTGTTTCAGATATTCTGCTATTGATTCCTTCTAGAATATTTTTAATTTCAGTAATTGTGTTGTTGGTCTCTGTATGTTTATTCTTTAATTATTCTAGGTCTTTATTAATTGATTCCTGCATTCTCCATTCTGCTTTCAAGATCTTCTGTCATCTTTCTTATCATTATTCTGAATTCTTTTTCAGGTGGTTTGCCTGAAACCCCTCTTCATTTATCTGGACTTCTGTGTTTCTAGTTTGCTCCTTCATTTGTGCAGTATTTCTCTGCCTTTTCATTATTTGTTTTTTAAATTTATTGTGTTTGAGGTCTCCTTTTCTCAGGCTCCAAGGCTGAATTCTTTCTTCCTTTTGTTTACTGCCCTCCTATGGTTGGTCCAGTGGTTTGTGTAAGCTTAATATAGGGTGAGACTTGTCCTGGATTTTATTTTTGTTTTTCCTCTGATGGGCAAGGCTGAGTGAGTTGGTAATCCTGTATGCTGATGATTAGGTTTGCAACTTTGTTGTTGTTGTTGTTGTTGTTGTTCTTTAGCAAGGTGCTACTGGTGGTTGGCTGATGCTGGGTGTTGTATTCAAGTGGTTTCCTTTGTGTAAGTGCTCACTATTTGATACTCCCTCAGATTAGTTCTCTGGTAGTCTAGAGTCTTGGTGTCATTGTTCCCACTTCAAAGGCTCAGGGCTTGATCTCCATTATATCTGCAGGAATGCTGAAAAGTCTCAATGAGCAACTTCAGAAAAATGCCACTTGTATGGACAGGAGCTCCCTGATGAGATGCAAAAACCACAGGCCAGCTGTAAACTCAAGTTTGCTTCCCAAGTTAACTGTCAATTTCCTTTCCTCCTATCAGCACTGTGCTTTGGATTTTGTCCATGTGTTCACTGGATAGATGGTCACCAGCCTCGGAGATCTCTTGCTGAACCACTGCACCAGTCTCTTTGCAGCCTTCTCCATCTGCCACACATCCCAGCACTCCGCCAAGCTGACATTCTGACTCTGGTTTTCAGTGTCCTCCAAGGTACTTTTGACCAATGCAATCGTAACCCCACCACTTCCTATTTATGCTCTTTCACAGAACATTGCTCATATTCTCTACAAGTGTGCTCCATGTTCAAGTGTGCTATTTTTCTCCTAGCAGGAATTTGTCTCTACTCTCTCACCATAGAAATTGAAATGCATATGCCCTTTTGTCTAAACAGTATTTTAATCTTCACTAAGAACCATGAGTCAGTTTTGCTTTTCTCTCTCCCTATATAAGCAAAGTAACTTCATTGCTTGTGAAAAAGCAAAGATTATTTTAACTAAGACATAAATGTATCACTCAACAGTAAGCCCATGGATTCTATATAGTGTAAGTGGAATATGCAGTATTCTTGCTAAAATACATCTATTCATGATACAGTTCAGCTTAAGAGAAAGAGACACAATTAAATATTTGAATACAATAGCATCGTTCCTCAATACAGGAACAAGCAAGAAAGATTTTTTGTTTATGAATTCCAAAATATCCAAGCATATAGTGATTAATTGTTGTCCAGTATTATAAAGTTTATATCAGTAGTCACACTGTCACCTAGAGTAATATATTTGATTTCAAATTCTCTGTTAAATAAAGACAAAAAAATGATTAAGGATTTGGTATTAAGCTAGCTCTATTTAAATGGCTCATACAAACCCTGACACTTCCTCTCTTTAGTAGCTTCCTGTCCAGGAATGGCACAGTGGAGGGAGAGGAGAATCATAGACATGTATGTTGCTAACCCAAGGAACAGGAGATGAATGGATATTACAGTTAAAAATGAATAATTCTCCTTTCAGAATCATTTCCAGAGAAAGCATCACACCTTTAACCTGGCTGACTCCTTACCCCAGTACACACACACACACACACACACACACACACACACCCTTCTGT
Source organism: Dama dama (assembly GCF_033118175.1). Classification (NCBI taxonomy): domain Eukaryota; kingdom Metazoa; phylum Chordata; class Mammalia; order Artiodactyla; family Cervidae; genus Dama; species Dama dama. The sequence goes on from NC_083681.1 coordinate 5,778,127, forward strand.
TCTTCCCTTAAAAAACAGGGAGCAGAGAGACAAACAAAGATGGTAGGGCAGAAAGACCCTAAGGTCACCTCCCCTCAAGGGCACACCAAAATTACAACTATTTACAGAACAACTCTCAATGAAGAAGGCCAGAACATATCAGAAAAGCTCTTTTATAACTAAAGATATAAAGAAGGAACCACAATGAGATGGGAAGGAGGGGAAGAGTCACAATATAGTCAGGTCTCACACTCCTGGGTCCATGAGCAGAAGAATAACTGTAATTGCAGAGGTTCACCCTAAGTCAAAAGGTGAGTGTGTTCCTTGTTGGGCTCCTCAGTTTAGGTGTTATGCATCTGGAAGAAGAGTTCTCAGAGCATTTGTCTTTGAAAGCCAGTGAGCCTTACTTTCTTTTTTTTTTTTTTTTAATGATATATAACATTTATTGAGCACAAACATGTCAGTCACCGTCTCAATAATCATTTACAAGTATTACACCATTCAATCCTCTTCACAACTCGATAATCCCCAGTATAGAAATGAGAAATCAGAAGCAAGAAGAAATTGAGACGCTTGCCTGAGGACACACAGTGAATGAAGGAGACAGGTTTTGAATTGACCACGAAGCCCATACTCTTACAAGCTTTATTTTCCTCTTTGTTATTTAGTAGATGCACTTAGAAAGCTATTAATACTTCATAGAACTTTCACTTAACAGATACCAAGATTATAGAAGTGGAAAACTGAAAGTGGATCCCTCCAGAACACTCTCTCACTGGGCTCTCCGGACACCACCCCTCTGGGGGTCTCCACCTGCCTGCATGGCGGCTCCTTCATCAGTCTCTTTTGTGGGATGATCCTTTCCTCCATTAGGCCTCCAGCCTCTTCTTTTCTCCATCTATATACACTCCTTAGGTAAAACCAATGCTTTTGGTTTTACCAAAAGCAAAACTGGTCTCATGCATAAAAAAAAAAAAAAAGAGAGAAAGAAAATTATCAATATATGGAAAGCATGAGCCTTACTTTCAAGAATACCAGAGCACTGGAGAAAATCTATTAAAGGATGCTCACAAAATTTCATATGCTCAGAGGCAGGAATTTGAAAATATCTTGGATCAGACCTATTGTTAGAGAGTCTCCCACAGAGACAGGAAATAGCATTTCGACCTGAGAACAAAGACACTAGTGGAAAGCATTTTGGGGGTACTCAATCTACCATGTAGAAATTGATTCTGGCAAGCATCATTTTAGAATCCTTCTTATAGCTTAGCCTCAGGACCCTGACTTGCCCTGGCCTAAAGACCTATAGGTGTGAGTTCTAGGATGCCACAAGTAACTAACTAGGCAGAGATACAACCCCATCTTCTCAAAGACAGACAACCTTCAGAGCCCCTGAGGCCAGAGCCACCATTAGGTATCACTGTTCCCATCAGAGAGCCCAAGACCCAGCCCCACACTAACCTGAGAATCCCAAGGTTCTGTTGCCAGACATCTTGTGACCCAGCTCCACCCACCAGTTAGCCTGCACTAACCTCAGGAAAAGCCTCACTCAGTAGGGGGTAGATACCAGCTGCAAAATAACAGCACCTTTGCAACATACAGACTCTGCCCACCCACTAATTAGCCAGATGCTGCCCTGATAACAGTTAGGTTTTGACTCCACTCACTAATAGGCCAGCATAAGCTCTGTCACCCCACAACCAACTGTGCCAGGAACCAGCTCCACCCTACAGTGATACAATGCCAGCTCTGAGATTCCTGGGCCCTGGAACCAGATCCGAAGAACTGACTCTGCTCACAAGTGGGCTAGCGCCTGTTTTCCCCAGCCAGTGGGTGACCCAGTGTCCCCTGGACACTGGTTCTGCCCATCAGTGAGCCATCACTAGACTCAGAGGCCCCTTCAGTTCCCAAGTCAGCTGCCTGATGACCCACACCCACCAATCAGCAGGCAGAAGCCTCTGCACAAGGCAGAGACTGACAGTCAACCAGGCCAGGGACCAACCAAGCCTATCAGACTGTCCACCACACTCAGCCTGTGACAATAATGTGAACCACACAGACAACATCGGGCAACCCTAGAACACATAGCTCTGGTGAGGAGATGGCAGTGTGTGGCTAGAACACATACGATATCCCCTACAAAAAACCACTTCTCCAAGACTGGGAAAAGTAGCCAATTTATCAGATAAATAAAAACAAAAACTTATGCAAACGAGGGAGCTAAGAAACATATTCCAAATGAAGGAACAAAATAAAACCCCAGAAGAAGAACTAAGTGAAGTGGAGATAGGTAGTCTCTAGAGAAATATTTAAGGGTAGTGATCATAAAGATCACCACAAAATGGGAGAAGAATGTATGCACAGAGCAAAAATTTAGAAGATTTTAAACAAAGAGTTAGAAAATTTAAAGAACAGTTAATCAGAGATTGACAATAAAATAACTGAAATAAAAAATGCACTAGAAGGACTCAACAGTACACTGAATAGTACAGAGGAAGGGATCAATAAGCTGGAAGACAGAGTAGTGGAATTAACTGACCCTGGACAGAAAAAAAAAAAAAGAATGAGAAGAACTGAGGACAGTTTAAGAGACCTCTGGGACAACATTAAGCAGACTAATATTCACATTATAGGATCCCAGAAGGAAAAGAGAGAGAAAAAGGGCCTGCGAACATATTTGAAGACATAAGAGGTGAAAACTTCCCTAACGTGGGAAAGGAGACAAACATCCAAGTCCAGAAAGCACAGAGATATCCTTACAGGATTAATCCAAAAAGGAGCACACAAAGACACATTGCATTTTAAAAATGAAATATTAAAGATAAAGAGGGAATATTAAAAGCGACTAGGAAAAGCAACAAATAAAACAGAAGGGAACTTCCATAAGACTATCATTGAACGTTCAGGAAAAACTCTGTAGACCAGAAGGGATTGGCATGACACAAAGTGATAAAAGGAAAAAACTTCCAAACAAAATATATCTTGCAAGACTCTCCTTCAGATTTGATGGAGAAATCAAAAGCTTTACAAATAAGCAAAACTGAAAGAGTTTAGCACCATCAAATCAGGTGTATAAGAAATGTTAAAGAGATTTCTTCTAAGCAAAAAAGAAAAGGCCTCAACTAGAAACACAAAAATTATAAAATAAAAAATCATCAGTAAAGTGAAATATGCAATAAAGGGAAAAAGCCATCCACACACTATCAAAGCTAGTAGGAAGTTTGAAATATAAAACTCCTAAAATCAGCTATATTCACAATAAGTTGTGAAGGGTTAAACAAAACAATAAGATGTAAAATATGATATCAAAAATGTAATTGGGGGGATTTTCAAGATGTCAGAGGAGTAAGATATGGAGATCACCTTCTTACCTACAAATATATCAAAAATATATCTGCAGGTGGAACACTCCTACAGAAAACCTTCTGAACATCGGAAAAAGACTCCAGACTTTGAAAAAGACAAACAAATCCCCAAGGAATGAGATACAGCAAAGGATGTAGGAAAAAAAAAAAAAAAAGAAAGAAAGGAAGTGGGATAGGGACCTGCACCTCAGACAGGCAGCAGTGAAGAAGGAAAAGATTCTGCATACTCAGAAACCCCCTCACGGATGAAGGGATAGCTTTGGAACCTCAGAGCGGAGCACAGCAGTGCGTGTTTTGAACTCAGCACAGAGGTCAGTGCCAACCAAAACTCCGCAGACTGAAAGGCCAATTTGCACTCACGCTGTGGTGAATGGTGGCTGGGTGCTGAGGCTCGGGCTTTAGGGGTCAGACCCCAAGGAGAGGACTGGGGTTGACTGACCTGAAGATACTCTGAGGGGGCTAGTATGGCAAAACTGAGAGGGGCCAGGAAGAAGCCTGGGCCTTCCAACCAGAAAAGAGATCATTGCCACTAGGACCCTCAAAATCCACACACTTACAGGACCCTGCCTTCACAAGTACTGTAAGCAGGATGAGCTGAAGCCATGGACTGCAATCCCAGAGAGAAATAGATTGGCTGGGTGCTGCCAAGGCCATCATGAGTACCAGAGGTGGGGCTAGTGGCAACTGCAGCTTGCAATTCCAGAGGAGGGAATGCTGGCCTATTGGCCACCACAAAAGCCTGTGTGAGTGCCAGAGGTGGGGGACAAGACCCTGCTGTGATCTTGACCCCCAAATTTGCAGCTACCAAAAAGCTGTGAGTAGGCACAGATCACTGCCCACACCTTCTTGAGAGCCTGTGCATCTTGTCTCGGTGGAGGGATCCACTACATGGGGCCAACTCCCCTGGGCGAGCACACAACCTGATTCAGACTGTAGCAAGTTCCTCTAGGCTTCGGCTGCAGCAGACGCTCCCACACACCCCATTTGGGTCTGCCACGCCTCTACCTCTTCCCAGCCCAACTGAACAAGTGAGCCCTATTAAGCTGCTACTTTCACCTGCTTTCGTCTGGGCAAGGAACAGAACCAGAGGGCATCATATAAGCAGAGGTGGAGTCAAAAACCAAAGTAAAAGACCTGGGGCTGTGTGACCAAATAAGAGGAAGTGAATGTGCTCCTCTAGATACAATGGATCAAATCCCCACAATTAGCTTTAGATTGTGGATTCTGAGGGCAACTCTGGGCTTTGAAAGCTCATGCAAGCTGGAGTAAGGCCATATCAGAGTCTGAGCTGACTACACACCACCGACAACAGGTCCATAGACCTTCCTAGAAAAGTTGGGGCACTTTCAGAGTAGACAGATTGGCTGGAGTTCACTGTGTGGTGAGGACAATGGAGGACACAGCAGGACATTCTTCTTACTACCACTCTTTGTATATTTGTTTTTGTCTCTTTTTTTGTATTATTCTATTATTGTTCATTTTATTATTCCACTGTTTTTATTTTTTTCTTACTTTTTCTTTTTAAAATGCATTTATTATAAATAAATTTATTTTATTTTCTATTTCTAGAGTATTCTTTCACTATATTGTATTTTCTTCCATGTTTTCTTTTTTCTTTTTCCTTTTGGTAGTCTAGTTTTTAGTTTTTCACTATGGATATGTTTATTGGCTTGAATGCTCTCTTCTTTTCTGGTTCCTGTTTTTATTTTTTTCTTTTTTTTCTCTTTGTGAGTGTGTGAGTTTCTTTGAGTGTTCTTGTATATTGAGTGTTGTTTTCATTATTTGTTTTGGGATTTTTATCTGTCCTTTTTTTGTTTATATGTTTATTTGATTCCTTTTTTTTTTTTTTCTTTCAAATCCCTTATTTATTTGTTTTTTTTTTTTTTTTTTTTGCCTTTTCTTGTTCTTTCTTTTCCTTTTTCTCTATCTCTTTATTTCTCTATCTCTCCTGTGATGTATGGTTTATGGACTTTTGGTGTTATAGTAAAGGGTCAGGCCTGTACCTCCAAGTGGAAGAACCAAGCTCAGGACATTGGAGCAGCAGAGAACTTTCAACCCCATGGGACATTAATGGGTGATAGTTCTCCCAAAGGCCGACATCTCAACACTAAGATGAGGTTCCACCCAAAGTCCAGCAAGCTTCAGTGCTGGATGCCTCATGCTGAACCATTAGCAAAACAGGAACTCAAATCTGCAATTTAGCAATCTGCCCAAAGACATAACAAGCCCCCAGACAATCCAAAACACACCACTGGGTGATCAGTGCTGTTTAGAAAGACAAATCCAGCTTGACCCACCAGAACAGAGGCACCACTCAATCCAACCAGGAAACTCTTACAAGGCACTGCTCCAACTCCACCCACTGGGGGGCGGACTCCACAAATAAGAGAAACTACAACCTTGCAGTCTGCAGAAAGGAGACTCCAAACACAGTAAATTAAACAAAATGAAAAGACAGAAATATGCAGCAGATGAAGAATCATCATAAACATCACATGATCAAGCAAATGAAGAGAACGAGACAGTCTACTTAAAAAAAGAATTCAGAGTAATGATAGTGAAGATGATGCAAATCTTGGAAATAAAGTGGAGGAACAGGTAAATAAAATAGAGGCAAGGATCAAGACAATTCAAGAAATATTTAACAAAGACCCAGAAGAAACAGACTAGACAACCAACAATGAACAACACAATGACTGAGATAAAAAATACACTGGAAAGAACCAATAGCAGAAATAAGGCAGTAGAATGGATAAGTGAGCTGGAAGATAGAATGGTGGAAATAACTGAAGCAAAACAGAATGAAGAAACAAGAATGAAAAGAAATGAGGATAGCCTTAGAGAACTCTGGGACAACATTAAGCGCACCAACATTCAAATCACAGGGGTCACAGAAGAAGAAAAGAAAAGAAAGATTATGAGAAAATATTTGAGGAGATTAGTTGAAAAATTCCCTAACATGAGAAAGAAAATAGCCACCCAAGTCCAAGAAGCCCAGAGAGTCCCATATAGGATAAGCCAAAGAGAAACACACCAAGACACATTTAATAAAACTAACAAAAACTAAACACAGAGAAAAAAATTATTCAAAGTAGCAAGGGAAAAGCAACAAGTAACATATAAGGGAATTTACATATGGCTAACAGCTTATCTTTCAACAGAAATTCTGCAGGCCAGAAAGGAGTGACAGAATATACTTAAAGTAACAACAACAACAACAAAACCTACAAAGATTAATCTACATGGGAAGGAGATTATATGGAGAAATCAAAAGCTTTACAGATAAGCAAAATTTAAGAGTATTTGGCACCACTAAGACAGTTTTACAACAAATACTACAAAAACTTCTCTAGATAGGAAGGACAAAAGATAAAAAAAATCTACAAAAACAAACCCAAAACAGTAAAGTAAATGGTAATAGGATCATACATATCAATAACTACCTTAAATGTAAATGGATTCAATGCTTCAGCCAATAGGCACAGACAGGCTTAGTGGATACAAAAAAAGACCCCTATAAATGTTGGCTATAAGACATCTTCTTCAGACCTAGGGACACATACAAACTGAAAATAAGGGGCTAGAAAAAGATGTTCCATGCAAACAGAAATCAAAAGAAAATGGGAGTAGCAATACATATATCAGATTAAAAAAATAATAGACTTTAAAAATCATTATAAGAAACATGGAAGGATCAATCCAAGAAGATATAATAATTATAAACTTTTATGAACAAAACTTAGGAGCACCTCTATATATAAAGTAAATGCTATTAAAGGGAAATTGATAGTAACACAATAGTGGGAACATTAACACCCTGCTCACACCAATGGACAGATCATCCAGAGAGAAAATTAATAAAGAACCACAAGTCTTACATGACACATTGGATCAGATGTACCTAAATCATATCTGCAGGACAGTGCGTCCAAAAGCTATAGAATTTGCTGGTTTTTTCTCCAGTACACATGCAACATCCTCCAGGATAGATCACGTCTTGGGTCATGAATCTAACCTCAATAAATTCAAAAAAAAAGAAAGAAAGAAGAAAAAAAAACACAAGCAATTGAAACTGTATCAAGTCCTTTTTTCTGATCACATATTTAGATATCAACTGTGGGGGGTGGGGGTGGGGGGGTGGGGAAAGGAGGCTAGATACAACTCTTCTGAATAACTAAGAGATCACTGCAGAAATCAAATAGGAAGTTTAAAAATTGCTTAAAAATAAGTGCCAGTGAAAACATGGCAACTCAAAAAACATGGGATACAGAAAAAGCAGTGCTAATAGGGAAGTTTATATCAATACAAGCCTACCTTAAGAACAAGGAAAACATCAAATGAACAACCTAACCTTACACCTAAAGCAACTAGAAAAAGAACAACAACAACAACAAAAGACTGGTTAGTAGAAGGAAAGAAATCATAAAGATTAGGGCAAAATAAATGAAAAAGAAATGAAGGGGGTGATAGTAAAGATCTTTAAAACTAAAGGCTCATTCTTTGAGATGATAAGCAAAATTGACAAACCATTACTCAGACTCATTAACAAAAAAGAGAGAACTCTCAATAAAATTAGAAATGAAAAAAAAAAAAAAGCAATTAAAACAGACAACACAGAAATATAAGGATGATAAGACACTAGTATAAGCAACTATATGGCAATAAAAATAGATAAACTGGAAGAAATGGACAAACTCTTAGAAAAGGGCAAGCTTCTAAGACTGAACAAGGGTGAAATAGAAAATATGTATAGAACAATCAAAAGCACTAAAATTGAAACTGTATAAAAATTTTTCAAAAAAAAATATATATGTATATAATAAAAGCCCAGGACCAGAGAGTTTCACAGACAAATTCTGCCAAAAGTTAAGAGAATAGTTAATACCTATCCTGCTGAAACTCTTCCACAAAATTGCAGAGCAAGGATAATTTCCAAACTAATTTTATGAGGCGACAGTCACCCTGATACCAAAACCAGACAAAGATGACACACACAAAAAGAAATTTCAGTCCAATATCTCTGATGAACAAAGATGCAAAAATCCCTAAGAAAATTTTAGCAAACAGAATCTGACAACAGATTAAAAAAAAAAAAAAAAAAACCTGTATAATGTCATTAAGTAGCTTTATCCAGGAATGCAAAGATACCTCAATATATACAAATCAATTGATATTATACACATATTAACAAGTTGAAAGATAAAAACCACATAATCATCTCAATAAATGCAGAGAAAACTTTAGATAAGATTCAACACTAATTTATGATAAAACTCTCCAGACAGTAGGCATGGGAAGAATCTCAATTCAGTTCAGTCACTCAGTCGTGTCCAACTCTGTGACCCCATGGACTACAGCACGCCAAGTTTCCCTGTTCATCACCAAATCCTTGAGCTTCTTCAAATGCATGTCCATAAAGTCGGTAATGCCATCCAACTATCTTGTCCCCTTCTCCTCCAGCCTTCAATCTTTCCGAGCATCAAAATCTTTTTTAATGAGTCAATTTTTCACACCAGGTGGCTAAAGTATTGGAGCTTCAGTTTCAGCCTCAGTCCTTCCAAAGAATATTCAGTACTGATTTCCTTTAGGGTCAACTGGTTTCATCTCCTTGCTGCTCAAGGTACTCAAGTGTCTTCTCCAACACCACAATTTAAAAGCATCATTCAAAACATCAATTCTTCAGTGCTCAGCTTATTTTACAATCCAACTCTCACATGCATACATGACTACTAGAAAAAACAGCTTTGACTATATGTACCTTTGTCAGCAAGTAATGTCTCTGCTTTTTGATATGTCGTCTTGCTTGCTCATAGCTTTTCTTCCAAGGAGCAAGTTTCTTTTAATTTCATGGCTGCAGTCACCATCTGCAGTGATTTTGAAATCCAAAAAAATAAAGTCTGTCACTATTTCCATTGTTTACTCATCTATTTGCCATGAAGTGATGGGACTGGGTGCCAAGATCTTAACTTTGTTAATGTTGAGTTCTAAGCCAGCTTTTTCATCCTCCTCTTTCACTTTTATCAAGGGGCTCTTTAGTTCCTCTTCACTTTCTCCCATAAGGGTGGTGTCTTCTGCATATCTGAGGTGGTTGATATTTCTCTCCAGTCTTGATTCCATCTTGTGCTTCATCCAGCTTGGCATTTCCCACAATGTACTCTGCATATGAGTTAAATAAACAGGGTGGCAATATACAGACTTGACATACTCTCTTCCCCATTTGGAACCAGTCCACTGTTCCATGTCTGGTTCTAACTGTTGCTTCTAGATCTGCATACAGGTTTCTCAGGAGGCAGGTAAGGTAGTCTGGTATTACCATCTCTTTCAGAATTTCCCACAGTTTTTTTTTTGTGATCCACACTGGCAAATGAAGTCAAAATATTCAAATAACTTTTTAGCATAATCAGTGAAGCAAACATAGATATTTTTCTGAAATTCTCTTGATTTTTCCTATGATCCAATAGATATTACAATTTGATCTTTGATTCCTCTGCCTTTTCTAAATCCAGTTTGGACATCTGAAAGTTCTCAGTTCATCTGCTTTTGAAACCTTGCTTGGAGAATTTTGAGCATTTCTTTGTTAGCATGTGAGATGAGTGCAATTGTGTGATAGTTTGAACATTCTTTGGCATTGCTTTTCCTTGGGATTGGAATCAAAACTGACCTTTTCCTGTCCTGTGGCCACTGCTGAGTTTTCCAAATTTGCTGGCATGTTGAGTGCAGTATTTCAAGAGCGTCATCTTTTAGGATTTGAAATAGCTCAGCTGGAATTCCATCACCTCCACTAGCTTGTTTGTAGTGATGCTTCCTAAGGACTTCTCACTCTGTGATGTCTGATTCTAGGTCAGTGATCACACCATCGTGGCTATCTGGGACATTAATTTTTTTTTTTTTATATAGTTCTTCTGTGTATTCTTGTCACTTCTTCTTAATATCTTCTGCTTCTGTTAGGTCCATACCATTTCTGTCCTTTATTGTGCCCATCTTTGCATGAAATGTTCCCTTGGTATCTCTAATTTTCTCTAAAGCGATTTCTAGTCTTTCACATTCCACTGTTTTCCTCTATTATTTTCTATGATCACTTAGGAAGGCTTTTGTATCTCCCCTTGCTCGTCTTTGGAACTTTGCATCCAGATGGATATATCTTTCCTTTCTTCCTTTGCCTTTCCCTTCCCCTTACTCAGTTATTTGTAAGGCCTCCTCAGACAGCCATTCTGCTTTTTTGCATTTCTTTTCCTTGGGGTTTGTTTTTATCACTGCCTCCTGTGCAGTGTTATGAACCTCCATCCATAGTTCTTCAGACACTCTATTAGATCTAGCCCCTTGAATCTGTTGTCACTTTTATGTATATCATAAGGATTTGATTTAGGTCATACCAGAATGGGCGTCTGGTTTTCCCTACTTTCTTCCATTTAAGTCTGAATTTTGCAATCAGGAGATCATAATCTGAGCCACAGTCTACTCCCAGTTTTTTTTTTTTTTTCTTTCCTGCTGACTGTGTAGAGTTTCTCTATCTTCAGCTGCTAAGAATATAATTTATGTGATTGCACTATTGACCATCTGGTGATCAATGTGTAGTCATCTCTCGTGTTGTTGGAGAGGGTGTTTCCTATGACTGGAGCTTTTTCTTGGCAAAATTCTGTTAGCCTTTTTCCTCCATTTTTTTACTCCAAGGCCAAACTTTCCTGATGCTCCAGGTGTCTCCTGACTTCTTACTTTTGCATTCCAGTCCCATATGATGAAAATGAAACCTTTCTTTGTGTTAATTCTAGAAATTATTGTAGGTCTTCAAAGAACCATTCAACTTCAACTTCTTTGGCATTAGTGGTTGGGGCATAGACCTGGATTACTGTAATACTGAATGGTTTGCCTTGGAAATGAACAGAGATCATTCTGTCATTTTTGGGATTGCACCCATTTACTGTATTTTGGACTCTTTTGTTGAATATGAGGGATACTCCATTTCTTCTAAGGGACTCTTACCCACAGTAGTATATGTATTCTGGAGGTATCATGCTTCCTGAGTGTTCAACTAACAGAGTGTGCTACTGACCTAATGTAAGGGAAACTGTAGAGTGTTGCACACAATCAGACACATAGATCACTGGAACTGACTAGAGAGACCACGTGTAAACCCATGCACTTATGATCAGTTAATCTATGACAAGAAAGCAAGAATATACAATTCAGAAAAGGGTGTCTTTTCAAAATTGGTTTCAGGAAAACTGGACATCTATGTGCAAAAGAATATTAGAATATTTCCTCATACCATATCCAGCAATAAACTCAAAATGAATTAAAGACATACATATAAGACCAGAAACACTAAAATTCATAGGCAAAAACTGGTAGAACATTCTTTGACATAAATCATGGAAATATTTTTTTTAAATCTGTCACCTAAAGCAAAGAAAAGAAGAATAAGCAAATGGGGCCTAAGTAAACTTAAAAAAAAAAAAAAAAAAAAGAAGTGCCCAATGAAAGAATCCATTAACAAAACAAAAAGACAACCTACTGAATTGGAGAAAATATTTGCAAATGTTATAACTGATAAGAGATTAATATTCAAATTGTATCTGTGTATACACATACCATACTACTCATCATCAGAAAACAAATGCCCTATTAAAAATGAGCAGAAAAAAGAAAAAAAAATGAGCAGAAGATCTGAACAAGCATTTTTACAAATAAGACATGCAGATGGCACATGAGAAGATGCTTAGTATCACTAATCAGTAGAGAAATGCAGCTAAAAACCACAATTATATATCACCTTAGACCTATCAGAATGGCTATGATCAAGAAGACCATAAATGACAAGTGTTGGCCAGGATGTGGAGAAAAGGAAACACTTATACACTGCTGGTGAGAATCTAAATTTGTACAGCACTGTGGAAAACAGAATGGAGGTTCCTCACAAAACTTAAAATATAACTACCATGTGATACAGCAATTCCAGTCATGAATATATACATATAAAAGCTAAAATTAAAGCACTAATTTGAAAATTTATATCCTTGCCAATGTTCACAGCAGCATTATTTACAATAGCCAAGATATGAGAGCAACCTAAAATCCCATCAATAGATGGATGGAAGATGTTATATGTATATATTATGTTTTATCATATATGTATACTATATATACACACACAATGGAATACTACTCATCCATAACATAGGATGAAATTTTGTCACTTGGTTGAAATTTGTAGTGTATTATGCTGTGTGAAATGTCAGTCAGAGAAAGACAAATACTTTATGATATCACTTATATATGGAATCTAAAAACATGAACCTACTAGTGAATATAACAAAAGTGAAAGTGAAAGTAGCTCAGTCCTGTCTGACTCTTTGTGACCCTGTGGATTATACAGTACATGGAATTCTCCAGTCCAGAATACTGAAGTGGGTAACTTTCCCTTCTCTAGGGCATCTTCCCAACCCAGGGATCAAACCCAGGTCTCCCACATTGTAGGCAGATTCTTTACCAGCTGAGCCACCAGGGAAACCCAAGAATACTGGAGTGGGTAGCCTATCTCTTCTCCAGTGGATCTCCCCAACCCAGGAATCAAACCAGGGTCTCCTGCGTTGCAGGCAGTTTCCTTACCAACTATGAGCTATGAGGGAATATAAAAAAGAGATTCAAAGATATAGAGAACAAACTAGTGATTACCAGTGGGGTGAAGGATGGGGAGAGAGGTAAGATAGTGGTAGCAGATTATACTACTATGTATAAAATAAATAAGCTACAAGAACATAATGTTCAGTACAGAAATATAGCCAGTATATTATGAATATGAAAGGGATATAACTTTTAAAAATTGTGAGTCAGAATATTATAGACCCACAACTTATATAATATTATACATCAACTATGCCTCAATAAAAAGAAAAGAATGAAAAATAAGAAACAATATGCAAGTAACTCAGTTTACCCAGCGAGTATATAGGTAGTATGTAACATGGATTGTTCTATTTGCTTAGTTCTCATCCAAAATCTCATACACAGACTAGTAACTGGACATGGAAATTATTTTTATTGCCCAAACTTTGCAGTTTGGTTTGTCTTTCATCTCCTGGTAGAAACTGATTTACTATGGGACCCTCGGTTAGTGTTCTTTGCACTCCTCTCCCTTTGGGCCCCTGCTCCTGCTCCTTTCTTGGGACTGCCCTGCCATGCACTTTAGGAATCTAGAGCAAATCTATTGTATTGCACACATTTAGCAGCATGTTTGCTCGTAATTGCTTAGAACACCACACTGAAATTCAAGGCCTGAAAAAGAATATCCCTGTCTTTGGTATAATACAAAAGTGTTTCTCTGTGAGCTTTCATCTTCCTGTTTCTACTAGTACTGTACTAGTGGTAAGCCTTGGCTAACTAACGCCATAATAAATTTGACCTAATTACAGCCTTTTCACATATCTAATGACAGTGTTCAAGGAAAAACAAAAATGACTTTTTCAATGAAATTCAGGCCTAAGGTGCTTTTCAATATCACCTCTCTCACGCAAGGCAAGTTTAGTGTCTTAGTTATCAGATAAAAATTAATCAGAGAAAGATGGACTGATATTTTGATTACTTTTAGCTGTGACTGTTGAAATTTGAACTTGCTTTTTCCATAACAAAGTGCTATATTCATTATTTGTTTCAATTCTCCATTTAATTTGAGCTGGAAATACATATGATAGCAAATAAAGAAGCAGCAATAATAAACTAGTAAAAGTAATAAGAGGTTGAATTTATGGTTGTTGGGGGCTGAGTTTTCTGTGATGTCTTACCTAAAAGTGAACTGGACTCAAGGACCTTGTGTAAACCAGTGTGACTTTGTCAATAGATGCTGAAGTAGAAAACAGGGGGTTTAAACTAGCTGAACTCATGTCAATACAAGTAAAAGGGACAAATATATATATATATATATACATATATATATATATATATATATGAACTATAAAATAGAATTAGAGAAACAGGCTATTCTTTGTTCTGACTTTAATAGCAATATAATTGGTTGTAACATTTACTCATATTTTATTGAGTTTCTATTTCTTTTACTATGGTTACATGTGATTGAAACCACTTTGTTGTGGAAAAAATGGAACTTGTGACTCCTACAAGCAAAATGAAAGCAAACGCTTCTTGTCTCAATGGATTGGGGTGGGGTGGAGAAGAATCCGTAATCCACTGGAGAATGAAGTTTAAAGTATTCACCTGTGAGAGTCAACTATGGACTCAAGAACCATTGCCCATCAAGGAAGCCTGCAACACTACCAGCTTCCACCTCTCTCCCCAAGGGAGATTTGGAACAGCCTAATATGCTCAGGGAAGAGGAGTTTTAAAAGGCAGCTCTGGAAGATGTGTAATAGCAAAAGTACAGAATAGTGTGATAGCCTCATGTAACCTGGAAAAAAGGCCCAAGGATTCTCTCTTCTATGGATCATATGTGGCTATGGACCTTATTGATAATAGCCTAGTATTTATTGCTCAAGATACCTAGACGTGAACAACAGCCAATCACTTTACATGATAAGATTTTGAGATGGTCATATCCTTATACTTTAAACACCATTGGGGCTTAATCTAAACTGTATTATTATAAGATTATATCACTCTGTTTATATCTTTAGGTTATGGATTTAAACTAACATATTTCAACTACGTAATTAAGATATATATGGGTTTTAAAAAAGAGAAAATTGGTTTAATGTAAAAGGGGGCTTTTGTCAGGTGGTTCTTATATACCTAAAGGAAATTTTTTGAGGAATTTTCTATTATATGACAAGTTTGAAGTGGGTAGAGGAAAGTTCATATATTAATAAAACACTGATCTTATACACATGTAATATATAAACACCTAGCATATAGAAATGAGTGAGATTTCACTTTAATAATTTCACAATGACATAGTTATGGACTGATTTGGAAGTGTCTATGTCAGTTTGGTTATTGCTTTTTGTGATAACTACTTCTGCTTCTCAAAGAATTTTCTTTTACTTCAAAATAGGAAATGGAGAATGAGTGTCTTCCTTTAAGAATGCTCTGTAGCTCCTGCTATCACTAGGCTTTTCTCCCTCAATGATTTCCTTCTTTGCCACTTAGAATCTCAGATACTCTAGAATCTGCCGGCAGTGGTTCCCCAGCTGCCCATTTGCAAGTCAAATGGCTTTCCTTCTAGATTTCTCTTCTAGATGCCACATACTGAAAGTTGGTGTTCATTCTTTCCAGCCTAGATCAGAATGCCAGCTAGATGAAGATCCTTGTAGGTTTTGTAATACAGATCCTTGTTTCACTTGTACACTATGGAAATTCCTGTTTTCAATTTTCATACTTAGTTAAGTATATAGTGTAAGAAAGCTTTTCTGGAGGGTTCAAATATACTTATTAACTTGAAGATCCCATTAAATGTTGAAGTGCAGTATGGCTTTGTTCTTATATTTGTGTATTTGCATATACCATATTAACCTTGTCTTATAAATCAAAGTATTTTGAGGTGCAATTAGAATTCATCTTTATTAAAATAGATGAAAAACTGATCCTTTGTTCAACATAGGGAAAATCTCATGGTTTATTTGAAGCTTTTCAAATAGTTTGAACATTCTGACTATAGATCCATGTCAAATGGAGACAAAGTTAAGCTGCCCTTGATGGAAAAGTTTGCAAAGATGAATTCATAGCCAAGGCATTGGTGATTGCCACACAGAGATACAGCTACCAGGAAAGTCCCCAAATTAAAAACTTTCTGGGAATCATGAAGAGGGATCAAATACCAAGTTGACTTCTAACTCTACATGTAGCCTCATATGAATATCCCAGAAACAACTTAAAATGATAAAGCAAGAGAGTATAATATACTATTGAATGAAATAAAAATATAAAGAGTAATAAACATGAAAATGACCAGTTTTTCAAGCGTACGTGTGTATTCATGTTTTTGAGAAGACCAGAAACTTCTAGGTAAAAGGACACTTAAAACAACACCAAAGCAAAATCATACTTCATTATATCCAATGCTTTCTGAAGTCAAAGATTATCTGATGTTTAAATACAAAAGAGAGATGCTGTTCAATCAATATAGTTTCAGATTTTAGCCTTTTCCCCCTTCTTTGATAAATTAAATGACTGCTGATTTGGGGCAGTAAACTATAGAGTTAAGATATGTTCCAAAATATAGTGAAATTGTAAGGAGTGATTAGGAACAAAGTACCAATAGTTATATGTGTGTGCATGCACACTAAGTCACATCAGTTATGTCTAACTCAGTTGTGTCTAGCCCTATGGACTAGAGTGTGACAGAGTCCTCTCTCCATGGGATTCTCTAGGCAAGAATACTGGAGTTGGTTGCCATGCCCTTCTCCAGAGTTTTATGACCCAGGGATCGAACCAGTGCCTCAGGTCTCCTGCATTGGCAGGCAGGATCTTTACCACTAGTGCCACCTGCGAAGTCTGAGAAGAATCAGAAGAGAATCCCCCACTGTGAACCAAAAACAAGAGTCAGATAATTTTACAAAGTAAATATTTCCAAGGGCTGAAAACATGCTTTATCCAAACAGATACACTTCTAGGTTGCTAGTCAAATATCCAATAAAGATAAATAAATAAAATCAGTAAATGAAGAAAGGAGGCACATGCCATGGATTAAGTAGATACTTCCCCTTTCTTTCTCATCCTAGTTAAGCTCCTCTCATGCCTTCCCTTTTAACAGTGGAAAATCTTTCATACTGTAACCTATCCATCCCATTCCAGAAGTGAATGTTCTTGACTTTGTGAGGGATTCAGAACCTGCATGGATCACTAATGGCTTGGATAGAGTAACCTAAAGAGGTTTGGAAATGAGAAGTTTGAAGGTGGAGGCATGTAGCTTTAAGTTTTGATTTGAAGAGAGAGACACCCATATAGAAAGCTAGTCCAGCAAGAAGGAATATGCGAGATCACTCATAGGAGAACTTTCTATCTGAAAGGAAGAGAAAACACAGAAGGCTGGGTAGGAGGAAGCCCTCGTGATTACAGATAAGCAGGGGGACAGAGCCTGTGAAGTCCACAGATATGATCTGTGATGGTTGAGAGGAGCAGGAATGCTCATGACAGGGGGACAGTCTCAGGAGAGGGATGTGTTTTCTTCCTGTGAAGATAAAGTGTGCAAGTGGTGTGCAGAAGCCAATCGTTAACGATGTCTTCCTGGGACTGTCTGTCTTCATACTGTTGAAGAGCTACCTTATTCTGGGTACCAATGATGCCTTCTCTCCAAGTTTTCCACTTAAGTCTAGTTTCCTAAACAATTTTCATGTCACTCTTGCACCTTCTGTGTCTCTCTTAAGGGAATAGTTGAATGTCAGAGCACAAAGGGCTACTTGAGATTCTAGAACATATTAAATTTACAATTTGGAAAACTGAATGTTGAGTCAAATAAGTGTCTTCCTGTCATTAGAAGTAGTTGTTGATAAAAATGATCCCAAAAAATCACTATAAACTTCAGTCTGATGGTCTGGTGGATATTTAAGAAGTCTTTATTTTGATTAACTGATCAATAAGATAAAAATATACTCATTTGTTATTCCTCAAGATAAATAAATAAAAATAATACATATCTTCTGAATTTCATTCCAGCTTTCTTTCTAACATACAGCATCACCTCAATATCCACACAAGATTGGTTTATGACCCTTGCAAAAATACCAAAATCTGTGGAAGCTCAGTCTCTTATATATAAAAGATGTGTCTATTCACATCTTCCCACATACTTTAAATCACCTTTAGGCTATTTATTATCCCTAAGACAACGCAAATATTATATAAATAGATGTTATTACCCAGCAAATCAAGCTTTTTTTTTTTTAATCTTTTTAAAAAATATTTTTTGTTCACAGTTGGTTGAATCTGTGGAAGTGGAATCCACAGCACTCTGGTGGTCAGTTATTTTCTTCCTCTTTCTTCTTTGGTATGTGTATATGTGTATGTTTGTCTACTGTATGTATGTTAATAGGGACTAGCTGCCTAAGAGAGAATTAATACATAAAGTATAGAAGAGCTTCTAAGATGTGTTCTGCCAAACTTTCTCAAAAGAATTTTAATTTACTCTTTAATGTTGTATTTTCATCCATTCATCTCCATGGAGCACTGTTGTCCAATAGAAATACAATTAAGAGCCACAAACATGAGCCACATATGTAATTTTAAATTCCTTAGTACTTACATTAAAAAGCAAAAATAAGTGAAATTAATACTATATTTTATTTAGCCCAGTATGCCCAAATATTGGTTTTCCCAGGTGATTCAGTAGTAAAGAATCTGCCTGCCAATGCAAGAGACACAGGAGATGCGGGTTCAATTCTTGGGTCAGGAAGATCCCTTGGAGTAGGAAATGGCAACACACTCCAGTGTTCTTGCCTGAAAATTCCATGGACAGAAGAGCCTGGTGGGCTGTCCATGGTGTTGCAAAGAACTGGACACAACTGAGTGACCGAACATGCACACACACACAAATATTATTTCAAATTATATTCAATACAAAAATTATTATTGGGATATTTATCATTTCACAGGAAGTCTTCACAACCAGTGTATGTTCTATATTCTCAGCTCATCTAAATTCAGATGATCCACTAACCACATTTCAGGTTCTCAAGAGCCACCCATAGTTATCAGCTACTGTATTAGACAGCACATCCCTAGAGAATAATTTTTCAGTCATAGCTTGAATTCAGTCATGAAAATCATAGCTATTGCCCATATAGTAGCTGTTTCTTTGGTATGATATTTTAATCACATCAGTGACCATCAAAAATAAAAATTGTCAAATTCTTAACATATTTGTACATCTTTAAAATTATTTTTGCTTCTGTAACTTTAACCCACAGAGGCATTTGCCACATGCTTTAATCAGATGCAAGAGTTTTGTAGTTAAAACGTAACTTAAAATATTCTTTAAAGTTAACTTGCATTGAAGTATGGCAGGAAACAAGCAAGTTACCCTTAGAAGATTCACATAATAATCCACTAAATTTTCTGTGATTTTCTTGCATGCAAAATGTATTCCCACTTCTGAAACTGCTAAAAAAAAAATTGGATGATTCTCTGTTTGAAACGCTGAGTAATTTAAAGTGGCTACCAGTTGGGGCTTCCCTGGTGGCTCAGAGGTTAAAGCGTCTGCCCACAATGCGGGAGACCCGGGTTCAATCCCTGGGGTGGGAAGATCTCCTGGAGAAGGAAATGGCAACCCACCCCAGTATTCTTGCCTGGAGAATCCCATGGAGGGAGGAGCCTGGTAGGCTACAGTCCATGGGGTCGCAAAGAGTCGGACATGACTGAATGACTTCACAAAAAAACCAGTTGTTCTAGGAAATTCTCTGCCTAGGGCACAATCAAGCGTGACACCTTCAATGCTTATCAGAATCCAAATCTTTCAAACTCATTACAGACTCCTCTCTACACTTCAGTATTATTGAATTCTATATAAGTGTTTCAGTTTACAGGTTTACTATTGAATAAAGTATGAATAAAAACCAAAGCCTTGGTACCCTTGGCTTGGGTTGATTGATATGTGAAATGAAAATTCCCAATAGTATGTTGTATCCAGCAAATTATATACTGGCTTTATTGTTCTATAGCTTCTGATGCTTGGCTGGCCAACTGCAAATATTTGGTGGTAAATCATAAAAGATAATGCTAAAGAAGAAATTATTAAGTAAAGAAACAGATGAGTTCTACCTGCAGAGAATGAAATCTTGTTAATGAGAAAGGAAAATGAAATCAATCAGAAAATAATAATTTTTTATGAATAACACAAAAATGGAAGTAATCTTCAGGTATTCCTAGCTGACAGAAAAAGTAGAAAGGGAAGCAAAATACAGACTATAAAAACAACAATAAAAGAGACTCTGTGTGTAACTGTTGCTCACTATAGCTTTAATGCTGGTGGTTTTCACTGGCATGGATTCACCTCTACCACCTTATACAGTAGACATAAAAGAGTTTCAGAAAAAATGCACTTTTACATGGCCCGTCTTTGATTTCTGTCCTTTATTATTATTAGATTGGTCCTGTATGACTATAGAAGTAATGCATTTGGCTGTAGTGTATCTCAGTTTTTTTAGATCTGCCAAGGACTACCATTCATTCTTTTACTACAGTTTATGAACAGAAATTATAAAACCTATACAGTAAATTAAGCAAATATATTGAGGGAGATACTTGGTCAATTTAAATAAAGGAGGTCTTAACAAGAAAATGGATGAAGGTGATCAAAAAGAAGAATAAATTTAGACTTTAATAGGATATAGGAGTCTACGATTTTTAGCAGATAAAATAGGTTTTGAGATATGAGTGAAATTCTCATAGTAAATATTCTGATTCATTTTATGTGATTAGCTCTTATGCTTATGCCAGGAATTTCTAATACAGTTTTGATCTTGGGAGACGGCATGGAGAATAGAAAGAAATAATGTATATGGAAAATGTAAACAACACTTGGCACCTACCCATGACTTAAGGGTTTTTCCCCTTCACTGTTAGCCTTATCATAAAGTGAATTGTGATAAAACAAAACATCTTTTGTACTGAATATAGTTTAGGAGTGTATCAATATTGTAGTTTCGCTTTATGACACACAGAGTTTAATTCTATTTTTTTTATATTCTGAAAATATTCCCTTTGAATAAGCCATTCTAAAATGCCATCACTTTGCAAAATGCCACATTTCGATTTAACTGCAGAAGAACACCTTTTCTTTACTGAGCCAGCTGCCAAAACACTTGAAAATGTTCTGAATTTAAAAGGCTAGTCTATTTTCCCCCACAGAAACATTTGGAGCGCAAACAATCAAAAAGTTCTAATAATACTCATCCAAATGGTGCAGAAGCTTCCTTTAACCTCAGTGACATTGAAGTGATCTGACTCCTGCCATGTAGGAGCCAGATAATTAGTTTGCAGAAGGACTTTTATCAATAGAGATAGTAGTTTAAATTCCACTTTGCCAAAATCCAATTCTATGACCTCCAGTGAGTTAATTAATTTTTTCTAAGTCTCAATTTCTAAAACTGCCAAATGGAGATAACGATACTACCTCAATAGGCTGTAAGGAGGACTATGTTAAAAAAAAAAAACAAAAAACACATACATTTGGTGATTAGCAACTTGCCTGGCACACAGTAGGTGCTCTGTAAAATATTATTATTCTCCACAGAGACAAAATAAATATACATTAACATATAATCCTAAAGTAAGTTACTTGCAACAAAAATAAATATATAAAATAAAAATAAATATATAAATCTATGTAAATAAATAATAAAATATATAAAATATAAATTAAATATCCTTACCATATGTGAGGTCCCTTCTCTCAAATCTCAGTTAATAACTTTTTCTATTCCATTCACTACTTACCAGCCACATAGACCTTTTTCCACTTCATGGCACATGCCTATCTCTTTCCCAGGACTTGCTGTTTTCCCTGCATGAAAGAAAATAGACAATTAATAGATGCATAATGAATCCTTCACATTCTTCAAGTTAAATATTTAAAGGTGAGGAAACTAAGGCCAATAAGTAGTTGTCATCTCCTACAGTTGTAAGACAAGGACTGAGGTTTTTAAACTAAACATATTTAACAGCCCCAGCCTAGTTCTCCGCATACACACAGAAGCACCTTTACCATGAAGCCAATGAAGCTTTAAATTTCAGAAAGGAACATAGTAAGGTGGTCATAAGTCTCAAGTGGTATAAAAAGTAATATATTTTAAGTGAAATTGGTCAAGATTACTGTCTCTTTCCATTCAGAATTTCCCTTTATTATAATTTCAGCTTCAGAATTCATTAATAGTTGAATTCAGTTCAGTCGCTCAGTCGTGTCCGACTCTTTGTGACCCCATGAACCACAGCACACCAGGCCTCCCTGTCCATCACCAGCTCCCAGAGTCCACCCAAACCCATGTTCATTCAGTTAGATATGCCATCCAACCATCTTATCCTCTGTCCTCCCCTTCTCTTCCTGCCTTCAATCTTTCCAGCATCAGGGTCTTTTCAAATGAGTCAGCTCTCCGCACCAGGTGGCCAAAGTATTGGAGTTTCAGCTTCAACATCACTCCTTTAAATGAACACCCAGGACTGATCTCCTTTAGGATGCACTGGTTGGATCTCCTTGTAGTCCAAGGGACTCTCAAGAGTCTTCTCCAACACCATAGTTCAAAAGCATCAATTCTTCTGTGCTCAGCTTTCTTTATAGTCCAACTCTCATATCCATACATGACCACTGGAAAAACCATAGCCTTGACTAGATGGACTTTTGTTGGCAAAGTACTGTCTCTGCTTTTTATTTTATTTTTTTATTTTTTTTATTTTTTATTTTTTTATTATTATCTTATTTTTTTTTTGTTAGTTGGAGGCTAATTACTTCACAACATTTCAGTGGGTTTTGCCATACATTGATATGAATCAGCCATAGATTTACACGTATTCCCCATCCCGATCCCCCCTCCCACCTCCCTCTCCACCCGATTCCTCTGGGTCTTCCCAGTGCACCAGGCCCGAGCACTTGTCTCATGCATCCCACCTGAGCTGGTGATCTGTTTCACCATAGATAGTATACATGCTGTTCTTTTGAAATATTCCACCCTCACATTCTCCCACAGAGTTCAAAAGTCTGTTCTGTATTTCTGTGTCTCTTTTTCTGTTTTGCATATAGGGTTATCGTTACCATCTTTCTAAATTCCATATATATGTGTTAGTATGCTGTAATGTTCTTTATCTTTCTGGCTTACTTCACTCTGTATAATGGGCTCCAGTTTCATCCATCTCATTAGGACTGATTCAAATGAATTCTTTTTAATGGCTGAGTAATATTCCATGGTGTATATGTACCACAGCTTCCTTATCCATTCATCTGCTGATGGGCATCTAGGTTGCTTCCATGTCCTGGCTATTATAAACAGTGCTGCGATGAACATTGGGGTGCACGTGTCTCTTTCAGATCTGGTTTCCTCAGTGTGTATGCCCAGAAGTGGGATTGCTGGGTCATATGGCAGTTCTATTTCCAGTTTTTTAAGGAATCTCCACACTGTTTTCCATAGTGGCTGTACTAGTTTGCATTCCCACCAACAGTGTAAGAGGGTTCCCTTTTCTCCACACCCTCTCCAGAATTTATTGCTTGTAGACTTTTGGATAGCAGCCATCCTGGCTGGCGTCTAATGGTACCTCATTGTGGTTTTGATTTGCATTTCTCTAAGAATGAGTGATGTTGAGCATCTTTTCATGTGTTTGTTAGCCATCTGTATGTCTTCTTTGGAGAAATGTCTGTTTAGTTCTTTGGTCCATTTTTTGATTGGGTCATTTGTTTTTCTGGAATTGAGCTGCAGGAGTTGCTTCTATATTTTTGAGATTAATCCTTTGTCTGTTTCTTCATTTGCTATTATTTTCTCCCAATCTGAGGGCTGTCTTTTCACCTTACTTATAGTTTCCTTTGTAGTGCAAAAGTTTTAAGTTTCATTAGGTCCCATTTGTTTAGTTTTGCTTTTATTTCCAATATTCTGGGAGGTGGGTCATAGAGGATCTTGCTGTGACTTATGTCGGAGAGTGTTTTGCCTATGTTCTCCTCTAGGAGTTTTATAGTTTCTGGTCTGACATTTAGATCTTTAATCCATTTTGAGTTTATTTTTGTGTATGGCATTAGAAAGTGTTCTAGTTTCATTCTTTTACAAGTGGTTGACCAGTTTTCCCAGCACCACTTGTTAAAGAGGTTGTCTTTTTTCCATTGTATATCCTTGCCTCCTTTGTCGAAGATAAGGTGTCCATAGCATTTCCCCTGAAATCAGGAACACGACAAGGGTGCCCACTCTCACCACTACTATTCAACATAGTGTTGGAAGTTTTGGCCACAGCAATCAGAGCAGAAAAAGAAGTAAAAGGAATCCAGATAGGAAAAGAAGAAGTGAAACTCTCACTGTTTGCAGATGACATGATCCTCTACATAGAAAACCCTAAAGACTCTACCAGAAAATTACTAGAGCTAATCAATGAATATAGTAAAGTTGCAGGATATAAAATTAACACACATAAATCCCTTGCATTCCTATATACTAACAATGAAAAAACAGAAAGAGAAATTAAGGAAACAATACCATTCACCATTGCAACAAAAAGAATAAAATACTTAGGAGTATATCTACCTAAAGAAACAAAAGACCTATACATAGAAAACTATAAAACACTGATGAAAGAAATCAAAGAGGACACAAACAGATGGAGAAACATACCGTGTTCATGGATTGGAAGAATCAATATTGTCAAAATGGCTATTCTACCCAAAGCAATCTATAGATTCAATGCACTCCCTATCAAGCAACCAACGGTATTTTTCACAGAACTAGACCAAAGAATTTCAAAATTTGTATGGAAATACAAAAAAACCTCGAATAGCCAAAGTAATCTTGAGAAAGAAGAATGGAACTGGAGGAATCAACCTGCCTGACTTCAGACTCTACTACAAAGCCACAGTCATGAAGACAGTATGGTACTGGCACAAAGACAGAAATATAGATCAATGGAACAGAATAGAAAGCCCAGAGATAAATCCACGAACCTATGTCTCTGCTTTTTAATATGCTGTCTAGGTTTGTCATAACTTTCCTTCCTAGGAGTAAGCATCTTTTAATTTCATGGCTGCAGTCACCATCCTTTGGAGCCCAGAAAAACATTCAGCCATGCAAATTATAAGGCTGTTTTCAAGTTTGAGGAGATCTCTATATAGTTTGTTCTTTGTATTTTTGTTTTGTTCTGTTTAATATCAGCTAAGCATCAGGAAGTCACAGCAATTGTTTTGTGAAGTGACTAAACTTACAGGTACTTTACGGTGTAATGCTGGAAGCTTTTCTCACACCGCAATGTATTGAAGAAATCTAAGTAGAAACAGAAATGACTGCACACCACACAAATACATCTTAGTAATTGCAAACTAATGTATCCCCCAATTTCCCCATTGTTGCTTCTGATGAGTCGTTAAGTTGTGTCCAGCTCCTTGGACCCCATAGACTGTAGCACGCCAGGCTCCTCTGTCTACCACTATCTCCCAGAGTTTGTTAGAACTCCTGTCCTTTGTATCAGTGATCCTATCTAATCATCTGATCCTCTGCTGCCTCCTTCTCTTTTTACCTTCTGTCTTTCTCAGCCTTAGGATCTTTTCCAATGAGTCGACTCTGTACCAGGTGGCCAAAGAATTTGAGCTTTAGCAACTGTCATTCCAATGAATATTCAGGGTTGATTTCTTCTTAACTAGATTCCAAAACTACCTGTGCTTATGTGGATATGACCTGACAGGAGGTCAATTGATGAAGGAGAAGCTGAAGGAGAAAGAGATAGTAGTCTGAGCTGCTTATGATTAAAATGTCTAGCTTTTGCAGAATTTACAAGAAAAAAAAAAAAATTAACACATGGCTATGATCCCTCCCCAGGTTTTTTGTAAAAGGGTTTTTTAAATTAATGATTAAAAAAAAATTCAATCATATATTTTAAAGGTAAATTTTTCCATTTTGTGTATTACAAATGTGATAATTACAAAATCATTGTCCTGGGAAGAAGTAATCAAAGAATTGACAGCCAAAATTCATAGAGGTGTGCTAGGAAGTTATGTGAGACCTTTTTTCTGGGCTTTTTGTGTTTATAAGATTTTAAATTTTATAACTTATAATTTATTTTTATTCTAAGTAAATATTTGCTCTCATACCTGGTTTGTGTTTCTAATGTTGAGTTGTATGGATTTCAGGCCCCACACTACCTGGGTTCATCCTGCTAATCCAATACATTGCCACCACTTTTCTCCTGTAATTTGAGGTTACTTGTTATACATAGTTTTGGAGTCCTTGAAATATTCTTAAAATTTTTTGCTTATGTTAGAGCAAAAAGTATTTATATAGAGAGTGTGTCTGACTCTGTGTGACCAATGCTTGTTTTAAGCAAGTGATAATTGAAAGGAATGTAGGTTGACAGTCAATCTGAAGCAAGCATGAAAAGCACATTACAATGCCACGTATTATGTCCTTTTCAGACTTAACAATGTCACCTTCAGAAAATTATTTCTGACTAAAGGAAATGACAACCCACTTCAGTATTATTTCCTGGAAAATCCCATGAACAGAGGAACCTTGTAGGCTACAGTCCATGGGGTCACAAAGAGTCAGACACGACTGAACAACTTCACTTTCACTTTCACACATTTCTTGGTAACTGGGTTGGCTTTCTCAGAGGAAAGCAGACAGGCAATGAAGGGAAACTTGAACATGGTTACTCAAGTTTTCTGAAGCAAAATTGATCATTTTCCTTCTTTAGTCAATACATAGGTTTGATTTATTGTTATAATGGTTATATCCACCTTGTGGGATTTCTAGTATATTTTTCAGAATTTGTTCTGAGACTATTGTAAGTGTGCTGACTCTAGGAGTTATAGTGGTTAATATTCTGCAGAAGATGATTTATTTTGAATCATACTCTATAAATATTTAATATTCCAAATTAAATAATATAACAGATTATGTACCTATATTCATTCTGAAGGTAGCTATTATAACTATTGAAGGTTCTCCACTGGAAAATATTCTGTGTTTAATTAACAGGCAAAGATCAAAAACATGCTGCATCCTGAAAAACTTTTTAAAGATTTATTATATTTGATAAACTTTTATTGTGCAAGTATGCTTTGAATATCTATCCCACAATAATATTACTTTGATTTATATAGTGTATTTTTTTTCAAAATCTTAGACACTAAACCATCTTTGAAATATCAAAGCACTGTGTACTCAATTCAAGTCTAAAATCAAAGCAACTTTACTAGCTCCTTTATTAGCATAAGAGATAAAAGACAGGACAGACGGGTAGCATATATTTCCTCAACTACTTCACTAATTTCTTTGGTTGGAATGTGAATTTGTTGCTATTGATGGATATTTGTTTTATCTACTATTTTATGTAGATTCATAGTCCTATACTTAATATTTCAAAATCCAATTATTATATCTAAAATAAAAATTTAAAAATAATATTTATGCCAAAACTCATTTGGTCACAAAATCTAATCTTTATTTATCAAAGGAACCATTTGTGCTTCTGTGCCCCCAATAGTCAGATGTGCCTTTGTTTGCTGACAGATTTTTGCATTTTTGATAAGTTATTTGATGTTTGTTGGCCACCTCATGTGAAGAGTTGACTCATTGGAAAAGACCCAGATTCTGGGAGGGATTGGGGGCAGGAGGAGAAGGGGATGACAGAGGATGAGATGGCTGGATGGCATCACCAACTCGATGGACATGAGTATGAGTAAGCTCCCGGAGTTGGTGATGGACAGGGAGGCCTGGCGTGCTGCGATTCACGGGGACACAAAGAGTCGGACACAACAGAGCGACTGAACTGAATTGAACTGAACTGATTAACATTTTCTTTTGCCTTCATATTAGTTTTAATTACACTGTAAAAATACTTTTAGAATAAGATCTAATACTCTGGTGACAGTTGATATCATAAAAGAATGAGTGATGTGATGATCAGCATGTATTACATTAATTCTGAGACAGTGAAGAGCAAGAAATAGTAAACAGAGAAATGCATTACATGGGGTAGATGATTAAAGAGTGTTGTGCTGTGTTGACAAACCATAAGTGAGTTTAATATATCAGCAACTGGTTTGTTGGTCATAAAACCAGCTAGAAGTGGTGGTGAAAAATTAAAGAAATGAAAGTGAGTGTTAATCTTTAGGAGACTGACTCCAAAGTACTAAGTACTATGAAAGTACTATTAATAGTACTAAGTACTATTAATTTGTGCATTATTATGCAAAATGAAAACAAGCATATATATATTATATATATAATATAGTAGTGTAATGCAATATACATATGGTAGTTTAATAAAGTATATATATATAGTATTACACTACTATATATATATATACTGTGCTATATATTATATTATATATATTAATATATATGATATTATATCATATCATGTACTATATAATATTATAATATCCCATATTAATGTTATTATCACATAATTAATATATAATTATAATATTAATATATAATGATCAATAATATATGCTATATTATTTATATATACAAGTATATATATTAAATATATTATATTATATATAATATATATTATGTTATATTATATATATGTTAGTTTATATATAGTACATAAATTATACTATATGTATATTATATCATATATTATTCTAATATATAATAATATATATTATATATCATTATATTATATAATATGTTAAATTATATATCATATAGAAATTATATTATATATAATATATAAAATTATGTTATGTATTATATAACATTATGATATATATATTATAATTTTATTCTAATATATAATAATACATTATATCTATTATATATAACTATATATATATATAATTTCTAAAAGCATTCAGTTTTTATATATATTATATATTATATAATTTTATATATAAACTATATGTATATAGTTATAACTATATATAATTATTTTATTTCTATTAAATATTGATATATATATATATATATTATTTACATTATACTATACAATTTACATATATATTTTTTCTTTATATATATATAGTTTATATTAGTTATAACCATATATACATATATAACTAAGTTATATAACTACATATATAGTTCCTAAAAACATTAAGTTTGTAGGCTATCACTTATTGTATCACTAATAGTTTTCATTATGTAGATAAATCAACATATAACAATGCATGGAACAGCCATCAGGCTAGTAATGATAGTTAGAAAAGGTCTACTGATGCAAACTTTAAAAATGACTCTTTTGCCTAAAAAGAAATTATATCAAACTTCATCACTGAGACAAAAGTCAATCAAGAATGTAGAAAGTTAGATGAAAAGCACTTGTGTACTACCTGAATGATGTGGAAATTGTGTAAATACTAAAAATGTTTGTTAGAAGATGAGAAGCCATGCAAATGCCCAGTGGACACATGTTCAACATCGCTGATTATTAGAGAATTGCAAATCAAAACTACAATGAAGTATCACCTCACACGTCAGAATGACTATCCTCAAAAAACTGCAAACAATGAATGAAGGAAAGGATGTAAAGGGAACCTTGCTGCATGATTGGTGGGATGTAAATTGATCACTATGGAGAACAGTATGGAGATTCTTTAACAAGCTAGGAATAAAACTACCACGTGAAAGTCAAGTGTTAGTTGCTCAGCTGTGTCCGGCTCTTTGCGACCACAGTTTTGTCTGACTCTCTGTGGCCCCATGAACTTTAGCTCACAAGGCTCCTCTGTCCAAGAAATTCTACAGGAAAGAATACTGGAGTGGGCAGCCTTTCCCTTCTCCAGGGGATCTTCCTGAACTAAAGACTGAACCCAGGTCTCTTGCATCTCCTGCATTGGAAGGTGGATTCTTTACTGCTGTGCCACCTGGGAAGCCCCCAAACCATCATATGACTCAGCAGTCTCACTATTGATCATATACCCGGGTATATGATCATATACCTAGTCGCTCAGTTACATCCAACTGTTTGTTACCCACTGACTGCAGCATGTCAGGCTCCTCTGTCCATCACCAGCTCCCGGAGTTTATTGAAACTCATGTCCATTGAGTCGGTAATGCCATCCAACCGTCTCATCCTCTGTTGTCCCCTTTTCCTCTCGCCTTCAATCTTTCCCAACATCAGGGTCTTTTTCAATGCGTCAGTTCTTCACATCAGGTTGCCAAAGTATTGGATTTTTCAGCTTCAGCATCAGTCCTTCCAATGAATATTCAGGGCTGATTTCCTTTAGGATGGACTGGTTGGATCTACTTGCCATGCAAGGGACTCTCAAGGGTCTTCTCCAACACCACAGTTGAAATGCTGGCTCAAAGAGTATATGTAATTGTGCGTTTAAAAGATAATGCCCAGAGGATAATAATTGAAATAATGTAAAGAATTCCATCTCTGTGTTCTGAGGCCAGTTCAGCCACACGCTAGTCCACATACCTCTAGCCGCACACACCAATGCAGTTGTTCAGCAGTGTGACTGGCCTTCCAGAAGTTACTAAGACCAGCCATCATATGAGGCTCCAAAGTTTTTACTTCTGAGCTGGATCACAGATGAATTTTTATAATTTTATAAAAAAATGAAAATAAGTGAAAGTCACTCGGCTGTCTGACTCTTTGTGACCCCATGGACTATACAGTCCATGGAATTCTCCAGGCCAAAATACTGGAGTGGGTAGCCTTTCCCTTCTCCAGGGGATCTTCCCAACCCAGGGATCAAACCCAGGTCTCACACATTGCAGGTGTATTCTTTACCAGCTGAGCCACCAGGGAAGCCCTTGTATAGTAAATGTAGTCTCCAAATATTAGTTGCTTCAAACAATTCAGTGAAATAAACCTCTTCATTACCAAATTCCACAGCAATTCTCACAAAATGTGACATGGTCATTTTTGTGAACCTGTTGTATAAGGAAACTAAGAAGCACAAACATGAAGTTCTGTTTAAAAAATAAAATACATAAATAAAAGATAATGCCCAATATCCCTATGTAGAGATGAAACATTCTTAATTTTCTCATTGTAAAATAGACTTTGTAAACAAATGCCTATTTTCACATATTGAACTGATAATGTCATATTAAGTTGTTCAGTGTTTATCCAGCTGATAGATGATAAATGATATCACATCAGTTGTACTTTGCCTTTTTCTCATTATGGACTGCAGATGATAATCTTTGCACTTATAATTCCTGTATTGTGACCACCTTCTTTGACCATTTACCTGTTGATGTGTATCAGAGCTACTATAATCACATGTATTTAAAAGATTACCATTTGTCATGGCAAGCATATGTTTCTCACTTGTCTTAAATTGCTTGATCCGTTTTGTATGAGTTTTTGTCCTACAAAAGCTTTTGATTTTTATGTTGTTGAATTGACCAGGTTTATTTTTCAATTTATAATTTTATCTTAGAGTTGGAAAAGTCTTCCTAATTCAGATATTAAATAAGATTCTTTTTTTTCAATTAAATATAATTTATAGACTTATCTTCACCTATACATTTCAAGAATGCCTTTAAAAATTTTATTTTGTGTCAGGATATAGCTGACAGTGCTGTGGTAGTTTCAGGTGAACAGCCAAGGGACTCATTCTTACATATACAATATATCCTTTCTCTCTCAGCTTCACTGATGGCTCAGATGGTAAAGAATCTGCCTACAATGTGGGAGACCTGATTTCTATCCCTGGGGGTCAGGAAGATCTCCTGGAGAAGGAAATAGCTACCCACTTCAGTATTCTTGCCTGGAGAATTCCATGAACAGAGGAGCCTGGCAGGCTACAGTTCAGCAGAGTGATTTACTTATAGGTACAGCAGAGTGATTTGGTTACATATATGCAAAGTATCTATTATTTTTAAATCATTTTCCCATTTAGATTTTTATAGAATATTGAGCAGAGTTCTGAACGGTTGTTGCTGAACAATAAGACGCCGGGATTCTTGGCCTCCGGAGGAGACGAATTCAATCCAGGGCCAGAGACAAGGCTGGGTCGCTCAGAGCTTTTGTGTAATAAAGTTTTATTAAAGTATAAAGGAGATAGAGAAAGCTTCTGACATAGGCATCAGAAAGGGGCAGAAAGAGTACCCCCTGCTAGTCTTCAGATGGATGTTATGTAGTCACTAGCAGTCTGTTAATGAAAGAAAGGAATGTCTTAAGACTCAGAATGGCACCAGGCCCCTCATCCATCAGATGCATTTTGGAATAATCTTGGCACCAGATGATTCATCCCAGGCCATAAAACGATTGACTTGAATCTTGTAGAAGGGCAGATTACCATACAAATAGTTTCATTTACATAGATTAGCAGAACAATATCTGAGTATAACATACTGGTTTGTCAAGTAGGTTCTGAGCCATTAGATGGAACTGGCTTGAAGACAGAGTCTGGGGTAAATGCACAGAACATTAACATAGCTTAAGACAAACATTTCCATAAGAAAAATGTATTGGTTAACTCAAGGTTTGAGAGTAGTTAGCTTCAGGTGAAACCAGGTGTCATTATGGCAACACAGTATTTTTAAAAGAAACCTCCTTTTAAATTTGTATAGAGAAGAAAAAAAAAAAAAATATATATATATATATATATATATATATATATTGCTAGTTTGTTTCCTCCTGCTGCTTACTGCTAAGTCGCTTCAGTTCTGTCCGACTCTGGGAGATCCCATAGACGGTAGCCCACCAGGCTCCCCCATCCCTGGGATTCTCCAGGCAGGAACACTGGCCTGCCGCTTAAGAGAGATAAAAATGTCTGACACTTGCAGCCTACTTCCTCCATTTGGTGACCCTTGGCCTTCCTGCCTGTTACCCTCTCAGTTTCCTTTCTATATAGAAGGGGCTGATTTGTTAACTATTCTAAATACAGTAGTGTGTACAAGTCAACCCCAAACTCCCAGTCTATAGCTCCCCTACTCACCTTGTCCCTCTGCCAGCCATAAAATCATTCTTTAAGTCTGTATTTCTGTTTTGTAAGTAAGTTAATTTGTATCATGTTTTTATATTATGCATATAAGTGATATCATATAATATTTGTCTTATCTCCGTCTGACTTAGTGTGGATCTCAGGTCCATCCATGTTGCTGCAAGTGACATTAATTCATCCTTTTTAATGACTGAATAACAGTCCATTGTAAATATGTACCACATCTTTATCCATTTTCTCTTCATGGACAGTTAGGTTGCTTTCATATCTTGGCTACTGTAAATAGTGCTAAAGTGAACTTTGGGGTGCAGGTGTCTTTTGTAATTATTGTTTTCTCTGGGTACATACCCAGGAGTGGGACTGCTGGATCATATGATAGCTCTATTTTTACTTTTTTAAGGAAACTCCGTACTGTTCTCCATAGTGGTTGTACAAATTTGGATTCCCAACAACAGTGTAGTAGAGTTCCCTTTGTCCCACACCCTTTCTAGCATTTGTTGTTTATAGACTTTTTGATGATGGTCATTCTGCCTGTTGTAAAGTGTCAACTCATTATAGTTTTGATTTGCATTTTTCTAATAATTAGCAATGATGAGACTTTTTCAAGTATGTCTTGGCTCTTTGTATGTCTTCTTTGGAGAAATGTCTATGTAAGTCTTCTGTTCATTTTTTATTGCAATCTTTTGTTTATTTATTTATATTGAGACACATGATCTATTTGTAAATTTAGGAGATTAATCTCTAGTCAGTTACTTCATTTGTAAATATTTTCTCCCATTCTGTGTGTTGTGTTTTCATTTTGCTTATGGTTTTGTTTGCTTACAAAACATTTGAATTTAATTAGGCTCCATTTGTTTAATTTTGTTTTTATTTCCATTACTCTAGGAGACAACTTAAAAAGATTTTGCTGCAATTTATGTCAAAGAGTCTTCTGTCTATGTTTTCCTCTAAGAGTTTTATAGTATATGGTCCTACATATAAGTCTTTAATCCATTTAGAGTTATTTAAGCCTTTAATCCATTTTTGTGTATGGTACTAAAAAATGTTCAACTTTTTTTTTTTTTTTTTTTTAATGTACAGTTGTCTAGCTTTCCCAGCACCATTTATTGAATAGACTCTTTTTTCTTTTTTTCCATTATATGGTCTTGCTCGCTTTGTCAGAGATTAATTGCCAAAAGGTATGTGCATTTATTTCTGGGCTTTCGATCCTGTTGTGTTTATTTACATTGCTGTTTTTCTGCCAGTACCATACTGTTTTGATGGCTGTAGATTTGTAGCTAGTATACTCTGAATAAGAGAGCCTGATTTGTCCAGCTCCATTTTTTTCTTTTTTCTTTTCTCAAGACTATTTTGGCTAATAGTAGTCTTTTGTGTTTGCATACAAATTTGAAAAATTTTGGTCCTAGTTCTGTAAAAATGTCATTGATAGTTTGATAGGGATTTCATTGAATCTGTAGATTGCTTTGGTAGTATAGTCATTTTCACACTATCAAGTCTTTCAGTTGAAGAATACCTTTCAGTCTTTCTATGTCATCTTCAATTTTTTCATCTGTTTCTGATAGCTTTCAGTTCCAGTATGTTGGTTCCTTTGGTGAATTTATTACTAGATATTTTAATCTTGTGTATATAATGGCAAGTAGGATTTTAATTTCATTTTCTGATCTTTTCCTGTTAGTGTATATCAATGCAAGAGATTTCAGTGTACTAATTTTGTTTCCTACAATTTTATCAAATTAATTAAAGAACTCTAGTAGTGGTCACACTGAGTTGGCCACAACTGAAGTGACGCAGTAGCAGCAGTAGTTTTAGACTACTACTAAATTAAAGTGCTGCT
This sequence comes from Dama dama, assembly GCF_033118175.1. Taxonomy (NCBI): domain Eukaryota; kingdom Metazoa; phylum Chordata; class Mammalia; order Artiodactyla; family Cervidae; genus Dama; species Dama dama. Next base: position 5,812,778 of record NC_083681.1, read on the forward strand.
CTCATTATGCCAGCAAATTTGGCACACTCAGCAGAGGCCACAGGATGGGAAAGATCAGTTTTCATTCCAATTGCAAAGAAAAGCAATGCCAAAGAATGTTTAGGTTACCGTACAATTGCACTCATTTCACAAGCCAGCAAGATTTTGCTCAAAATCCTTCAAGTTAAGTTTCAGCAGTACATGAACTGTGAACTTCCAGGTGTAAAACCTGGATTTAGAAAAGGCATAGGAACAAGTGATCAAATTGCCTATTTATGCCGGATCATAGAAAAAGCAAGAGAATTAAAAAAAATAAAAAATCTACTTATCCTTCATTGACTCTGCTAAAGTCTTTGGCTGTGTGGATCACAGTAAACTGTGGAATATTCTTCAAGAGATGGGAATGCCAGACCACAATACCTGCCTCCTGAGAAACCAGTATACAGGACAAGAAGTAATAGAACCTGACAAGGAACAACAGACTGATTCCAAATTGACAAAGGAGTACATCAAGGCTGTATATTGTACCCTGTTTATTTAACTTATATACAGAGTAAATCATGCAAAACACCAGGCTAAATGAATCACAAGCTAGAGTCAAGATTGATGAGAGACATATCAACAACCTCAGATATGCAGATGATACCATTTTAATGGCAGAAAGTGAGGAAGAACTAAAGAGCCTCTTGATGAAAGTGAAAGAGGAGAGTGAAAAAGCTAGCTTAAAACTCAACATTCAAAAAAAAAAAAAAAAAAAACTAAGATCATGACATCCAGTCCCATCACTTCATGGCAAATAGAAGGGGAAAATTTGGAAACAGTGTCAGATTTCGTTTTCTTGGACACCAAAATCAATGCAGATGGTGAGCACAGCCACAAAATTAAAAGATTTTTTGCTCCTTGGAAGAATAGCTATGTCAAACCTAGACTGTTTTAAAAAGCAGAGGCATCACTTTGCCGACAAAGGTACATATAGCCAAAGCTATGGTTTTTTTGGTAGTCATGTATGGATATGAGACCTGGACCATAAAGAAGACTGAGCACCAAAGAATTGATGCTTTTGAGTTGTGTTACTGGAGAAGACACTTGAGAATCCCATGGACACCATGCAGATCAAGTAAGTCAATCTTAAAGGAAATTAACCCTGAATATTCATTAGAAGTACTGATGCTGAAAATCCAATACCTTGGCCACCTGATGCAAAAAGCTGGCTCATTGGAAAAGGCCCTGATGCTGGGGAAAATTGAGGGCAAGAGAAGGGGCAACAGTGGATGAGATGGTTCGATGACATCACTGACTCAATGGACATGAGTTTGAACAAACTTAGGGAGATAATGATGGACAGATAAACCTGCCATGCTGCAGTTTATGGGGTTGCAAAGAGTTGGACATGGTTTACTGACTGAACTACAACAAGTAGTTTTCTGGTAGCATCTTTAGAATTTTCTGTGCATAATATTGAGTTCTGAGGTGGTGTTAGTGGTAAAGAACACACCTACCAATGCAGAAAACATGAGATGTAGGTTCAGTCCCTGGATTGGGAAGATCCCTGGAGGAGGGCATGATAACTCACTCCAGGATTCTTGCCTGGAGAATACCCGTGGATAGAAGATCCTGGCAGTTTATAGTCCATAGAGCTGCAAAGAGCTGGACATGATTGAAGCACCTTAGAACAGATGCAGGACACGTGAATAGTATCATGTCATCTGCTAACAGTGACAGTTGTACTTCTTTTCCAGTATGGATTAATTTTATTCTTTTTCTTCTCAGATTTCCATGGGTAGGACTTCCAAAACTATGTTGAATAAAAGTGGCAAGAATGGACATCCTTGTCTTGTTCCTATTCTTCTAGAAAATGCTTTGTGTTTTTCATACTTAAGTATGATATTTGTTGTTTATCTGTCATAATGTGTAAGTGAAGTCGCTCAGTTGTGTCCGACTCTTTGCAACTCCATGGACTGTAGCCTACCAGGCTTCTCCATCCACAGGATTTTCCAGGCAAGAATGCTGGAGTGGGTTGTCATTTCCTTCTCCAGGAGATCTTCCTGACCCAGGGATTGAACCCAAGTCTCCCATATTGTAGGCAGACGCTTTATCGCCTGAGCTACCAGGGAAGTCCAATATTGAAGAATGTTCCCTCTGTGTCTGATTTCTGGGAAGATTTTTTTTTTTTTTTAAATCATAAATGGGCCTTTAATTTTATCAAAAACTCTTTCTGGGTCTACTGAGATTATCATTTTTTTTTTAAATTATTCAATTTGTTGATATATTGTATCAAACTGATTGATTTATACATACTGAAAAACTTTTGCATCCCTAAGATAAATCTCACTTGATCATGGTATATGATCCTTTTAATGTATTGTTGGATTCAAATTTATAGTGTTTTGTTGAGTATTTTTGTGCTTATGTTCACCAGTGTAATTTTTTTTCTTTTCTTTTTTTTTTTTTTTTTTCTGATATCTCTGTCTGGTTTCGGTATCAAAGTGGTGGTAGCCTCATGGAATGAGTTTGGAAGTGTGATTTACTGGAACTATTTCAGAAGGATAAGTGTTAACTCTTCTTCAAATTCTTCTTGATGGAATTTGTCTGTGAAGCCATCTGGTTCTGGACATTTATTTGTTGGGAATTTTTAAAATCACAGTTTTAATTTCAGTACTTGTGATTGGCTTGTTCTTATTTTCTATTTCTGTCTGGTGTAGTGTTGGAATGTTATATCTTTATAAGAATTTATCAATTTCTTCTAGGTTGTCTATTTTATTGGCATAGAGTTGCTTATAGTAGATCCTTTGTATTTCTGTGATGTACACTGTAATTTCCCCTTTTTGGACTCTAATTTTGTTTATTTGAGTCTTTTTTTTATTCCCCCTTAGAAGAAAGGCTCACTTTGTGGCCCAGCATGTGATCAATTCTGTAGCGTGTTCTACAAACCTGTGAAAAGAATGTGTATTCTACTGCTTTTGATTGGAATGCTATATAAATAACAGTTAAGTGCATCTGATCTAATATGTCATTGAAGGCCTGTCTTCCCTTATTGGTTTTCTGTCTGGATGATCTGTCTATTGATGAAATTAGGGTTTTAAAGTACATGACTATTATTGTATTACTGTTGATTTCTTCTCTTATTACTTTTAGTATTCACCTTATGTATTGAGGTGCTCAAATGTTGTATGCATACACATTTACAATTGTTATATCTTCTTCTTTGATTGATCCCTTGATCATTAAGCAGTGTCATTTTTCTCCTATAATTGTCTTTATATTAAAATCTGTCTTGAGTATTTCTACTCCAGGTTTCTTTTGATTTGTATTTGCACAGAATGTCACTTTCCATACCCTCACTTTCAGTCTGTGTCCATAGATCTGAAATGGGTCTCTTATAGACAGCTTATATATGAATCTTGATTTTGTAAACATTTAGGCAGTCTAAGTCTTTTGGTCGGATCATTTAATCCGTTTACATATATGATGATTATCACTATGTATGTTCTTAATGCCACTTTGCTAATTGTTTCAGATTTATTTTTGTAAGTTTTTTTCTTCCCTTCCTCTTTTTCTTACTTCACTTATGACTTTGTCAGTAACTTCATTATCAAGTTCAGATTCTGTTTTCTTTTTTGGTGTATGTATCTATTGTACATTTTTGGTTTGTGGTTATGATGAGATTTTGATATGGAATTTTATAAATAAACAAGATATTTTTAAGTTGCTGGCCTTTTAATTCCAAATGCATTTCCATTGTGCTTGTGCTCTCCTCACAATTGCTAGTTTTGATATCATATTTTTGTTCAGATAAATTCCTATCTTTATTGTGTGTTTGCCTTTATCAAAGAAGTTTTCCACTTGCAGTTATTTTGGTTCTATATTTGGTCTTTTCTTTTATGCCTATAGAATTTAACATCTGTTACAAAGCTGAATTATCTTTTGTTTTTCTGTAAAGTTTTTTTGTTTTTCCATCAAATCTGAATGAGAGTTTTTCTGTTAGAGTTTTTTTGGTTGTAGGTTCTTGCATAACACCACTTTAAATATATCATACCATTCCCCACTAGACTGCAGTGTTTCTGCTGAGAGATCAGCTGATAAAATTATGGGAGTTCCCTTTTATATTATTTGTATCTTTTAGTCTTTAATTTTTGTCAGTTTGATTATTGTGTGTCTTGGCATATTCTTCCATGGGTTTAGACTGTGAGGAACTCTTTGTGCTTCTTGAAATAGTGTGGCTGTTTCCTGTCCTACGTTAAGGAATTTTTCAGCTATTTTGTCTTTAAATATTTTCTCAGGTCATTTCTTTCTCTCTTCTCCTTCTGGAACACCCTATAATACAAATGTGATTGCATTTAATGATCTCCCAGAGGTTACTTAGATTTCATTATTTTATTTTTATTCTCTTTTTCCCTTTATTCTCTTCCCCAGTAGTGATTTCCATCACTCTATCTTCTAATTCACTTATCTGTTCTTCTGCCTCAGTTATTCTTATTTTGAGTATTTTTACTTCCAGAGTATTTTTCATTTCAGTTCTTGTATTGTTCATCTCTGTTTTTTGCAGTTCAGTTCATCTTGGTCTTTGTTACACACTTCTTGTGTCTTCTCAATCCTTAAATCCATTCTTTATTGCAAGGTCTTGGATCATCTTTAGTATCATTACTCTGAACCCTTTTTGGGTACATTGCTGATCTGCAATTCAGTTAGTTTCTCTTTTGGGGTTTTATCTCATTCCTTCACCTGAGACATATTCCTCTGTCATCTCATTTTGTATTAACTTTTTGTGATTGTAGTTTCTGTTCTGTGGGATATAGTATTGTAGTTTTTCTTGCTTCTGCTATCTGTTCTCTGGAAAGGCTTCATAAGAGGTTATGCAGAATTTCTGATAGGAGGAACTGCTTTACATCCACTGGTGGGTAGAATTAGGTCTTGTTACTTTATTGGGTAGTGTTGTGTCAAGGAGTGTTGTAAAGAGCTGTGGGCTCAGAAAGGCTTTAAGAAGCCTGTCTCCTGATTGGTAGGACTGTGTTCCTCTCTTGTTGGTTGCCTGGCCTTTGGCATCTGAGCATGGGAGCCCATAGGATGTTTGGTGGGCTAGGTCTTAAGAAAATAGCAGCTGCAAGTGTCCTCAGAGTGAGCCATAGCTGACCCTGTCTATGCTTGATTCTCCAATACTGGCATGTGGGTCCAGCCAGGTCTTTTATGAGGTCTCTGTTTTTTTCCCATGTCATGGTGCACACAAAACATTATGTGTTCCCTCTAAGAACAGAGTTTCCATTTCCTTTAACCCTGTGAAATTCCTGTGAATAAATCCCTCTGGACTCAAAGTCAAAATTTGGGGTGGGGGGGCCTTATCCTCTTATTGCCCAAACCCCAAGATGAAGAACCTGGTGTGAGGCTCAGAATTTTCAGTCTTATGAGTGAACTTTTGCAGTATAAGTATTTTCCAGTTTTGGGTCACCATCCTGATGGATATGGGATTTAATTTTATTGTGATTGTGCTTCTCCTGCCATTTCATTGTGGCTTTTTACTTGACTTTTAATCTAAGGGGTATTTTTTGGTAACTTTCAGTATTTTGTATCCTTGATTATTCAATTAGTTATGATTATGGTGTTTTTGTAAAAAGAGGTGAGCTCACATCCTTATACTCTGCCATTTTGTCTTTCTTATCTCCTCTTGCTATATTTTGGAACACTGCATTCAGATGGGTATTATCTTTCCTTTTCTTTTTGGCTTTTAGCTTCTTTTCTCAGCTATTGGTAAGGCCTCCTCAGACAACCATTTTGCCTTTTTGCATTTATTTTTATTAGGGATGTCTTGATCACTGCCTCCTTTACAATGTCATGAACCTCCATCCATAGTTCTTCAGGCACTCTGACTATCAGGCCTAATCCTTTGAATGTGTTTGTTGTTTCTACTGTATAATCGTAAGGGATTTGATTTAAGTCATTCCTGAATGTGGTTTTCCCTACTTTCTTCAATTTAAGTTTGAATTTGGCAATAAGCAGTTCATGGTCTTAGCCACAGTCAGCTCCTGGTCTTGTTTCTGCTGACTGTATAGAGCTTCTCCATCTTTGGCTACAAAGAATATAATCAATTTGATGTTGACCATCTGGTGATGTCCATGTGTAGAGTTGTCTCTTTTGTAGTTGGAAGAGGGTGTTTGCTATGACCAAAGCGTTATCTTGGCAAAACTCTATTAGCCTTTGCCCTGCTTCATTTTGTATGCCAAAGCCCAACTTGCCTGTTACTTCAGGTAGCTCTCGACTTCCTACTTTTGCATTCCAGTCCCCTATGATGAAAAGGACATTTTTTGGGGGGGTGTTAGTTCTAGAAGATCTTGTAGATCATCACAAAACTGTTCAACTTCAGCTTCTTCAGCATTAGTGGATTACTGTGATATTAAATGGTTTGCCTTGGAAAGGAACAGAGATTATTCTGTCATTTTTGAGATTGCACCCAAGTACTGCATTTCAGACTCCTTTGTTAGCTATGAGGGTTACTCCACTTATTCTAGGGAATTCTTGCCCACAATAGTAGACATAATGGTCATTTGAATTAAATTCACCCATTCCAGTCCATTTTATTTCACTGATTCCTTAAATGTCGACATTCACTCTTGCCATCTCCTGTTTGACCACTTCCAATTTACCTTGAGTCATGGACCTAACATTCTAGGTTTCTATGCAATGTTGTTCTTTACAGCCTCGGACTTTATGTCCATCACCAGTCACATCCACAACTGAGCATTATTTTTGCTTTGGCTCCATCTCTTCATTCTTTCTGGAGTTATTTCTCCATTCTTCTCCAGTAGCACACTGGGCACCTACCAACCTGGGGAGTTCATCTTTCAGTGTCATATCTTTTTGCCTGTTCATACTGTTTATGGGTTTCTCAAGGCAAAAATACTGAAGTGGTTTGCCATTCCCTTCTCCAGTGGACCACATTTTGTCAGAACTCTCCACCATGACCCATCCATCTTGGGTGGCAGTACATGATATGGCTCATAGTTTCATTGAGTTAGACAAGGCTGTGGTCCATGTGATCAGTTTAGTTAGTTTTCTGTGATTGTGGTTTTCATCTGACTGCCCTCTGATGAGTAAGGATAAGAGGTTTATGGAAGCTTCCTGATGGGAGGGACTGACTGTGGGGGGTACTGGGTCTTGTTCTGATGGGCGAGGACATGTTTAGTAATTCTTGGATCCAAATTTCTGTTGATGATCAGGATTGCATTCACTCCCTGTTATTTGACCTGAGGCTAAACTGTCTACCCATGCTTCCACTGGAGTCCCCTGGACACTCACAGGCAAATCTTGCTCAGTCTCCCACTGGCCTCCAAAATCAATTCCCTGGGGATCTCTTTCCCTTTGCCAGATCCCCCATGCTGGATCTGTTGTGGGTCCTAGAAGTTTCTTAACAGTGTGATAATTTCTTTGGTGTAATTTTTCTGCAGTTTGTGGGTCATCTCTTCAGCAGCTCTATGGTGGGGCTAATGGCAATTTCCTCCAAGAAGGCTTATGCCACATGCTGGGTGACCCAGGTCTGCTTCATCCAGAGCCCCTGCCGCTGCAGCAGGCCACTTCTGACCCACGACTCCATGGGAGATACTCAAACACTCAAAGGTATGTCTGCTTAGTCTCTGTGGGGCTTCTGCATCTAGATGCATGCATATCTATACATATGTGTACATATGTATATATATATATATGTGTGCATACATATAAACATAAGCTTGCATAAATATGTATATGTACATATATACATACATATATATATATATAATTTATTTAACAACTGTTTTATGTTGATGTCACATGATATTTGGACATTTTAACAAAAAACAAGTAGTAAACACATGTACAAGAATGCTACATATTGTTTCACATAAAAAATATATATTTTTTAATATCTGAATTGTACAAAATTCCCTTTATTAGCTGTGTGGTAAAATATATAGATGAAGTAGACTTCACTCCTACCTTAAAGAAACATACAAACTAGTCTTGAGGATGAACAATGGGTTATTTAAAATACAATGCAATGCACTATATGTCACCTCTTTCCTAGTAACTAACAGATGTATATCCTTGATTTAACCTATTCAGTTTAGAGGCTCAAAACGCATAAGGACAATCCATATGATTTGTATACTCTAGAATATGACTTTCTCTGAGAATATTCTTTCCCATGTTTTCAAATATTTTTTCAATTTATTTTTTGAAGGGGAAAATATTTATGTGTTCTTTGGTTTGTTGAAATCTAATGAAACAACTTTTTTTTTTACTTTTTAAATAAAATTTTAAAGATTGACTCCGTTTACAGTTATTACAAAATATTGGCCATATTCCCAATGCTTTTCAGTTTATTTTGTTTGTTAAAATTTTGCTGGATAAAGCTTTCAGAGTTGCTTAAACACACCATTAGCCATTCAAGATTTAGTGCAAATTTCTTCAATCATATTACTATCTTCTAGTAACTAATTAAACCACCTGCTCTAAAGGAAGAATAACACTGTTCTGGGGAAGTACCTGTAAATGACTTTGTGGAGAATATAGCCCCTTAGTGTAAGTAAGTACAGAACACTCTTACAGAAATAACAAGTCTGACTGTTATGTATATGTTCGTGAATGGGAACTGTTTTGGTACATAAAAAACAATCAATACTTCATCACTTAAAACCACATTTTTAAAAAAATTATCCTGACATTTGTGCAGGTGTTGGTATGAGGATCTCATCACTGGCTCCTTTACTCCAGCTTGGCTGGAGCCAGAAGATGGTTTTTGAAGATGAGATCACTCATATGGCTGGAAAATTGGCATTGACTGTCAGCTGGGACTATAACATACTTCAGTTCCTTTCTACAAGAATCTCTCTTAAGGACTAGTTAGGCTTCCTCAGAGCATGGCAGCTGGGAACCAAGATGAGTATTCAATGGACAGGCAGTAGAAGCCACCTACATTTCTTAAATCTAGGTGTGGAAACTAGTGACGTCATTTTCACAGTATTCTGTTGGACATGTAGTCTACAACCTTTGCCTGGATTGAAGGTGAGAAAACTAGACCCCACCTAGAGGACTTCCCTGGTGTCTTAGAGGGTAAAGAATCCACCTGCACTGCGGGAAACCTGGGTTCCATCCCTGAGTGGGGAAGATCCTCTGGAGGAGGGCATGGCAACCCATCCAGTATTCTTGCCTGAAAATCCCCATGGACAGAAGAACCTGGTGGGCTATAGCCCATGGGATCACAAAAAGTCTGACATGACTGGGCAACTAAACACAGCACAGGGCATTAATGGGATGAGTGCAAAATAATTTAATCTATTACTGTCAGTGAAACCTCGTCTTCTAGATGAAGGACTCTCAGGAAAAAGGAGAGTAAATATGTAGAAAAATGACAAACTTTACTGCTATGGCAATTGCACTATAATTTCTAAAACTAAGAATTGGGGGGAAAATAAATTCATTCTTCACAATGTCTCTCCCATTTGCTTATGTGCTTTTTCCTTTCTACAGAAAATGTCTTTACCTTTAGGACTGAACTCTCAGAATTGACTCTTACTAATATTATATTTAAACTGAATTATGAGCTATTTTTTTTTTTCTTTTAGGTAGGATAAGGGAAGAAGCTATTACCATTTATCACTTCTTTTTCTTTAAGAATATTTACAAATTTTTATAACAAAACATGTTTGCAAACATTCAAAAAATAATGCAAAAATGCAAATATATCTGAAGGCTATAGATAGACTGTCATCAGCAGAAATATAGTGATTAACTTCAGACAGTAATGTCTGTGCCAAGATCACTTATTGTTGATGATATACTGACAGATACATACTAATATTTCCTGGAACAGCAGAGCTAGAAGAGTGAAAGGCCATGAGCTTTACAAGGGTCACAAAACCATGTCAGCAGCAATATCCTGGCCCAGGTGTAGTAGCTGGAGAATGAGGCAATAATAATGGACTTTTATGAGGTGAAAATGATTCAAAGAACCCTGCTGAGAAAAGATGGCTTGTAGAAAATTCACAAAATCCAAATAAAAACTAAAGGAATAGGAGATGGCAAATTAATTCATATTCCAGAAAACTCAAAAATAAGCAAAACAGTCAGCTTCAGTTATTTTAAGTGATCTTGGAGAGTTGAAGTGAGCTTATCAAGCAATATTTTTTTGAAAGTAGCTGAGTCCCTTCCAAAAGTGATACCCAAATTTCCCTAGTTCTAAAAAATATTTTTGTGCTACTCCTATTGAAAGCCTAATGATAAAGCAGTTTTACTGTATAAAAATTGGCTTTTCTGTCTTCAGTAAAGTATAGGTAATATTTTGTGGAGAAAATGACAAGAAGTTTCTGTATTGTCATGTCACTTTGAAGAAGGTAATAAATCACACAGCTTACAGTATTCAGTACTAAGCTTGATACTATAGCAAGACAACCCCTGGGAGCTTACTTTGTGTGTGTCAGCTGGGATAATAGGAAAGAACAAACTGCCTGTCATTGAAAGGACCTAATTTCTAGTCCCAGCCCTATTCTGCCAATCATTTTATTTCTCTGTATGCAATTTTATCATCTGCAACTTGAAGTGGTTGGACCCAGTCCTCTTTGCAATCTTCTTTGGCTTTACTGTCTAGGATCTTATTCATCTAAGATTTTTGTTTGGGGAAGGAAATAGTTTTTGAAACATATGTATACTAACATGGATTCTTAGGATTATTTCATCTTAATTTAGGTGAGCACCTGATATTGAGCCCTGGCCTTTATGTGGACCCTTAAATATCTGATCTCCTTCAGTACCAATGCATTAGCTTTTCCCTACACTCAGGCAACACCACTATCAGATACCTTCAGAATTCCATTACCTTTCGGAGTCTTTGTTCAAATGTCAGAGAGAGACTGTCTCCTGACATACAATCCAATATTCCCTAACTACTAGCATAATTATTTTTCTTCATAAATGTTAATATTTCTGATAATGTAAGTAGTAATTTATTATATCCATTTTCTCACTACAATGTAGCATCCATAAGGGCAAGAAATATGCTCTAATTCTTTGTTGTATGTAAGAATGCCTCACACATTAATTATTTCAACTTGTATCTGATCTCAGTGTTTATATTTTTCATGATTTTTCTCTACTTTTAAATTAATTTCAAGTTGCAAGCTTATTATCAATGCTTATATGACTTTTCATCAAATACTCCACCAAATTGACATTGAGAGATCTTTCCCCACAAATCAATATTTAAACTGAGCACCAAAGAACTCTGAGCACTGTTGTTACTTCTGTTTCCATCTTTTACTAACACAATTGCCCTTTTAGATGATTTGTTTATAAACTGATCTCACCTTTCAGACTTTGTACTTTATCTGTTTAATGTTTTAATTCTGTATCTCTAGTAACTAGCACATATTTTTTTTTCACACAGAAGGCAGTTAATAACTGTTTTTAATTAAACATGTACTAAAAAAAGCTGTCAGAATTAAAGTTTTCCATTCTTATAAAGTGTATATATTGGCTTAAGTTTTAGGTTGAATATAGCAAAGAAAGGATAATATACACTTTATTAGGTAGAGTAAATTACCCAGGAAGCTACAGTTAGAACTGGACATGGAACAACAGACTGGTTCTAAATAGGGAAAGAAGTATGTCAAGGCTGTATATTGTCACTCTGCTTATTTAACTTATATGCAGAGTACATTAGGCAAAATGCTGGACTGGATGAAGCACAAGCCTGAATCAAGATTGCCGGGAGAAATATCAATAACCTCAGATGTGCAGATGACATCACAATTATGGCACAAAGCAAAGAAGAACTGAAGAGCCTCTTGATGAAAGTGAAAGAGACTGAAAAAGTTGGCTAAAAACTCAACATTCAGACAACAAAGATCTGGTCCCATCACTTCATAACAAATAAATGGGGAAGCAGTGGAAACAGTGAGAGACTTTATTTTGGGCCTCCAAAATCATTGCATATGGGGACTATAGCCATGAAATTAAAAGACACTTGTTCTTTGGAAGAAAAGTTATGACTAACCTAGACAGCATATTAAAAAGCAGAGACATTGCTTTGCCAACAAAGGTCCATCTAGTCAAAGCTATGGTTTTTCTAGTAGTCATTTATGGATGTGAGAGTTGAACTATAAAGAAAGCTGAGCGCCAAAGAATTGATGCCTTTGAACTGTGGTGTTGGAGAAGACTCTTGAGAGTCTCTTGGACTGCAAGGAGATCCAACCAGTCCATCCTAAAGGAAATCAGTCCTGAATATTCATTGGAAGGACAGATGCTGAAGCTGAAACTCCAATACTTTGGCCACCTGATACGGAGAGCTGACTCATTTGAAAAGACCCTGATGCTGGGAAAGATTGAAGGCAGGAGGAGAAGGGGATAACAGAGGATGAGATGGTTGGATGGCATCACTGACTTGATGGACATGAATTTGAGTAAACTCCAGAAGTTGGTGATGGACAGGGAGGCCTGGCACGCTTCAGTCCATGGGGTTGCAAAGTCAGAAATGACTGAGTGACTGAACTGACTGAACTGAAATTACCCAATAAAGTGTTTTTTAACAATAATCTCTTTGTACAGATAAGAGAGATTTTGGAAATAATTCTTTCTGCGGTTAGCACTTAGTATTTTTCTATCACTTGGGAAAGTGCTTATTATTTTGGCCATGAAACTTTCAAGCCTTGGCACTTGGCTACTCGTTTCTGGACCCATATTTTCCAGCTTTATTAGAAGATGCAATTCCTGTCTTTCAGTTTCTATAATGCACCATGCGCTTAGTCTCTCAGTTGTACCGAATTCTCTGTGACATTTTGGATTGTTATCCTCCAGGCTACTCTGCCCATGGGATTTTTCACAAAAGAATACTGGAGTGGGTTGCCATTTCTTCCTCCAGATCTTCCTGACCCAGGGATTGACTCCTTGTCACCTGTGTTTCCTGCTTTGCAGGCAGAGTCTCTACCCACTGAGCTATCAGAAGAACCTATATAATGCACCATTGTCTCCATCAATTTTACATCTTCTCTCATGCTGTACTTCAGTCTGGAACATACTTTATGTCCCCTGCCCAAATATTAACCTTTGCTTGATTAACATCTCTTCATTTCTCAAGCCAACATTGATCTCTGGTCTGTGTGATAACTCCATGCTAAGCCTGGTATTTGCTTTTGGACCCGTTACTACCGTTGTACATCTTAAAGAGGACTGTGATCATTTATTTTCATTCCATCTGCTGAATGGCATATTCAGCCACTACTGTTGCTGTTTCCTAAGCACCTCCATTCTATGCTTTAATATTTGAAGCTTTGATTTGCCATAAGCATAAAGCATTTCCACAGTTACGTGTAATGTTATCTTCAGACCAGTTCCAGCTGTTCCCCCCAAAGCCATGTTTATATAACTTTGTCCTCCATCCTAAGTTTAATTAAAGTGGTATGATATAAATAGTGTCTTCCTTTGGTCCCAGCAGATGGGTTAAAATTTGTAATTGAATTTAATTCTTTCATTTCCACACAAGAGATTGGAACACTGCCCATTTTCAACTCCATATTCTTACTTTAGAGTCAGCTATTCTGATGAAAAGACTTACCCAATGTTCACTTACATGTTTTTCTAGAAGCAAAAGCAATGCTTGCCAAGTTGAATTGTTGTTGTTGTTGTTGTTAGCTACCTGCAAAGTCCTACAACCAATAAAAAGTGTTTATCACTTAAAGATAAATCTCAAAATTCTTTCACTATTATTAACACATTCTTCACATTGTTCTACACCAGATTTATTTTAGCCTTATGTCATATTTCTTCCAATCATGACCACTTTGTTCCACCAGGCTTTATCTACTGCTCACAATTTTACTGTTTACATTGTTCATGTCTTCTCTGTTCCTAATGGGAATACCTAATTCTCATTTAATCCAACCCTGTATTTGAGCTTCAACTCATATCCCATCACTGCCCTGAAGCCACTCTTCACTAACTGGATTATAATCCAATTTTCTTACTTAGATATCTTACTGTCAGATTTTATCTCTGGGTTGACTTCCTTGTAGCTTTAGGTTATTATCTTCTCTTTGCTTATCTATCCATATGAAGGTGTAAATCAATAAATGATGCATACTATATCCTTATTAGTTTTAGGGAACTGACTTAAATAATGTCTGCCATCAAATTGTATAGCCAAGGATTACCACACAAATTTTGCAGCTCTACGTTAATCCCTGGCAAAAATCCATGGAGAACTAATCAGTGAAAGCCAGAGATTATGTCTATATTAAGCTCTCAATCATCACTCTTGCTTATACCTCTGGAAACACAAATGTATCTCTCTGCCTAAAAGCCAATTCAGGAAGTGATCATTTATTAGAAAATAAATACACTGTTCTTCAATTAACCCAAGTGAAAGACCACAGTGCATCCCTAAAATGTATTTTAAATTTTTTGTCTCAACTGATTTCAGACAAAGAAGCAAATGTGTCAAGCCTTGTTTCCTAGGATGCCATTCATCAGATATGCACAGTTTTAGAGGTCAGAGACATACTGAGATGTCATCACAGAATTAGTTCTTCTGCCAAGGAGTTGAGAATAACATTTGCATCTTGATGTCCCTGGAGATCATCAAAGGAAATTGTACATGACATGAAAGACTCTTCAGTATGTGCCTAATGCTATGAATATAGCATTTCAAAATTCTGGTGACCTAACAAAATGTTGAGCAGAATATTAGAATATTTAGTTAACTGAACAAAATAATAAAACATAATATTAAATATTTTCATAAAATGTGTGTGTACATATATAGTGAGTGAGGACCAAAGTGACTCAGGTTAAATAGGTAGTAAAGGATTAATTAGACTCAATTCTTAAAGTCTTGCTGCATTGTTGTGACTATGTGGCAAGAACATAGATGCGTGTTTGGAGGCTACATCAAACAGAAAATCAAAACAGCATGATTTTAGGGCAAAAGGAATATGTCAACTTCAGACATGGTTGATCATTGGTTCAAACAATGTTAAAGTAATATAATTTATCTCTCTGTTTCTTATCCTTGTTTTATTATTCTCTGTCTTATTATCAAAGAGTTTCTCCTCTCTTTGTCACATGAGGATTTTGCTGCTCTAGAATTTCACTCTCAAAACTCCACATCCAGCTTACTGATTCTGATTGGTTTGACCTAGGTCATGGGCCCATTTTTGAACCTTTGTGATCATATGGAAGAAATCTACCAATTGGGCTAGTCCTCAGTTCTTGTCTAGCTCTGGGAATGACTTAAATCATGTAATATAGGCTGCATGATTAGGACCCAAAGCAAAAATGAAGTTCTGTTACCGGAAGAACATAGAGTGTATTCTAACTGGCAAAAATAAATGTTTTCAGGAAATACCAAATGATCTGATCTCAAATCAATGTTTTACTTCTTATAAAAAAGTATATCTAAAACATTTAATGCAGCAGTTACTTCAAATGAATAAACATAGAAAGATAGTTCATTCTGAAGTAATCATGAACTATGATCTTCAAAAATGTAATGAATATAAAGGCTAGAGGAAAACTCAGAGCATTTCCCCATCTGTTGACGTGTGTTCAGTAATTTATATCAGAACTTGCCTTAATAATTATGAAAAACTTGAATGAGGTAAGATAAACATGCATATAAAACATATATAAAACCTGTCTTTTATCATTCATTAAAATGTTAAGTTGGGCACTAAAAAATATTCATTATAACAGTCAGTGAGCAATTTTTCTTTTCAATACAGGCTTGACTAAGGAAAAATATATTAATATTTGGAATTTAATGTAAAAAAATTTCCAACTTCCAGCAAGCCAAGAAGTCTTCAGTAGCTAGCTCTAGCCAAATACTGCTGCAGTAGGGGAACCATAGTATCTAGTCTGTATATTATTGACCTTATTCCCTAAATTAGTCAACCAAAAACCAATATAACATTAGTAACAGAAAAGGAGACTTAATATCCTTAAAGGAAGAGAAGTGCTCCAGCGTATGGGAAAGAGAGGATATTAAATAAATAAAGAGCACAGAAAGAGGAAATGAAACTGTTTATAATCAATAATCATATCATTCATTATTAACACATTCTGCACACCTTTATACTTTATTATCTGTAACTTGAAACTAAATTATTCCATAATTTTTAAAAGTCTTGCCATTTCTAAGTATAGTTGAATAATAATTTAAAAATATTATGTAGTATTTTAGACATAGAAAAGAATAAATAGTCACACATCTGCCCCCAGCCAAGGAAATAAAACATCACCAACAGGAGTGCAAGCTCCTCTGTATTTCTTTCTGACTTTGTTTCCCTTCTTCTTTAAAAATGAAACAAAACAAACAAAAACTTTGCAAATCAATTAGGTAGCTATAAAATATTTGTGAAGAGAACACTTTAGGGATCATGCAAATGAATTATTTCAAATGATAGATTCACTGTAACTGTAGTCACTCCAACCTGGCATTTATATGTATACAAGTAGACATGAAGGAAAGTTGAGATAAATACATGAACATTTAATTTATATATCCTTAGCACAGACTCTTCCCTCTAATCATATTTTTGACAGTTATAAACTTTATGAAACAAATTAGTTCAATGTTTTTACTAATTTCTTTCTTTTAATCTTGATATCATCTCTATGAGGTAAATATTGTATCCATTTGAAAGATGAGGAAAATTAAAGATCAGTCAATGCAACTTCCAAAATCTATACAGAAAGAATATGCAAAGTTGAAATTTGACTTTGGCTCTGTTGACCCAAACCAAAGATCTAAACCATATTATTTCCGTTTGTTTCTTTATTTCTCAGTCACAGGTTATTTCTTTTAATGTTCCACACAAGCCTTCAACATCACTAAATATTTTCTCTATACTCTTCTTTGAAGATAATTTGTTTTATATGATTGTTTTGACACCAGCTGTCACTGTCATCACTCTGTAGGAATTATACATTTTCTCTGGCAGCTTTCATGCTTTAAAAAAATAATTTAAAATTCTAAAATTTTAAAAATAAAAAATATGAAAAGTTAAAAATAATTTTTAAAAGGTATCAAACAATAATAAAATAAACTTCTGTTTTCAGCAATTTAACTATTATGTACTTATGTACAGTTTTACATACGTGGAAATTGAGACCAAAAACATCAAAAACTTGTCCAATGTTAAGCTCTTAATCGTCAGAATCAAGATTCTAATCCATGTGTCTGTGATGCACATGTTTGTTTTAGTAACAGGCTCTTCCTTTAGTGTTCCATACAATCCTTCGACATCCTAGACACTTCCTCGGTATTCTTTTTCTTTGCTGTTTGCATTCTAGGAAAAATATTTATGGGGATAGGTATCTCAGGCAATTGTTTTTCTGTTGTCAGTGGGCAATTAGAAAAAATCTGCCTGTGTGAGAACTTAATCTCCTCAACAAAAACAACAATGACAGTAAAAAGAGACTGCAGGAGAGACATGTAATTGTGAATTAAAAAAAAAAAAAAAGGAAAGAGATTTAAGCTGCATTTCAGTTGCAATACATGGATTTTATTTGACTTTTCAAATATTACAAATATATATGTGATGATTTTAAAAATGTAAACTGACTACATATTTTGTTTTTAAGAAGAAATTATTTTATGCATATCGTTAAATTTAATAATATTATCACTATTATACATTATATTACTAATATTCAGCACTTAAAACCAATAATCATCATGCCATGAAATGGCATACAGTAGAAAAATGAACACCACTAAGTAAAAGAGACTAAAGTGAAAAGGTTAAATATTATATAATTATAACTCTGGCACATTCTGGAAAAAGTAAAACTATGGAGACAGTAAAAAGATCAGTGGTTGCGAGGGATTGTGAGGTGGGAGGAATAAATAGGTGAAAACGGGGCAATTTTAGATCAGTGACACTACTCTGTATGAGTAGCATAATTATGGTTGTATACATTTTTGCAAAGCCATAAAATGTAACAGCACCAAGAGTGAAACACAGTATAAATTTTGAGTGATAATGATACAGCAAGGTAGGTTCATCAATTATACCAAATGTACCAGTCTGCTGGGAAATATTGTGCATGAATGGGACAGGGAATATATGTGATATCTCTGTACATTGTTTTTGATTTTACTGTAAACATAAACTTTCTCTAAAAATAAATCTATTAAAAAGAGAAATTATTTTTTATTTGCAAGAACAAGTTAATACTGTTGTAGTTATATTTATTAAAGCTGTTGTATTTTAGAATTACATACTGAAATATTTATGTCTAAAAGTTTTAGTGCCTGGGACTCACTTTTGCATAACCAAAGGACAAAGAGGTGAGTATGGTTAAGAATAAAAGAAATTGTCATAATGGAATAATTGTTGAGGCTAGAATAGGTACATGACAGTTATCTAACACTATCATCTCTATTTTTGTAGTAATGTGACTAAAAGGTGAAATTTAAAAATAGTTTTTCTTAAGCCTATCAAGATTCCCACTATATTCACTAGAGATTTAACATAGGCTCATGCTTACTGTTTGTATCTTTATTTAAATAATAACATTCTAATCATGGTCACCAGGAAGAACATGAAAATTATGTCATCTGTTCTTTCCTTCACAGTAAAATTAAGGAGCAGAAATAAAGTACAGGGCTGAAATAGTGGAGAAAAACATTCCAGGTACATGAAGAATGGCTCATCTATGATTACACAGATTAATAAGGAACTGTTAAGTGAAATTATACTCTAAGCTTCTTATCACCAATTTTTACCTTCAATTCGGATTTGCCTTTTACATTCCATTATTTTGTAATTTTTTGATGACCCTAATGTGTTACAAATTTAGTACCCAGTTGTTTATATCCTAGATTGGTAAGACTGAAAGGCCTTGACCAATGACTTTCAGAAAATATGATAAATGTAACCATAGCTACTATTAGGTGAAAAACAAAAGACTTATTACATTTTCATAAAAATGACAATGAAGTCAGACATACTGTTTTTGTGTGTGTATAGTGTGAACATTCTTCTTTGATTCCAAAAGGTATAGAGAATAAAATCTGAATTTGTGAAGCTTTCCTCTTTTCCATCCCCCATCAAAGGAATGAAATGCTACATGAGAATAAAACTCTACCTCACTTGTGTATCTGACACATTTGTAGACTATGTTGAACAAAGTTTAGAATTAATTCTTTCAATTTGAGTCTTCTACTGGACTGTATTAGCATGTAGGCTTGGGTGACAATATAAAATAATTGTTATCATGTGGACTCCAGAATATATTTTTATTCCACTACTAATGTGTTATGGCTCAACTCCCCAAACTTTCTGCGCTGAAGTTCTAGCTTCCAGTACCTCAATGCGTGATTCTATTTGGAGGTAATGGCGGCTCCCTGGAGAGTGGTGTCCTTATAGGAAGAGGGAGTTTGAATAGACACGTATGGAGAGAAGACCGCATGGAGACACAAGGAGAAGATGACCGTCTATAGGAGCGATATCTCAGAAGCAACTAACCCTGCCGACACCTTGACTCAGCCTTCCAGCCTCCAGAACTGTGAGAAAATGCATTTCTGTTTTATAAGGCTCACTGTTGGTGGCACTTTGTTATTGCAGCCCTGGCTAACATACAAAATTTTAGAAAAAAATAATCTTGGGGGAAAGGAGAACCCCTTATATTTAAAAATAGAATTTCTATGTGTGTGACCATAAGACAGTGGAAGAATTGTGTCAGTCCTTATGAAGGGGTCCTACTGTTACCTACCAGTGGCTGCCAATTCAATGCTTTTGATAATTGGTCCATTAGACTACGTTGATTGTGGTACTCTTACTTCTCATCAATTGATTCTAATAATTATGTGATAAGCCACCAACTATTGATAGGTACTGTGCATGTAATCACAGTTCCCATGTTTCCCATTGGCCAAGTAAGCCATTCAGGACTTGGAATGAGTATTAGTTCAGTTAAGTTCAGTCACTCAGTTATGTCGGACTCTTTGTGATCCCATAGACTGCAGCATGCCAGGTTTCCCTGTCCATCACCAAATTCTGGAGTTTGCTCAAACTCTTGTCCATCGAGTCAGTGATGCCATCCAACCATCTCAACCTCTGTTGTCCCCTTCTCCTCCTGCCTTCAATCTTTCCCAGCATCAGGTTTTTTTTTTTTTTTTTTTTTTTTCCCATGCGTCAGTAAAATTCAGTAAATTTTTTGTAAATTTTTCATAAATTTTCATAAAAATCAGTAAGTTTTTTGTATCAGGTGGCCAAGGTATGGGAGTTTCAGCTTCAACATCAGTCCTTCCAATGAATATTCAGGACTGATTTCCTTTAGGATAGAAAATCCAAAACCCTACTTAATTTTTACCCTTTATTAACCTTACCAGGAGGTAGAACTGTAAATGCTATCTTATATGTAGTGACAGTCTAGTAGTACTGGAGAATCACTAAAAATAAGAGAATTTTATCCTCTTGAATTGATTTCATGAATAACAGGCTTACTCACCAATGTTTTATACTGTATTCAACACACACATGCAAGTAGATACACTATAGAACAGTGTACTATTTAAGGTCATAATCTCTAGAGTCAATGCTTCTGGGATTATATTTTGACTTCCCAATTTAATAATATTCAAGTTACTAGAAACACTCATCATAATTTTTTTTTCCACTTGAAATAGTTTTTCAGTTTACCTGATTTTAAAAAAAATGGAGGAAAATTTAGTTGGATCTAAATATGTAAAGTGCCAAGAACTGCAGCAGAAACATAGTAGGCAATTAATAAATATTTACTGTTAGTCTAGTCAAATGTGAAGAGCCATTAGGGCCAGCAAATCATTAACCCATCAAACTACTGAAAATATGTATGTATACCAATGAACTTCCTCAAAATAACGATATAAACTCATTTCTAGGACTAAATAATCCATATTTCATGCTTTCTCATGCCTCAAGTATCTCTGTTTTACTAAGCCTCATTGATTATACTCACTAAACTCTCACTCTTCCTCCTTATCCATGTTTATTTTTCTAAGACATTTTTATTCTAAGAAAGTTTGTTAACACTTCTGCTCACCACAAATATTAATAGTAGTAACAATAATAGTTGTCATTCATGGAATAATTACAATGTACTAAACTCTATAATAAGCTCCGTAATTACAAAGAATATCCCCATTTTACAGATTTGGAAACTGAGTCTAGAGTTTAAGTAACTGTTTGAACTCACATAGTAAGTGGTAAATGTGGAATCTGAACCTACACATCCAGACTGCAGAGAAAAAGAAATGTAACTATTGTACCATATGGAATATACTCCATAGCATTCACTGAATTTTTCTTTGCTCTTGTAAGTTTGTAAGATGCAGTTACCTCCACATGACTCCATTTGCAAAAGACTTAAATCCTGGTATTAAATATAAATTTGGATGTGTATAATTATGTAACTTTATAAAACAGAGCAGTCTGCAAAAATTCCACAATGGAAAAGTATCCTAATAAATATATTTCACAGTATTCATGTGCATTTAATAAGGACAGCAATCTCTCATCTAGATATGAAAGCTTTAATTAGGGGTTGTTGAGCAAAATCTTTTTCTAGAGAACATTTTTGGCAATATCTGTTTCTTTAGAAGTATCTGCTATTTTTCTTAGAAATGCTACCTTTCCCATAGGTCTTGCTTGTTCCTTTATTCCTTGGCCTCTAATAATTTTTTCCTTTCATTTTGAATTGCACCAAATACTTTTGAAACACACACACACACACACACACACACACACACACACACACACACACATCTCTCTCCTTGTAGGTTTATCACTCTGATGATTTTCATAGCTTTATTTTAAGCTGTGAAATTATGAATTCTCGTTGCTTGCTCCCGGCTTTTCAGTGTTATTTAGGTGGGATAGAGGCAGACTTCATGGACTGAATCAATTTTAATTGTATCTTCTGTAATTTGTCTGCTGCACCTCAGAAAGTTGGCTTAGGGGAAAAAAAAAACTGCAAGTAGGCCTCTGACATACTAACTTCACACTATTCTGTTTTCTGTGATCAATACTCCTCTTTTTAGAATCTCTCACTTTCTTTTTGCCATTCATCTTCTGAGTTACCTCCAAATGCTTGTCAATTACAAACTGTATGCTTGAGTTTTCTGCTGAATTTTTAGAGGCTGAGTTGAGGAGCTATGCCTCTTTAAAAGGCTTCCCAGGTGGCTCAGTGAGTAAAGAATCCACCTGCAGTGCAGCAGATATGGGTTCGATCCCCAGGTTAGGAAGATACCCTGGAGGAGGGAGTGGTAATCTTCTCCAGTATTCCTCCCTGGAGAATCCCATGGACAGAGGAGCCTGATGGACTACAGTCCATAGCTTTGCAAAGAGTCCCTTGAACACAAGTGACTGAGCCTGCTTGCATGTCTCTTTAAGGCTTTTAGGTACTCTGTCTAAAGAGGCAAAGTCTGGGAATGTTGAATGATAGTCTAGTGAATGGGATTCATCTAGATGTTTGTGGTGGGTGCTGTGATACCCAGGTCATATTTCTCTTTCTTTACATCCACCGCCTATTCCCTGAGCTGCTAACTGCTAGCTGCTCCCAGGTGTGTGATTCCCTTAAATTGCTTTGATTGAAGAAAGTTCCCTCACCAACGTTACTACATTTTCCTGAAGGGAGCCCATAGCCAACAACTGTTTAATGGAGCAGCGGCAAAGTTTGGGCCCCTTTCTTTCAACTTATTTCTACTCTGAAGAGCTATCATAGCCCCTAAACCCAATGTGAGATCAAATGAGGGCTCTATGATAACTGGATTGTGGAAATGTAGTTCAAATTCTTCCTCCACTCAGATGATTTTTCCTCACCTCCTCAAGCACCTTTACTGACTGTACTCACTGACAAGCCCCCTTTCAAATTGCCAGTTCAGAGTCTGTTTCCAGGACACTGGCCTAAGACAGTGTTGAAATGAATCCTAGCAGACTGCATTTAATTATGTAAAACCTCACCACTATTTTTAACTAAGCTATTTATATAATTGTCTTCCTTTTCCAAATTCTATTTCCCCTATCTTCTAAAAGGCGAATCAGCTACAATGAAGGAATGAGAATTCTGCTTGTTGAAGTTACCCGATTGAATAGCGGGCTTCCCTGGTGGCTCAGACGGTAAAGCGCCTGTTTGTAAGGCAGGAGACCTGCGTTTGATCCCTGGGTCGGGAAGATACCCTGGAGGAGGAAATGGCACCCCACTCCAGTACTCTTGCCTGGAAAATCCCATGGATGGAGGAGCCTGGTTAACCTGGTTAGCCTGGTTAACTAGGCTACAGTTCATGGGGTTGCAAAGGGTTAGACACGACTGAGTGTCTCCACTTTATTGAATACTGATTAATGCTATTACAAGCTAATTCCATTTTAAAAGTAATTAACAAACCAATCTCAGTCTCTCTTGTCTCTCTTTCCTTCTAGTTCCATCTCTACATCTCTATCTCTATGACACATACATGCTTTTTCTCTCTCTTCATGAGCCAAGTCACTGAAGAAACTAGGGGTGTTGTTAATTACAATTTATTGCTGGTATATCTTCATTGAAGATATACTTCTTTCTCTTCTCCCATTAGACTCTCAACTCTAAGAGGTTAATGAATTAAAATAATATTCTAATCCCAAGTATATATTTGATACCCAAATAATTTGGTATGGATAGAAGAACATTCTAAAATTTTAACTTTCATTCTGACAGCTTGAAATAGCAATTATAGCCCCATTATACTACTGAGAATTATGCTTTATTTATAACTTATTATATAATAATATTTATATAATTTATATTTGATAAAATTATGCATCAATATATTTCTAAATACTGTATCATTTATAATAACAATAATGCTATTATTTTAAAGCATATGACAATTTGTATGGAAATACAAAAAACCTCGAATAGCCAAAGTAATCTTGAGAAAGAAGAATGGAACTGGAGGAATCAACCTGCCTGTCTTCAGACTCTACTACAAAGCCACAGTCATCAAGACAGTATGGTACTGGCACAAAGACAGAAATATAGATCAATGGAACAGAATAGAAAGCCCAGAGATAAATCCACGAACCTATGGACACCTTATCTTTGACAAAGGAGGCAAGGATATACAATGGAAAAAAGACAACCTCTTTAACAAGTGGTGCTGGGAAAACTGGTCAACCACTTGTAAAAGAATGAAACTAGAACACTTTCTAACACCATACACAAAAATAAACTCAAAATGGATTAAAGATCTAAATGTCAGACCAGAAACTATAAAACTCCTAGAGGAGAACATAGGCAAAACACTCTCCGACATAAATCAAAGCAAGATCCTCTATGACCCACCTCCCAGAATATTGGAAATAAAAGCAAAACTAAACAAATGGGACCTAATGAAACTTAAAAGCTTTTGCACTACAAAGGAAACTATAAGTAAGGTGAAAAGACAGCCCTCAGATTGGGAGAAAATAATAGCAAATGAAGAAACAGACAAAGGATTAATCTCAAAAATATACAAGCAACTCCTGCAGCTCAATTCCAGAAAAATAAATGACCCAATCAAAAAATGGGCCAAAGAACTAAACAGACACTTCTCCAAAGAAGACATACAGATGGCTAACAAACACATGAAAAGATGCTCAACATCACTCATTATTAGAGAAATGCAAATCAAAACCACAATGAGGTACCATTACACGCCAGCCAGGATGGCTGCTATCCAAAAGTCTACAAGCAATAAATGCTGGAGAGGGTGTGGAGAAAAGGGAACCCTCTTACACTGTTGGTGGGAATGCAAACTAGTACAGCCGCTATGGAAAACAGTGTGGAGATTTCTTAAAAAACTGGACATAGAACTGCCATATGACCCAGCAATCCCACTTCTGGGCATACACACTGAGGAAACCAGATCTGAAAGAGACACGTGCACCCCAATGTTCATCGCAGCACTGTTTATAATAGCCAGGACATGGAAGCAACCTAGATGCCCATCAGCAGATGAATGGATAAGGAAGCTGTGGTACATATACACCATGGAATATTACTCAGCCATTAAAAAGAATTCATTTGAACCAGTCCTAATGAGATGGATGAAGCTGGAGCCCATTATACAGAGTGAAGTAAGCCAGAAAGATAAAGAACATTACAGCATACTGACACATGTATATGGAATTTAGAAAGGTGATAACGATAACCCTATATTCAGAACAGAAAAAGAAACACAGAAATACAGAACAGACTTTTGAACTTTGTGGGAGAATGTGAGGGTGGGATATTTCAAAAGAACAGCATGTATACTATCTATGGTGAAACAGATCACCAGCCCAGGAGGGATGCACGAGACAAGTGCTCCGGCCTGGTGCACTGGGAAGACCCAGAGGAATCGGGTGGAGAGGGAGGTGGGAGGGGGGATCAGGATTGGGAATACATGTAAATCCATGGCTGATTCATATCAATGTATGACAAAACCCACTGGAAAAAAATAATAATAATAATAAAAAAAAAAAAAAAGAAAAAAAAAAAAAAGAAAGCATATGAAGCTGACCCCTCCTACCAAGCACCATTTAGGGCCTGACTTTGCTGTCATATTCTAGGACAGGTGTTGGTGCTTAATCATTTCAATTAAACCATACTTGTTTGCCTCTCTCAGGATCTAGCTCTTATCACCCTATACAAACTTTTCTTACACATTGTACTCCATTAAAGTCAAACATAGCCACCATAAATATTCTGATAACTTTTAATGGAGTGAGAAGTAAGTATCCCCTGCATTTACTGAAGTATTCAGAGGCAGTTTTCCTCCCCACCTACTTCAGCACCTTATCACACTATTCACCCGTGATCCATTTCCCAGGCCCCTATCAGCAAAGTAATTATATTCTCAAGCTCAGCTTGCACCAGGAGAGTCATAATTCACAGAAAGGCACCCTGTTTTAGAGAAAATGCGGCTTCTGTAGGCACATGCCCAGGAAGGTAACAGGGAGAGGACTCACAGCAGTCTGTGAGACACAGCGATTTTCACAGCAGGATGAGTATCAGAGAGGAAACTCACATGCTAGAAATTCCTCTCATGTTCCAACATTTTTTAAACTTTATTTTTCCTTATGACTCTCAAACCTATTTGTTTATTAATTCTATATCCTTTAGGGTGATAAGGAGAGGCTGTTCCTCTCCCTTTCTCAAACAAGCTTTTCTTTTTCTGATCAGACATTTCAGATAATCTTCCTGCTTTTAATGTCCTCTTGCAGGTGGTCCTGTGACAGGCGTTTCATCTTTCCACCCCTCTATTCTAGAAGCAATCACTAACACAAAATTCTTTCTAAAATAGATCACTGAAAACAGTTTAGTATGTATTTACTGAGATAAGCCCTAATACCTCTTGACAATTTACTTTCCTGAATTAATAAAGCCATTTAGGGCTACAGCCTTCTTGGTCACAGTAGGACTCTTAGAAATTGCTGAATCTTAAAGATGATGATTATGTACTGCATGGTTGATCATAAGTATGAGAATAGCTGACATATAAGAGAAAAACCATGAATTTTGAGTTAAGACAACCTCTTTGGATGGATTCTATTAGCTCCATTGATTTTGTATGAGGTAATTTCCTACAGCCATGAGTGAAACACATAGGCATACACACATATTTGCACACATATCTGCACCACTGAGTTTATATACAACACACATTTATTTAACTTCCCTGACAGTCACAGCTGATTGAATTTGGCAGTCAGTCAACTAAATCCTGACATCTTTTCTGTACAAACTGCTGCTGAGGACTTTTCAAATACTGATTGGTATGCAGCATATCAACCATTTCTCTCAGCTTTTTGTCACCTGAAAATTTTATGAGCATACATTTTTGTCTTTATCCAAGTCAATGATAAAAGGATTGCATAGGACAAGGCTTAGGACAGAGTCTAAATGATCATTCTTTTTTTTTTAATCAGTGGAGGAGATGTAATTCAACTGTCTAAATGTACTATCATCCTACTCTGACCAAACTTGAGTTTTCTCTCATCTGACCTACATTTCTCCAAATAAATCATGAGAAATTTCAACACTTTTCTGAAAAACAGATCATCTTGTGAGTTTCCTCTGTTTGACCATTCTTACTAGATACCCCTTTACTTAAAATACTAATGGAGTAAGGTTATGCTTCCATGTTGATTCTGTAACTATGCTAATCCCTTGTATGATACCTTCTTTTTTTTAGATTCTTAGAACTCATTTAGTTTTACAAACAATTATTGAGCATTTATATATATCATGTGCTATGTTAGGTTCTTCAGTTATAAAGATATCTATTCTACAATGCATGTTCCCACTATGCTCACTGTCTGCTCTATAATATGCTATAAAGTATTTCCAGAATCTGATATTAAGCTCATGGATCTATAGTTTTTATCATTGACACCAAAATTGGTATCATATTTGATAATAACAAGTATTCCATTACCTATTTTATGTGACATTACAAAAAGTATCAAGAACAATATCAATGCCAAAAACTCCACCTCTGTGTACTGGTGCTGAATCGAATCTCAAAGACAGAGTTTTGGGTGAAGTAGAAGAGAAAATCTTTATTAATTTTCCAGGCAAAGGGAGACACTGGGGGACTCAAGCCTTGAAAAAAACTGTGTCTCCTAAGCCAGGAGGATTTTGTAAATTTTATATCATTGATTCAAGGGCAAGGTTGATGATAAGGATAAGGGGAGGGACAGGGCCTACATTCTTTTAATCTGGGCTCAAGAGGTCTCCTGATGAGCTTTTTGAGGTTATCAAACTGTGATCTCTGGAATGAAGAAAGCTAACATTTTCCCTTTGTGGGAGTTTTAGTTCTACAGAAGAACTCAAAGACGTTGTTGTGTGTACTGCTTGAAGTGGAACCAGGACTCCGCTCCAAGGCTGCACTACTGCTCCTTGGATGCTCCTCTCTTGCCTCTCCCTTCTCTGATTGTGCTTATATTATATAAGCACTTATATATATATACTTATGCTTATATATATATATATATATATATGTATATATATATATACTTATGCTTAGTCACTCAGTCATGTCCAATTCTTTGCGACCCCATGGACTGTAGCCCAACAGGCTTCTCTGCCCATGTGGTTTTCCAGGCAAAAATACTGGAGTGAGTTGCCATTTCCTTCTCCAGAGGATCTTCCCAACACAAGGACTGAAACTGAATCTCCTGTGTCTGCCGCTTTGCAAGCAGGTTCTTTACCTGCTGAGACATTGAGGAAGGCCTCCCTTCCCTGGTTAGCAGCTGTTAGATTCTGCCCTTTCAAACTCAGGGAAGGTCATGGAGGCTGGAGTCTATTTCCTACAAACAAGAAACAGAGGATAGGGAAAGGTTTCCACACCCAGGAGCCCCACAGGGTCTTGCTCCATTCAATACTGATAATATAAATACTGTTTACTGTAGTAGGTAAGTGTGTAATTCATCTGAAACTATGTGCATTTATAATAATTATTACAATTTTCTCTCCATTATGGATCACCAAGGCCATTCTCAGGCTTGAAGATTCACTAGAACTCATATAATTCATCAGAAGGTCTGTTATGCTCATATTTACAATTACAGTCAAAGGATTCAGAGTAAACTCAGAAAAGGGAAAAGGCACATGAGATCAAGTATAGGAAAACACACACACAAGCTTTCAGGTGTCCCTCTCCTAGTGGACTGGTACAAAGAAATGATTCTTCTAGGAACAATGTATAACAACACAGGAAAAGTATTGCTGACTAGGAAAGCTCACCTGAGCCTTGAACTATAGAGTTTTCACTGGCTGTCAGCCATGCAAGCTTTCATAACTTGTATGACAGATTTTAGCTACTCAGACTCTAGCTTCCCCCAGAGCAAAAACAGATATTCATACACATTATACTATTAGGATAAACTTATCTGGTTATTCTGGAACAGTAAGTCCCAAGACCTCAGGCATACAAAAACATTCTTATTGGGCAGAAAGAATATATTAATGGATCAGAGGTTATCTCCCAGAAGAAAACTAAGAGCCAATCTTAAAGACAGATGTCTATTGGGAATACGCAACCCAGGCCTGCTAAGTCAAATCTGCCTAGCTATTTCTATATTTTTAATTCTGTTTAGTCATGCATTTTTTCAACCTTTTATCACTCAGATGTCATTTTCTTTTTTGATAATATGAAAGCAAAATGGACATAAAGTAACTCTGCATTTTAAATTTGCACTAGCTCTGTGGAAAATTCTGAAAGAGATGAGAATACCAGACCACCTGACCTGCCTCTTGAGAAATCCGTATGCAGGTCAGAAAGCAATAGTTAGAACTGGACATGGAACAACAGGCTGATTCCAGATAGGAAAAGGAGTGTGTCAAGGCTGTATATTGTCACCCTGATTATTTAACTTATATGCAGAGTACATCATGAGAAACACTGGGCTGGATGAAGCACAAACTGGAATCAAGATTGCTGGGAGAAGTAGCAATAACCTCAGATATGCAGATGACACCACCCTTATGGTAGAAAGTGAAGAAGAACTAAAGAGCCTCTTGATGAAAGTAAAAAAGGAGAGTGAAAAAGTTGGCTTAAAGCTCAACATTCAGAAAACTAAGATCATGGTGTCTGGTCCCATCACTTCATGGCAAAGAGATGGAGAAACAGTGGCAGACTTTATTTTTGGGGGCTCCAAAATCTGGAGCAATATCAATTATTGAACTACATCAAAATAATTCCTTTTAATTTAAAATTTAGATTTTGTGGTTATATTGAAGCAACATACTCAAAACACTAAAGCATACTAAAACATACTAAAAATAATTCTCTCTTGATGTTTTGTTATTATGCATACCAGTCTTTTTTCTTTTTCTTGTACATTTCCTTCATCTAGTAGCATATGTATGTTTTGTGAAGTCTAAATTCGAGATTTAGACAAAATATAAAAAGGAAATAAAAACTGAAGAAGAAAAAAATAAATCATGACAGGTGAGCACTAGATGACTCAGAGCCCTGGACTTTGCCTTATAAAAAGATGAAAAAAAAAAAAAATCAAGAAGCCTAAAATTCTTAATAAAATTATATTTAACTAAATGAAATACCACAGTATTAATTACCCATAACTGCATATCAAGCTACCTCAAAACCTAGAAGCTTAAAACCAGATTTTTATTATCTTACAGTTTCTGAAATCAACATGCAGACACAGCAAACAAAGTGTCACTGGGATCTGCAGTCATTTCGAAGCACAACTGAAGGAGGGTCCCCATCCAAGCTCACTGGTATGGTTTTTACCAGTGGTTTTATCATGGACTGTTGGTTGAAGTTGTCCCTCAGTTTCTCTCCACCTGGGTCATTTTATAGGGCAGCTGTCTTTCATCAGAGGGAACAAGAGCAAGAACAAGAGAAGATGAACAAGACAGAATCTATTATAAGTTTATTTCTGAACTGACATCTCATCACTTTTGTCATAGACAATTGGTTAAAGCAAATCATTAAGTCCATCTGACACTCAAGGGAAGAAGTTTATGCAAAAGCATAAACAAGGCAGTGACAGAAGATGAGATGGTTGGATGGTGTCATTGACTTGATGGACATGAGTTTGAGCATACTCTGGGAGATAATAAAGGACAAGGAAGCCTGGTGTGTTGCAGTCTATTGGGTCGCAAAGAGTCAGACACAACTGAACAACAACAGAGAGTTAAGAATTATTGGCAACCAACTTAGAAGCTCCCTACCCTAGTTATTTATATAACAATACCATTAAATACCACGTATATACATGTATGTGTGTGTGTATATATATATATATTATATATATATATATATATATATATGTATATATGTATAATTTCTGAGTAAATGTCACTGGTTCTCAATTTATATTTTCCCGTGATATCTGGAGCCAGTTGTGATCGTTATGACTGCAGGAGCACTCTTGGCATCTAGTAGGTAGAAAACTGGAATGCTGTTAACTAATTAACATTGCACAGAACAATTCTTTTTGAAACAAAGAATTTCCCAGTTTACCATGGCACTATTTCTGAGGATGTGAAAACCTGGTAAATATTAGTAAATATTAAAATTTGCTAGATTAGTACAAAGCCTGGGATGTCCTTTAGGCAAAATATGCTGTTGTCTTAGAAAATAACATATATAATCACTGGCTTGGTTTAGTTAATTGGAAATACAAGTGTTATATGAAATAATTATTCTAGATCTATCTATACAGAAGCCAAGTCAGCTATTTTTAGTAAAATAAAACTGCCTAGTGACTTCTGCCTCACAGATATGTTTAATAATCTTCCCAATATTGACAACCATTAGAACAGAATTTCTTCAGAAATTAGTGAAATAATCTGAAGTGCTAGTCATTCAGTTGTGTCTTTCTGTTTGCAATCCCATGGACTGTAGCCTTCCAGGCTTCTCTGTACATGAAATTCTCCAGGCAAGAATATTGGAGTGGGTTGCATTTTCTTCTCCAGGGAATCTTCCCAACCCAGGGGTCAAACCTGAGTCTCCCATATTGTAGGCAGATTCTTTACCAACTAAGCCACCAGGGATAATCTAATGATGTGCTAATATTGTGCTAATATTACAAAATTAAACGTGGGACTGTTGATATATTCTCTAATCATCTCTATATAGATTAACACTATAATGAAAAGGTAGGTATTCTAAAAATCTATTTTTAAATTTGTAAGGATTTATTCCTGGGGGACATCTGAACTAAATCTTGATCACCATCTGTTTTTATAAATATATAGTTTTATCAGAATACTGCCATAGCCATTTGTTTGTTGTTTGTTTTCTATGACTGTTTTTGAGTATAATAGCAGATTTAATGATTTGCAGCAGAGACTGTATGGCTGACAAAACCTTGAATATTTAATTTAATCTGTTCCATTAAAGAAAATGCTTTTCAAGTTCTGATCTATTCCAATACTAACATAATTTATTTTCATTGGATTTTGGGTTTTTATTATTATTTGTTTCTGGTCTCTCTCTTAATGGTGTATTTCAACATGAAGAACTTAAAATGTGGTAGGACAGAATAGGGGGTGAATTCTAAAATAAGCAATATTTCTCTGTTTCCATATATGCTTCCAAACATATATGTCTCCAAAATCGCTGTAGATGGTAACTTACTCCTTGGAAGGAAAGTTATGACGAACCTAGACAGCATATTAAAAAGCAGAGATATTACCTTGTCAAAAAAGGTCCGTCTAGTCAAGGCTATTGTTTTTCCAGTAGTCATGTATGGATATGAGAGTTGGACTATAAAGAAAGCTGAGCACCAGCTTTTGAACTATGGTGGTGGAGCAGACTTTTGAGAGTTCTTTGGACTACAAGGAGATCCAACCAGTCCATCCTAAAGGAAATCAGTCCTGAATATTTATTACTAGGCCTGACACTGAAGCTGAAACTCCAATACTTGGCCACCTGATGCGAAGAGCTGACTCATTTTAAAAGACCCTGATGCTGGAAAATATTGAAGATGAAAGGAGAAGGGGACAACATAGGGTGAGATGATTGGATGGCATCACCAACTCAATGGACATGAGTTTGAGTAAATTCCAAAAGTTGGTGGTGGACAGGGAGGCCTGGGGTGCTGCAGTCCATGGAGTCTCAAAGAGTCAGGCACGACTGAGCAACTGAATTGAACTGATGCTAGCTTTATTATGCACTGTCTTTTATTGTGTAAACACAATGTCTTGGATCAATTTTTATTTACTTTCAGTAAAACAAATACTTTTAGACTATGATTTTCTCCCTTTAAGTCAGCTGAAAGAGTTAATCACTACTCTACAGATAATAAAAGCAATCATTTATTGCAACTTACTTAAGGTTACATAGTAATATGATGATTCAGATACAGAAGGCAATCTTGGGAATCTGGGCTTTTATCCATAAAACAAAACCTGTTTATGTATAAAGGCCAATGAGTTACTGTTAGGTAGTTAGAATAGGAAAAAGGAGTCCAGAATGGTGGTGGCTAAAAGACAAGGAAGGGAAAAGCCCAAGAAAATAGAACAAAGGAAGGGCAGAGGGCAGAGTAAGAACCTCAGGTAAAACAAACGGCACTCCTGGCTAGCCCAATTTACATAAGGCAGGCCCCAGGGAGCAGAAAAAACATATAAAAAGAGGAGCCAAAGTTGGACCGGGGCTTCTCTTCTCTTTGTGTCTTTGGGTCGGCCTGCCCTCACACCTCAAGTATATATTTTCCTTCACTTTCTAAATAAAATTGGGCTGTAACACTAGTCCATCCAAGGAAATTACACACGGCTGTAACACCAGTCAGTCCATTTCTTCAAATTTTTGATGTGACGAGACAGAACCAAGGAAATTACACACTCCCCCGACACTTCAATACTGCATATTCCAAAACTCCTGAACATTTAAATTAGATCATTTTTATTCTTAAAGCTGGCTACTTAACTTTTAAATATAATTACAATTTAAAAAAAATATATTTTAATGCCATATGTTACGTTTGCTTACAAAAATAGACAGACTAAGTGTCTTACTGAAGGTACTTTGTTTCAAGTACAGTCAGTTCTTCCATCACACTTATTTTGAACCACATATGTGTCCCAGTGCAATCTATGAGGAAGCAATTTAAGAACAATGCAAAACTTCCATTTGCTTGTATGCAAGTTTATGTGCAAGAAATACTGGGTGAATACAAAAAATGTATCCAGCTGAATTGAGCCACAAAGGAATGCACAAAATGAGTACATGGGCATGTTACTGAGTCCAAGTTCTCCCTGTTTGCTGCACAACAGGTCAATGAATTTGAGAGATGAGTTGTTGAGGCAAGGAATAGACTTTAATTGGGGAGACAGCTGACTGAGAAGA
Organism: Dama dama; assembly: GCF_033118175.1. NCBI lineage: Eukaryota > Metazoa > Chordata > Mammalia > Artiodactyla > Cervidae > Dama > Dama dama. The sequence continues at coordinate 5,846,580 of NC_083681.1, forward strand.
CGGCAGGCTAGCACCTCAAAATAACCATCTTGTCAGGGCCTAGTTGCCAGGTTCTTTTATGGATCAGAGATGGGGGGAGGTGAGAAAATAAAGTAAAATGCTATTCAGTCCTTGCAAATGTCCCCTAGAATGGCAAGCCTCAGCCTGGGGAATGTGCTAATTTCACTTTCTTATGGTTCTTCAGAGGTAGGCTGCTCAGGTTGTAGGGCATTACCTGTACTCACAATAACAGAAAAGGGGTTAAAGTAACAGAAGCAGATCTGGTGTAAATTTAAAATTAACCCTTCCGAGTTACAGGCATACCTCAAACATTCTCTTTTATTGGCTCACTGTTCATTGCATGTGTTATGCTAAAGGATCATTTTAATATTTATTTATTTGTTCATTTTTGGAGACTCATTCAACATACCAAACATATCTCAATGTACTGATCAGGAAACACAAATCAATTTATTAAAAATTAAAAAAAAAGAAAGAAAAGAAAAGGCTTAAGTACTGGAAAGAAGCTGGAAATAATTAAATGTTTTGAAGTAAATGAACGTGTGATAGCTTTCAAACAAGAATGCAGGGAATGTACATTGGGGACCATCGGAGACAATGCCATGAAAACAAAAGAACCATCACGGTTGGAAAGACATCAAGCACTGCAAAGTCAGTAAAAATAAGACATAAAGAAGTAGAAGTAATAGACTGTTGCATTTATACTGAAGACCAAACATTAAAAAGTCAGAAAACCTTTTCCATAATCAAATATAAAGAACTATCTACAAAATAAGATTTTAAACAAAAATTGCCAAATCCTGCAGAAGTGGCTCCTATTAATACCAGTTTGTAATTTCAAAAATCAATAAAATTTCTAGTTTTCAGCCATGATTTAAGATTAAAAGCTGTAAAAGAAATTTCACAATTTATACAGAAAGTTGTTGAAGATGGCTATGAATCATATACATTTTTTTTTTAATTTTTATGAAACAAATATCTCCTATAAACAGAATCCTTGAAGGACCTGTCTCTCACAGGCAAAAAAAAAAAGAAGAAGCTTCAGGCTTTCAGACTGCAAAACATTGCACTCTGTGTATTGTTTCTGTCATTTAACAATAAATCACAAGATTTCATCCATCTTATGATTAAATCTTTAGACTTTACAGAAAAGTCTTTTCTTTTTCCACAAGGTAATTGCAGTATCTATTATTATATGAATATTTCCTTTACCATTTAGCATGTATAAAACAGGGAATTATATATATTCTTTTAGTTCCTACTTTTCTCTTTGTGTCTTTGATGAAGTTTTTGAGGAGCTTTGCTTCTAACTTCATGCTTACCCTCAGTTCTTTTTTTTTTAATTGATGATTTTGCATACTGCAGTTATTTTTAGTAATGCATATGTTGCGTTATAGTGAAGTAGCTGTAGCAGGAAGTCGTTCCAGTGAGATTACACATGGAAGAAAGGAATTACCTGTTTCTTACACAGCCGAAACCAGGAAGTGTAATAAGGACTCAGGAGGCATCCTAATTGGATTCTAAAAAACTCTGAGACACAAAGAGAAGCACTGCTCTCATTTCTCCAGGGCCAAATTATCCCTTTTCTCTTCTTCCTACAAGCCTGTTCATTGTTTTGTTTGTGTGCTTATTTCTATTGATGGATATTTTGTTCCTAACAAGGACAGGAAAAAGATGGCCTCCCTTCAGCTTCTCAGAGTAGGTAAGCAGAACAGACTGACTATTGTAGAGACTAATTTCTCCAAATTTTTGTGAGAGATAATTTGATAAACTAATTTTGAACTGGAAAATAATCCAAAATTGTCTAGATTTTATTTTTATTCTCTTTAGCACAACACTGAGTTCAATTATTAAATGAGATAAGTTATGAGTTATGAAATGTGTTACAAAAATTGGTTTAAGCTTTGTGTGAATGAAAAAATGTTGCCTGTCAAATCAATAAGCAAAGGCGGTTGCAGCCATCAAGCCATCACATTACAGTCACCCTACAATGAGCCCTAAGGGAACAAGATAGAAACAAGATGCCTGCTATTTAGCAATCAAACCTGGAGCCCCCCCCCCCCCCCCACCTCTTCCCAACAGGAAACTCAATATTAGAAAGAATAGGATACTGGTCACAGATAGCTGAGATGCATAGCAGAGGACTGATTTAAATGAACCCAGGCTGTTACATCTTCCCATACAGAGAAAAGCACTACATTTCTTACATTATAATATCTGGTTTTCTTTAATAGTAATTATTTTATGTCCTGACCACCTGGTCTTTGTTGCAAAAGCTCCTATATATCCTGGCCCCTCCCTTATCACTTTGGAGCAGTCTCTCAGAGTTATCTGAGATGATGTGTCTGAGGCTTATGTCCTCAGTTTGGCCCACTGGATAAAATATAACTCTCAACTTTTATGTTGTGCCTTTTTTTTCAGTTGACACCATATTGGAAATGTGAATATTTTTGTTCTTCACAGTAATAATGCTAGGAATAGTGGATGAACCATTTGTTTTGTTTTATCTTGTTTGTTTTAAAAGATCCTGCCTTTATATTTAACAACACATAAAATGTTAACTAGAAAGGATTTACCATTTTCATACTCTTCATGGGGTTCTCAAAGCAAGAATGCTAGAGTGATTTCCCATTCCTTCCTCTGATGGATCACATTTTGTCAGGACTCTTCACTATGACCTGTCTGTCTTGAGTGGCCCAGCATGGTGTGGCTGATACCTTCATTGAGTTACACAAGCCCCTTCATCACAAGAAGGCTGTGATCGAGGAAGGGGAATTTCAAAACTAAAAAAAAAAAAAAAAAAAAAAAAAAAACTAAGATCATGGTATCCAGACTCATCACTTCATGGCAAATAGATGAAGAAAAAGTGGAAGCAGTAAAAGATTTTATTTTCTTGGGCTCCAAAATCACTGCTGATGGTGACTGCAGCCATGCAATTGTAAGACACTTGCTCCTTGGAAGAAAAGCTATGGTAAACCAAGACAGCACATTAAAAAGGAAAGACATCACTTTGCCAACAGAGGTCTGTATAGTCAAAGCTATGATTTTTCCAGTAGCCATGTACTGATGTGAGAGTTAGACCATAAAGAAAGCTGAGCATCAAAGAATTAATGCTTTTGAATTGTGTTTTTGGAGAAGACTCCTGACAGTCTCTTGGAGTTCAAAGAGATCAAATCTGTCAATCTTAAACAAAAGCAATCCTGAATATTCATTGGAAGGACTGATGCTGAAGCTGAAGTTCCAATATTTTGGCCACCTGATGCGAAGAGCTGACTCATTGGAAAAGACACTGATGCTGGGAAAGATTGAAGGCAAAAGAACGGGGCAGCAGAGGATAAATGGTTAGATAGCATCACCAACTCAATGGGCATAAATCTGAGCAAATTCCAGGAGATAGTTGAGGACAGGGGAGCCTGGCATGCTGCAGTCCATGAGGCTGCAAAGAGTCAGGCATGACTTAGAGACAAAATCACAACAAAAAGAGAGGATTTTGATGATCCAGACAGCCATCTAACGCTCAAGGAAAGACTCTCAGTTCCAGAGGGATTTTGAATTCCCCAAGATAATGTTTGGAAATTTCAAAACAGTTGGCCATCTAATGCAAAGAGCTGACTCACTGGAAAAGACCCTGATGCTGGGAAAGGTTGAGAGCAAGAGAAGAAGGGGGGAGACAGAGGCTGAGATGGTTGACTGGTGTCACTGACTCAGTGGACATGAGTTTGAGCAAACCCCAGGACATAGTGATGGACAGGGAAGCCTGGCTTACTGCAGTCCCTGGGGACACAAAGAGCCAGACATAACTTAGTGACTGAACAACAACAGAGATAATATTATAGATAATATTATAGAGTGATATTGGAGTAATGATTCCTGGTAACTAGGAACCAAGTAAAACAATAAAAAGCAAAATGAAGATTCATGCTGATTTTATCTAAATGTATTCCTGGACTTCATATTAATAATCAGTAAAATAAGCATATATAACTGTCTATTAGAAACAATATCAATAGTTTCTTCATCATGAGAATTTTTGAGCAGTGAAAACTAAAATCTGGGGTGAAAGGCAAAACTCTGAATGTTAAAAAAATGACTGAATAGAAAGAGAACTCCAGAAAGATTTACCTTTATGTATTTACATTTACATTTCAAAGAGGGATAAAGCCCAGAACACTGGGGCATTCCAGTGATTGCAAACCAGAGACAAATATCTTATCTGCCCTACTGAAGAGATTTATTCTTTGTTCCAAAGGGCAAAAATCAAGGGACCTTCATTTTTCTTTCTATGGAGACTTAGTTCTCTTTAGGGAAGCTATTCTAATTCTATTCCTCTCTCAGAATAGAAGACAGCTGTGCAAGCCATATTACATAAGCACATAGATTCGTAATTGTGAGGCTCTTCTCCAGTGGTAGAACCCCTGTAGCTGCAGGCCCAACCTTTTGGCTCCTAGCACTTCAGTGAGGTGGGTAAAGTGGAATATGCTGAAACGATACAATTATTGTTTTGGGTAATAATAATATCCCCTGATCCACATACCTCATGTTTGCATTCAACAAAATATAAACAAATGTAGATATTAATAATGTATCATTGAGGGATGGTGTCATAAAAAGCTCTGTGTATACACTTTCCAGTGAATCACCGATAACTGGTGAAAGTTATAGGAAAACAAAAAAGAAAACATGAACAAAAATTGAGTGAATTTATTTCTATCAGGCACCTTATGAAAAACATATAAAAGAACACTTCAGACTGAAAGCAAGTGATGCCAGAAAATAACTTGAATCCACATGAAAGAAAATAATAATAATAATAATAAAAGTAAATATCATTATAAAATATAGTATTAACATCTATATCTTCTTTCTTTCACTAATTTATACAGTAACTATATATGACAATATGTATGCATATATATTATTGGAAATAGAAATGTAAATTGTGTAACTACAATAGCACAAAAAGGGAGACGAGGGAATAGAACTCTATGAAATTAGCATTTCTTTATTTCATTGGAATTGAGTGTAAATCTGAAGAAAATCATGATAAATTGAGATGTATATAGTAAGCCCTAGAGCAACCACTAAGAAAATAATCAAAGAAGTGAAAAATCATTAAAGGAATTAAAAGGTTACGCTAGCAAATGCTCACTTAATCAAAAACAAGTGGAAACAGAAAAAAAAGAAAAAAAAAGGTAAAATGCCACATATAAAGTACATATATCATTAACAATATCAAACATGAATGGATTAAATAAGTTATTAAAAGGAAAAGATTAATGGTCTAGATAAAAGCCAAGATCCAACTCAATGCTATCAATAGGGGACACATTTTAAATTCAAACATGTAAAGAGCTTGAAAGGGAAGCTTAAAAGGGAAGAAAAAGATATATCACACAAATGGCAAGCATAAGACAGATGAAATGTCTGTACTAATGTTAGGAAAAATAGATTTTAAGTGAAAAAATATGACTAGAGGTAAGAGGGACATTTTATAATAATGATAAAATGATTAATCCATCAAAAAAATACAACAATTATAAACATGTATGCATTTAAAAGGGCTTCCCTGGTGGCTAAGTGGTCAAGAATTCGTCTGCAATGAAGGAGGCATAGGAGACATGTGTTCGTTCCCTGGGTAGGGAAGGTCCCCTGAAGAAGGAAATGGCAACCTGTTCCAATATTCTTTCCTGAAAAATCCCATGAATAGAGGAAAATGGCAGGCTATAGTCCATAGGGTCGCAAAGAGTTGGACATGACTGAGCACATGTGCACACCATAACCATGCATTTAAAAACAGAACTCAAAATACATGAAACAAAAAAAGATAAAAATTTGAGGAAGACACACAATTCAACAATGATAGACAAAGACAACAATATTCATACTCAGTAATGGACAGAAAAGCTAAATGGATGATCAGCAAGGAAATGGTAGACTGAACAACACTATTAATCAACTAAACCTGATTGACTTCTATAAAACACTCCACCCACCAACAGCAGTGTATATATTCTTAAGTGCACATGAAACACATAGAAAAGCTCAATAGCAGAAAGAAGCCTCATGTACATTTGGAAATTTAAAATATGCTCCTAAATTATCAATGGGTCAAAAAAATAAATTGCAAGAAGAAATAAAAATAGATACTTTAAGATGAATAAAAGTGAAAATCAGCAACATATCAAAATGTAAAATGCACCTCATTGTGGTTTTGGTATGCATTTCTCTGATAATGAGTGATGTTGAGCATCTTTTCATGTGTTTGTTAGCCATCTGTATGTCTTCTTTGGAGAAATGTCTGTTTAGTTCTTTGACCCATTTTTTGATTGGGTCATTTATTCTTCTGGAATTGAGCTGCAGGAGTTGCTTGTATATTTTTTGAGATTAATCTTTTATCTGTTGCTTCATTTTCTATTATTTTCTCCCAGTCTGAAGGTGGTCTTTTCACCTTGCTTATAGTTTCCTTTGTTGTGCAAAAGCTTTTAAGTTTAATTAGGTCCCATTTGTGTATTTTTGCTTTTATTTCCAATATTTTGGGAGGTGGGTCATAGAGGATCCTGCTGTGATTTATGTTGGAGAGTGTTTTGCCTATGTTCTCCTCTAGGAGTTTTAAAGTTTCTGGTCTTACATTTAGATCTTTAATCCATTTTGAATTTATTTTTGTGTATGGTGTTAGAAAGTGTTCTAGTTTCATTCTTTTACAAGTGGTTGACCAGTTTTCCCAGCACCACTTGCTAAAGAGGTTGTCTTTTTTTCATTGTATATTCTTGCCTCCTTTGTCAATAATAAGGTGTCCATAGGTACGTGGGTTTATCTCTGGGCTTTCTATTTTGTTCCATTGATCTATATTTCTGTCTTTGTGCCAGTACCATACTGTCTTGATGACTATGGCTTTGTAGTCGAGTCTGAAGTCAGGCAGGTTGATTCCTCCAGTTCCATTCTTCTTTCTCAAGATTACTTTGGCTATTTGAGGTTTTTTGTATTTCCATACAAATTGTGAAATTATTTGTTCTAGTTCTGTGAAGGATATCGTTGGTAGCTTGATAAGGATTGCATTGAATCTATAGATTGCTTGGGGTAGTATACTCATTTTCACACGATTGATTCTTCCAATCCATGAACACGGTATATTTCTCCATCCATTAGTGTCCTCTTTGATTTCTTTCATCAGTGTTTTATAGTTTTCTATGTATAGGTCTTTTGTTTCTTTAGGTAGATATACTCCTAAGTATTTTATTCTTTTTGTTGCAATGGTGAATGGTATTCTTTCCTTAATTTCTCTGTTTTCTCATTGTTAGTGTATAGGAATGCAAGATATTTCTGTGTGTTAAGTTTATATCCTGCAACTTTACTATATTCATTGATTCAGTTCAGTTCAGTTCAGTTCAGTCGCTCAGTCGTGTCCGACCCCATGAATTGCAGCATGCCAGGCCTCCCTGTCCATCACCAACTCCCGGAGTTTACTCAAACTCATGCCCATCGAGTCAGTGATGCCATCCAGCCATCTCATCCTCTGTCGTCCCCTTCTCCTCCTGCCCCCAATCCCTCCCAGCATCAGGGTCTTTTCCAATGAGTCAACTCTTCGCATGAGGTGGCCAAAGTATTGGAGTTTCAGCTTCAGCATCAGTCCTTCCAATGAACACACAGGACTGTTCATTGATTAGCTCTAGTAATTTTCTGGTAGAGTCTTTAGGGTTTTCTATGTACAGGAGCATGTCATCTGCAAACAGTGAGAGTTTTACTTCTTTTTCTATCTGGATTCCTTTTATTTCTTTTTCTGCTATGATTGCTGTGGCCAAAACTTCCAAAAATATGTTGAATAGTAGTGGTGAGAGTGGGCACCCTTGTCTTGTTCCTGACTTTAGGGGAAATGCTTTCAATTTTTCACCATTGAGGATAAAGTTTGCTGTGGGTTTGTCATATATAGCTTTTATTATGTCGTGGTATGTTCCTTCTATTCCTGCTTTCTGGAGAGTTTTTATCATAATGCATGTTGAATTTTGCAAAGGTTTTTTCTGCATCTATTGAGATAATCATATGGATTTTATCTTTCAATTTGTTAATGTGGTGTATTACATTGATTGGTTTGCAGATATTAAAGAATCCTTGCATTCCTGGGATAAAGCTCACTTGGTCATGATGTATGATCTTTTTAATATGTTGTTGGATTCTGTTTGCTAGAATTTTTTAAGGATTTTTGCATCTATGTTCATCAGTGATATTGGCCTGTAGTTTTCTTTTTTTGTGGCATCTTTGTCTGGTTTTGGAGTTAGGGTGATGGAGGCCTCATAGAATGAGTTTGGAAGTTTACCTTATTCTGCAATTTTCTGGAAGAGTTTGAGTAAGATAAGTGTTAGCTCTTCTCTAAATTTTTGGTAGAATTCAGCTGTGAAGCCTTCTGGTCCTGGGCTTCTTTTTGCTGGAAGATTTCTGGTTACAGTTTCGATTTCCTTGCTTGTGATGGGTCTGTTAAGATCTTCTATTTCTTCCTCGTTCAGTTTTTGAAAGTTATACTTTTTTAAGAATTTGTCCATTTCTTCAAAGTTGTACCATTACACGCCAGTCAGAATGGTTGCTATCCAAAAGTCTACAAGCAATAAATGCTGGAGAGGGTGTGGAGAAAAGGGAACCATCTTACACTGTTGGTGGAAATGCAGACTAGTACAGCCACTATGGAGAACAGTGTGGAGATTCCTTAAAAACCTGGAAATAGAACTGTCATATGACCCAGCAATCCCACTCCTGGGCATACACACCCAGGAAACCAGAACTGAAAGAGACACATGTACCCTAATGTTCATCACACCACTGTTTATAATAGCAAGGACATGGAAGCAACCTAGATGCCCATCAGCAGATGAATGGATCAGAAAGCTATGGTACATATATACAATGGAATATAACTCAGCCATTAAAAAGAATTCATTTGAATCAGTTCTAATGAGATGGATGAAACTGGAGCCCATTATACAGAGTGAAGTAAGCCAGAAAGATAAACACCAACACAGTATACTAATGCATTTATATGGAATTTACAAAGATGGTAACAATAACTCTATATGCAAGACAGAAAAAGAGACATAGATGTATAGAACAGACTTTTGGACTCTATGGGAGAAGGCGAGGGTGGGATGATCTGAGAGAATGGCATTGAAACATGTATATTATCAAATGTGAAACAGATTGCCAGTCCAGGTTGGATGCATGAGACAAGTGCTCAGGGCTGGTGCACTGGGATGACACAGAGGGATGAGGTGAGGAGGGAGTTGGGAGGGGGGTTCAGGATGGGGAACACATGTAAATCCATGGCTGATTCATGTCAATGTATGGCAAAATCTGCTACAATGATGTAAAGTAATGTAGGATGCAACTAAAGCAGTGTGAGTGGAAAATTTAAAGGCTGATGTGCTGCAGTCCATGGGGTCGCAATGAGTCAAACACAGTTTAGTGACTAAACAACAACCAAGTGGTTAAGGAAAAATTAGACAAATCCTTTCCAATCACATCCAAAACTCGTAGGATGAGGAGATAACTCTTTATAACTGATTTTATGAGGATTGTAATACCCTGAATTCAGACAGATAAATGCTTAACAAGAAAGTTATAGACCAATTATTTATTATGAATATAGACATGAGAGACCTCAGCAAAGTATTAACAACAACAACAGCAACAAAAACATCCAGTAACATAAAAAGGCGATTATATACCACAATTGAATAGAATTTATTCCAGGAATTTTATATTGATTTAATATAAAATCAACTGATGTAGTTCACCATGTCAATAGAAAAAGGACAAAACTTCATGATCATTTAAATAGACACACAAAAAAGCCTTTGAATGAATCCAATGTCTTATAAAAGTAAAAACATTTTAAAAATTAGAAATGGAATCTATTTCCACAGCTTGATAAAATACATAAAAAATCATGCTAATATCACACTATGTTGAAAAACTTACTGCTTAAGAACGCGAACAAGACAAGGTTGCCTGTTCTAACCTTGTCTATTTAACCTGGTACTAGAAGTTCTAGCCAGGACAGTGGGAGAATAAAGTGAAATAAATGTGTACGGGTTGGAAAGAGAAGAAAAGCTGTCTATGTAGTTGATATGGTCAGGTTGGAAAGAGAAGCAAAGCTGTGTCTATTTGTAGATGACGTGGAATTGTATATAGATATCCTAATAAATCTTCTAAAAATTATCAGAACAAATAGATCAGGTGAGTGAGATTGGAATGTCCAATATCAATGTTTTAAAAAATTGTATTTCTATTAGTGATAAGTGAATCATGTAAAAATGCAGTTAAGCAAGCAATTCCATTTGCAACAGCATAATATATATATATATATATATATATATATATATATATATATATATAATTTAATGTAAGATTTTAAACTTATACCCTGAAAATTGAAAAGCACTTTTGGAAGAAATTACAGAAGACCTTATAGATAGAAAGACAATCCATGTTTATGAATGAGACTTAATACTATTATTTCTCCAAAGAGGACATACAGATGGCCAAAATGCACATGAAAAGATGCTTAACATCACAAATTTTTAGAGAAATGCAAATCAAACTGCAATGAGGTATCACCTTACACCTCCCAGAATTGCCACCACCAAAAAAATCTATAAAAAATAAATGCCAGAGAGGGTGTAGAGGAAAGGGAACCCTTCTACAAGGTTGATGGGAATGTAAACTGGTACAGCCACTATGGAGAACAGTGTCTAATAATTTAATGACTGAGTAATATTCCATTGTATATGTGTATCACATCTTCTTTATCCATTCCTCTATCTATGGACATTTATGTTGCTCCCATAACATCCTGGCTATTGTAAATAGTGCTCCAATGAACACTGGGGTACATGTATGTTTTTTGAAATTATGGTTTTCTCTGTATATAAACTCAGGAGTGGGATTGCTGGATCATATGATAGATCTATTTTTGTTTATTTATTTATTTATTTATTTTTTGAGAACTCTTCATATTGTTTGTAAGTCACGTATATGATGAGAGATTTTTATCTAGAATATATAAAAAACACAAACATAATAAAAATAAATTAAATTTCAGAAATTAAATTAGATATAAAAATTGAAAATGGACAAATGATCTGAATAGAAACTTCTTCAAAGAACTTCTGTAAATATATAATAAGCACACAAAAAGATGTTCAACATCATTAGTCATTAGGGAAATGCCAGTCAAACCCATAAGCTCTCAATTTGTACTAAAGAGAATGGTAATAATTATAATATATGACAGATAATAGCAAATGCTAACAAGAAATCAGAGACAGATGTGGGGAAATTAGAACCCTTATACATTGTCAGTGGTAATATTAAATGGTAAAGCACTTTGGAAAACCGAGTTTGGAAGTTTCTTAAAAACTTAAACTTGGGGGATTTCCAGGTGGTACAGTGGTTAGGACTGCATGTGCTTTCACTGCTGAAGGCCTGGGTTCAATCCCTGGTCAGGGAGCTGAGATTCCACAAATTAAAAGGTGTGGCCAAAAAACAAACAAAAAAAGTTTTAAACATAGAGTTATCATATAAACCAGCATACTCAAGAGAACTGAGACCAAATACATACACAAAAGTCATGCGTGACTGTACATTGCAGAATTTTTCAGAATAGCTAAACAGTGGAAGCAACTCAAATGGCCATGGGTAAATGTTGTCTGTACATATTGGGTTGACCAAAACACTAAGCAGGAATTAGTCAGACACATGGAGGGAAAAGGAGAAATTAAATAGAAAAAAATCAGCAGTCTATTTTATTCACAACTTGGTCAGGTATGTTAATTGGTTTATGTTTATCTTAGGAAATACTGTCTATAAACAGTTGTAAAGATGAAAAGGAAGTATTCAGATTTGTATTTCAAAATATTTATCTTGACTGCAGTATTCAGATTTTATTTCATACGTTTCAATATCTTTTAACTATTAGATTTCCAGCTTCCCCTAGAACTTCTCAAAGTATCTCACCCCAACAATTCTAAAATCTCCTAATAATTTTACAACAGCTTATGAACCTTTGGTAACATAATCTGAGTTAAGGTTAAAGATCAGAAGGAGCCAAATCAGGGAGAAAAAAAATAGAAGAGAATCGGGGATACCTACACTTTCAAAGATACCTTCCTAAAATACAGCATGTATTCTCCACACAGTAGCATCATTTTATTGATGGTCTATTTACTATATCCCCAATATCATGCAAAATGCTATAATGATGCAAAATAAATAAGACACTATTCCTTATTTTGAGCAATGGGAGGAGAGAAAGACTTTGCTACACTTTAGTCTATGAAAACTACCAGTTGACACCGTATGTTCTGTAAAGTCAGAGAGAGCTGAACTTATTTAGCACTGGTTCCTAGTTCTTGGGATTCCACAATAGCTCAGTTGGTAAAGAATCCACCAGTAATGAAGGAGACCCAGTTGGATTCCTGTGTCAGGAAGATCCCCTGGAGAAGGGATAAGCTACCCAGTCCAGTATTCTTGGGCTTCCCTTGTGGCTCAGCTGGTAAAGAATCCACCTGCAATGTGGGAGACCTGGGGTCAATCCCTGGGTTGGGAAGATCCCCTGGCGAAGGGAAAGGCTGCCCACTCCAGTATTCTGGACTGGACAATTTCTTAGTATAGTTTCCAAATATAGCTGGTATTCAGCAATTACATGGTGAGTAACTATGTGAAAATGTAATATAAATTTGGTGCAATTATGGTTTAGACATAGTCATTTCTGGCTGTGAAGGTAACAGCATCCAGGACTTGGTAGCATTTACGTAAGAAAGATAGGCTTCCCTGGTGGCTCAGAATTTGAAGCGTCTGCCTCCAATGCAGGAGACCCAGGTTTGATCCCTGGGCTTGATCCCTGGGTTTGATCCCTGGGTTGGGAAGATCTCCTGGAGAAGGAAATGACAACCCACTCCAGTATTCTTGCCTGGAGAATTCCATGGTCAGAGGAGCCTGGTAGGCTACAGTCCACAGGGCTGCAAAGAGTCGTACACGACTGAGCGACTTCACTTCACCTAAGAAAGATAGGTTAATATCATACAGTAAGAGAAGGAGGTAGATAAAGAATGCTTGAGAGACTTCCAATGAACATTCTGGGCTGATTTCCTGTAGGACTGACTGGTTTGAACTCCTTGAAGTCCAAGGGAATCTCAAGAGTCTTCTCCAGCACCACAATTTGAAAGCATCAACTCTTTGGCACTCAGCCTTCTTTATGGTCCAAGTCTCACATCCATACATGGCTACTGGAAAAACCATAGGTTTGACTAGATGGGCCTTTGCTGGCAAAGTGATGCCTCTGCTTTTTAATTCACTATCTTGTTTTGTCATAGCTTTTCCTCCATAGAGCAAATGTACTTTAATTTCATAACTGCAGTAACAATCTGCAGTGATTTTGGAGCCCAAGAATATGCCATGATCTTTGTTTTTAGAATGCTGATTTTTTTTAAATTAAATAATTTATTTTAATTGGAGACTAATTACTTTACAATACTGTGGTGGCTTTTGCCATACATAGACATGAATCAGCCACGGGTGTACATGTGTCCCACATCCCGAAACCCACACCCACCTCCCTCCCAATCTCATCCTTCAGGGTTGGCCCAGTGTACTGGCTTTGAGTGCCCTGTTTCATGCATGGAACTTGAACCTTATATTGATCTCACATATGGTAATATACATGTTTCAATGCTATTCTCTCAAATCATCCCACCCTTGCCTTCTCCCACAGAGTCCAAAAGTATGGTCTTTATATCTGTGTCTCTTTTGCTGTCTCACATATAGGGTCATCATTACCATCTTTCTAAATTCCATATATATGCATTAGTATAGTCTATTGGTGTTTTTCTTTCTGACTTACTTCACTCTGTATAATAGGCTCCAGTTTCATCCACCTCATTAGAGCTGATTTAACTGTGTTCTTTTTAATAGCTGAGTAATATTCCATTGTGTATATGTACCACAACTTGCTTATCTACTCATCTGCTGGTGGACATCTAGGTTGCTTCCATGGCTAGCTATTGTAAACAGTGCTGTGATGAACATTGGAGCACATGTGTCTCTTTAAATTCTGGTTTTCTCGGTGTGTATGCTCAGCAGTGGGATGGCTGGGTCGTATGGCAGTTCTATTTTCAGGTTTTTTAAGGAATCTCTACACCGTTTTCCATAGTGGCTGTACTAGTTTTCATTCCCACCAATGGTGTAAGAGGGTTCCCTTTTCTCCACACCCTCTCCAGTATTTATTCTTTGTAGACTTTTTGACAGCAGCCATTCTGATCTGCATGAGATGCTACCTCACTGTTTTTTTTTATTTGCATTTCTCTGATAATGAGTGATGTTGAGCATTTTTCATGTGCTTATTAACCATATGTATGTCTTCTTTGGAGAAATGTCTGTTTAGTTCTTTGGCCCATGTTTTGATTGGGTTGTTTACTTTCTGGTATTGAGCTGCACGAGCTGTTTGTATATTTTTTAGATTAATTCTTTGTCATTTGCTTCACTTGTGCTTATATTTTCCCATTCTGAAGCCTGTCTTTTCACCTTGCTTATAGTTTCCTTCGTTGTGCAAAAGCTTTTAACTTTATTTAGGTCCCATTTGCTTATTTTTGCTTTTATTTCCATTATTCTGTGAGGTGGGTCATAGAGGATCTTGCTGTGATTTGTATCAGAGAGTGTTTTGCCTATATTTTCTTCTTGAGTTTTATAGTTTCTGGTCTTACATTTATATATTTAACCCATTTTGAGTTTATTATTATGTATGGTGTTAGAAAGTGTTCTAGTTTCATTCTTTTACATGTGGTTGACCAGTTTTCCAAGCACCATGTGTTAAAAAGATTTTCTTTTCTTCATTGTGTATGTTTGCCTCCTTTGTCAAAGATAAGTTGTCTGTAGGTGGGAAGGTTTATCTCTGGGCTTTCTAGTTTGACCCGTTGATCTATATTTCTGTCTTTGTGCCAGTACCATACTGTCTTGGTGACACAGCCTTGTAGTATAGTCTGAAGTCAGGTAGGATGATTCCTCCATTCCATTCTTCTTTCTCAAGATTGCTTTGTCTACTCAAGGTTTTTTGTATTTCCATACAAATCATGAAATTATTTGTTCTAGTTCTGTGAGAAATACCATTGGTAGCTTGACAGGGATTGCATTGAGTCTATAGGTTGCTTTGTGTAGTGTACTCATTTTCATTATATTGATTCTTCTGATCCATGAACATGGTGTATTTCTCCATCTATTTGTGTCCTCTTTGATTTCTTTCATCAGTGTTATATAGTTTTCTAAATAAAGGTCTTTTGATTCTTTAGGTAGATTTATTCCTAAGTATTTTATTCTTTTTATCATAATGGTGAATGGGATTGTTTCCTTTATTTCTCTTTCTGTTTTCTCATTGTTAGTGCATAGGAATGCAAGGGAATTCTGAGTATTACTTTTATATCCTGCAAGTTTATTATATTCATTGTTTAGCTCTAGTAATTTTCTGGTGGTATCATTAGGGTTTTCTATGTAGAGGATTATGTCATCTGCAAACAGTGAGTTTTACTTCTTCTATTCCAATCTGCATCCCTTTTATTTATATTTCTTCTCTGATTGCCAGAAGAAATAAAGAGGAGTCAATCAATAATGAATAATGAAATAACTGAGATCAAAAGCACTCTGGAGGGAACCAACAGTAGAATAACTGAGGCAGAAGATAGGATAAGTGAGGTGGAAGATAGAATGGTGGAAATAAATGAAGCAGGGAGGAAAAAAGAATTAAAGGAAAGGAGGGCAACCTCAGAGTCCTCTGGGACAATGTTAAATTCCCTCAACATTCGAATCATGGGAGTCCCAGGAGAAGAAGACAAAAAGAAAGGGCATGAGAAAATACTTGAGGAGATACTAGTTGAAAACTTCCCTAAAATGGGGAAGGAAATAGGCACCCAAATCCAAGAATCAAAGAGAGTCCCAAATAGGATAAATCCAAGGCAAAACATCCCAAGACACATATTACTCAAACTAACAAAGATCAAACACAAAGAGCAGATATTAAACGCAGCAAGGGAAAAGCGACAAATGACACATAAGGTAATCCACATAAGAATAATAGCTGATCTTTCAATAGAAACTCTTCAGGCCAGAAGGGTATGGCAGAACATATTTAAAGTGATGAAAGAGAAAAACCTACAACCCAGATTACTGTATCTAGCAAGGATCTCATTCAGATATGAAGGAGAAATCAAAAGCTTTACAGACAAGCAAAAGCTGAGAGAATTCAGCACCACCAAACCAGTTCTTCAACAAATGCTAAAGGATCTTCTCTAAACAGGAAATACAGAAATGATTTATCAACTTGAACCCAAAACAACATAGTAAAAAACAATGAGATCATACTTATCAATAATTACCTTAAATGTAAATGGACTGAATGCCCCAACCAAAAGACAAAGACTGGCTGAATGTATACGAAACCAAGACCCCTATATATGCTGTCTACAAGAGACCCACCTCAAACCAAGGGACACATACAGACTGAAAGTGAAGGACTGG
Organism: Dama dama; assembly: GCF_033118175.1. Taxonomy (NCBI): domain Eukaryota; kingdom Metazoa; phylum Chordata; class Mammalia; order Artiodactyla; family Cervidae; genus Dama; species Dama dama. Next base: position 5,863,128 of record NC_083681.1, read on the forward strand.
AACAGACATTTCATGCAAACAGAGAGCAAAAGGAAGCAGGAGTAGCAATACTCATATCAGATAAAATAGACTGAAATAAAGCCTGTGTAAAGAGACAAAGAAGGACACTACATAACGATCAAAGGATCAATCCAAGAAGAAGAAAAAACAATTATAAATATATATATGCACTCAACATAGGAACTCCTCAATACATAAGGCAAATGCTAACAAATATGAAAGGGGAAATTGCCAGTAACACAATAATAGTGGGAGACTTTAATACCCCATTCACACCTATGGATAGGTCAACCAAACAGAAAATTAGCAAGGAAACAGAAACTTTGAAAGATCCAATGGACCAGTTAGACCTAATTGATATCTATAGGACATTTCACCCCAAAACAGTGAATTTCACCTTTCTCTCAAGTGCACATGGAACATTCTCCAGGATAGATCATATTCTGGACCATAAATCTAGCCTTAATAAATTTTAAAAAATTGAAATAATTTCAAGCATCTTTTCTGATCACAATGTGTCAAGATTAGATGTCAACTGCAGGGAAGAAAAAAAAAAATATATTAAAAATGCAAACATATGGAGGCTAAATAACACACTTCTGAATAACCAACAAAACATGGAAGAAATAAAAAAGAAAATCAAAATGTATGCTTAGAAACGTATGAAAATGAAAACACAGCAACCCAAAACCTATGTTATTCAGTAAAAGCAGTGCTAAAGGGAAGGTTCACAGCATTACAAGCTTACCTCAAGAAACAAGCGAAAAATCAAATAAATAACTGAATTTTACACCTAAAGCAACTAGAAAAAAGAACAAATGAAGAACTCCAGGATTAGCAGAAGGAAAAAAATCATAAAAATTATGGAAGAAATACATGAAAAAGAAACAAAGGAGATTAAAGCAAAAATCAACAAAACTTAAAAGCTGCTTCTTTGAGAAGATAAATAAAATACACAAACATTATCCTCAATGGTGAAAAATTGAAAGCATTTCCCGTAAAGTCAGGAAAAAGACAAAGGTGCACACTCTCACCAAGACTTTTCAAACATAGTTTTGGAAGTTTTAGCCACAGTAATCAGAGAAGAAAAAGAAGTAAAAGGAATCCAGATTGGAATAGAAGAAGTAAAACTCTCACTGTTTGCAGATGATATGATCCCCTACTTAGAATGCTGAGTTTTAAGCCAGGAGTTTTTTTTTTTTTTTTCGCTCTCCTCTTTCACCTTCATCAAGAGAGTCTTTAGTTCATCTTCACTTTCTGTCTTAAGGGTGGTATCATCTGCATATCTGAGGTTATTACTATTTCTCCCAGCAATCTTGACCCCAGCTTGTGCTTCATCCAGACCAGCATTTCGCATGATGTATGAAATGTTCTTATATGCATTTCTGCATATAAATTAAATAAGCAGGGTGACAATATACAGCCTTGACATACTCCATTCCCAATTTTGAACCAGTCTGTTGTTCTATGTCCAGTTCTGTTACCTATTGACCCACAGACAAGTTCCTCAGGAGACAGGTAAAGTGACATGATATTCCATTTCTTTAAGAATTTTCCACAGCTTGTTATGATTCACACTGTCAAAGGCTTTAGTGTAGTCGATGAAGCAGAAGATTTTTTTTTTTTAATTCCCTTGTTTTTTCTATGATCCAACCATGTTGGCAATTTGATTGTGGGTGGAATCGGGTCCTAAGTTGCTGGATCGGAAGCCCTGAGGGTTGGGCCCAAACTGGCTGCTTTCCATTTAAGGGTGTGTTCTCTCCCCACTCTCAGCCCTTGCAACTTCACTCCAAAGGGGAGTGACACTGGAGCAAGAGAAACGGTGTCACTGGGCATGGGTCTGAGCATGAACTGTTTCCCGCCAAGCTGGGGTCAGAGGCCTGGGCTCCTGATGTGATAACCTGTGTAACATGAGTTATAAACAGCCCTGCCCTGCTCAGATGCCCCCTTGGATCTGAGCTTCCTTTGTCCCTAATAGCTGAGCTTTCCCTCAGCCTCTGTCACTCTTCCTGATGTGGAGATGCACTACAGGGCAGAAGGGTCCCATGCTGCCCTCAGCATAGGTTGGGACGTGGACTGCAGTAGTCCAGCCCCAGACAGAGACTGGTACCTTTCCCATTTGCTCTCTGTATAAGCAGCAGCATATAAGCTGCCCCTGTCCTGCTCAGATACCATGTTGCCCAGACCTCTTCTCAGTGTGGAGTTGCATCTTGAAATAGATGGTGCTGGAGCAGTGGCTTGCCTTAGGCTGGGACACACACCAGGTAAATTATGGGAAACTGACCAGCCACTTGTCAATTTACCCTCTCTTCTCTGTTTCTGGATCAAGCAAATTAGCATGCATTCTTCACAGGGGGAGTCCAGGCTTCCCACGGCCCTTCTGTTAGTCCTGCTGTCTCTCCCAACTAGCCAAGGGAAGCAGGGCTCTCTGCGTTGAATAGGGCTGGGATGCCCAGTATGTGCCTTAAACAGCTCACTTCCTCAGGGAGGATGTCTCCCTGGATAGCCTCCCTTTACTTCTGAGTCCCTTCCCAGGGGCATGGATCCCAGCCTGATTTCTTTTCTTCCCTTCCTACACAATTCGGTATGGATCTTTCTCACAGCCTTGGTTGTACAGAAGTCCTTCTGCCAGTCTCAACTTAGTTTTCAGTGAGAATTCTCCCACATATAGATTTTTTTTTGTTGCGTTCATGGGGGGAGGTGAGTTCCACATCCTCCTACTCCAACATCTTGTTCTTTTCTAAATTAACTTTTTAACCATAATTGTACCTTACAACATGTCTACTTTAAAACAATTTCCAATTCGTTTTCGGTAATTTGAAATTTAGTTATATTGCTGCTGTTGCTGCTGCTACTGCTAAGTGGCTTCAGTCGTGTCCGACTCTGTGACTCGATAGACGGCAGCCTACCAGGCTTCACCGTCCCTGGGATTGTCCAGGCAAGAACACTGGAGTGGGTTGCCATTTCCTTCTCCAATGCATGAAAGTGATAAGTGAACGTGAAGTCGCTCAGTCGTATCTGACTCTTAGTGACCCCATAGACTGCAGCCTACCAGGCTCCTCCATCCATGGGATTTTCCAGGCAAGAGTCCTGGAGTGGGTTGCCATTGCCTTGTCCATTAGTTATACTAACATAGATTAAATGATGGGTACTTACCAAAAACCTAGATTACTTCCAAATAAGATAAGATACTGAAACATTAATTATTAAACACAAATTTATCTACTTTTGTCTTATCATAAAGGAGCTAAAGACATTTGGGTTTATTAATTAGCATATCTTGTGTCACATTTTAAAATTTACCATGAGAAATAATATACAGCTAGAAATTATAAAAACATATTAAAAAGTTTACCATTCAAGAGACTAGTAGTTTTAATAGACATTCCACAATTGCTCACTTTTTAGTCTTCACTAGGCATAAGAGATTCTAAAAGTTAAAGATTCCACTTGATATATGTAATGAAAATGACAGAAATAATTAAAGAAAACAATTATATATGAAAAGTAGATAAGGAAAGCAAAATGACTGTCCTAAAATAATAAAAAATACAATAAAACTAGGATAAAATATTACATAAAAGGCTGTAGAAGACTTTTGAAAATGAAATGTGTGTATGGTCCACCTGGATAAGATAGAAATTAATTTATTTGTTTTTAAAGAATAAATTTTAGGATTGGTTTTCTCTTTTTTAAAAGGACAAGGTATTATTTGACTATTAATCTTCTCTTGATAAGAGATTGTGAAAGTGATTTCTGTTTGTTTTTGTTTTTAATCTTTTAGGAAATTTGTAAGCAAAGATTTTATGTCTTATAAAAATAATTTTCTCTACTTCATTTGTCATGATCAGGTCTTTGATTACTTACAAAAACTAAGTCTTTTCAGTATTAAGAAAGCTAAGTTTTGTTCACAACTGTGTAACCGTCTGTATTTACCTTTAACGTCTTCCTTTGTCCACTTTGGTTAAATAGATTATTAAGTATTACTTACTAATAATCTATGATCCCATTTAATCAAATGTTCAAGCTTTTTGATGCCTTGACAGCCTCCTAAAATCAGTATTTTTATACTTCTAAGTAATTTTGAGTTTTCCCAGAAGGCCTGTGGAAAGTTTCAAAGTATTTGTCTCTCACCTTATAAAAGAGAAACGTTAAATTAATTAGACTTATTGTATGCTAAGTTACATGGGAAGCATTGTCAAATATGTGATGCAAGCATACTTAGGTTATATTTAAATATATAAATATTATTAATATAAGGATTCCAGAAATTTTATAAAATTCCTAAAAATCTAATATGTCCTGAAATTTTATCAGTCATAATGCCAGCAATTATCTTTAAAAATGTTACATGTCACAAGAATAACCCAATTTCCTTGTCAAGTTTATTTTTACAAACTCTCATTAGATCTTTCACTACTTGCATCTGGTCTGTGAAAATGGTACAGACCTTAAAGTTAAATTGACAAAGAATAGCAGTAGCTCTCAATGAGGTGTGCTGCTTCCTTTCAGGATGTTATATCAAGAACATTTCTTTCTAATCTTCCTTCCCTCTCTGAATAATTTTTCCTAATTCTTACACCATGAAGATCTTATGAGTCTTTGGTTCACTTTTTGCTTTGCTCTGGTTTGGAAAAATAATGCTGCCATTGATATATTTCAGGACATTGTGTGTAGTGGAGAGTAATTCAACCCCCAAATGACTTGAATTTGAGTTCTGCCTGTCACAAAAATCTCCTTGATTCCCAATGTCTCAGCTTTTCTGGAAGATTACTCAGCCCTGTCTCTACCATGTCAACCTATCTAACCCTGGGAGTCCATTTCTCTACCTCTGCCTAACAATTCCAAATGCAGGGAACCTCATATCCAGCCTCTATACAAAGAAAGGAACACAAGGCATGGGTAATCACAATAAAACCCATGTGTCTATAGACAGCTAAATTTCATTAGTCTCATGTAAGTAATAACATATAGTATTTGTATTACTCTGACATTTCACTAAGAATAATACCCTCTAGGTTCATAGATGTTGTTGTAAATGGAAATCTTCATTTTTTTTTATGATTAATGCTCCATTGTTGTGTATCTTCTTTATTCATTCATATGTTGATGGATACTTAAGTTGCTTTCATATCTCATTAATTATAAATAATATAAACATTGGAAAACATGTATCTTTTTGAATTAGTGTTTCCTTTTTTTTCAAATACATACCCATAAGTGAAATCGCTGCATCAGTTTTTTGAGGAAATTCCATACTTTTTTCATAGTGACTTATTATGTCACCAACACTTCACAATGGTTACCTTTTGTTCACACCCTCTCTAACATTTGCTATTTGTAGGCTTTTTGATGATAGCCACTGTGATAAGTGTGAGGAGATATCTCAAAATTAATATATAACAAAACAGAAACAGACTGTATATAACCAAAAGAAACAGACTCACAAATAGAAAACAAACTAGAGACTACCACTGAGAAGAAGGGGAGGGTATGGAATGGGGTATGGGGTATGGAATTAAGAAATATAAGCTACCATACATAAAATAGATAAGCAATAAGAACATATTGTATGGTAGAGGGAAATACATCCTTTAATACATTATTTTATAATAGCTTTAAATGAGTATAATCTATAAAAGAGTTGAACCACTATGCTATACACCTGAAAATAACAATATTCTAAATCAACTATATCTCAATTAAAAAAAAAAAAAAAAGAATCCTAGCCTCCACTGTCACTTTCCCAGCCCCATGCTATATACTCAAATAGGGAGTACCATGGAGTACTCATGAGTCAAAACTAGCTTCCACTGTCAGATACCTACCCCCCAGCATTAGGAATAAGTGCAAATGAGACATCTAGGATTGTCTCCCTACTCCTGAAGATATTGCAGAATCGGCTGCTTAAATAACAGCCATATCACAAAAATCCCAGGATTGTTTGGTTAAATTCTTTCTTGACAATGGAATAGCTTTAGATCATCTTTTATGTGAGCAAGGAGGTGTTTGTAATCAGTATATATACAATCACTAAACTATCATTTTGGCCTGAGAGAGGTCTTTTTTTGACATTTGATTCTGATTGGTTTGGGTCTTAGGGACCGTGGCTCTGAAGTGCACTCTAAACATTGGGAATAATCTTGTTGATAATAATCATAGTAGTCTCCCTGGTGTGTTGTTTTCTCTCAAAAACTTTACATGCACATTTTTCAGCCAGACCACTAAACAATCACTCTAAGACTAGAATGTCAGAAAAGGAAAGAAGATGTGAATCTGAAATTATGACTTACAAATACCAGACTGAGATGCAGCAAAAAAATTCAAGAACTCCAGAGTCATAGCTGGAGTAATACTAAAGCTTTAAATTTTATAACATCTCTCAGTTAGGCTGAGAGTATGATCGAAAGGGGAAATTGTTAAAAAAGAAAACAAGTCGAAATTGTAGTTAGTTATACTAAACCTCATGTCACCAAGCCAAAACTTAACTATAGTTTCAGCTCTCCCAGAAATGAGATTTGTAATAATAAATCAGGAGTTGCCTGATCAGGACTAGGTATAAAATCTGCTTAATAGACTCCTGCTGTTCCTGAAAGGAAAATAATTCTTCATAAACGACCAAGTTTTTGCCTGGTATAATGTCCTTGTTCTGCTTCTTTATGCCTATAAATGTTTATCCTTTTGTTCAAATCCTGGAGCTCTTTACCACCTGCTAGACTGAGTGCTGCCCAATTTGAATCAATTTTACTCAAATAAATAATTCTTACTATTTACAATATGTCTCAGTTTACCTTTAACTGTTCACATACATAGATATACACAAAAAACTTTTAACTCACACACAAGAAAGTGTTCTGGTCTTTAAGAATTTTGGGAGTGATCACTTTTGTAGTTTCATCCTTCTGTAATGCCACTTAGCAGTACTAAACTTGTTTATTCTTAAATTCATATTATTTATTTCTATAAAGCTATCAGGGACTTGGCTCATAATACATGATGATGAGAAATTGCCTGCCATAGCAGTCCCCTCATCATTTCCAACCCATCATGAAATTATGACAGATGGCATGAAAACACTCCATCAACTAGACTTATTACAGGAGAATGGCCAGTTACAGAAAACCCTCAGTCCCTAACACTGAACTTCCTCTTTTGAAATATCCCCAGACTTCTGGCTTACCCATTCCAGCAACCAAGGACTGCCAACTACATATTAATAAGTCTCCTCCACATCTTCATTCCACATTAATAGATGGCTTCAGTATTCTTTTTACTCTATACAATTTCGTCTCCTTTCTAATACCCATAATTTCTACTGAAATGAAAATAATGGTGGATGTGTCCCTTGATGCTTATGAAAGAACATTTTATTTTATTATGTGTTAAATTTGCCTCAGGCTCAGCTTTGTCTTTGACAATAGTGTAATGTTTATTTACTTGCTTCTTCCCCACACAAGATGGAGGCTTTCTGTGAACAAGAGTGTACATTTTTTTTTTTTTTTAATTGTATCTATATTGTGTGACAAAGTGCCTGGCTTACTGAGAGACCCAACTCATATTAGGTGGACAAAAGTATGCTATTTCAATAAACTGATTATTTTAAAATGAACCTTTAATTTTAATTGTACATTTTGTGAAAATAACACTCAAATGAGAACAAGCAAAATCTATTTCTCCAGTTTTTAATAGTACACAAGTCAGCCACCATCACTTGAATTTTAGCAGATAATCAAAGGCAGGCAGAGGAGTGGGAAAGCTTTATAGTGGATAAAAGAGGAAGGTTTCATAAATGTCCTGAAAGGGTGCTGTTAGTATGGAGTAGCTATATGAGGACAACTAGATGTGAGATGTTCTGTGTGATTGATTAGGAGTATATTTTTGGCTTTCTCTGCTTTCTCTTCCTAAGTTGGAAGCAGGGGCAAAAATAAGGGAAGTTGTTAAGTCCTTGCCACTTTGGGGCTAGTTGTTAGAGGGATTATTGTTTGCTTTTTATTTTTAATTTATTATATCTGACTTACAGATAGCAGGTTGGCTTCCTGGGTCTGTTACTAGAGAATATTGGTTGGCTCACTGGTTGGTTGCTGCCAATTGTGGATCAGAGATCTATTACCATACACAGTCTGGCTGTTGACCATTTGTATAGTCTCTCAGGTCCTAGAAAACATGTTATTGCTAGTTTGTTCTTCTTAAAGAGCATATTGTTTTATCCAGGTGATAAAACTTTCATGGATCCTCCTGACCTACCAAGACAAGTAAAAAATATTTAACCTGACAGATTCTAACCTCAAAAACTGTCTTCTCATCCTTTATAACCTGCTATTCTCTTCCAGGCCTCCCAGGATGCAAGCAAATTTGAGTCCTTGCTACTTTGAAACACATCCACGCCTTCTTGTTTCTGTATTTTTGAGTCAATTCTTTGCCTTCTTCTGTTCTCTTCTCTACCCATTCCACATTTCTGCCAATTGGTATTATACTATTCCTAAATGCCAACTCTATGCTTTCCTCATCTGAATATTCCACAAAATTTATCTTTAAATGCTTTTTCATAGTTTAGCAGTAGGTAAGTATAATATATCCATTGTTTTTATCTATGCATGGGAAACTATCTAAACCTTGAAAGTGGGGAAAAATGTAGGCAGCACATTTTTCATGTGAAAGCAAAGCATTATCTACAGGAATGTAAATGGTTAAATTCACCATTTACCCATGATCCTAGACTTCAGATAAGTAGAATTTAACTTGTAGGTTTTCTTTAGAAAAATCAATTTCTATTTGGGGGGAAAGATAACCCCCTAAATAGTATTTCCCCTTTGAATTTTAATTGTTTTTTTTTTTTTCCCTCTAATGTAGTGATCTTAACATAAAATTACCTGTATGTCATTACTTCAGAAATACTTTTTGAAGCATCTTACCAGTTCTTTCATTAATTAATGAGTTAAATTAATATTTTGACATTTGAACATTTTATATGTTCATGAGTTATGGTTTTAATCTTGTGAAAATTATACTTTAATATAGATGTGTTTAAAAAAACACCACTATGGGTTCTTTGTGTCTTTTCCATTGTTTATTGCTCCTTAGAGGTCTTTGTCCAGTGTGTTGCATATTATATATTCTTGATACATGTTTGATGAGATAAGTAAATTTCATTTTTATCACAAGACTATAATCTTATATCTTTAATGAAAAATAATATTTGATGTTGCTTTCATAAGTAGTTAAGGGTATTTGACTTGCCAAAATAAATTGATTAAAATATGGAAATAAAGTTTATATGTTTGTTTATACATCCAGTGGCAAGAAATAATTTTTACTTTTAGTGAAAAATGTGGAGTACACAAATAAACTGCAATCTCAATGAAAAAAGCAAGTGCTACTCTTTAAAGACCCATATTACCAGGTGACATTACTCAGTTTCTCTTCACAAAGCCCAAGCCCATAATTTGGCCTGAAATAGCACTTGCAGTGAGCTTAATTTCTAATGTCAACATAGCAGCTTCAAACTAAAGTTTTCTACAAATCTGTAAGGAAGCTCTTAAGCTGCTTTATAGAAACCAATTTACCTCCTAGAAAAGATAGTCAGCTTTATGCTGGAAAATATAAGAAAATAAACTAACAGACTGCATGAAAGATAATGCTGTCACTTGAAGCTCTGAAATCAACATATACTTATCAGAAAACAAATATTCTTGTGAAGTAGTTCTATTCTAAAGAAAAACAGTTTCCTATTAATTGCTGCAGCAATAGATAGAAAATTATGATGTATTTCCCCAGTAGGCTCTGTCTAAAGAATGAAAAGCTGTACTAACTCTAAAAAATCAATCAGTGTAATTCACCCTATTAACAGGATAAAGAAGAAAAACCTTATGATCATCCTAATAGCACTCACCACCCCCACCACCAAAAAAAACGAAAAAGAAAAAAGTCAATACCTATTCCTGAAGACAACTTTGAACAGACTGGGAGGAGATGAAACTTCTTCAATCCAATAAGGGGCATTTTAAGATAAATTTATCTTTAGCATCATATTTAACGGTGAAATATTGAACTCTTTGCTGATAAGATCAGAAGTAAGTCAAGGATTCTCATTGTCACAACTCTTGTTCAACATTGAACTAGAGGTTTGTTTATGTGAAAAATCCTAAGGCATTGATAAACACCTATTGGACATACTATGTGAATTCATCAAGGTCATAGGATACAAGGTTAATATGGTAAAAGACAATTTTTAAAACTATGATAGCAGCAGACATCTCAAAACTAAAACTGAAATTTAAAATCAATTTACAACTGTCTCATGAGATGTAATTACTTAGAACTTCTTTATTTAGAAATACCATGGATATTCTTTCTTGATAGTTTACATGCATGTTGTACTTTGTGCATTATTTTATACATGGCCTAATTTAATTTTGATAATAACTTTTAAGTTAGATAATTTTGTTTATTTTACTCATCTAAATGACACAACTACAAGGAAATAGAAATGGAGTTAAATTCCATGTTGAGAGATGCTAAGCTCATCTTGTTTTAAATATATATTTTGGGAAAAGATATAAACTATGATTTTGGTCCACTAGTGTTCTAATGAATCACTTTTCCATAGTTAGTAATAGGCTCAGAGTAGCTTTGGCAAAATATATATATATATTTCAAATTAATTTTATTCATTATAGACAGATGTTATAGCATAAAATGGACATTGATTCACTCAGAAACAGTAAAATAGAATCAACAAAATAAAAAAGAGAAAAAAGCATTTGATTACTATAGAAACTTCAATATGCTTAGTTTTCTTAATGTATTAAAATTGAAAGTATCAATTAACATGAAATTATAATAAAATATTAAAAATGCATGCATTAAAAAACCTATTGCTATCAGCAGTTTTTGGCAGTCCTAACTACTACTTTGTTGACTAGCTGGAAGGACCTACATGGATTAACATAAAATTATACTCATGGCTAAGTTTTATTACAGCAAGGGATACAGGGCAAGAATAACAGGAAAATTAGAAGGTAAGAAATGTCAGTTACAGGATCTCTTGTCATTTAGCATGCATTGCACAAACAAGCTTTTTCTTCAACTGTGAACTTCAGGGACATTCAAGAGATATTATTGTCCAGGAAAGACCCTAAAGGTAGTCAGTCACAAACCTACCATATGATTATACATGATACAGACCTCAAGTCAGGCAGCAGGTGCATATCATGAAATGTAATATTTCCTTTCAGTATGGTGATGACATCTTTCATTTTGCTCTACCCCTTGCCAGTATATAGAATAATATCACTACCCAGTGATGTGAGCATTCCCATTGTTTAGTTCTCAAAGTTTGACAAGGTTACTATCAAGGCTATGGCAGAGGGAAGAAATGAATGAAACAGACCTGTTACATTGATTCTTTCCTGGAGATTGCATAAAAGTCATTCATAGGAAAAATGTTAATAGAACTTTTTCTTGGAATTCTGATACTTTTATTGGAAAGGAAAGAAGTGTTAGCACAGAATGATCTGGTTAGTAGACAAGCCTTTCCAATATTCTAAGGTCAAGAGATACCTTAATGTAATTTTACTGAAACAGCAAAGTCACAATAAAAATTTTAACTTCTATCTATATTAGGCCTATTCCTACCAGGGCTCAAGCTTTAGGGATGCATGCTGGGATCATGAGTAGACTCTTATAAGAGTCTGAGTTCCTCCCAATTGTGCATTTTTGAGTAGTTTCCTAATATAGATAGATAGATAGATAGATAGATAGATAAACCTTCTGGGCCACCTTTTGAAATTTTGGGAAAAAAATTAATGTGTAATAGATGTACGTCTCATAAGCATTAGAAGAGTTTATACCTACATCTGATACATCCTTATATAACCCACTCTAACTCAATATACACTTAACATAAATTGATGAATTTTGAGAAAAATTAATAGATATGCATATATTTTTTCTAAAATTAGTTTAATCTATACATGAAAATGTAACCAACATTTAAAATCTTTCTTATTATCAAAAGTAACATCCATTATATGTTCAACAAATAGACATTTAGTTCACCCTATAGGAAGTGCCAAGATCAAAACATTGCCATTTGGGAAAGAGCAAAGAAAGTTCCACTGCAGATGTACTTAATGAGCAACAGCAGTAGAGAACAAAATCTACTACAACTAAATCCAAGCAAAGAGTGAAGGAGGGAATCTGAGACCACAAGAAAAATTTGCTGCTAAAAACAAAACTAGGGTGAAAACATGGAATGCTATTTCTTATTATTTTATTTTTTTTTTATCTTCTAATGATTCTTTTTTTTTTTTTTTTTTTTCTTGTATTTTTTTAGTTGGAGGCTAATTACTTCACAATATTGTAGTGGTTTTTCTCATACACTGACATGAATCAGCCATGGATTTACATGTATTCCCCATCCCGATCCCCTCTCCCACCTCCCTCTCCACCCAATTCCTCTGGGTCTTCCCAGTGCACCAGGCCCAAGCACTTGTCTCATGCATCCAGCCTGGGCTGGTGATCTGTTTCACCCTAGATAATATACATGTTTTGATGCTGTTCTCTCCAAACATCCCACCCTCGCCTTCTCCCACAGAGTCCAAAAGTCTGTTCTGTACATCTGTGTCTCTTTTTCTGTTTTGCATATAGGGTTATCGTTACCATCTTTCTAAATTCCATATATATGTGTTAGTATAACTGTATTGGTCTTTATCTTTCTGGCTTACTTCACTCTGTATAATGGGCTCCAGTTACATCCATCTCATTAGAACTGATTCAAATGAATTATTTTTAATGGCTGAGTAATATTCCATAGTGCATATGTACCATAGCTTCCTTATCCATTCGTCTGCTGATGGGCATCTAGGTTGCTTCCATATTCTGGCTACTATAAATAGTGCTGCGATGAACATTGGGGTGCACGTGTCTCTTTCAGATCTGGTTTCCTCAGTGTGTATGCCCAGAAGTGGGATTGCTGGGTCATATGGCAGTTCTATTTCCAGTTTTTGAAGAAATCTCCACACTGTTCTCCATAGCGGCTATACTAGTTTGCATTCCCACCAGCAGTGTAAGAGGGTTCCCTTTTCTCCACACCCTCTCCAGCATTTATTGCTTGTAGGCTTTTGGATAGCAGCCATCTTGACTGGTGTATAATGGTACCTCATTGTGGTTTTGATTTACATTTCTCTGATAAAGAGTGATGTTGAGCATCTTTTCATGTGTTTGTTAGCCATCTGTATGTCTTCTTTGGAGAAATGTCTGTTTAGTTCTTTGGCCCATTTTTTGATTGGGTCATTTATTTTTCTGGAATTGAGCTGTAGGAGTTGCTTGTATATTTTTGAGATTAATCCTTTGTCTGTTGCTTCATTTGCTATTATTTTCTCCCAATCTGAGGGCTGTCTTTTCACTTTGCTTATAATTTCCTTTGTTGTGCAAAAGCTTTTAAGTTTCATTAGGTCCCATTTGTTTAGTTTTGCTTTTATTTCCAACATTCTGGGAGGTGGGTCATAGAGGATCCTGCTGTGATTTATGTCGGAGAGTGTTTTGCCTATGTTCTCCTCTAGGAGTTTTAAAGTTTCTTGTCTTACGTTTAGATCTTTAATCCATTTTGAGTTTACTTTTGTGTATGGTGTTAGAAAGTGTTCTAGTTTCATTCTTTTACAAGTGGTTGACCAGTTTTCCCAGCACCACTTGTTAAAGAGGTTGTCTTTTTTCCATTGTATATCCTTGCCTCCTTTGTCAAAGATAAGGTGTCCATAGGTTCGTGGATTTATCTCTGGGCTTTCTATTCTGTTCCATTGATCTATATTTCTGTCTTTGTGCCAGTACCATACTGTCTTCATGACTGTGGCTTTGTAGTAGAGTCTGAAGTCAGGCAGGTTGATTTCTCCAGTTCCATTCTTCTTTCTTAAGATTACTTTGGCTATTTGAGGTTTTTTGTATTTCCATACAAATTGTGAAGTTATTTGTTCTAGTTCTGTGAAAAATACCGTTGATAGCTTGATAGGGATTGCATTGAATCTATAGGTTGCTTTGGGTAGTATAGCCATTTTGAGAATATTGATTCGTCCAATCCATGAACACGGTATGTTTCTCCATCTGTTTGTGTCCTCTTTGATTTCTTTCATCAGTGTTTTATAGTTTTCTATGTATAGGTCTTTTGTTTCTTTAGGTAGATATACTCTTAAGTATTTTATTCTTTTTGTTGCAATGGTGAATGGTATTGTTTCCTTAGTTTCTCTTTCTGTTTTCTCATTGTTAGCGTATAGGAATGCATGGGATTTCTGTGTGTTAATTTTATATCCTGCAACTTTACTATATTTGTTGATTAGCTCTAGTACTTTCCTGGTAGAGTCTTTAGGGTTTTCTATGTAGAGGAGCATGTCATCTGCGAACAGCGAGAATTTCACTTCTTCTTTTCCCATCCAGATTCCTTTTACTTCTTTTTCTGCTCTGATTGCTGTGGCCAAAACTTCCAAAACTATGTTGAATAGTAGTGGTGAGAGCAGGCACCCTTGTCTTGTTCCTGATTTCAGGGGAAATGCTTTCAATTTTTCATCTTTGAGGGTAATGCTTGCTGTGGGTTTGTCATATATAGCTTTTATTATGTTGAGGTATGTTCCTTCTATTCCTGCTTTCTGGAGAGTTTTAATCATAAATGGGTGTTGAATTTTATCAAAGGCTTTTTCTGCATCTATTGAGATAATCATATGGATTTTATCTTTCAATTTGTTAATGTGGTGTATTACATTGATTGATTTGTGGATATTAAAGAATCCTTGCATTCCTGGGATAAAGCTCACTTGGTCATGATGTATGATTTTTTTAAATATGTTGTTGGATTCTGTTTGCTAGAATTTTGTTAAGGATTTTTGCATCTATGTTCATCAGTGATATTGGCCTGTAGTTTTCTTTTTTTGTGGCATCTTTGTCTCGTTTTGGAATTAGGGTGATGGAGGCCTCATAGAATGAGTTTGGAAGTTTACCTTATTCTGCAATTTTCTGGAAGAGTTTGAGTAAGATAGGTGTTAGCTCTTCTCTAAATTTTTGGTAGAATTCAGCTGTGAAGCCATCTGGGCTGGGCTTTTGTTTCCTGGAAGATTTCTGATTACAGTTTCTATTTCCTTGCTTGTGACGGGTCTGTTAAGATCTTCTATTTTTTTTTCTGGCTCAGTTTTGGAAAGTTATACTTTTCTAAGAATTTGTCCATTTCTTCCAAGTTGTCCATTTTATTGGCATAGAGCTGCTGGTAGTAGTCTCTTATGATCCTTTGTATTTCAATGTTGTCTGTTGTGATCTCTCCATTTTCCTTTTAAATTTTGTTAATTTGGTTCTTCTTCCTTTGTTTCTTAGTGAGTCTTGCTAGTGGTTTGTCAATTTTGTTTATTTTTTCAAAAAATCAGCTTTTAGCTTTGTTGATATTTGCTATGGTCTCTTAGTTTCTTTTGCATTTATTTCTGCCTAATTTTTAAGATTTCCTTCCTTCTACTAACCCTGGGGTTCTTCATTTCTTCCTTTCCTAGTTGCTTTAGGTGTAGAGTTAGATTATTTATTTGACTTTTTTCTTGTTTCCTGAGGTAAGCCTATAATGCTATGAACCTTCCCCTTAGCACTGCTTTTACAGTGTCCCGTAGATTTTGGGTTGTTCTGTTTTCATTTTCATTCATTTCTATGCATTTTTTAATTTCTTCTATGATTTTTTGGTTATTCAGAAGCATGTTATTTAGCCTCCATATGTTTGAATTTTTAATATTTTTTTCCCTGTAATTGAGATCTAATCTTACTGCACTGTGGTCAGAAAAGCTGACTAGAATGATTTCAATTTTTTTGAATTTCCAAAGCTAGATTTATGTCCAAGGATGTGATCTATTCTGGAGAAGCTTCCATGTGCACTTGAGAAAAAGGTGAAGTTGATTGTTTTGGGGTGAAATGTCCTATAGATATCAATTAGGTCTAGCTGGTCCACTGTGTCATTTAAAGTTTGTGTTTCCCTGTTAATTTTCTATTTAGCTGAAATTAATAGTAACACAATAATAGTGGGAGACTTTAATACCCCAGTCACAACTATGGATAGATCAACTAAATGAAATGCTATTTCTAACATAATGAACGAAATTCTTAAAGGAAACATTAACTTGCTATTTGCTAAGTAATGTATATGTATTTAGCACTGCTGCTGCTGCTAAATTGCTTCGGTCACGTCCAGCTCTGTGCTATCCTACAGATGACAGCCCACCAGGATCCTCCACCCTGGGCTTCTCCAGCAAGAACACTGGAGTGGGTTGCCATTTCCTTCTCCAATGCATACAAGCACGCTAAGTTGCTTCAGTTGTGTCTAACTCCATGCAACCCTATGGACAGCAGCCCACCAGGTTCCTCTGTCCACAGGATTCTCTAGGCAAGAATACTGGAGTGGGTTGCCATTTCCTTCTCCAGTATTTAGCACTAGAGAAATATAATCAATCTAAGTTGCTTGCGTGAATTGAATTGATCTTATTCATTAATCATGGCCCAAGCAGAGATAAAGATATTACCTCACATTAAGTATACTTACATGTATAAAAATATTTAGCCCTTATTTCAAATAATTTTTATATTTTGGTAAGTAAAACTATCATAAAATAATGAGTAAACAAAATAAATAAAATCAATTAAAGTAAAAACTTTAAAAGTACTTTATGAAGGATATAAATTTGAAATGAAAAAATACTCATGTTGCTGTACAGCAGAAACCAACACAACATTGTAAAGCAATTATGCTCCAACTAGAAATAAATTAAAAAATTAAATTCATCAAAATACAGTTCTTGGAAATCAGCAAGTTACAGATTGGGAGAAGAAATTTGAAATTTAGATGTGAGAAAAGATTAATATCCAAACATTTAAAGAACCACCACAAACAAAGAAGGAAAGAAAAAACATAATTTACATAGTATATACAACTCTGGAAAATATACTAAATAAAGAAAATCTCCAAATGGGCAATAAAGTTATAAAATCAGTCTTATCACAGTGAAATATTGCTACACATCCCAGGATGGATAAAAATTTAAAAGTTGACAATTTTATGCATTACCATAAATGTGGAAGATTGCAGGTGGGAGAATAAATTGATTTTAGAAAACACTTTGGAAATCTCTTGGTTATTACTTACAAAAACTAAGCATTTTCCTTTTTCATGAGTCTGTAATTTCATTCTTATTTATATGTCAAAAAACAAGTTTACACATTTAGCTATAAAAAGCATTTGTTCATAGCAGCTTTCCTTCTAATAGTACCAAAATATTAACAACTTTTTGCTGTCAAAAGAAAAGCTAACATTAAAAAAAAAAAATCCAAATGTCTATGAAAAGAAGAATAAATGAACAACAAAGAACAATATAAACAAGAAACAACAATATCATATGTGTCAAAATTCACTAATCCATGTGATAAATGTTCATTTAGAACCTAATAAAGCCAAGGCATTTTGCTATATTCCTTGAAATATGCAAAGATGAACATCATAGTCCCTGTTCTCAAGATGTTTGCACTCTATTAGGTAAATAAGACAAATATATGTAATTGTAGCATTTGGTACATATAACAATACAAGAGAAACTAACAAAGACCCATAGTAGTAGTTGCTCAGTCATGTCTGACTGTTTGCCACCCCACAGACTGGTTTCCTCTGTCCATGGAATTCTCCAGGCAAGAGTGATGGAGTGGGTAGCCATTTCCATCTTCAGGGCATCTTCCCAACCCAGGGATTGAAGCTGGGTCTCCCGCATTGCAGACAGATTCTTTACCATTCAAGCCACCAGTGAAGCCCCATGAGGTATTAGAAAATTTAATTCTGCCATACTCTATTTGTCAAAGTTGTCAAAAATTAGGCTGTTTTAACAGCCAGATAGACTAGGTGGTGATATAGAATCCATTGCTTGATGGAGGAGCTGCAAGGTCACATTGCAGACGAGCATGTATTATGTGGAGGCCATCTTTAGAAAATACAACTGACGAGTAGAGACTTAAGGAAATTCTAAGCAAAAGTAGAATGTTAGGAATGATGAGGAATGTTCTATATATTTGGTAAACATTGACTAGTTTACAGCAGTTAAACAGAGGATATGGTTAAGAAACTGGTGAGATATTAGATAAAATTCATATCATGAGAGGAGAGCTTTGAGCAAAGCCTAAGAATTCTATAGGCCATGGTTATTTTCAGTAGTAGAGGAACATAATCAGACTTTTATCTTACCGTATTTGTTTTTGTTTTTGTTTTTTTTTTTTCATTTGACGGGTTTTATTGACACAAGTCAATAAAAGCATTATAAAAAGACTGGAAATGGAGGCCAATAAGGAGTCTATTATGGCTATTCACACATGAGGGGTAGTTTGAGTTAATATTTAAGATCTAGAAATAGGGAGGCGGGAACAAATTCAAAGGATGATTCAAATGTCGAGATTTGTAGAATCAATATGTAAGGGAAGGCCACAGCAAAGTATCAGTGAAATGTTTCTGGATCCAGGCAATGCTGAGGAGATTGTTGTATATTCTCCTCAGTAGTCAACTGAAGAGATACTTTACAAGCCTTTCAAAAGATCTCTTATCCTTATTTACCAGTGTACAGACAGAAGAATCAAGAACTATAATCCCACGGCCTCCAGAATGAAAACCACATCACAGAAAGCTAACCAAAATAATCACGTGGATTACAGCCTTGTGTAACTGAATGAAGCCATGATCTGCACTGCGCAGGGCCAGTGAGGAGAGATGGGCCATGGTGGAGACTGCTGATAAAATGTGCTCCACTGGAGAAGGGAATGGCAAACCACTTCAATATTCTTGACTTGAGAACATCATGAACACTATAAAAAGGTTAAAAAAAAAAAAAAAAAACAAGAGAGAGAGAGACACTTGGAAATAAGCCCCCCCCCCCCCAGGTCTGTAGGTGCCCCAGATGCCATTGGGGTAGAATGAAGAAACACTCCAGAAAGTATGAAGAGGCTGAGCCAAAGCAGAAACTATGCTCAGCTTTGGATGGGTCTGGTGGTGAAAGCAAAGTTCAATGCTGTAAAGAATAATATTGCATAGACCTGGAATGTTATGTCCATGAATCAAGGTAAATTGGGAGTGGTCAAGCAGGAGATGGCAAGAGTGAACATCAACATTTTAAGAATCAGTGAACTAAAATGGAAGGGATTGGCAAATATAATTCAGATGATCATTATATCTGCTACTGTGGGCAAGAATCCTTTCAAAGAAATAGATGTCCTTATAGCCAACAAAAGAGTCTGAAATGCAGTACTGGGATGCAGTCTCAAAAATGACAGAATGATCTAGGTTTGTTTCCAAGGAAAACCATTCAATACCATAGTAATCCAGTCTATGCCCCAACCACTAATGCCAAAGAAACTGAAGTTGAACCATTCTATGAAAAACTGCAAGATTTTCTAGAACAAATAACAACAAGAACCAAAAAAAAAAAAAAAAAAAGATGTCCTTTTCACCATAGGGAATTGGAATGAAAAACTAAGGAGTCAAGAACTGGGGCAGCAGGCAAGTTTGGTCCTTCAGTACAAAATGAAGCAGGGCAAAAGCTAACAGGGTTTTGTCAATAGAACACACTGTTCATAGCAAACACTCTCTTCCAACAACACAAGAGATGACTTTACACATGAACGTCACCAGATAATCAGCACTAAAATCAGATTGATTACATTCTTTGCAGCTGAAGATGGAAAAGCTCCAAAGATTCAGCAAAAACAAGACCCGAAGCTGACTGTGGCTCAGATTTTGAGCTCCTAATTGCAAACATCAGACTTAAATTGTAGAAAGTAGGGGACACCACTAGGCCAATCAGGTATGACTTAAATCAAATCCCATATGATTATACAATGGAGGTGACAAATATATTCAAGGGATTAGATCTGATAGACAGAGTGCCTGAAGAATTATGGATGGAGGTTCATAACATCGTACAGGAGGCAGTGACAAAGCCATGTTCAAGTAAAAGAAATGCAAGAAGGCAAAGTGATTGTCTGAGGAGGCCTTACAAATAGATGAGAAAAGAGGAGAAGCAAAAGGTAAAAGAGAAAGAGAAATACAACTGAATGCAGAGTTCCAGAAACTAGAAAGGGGAGAAAAGAAAGCCTTCTTATATGAACAATGCAGAGAAATAGAGGGAAAAAAAATAGAACGAGAAAGACTACAGATATCTTCAAGAAAATCAGAGATATGAGGGAATATTTGATGCAAAGATGGGCACAATAAGGGAAGAAAAGGAAACGACCTAACAGAAGCAGGACAGATTAAGAAGAGGTGGCAAGAATACAGAGAAGAAGTATACCAAAAGGCTCTTAATGACCTGGATAATCATGATGGTGTGGTCATTCACCTAGAGCAAGACATCTTAGAGTGTGAAGTCAAATGGAGCCTTAGAAAGCATTACTGCAAACAAAGCTAGTGGAGGTGATGGAATTCCAGCTGAGCTACTTAAAATACTAAATGATGATGCCGTAAAAGTGCTGTACTCAATATCACAGCAAATTTGGAAAACTCAACAGTGGCCACAGGACTGGTAAAGGCCAGTTTTCATTACATTTCCCAAAATGGCAATGCCAAAGAATGTTCAAACTACCATACAAGTGTAATCATTTCACATGATAGAAAGGAAATGCTCAAAATCCTACAAGCTAGGCTTCAACAGCACATAAACAAAGAATTTTCAGATGTACAAGCTGGATTTAGAAAAGGAAGAGGAACCAGAGATCAAATTGCCAACATCTGTTGGAATATAGAGAAAGCAAGGAAGTTCCAGAAATATATCTACTTCTAGTTAATTGATGATGCTGAAGTCTTTGATTGTGTGGATCACAACAAACTGGAAAATTCTTAAAGAGATGGGAATAACAGACTGCCTTATCTGTGTCCTGAGAAACATGTATGTAGGAGAAAAAGTAACACTTAGAACTGGACATGGAACAATGGACTGGTTCCAAATGGGGAAAGGAGTATATTGTCACCCTGCTTATTTAACTTATATGCAGAGTATATCATGCCAAATGCCAGGCTGGATGAAGCTCAAGCTGGAATCAAGATTGCCAGGAGTAATATCAGCGTCAGATATGCAGATGACAGTACACTTATGGCAGAAAGTGAAAAGTAACTAAAGAGTCTCTTGATGAGCGTTAAAGAAGATAGTGAAAAGGCTGCCTTAAAAATCAACATTCAGTAAACCAAGATGATGCCATCTGTTTCCATCACTTCATGGAAAATAGTTGGGGAAAGAATGAAAATAGTGGCAGATTTTATTTTCTTGGACTCCAAAATCACTGCAGCCAGTGACTGCAGCCACTAAATTAAAAGACTTTTACCCCTTAGAGGAAAAGCTATGACAAACCTAGACAGTGTATTAAAAAGCAGAGACATCACTTTGCCAACAGATCTATATAGTCAAAGCTATGTTCTTTTTTTCTAGTAGTTATGTACAGTTGTGAGAGTTGGACTATAAAGAAGGCTGAGCACTGAATATTGATGCTTCCAAATTGTGCTGGAGATGAGTCTGAAGAGTCTTTTGGACTGCAAGGAAATCAAACCAGTCAATCCTAATAGAAGTCTACCCTGAATATTCACTGGAAGGACTGATGCTGAACCTGAAATGTCAATACTTTGGCCACCTGATGTGAAGAGCTGACTCACTGCTGAGAAAGATTTAGGGCAGAAGGAAAAGGGGATGACAGAGGATGAGATAGTTGAATGGCATCACCAACCTAATTGACATGAGTCTGAGTGAACTCTAGGCCATGGTGAAGGACAGGGAACCTGGTGTGCTGCAGTGCATGGGATCAGGAAGAGTCAGACATAACCGAGGAACTGAACAATAGCAATAAAAATATCTCATTTAGCTTACATAAGCTCCAGGAAAATTGATGAAAATCAATGTCCTACACAAGGCAAAGCTTTCCTAAAACACTGACTGCCCAAAGGGGGTCACAGTTGGGAAATGTTGGGATTATATTCACAGGGAGAATGCCCTAAGTATCCCAGAGGAGAGACTACAAGGGCTCTATCCAGGGCTTTTTTTTAAGTTCTACTGAATGACTCTCCTGCAGATGGAAGGGAAGTTGGTTCTGAAAAGAGGGGGCCTCCATGGAAGCAGGACATGGGATATAAGACTTCATAAAGCCCTTTATAATCATTATTTATTTTTATCACATTACTTCTTCTTAACACTTGCTGATATATGTATATATATTTCTTCCTAAATTATAGCAAATAAGTATATAGAGAAAACTTATAAAAATGTCGGTCAGACACAGAATAGATCTTTAGAAAGTAAAATCTTATTTCAAACACTTTTGTGCATAACATCGATGTTTAAGTACAGCATTTATGTAATCATGTATCAGTTTTATTTCATCCATTAGATTGTTTACAATTATGTATCTTTCTATTCTTTTGTATTTCAACTGATGTCAACATGACTGATCAGTATAAAATCTCAGCATTCTATCAGTTCAGTTCAGCGGTTCAATTGTGTCTGACTCTGCAACTCCACGGACTGTAGCACGCCAGGCTTCCTTGTCCATCACCAACTCCTGGAGTTTGCTCAAACTCATGCCTGTTGAGTCAGTGATGCCATTCAACCATCTCCTCCTCTGTCATGCCATTCTCCTCCTGCCTTTTTCTGTGATTCAGCTCTTCACATCAGGTGGCCAAAGTATTGGAGCTTTCAGCTTCAGCGTCAGTTCTTCCAATGAATACTCAGGATTGATTCCCTCTAGGATTGACTGGTTTGATCTCCAGGCTTCTTTAGTATTGAGTGGTTGATCTGATAGGCTTCTATAAGATTTTTAAAAGTGTATAGATACAGGTATAGATATATAATATACAAATATTAGTAGAATATTAGATATTATACATTATTTTGACACACAAAATTTCATAATAAATAACATATTGTGAGCCACCAGGCAGCCCCACATACATACATACATACATACATAATTTTTTATTTTGACCAAATATCAATTACACAAACTTATTTGTAGGCCTTTATCTATTAATACAGAAAATGGCATAAAGAGAAGTGTGCAAATGATTATCAACTTGACAACAATCTTGAAGTTTAGCCATGTCCCCAGAATTTCTTACTTACCTCTAGCACCTCCTATGGCTAAAACACCCCTGTGTGTGTGCTAAGTCGCTTCAGTTGTTTCTGACTTTTTGTGACTCTTTGAACTGTAGCCTGCCAGGCTCCTCTATCCATGGGATTTTCCAGGCAAGACCATCGGAGTGGTTTGCATTGCCCTTCTCAGGAGATCTTCCTAACCCAGGAACTGAACCTGAGTCCCTTATGTCTTCCACATTGGCAGGTGGGTTGTTTACCACTAGTGCCACCTGGGAAGCTCAAAACACCCCTAACCCCACAAAATTTCTCTAACTTGTACTTTATCATTGGATCTCTTACTTGTTTATTTGACCACACTGTGCAGCATGTGAGATCTTAGTTCCCTGGTCAGGTACCAAACTAATACCCACTGAATTGGAGTGTGAATTCTTAACCACTGGACTGCCTCCTATTGTAGTAATGAGTCTCCAAGTTGGTTGCCTAATTTATAAAAATGTGTCGTTGTCCTTTTCAATTTGCTTTAAATTTACGTCCATTGTTTCAGGAGCAAAGAGTGATAATGGAGGCTCCTTCTGAGGTTAGTGTATAATAATGTTTAAAGTTTAAAGTGAAGTCACTCAGTCGTGTCTGACCCTTTGCAACCCCCTATAGCCCACCAGGATCTTCCGTCCATGCAATTTTCCAGGCAAGAGTGATGAAGTAGGTTGCCGTTTCCTTCTCCAGGGGATCTTCCCAACCCAGGATCGAATCCGGGTCTCCCGCACTGCAGGCAGACGCTTTACCATCTGAGCCGCTAGGGAGGCCCTTGGTAAATAATGATGTAACCCTATTGCAATTCTGGTCCCTTGATTTCAATGATTTTCAAAAATACAGATCTAATTCTTTTAAGAAGTGGGCAACAGTTCCTACAAACCCTGTCATCAAATGGAATCTCACCTCGTTCTCTCCCACTGATTCAGCCATGCTTCTAATTTCTGTCCAGTGACCTCAAAATGGCATGTATGAGGAGTTTCACACTCTTTGTAACACTGTAGCACACAGAAATTCTACTGTAGCCTTTAAATGAAATAAGCCAGGGTTGTAGAATGGAACCAGAAATAATCTCTATTTTTATTTTTTTCTCATAGATCGTTAAAGTTACTCTGTAAGGCTAAGTCAGATTTCTAGGTTTCTCTGGGATCTTTGGGACATTAAAACATCCTTCCATCACTTTTTTTTTTTTTTTTTTTCCACTAACAGTCTCATTTTAGTTATTGAAATGCATATTGCTGTGCAGTAAGCATGAGTTCTTTGGATAGTTTACCACTAAGGATTTCTCATTTTTCCTTAAAATATTCATTTTAATTTAGGTTGACTTAAAGTGCTTCTCCCCTAGTAAGTCAGTTAGCATTTTTAATTCATTTGCTGGACCCAGCCTGAGACTCTCTCTCTGACCCCTTTAACCCAGTGACCCTTAGAAACACCTTTTCATCTTTTCTGCTTCAGTCTTTACTGGTTATTATATAGACCTGCCAAATAACTGTCAACTTTGACTTTACCTACATTATAGAAACTCCTTTTGCCTCTCTCTTTTGTAAGATTCCCAGCTTTCTGGATCTCAGGAGGCTTATGTCATTTTCAATGGCACATCTCCATCTGAGAATGAATACATTAACCTTTTAAAAATTCTTGACTACAAAGTATCTATACTTGCAACTATGCCTGTATGAATACGTGTTCATTTATGGCTCATTCTAGATTGTGTATCAAGCTGGGTATTAAGTTCTAGATTTGAAAAACTGACTGTAATACTATAATATCTTCTACATGGCCATATAAGTTTTGAATATTTGCTATAAGGGGTGTGTGTCTGTGCATGTGTATGAGTATGTATGTAAGCATATGTGTCTGGGGGCATTGGTGAGCTGTGTATGATTGATTGTATTCTGGAAGTTTTTATTATATTTTTAGCTTTACCTGATATTCTGAAATTTTCTTACTATGTGGCAATATAGATAATTTTTTACTTAATGTGCTGGACACTTTGTAGTAGTCTTTTCAATTTAGAAACTCATCTTCTGGGAAAATTTCCCTTTATTTATTCCCCATCCAATTTCTTCTTCCTATCTCTTTCTGTGTCTGCTCTTGGACAGATATGGAATCCCCTGGGTGCTAATTTCTTATTTGCTTTTTAATTTCCCATCTCTTTGTTTACCTTATGTACTAGAAAGTCTTGTGGTTCAAAGAGTGAAACTGGCAACAGCAACATCATCTGAAATCCTATTCAAAATGTACAATCTCAGGTCCAACACCAGAAATACTAAATCACAATTTGCATTTTATCAATTCCTCTAAGTGATTTGTATGTACACTAAAATTTGAGATATACTGTTCCAGAATCATTGTCAATATGTGCTTCAATCATTATGTTTAATTTTTTAATTTCTGCTGTCACATTTTATTTCCCCTTCTTTTTTGTTCTCTGGATATTACTTTTTAAATAGTGTTCTTTCTTTGTTTTTTTTAATAAGGTAAAGCTACTTTATCTCTCTGATACATTTTGAAGCTTTTCCTCTGATTTTGCATGGTCTCTCTTTCTCTAAATGTCTTTAGTATGTTCATTTGTGTTTGTTTCTGTCATTCATGGTAGAGTTGGTTTTCAAATATCTGGTAATTTTCACTGTTCATTTTTAAAGTGAGACAATAAAAAGCTGAGTGGCAGCTTTTGAGTTGATTGAAATGGAGATGAGGTGATTATCTGGCCTTATCATATCAACATGTGAAGGTTTTTTTTCTTTTTCTTTTTTTTTCCCTTAGATCATCAATCAATTTCTACCAGCCTTAAAAAGCTGAATGTTGTCAATATTATGGTGAATTTTGGGAACAGTTGAGGGGCAATCATCATTCAGAATACAGATCTTATTTAAACTTCTTTGTATTCAGTAAGACTAAATACCCATCTTAAGTCAGCTTAGTGTACCTAAACTCAAAGCCTCGGCATTGATGTGTTTAGAGATTAAATCTCCCATCTGTTTCATACAGAAGGGGCAGAGAAGGAAATCTCTGCTAGTTGTTGTATGGGATGTAGCAATTCAAATGCCCCAAGTATCCATTTTTCCACGTTTAGCATCACCCAGCATCCTCACCTTTGGATGTACCATCAATTTCCGAAATTTTCTGAAGTTTTTGGGAACACAAATCAGCTTCCTTCTTAGCCCTACTCCTGCAGATACATAATTTTCAGCTTTTTAGTTATAATAAAAATGTTGCTACTCAAATTCCAGCTTTCCAAATTAAATGTTTTCTCTGTGTGGATTTTTCTTGTCTCTGGCATCTTTTCTCCTACCATTTTTTTTTTTTTTCCCTCATGAATTTACACTTTCCATGTCCATTATTTCACATTTCACTTGGGAGTGGGCATGTGATGTGATGGATTTTTATAAATTATGCATTATATGGTTATTGCTAACATGTCTATGTTCGTTCCTTTTACCTTTGTAGCAATCCTGTCTCTTACTGATTATACAGTGATGAACTAAAATGGGAAATTTAGAAATATAACATGTTTGGCTTGTGTGTCCCAGGTGGTGCTAGTGGTAAAGAAGCTGCCTGACAATTCAGGAGACACAAAAAATGCAGGTTCAACCCCTAGGTTGGGAAGATCCCCTGGAGGAAGGCAGGGAAACCCACTCCAGCATTCTTGCCTGGAAAATCCCATGGACAGAGGAGCCTGGCGGGCTACAGTCCATAGGGTCGCAAAGAATTGGACACAAATAAAGCGACTTAGCACACACATGCACACAACATGTTTGGCTCAGCTCAAAAAACTTAAACATGATTGATTTGAATCCACATTTTCTCACTTAAAGTCCTCTGGCCCTTAGACTATTTTCTATAGGTGGGCCCTCAAACTAGTCTCATAAGGCAAACCAGGTCCACAGAATATTTTGTAAATAAAGTTATATTTTTTTTTAAAGTAGTTAATAAATTTGTTCATGCATTATCCTTGGCTACTCCCACATTGTAATGGAAGGGTTGAGCATTTTTCAAAAAGCAAACAGCCTGAAATATTTACTATCTAGAGCTATACAGAAAAAGTTTGCCAATCCCTGTTCTAAATCCTTACATGGATGCTAACCCTAATCACCCTTTCTACTCACCCTGTCTGTACTTTTGCACATAGTTTAACCTCAGGAAAATGTACATCTCTTTCTCTGTACAGTGCCATTTTAAAAACTGTGTGTGTGTGTGCACATGTGTGTAACTGGCTCCTTATATAATTGTTTAAGACATGTAAACTCTCATTTATTTATTTATACCCCAGATTACCAGAGGCAACACTTTTTTCACTTTAAAACTCACTTTGATTCATAAAAAATATTTATAACAGTCTCAATACTTAGTGGTAGATTTTTGAAAATGGTCATTTGGACACTTTCTTCAGCCTTTTGTTCCAAAATGATTGACGATTCAAAATGTCAGCATAAGCTATATAAACACAGCTATATTTGGTCAAAGAGTGTCATCATGTCCTTGTTGAAAAATAGAAGCATCTGTCATGTCTGTGTATCTTATTAAATCTTAAGTAAGATTTGCCAAGTTAAGCTTGGAAATTCAAACAAATTCTTAGGCTTTATCTCATTCATGTGATAATTCACTTATATGTTTATTTGTTTATTTATTTTGGCTCTGAATCACAAAATCAGTGAATCCAAAAAAATCATCTAATGCTACAAGTAGGCAAATCTACAGAATGAATTTAGCTGCTTTAATAATTTTATGTTTTTCATTTGTGTCTTATTGGAAACTGTTTTTAATTCAAAGCCTAACTATGATGAAGAATATTCATGTATATAATTTAAACCACAAAAATCATCATTTCCAGCATGATGGAATTTACTGCTGTGCTATCAAGGACACGTTCTTTGGGGATTAGCTACAATATAATAAAACTGCACATTCAAAAAAATGAGAAAATAAGCCAGCAGTGAAGGAGTATGTTTCAAAGTGAAAAGAACAATTCATTGAAATAATTCTGTTTTGACAGAATATTGCCAGAAAGATATTTAAGCAGATTCAGAAATGCATATACATGTATATGTATATAATCATATATAGCATTATGCAAAGCAGAAAGCAACGGTAGGATGGTATAGTGGAAAAGCACCTGGACTGAACATCAAAGGGCTTAATTTTTTGTCTTTGCACTAACAATACACAATTGTAAGTTGGATTAGGTAATTTCTTAGAGTCCTTCCAGGTCTCTTAAATTTTCTCTTCACATAAAATGTACTGACAATTCTATTACATAGATTATAATATCCCCTACATGGATCAAAATGTTGTCATGGTGAAGGGGCTTGCATAACTCAGTGAAGCTATGAAACATGCTGTGCAACGCCACCCAAGAAGAATGGGTCATAGTGAAGAGTTCTGATAAAACATGGTGTTCACTGGAGGAGGGAATGGCAACCCATTTCAGTATTTTTATCCTAAGAACCCCATGACCAGTATGAAAAGGCAAAAAGATATGAGGAAGGTGAGTCCCCCAGGTTGGAAGGTGTCCAATATGCTACTGGGGAAGAGTAAAAGGCAATTACTAATAACTTCAGAAAACATGAAGAGGCTGGGTCAAACTGAAAATGATGCTCAGTTGTGGATGTATCTGGTTCAGGATTGAGAAACAAGTACATCAAGGCTGTTTACTGTCACTCTTTAACTTATATGCTGAACACATCATGAGAAATACTGGGATGGATGAGTTACAAGCTGGATTGAGGATTGGCAGGAGAAACATCAACAACCTTAGATATGAAGATGGCAGAAAGTGAAGAGGGTGAAGGAGGAGAGGGAAAAAGCTTGCTTCAAACTAAATATTAAAAAACAAAAACAAAAGACACTAAGATCATGGCATCTGGCCCCATCGCTGGCAAATAGAAGGGGAAAAGGTGGAAGCAGTGAGTGATTTCCTCTTCTTGGGCTCTAAAATCACTGCAGATGGTGACTACAGCCATGATATTAGAAGACAATTACTTCTTGGCAGGAAAACTATAACAAACCTAGACAGTGTGTTAAAAAGCAAAGACATCACTTTACTGACAAAGGTCCATACAGTCAAGGCTATGGACTTTTCAGTAGTCATGTATAGTTGTGAGAGCTGGACTGAAAAGAAGGTAAAGCCTTGAAGAATTGATTCCTTCAAAATGTGGTGCTGGATGAAACTTTTGAGAGTCCCTTGGACAGCAAGATCTCACCAATCACTCTTAAAGGAAGTCAACCCTGAATAGTCATTGGAAGGACTGATGCTGAGAGTGAAGATACAATATTTTGGTTACCTGATGTGAATAGCTGACTCATTGGAAAAGACCCTAATGCTGGGAAAGATTGAAAGTAGAAGAGTGTTGGATGAGAAGGCAGAAAATAAGATGGCTGAATTACATCACTGATGCAATGGCCATGAACTCGGGCAAACTCTAGGAGATGGTGAGGGATGGGGAAGCCTGGCATGCGGCCCATGGGGTTGTGAAGAATCTGACACAACTGGGTGATTCAACAACAACAACTGCTGGTAAAAGTAAAGTCCAATGTTGTAAAGAACAATATTGCATTGGGATATGTTAGTCCATGAATCAAGGTAAATTGGAAGTGGTCAAGCAGGAGATGGCAAGCATGGACATCAACATCTTAGGAATCACTGAACTAAAATGGATAGAAATGGGTGAATTTAATTCAGATGGCCATTATATGTACTGTTGTGTGCAAGAATCACTTAGAGGAAATGAGGTAGTCATAATAGTTAACAAAAAGGTCCAAATTCAGCACTTGGGTGCAATCTTAAAAATGACAGAATGATCTAGGTTTGTTTTCAAGGCAAACCATTCAATTTCACAGTAATCCAAGTATATGACCCATCATTAATGCTAAAGAAACTGAAGTTGACCTACATTGAAGACCTACAAGACTTTCTAGAACTAACAAAAAAGATCTCCTTTTCTGATTCACATAAGGGATTGAAATGCAAAAGCACAAAGTCAAGAGATACCTGGAGTAACGAGCAGATTTAGCCATGGAGTACAAAATTAAGCAGGGCAAAGACTAACAGAGTTTTGTCAAGAGAACACACTGTTCATAGCTAACATCCTCTTCCAACAATATGAGAGATGATTCTACACAAGGACATTAACAAATGATCAACACTTCAAACTGATTATGTTGTTTGCAGCCAAAAATGGAGAATCTTTATAGTTATCAGAAGCAAGATCTGGAGTTGATTGTGGCTCAGATTGCAAAATTCAGGTTTAAAATGAAGAAAGTAGGGAAAAGCACTAGGCCATTCACATATGGCCTAAATCAAATCCTTGTGATTATGCAGTAGCAGTGATGACCTGATTCAAGGGATTAGATGTGGTAGACAAAGTACTTGAAAAAATATGGACAGAGGTTCATAACATTGTAGAGAATGCAGTGACCAAAATTACCCTAAAGTAAAAGATGAGCAAGAAGGAAAAGAGGTTGTCTGAGGAAGTCTTACAAATAGCTGAGAAATTAAGAGAAGCAAAGGGAAGGGAGAAAGAGGACTATATACCCAACTAAATACAGAGATCCAGAGAATAACAAGAAGAGATAAAAAGACTTTATTAAAATAATAATAATAATGTACAAGAATAGAGGAAAACAATAGAATGGGAAAGACTAGAGATCTCTTCAAGAAAACTGGAGAGATCAAGGAAACATTTCATGTAAGCATGGGTACAATAACAGAAATGTTAACAACATAACAAGAAGAAAAGATTAGGAAGAATTGTCAAGAATACCCAAAATAACTATACAAAAAAGGTGTGAATAATTCAGATAACCTCAGTGTTGTGGCCATTCACCTAGAGCCTGACATCCTGCAGTGTGAAGTCAAGCTGGCCTTGGGAAGCAATACTGCAAAGTTAGTGGAGGTGATGAAATTCTAGCTAAACTATTTCTAATCCTAAAAGATGATACTGTAACAATGTAGCACTCAATATGTCAGCAAATTTGGATAACTTATCAGTGGCCACAGGACTGGAAAAGTCAGTTTTCATTTCAATCTCAAAAAGGACAATGCCAAAGAATGTTCAAACTGTCATGCAGCTGCACTATTTTAACATGCCATCAAGGTTATGCTCAAAAATCTTCAAGCTAGGCTTCAGTAATACGTGAACCCAGAACTGCCAGATGTACAAGCTAGATTTAGAAAACACAGAGGAAAAAAGACAAAATTGCCAACATTATTTGGATCATAAGGAAAGCAAGGAGATTTTAGAAAATGTCTGCTTCACTGACTAAACTAGGGTCTTTGTGGGGATCACAACAAACTGGAAAATTCTTAGAGATGGGAATACCAGACCACCTTACCTGTCTCCTGAGAAAGTTATGTCAAGGTCAAGAAGCAACAGTTAGAACTGAACATGGAATAATGAACTGGTTCAAAATTGGAAAAGGATTATGTCAAGGATGGATATTGTCACCCTGCTTACTTAACTTATATGCAGAGTACATCATGTGAAATGCCCGGCTGCGAGAAGTACAAACTGGAATCAAAATTGCTGTGAAAAATATCAACTACCTCTGATATGTAGATGATACCATTCTAATGGCAGAAAATGAGGAGCTAAAAACCCTTGATGAGGGCGAAAGAGGACAGTGAAAAAGCTGGCTTAAAACTCAGCACTTAAAAAACAAAGATCATAGCTTCTGATCCCATCACCTCAGGGCAAATAGAAGGGAAAAAGTGCAAACAGTGACAGATTTTATTTTCATGGGCTCCAAAACCACTGCAGACAGTGAATGCAGTCATAAAATTAAAATACAGTTGCTCATTGGAAGGAAAGCTACACCAAACCTAGATACTGTATTAAAAAGCAGAGACATTAATTTATTGACAACGTCCCTATGGCCAAAGCTACAGTTTTTCCAAGGTCATGTATGAATGTGAGTTGGACCATAAAGAAGGCTGAGTGTGAAAGAATTGATACGTTTGAATTGTGGCACTGGAGAAGACTCTTGAGAGTCGACTCTTGAGAGTCTCTTCGACTGCGAGGCGATCAAATGAGTCAATTCTAGAGGAAATCAACTCCTAATGTTCTTGGAAGGACTGATGCTGAAGCAGAAGCTACAGTATTTTGGCCACCTAATAAGAAGACTCAATGCATTAGAAAAGATCCTGGTGCTGGGAAATATTGAAGGCAAAAAGAAGGATGCAGCAGAGGATGAGATGGTTAGATAGCATCACAAACACAATGGACATGAATTTGTGCCAAATCCATGAGATAGTGAAGGACAAAAAGCCTGGCATGCTACTGTCCATGGGATCTCAAAGAGTTGCTCATGACTTAGAGACTGAACAACAATGATATAATATATAATTATGTAAACAGTGTGCAAAGAAATTTCTCACCATGTATTCTAGTATAATGATGAGTGAGAACATTTTCCTTAGTCTGATGTTTTCTGATAGGATCTTGACTAGTTTTGAGTACTCTGTAGTTGTTGTCTCACAGTCGTGTCCAAATTTGTGACCCCATGGATTGCACCATACCAGGCTTCCCTGTCTTCACCATCTCTTGGGGCTTGTTCAAACTCACATCATTGAGTACTGGTGCTTCAGCTTAAGCATCAGTCCCTCCAGTGAATATTCTGGTTGATTTTCTTTAGGATTGACTGAATTGCTCTCCTTGCAGTCCAAGGGATTCTAAGAGTCTTCCCCAATACCGCAGTTTGAGAGCATCAGTCTTTTAGCATTCATGCATCCTTAAGGCCCAACTCTCACATCTTTATGTGGAAAAACATAGCTTTGATTATATGAATCCTTGCAAAGTAATGTCACTGCTCTTTGTTATGCTGTCTAGGTTTGTCATAGTTTTTCTTCCAAGGAGCAAGTGTCTTAGAATTTCATAGCTATAGTCACCATCTGAGGCTATTTTGGAGCCTAAGAAAATAAAGTCTGTCACTGTTTCCATTCCCCCCTCCCCCAATCTATCTGCCATGAAGTGATTGGACCAGATGCCATGATCTTACTTTTCTGAATGTTGAGTTCTAAGCCGGTTTTTCTCACTTTCATCCTCATGTTCATCAAGAAGCTCTTAGTTCCTCTTCACTTTCCACCATAAGTGTGGTGTCATCTGTATATCTGAGGTTGTTGATATATTTCTCCCAGAAATCTTGATTCCAGCTTGTGCTTTGTCCAGCCAGGCATTTCATATAATGTACTCTGCATATAAGTTATTTAAGCAAGGTGACTATATACAGCATTGACATGTTCCTTTATCAATTTTCAATCAGTCCATTGCTCCACGTCAGGTTCTAACTGTTGCTTCTTGATTTGAAACAGTTTCTCAAGAAACAGGTAAGGTGGTCTGGTATTCCCACCTCTTAAAGAACTTTCCACAGTTTGTTGTGATCCACACAGTCAAAGGCTTTAGCAGAGTCAATGATGCAGAAATACAGTTTTTTTCTGAAATTCTCTTGCTTTTTCTATGATACAAAGGATGTTGGAATTTTGATCTCTGGTGTCTCTGCTTTTCTAAATTCAGCTTGAATAACTGGAAGTTCTCAGTTTATGTACTGTTGAAGCCTAACTGGGAGAACTTTGAGCATTACTTTGATAGCATGTGAGATGTGCAATTGCGTGGTAGTTTGAACATTCTTTGGCATTGCCTTTCTTTGGGATTGGAATGAAAACTGGCCTCTTCCAGTCCTGTGGCCATTGCTCAGTTTTCCAAATTTGCTGGCATATTGAGCAAGGCACTTTAGCAGCAGCATCTTTTGGGGTTTGAAATATCTCAACTGGAACTCCATTACCTCCACTTGCTTTGTATGTAATGATGCTTCCTAAGGTCCACTTGACTTTGTACTCCTGGATGTCTGGCTCTAGGTGAGTGACCACAACTTTGGGGCTATCTGAGTCATTAAGATAATTTTTGTACAGTTCTTCTGTGTATTAGTGTCACCTCTTCTTAATATCTTTTGCTTCTGTTAGGTCCATACCATTTCTGAAGAAGGTAAAGTTCTCTCAAAAAATATAGGTTTAGAAATCCTTAAGAAAATATTAGCAACTAAAATACAATAATATATAATAGATTCATTAATTGTTACAAACTAGAGCTTATAGCCATGTAAAAAATTACAAGAAAATTTTAAAACAAAATCATTTTTTATATGATTATTTTTTCCAGCAGGAGAAAAAGAATAAGGTTACAAGAGTCTTTTAATATTTTAGCAATATGAAAACTAAAACAGGGCACTAGACTGTATATATAAGTAAATCTAAAATACAAGAGTTAAATAATATTTTCCCTTTCAAAGAAAAAAGAATTTAAGCTTTCTTTACATCTAACAAACTTCACAGAACAGATACTGAAGGGGAACACGCCCTCCTGACTCCTTTTCCACCAGTCTACCATCAAGAAGTGATCATCCACTGTAAGTCCTGGGTGTGGCCTGGCTCCCATGGCGGCCTGACAGCAGCAGCAGGCGGGGTATGAGGAGGGGTAAGGGGGTGCTTGGTGGCCTCCTTTGATCAGAGCTTAGCCAGATCAGAGCTTAATCAAACTATTCAAAGTTAATTAACATATTAACATAATAAAGTTTAAAAGTACATGCCAAATCATCTCAATAGAAGAAGAATAAAACATTTGACAAAATGCAATGTCTATAGGTTGTAGATGTGTCAGGTGATGGAGGTAAAGTCCGATGCTGTAAAGAGCAATACTGCATAGGAACCTGGAATGTTAGGCCCATGAATCAGGGAACATTGGAAGTGGTCAAACAAGAGATGACAAGAGTGAGCATTGACATTTTAGAAATCAGAGAACTAAAATGGGCTGGGATAGGTGAATGTGGCTCAGATGACCATTATATCTACTACTGTGGACAAGAATCCCTTAGAGGAAAAGAAGTAGCCATGATAGTCAACAAAAAAGTCCAAAATGCAGTACTTGGATGTAACCTCAAAAATGACAGAATGATCTCTGTTTCCAAGGCACACCATTCGATATCACAGTAATCCAAGTCTATGCCCCGAATACTAATTTCAAAGAAGATGAAGTTGAACGGTTCTATGAAGACTTACAAAACCTTCTAGGACTCACACCCCAAAAAGATGTCCTTTTCATTATAGGGGACTGGAATGCAAACTAGGAAGTCAACAAATACCTGGAGTAACAGGCAAATTTGCCCTTAGAGTACAGAATGAGGAATTTTGCCAAGAGAACACACTGGTCACAGCAAACACCCTCTTCCAACAACACAAGAGAAGACTCTACACATGGACATCACCAGATGGTCAATGCTGAAATCAGATTGATTATATTCTTTGCAGCCAAAGATGGAGAGGCTCTATACAGTCAGCAAAACAAGACCAGGAGCTGACTATGGCTCAGATCATGAACATCTTATTGCCAAATTCAGACTTAAGTTGAAGAAAGTAGGGAAAACTACTAAACCATTCAGATGTGACCTAAATCAAATCCTTTAAAATTATACAGTGGAAGTGACAAATAGATTCAAGGGATTAGATCTGATAGACAGAGCGCCTGATGAACTATGGATAGAGGTTCATGACATTGTAGAGGAGACAAGGATCAAGAACATCCTCAAGAAAAAGAAATGCAAAAAGGCAAAATGATTGCCTGAGGAGGCCTTACAAATAGCTATTAAAAGAAGAAAAGCCAAAGGCAAAGGAGAAAAGGAAAGATATATCCATTTGAATGCAGAATTCCAAAGAATAACAAGGAGAAATAAGAAAGTCTTCCTCAGTAACCAATGCAAAGAAATAGAAGAAAACAATAGAATCAGAAAGACTAGAGATCCCTTTAAGAAAATTATAGATACCAAGGGAAATTTTCATGCAAAGATGGGCTCAATAAAGGACAGAAATGGTATGGACCTAACATAATCAGAAGCTATTAAGAAGAGGTGACAAGAGTACATAGAAGAACTGTACAAAGAAGATCTTCACAATCTGGATAACCACAATGGTGTGATCACTCACCTAGAGCCAGACATCCTAGAATGTGAAGTCAAGTGGGCCTTAGGAAGCATCACTAAAAACAAAGGTAGTGGAGGTGATGGAATTCCAGTTGAGCTATTTCAAATCCTAAAAGATGATGCTGTGAAAGTGCTGCACTCAATATGCCTGCAAATTTGAAAAAAAAAAAAAAAAAAAAACAAACTTCATCAGTGGCCACAGAACTGGAAAAGGTCAATTTTCATTCCAATCCCAAAGAAAGGCAATGCCAAAGAATGCTCAAAACTACCACACAATTGCACTCATCTAACACGCTAGCAAATAAATGTTCAAAATTCTCTTAGCCATGATTCAATAGTATGTTAACTGTGAACTTCCAGATGTTCAAGCTGGATTTAGAAAAGGTAGAGGAACCAGAGATCAAATTGCCAACATTCATTGGATCATCAAAAAGACACGAGAGTTCCAGAAAAACATTTACTTCTGCTTTATTGACTTTGCAAAAACCTTTGACTATGTGGCTCACAAAAAAACTGTGGAAAATTCTTAAAGAGATGGGAATACCAAATCACCTGATCTGCCTCCTGAGAAATCTGTATGCAGATTTAAGAAGCAACAGTTAGAACTGGACATGGAACAACAGACTGGTTCCAAATCAGGAAAGGAGTACGACAAGGCTTTATATTCTCACCCTGCTTATTTAACTCATATGCACAGTACATCATGAGAAATGCTGGACTA
Organism: Dama dama; assembly: GCF_033118175.1. Classification (NCBI taxonomy): domain Eukaryota; kingdom Metazoa; phylum Chordata; class Mammalia; order Artiodactyla; family Cervidae; genus Dama; species Dama dama. The sequence goes on from NC_083681.1 coordinate 5,899,956, forward strand.
GATGAAGCACAAGCTGGAATCAAGATTGCCGGGAGAAATATCACTAACCTCAGATATGCAGATGACACCATCCTTATGGCAGAAAATGAAGAAGAACTAAAGTGCCTCTTGATGAAAGTAAAAGAAGAAAGTGAAAAAATTGGCTTAAAATTCAACATTCATAAAAATAAGATCATGCCATCTGCTCCTATCACTTCTTGGCAAATAGATGGGGAAACAGTGGAAACAGTGACAGACTTCATTTTGGGGGCTCCAAAATCAGTGCAGATGGTGACTGCAGTCATGAAATTAAAAGATGCTTACTCCTTGGAAGGACAGTTATGACCAATCTAGACAGCATATTAAAAAGCAGAGACATTACTTTGCCAACAAAGGTCCGTCTAGTCTATGCTATGGTTTTTCCAGTAGTCATGTATGGATGTGAGAGTTGGACTATAAAGAACGCTGAGCACTGAAGAATTCATGCTTTTGAACTGTGGTGCTGGAGAAGACTCTAGAGAGTCCCTTGGACAACAAAGAGATCCTACCTGTCAATCCTAAAGGAAAACAGTCGTGTTTATTCATTGGAAGGACTGATATTGAAGCTGAAACACCTACACTTTGTCCCCCTGTTGTGAAGAACTGACCCATTGGAAAAGACCCTGATGCTGGGAAATATTGAAGGTGGGAGGAGAGGGGATGACAGAGGATGAGATAGTTGGATAACATCACCGACTAATGGACAAGAGTTTAATCAAGCTCTGGGAATTGGTGATGGACAGGGAAGCCTTGCCTGCTACAGTCCTTGGAGTAACAAAGAGTTGGATATGAATGATCGACTAAACTGAACTGAACTGACAGGTTTTCATTGTTGTTGTTGTTGTTTTGTTTTTTTTAAACACTGAAGGAGAGAAAATATCTTAGGAAACTAGGAACAAAATTTTGATCTATTAAAGGGAATCAAAGAAGAATTGAAGCTAAGAGAAATAATTATTGGTGAAATATTGAATTTGTCCCCAGTGATCTCTGGAATGAAGTAAGATTGTTAGTATTTAGCAATTCTTCTAACTAAAAAAGAAAAAGAACAGCAAAAACAAAATGAAACAAACAAACAAACAAAAGATGCACTGGAAGTTCTATCTGGCATAAATTGGTAAAAAAAAGAAAGAAAAGAAAAACTTAAAGCTTGGGTGAAAGTGAAAATGAAAGTCACTAGTCATGTCTGACTTTTTGCATCCCCATGGACTGTAGCCTGCCAAGCTCCTCTGTCCATGGAATATTCCAGGTCAAAATACTGGAGAGGGTAACTCTCCCTTCTTCAAGGGATATTCCCAACCCAGGGATTGAACCTAGGTCTCCCACATTGGAGGTGGAAATGTTGGGTAGAGGTAAGAAAATTTGTCCTATTCAAAAGTAATGCAATGAATTATGTAAAAATCCTAAATATATAAAACAACTACTTGAATCAATAAATAAATTTAATATATTAAAGGAAGAAACAATTATATTACTAATTACTAACTGCAAATAATTTAAAAATTAAATTAAAAATTTCATGAGTATCACCTTCAAAACAAAACATAAAATTAAAAAGAGATGTTCAACATTGCTACACTGTAGACTATGAATCACTATCAAAATAAAGAACAAATAAATTAATGCAGTAACACACCATGTTTTTAAATTGAGATGTTCTGTATTGTTAAGATGTCAATTTTCCTCTCATCAACTTACAGATTCAATAATCTCAGTCATAATTATGACATATTTTGTGACAGAAATGAATAAATTTTTTTTTTTTTTTTTTTTTTTTTTTTGCCACACAACATGATATAGGGAAATCCCCCAACCAGGGATTGAATCTGTGCCCTCTGCATTGAAAGTGCAGAGTCCTAACCACTGGGCCACCAGGAAAGTCCATAAATAAATAGATTGATTTAAAAATTCATATACAAATGCAAAAGATTAAAAGGAGACAAAAAATCTTGGAAAAGATAAAATAAATCTAAAAGACTCATAATACCAAACTCACTACATAATTTAGAGTAACTGTAATCCAGACATGGGATATCAGCATAAGGAGAGATAAACTAATGAATTAAATAAAATAATGATTACAAAATAGACCCATACATATATAGAAATATGGTTCTTTGCAGAAGCATTAAATATACTGACATAGGAAATAAATTATTTTCAATAAATGATTTGTAAGAACTGGACATCCATATGTGAAAAGAAAAGAAAGCCATCCCCCCCATCATATTCATATAAAAGATTCATTTGTGATGGATCATATATTTAAAGAAACATCAAAGTTATAAAGATTCCAAATGAAAACATAGGAGAATATTTTGACACCTTGGGTTAACAAATGTTTATTACACAGGACAGAGAAACCAATAATTAAAAAAAATTGGTGAGACTTTGTCCAAAAAAAAAAAAAAAAGACTACTTGTCATGAAAACATCAATAACAAACATGACAAAAACTGGAGAGAGTATTGGATAGTCATATCTTGGAAAAGATTTGAATGAAGAATATAAAATACTTCTACAACTTGGTAAAATTTTTAAAAACTCAGCAACTAAATGGATAAAGGACCTAGACACTTCACAAAAGAAGATATTAACATGGCTAATGATACATTTAAAATTTTTCAATATATTTGATTTTAAGGAAAGTTAAAACTAAAATCACAATGAGATACCACTACAAACATCCTGAAATGATTAAAGTCAGGGTTAAAGTCAGGATCACTGATGGTGGTGTAAAATAAAGCAAACCCTTTGGGGAGAGATAGTTTCTTTTAAAATTTATATTCATTTGCTTATGGTCTTAAAATTACATTCTTAGGTATTTGCATAGGGAAATAAAAGTTTGTTTATAAATATCAACAATATTCATGTATTTTAATTCATAATCACCAGTAAACATAAATGTATATTAAAATGGGGTTGAGTTAACAAATAGTTGTGTACTCATTCCATAAAATATTATTCCAGAATAAAGAGAATGAACAACTGATACATATAACTACATCAATGAATCTGAGTTATTATACTGAATGAAAGAAACTGAATCTCAAAGAATTCATATTGTTTGATTCCATTTATGTAACATTCTAATTGTGGCAAAACTAATCTTGAAGAAAAAAATAGGAAATGTTGCTTTGGGTGGATTGAGTAACAAAGAACACAACACATATTTATCCCTTCTAACATAGTCTGTATTTTGATAAAGATGTAGGCTATGGAGATATAATTTATCTCTATAAACTCTAAAACTCTAAAATCTAATTGAGTGGAAAATTTAAGATTTATTAATTTTACCTAGATATCAATTTTACTTCAAAAAGGAATTGTAAACAAATGTTGAAATGACATGAAATGTTAGTCGCTCAGTCATGTCAATTGTTTGCAAACCTATGGACTATACAGTCCATGGAATTCTCCAGGTCAGAATACTGGAGCAGGTATCTGTTCCCTAGACTCATCCCTACTGGAGATGTTGGATGGCATGACCTACTGATGGACATGAGTTTGAGCAAGCTCCAGGAGTTGGTGATCGACAGAGAAGCATGGCGTTCTACAATCCATGGGGTCGCAGAGTCAGACACGACTGAGCGACTGAACTGAACTGAACTGAACTGAGCTGTTCCATTCTCCAGGGGATCTTCCTAATCCAGGGATCAAACCCAGTCCTCCCACATTTCAGGTGGATTTTTTTTACCATCTGAATCATCAGGAAAGCCCCCAAAAATATTGAGTCCCATTAAATAAGTTTGCTTTTCACAATGATATGGTTAATAAAGCTGAAACTAACATCTGTGTATTTTAAGCTTAAGCAGAGGAATAAATACACTGAGAATAATGAAAGCACATTGTCTCAGTGTTGTAGAGATACAAATGTATAAATGGCAACAACTAGAAAGCATTCATTCTTATTGAAGATAGTGTGAAACTACAGATGTATATGAAGATAAAGAATTAAGTACCAATACGTGCTTATATGTGTGTACATACTTATGTTTGCTCTCTTATATGAGAAGACATAAAAGCAGTGACCTGTGGTGTTTGAGAAGACTCTTGAGAGTCTCTTGGGCCGCAAGGAGATCCAACCAGTCCATCCTAAAGGAAATCAGCCTTGAATATCCATTGGAAGAACTGAGGCTGAAGCTGAAACTCCAATACCTTGGCCACCTGATGTGAAGAATGACTCATTTGAAAAGCCCCTGGTGCTCAGAAAGATTGAAGGCGGGAGGAGAAGGGGACGACAGAGGATGAGGTGACTGGATGGCATCACCAACTCAATGGACATGAGTTTGAGTAAACTCTGAGAGTTGGTGATGGGCAGGGAGGCCTGGTGTGTCACAGTCCATGGGTCACAAAGAGTCAGACGTGACTGATCAACAAAACTGAACTGAATTGATAAGGCTGTTGTTGTTGTTTTTTCTTTTAAGCTGAAGGAGATAAAATATCTTAGGAAACTTGGAAGAAAAGTTTTGATCCACTAAAGGGAATCAAAGAAGAAAGGCAAATAAGAGAAATAATTGGTGAAATATTGAATTTGTCCTCAATGATGTCTGGAATGAGGTAAGAGTGTTAGTATTCAGCAATTCTGCTAACAAACAAACAAATCCACTTGAAGTTCTATCTGGCATAAATTGGCAAAAAAGAAAAGAAAAATAAAAGCTCAAAGCTTGGGTGAAAGTGAAAATGAAAGTCACTAGTCTTGTCTGACTTTTTGCAACCCCACGGACTGTATGTAGCCTGCCAGGCTCCTCTATCCATGGAATTCTCTAGGCCAGAATACTGGAGTGAACATGAATACTGTATGGACATGAGTCAGGGTAAGCTCTGGGAGTTGGTGATGGACAGGGAAGCCTGGCCTGCTACAGTCCTTGTGGTTTCCAGGAGTTGGACATGACTGAGTGACTGAACTGTACTGAACATATCTTTGCTCTCTTACATGAGAAGATTTAGAAACAGTGGTACAACCATGATCATGAACACATTAGGGACACAAATCTTATTTTGTACATAATATTCAACACAAAAAGGAACCAACTCTTGGTGGAAATGTTTGCATCTAGGTCTGGGTAAGGAAAAGTTCAAGAAGAGCTTGTATTATCTTATGCAGAAAGTAAGGTAGTGCACAAAAACTTAAAGGGACCTGGGAAAACCACCCTGAAGACTTCTTGAAAGGACTTTCTCTGATCAAATCTGGAATAAGCTTAACAAGGAAATAAATAATCATGCCACAAAAAAAGGAAACTGCAGGCCAATATCACTGATGAACATAGATGCAAAAATCCTCAAGAAAATTCTAGCAAACAGAATCCAACAGCATATTAAAAAGATCATACATAATGACCAAGTGGACTTTATCTCAGGGATGCAAAAGTTCTTCAATATTTGCAAATCAATCAATATGATACACCACATTAATAAATTGAAATATAAAAACCATATGATTATCTCAAAGGATGCATCAAAAGCCTCTGACAAACTTCAACACTCATTTATGATACAAAAAAATAAAATAAACCTCCAGAAACCAGGCATATAAGGAACTTACCTCAACATAATAAAAGCCATATATGATAAACCCACAGCAAACATTATCCTCAATGGTGAAAAATTGAAAGCATTTCCCCTAAAGTCAGGAACAAGACATGTGTGATCACTCTCACCACTACTATTCAACATAGTTTTGGACGTTTTATCCATGGCAATCAGAGAAGAAAAAGAAATAAAAGGAATCCAGATTAGAAAAGAAGTAAAACTCTCACTGTTTGCAGATGACATGATCCTCTACATAGAAAACCCTAAAGACTCCACCAGAAAATTACTAGAGCTAATCAATGAATATAGTAAAGTTGCAAGATACGAAATTAATACATAGAAATCCCTTGCATTCCTATACACTAACAATGAGAAAACAGAAAGAGAAATTAAGGAAATGACTCCATTCACAATTGTAACAAAAATAATAAAATACTTAGGAATAAATCTACCTAAAGAAACAACCAACAAAGGTCCATATAGGCAAGGCTGTGGTTTTTCCAGTGGTCATTTATGGATGTGAGAGTTGGACTGTGAAGAAAGCTGAGCGCCGAAAAATTGATGCTTTTGAACTATGGTGTTGGAGAAGACTCTTGAGAGTCCCTTGGACTGCAAGGAGATCCAACCAGTCCACCCTTAAGGAGATCAGTCCTGGGTGTTCATTGGAAAGACTGATGCTGAAGCTGAAACTCCAATACTTTGGCCACCTCATGCGAAGAGTTGACTTGTTGGAAAAGACCCTGATGCTGGGAGGGATTGGGGGCAGGAGGAGAAGGGGATGACAGAGGATGAGATGGCTGGATGGCATCACTGACTCGATGGACATGAGTTTGAGTAATCCCTGGGAGTTGGTGATGGACAGGGAGGCCTGGCGTGCTGCAATTCATGGGGTTGCAAAGAGTCGGACACGACTGAGCGACTGAACTGAACTGAACTGCAAGAAACAAAAAATCTATATTTAGAAAACTATAAAACACTGATGAAAGAAATCAAAGATGATACAAATAGATGGAGAAATATACCATGTTCATGGATCAGAAGAATCTATATGATGAAAATGAGTATACTATCCAAAGCAATCTATAGATTCAATGCAATTCCTGTCAAGATACCAACAGTATTTTTCAGAAAACTGGAACAAATGATTTCATAATTTGTACGGAAATACAAAAAAACTTTGAACAGGCAAAGCAATCTTGAGAAAGAAGAATGGAACTGGAGGATTCAACCTACCTGACTTCAGACTCTGCTACAAAGTTACAGTCATCAAGATAGTATGGCACTGGCACAGACAGAAATATAGATCAACGAATCAACATATAAAGCCCAGAGATAAATCTTCCCACCTACGGACACCTTATCTTTGACTAAGGAGGCAAACATACACAATGAAGAAAAAACAATCTCTTTAACAAGTGGTGCTGGGAAAACTGGTCAACCATGTGTAAAAGAATGAAACTAGAACACTTTCTAACACCATACACAAAGATAAACTCAAAATGGATTAAATATCTAAATTTAAGACAAGAAACTATAAAACTCCTAGAGGAAAATAGAGGCAAAACACTCTCTGATATAAATCAGAGCAGGATCCTCTATGCCTCACCTCCCAGAGTAATGAATATAAAAGCAAAGATAAATGGGACCTAATTAAACTTAAAAGCTTTTCTACAATGAAAGAAACTATAAGCACGGTGATAAGACAGCCTTCAGATTGGGAGAAAACAATCACAAATGAAACAACTGACAAAGAATTAATCTCAAAAATATACAAGCATCTCCTGCATCTCAATACCAGAAAATAAACTACCCAATCAAAAAGTGGGCCAAAGAACTAAACAGACATTTCTCCAAAGAAGACATACAGATGGCTATCAAACACGTGAAAAGACGCTCAATATCACTCATTATCAGAGAACTGCAAATCAAAACCACACGTGGGTCAGAATGGATGCTATAAAAAAGTCTACAAACAATAAATGCTGGAGATGATGTGAAGAAAAGGGAACCCTCTTACACCATTGGTGGGAATGCAAACTAGTACAGCCATTATGAAGAACAGTGTGGAGGTTCCTTAGGAAACTGGAAATAGAACTGCCATACCACCCAGAAATCCCACTGCTGGACATGCACACTGAGGAAACCAGAATTGAAAGAGACACATGTACTCCAATGTTCACTACAGCACTGTTTACAATAGCTAGCCATGGAAGCGACCTAAATGTGCATCGGCAGATGAATGGATAAGAAAATTGTGGCACATATACACAATGGAATATTACTCAGCTATTACAAAGAATGCATTTGAATCAGTTCTAATGAGGTGGGTGAAACTGAAGCCTATTATACATAATGAAGGAAGTCAGAAAGAAAAACACCAATACAGTATATTAACACACACATATATATATATAGAATTTAGAAAGATGGTAATGATGACCCTATATGTGAGACAGGAAAAGAAACACAGATATAAAGAATAGGCTTTTGGAGTCTGTGGAAGAAGGCTAGGGTCGGATGATTTGAGAAAATAACATCGAAATCTGTACATTACCATATGTGAAACAGATGTAAGGTCCAAGTTTGATGCATGAAAACAGGACACTCAAATCAGGTGCACTGGGATAACACTTAGGGATGGGATGGGGAGGGAAGTGGGAAGCGGGTCAGAATGGGGGGCACATGTACAGCCATGGCTGATTCATGTCAATGTATGGCAAAAACCAGCACAATATTGTCAAGTAACTAGCCTCCAATTAAAATGAATAAATTAATTTAAAAGAAAAGGGTCATTTGATTAAAAAAGAAAGAAAAGAAAATTCTTATACAATTTAAATTGTTGGTAAGTCTGGAAAGGTATATATATATATATATAGGAGCTCTTTGTTTTATTCTTTAACTTCTCTAATTTTGAAATACCAAAGTAAAAAGAAAGAGAAAAAGAACTTAGAAAACTTCTGCAAAAGTGGGTTGGTAAATTTAAAGTTATAACAGCTTGACAGATGGAACTGATTACTCAGAAGAGTGTATTTTTATAGAAGGATTTTCTTTTTCTTGAATAGTTACTTCTGGGTGATATAATCAGAGCACTTTCAAAGAGACTCACAATAATATTAATTTAACTACAAAATGGATTTCACTGCAAATAACAAACCCTTTATTTTTATTAAATATTTTGCAAATATTTATCTTTAATTGGAGTATAATTGCTTTATGATATTGTGTTGGCTTCTGCCATATGTCACTGTGAATCCGTCATAAGCATACTTTGCCTCCTCCCACTTGAACCTTCCTTGCACTGTCCACTCCTTCCCACCCCTCTAGGTTGTCACAGAGCACTGGGTTTGAATTCCCTGCATCATACAGCAAATTTACACTAGCTCTCTATGTTACATGTGGTAATGTATATGTTTCAGTGCTACTCTCAATTTGTTCCACCATCTCCTTCCTTATATTGTTCCACGCTCCCCTCTCCACTGTGTCTACAAGTCCATTCTCTATGTCTATGTCTTCATTGCTACCCTGCAAATAAGTTCATTAGTATCATCTTTCCAGATTCCGTATGCAAATCTTTCAGTTTACAAACCTTCTTCACAGCAATTTTTCGCACACAGGTGACTAGCCCACATACTACTCTCTTAAAATAATTAGATCATTTGTAAACCTTACCTGTGTTATTTCCCTCAATTTTCCGTATCTTTACGTCATATCAAGATACTCTCCTGAACTTCTTCCTGCCTCAGGAAAAAAAAAAAAAGTTGTTCTTTTTTGTAAATTTAGCTTTATTCTTTCCAGACTAAATTTTTGAATTTCTACCTCATTCTGTTAAGCCTCCTAAGTAAGGATTTCATTCTATCACATTGTCAAGAAGCTCCCCATCCTCTTTCTTTCAGGTTTATCTCTAGCTTTTGTTTCTATTGATACCTGTTTCCACATGTGTGTGTGAGTGTGTGTGTGTGTGTATTTATACACACTTACCTTTAAAAATGGGACTTCCCTGAAGGCTCAGTGGTAAAATAACCACCTGCAATGCAGGGGACATGGGTTTGATCCCTGGGTCAGGAAGATCCCCTGGAGAGAAAATGGAATCCATTCCAGTATTCTTGCCTGGAAAATACCATGGACAGAGGAGCCTGGAGGGTTACAATCCATATCGTCACAAAGAGTTGGGCAAGACTGAGTGACTGAGCATAGTACCTTAAAAAATAGCTGAAATCCCAAACCCAAAACTCAGATTCCCTTGAATGTATTAAAGATATTGTCTCTTTGAATGATCTTTTCTTTTTCATATATTTTATTGTTTTAATTAGAGGATATTTACTTTACAATATTGTAGTGGTTTTGGCATACAGCAACATGAATCAGCATTGGGTATACATATGTCCCCTCCCTCTTGAATCCCTCTCCTACCTCCCTTCCCATTCCACCCCGCTAGGTTGTCACAGCACTGGCTTTGGATTCTCTGCTTTTACACTGAACTCCCACTGGCTATCTATGTTCTCTTCTCATACTTCTACCTTTCAGCCCTGTAATCTCACTAACACTTACATATTTGTGTTTTTTAAGTCTTTTTCTAGAGAAGGTTCAAGTTTTCAACAACATTGGAAAGAAGGTGCAGAGATCTCCCACATAGCCTGGGCCCGACCTCCTTAATTAGCAATACCACTTATCAAAATGGTACATTATTTTTTACCAAGGGTGAACTTAAAGGTCATTGATACTATTTTCTTTTTCCTTTAACAAACCAAGAATGATTTTCTTTTTATTTAAACTTAAATATTATATATGTGTTATATATATATATGTATATATATATAATGTATATGAAACAGTTTTTGCATTTCAGAAATCTGCAGACATTTTTGTTTGGCATTAATTTCACTATGTTGTAGATGTCTGAAGAAAGCCCAATTATTTTTTCTTATACATCACCCACTTTTTTCCCCATCTGCCTGATTGTATAGCTATTTTTTAATTCCTATCTTAAAAAATATTATCAAGATATAGCCTGCATTTGTCCTCAAAGTCCTTGAGATATCTTTTCAATTAAAAGATATAATCTTTATTTCAGAAAGTAGTTTTATATTATATAGTCAAAATTATTTTTCTACTTTTGTGAAAAATGTCCTTGGTCTTTTGACAGGGATTGCATTCAATCTGTAGATTACCTTGGGTAGTATTTAACAATATTTATTCTTTGTATGAACATGGTATATCTGCTTGAGTATGATTTTAGCTGTGGGCTTGTCATATAAGGCCTTTATGAAATTGAATTTTATTCCCTATATGCCAACATTCTAGAGAATTTTTATCATAAATGGATGTTGAGTTTTGTCAAAATATTTTCTGCATATATTAAGAAAATTATATAGTTTTATTGAATCCATCTACAATGCAAGAAACCCCGGGTTCAATTGCTGGGTCAGGAAGATTTGCTGGAGAAGGGAAAGGCTACCCACTCCAGTATTCTGGCCTGGAGAATTCCATGGACTGTATAGTCCATAGGGTTGCAAAGAGTTGGACAGGACTGAGTGACTTTCACTTTATTTGTTAATGTAGCACATTGATAGATTTGTGGATACTGAAAAATCCTTACATTCCAGAGATAAATTGCAGTTGATCATGGAGTATGATCCTTTTAATATATTGTTGAATTCAGTTTATTAATATTTTGTTGAGGATTTTTGCATCTACAATCATCAGTGATATTGGCTTTCAATTTTTTTGTTATATTTTTATTTGATTTTGATATCAGGGTGACACTGGCCTTACAGAATGCATTAAGAAGCATTTCTTCCTCTGCAATTTTTGGGCTAGTTTGAAAAGGATAGGTTTTAACATTCTCTACTATAGATTTTTTGATATGTGGTTACCATGAAGTTTAAATGGCAGCCCACTGCAGTGTTCTTGCCTGGAGAATCCCAGGAACAGAGGAGCCTGTTGGGCTGCTGTCTATGGGGTCACACAGAGTCGGACATGACTGATGCGACTTAGCAGCAGCAGCAGCATACATATATTTGATTGTTTTAAATTGCTGATCTCTTTACTCCAAAATCATTAACAATCTTAATTGTGTGCTCTCTACCTTCACACTAATTGTTTCTGATATCACATGTATGTAACTTGTCACTTTTTCTTTGCTGATTTTGATATTCTCTTTATTTTTAGCTTTTTACACTTTAATTACTATGTGGCTTTTATTTTTTTTATTTTTTATTTTTTTGATATATGTCTTTCTTTTTTTTTTATTTTTTATTTTTTTTATTAGTTGGAGGCTAATTACTTCACAACATTTCAGTGGGTTTTGTCATACATTGATATGAATCAGCCATGGATTTACACTATGTGGTTTTTAGTGTGCTTCTCTTTGGGTTGATCTTATCTGGGGCTCTATATTTGCTGGACTTGAAAGTCTATTTCCTTTTACAGGTTAGGAAAGTTTTCAGTTTCTATATCTTCAATTATGCTCTCAGTCCCTTTATCTCTTCTTTCTGGGACATTTATAATGGGAATATCTGTGCACTTAATTTTATCTCATATTTATCTTAAACTGACCTCATTTCTTTTCATTATCCTTTTTTTTTTTCTGTCCTCAGTTCTTACTCTGTCTTCTAGCTCATTGATTCATTCCTTTGTATCATTTAGTCTACTACTGATTCCTTCTAGTTTATTTATTTTTTTCATTTCGATTATTGTATTCTTCATCTCTGTTTCCTTGTTTTTTCCTTGCATCCATTCACTTTCCAAATTATCTGACCATCTTTACAATAATTAACCTGACTCTTTCTTGGGTAGAGTGGTTATCTTCACCTCACTTAGTTCTTCTTCATTGGTTTTATATTGTTCCTTCATCTGGAACTTGTTTCTCTGTTGCCTCACTTTGCCTAAATTACTGTATAGATAAGTTATGTTTTCTGACCTTAGACAGGTGATGTTTGTAGGAGATATCCTATGTGTTCTAAAACTTCTCCCATATCAACAGTGATATATGCTCTAGAGCTTCCACCTATGATTACTTCATGGGTCTTTCTACTGTGATCAGTTAACTATGTAGGCAGTCTAATAGTCTTGGTTAGCCCTCAGTCCAGTTGACTGTTAGGCCCTGCCTCATGTGGAGGATGCTAGCTACTGATTGGTGGGACCAGGGAAGCAACTGACTACAGGAACTGGAGGACTCTGGAACTAATGCTAACTTAATGGTGGATGAAATCAACATCCAAGAGACCCTGAGGTTGTTCCTTGCCCACTGGTGGGTGAAGCCAGTCCCTGGGGCCAGCAGCGGTCTATTGATTACTCAGGTCCTGGAGTTTGGTTGCTGGGTCCAGGAATCCCAAAACTGGTTTCAGTGGGTGGAAACGGTTCTTGACAGTTGGCAATGGTGTCTGGGCTCTGTTGACCTACTAATGGGAAGATGCAGGGCCAAAATAGTCACAGGACAGGATCTGGCCTGCAAGTGTTTGGGTCAAAACTGTAGGTTATGGGTCTGTGCTTTTCATGATGCTACTACATACCCTTGGAGAAGGGAATGGCAACTCACTCCAGTACTCTTGCCTGGAGAATTCCATGGATGGAGGAGCCTGGTGGGCTGCCATCCATGGGGTTGCACAGAGTCAGACATGACTGAAGTGACTTAGCATGCATGCATACATTGGAGAAGGAAATGGCAACCCACTCCAGTATTCTTGTCTGGTGAATCCCAGGGACAGAGGAGCCTGGTGGGCTGCCGTCTATGGGGTCGCACAGAGTCGGACACGACTGACGCGAGTTAGCAGCAGCAGCAGCAGCAGCAGTACATACCCTTTTGTGGGTAAGGCTGGATCCAATGCTAGATCAGGCTCACAGGTGGGCAAGGCAAAGTCCAGGTAGTTTTGAGGCTGGTGCCTGCTGCCTGGACCCTGGGAGCTGTGCCCCAGAGTCTTTGAGACTGGAAGTCTTTGAGAGCCCCAAGTATGGGGCCTGCACAGTGATGTATGGGGCAGTGTCCTTGGCCCTTTGGTGGATTGGCACTTGCCAGTATCAGTGTCCATACAGTCAAAGGAGCTTCCTTAAATGGGTGCTGCTTGTGTCTACACTTGCCTACTGCCTTTCTGGGAGGAACACCAATACCAAAAAGTAGGTCTAACTCTTGTTTTTGTTATTGTTCAGTCACTAAGTCCTGTCTTACACTTTGCAGATCCTTGGATTATAGCATGCCAGGCTCCTCTGCTTTCCACTACTGTCCAGAATTTGCTGAAATTCATGTCCATTGAGTCGGCGATGCTATCTAACCATTTCATCCTCCGCTGCCCCCTTCTCCTTCTGCTGACAATCATTCCCATCATCAGGGATTTTTTTTTTTTTTTTTTTCCACTGAGTTAGCTCTTTACACCAATTAGTTGAAGTATTGGAGCTTTAGCTTTAGTATCAGACATCCAAAGAATATTCAGAGTTGATTTCCTTTAGTATAGATTAGTTTGATCTCCTGGTAGTCCAAGGGACTCCAGCACCATAGTTTGAATGCATCAATTTTTCAGTGCTTTTTGCTTCTTTATGGTCTAAATCTCACATCCAAACATGACTAATGGAAACATCATAGCTTTGACTATATGGACTTTGTTGGCAAAAAGATGTCTCTACTTTTTAATATGCTGTCTAGGTTTGTCATAGCTTTCCTTCCAAGGTGCAAGCAGCTTTTAATTTCATGGCTGCAGTCACCACTGCAGTGATTTTGGAGCCCTGGAGAATAAAATATGTCACTACTTCCACTTTTTTCTCTACTATTTGCCATAAAGTGATGAATCAAATGTCATAATCTTAGTTTTTATAATCGTGAGTTTCAAGCCAGTGTTCTCACTCTCCTCTTCATCTTTCATCAAGATCTCTTTAGTTTCTCTTCACTTTCTGTCATTAGTGTGGTATTGCCTGCCTGTCTGAGATTACTGATATTTCCCCTGGCAATCTTTATTCTAACTTGTGATTCATCTAGCCAGGCATTTAGCATGATGTACCATACATATAAGTTAAATAAGCAGGGTGACAATATATAGCCTTGTCATACTCCTTTTTAAAATTTTGAAATAATAGAATGGGAGAGGCTAGAGATCTTTGCAAGAAAATTGGAAAGATCAAGGGAACATTTCATAAAAGGATGGGCACAATAAAGGACAGAAGTGGTAAGGATCTGACAGAAACAGAAGAGATTAAGAAGAGGTGACAAGAATACACAGAAGAACTATATTAAAAATAATAATAACAATGACCCAAATAACCATATTGGTGTGGTCACTCACCTAATGATGGACATCCTGGAGTGTGAAGTCAGGTTGGCCATAGGAAGCATTGCTATTGTTCAGTTGCCCGGTTGTGTCCAACTCTTTTTGACCCCATGGACTGCAGCACTCAAGGCCTCTCTTTCCCTCACTTCTCCTGAAGTTTGCCCAAGTTCATGTCCATTGCATCTGTGATGACATCCATCCATCCATCTCATCCTCTGATTCTTTTTTCTCCTTCTTCCCTCAATCTTTCCCAGCATCAGGGACTTTTCCAATGAGTCAGCTGTTCACATCAGATGACCAATAGTGGAATTTCAGCGTCAGCATCAGTCCTTCCAATGAGTATTTATGGTTGATTTCCCTTAAGATTGACTGGTTTGATCTCCTTGCTGTCCAAGGGACTCTCAGGAGCCTTCTCCAGTACAATAGTTTGAAGGCATCAATTCTTCAGAACTCCACCTTCTTTATAGCCATCTCTCACAACCGTACATGACTGCTGGAAAGACCAGTGAAGCCTTCTTTACAGTCCAGCTCTCACAACCATATATGACCACTGGAAAGAAGTAGGTAGCATTAATGTGAACAAAGGTCTGACTCTGGTACCTTTCAAATCATTAGTCTGTCTGGCTCCCAGAGTATGTGAGGTTTGTTGCCCACCTTTTAAGAGTGAAATCTCTTTCCTCCAGCATTCTGAGAATCCAGAAAGTAACCCAACTGGCCTTTGAAGCCTAATGTTTTGGGGTTTAATTTTCCAGTTCAGGAGCCCCATGCTGGGGAGCCAACTGTGAAGCTTGAACTTCTCATTCTTTTGAGAGAAACTCTGCAATAGAGAATATTCTCATGAATCACTCTATTTTACATCTGCAATTTATATATTATTATACATTGACTGGACTTCAATTGAAAATAATAATTATTCTCCTGTTTGTGGTTTGCCCACCAAAATTATAGCATGCATGTTATGCATGCATGCATATATGCTAAGTTGCTTCAGTCATGTCTGACTCTGATACCTTATGGACTGTTGCCTGCCAAGCTGCTCCATCAATGGGATTCTCCAGGCAAGCATACTGGAGTGAGTTGTCATCTCCTCTAGGGGATCTTCCTGACCCAAGGATAAAATCTGTATCTTTTATGTCTCCCGAATTGGCAGGAAGGTTCTTTACCAGTAGTGCCAACTGGAAAATCCAAAGTCATAGACTTGAATTATATGTACACACTTGGCTTATTTATTTTAGGATGTTTTAAAAATTTTTCTTTAATTTAGAGATGACTTTATGGTCTTCTATATGCGTACATAACTTAACACAAGTTTATAGGACACACCACATTTCTTATAAAGTTACAAAACTGTACAAAAACATACTTCCAAGTTGTCCCTGCCATTCTGTGTCATTTTTGCCACACACTTTAAGTTTTACTAGTTTATAAACTCCAGAGTACATTATTATTACTTTTTTAAACATTGTGTGGTCATTTCAAGGGATTAAAAAAAATATCTTTCATATATAGATTCATTTTTACCATTATTGGAGTTGCTCCTTTATTTGTGTGATTTCATGTTCATTCTGCCTGCACAACTTCTTCCTTGAATATTTCTTATGGCTCAATGAATCCTTTTAGTTTTCTTTGTCTGGCCAGATAGTTTTCACCTTAAGTTTTCAAAGACATTTTCATTATCACATAATTCTGGGTTATTTGCTTTTATTTGTTTACCTGTATATTTGTTTTATTTTATGATTCCCCCCAACACTTTAAAGGTGCTATTTGATTATCTTCTGTCTTATGTAGTTTCTGACAAATAATATACTATAATCCTAAGGTGGGTTTTAGAACAATAATAGTCTTCTCTGACTTCTTTCACAGTATTGTTCTAAAGCTGTATATTCTTTTTTCTGTTTTATTGAGCTGGTTTTCTTTTTGTATTTCAATTTTTCTGTTTTCTTTTTGGTATAGTTCTTCAAGTTCACAAATTCCTTCTTCATCTTCCTTGAATCTACTAATGACCTTCTCAAAAGACTTTTTCATCAATAGTTTATTTTATTTTAACTTGATTCCTTTTTATAGCTTTTATAACTATTTATTTATTTATTCTAGCCATGCCTGCTATCTATGAGACCTGCCCCATGGGAGAGAGTGGTGAAAGAGGAAAGGTTCCCTCACCCTTGGAATTCCCCTGACCAGCTGGAAGACCAACCAGGAGGGGTAGACAGTTTCAGAGACTCTGAGAAGGGTGCAACAGTCAGCTTGCAGTAGGCAAAACAGAGAGACACCAGCACAGACAGTCCTGGCCTGCACTGCACACCCTAGCCTGAGGCATGTTTTAACTGGTGTGTGCAGTTCTGTGACAACCACATGGAAAAGAGGAGGTCCCACTCGATATATAGTGTAGGCTTTAGTCACCACAACATCAATCATACCCTTATCAAAGGGATAACAGCAAGTACACATTGAGCAAAGTCATGGCAAACATCCATAGTTATTTTTATTGAACTAAAAATATTAGACTTAGGCATGCTATATAGGAATGCTCCTACATAAAAGATAGACCTTTGAGACAACAATAGATAATTATTTCTCCTAAGTTCATAGAGTCAAAGAAATATAAGTAAAATAAAGAAGCAGAAGAGTCATGCCCAATTAAAACAACAACAACAACAACAAAATATCTTGAAAGAACAAGCAATGAAATAAACCTTTCTGATCTGCCAGACATAGAGTTCAAAAAGGAATTAATAAAAATACTGAGGAAATTCAGAAAAGAGGTTGGTGGAAATACAGATCACTAAAACAAGGAACTAGAAAATATAAAGAGAAGCTAGTTCATTGTCTTTAGCTTGAGAAAAGCCAAGTTAATGGCAATACATAGCAAAATAAATAATGCAGGAAAACAAATAAGTGATCTGGAAGATAGAGTAATGGAAATCACTCAATCAGTACAGCAGACAGTTAAATTTAAAAAGAAAGCAATAAAAGACATAGGATAATATAAAGTATACCAATTTATTCATAATAAGGATGCCAGAAGGAGAAGAAAGATAAAAGGGGGTTGAAAATGTATTTGAAGAATTTATGGCTGAAAACTTCCCAAACCTAAAGACAGAAATGTATATCCAAATATAGAAAAGACAGAATTTATCAAACAAGATAAACCCAAACAGACCTACACAAAGATATTGCAATTAAAATGCCTCAATTTAAATATAAAGAGAGTTTTAAAGGCAGCAAGAGATAAATATAGTTTATGTGTTTTATGGAACCCACATAAGGTGATCATCTGATTCCTCCACAGAAATGTAGGTCAGAAGGAGTGCCAAGATGAATCCAAAGTCATAAAAGGGAAAAGCCTGCAATCTAGGAACTCTACCCAGCAAGATTATCATTTAGAATAGGAGAGATAAAGAATTTCCCAGACAAGCAAAAGTTTAGAAAATACAGCAATATTAAATTACCTTAACATAAATATTGATAGCTAGTCTCTAAACAGGAAAGAAGCAAGCATCTACAGTAAAGAGAAAACCACAATTGGAAAGTAAATTAATAATTAAACCACTGCAATTTTTTTGTTGTTGTTTAAATTCTGAGAGGATAGCTATAATTAAAAAAAAAAAAAAAGATAAACATGAAAATATAAAAGAAGACATCAAAATCATAAAATATGGGAGAAGGGAGTGAGAAAAATGGAGTTTATTTTAAGAATATGTTTGGGCCTATATTACTACCAGTCTGAAGCAAGTGGATATAGTAATGGGTTAACATACCTGAAAAACAGGGTAATCACAAATCAAAAATACACAATAGATTCACAAAAAACAAAAGGAAGAGAACTCAAGCATAATACAAAATACAATCATCAAAACACAAAAGGAAAAACAGAAAGGAACAAAGGAAAACTACAACATAACCTTGAAAACAAGATTTAAAATGATAATAAACACACATCTGTCAATAATTACCTTGAAGTATAATGAATTAAATTCTCTGATAAAAAAAAAAAGACATAGCATGACAGAATGGATAAAACATTCAATAACCTAAAGTATGCTGCCAATAAGGGACTCACTTCAAGGCAAAAGAAACACTTAGACTGAAAGTGAGGTGATGAAAAAGGTATTAAAGCAAATGGAAATGACAGGAAAGTGAGATAGCAATACTCGTATCACACAAGATATACTTTTAAAAAAGGGCATTAAAGAAAGAAAAAGGATACCATATAATGATAAATTCATCCATATAAGAGGATATTAAACTTGTTAACACCCAGTGTTGGAGAGCCAAAATATATAAACAAATATTAGCAGAAATAAAGTGATGAATTGACCAGTATGAAATTACAGTAGGAAATTTTAGCACCTTATTAAAATCAATGAACAGATCTTTCAGACAGAAAATCAATAAAACAACAGAGATCCTAATTGATATAATTGACACTAGAGCAGTTACACTTTATTTATACTTTCAGGGCACTATATTAAAAAAAAAAAAGAAAGAAAGAAAGAATACACAGTGTTTTCCAATGCCCATGGAACATTTGAACATTCTCTGGAATAGACAACACACTAGTATACAAAGCAAGCCTCAAGAAATTTAAGAGGATAGAAATTACTTCAAGCATCTTTTCTAACCACAACAGCATGAAACAAGAAATCAACCACAGAAAGAGAAATTAGGAAAGATAATCACATGGAAAAGAAATAACATGCTAATAAATACCCAATGGGTCACAATGACATCAAAAAGACATTAAAAGATACCTTAAGACAAATGACAGTGAAAACACAATCACGCAAAATCTTCAGGATGCAGCTAAAGCAGTCCTAAGTAGGAATTTCATAGTGATAGAGGTTCACTAAAAAAAAAAAGAAAGAAAGAAAGAGAAAGAAAAAAATAAGAAAAAATCTCAAATAGAAAACCTGAACTACCACTTGAAAAAATTAGAGAGACACAAACCTAAAGTTATCAGACAGAAATGTCAGGGGAATGTGTAATTTCCTTGGTTCTGTCTCATCACAACAAAAATTTGAAGCAATGGACCAGTGTTACAGCTCTCAGATGGATCAGAGTTACAACTCCATGTTTCAGCTCAGTTTTACTTAGAAAATAAAGGAACTGTATCCTCAAGGCATGAGGGCATGCCAACCCAAAAGGTATGAAAAGAAGAGAAAGACCCCTGCCTTTTGGCTCCTTTTTTTTTTTCCTCTTCCCTTGAGCCTGCCCTATGTAAATTGGGCTAACCAGGAGTGCTGTTTGTTCTACCTGTGGTCCTCACTCTGGTCCTCAGACCTTCCTTTGTTCTATTTTTGCAGGTTTTTCCCTTCCTTGTCTTTTAGCCCCCACTGTTCTAGACTCCTTTTTCCTATTTTAACTACCTAACAGAAGGAAACAATGAAAATATGAGACAAAATAAAATTTTTAAAAAGCAATAAAAACTTAATAAAACCAAGAGGTCTTTGTTTAACTGGGTAAACAAAGTCAACTAACCTTTGGCCAAGCTCACCAAGAAGGGAAAAAAAAAAAAAAAAAAAAAAGGCCCAGATAAACAAAATGATAAAGGAAAGAGGAGAAATAACAACTGATACTACAGGAAAACAAAAATCGTAAGAGAATACTAGGAACAATTTTATGCTAAAAAATTTGACACCCTAATGGCCTGATCAAGCTTCCAGACAAATAGAGCTCATGAAAACTGAGTCAAGAAGTAAGAAATAATTTGAATAGACATCTTTAGAAGTGAAATAAAATCTGTAATTAAAAAAAAAAAAAACCTGCAATAAAAATTCCAGGCCCATGATAATTTCATTGGTGAATTCTACCAACCATAAAGAGAAGATTTTATACCAATCCTTCTCAAACTCTTTCAAAAGAAGGAACACTCCCAAAGTCATTCTATGAAGCTATCATCACCTTGATGCTAAAGCCAGGCAAAGACATCACACAAAAGAAAATTACACGTAAGTAACTCTGAAAAATACAGAGGCAATATTCTCAACAAAGGGCTTCCCTGGTGGCTTAAACAGTAAAGAATCTGCCTGAAATGAGGGAGACCTACGTTTGATCCCTGGGTTGGGAAGATCCCCTGGAGGAGGGCATTGCAAACCAATCCAGTATTCTTGCCTGGAGAATCCCATGGACAGAGGAGCCTGGCGGGCTACAGTCCATTGGGTCCCAAGGAGTCAGACACAACTGAGTGACTAAACACATTCACAACAAAAATATTACCATAACAACATAACATTAAAAAAGTAAATTAATTAATTAATTAAAAAAAAAAAAACTTACATCTCATCAAGTTAGATTCCTCCCAGGATCACAAGAATATTTCAACATTTGCAAATTAATCAATGTGATATACCACTTCAATAAAAGACAAAAACCACATGATCCTCTCAAAAGATGCAGAAAGTACTTTGATAAAATTCAACATCCATTCTTGTCAAGAAAAAAAAAAAAAAAACAACTTACCAAAGTCAGTATGCTGCTACTTAGTCAGTAATGTCTAATTCTCTGTGACTGCACGGACTGTAGCCCACCAGGCTTTTCTGTCCATGGGATTTCCCATGCAAGAATACTGCAGTGGGTTGCCATTTCCATCTCCAGGTGATCTTCCCAACCCAGGGATCAAACACAAGTCTCTTATGTCTCCCGCACTGGCAGGAAGATTCTTTACCACTAGCACCACCAAAGTCAGTATATCTCAACATCATAAATAGTATGCATGACAAATCAACAGCCAGTCTATTACTCAATGGTCAAAAGCTAAAAATCTTTTTGCTAAAATATGAAAAAAACAAGGATGTCCACTTTCACAACTTGTATTAAATACAATATTGGAAGTCTTAGCCACAGTAATGAGAGAAGAAAAATAAATAAAAGCCATCCAAATTTAAAAAGAACAGGTAAAATTGTCACTATGTGTAGGTGACACAATACTATATATAGAAAACCCTAAAGACTTCACACAAAAACTATTAACACAGATAAACAAACTCAGCAAGGTAGCAGGATAGAAGATTAACACAGAGAAATCTGTTGGATTTCTTTACACAAACAATGAGATATTAGAAAGGGAATGTTTTAAAAGTACTTTAAAAATTGCAACCCAAAAATTAAAATGCCTAGAAACAAACCTGATTAAAGATAATAAAGATTTATATGCTGAGAATTATATGATTGAACTAGATGATTCAAATAAATGAAAAGATATCCCATAATCTTGGTAGGAAGAATTAATGCTATTGAAATGTAGGTACTAATCAAAGCAGTCTACATAGTTAATGTGACCCCTATCAAGCTATCATGGCATTTTTCATAGAACTAGAACAAATAATCCTAAAATTTTTACCTTTCATAAAACTAAAACAAGTAATCCTAAGTCATGTCTGACTCTTGCAACCCCATGGACTCTAGCCCACCAGGCTTCTCTCTCCATGAGATTTCTCAGGCAAGAATAATAGAGTGGGTTGCCGTTTACTTTTCCAGGAGATCTTGCTGACCAAGGGATCACACCCAGGTCTCCTGCACTGCAGGCAGAATCTTTACTGTCTGAGCCAACAGAGAAGCCCCTAAAATTTATATGTAGCCATAAAAATTCCAGAAACACTAAAGCAAACCTGAGGAAAAAGAACAAAGTTGGAGGTATAACCTTCCCAGACTTCAGACAATATTGCAAAGTTACAATAATCAAAATAATGTGATATTGCTTAAAAACAGACATATGGATCAATCAAACAGAATAGAAAATATTAAAATAAACCTATACACTTATGGCTAATTAGTCTATGGTAAAGGAGGCAAGAATATACAATGGAGAAAAAACAGTCTCTTCAGTAAGTGGTGTTGAGAAAGTTGGACTGTTGCATGTAAATTAATGAAGATAGTACATGCCCTTACACCAAACACAAAAATAAACTCAAAATTGCTTGAAAACTTAAATATTCATTATGATACCATAAAACTCCTAGAAGGGAGCATAGGCAAAACATTCTCCAGCATAAATCATAGCAATGTTTTCTTATATTAGTCTCCCATAGTAACTGAAGATGCAAATCACTATATATAAAATAGATAAATGACGAGTTTCTACTGTATAGTGCAGGGAACTATATTTGATATCTTGTAATAAACTATAAAGGAAAGAGTATGAAATACATATCTGAATCACTTTGTTGTATACCAGAAACTAAAAAAATATTGTAAATCATCTATATTTCAATTAAAAAGTTAAGAGAAATAATATTATATTTGGAGAAGAGGAGATATGGGAGAATCTCCAATACCCAAGGCTTGTTATGGAATATAGAGCATACTCTTCTGTGTAATCCCACAAGAGAGAAAACTGATGAAAGGACAGAGGTATACATTGATTCCATAGGACAAAGATCAGTGGATCTAACGGTGACCCAATAAAGCTCTCTAGTTCTGGAATATTTTAACCAGACTGTTTCTAAAGGTGCAAATACAAAATTGAATTGCATTCTGTTTATCATAGTAATCTTATAAGGATTCAAAACATAAAGGCTAATCAATAAAAGTCTTTCTCTGGCCCATTTTCTGCAGTGGTCCTATTCCAGAACTATGCTTTCATTTACTTAACAGAGGAATCATTGCTGCCCCAATTGATTCAACTCTCTAGCTCTTAATGGTTATTTAATTCTAAAAGTTCAAAACTATTTTTTTTCCTGGAATTTTTTATCAGAATTTTTCTCTTCAGCCAGGCACATTTTTGCTTTATATATTCTTGTGAAGAACACTGTCTTTTTTCCCTGGCTCAGTATACCCATATGAATATCACTCTATATGGCTAAATCCTTAACCACTAAGCATTCCTACACACTCATTTCTATGTCAGTCACATACATGTGTTAGTTATTCAGTCAAGTCTGATTCTTAGAGATCCCATGGACTGTAGCCCACCAGGCTCCTCTCTCTATGAGATTTCTCAGGCAAGAATACTACAGTAGGTTGCCATTCTCTTCTACAGGTGATTTTCCTGACCAGGGATCAAACCCAGGTCTCCTGCAATGAGGCATATTGTTTACTGCCTGACCCACCAGGGAAACCAATCAGTCATAAACCTTTAATTTGAGCAGGGATAATTCTCAAAGTTACCTCCAGTGATAAAGACATTTTTCTCAGTCCACTTCTGTCTCTCAGTCATGTAAGATTCTCTGTGACCCCATGGACTGCAGCATGCCAGGCTTCTCTGTCCATCACCGATTCACAGAGCTTGCTCAAACTCATGTCTGTCGAGTCAGTAATGTCCTACGACAATCGCATCATCTGTTCCCCCCTTCTCCTCCTGCCTTCAGTCTTTCCCAGGATCAGAGTATTTTCCAATGAGTCAGTTCTTCACATCAGGTGGAAAAAGTATTGGAGTGTCAGCACCAATCCTTCCAATGAACACCCAGGACTGATCTCCTTTAGGATGGACTGGTTGGATCTCCTTGCAGTCCAAGGGTCTCTCAAGAGTCTTCTCCAACACCACAGTTCAGAAGTATCAATTCTTCTGCGCTCAGCTTTCTTTAATGTCCAACTCTCACAATCATACATGACTACTGGAAAAAACACAGCTTTGACTATATGACCTTTGTAGGTAAAGTAATATTTGTGCTTTTAATATTCTCTCTAGGTTTGTCACAGCCTTTCTTCCAAGGAGTAAGCATCTTTGAATTTCATGGCTGCAGTCATTATCTGCAGTGATTTTGGAGCCCAGGAAAATAAAGTCTGTCACTGTTTCCAATCTTTCCCCATCTGTTTGCCATGAAGTGATGGGACTGAATGACAAGATCTTAGTTTTCTGAAGGTTGAGTTTTAAGCCAGCTCTTTCATTCTCAGGCTTCCCTGGTGGCTCAGAGGGTAAAGTGGCTGCCTGCAATCCAGGAGACCTCAGTTCGATCCCTGGGTCGGGAAGATCCTCTGAAGAAGGAAATGGCGACCCACTCTGGTACTCTTGCCTGGAAAATCCCATGGACGGAGAAGCCTGGTAGGCTACAGTCCATGGGGTCACAAAGAGTCAGACATGACTGAGCAACTTCACTTTCTTTTTTTCTTCATTTTCCTCTTTCACCTTCATCAAGAGGCTCTTTGGTTTCCCTTCACTTTCTGCCACAAGGGTAGTACCATCTGTGTATCTGAGGTTATTTATATTTCTCCCTCCAATCTTGATTCCAGTTTATGCTTCATCCAGCACAGAATTTCACATGATGTACTCTGCATTATGTTAAATAAGCAATGTGACATTATGCAGCCTTGACATAACCCTTTCCCAATATGGAACCAGTCTGTTGTTCCATGTCCGGTTTTAACTGTCCCTTCTTGACCTACATACAGATTTCTCCGGAGGAAGGTAAGGTGGTCTGATGTTCTCATCTCTTTAAGAATTTTCCACAGTTTACTGTGGTCCACACAGTAAAAGGCTTTAGCATAGTCAATGAAGCAGAAGTAAATGTTTTTCTGGAATTCTCTTGCTTATTATAATATCCAATGGATATCAGCACTTTTATTTCTGGTCCTTCTGCCTTTTCTAAATCCAGCTTGAACATCTGGAATTTCTCATTTCACATACTGTTGAAGCCTAGCTTGAAGAATTTTGAGTATTACTTTGCTAAGTTTGTGAGTTGAGTGCAATTGTGCATTAATTTCAACATTCTTTGGCATTGCCCTTCTTTGGGATTGGAATCGAACTTGAACTTTTCCAGTCCTGTGGCCACTGCTGAGTTTTCCAAATTTGCTGGCATAATGAGTGAAGCACTTTCACAGCATCATCTTTTAGGATTTGAAATAGCTCACCTGGAATTTCTTCACCTCCACTAGCTTTGTTCATAATGATGCTTCCTAAGGCCTACTTGACTTCACACCCCAAGATGTCTGGCTCTAGGTGAGTGATCACACCATCATGGTTATCTGGGCCGTGAATATCTTTTTTATGTAGTGCTTTTATGTATTCTTGCCACCTCTTCTTAATATCTTCTGCTTCTGTTAGGTCCATACTGCTTCTGTCCTTTATTGTGCCCATCTTTGCATGAAATGTTCCCTTGGTATCTCTAATTTTCTTGAAGAGATCTCTAATCTTTCCCATTCTATTGTTTTCCTCTGTTTCTTTGCATTAATCACTTTCTTATCTTTCCTTGCTATTCTTTGGAACTCTGCATTCAAACAGATATAGCTTTCCTTTTCTGCTTTGCTTTTCACTTCTCTTCTTTTCTCGCTGTTTGTAAGGCCTCCTCAGACAGCCATTTTGCCTTGTTGAATTTCTTTTCCTGTGGAATGGTTTTGATCACCGCTTCCTGTACAATGTTACAAATCTCTGTCCATAGTTCTTTAGGCACTCAGTCTATCACATTGAATCCCTTGAATCTATTTGTCACTTCCACTGTATAATCATAAGGGATTTGATTTAGGTCATACCTGAATGATCTAGTTGTTTTCCCTACTTTCTTCAATTTAAGTCTGAATTTTGCATTAAGGAGTTCATGATCTAAGCCACAGTCAGCTCCTGGTCTTGTTTTTGCTGACTGTAAAGAGCTTCTTCATCTTCAGCTGCAAAGAATAAAATCAGTCTGATTTCAGTATTGACCATCTGGTGATGTCCATGTTTAAAGTCTTCTCTTGGGTTGTTGGAAGACAGTGTTTTCTATGACCAGTGCATTCTCTTGGCAAAACTCTGTTAGCCTTTGCCCTGCTTCATTTTGCAGTCCGAGGTCAAACTCGCCTGTTACTGCAGGTATCTCTTGACTTCCTATTTTTGTATTCCAGTCCCCTGGAATGAGTGAAATACATTTCCAGTACCCTGCAAAGACTGTAATAAAGACTTTTAGTGGATTTACTCAGTTTTATCCAAATACCTAGCATTTTAATTACTGTCAACAAGATCCTAATGACCTATGATCTCCTTTATGCTCTATAAGTATCTCCCGCCACTGGCCTGTCATTTACTCTAGGTCCATAGAGTTTCTTGCTCTTCTTTTTGCTTACCAGGAATGCTCTGTAAGATCATTGTTCATGCTGTTCCTTTTATTTCTTCACAGTTAGTGGAAAGCTACATGATATTTTCTCACTTTTTCTTTAACCTAATGACATTCCATCAGATATGCCTTCTTTGAGCAACCTAACTTCCTTGCCTTCCTATATTTTTTTTCCAAACACTTATCACTTCATATCATAATTTAATTTTTTACCTATTTCTTTCCATCCTCCTGTAGTATGAAAGCTGAATGAGGACAAGATTTAATCAATCTTGAATATTGATTTATCTTCCGTGTTCATATCAATGCCTCACACACAATAGGTACTCAGTAAAATCTGTCAAATGGATGAGTAACTGAAAGAATGAATAATAGGGAAATTTGCCTTTGAAAATTATGACTTGCTAGTCAATCTAAGTGGTAAATCAATATCCTGAGTGTCCAGGACTCCTATTTTTTCTGTACTGAGATTATAGGTCTCAGAAAGGAATCCATACAAAGAGAGGTAAGAGGACTGAAATAGCCTAGATTTTCTTTATTTTAAAGATGATTGTAAAAATATGGCTAGTTAATTTAACTCATACTGGAGTACACAGAAGATCCATCATGGACAACTATAGAGGCATGTAGAACTACAAGTAATAAGGGATGCACTACAAAGGTGCATGCTGTGCATCATTATACTCTCAAGGTAGAATATTATCTTAATTTCCACAAAGCATATCCTTGCAGTAACAGCATGGTAATTCAATTATCATTTCCATTTAATTACTGGGTAATATACTTAATTGATATACTCTAATTTAAGTTCTGTTAAATATAGCAAGTCTCTGGAATGAAATAATTTTAATTAACAATCAACATAAAAATAATAATAACATTAGTATAATTTTATATTCTGTATAAATTTTATAGTTTAGCTCAATTCATTAAAGTTTAGTCAAAATCATTTATAGTTTTATTAAATAAATAAAGCATGCATTACAAATATGAATGGCTTGTATACATAAGTGGTTTGAGTTTAAAACAGCTGCCCTTACAAATACATTGTAAAAGTAAATTTATCAAGTGAACTTGATTTCAAATTTCTTTGAGGGATACATTTGGAGAAATAAAATATTTGAGTTATCAGAAGTTTCTAATTGTTTATGAAATTTTCAACACTGTTGTTGTACATATAAGTCATTTACTAATGCATTTTTAGTTATGTTTCCAGACTTCCTCTTACTTCCTGTACCCCTATGTTGACAGCACAAAAATCTGCCTTAATCAAAAGCCTCATTGCTCTCCATATGGCAAAGTCCTATATCAATTCTAAAATGAGTCAATATAACTTGAATTACTTGTTTCCTCTCATTAAGAAATTTTATTTAACTTGAAAGTATATGAAATTCTTTATACATATAGGAAATCAAAATGAGCAAATAATTTACATAATCAAATATCTCCAAGCGTATGTAAGCCAAGTTTGCTTGAAAACGCAATGCAATGGTTTAGATAAATAAGTAAAAGAAGAAAAGAAAAGAAAGAGTAATACACAAAAAATTCACTTGGAAAAGATGAACCTGAAAAGGGCTCTCATTGTATATTGGAGCAAAAACTGTAGATGGGAAGACAGATTACGACACCAAGCCCAAGGCAAAAGTACGAAAGCCCAAGACCTCTCTTTAAATATGAAATGCAATTTTTCTAAAATTTTAAGTTTATTTTATAGTAGCTATGAAATGTTTATAGTATAGCATCTGTAAAAATTTATTTTTTAGTAGCCTGGCGTGCTGCAATCCACAGGGTCTCAAAGAGTCGGACTGAGGGAATGAACTGACCTGAAGTGATGGTAGCTATATCGCCAGCCTTGTCATGAGGAAAAAAAGAAAAGGACAGAGATACATAGACATGCAAGTATCAGATTAACAATACAGCAGACATGAGCCAGTTGTGGGGCATGGAAACCAGGCACTTACTTTATTTATTTATTTTACAACTAATTTTTAACGTTTGTTTTGTCTCCATTACTCATTGAATGAAGGAGCTACCCTTTTCTCATTTATCCACTAGGTACCCATACACTTGATTGTTCCTCTGGAATTTCTGAAGTATTGAATACATCTTTAGACGTGACATTTTATGTTTGGCTTATAATCTCTTGAGAAATAACTTCTGCGTTTCACCATCATTTTCCATTAGATATATATTTTAAGTCCTAGTGGAACTTCAACTTTTCTGAGCCTTAGCATTTTTATCTGTGAAATGGCATTAATAATATGTCTTAACATATTATTGAATCCGGAAAGTTTACATATATATAAATTCTTAAGGAGGCCAGCAAGACAGTTGTTTGATTTTCTGTCTCATAATCCATCTCATTTTGACTAATGGGAATGGAGAATAAAATTTTACAAAAAGCAAACCTTTACCTTGGCAACATATGTAGCTTTAGCTATAACCTTGTCTTCCTTCACGACTCATGACTTACTCCTGAATTCACAAACCAGTGTTGTAGCCATTCCCAATCTATCTACTTCTCTCTGCTGCTGCTGCTAAGTCACTTCAGTCCTGTCTGACTCCGCGATCCCATGGACTGCAGCCTACCAGGCTCCTCCGTCCATGGGATTTTCCAGGCAAGAATGCTGGAATGGGTAGCCATTCCCTTCTCCAGGGGATCTTCCCAACTCAGGGACTGAACCCCAGTCTCCTGCATTGTAGGCAGATTCTTTACTATCTGAGCCACCAGGGAAATGCATCTTTCATTAGTGTGGTACCTTTGCTTTAATTGATGAATCAATATTGATATATTGTTATTAACTAACGTCCATAGTTTGGGCTTCCCTGGTGGTTCAGATGGTAAAGAATATATCTGCAATGTGGAAGATCTGGGTTCGATCCCTGGGTTGGGAAGATCACATGGAGGAGGCCATGGCAATCCACTCCAGTATTCTTGTGTGGAGAATCCCCAGAGAGCCTGGAGGGCAACAGTCCATCGGGTGGCAAAGAGTCGGATACGACTCCATAGTTTAAGTTAGGGTTCACACCTTCAGTTCAGTCTCTCAGTCATGTCCGACTCTTTGTGACCCCATGGACTGCAGCACTCCAGGCCTCCCTGTCCATCATCAACTCCCAGAGTCTACCCAAACCCATGTGCATTGAGTCAGTGATGCCATCCAATCATCTCATCCTCTGTCGTCCCCATCTCCCACCTTCAATCTTTCCCAGCATCTGGGTCTTTTCCAATGAGTCAGCTCTTCGCATCAGGTGACCAAAGTATTGGAGTTTCAGCTTCAACATCAGTCCTTCCAATGAACACCCAGGACTGATCTCCTTTAGGCTGGACTGGTTGGATCTCCTTGCAGTCCAAGGGTTCACACCTGGTGCATATCAAATGGCTTCTGAAAAATGTATAACAAGTATTCACCATTATAGTGTCATGCAGAACAGTCCAACTGCTTTATAAAGTCCTTTGTAGTCCATCTATCCACCTCACCTCCTCCCTCTCCGCTTTTCCCTCCCAATGGTTTTAAACTGTTTCTATAGTTTTGCCTTTTCCAAAATGTTACATATGTGTGTGTGTTGGAATCAAACTTTACATATCCTCTTCAGACTATTTTTTTTTTTCCATTTGGAAATACACATTGAAGTTTCTTCTCTTTCTGTGGTTTGATAATTTAACATTAAAACACTCTATTATATGAATATAAGACTGCTTACTTATCCACTCACCTATGAAAATACATCTTGATTGTTTCTAACTTGTATTTCTATTTTGTATTTCAGTATTTCTAAGATTAATTCAACATATATCTTTTGGTGTTTGAATGAGGGAGAAAAGAGATGCAGCTGGAGAGCTGAGATGGAATTAGATTGTGGAAACTCTCATATTCCCAAGTAAAAAGATTGGAATTTATCTAAGAAGTGATAAATAGAAGTATTTGAGGAAACGTTAAACCTGAATAAAAGGAGTTCCATGAGTAAAAAGAAGTGCAGGGAGAAACAAAGCCTAGGTAACAAATGATATCTGCCTTTATAACATGTTTGTACAAAATGGTTTACAATCAAAAGCAACAATATGACTGCTTCCAAAGAGGAAATGGGCAGGATTTTAAAAGAAATCACTTTGGTCTTAAGGAACATGCAGAAGTTCACCAGCAGGGCTTGGATGTTGAGTTAAGCAAGCAATATGAAAAGGAATGAGAAAACCAGTAATGATACATAACTGATAGCATGACAGTGAGGCAACAAGCCCTATACGAGGATGGATTTTCCTCACTAGCGTTTTGAAACAAACCCTAGTGGCTAACTAAATGAAAATGTCTCCATTTTTTTTTATACAGCTGTCTTCATGATGTGAATGTACAATGATCACAATAGTTATTTCATGCATTATATTATGTTTTGTAAAGCTTCAACTCTGGATAAATGAATTTGCATTTAAGATATTCAAGGCATTTTCACCAGGGTGCCCCTTAATTGGGTAGCTTACTAACCTAAAGATTGTTCATTTAAATGTGCTTAAGAAGATCAGAAATTATAATTTTGTCTCATTAAAAAGCTCAGCTTAGCTAAGCTCCCGCTTAGAACAAGAAAACTGGAAGTACTGTTTCCATTCTAACAAGAAGAAGAAGAAAAAAAAAAAAAAACCTACAAAATCACAAGCTTTCTTAAACCCACCAGAAAGCTAGTGTTTCATGGCAATAATGTAGATCTGAAATCTAAAGAACAATAGGACTTTCCTGGAAGAGTTAAGACCTGTGCCCCACATTACCTGTGACAGAGTATGGAGGAAAATATGCCAGGTGCTGTAAGAATTTAACTACATTTTGGTAAAGAATTTGCCTGCAATGCAGGAGACTTAAGTCAAATCCCTGGGTCAGGAAGTTTCCCTGGAGAAAGGAATAGCAACCCACTCCAGTATTCTTGCCTGGAGAATACCGATGACAGAGGAGCCTGGTGGGTATGGCCCATGGGGTCACGAAGAGTTGGACACAACTGAGCAATGAACACAGACACATAAAGGTAGGGTGCAGGTTAGCATAAGAGAGAATGGAACTCCTGAAAGCCACAGACACACAGGTATTCCATTCAGTCACAAGTTCTTCACAAACCTTCACTGGGTGCTTGCCAGAAAGATCCGGACGAGGCAAGAGGCCTTCTGATGCATGCCTAGAAAGATAGACAGTTTGTCAGTTTCTTATAAAGTTAAACAATACCACTGAACACCCTTATGCCTAAGTGTTTACCCAAGAGAAATTGGCAAATTAACGCTTTTATTCATACAATATCTTATATGTGAATCTTTATAGTGGTTTTACTCATAACTACTCAAAACTGGAAATAGCCTAAATATCCATCAAATAGTGAATAGATACATTTTGATGCATCCGTAAAATGGAACAGTAGTTAAAAACAAGAGGAAACATGCTTCTGATACACTTAACAACATGGATGAATTGCACATTTACTGTAAACTAAATACGAGAAGGGCTTCCCAGGTGGCTCAGATGGTAAAGAATCTTCTGCAACTCAGGAGACTTGGATTTGATCCCTGGGTTGAGAAGATACCCTGGAGAAGGGAACAGCTACCCACTCCAGTATTCTTGCTTGGGAAATTCCATGGACAGAGGTACCTGGCAGGCTACAGTCCATGCGGTCACAAAGAGTCAGACATGACTGAGTGATTCACACACACACACATATACACACAAGAAGGCTGAATGGAAAAGGTACATGCTAAATTTCATTTATATTACATTCTGAAGAGAGGAATATAGGAATAGAACACAGATCTGAGATTTGTTATAGGTTAGGGTAGAGTTAAGGTTTGACTTCAAGGGCATGGGTGAATTTTTTAAGCAATTTAAGTATTCTGTATTTTGATTGTGTTAGTGGTTACATGAATGTATATGTATGACCATGTCATAGAACTGTGCACTGAAAAGGGTGAATTTTCATTTCTAAAAAAATATAAATAAAGTAATATAATGAAACCTCCTCCTCTCTGATAAATGGAGCATTGTCGCTGGCTCGATGAGTGAAAGGAGAAGCATGGGAAGCAATTTTAGTTTTAGAGGTCAACCATCTAATGCAACAGTTTTCATCATAATTATGCTCTCTTTTCTTTAAAACCAAACTATAAATAGCTCAGCAGTCTATTTGGAAAGTTCAATTCAAAATAGCTGGTTGGATTTGTCAGCCTGTATATTTAGGCCTATATATTTATATTTGAAACGATATTCTAGAAATACTCTGAGAAAGATACAAAATACTTTAAACACAATATTGCATATTTCAAACAAAAGGAATAATCTTATATTAGTTTTTAATCAGCCTTTTAATTTTAGGTCAAATATAATATATTAAGTGATACTACCATGTAATTTTAGAAAATATTTTTTAAAATTCTGAATGCATGATGTAAAATTCAAACCAAAAAGTTTGCATTTGTGTGCATGTTTGCATGTGTGTGTGTTTGTGTGTGGTTAGCTTACATTTCCCTAAGCTGATAACTGGGGGAAAATCTCTACTACAGATCATATTTGCTATGAAATGCAAAAACAGACACTGCCCTTTGGCCTTCTGAAAAATGGATACATATGCCGTCTATAATTTTCTCTTATTATTTACATGTAGGAATTGCAACCAGATTTGTTATGAGTGGAAAAAAAAAAAAAACACAAAGACTTTAACTAATGTGTTTTCCGTCCCAATATTGAAGAAAACATCTTTGTCCCTAGTTGAGTGCAAAAGAACACTCTAGCCCAGGGGTCCCCAACCTTCAGGTTGTGGACGGGTACCTCCTATCAGATCAGTGACAGCATTTATTAGAAATAAAGTGCACAATAAATGTAATGTGCTTGGATCATCCTGAAGCCATCCTCCCCACATCTAGTTTGTGGAAAAATTGTCTTCCATGAAATTGGCTCCTGGTGCCAAAAAGGTTGGGGGCCACTGCTCTAGTGCACCTGAAATCACAGATGTCGTATGGGGAGAAATTGCTCTTTCCACAGTGTCAAAGTACTTGGCAGACTTTTCTAGAAGCAGTTGGTGAGACTAGAAGCTTCTAAACTGCCTTGAGGGCTGTCATATGCCTTATTGGTTGTTGAATTAATGGTCTGCTCAGGAATCCTCCTGACCTCAAATTCTGAAGTTTGCATACAGAATCAAGCTAAGTGAATAAAAAATTTAAAAAAAAATTAAAAGTAAAAGCATCTTATTATTTCAGCAGTCTTACGAAATCAAATCACCACCATTCTCAGATGTGATATTCTGTGATCTGTGTGTCATGGGGTAAAATAGCTGAAAGTCAGCAATTTATCTTGCTATTGAATGCAATCTGGGCCATTTGTTTGATCCCTCCTTTACTAAGCAAGCATTGTATGCTCTCCATTGTAATAGGCACTGGTGCACATAAATGAACAAGTTATGGGCCCTGTAGTTAAGAACCTAAGGCAAGAAAGATATGCAAAAAAAAAATTGATGCATTGCTTCCCAGTGAAGTTATATATGTACATATATATATATATATAAACATGTATCCATGAAACACAAGGAAAGGACAACAAAATCTCCGTTAAGTCATTGGGAATATTATGAGGTTGTATGTAATCCATCTGAGTATTAAAGAATAAATATGAATTTTCCAGTTGGAAAAAAAAGAAAAAGGCATTTCAGGCAGACAAAAGCAAGTATATGGGGAAGGAAAATATGTGCTAAGAAAATGGTGAAATAGTAGTAATATATAAGGAGAAATGCATTGAAGAAGTTACAGGATGCAACACAGAAGAGTTAGATATAAATAAAATTTAGAAATAATGGTTTTTAGTCTAGATACGGCTCTTTTGTTGCAAGTCACTGCTGCTGCTGCTGCTAAGTCACTTCAGTCGTCTCCGACTCTGTGCGACCCCATAGACTGCAGCCCACCAGGCTCCCCTGTCCCTGGGATTCTCCAGGCAAGAACACTGGAGTGGGCTGCCATTTCCTTCTCCATTGCATGAAAGTGAAAAGTGAAAGTGAAGTCGCTCAGTTGTGTCTGACTCTTAGCGACCCCGTGGACTGCAGCCTACCAGGCTCCTCCGTCCATGGGATTTTCCAGGCAAGAGTACTGGAGTGGGTTGCCATTGCCTTCTCCCTTGCAAGTCACAGAGAACCTTAAATAGAAAAATTGAGGCAATGATGAAATTTGTGTGGATGTAAGGACAAAAGCAGTATAGTCAGACCTCAAGTGCAATACAAATTTCATAGGCTCTCTGTGCTCTCTTTATTGTTCAGTGACCACATGGCCTAATTCCTGCTTCTTTTCTCTGTTTATTCCATTGTTTTCTATTTTGTATTGGGGCATAGCCAATTAACAATGTAGTGGTAGTTTCAGGTGAACAGTGAAGGGGTTCAGCCACACTTACACATGCATCCCTTCTCCCACAAACCCCCCTTCCACCCAGGCTACCACAGAACACTGAGCAGAGTTCCCTGGGCTGTATAGTAGTTCCTTGTTGGTTGCTGTTGTTTTTTAGTCACTAAGTCCTGTTAGACTCTTTTGCAGCCTCATAGACTGTAGCATGTCAAGCTCTGCTGTCCATGAGATTTCTCAAGCAAGAATACTGGGTTGGGTTGCTATTTCCTTCACCAGGGAATCTTTGTGACCCAAGGATCGAACCCACATCTTTGAATTGGCAGGCGGATTCTTTACCATTGAGGTTATTCATTTCAAATATAACAGTGTTTACGTGTCTTTTCTTCTGATAGATACTGTCTCTTTGCATGGTTGTCAGTTTTTGATATGTTCTTAAGTTGAGCAAATGAGTCCTGAAATCTAAATGAGCTTCATCTCAGGTATAGCCAACTGGCTAAGATACAGTGTATTTGTCATTCTGTGATCATTTTGTATTTGAAGATTTGAGGCAGCCTTCAGGACAGATTTCTTTTTTTTCTTTAGGTTGTTATAGACTTCTTAATTCATCTTTTCTCCTAAGTATCTATTAGACTTTGCTGGAAATTCTGGGTCATTATCTGTATATCATAACTCTTTACATCATATGATGTCCATATGATGATGTCCATACATCCATATGTCTTTGTCCTTTTGCATTTCAATTTGAGAGAGTTGCTTAGGTCAAGTTTCTATTGCCTACTTAAATTTTCTGATGTGCTCATTCTAATAAGTCTATCTATTGAAACATTTCTTCTCTTCCTCCTCATCCTTTTCTTCCTTCTACTTCTTATTTTAGTGAATTTAGTCTTCTTCTTTTAATGAAATTATGCTACTAAGCTGCATTGGGGTAACTAATCCTGAATTTTTAATGGCTTAATATAGTAATACTTGCTATTGACTCAATAAAATGATGGATTCAGGGAATCTTCCTCTACCTGGGGACTCTGAAATCAGAAACTTATGGAGTTCTGGTAATAATGTCAGGGAAAGAAAGTCTGAATAAATTCATGGAATACTATTAAGGACCAGGCCTACATAATTTTTACTCACATCCCATTGTCTGTAATCCAGTAACTTAATTCAACTGCCAAGAAATTTAGGATCATAAAAAGAAAAGGAAAAATATTTGATAAAGAGTGCATACCTTTGTTCTTGCCAAAATTGTAATCTCCAAGATATTTATAGGTGATACTATTGATTTTATATTATTTGCGTTTATCTAAAGTTCTCTTCGTTTTCTTAACTTCACTATTATTGTTTCTGCTGCAGCAATCGATCCCAAAGTATAATTCCTATTAATAACCTCCTTCTTTTACTGGCTATTCTAGGTGCTACTCACTCTCAGGCAAGAATTTTATTGATCTAGGGGGCCAGATCTTCATCCATGGTGGGATAAGTCAGATCTTCATCCTGGTTGCATGCCCTTTCAGATCATACTTGCTGCAATTTTCCACCTAAATTTGTCACTGGGCATGAAAGAATAAGTCAGAACCTCTGTGTGTCCTGATTTCAGACACACTCTTCTCCACCCCAATAGCATAACAGCAACACTCTCATCTCAATATAATGCCCAACCAATGGTAAAGAATCTGCCCACCAATGCAGGAGCTGTGGGTTTGATCTCTTGGCCTGGAAGATCCCCTGGAGAAGAAAATGGCAATCCACCTCAGTATTCTTGCCTGGGAAATCCCATTGACAGAGGATTCCTGGTGGGTTGCAAAAGAGTCGGACATGACTTAGCTACTAATCAACAACAACTTCTGCTAGAGTACGAACTCCTTTTTTGCTTGCTAGCCTGTCCACTGGCACAGGAGTAGACAAAATATCCAGTGGCAGATAGATCTCCAGGCTTGAGGGAACCCTGGGGAAACCAGCCTCCCTCTACAACTGGAACTCTAGTTAAGTTTGGAAGAAAAGTGGTAAAAATTACCCGAGTGAGTCAATGTTATTCATTGCTAGTGAACAGTGTGTACTCCTACTTTAAGAGACGTCCATTCTACTATTGGGGCTTCCCAGGTGGTGCTAGTGGTAAAGAACCTGCCTTCCAATGCAGAAGACATAAGAGATAAGGGTTTGATCCCTGGGTCAGGTAGATCCTCTGAAGGAAGCCTTGGCAACCCACCAGTGTTCTTGCCTGGAGAATCCCCTGGACAGAGGAGCCTGGGGGCTACAGTCCATAGGTTCCTACAGAGTCAGACATGACTGAAGCAGCTTAGCATGTAGGCACACACATTCTACTATTGAAGATATAGCACCATGTAATACCTGTTGACTTAGACTTGAATTCCTCAAGGATTCATCTAAAAGAGCTCAATTCAGATGTATCCTTTATGAAGTCACTCCAATGTCCTATCAGGAAATAGTTTTTAAATGATGCAGTATAATATAGGACAAATGGATCTCATGTTTCTATAATATTGCTTTCCTATATTTTGTATATTTTCTATATTTTAATATTCCTTGTCAAATAGGCTCATTAGCCCAAAACTATGTTATGATAATTCCATAATCATAAAATCAATACTTTGTGAGCCTGAGATAGTGATGCTAGCTGAGATAGTGAAGATAAACCTATATCTAGAAAGCATGGTAAGCATATTATTTCATGCAATGCCTCAAATAAGGAAGAAAAGGGGGATTATGTCATGATAAAATGGTCATTCTAAAATTTATTTTATTGTGTTGTCTTTGGTAGCATGTTTCAAAATATTACTAAAGATAGATATTCATTAATCCTGATTAATGATTGACTGTGATTGACTGGATATTACTCTTATCAAACAACAATTATATCCTCTAATATAGATTCTCATTTCATCTTGTAGACTACTTTGATTATAATTGACTGCTACCACAGACATTTGTTAGACATATACTATTATCTAAAACGCTTAGCTAGGTGCATGACCTGGAAAGCTCACAGTTTATTGGCAGGGCTAAGAGATAATAGCATTAATACAAGTCAAATATATAGAAGAATAAGCAGTATTATGAAAGTACTGGTGTGGAAACAATTTATTTTATCTATGTAATTAGGAAATGATCACAGAAGAGTTAACAATTGGATTAGGCAATGAAAAATGAGTGGAACCAAGTCATAGAAAGTTGTAGGAACAAAGATATGGAGGGATGAAAGCTTGTAATATATTTGGGAAAGGGAGAAAAACTTAGGGATGGAATTAAGTACAAAGAGAAGTAGTATGGGAACTATAGAATATGTGACCAGACAAATATGTTAAATGACATGTTATTAATATCTAAGGCTTGTGAAGATGCATGAGTATTCAGATGTACCTGAAGCAAAAGTGGTATGTAAAAAAGTGGTGTGAAATCCTGAAGAGATTTTTCCCCCACCTGTAGGTGACATAGGAAGGCTAGATAGGATTGAATGGGATAAATGCCCTTCCTTAGGAAGTATCCTCTTTGCCAAAAATAACAAGATAGAAACAAGGACACTAGAAGAAATTGAACCTCTGACAACTGTTGCTACAACAAACATTAAACACAACCCAGTGTTTACCAGGATTATTAAAACCTCACACTAGAAAGCCTAGATACCACAGCTCCTGTTACCTGATACATAGTCTCGCTTTCAACAGCAACAAAAAATTATGTCATGCTAAAAGTAAAAAACAAAAACAGAGTTAGAAGACTAGATCCAGCAGACATGCTGGATGATCCATGATCCATGTCTTGATCCAGAAGACATGATTGGCTTATTTTAAAACTAGCAAGCAGGGACAAAAATATGATGAATAAACATTTGCAATATTCTGAGGGACCATTTATAGTCCTATTTCTTTTAATCGCAAAGCATTTCTAGGATATGCAAGCTGAAATCAGTAGAAAGATGTGATACTTGATTTTGAAGTTAAATGACCATAATTTTAGAGCTATTTTTATAAAAGTATTTTTATAGTATTCTTGCCTATCAGATAGATATCTGGCTAGATATCAGGCAAGAATCAGATAGATTCTTCAGTTTGTTTGTTTGTTTGTCTGTTTGTTTTGGGGGGAATGTCTGAACCTCTTATTCCTAAGAAAAATATATTTTTTTTCTGTAAATAAAAGCTTCATCTGAATAAAATGAAAAGAGAGCAATGGCTTTGACTGTACAATTCATTGACAAAATGCTTGTTGACTTGTTGAAGAAATAACATGTAACAAGGTTAACACAAGTAATTTAATCCAAAGGTGAATGTCATTTCACTAAATATAGAAAGGTTTGAAAGAAAAAAAGAACACACAAGAAAGAGAGTCACTATGGATAATTGAGCAGTTATAACTTTTTTGGATGACATAGCAATTTAAGAATATACATAGATGAAAATTATGTATTTAGTGGAAAAGCTTAAACTGTTCAAACAAGAGCTAGATTTCAGAAGGTTGGACTTAGAATGGGGAAGAAATAAAAGCCAAGAAGTGCAAAACTCAATGCATTAAATTAAATCAGTTGTAGTGACTTAAAAATTACTATATATTTCTTGATGTTATGTTTCATTGTTGACAAACAATGTACAGAAAATAGCAATGTTTCCTTCAGATGCATCATCAGCTGTGCTGTTCAGTCAGTCAGTCATGTCTGACACTGTGCAACCTCTTGAACTTCAACACACTAGGCTTCCCTGTCCTTCAGTGTCTCCCCAAGTTTGCTCAAACTCATGTCCATTCAGTTGGTGATGTCATCCAGCCATCTTGTCCTCCGTCATCTCCTGCTCCTCCTGCCTTCAGTCTTTCCCAGCATCAGGGTATTTTCCAATGGGACAGCTCTTTGCATCAGGTGGCCAAAGTATTGAAGCATCAGCTTCATTACAAGTCCTTCCAATGACTATTCAGGATTGATTTCCTTTAGGATTGATTGGCTTGATCTCCTTGCTGTCCAAGGAGATCTCTAGTGTCTTCTCTAGCACCACAGTTCAAAAGCATCAGTTCTTTGGCCTCAGTCCTCTTTATGGTCCAACTCTTACATTAGTACATGATTACTGGAAAAAACATAACTTTGACGATATGAACCCTTGTCAGCAAAGTGATATCTCTGCTTTTCAATAGGTTGTATGGGTTTCTCATAGCTTTTATTCCAAGAAGCAAATGTCTTTTAACTTCATGCCTGCAGTCACCATGAATTTTTAGACTGAAAAAATAAAGTCTGTCATTGTTTTGATTTTTTTCCCTATTTGCCATGAAGTGATGGGGCCAGATGCCATGACCTTAGTTTTTCCAATGTTGAGTTTTAAGCCAGCTTTTTTACTCTCCTCTTTCACCTTCATCAAAAGGCTCTTTAGTTCCTCTTCTCTTTCTGTCATTAAAGTAGTGTCGTCTGCATATCTGAGGTTACTGATATTTCTCCCAGCGATCTTGATTCCAGCTTGTGCTTTATCCAGTCTGGGATTTCTCATGATGTACTCTGCATATAAGTTAAATAGCAGGGTGACAATATACAGCCTTGACATATTCCTTTCCCAATTTGAACCAATCCATTGTTCTATGTCCAGTTCTAACTATGCTTCTTGACCTGCATACAAGTTTCTCAAAAGGCAAGTAAGGCAGTCTGGTATCTCCATCTCCTTCAGAATTTTCCACAGTTTGTACTGATCACACAGTCAAAGCCTTTGGCCTATTCAATGAAGCAGAAGTAGATGTTTTTCTGGAGTTTCCTTGCTTTTTCTGTGATCCAGTAGATGTTGGCAATTTGGTCTCTGGTTCCTCTGTCATTTCTAAATCCATCTTGTACACCTGAAAGTTCTCTGTTCATATATTGTTGAAGCCTAGCTTAAAGGATTTTGGGTATTACCTTGCTAACATGTGAAATGAGTGCAATGGTGTGATTGAAGGGTCAGAAGTAGGTAGGGATATAGATGAAGCAGCATTAGCTACCAGTAGATAATCATTAAAACTGTGTGTTGGAAATATGTTATTTCATATTACCCTGTCCTTACATTTTTATTTGCTCAAAGATTTTCTGAATAAGATGTTTCACATTTTTCCTGTCACCTTGAAAACATAAATGCATGTTTAGATGTTTTGCTACCCCAGTATATAGAGACACTTCACTGGTGACTCAGCAGTAAAGAATCCTCCTACAACACAGGAGACTCCAGGGACACAGTTTCGATCCCTGGGTAGGGAAGATCCCCTGGAAGAGGATTTGGCAACCGACTCCAATCTTCTTGCCTGGACAACCCTATGTATAGAGGACCTTAGTGAGCTGCAGTCCATGTGGTCTGAAAGAGTTGGACATGACTGAAGCAATTGAGCATGCACACACACAATCAGGTAAAAATATATGTTACCTGTTCCTCACATGCCTTATGCCATCCCTGTCTCTACATTTTTGCTCATGAATCCTTTAAACCTTTAATATTTTTCACTGTTTATGAATATAGAATTTGCACCTATGAAAGAGAACAGATAATCTTATAATATCTCATTTTATTTCACTTTGCATTTTATTTTTAATTTTCTAGTTTCTCTATTGGACTGGCGAAAGCAAGAACTGTATGTCATTAATTTTTTATCTCTCACAATATCTTGTATATTATAGCTGATCAGTAACCCTTTGTTATGTGAAAATGAATTAATGAATGAATAATGAAGTGGTTAGTGTATGTGTGAGTGTATGTGTGTACCAAGTTGATTTCTGTGGACTTAACTATGAAGATTCAGCCACACATGTCTTAAGCCTATTTTTTAATAGGTATTATATTGAGTATTTCAGTTAAGTTTATCATATAAATGATTGCATAATAATTAACAGGTCATCTAGCCATTTTAATAGCTAAAAGCAGTTTTTTCACATCTTTCTAAAAATAAAATAATGGAAAAGCAGAAGTTGAAGCAGTACAGAACAGAACTGAAAGGATTAGAAAAAGCACATTTATACAGAAGCTAGGCAATTGTTTATTTTTTCAAATACTTTCATTTCCAACACTGAAGTCTTAAGCAAAATTATTAAGAAGAGGACAAAGAAAAAAACAAAAATATTTTGGAAAGCTTTCTGACAAGAAGAAAGAAATTGACTTAAATCAATCAGACCCAACTCTCAGAAGGCATGAAAACTTAACCTCACAGTACTTCTAATAAGATTACTTTTAGATCATGTTGACATCTCATTAATTTGAGTGCACTGACCATAATATTTTAGGCATTGTAATAATTGCTTTGAGACTAGTAGAAGGTTTCCTTCTTTGTAACAAAAATTTCTCTCAATTTAGTAAAATACCAAAAACCACTGGTTCATTTCAAATTTAATGTTTCAGAGACTGTATCTACTGCTACATTTAACTATGACAGAAATCATCCATGTGATCAAAGAAAATATGAAAATATGAACATGTGACTACAACAATGTAAACCATTATTATAAGTACTTATAAATCATTTCATATTACAGAATTATTACTAAAAGAAAAATTTTTACATAGGTATGATAAATAAACCCTTTATGTCAATGAAGTATTATTTAAAGAGAAGTCTTAAACCATACAATTTATTTATAAATTCTATTTCTAGGAATTGAAAATAAATAAAAATAAACACAAAGATTTGGCTAAAGTAATGATTTTTGCAGCACTGTTCATTAGAAAATCCAATAAGACTATGTTCAACAATAATACTGCATTAAATACTATGTAATCCTTAAGATACTGATTATACTTATGTTTACTCACTTAGGTAGTTATTCACAAATGCAAAAGAATATATGCAATGGTAATATGATTATAAATTGCATAGTGTAGAGGTTAAAAATTGGGCCCAAGACCTGATGTCAGCACATCGGGCCCTCAATGATCTTGTTTCATTACTTATGGGTATATCATCACTATGACTTGTTTACAATTTCTGGTTCTACATTTCTTCAAATGTAAAATGATTTACCTAGTAAAATTGTTTTAGGTACCTAATTTATCATG
This sequence comes from Dama dama, assembly GCF_033118175.1. Taxonomy (NCBI): domain Eukaryota; kingdom Metazoa; phylum Chordata; class Mammalia; order Artiodactyla; family Cervidae; genus Dama; species Dama dama. The sequence goes on from NC_083681.1 coordinate 5,943,045, forward strand.
AAAGATTTTTATTTAAATTTTAGGTACAACCAAAACAATTTGAAAAAAAATGTGCTTCTCCAACTCTCCCTCACATACATACAACTCTACTGTGTACTTAACCATAGAGATGTGAAGTAATGAAGTGGTGCTCAGAAGTTATATACTCACTGCCTTTTGTTACTTCTCACCATGTATTTAGGGACTAAAGTGAAAACAAATTGGTTTCAGTGCATTATTATCCTAGGTTATGCAAACATTACTGATATTGTACTTAACAACAAGAAATCTATCATATTTTGAAAAATATATCATTATTAAGTTTCAAATATGTTATAATACTACCATTAAATTTTGCTTTCACCATGTTTATATTCTTCTCACAAAGCAAGAACAATATCTCCTGAAGAATCTACGCCTTAGTCTAACTGCATGATTATTTTGCTAAAGAACTATGATTCAAGTATTATGCTTAATCTATTTACCTTGTAAACTTGGTGTTCCTGGATTAGTGAAATTGTTAGGGATGCCCTCTCATGCTAACCCAGAGAAACTGCTGTTTCCTCTTTCCTATTCCTTTTTGCTTTGTGTATTAGTTTTATATGTAACAGATTACCACATATATAGTGGGATACAATACAAATGAATCGTCTTACAGTTCTGGAAGTCAGAAGTCCAAAATAGATTTTGCTAGGCTAAAATACAGGTGTCACTCATTATCAGAAAAATGCAAATCAAAACCACAATGAGGTACCATTACACGCCGGTCAGGATGGCTGCTATCCAGAAGTCTGCAACCAATAAATGCTGGAGAGGGTGTGGAGAAAAGGGAACCCTCTTATACTGTTTGTGGGAATGCAAACTAGTACAGTCGCTATGGAGAACAGTGTGGAGATTTCTTAAAAAACTGGAAATAGAACTGCCATATGACCCAGCAATCCCACTTCTGGGCATACACACCGAGGAAACCAGATCTGAAAGAGACACGTGCACCCCAATGTTCATTGCAGCACTGTTTATAATTTCTAGGACATGGAAACAACCTAGATGCCCATCAGCAGATGAATGAATAAGAAAGCTGTGGTACATATACACCATGTAATATTACTCAGCCATTAAAAATAATTCATTTGAATCAGTTCTAATGAGATGGATGAAACTGGAGCCCATTATACAGAGTGAAGTAAGCCAGAAAGATAAACACCAATACAGTATACTAACGCATATATATGGAATTTAGAAAGATGGTAACAATAACCCTATATGCAAAACAGAAAAAGAGACACAGATGTACAGAACAGACTTTTGGACTCTGTGCGAGAAGCCAAGGGTGGGATGTTTGGAGAGAACAGCATCGAAACATGTATATTATCTAGGGTGAAACAGATCACCAGCCCAGGCTGGATGCATGAGACAAGTGCTCGGGCCTGGTGCACTGGGAAGACCCAGAGGAATCAGGTGGAGAGGGAGGTGGGAGGGGGAATCGGGATGGGGAATACATGTAAATCCATGGCTGATTCATGTCAATGTATGACAGAAACCACTACAATAATTTAAAGTAATTAACCTCCAACTAATGAAAATAAAATAAAATAAAATACAGGTATCAATAGGACTGCCTTCCTCCCAGAGGTTCTAGGAAAAAATCCATTTCCTTCACTCTAATAGTTTCTAGAAGCCACATCTTTTCCTGGCCTCACAGATTCTTCTCTACCCTCAGAACCACCAGGGTAACACATTCAAATCTCGTTCTCTCCCTCTCACACACAAAGCTCTTTCTGATTCCAGTCTCATTCTTTCTTTTATATGTGCCCTTGTGATTACATTGAAGCCTGGTGGATAATCCAGGATAATATCCGTTCATATTCCTGGCATTAGGACATTGATATTTTTAGAATGTCTATGATTCCACATCTTCCTGCCTGCTGCCCCCTCCACAACTTCCTACACACTACCTCCTGCCTCGGTCCAAGTGAGAGACAAAGATAGGAATAAATTAGGCAGTAACATGATAAATAGAGAAAAGAGGAGAGTTTAGTGGTATACTTAGGAAGTAGAATTATCTTTGATTAATGATCTCTTAATTGTGTGGAAGTTTGAGCTGTTCAGGGGAAGAGAGGAAGTCAGGAAAATAAAATTCTCAATAAAGAATAAAAATTCTCAATAAATTTTTGGGTGGAGAAAAGTCAGGAACGCAGTTTGTGAAAAACTGCAGGTGAAAATCTACAGTAGATGTTAGGATAAGAAAATTATTAAGTTTCATGAACTTTTGTATAAAATTCAAGCCTACTTTTTTATGTCAATGACTTACTGTGCATTTTATTTACTTATATATTTGAATTACACATTTTATAAAAGAAGATAAACATCTGACAATACAAGCAGCTGTTGTCATCTAAAAATATTCCCCTTAATGGCCTATAGGTATTCCTTTCTAGCTGTTCTGTACAGCCTTGCAGGACCAATGCAAATTATAAATGATGAAATTATTTTTTATTTGTGTGAAAGTGCCAACAATCTTGTCAGCTGTAAAGACAGTTGGCCCACAATCTTTAGATGTTAGTCTTTTCAGTGTTTTTGGTTTCATTCCAGGGACAGGCTATGAATAGCTAACTTGGTGAGGCTTGTCTTTAGTTTTCTTGCAAATCTTTGTCTGATGCTGATTCATAAATTATACTTTCTTCAGTACAGAATCTCATTATCTATCACTCATTAGAAAAAACAGACTAAATAGAAGTTAGTATTACTTGTCAGGTATTGCCTGAAGGATGAAAAAAGTGGACGAAGGCATTGTACTTTACCAGCACAGAGAGGCAAGAAAATGAAGGCTCTATTCCTCTTGTCCTTGATATGAAGCATGTCTTATAATGAACTCCAAACTTAGGTTACTTAATGGATAAGAACCATTAATAAACTCTTAAATGAGAAGATGTTTATTATATCTCAGCCCTCCACAAACAGCTATGAGTGGTACAATGCTACAATGCCTGGAGCATAATAAATTATTGCTAAGTAAATGTGAATAGCAAACTTTAATTATTTCTGTGAGTGAAGTCACTGATATTTGTTAATCAGAAAATTATGAATCCTCATAAAGAAGTATTGAGTATTCTTTACACTACAATTTTAACAAAGATTTATGATGTTTATGATTTTCCCTCATACACACATAAACACAAACAACTCAATTAGACAAAGATTCAACATCTGTCTGTAACTTTCCCCCTATTTTACTAGTATAATGTTTGCAAAGTATCTTAAGTTTACAGAAATAGAAAACACGGTCCCCCTCCCCGCAGCGTCAGCCCCTCCCCGCAGCGCCAGCCCCTCTCCGCAGCGCGAGCCCCTCCCCGCAGAGCGACAGAACCAGCTACCTGAATAAGAGTCCACCTCCGCCCGCCTGTGTCAGGGCGGAAATGAGGCTCTGAAGAGACCGGCAAACAGAAGCCAAATAAACAAAGGGAACTGCTTCAGAAGGGACCGGTGCAACAGATTAAAACCCCTGTAGAAAACACCAACTACACCGGAAGGGGCCTGTAGATATCGAGAAGTGTAAGCTGGAACGAGGAGCTATCTGAAACTGAGCTGAACCCACGTTGACCACAACAGCTCCTGAGAAATTCCTAGATATATTTTTACTTTTTTTTTTTTTTTTAAGTAAGAAAATTTTTTTTTTTTTATTTTTTTCTTTTCTATTTTTTCTCTTTTATTTTCCTTTAAAATTCCCTATTACTCCCCCATTACTCCTTAACTTTCATTTTCATAGATTTTTACGATTTTTTTAATTAGGGAAAAATTTTTTTTCTTTCTTTTTTTTTTTCTTCTTTTTTTTTCTTTCCTTTTTCTCTTCTATTTTCTATTTTTCTTTTTCTCTTATTTCTTTTAAAGTCCTCTAGTACTCCTCTACTACTCCTTAATTTTCATTTTCAATATACTATAACCTTGCAAAAAAAAAAAAAAGAGAAGCCCTATTTTTAAACCGAAGATTATTCTCTCCCAATCTTGACTCTCTGTTTTCTACCTCAGAACACCTCTATTTCCTCCTTTCCCCTTCTCTTCCCAATCCAATTCTGTGAATCTTTGTGGATGTCTGGGCTACGGAGAACACTCTGGGAACAGAGAACTGCGTAGATCTGTCTCTCTCCTCTTGAGTCCCCCTTTTTCTCCTCCTGCTCATCTCTATCTCCCTCCTTCCTCTCCTCTTCTTCATGTAACTCTGTGAACCTCTCTGGGTGTCCCTAACAGGGGAGAATCTTTTCGCCATTAACCTAGAAGTTTTATTATCAGTGCTGTATAGTTGGAGAAGTCCTGAGACTACAGGAAGAATAAAACTGAAATCCAGAGGCAGGAGACTTAAGCCCAAAACCTGAGAACACCAGAAAACTCCTGACTACATGGAACTTTAAGTAATAAGTGACTGTCCAAAAGCCTCCATACCCACACTGAAACCAACCACCACCCAAGAGCCAATAAGTTTTAGAGCAAGACATACCATGCAAATTCTCCAGCAAGGCAGGAACATAGTGCTGAACGTCAACATACAGGCTGCCCAAGGTCACACCTAACACATAGACCCATCTCAAAACTCATTACTGGGCACTCCATTGCTCTCCAAAGAGAAGAAATCAAGTTCCACGCACCAGAACACTGATGCAAGCTTCCCTAGCCAGGAAACCTTGACAAGTCAATCGTCTAACCCCACCCACTGGGTCAATGCTCCACAATAAAAAGGAACCACAGACCTCCAGAATACAGAAAGCCCACTCCAGACACAGCAATCTAAACAAGATGAAAAAGCAAAGAAATACCCAACAGGTAAAGGAACATGAAAAATGCCCACCAAGTCAAACAAAAGAGGAGGAGATAGGGAATCTACCTGAAAAAGAATTTAGAATAATGATAATAAAAATGATCCAAAATCTTGAAAACAAAATGGAGTTACAGATAAATAGCCTGTAGACAAAGATTGAAAAGATGCAAGAAATGTTTAATAAAGACCTAGAAGAAATAAAAAAGAGTCAATTAAAAATGAATAATGCAATGAATGAGATCAAAAACACTTTGGAGGGAAGCAAGAGTAGAATAACGGAGGCAGAAGATAGGATAAGTGAGGTAGAAGATAAAATGGTGGAAATTAATGAAGCAGAGAGGAAAAAAGAATAAAGGATCAAAAGAAATGAGGACAACCTCAGGGACCTCTGGGACAATGTGAAACACCCCAACATTCGAATCATAGGAGTCCCAGAAGAAGAAGACAAAAAGAAAGGCCATGAGAAAATACTCTAGGAGATAATAGCTGAAAACTTCTCTAAAACTGGGACGGAAATAGCCACCCAATTCCAAGAAACCCAGAGAGTCCCAAACAGGATAAACCCAAGGCGAAACACCCCAAGACACATATTAATCAAATTAACAAAGATCAAACACAAAGAACAAATATTAAAAGCAGCAAGGGATAAACAACAAATAACACACAAAGGGATTCCCATAAGGATAACAGCTGGTCTATCAATAGAAACCCTCCAGGCCAGAAGGGAATGGCAGGAAGTAATGAAAGAGAATAACCTACAACCTAGATTACTGTATCCAGCAAGGATCTCATTCAGATATGAAGGAGAATTCAAAAGCTTTACAGATAAGCAAAAGCTGAGAGAATTCAGCACCACCAAACCAGTTCTTCAACAAATGCTAAAGGATCTTCTCTAGACAGGAAATGCAGAAAGGTTGTATAAACGTGAACCCAAAACAACAAAGTAAATGGCAATGGGACTACACCTATGAATAATTACCTTAAATGTAAATGGGTTGAATCCCCCAACCAAAAGACGAAGACTGGCTGAATGGATACAAAAACAAGACCCCTATATATGCTGTCTACAAGAGACCCACCTCAAAACAAGAGATACATACAGACTAAAAGTGAAGGGCTGGAAAAAAATATTTCATGCAAACGGAGACCAAAAGAAAGCAGGAGTCGCAATACTTATATCAGATAAAATAGACTTTCAAATAAAGGATGTGAAAAGAGACAAAGAAGGACACTACATAATGATCAAAGGATCAATCCAAGAAGAAGATATAACAATTATAAATATATATGCACCCAACATAGGAGCACCGCAATATGTATGGCAAACACTAACGAGTATGAAAGAGGAAATTGATAGTAACATAATGATAGTGGGAGACTTTAATACTCCACTCACAACTATGGATAGATCAACTAAACAGAAAATTAACAAGGAAACACAAACCTTAAAGGACACAATGGACCAGCTAGACCTAATTGATATCTATAGGACATTTCACCCCAAAACAATCAACTTCACCTTTTTCTCAAGTGCACATGGAAGCTTCTCCAGAATAGATCACATCTTGGGCCATAAATCTGGTCTTGGAAAATTCAAAAAAATTGAAATCATTCCAGTCATCTTTTCTGACCACAGTGCAGTAAGATTAGATCTCAATTACAGGAAAAAAATTGTTAAAAATTCAAACATATGGAGGCTAAATAACACGCTTCTGAATAACCAACAAATCATAGAAGAAATCAAAAAAGAAATCAAAATAGGTATAGAAATGAATGAAAATGAAAACACAACAACCCAATACATATGGGACACTGTAAAAGCAGTGCTAAGGGGAAGGTTCATAGCATTACAGGCTTACATCAAGAAACAAGAAAAAAGCCAAATAAATAACCTAACTCTACACCTAAAGCAATTAGAGAAGGAAGAAATGAAGAACCCCAGGGTTAGCAGAAGGAAAGAAATCTTAAAAATCAGGGCAGAAATAAATGCAATAGAAACCAAAGAGACCATAGCAAAAATCAACAAAGCTAAAAGCTGTTTTTTTAAAAAAAATAAACAAAATTGACAAACCACTAGCAAGACTCATTAAGAAACAAAGAGAGAAGAACCAAATTAACAAAATTAGAAATGAAAATGGAGAGATGACAACAGACAACACTGAAATACAAAGGATCATAAGAGACTACTACCAGCAGCTCTATGCCAATAAAATGGACAACTTGGATGAAATGGACAAATTCTTAGAAAAGTATAACTTTCCAAAACTGAACCAGGAAGAAATAGAAGATCTTAACAGACCCATCACAAGCAAGGAAATCGAAACTGTAATCAAAAATCTTCAAGCAAACAAAAGCCCAGGACCAGATGGCTTCACAGCTGAATTCTACCAAAAATTTAGAGAAGAGCTAACACCTATCTTACTCAAACTCTTCCAGAAAATTGCAGATGAAGGTAAGCTTCCAAACTCATTCTATGAGGCCACCATCACCCTAATTCCAAAACCAGACAAAGATGCCAAAAGAAAAGAAAACTACAGGCCAATATCACTGATGAACATAGATGCAAAAATCCTTAACAAAATTCTAGCAAACAGAATCCAACAACATATTAAAAAAAATCATACACCATGACCAAGTGGTCTTTATCCCAGGATGCAAGGATTCTTTAATATCCACAAATCAATCAATGTAATACACCACATTAACAAATTGAAAGATAAAAACCATATGATTATCTCAATAGATGCAGAGAAAGCCTTTGACAAAATTCAACACTCATTTATGATTAAACTCTCCAGAAAGCAGGAATAGAGGGAACATACCTCAACATAATAAAACCTATATATGACAAACCCACAGCAAGCATCACCCTCAATGGTGAAAAATTGAAAGCATTTCCCCTGAAATCAGGAACAAGACAAGGGTGCCCACTCTCACCACTACTATTCATCATAGCGTTGGAAGTTTTGGCCACAGCAATTAGAGCAGAAAAAGAAGTAAAAGGAATCCAGATAGGAAAAGAAGAAGTGAAACCCTCACTGTTTGCAGATGACATGACCCTCTACATAGAAAACCCTAAAGACTCTACCAGAAAATTACTAGAGCTAATCAATGAATATAGTAAAGTTGCAGGATATAAAATTAACACACATAAATCCCTTGCATTCCTATATACTAACAATGAAAAAACAGAAAGAGAAATTAAGGAAACCACACCATTCACCATTACAACAAAAAGAATAAAATACTTAGGAGTATATCTACCTAAAGAAACAAAAGACCTATACATAGAAAACTATAAAATACTGATGAAAGAAATCAAAGAGGACACAAACAGATGGAGAAACATACCATGCTCATGGATTGGAAGAATCAATATTGTCAAAATGGCTATTCTACCCAAAGCAATCTATAGATTCAATGCAATCCCTATCAAGCTACCAATGGTATTTTTCACAGAACTAGACCAAAGAATTTCATAATTTGTATGGAAATATAAAAAACCTCGAATAGCCAAAGTAATCTTGATAAAGAAGAATGGAACTGGAGGAATCAACCTGCCTGACTTCAGACTCTACTACAAAGCCACAGTCATCAAGACAGTATGGTACTGGCACAAAGACAGAAATATAGATCAATGGAACAGAATAGAAAGCCCAGAGATAAATCCATGAACCTATGGACACCTTATCTTTGACAAAGGAGGCAATGGAATACAAGGGAAAAAAGACAACCTCTTTAACAAGTGGTGCTGGGAAAACTGGTCAGCCACTTGTAAAAGAATGAAACTAGAACACTTTCTAACACCATATGCAAAAATAAACTCAAAATGGATTAAAGATCTAAATGTCAGACCAGAAACTATAAAACTCCTGGAGGAGAACATAGGCAAAACACTCTCCGACATAAATCACAGCAAGATCCTCTATGACCCACCTCCCAGAATATTGGAAATAAAAGCAAAACTAAACAAATGGGACCTAATGAAACTTAAAAGCTTTTGCACTACAAAGGAAACTATAAGTAAGGTGAAAAGACAGCCCTCAGATTGGGAGAAAATAATAGCAAATGAAGAAACAGACAAAGGATTAATCTCAAAAATATACAACCAACTCCTGAAGCTCAATTCTAGAAAAATAAATGACCCAATCAAAAAATGGGCCAAAGAACTAAACAGACATTTCTCCAAAGAAGACATACAGATGGCTAACAAACACATGAAAAGATGCTCAACATCACTCATTATTAGAGAAATGCAAATCAAAACCACAATGAGGTACCATTACACGCCAGCCAGGATGGCTGCTATCCAAAAGTCTACAAGCAATAAATGCTGGAGAGGGTGTGAAGAAAAGGGAACCCTCTTACACTGTTGGTGGGAATGCAAACTAGTACAGCCACTATGGAAAACAGTGTGGAGATTCCTTAAAAAACTGGAAATAGAACTGCCATATGACCCAGCAATCCCACTTCTGGGCATACACACTGAGGAAACCAGATCTGAAAGAGACACGTGCACCCCAATGTTCATCGCAGCACTGTTTATAATAGCCAGGACATGGAAGCAACCTAGATGCCCATCAGCAGATGAATGGATAAGGAAGCTGTGGTACATATACACCATGGAATATTACTCAGCCATTAAAAAGAATTCATTTGAATCAGTCCTAATGAGATGGATGAAACTGGAGCCCATTATACAGAGTGAAGTAAGCCAGAAAGATAAAGAACATTATAGCATACTAACACATATATATGGAATTTAGAAAGATGGTAACGATACCCTATATGCAAAACAGAAAGAGACACAGATGTACAGAACAGACTTTTGAACTCTGTGGGAGAAGGTGAGGGTGGGATATTTCAAAAGAACAGCATGTATACTATCTATGGTGAAACAGATCACCAGCCCAGGTGGGATGCATGAGACAAGTGCTCGGGCCTGGTACACTGGGAAGACCCAGAGGAATCGAGTGGAGAGGGAGGTGGGAGGGGGGGATCGGGATGGGGAATACATGTAAATCTATGGCTGATTCATATCAATGTATGACAAAACCCACTGAAATTTTGTGAAGTAATTAGCCTCCAACTAATAAAAAAGAATAAAAAATAAAAATTTAAAAAAAAAAAAAAAAAAAAACACGGTCCCTTACCTGAAGAACTTATGGTACACAAAAAATAATAAATACAATGACAAATATAAAGAGAAACCAGAATGTTTCTAATAGTCAAGTCACTAATTCCAGATACTTTTATATCATTTTTCAGAAATGCATAGTAAATTTCTAGGAGATGAGTATTAATATAAATGAAAACAATGCTTTTTATTAAAATATTTGAAATTGATGATTTATGTCATTTTAAATTTTATTTTTAAGGCAAGGCTTTATCGGGGCCCCTACCCCAGTAGGGGCCAGTGGGAATAAGCAACAGGTTCCTTTGCTTGCTCTCTGGTGAAAGGGAACTGAACTAGTTCCTTAAATGGGGTGAGGGTAAGAGTGTGTCCAGGAGTCTGGCCAGAGGCCTGGCTTAGGTGAAACTGTCTTTTTAAATGAAGGAACATTAGTTAGAAACAGGAGCACTTAGATTTTTGAAAAGCCAGTGTTGAAGAGGTTTTAAAAACAATTAGAGGTTAATGATTCAGGGAACACAAGATATTAATTACAGCTGGACAGAACTCTGCAGGCAGCTTAAGGCCTTCATGGTGTTACCACCACTCCTTTCCTAGTCCCTAAGTCAAAGGTCACTAAGACCTAGATTCAAAGAAACAATGGGATGATAGGATAATGGAGCCCACTTGTAAGAGAGCTAGAAAGATTTTTAGAATATATACCCAAATTGTTGGTTTACAGGGTAAGGGTAATAGGGATGGGGGGAGGTGACAACAAATACTGACCTATGTAAAGGAGCAGTTCAGTTATGAATGGAGATAAATATATATTTCTTAACTTTTTCTAGGGCATTTTTTTTTTTAAATCAAGTAGAACTTTCTGATTGGATTGTCAAAATATCATTTATCTGATTAAGAGAAAAGAGAATTTGTATAAACTCAAACAAGTTTGCAGGTACTGATATTATTGTTCCAGATCTAGTATACATCAAAGATGAAAGAATTTGAGGCAATCTAACCAATTTAGAAAAACGAATGCAGAAATAGTTGACCAGGTTTCCATAGGGAACCGTAACAGCCATAATAAATGAAACAGGCATATCAGAATCAACGTGCTGGAAAGATGATCATCATGATAGATCTATGTGTTTCACTTATAAAATAAAATTGGGACAAGACAGGGTATGACAGAGGATGAGATGTTTGGATAGCATCACTGACTCAATGGACATGAGTTTGAGCAAACTCAGAGATGGTGAGGGGTAGGGAGGCCTGGGGTGCTATAGCCCATGAAATTGCAAAGAGTCAAACATGACTGAGAGACTGAACAACACAATGAAAAGTAAATCTCTGGGTGTGTTAAGTGGCATTAAAGACAGAAGAAACAATCACAAACATTTGGTTTCCAAAACAGTTTTATCCTTTTTCCTAAAGAAATATTTCATAATTGCATGTTATCTTAATATGTGCAAACAAAAAGATCATTGAAGAGGAAAAGAATGGAATATTTGGGATTTTTAAAAAATGTGTCAAAGTTGCTCCGTCGTGTCTGACTCTTTGTGACCCCATAGACTCTAGGCCAGAATACTGGAGTAGGTAGCCTTTCCGTTCTCCAGGGGATCTCCCCAACCCAGGAATCAAACCAGGTATCCCTCACTGCAGGCAGATTCTTTACCAGCTGAGCTACATGGGAAGCCTAAGAATAATGGAGTGGGTAGCCTATCCCTTCTCCGGCGAATCTTCCCAACCGAGGAATTGTACTGGGATCTCTTGAGTTGCAGGCAGATTCTTTTCCAACTGAGGTATCAGGGAAGCCCTTTTAAAAAATGTCTTCCTTTAAAACACTTATTCAGGGTTTTCCAGAGAAACAGAACCATCACCACGATCTTTTTATAAGATAATAAAAGAAGGAAATTTAAATAACTGTTGTACATAAGTATAACATAAACTAACTCTCCATCTTTAAAACCTGATGTGTCCACTACTTGCTTCATTTTTTCTGAATGTTATGTAAGATAGAAACGTAGTTCTTTTACTTTCTGAAGGAGTACTGAAAATGGATAAGCTTTTTAGCTAGTACAAGTAAACTTCAGGAAATTGCTGTATTCAATGGCATATAGATTTGAGTAATCTCAAGTTTAGCTGGGTGCATGTGCATTCAGTTATGAAAGATTCTTTGTGACCACATGGACTGTAGCCTACCAAATTCCTCACCCATGGGATTATTCCAGCAAGAATACTGGAGTGACTTACCATTTTCTCCCCCAGGGGTCTTCCCGATCAAGGGGCTGAACTAGGTATAATTTTTTCCTCTTTCAAATTATACTGCTTCAGAATTTTCAGTTTGCAATTTTAGTGCCTAAAAGAAACATTTTAGTTATTTAAGATACCTGTCCTGTGTGTTGTTTTAAAATATTCCTTTACTTGCAATCCACTTGCATCACTCTGGTCTAGTATTATAATGTAAGAGAGCAAAACTTAAAACTGACTTGCTGCTGCTGAATCCTAATTTATTTTTAGGGTTTCCAAGAAACCAAATTGTTCAACCATGTTCTGCATTTAATATGTAATGTCAAGTCAGAAAATGACTTTATAAAAAATTTCAACATCATAAGTACACTTCAGAGAAAGCACTATTGAAGAGCCCTGCACTGTCTGGCTTTAAACATGCATCAAGACCAAAATATGGTCACAAAGTAAGAATTCCTTGAGATCATGGTTTTGCTGCCTCAGAAAAAAATAAATAAATAAATTGCCAATATTAGTAACTATTTTTCTGCTGGGATTGGGAGAAGTGTAAAGAAAAATTCATAGTAGCTTCATTATAGACTTCCACTTCATTTTAAGAAGTGGAAACATTTTAATATATTATTGCAAATGGATATGAATAGTTTAGACTTTGCAATAGTAATGAGAGTCAGGCTAAAATGTGCTACATTTTGAGGTCTTTGCAATTCAGTCTTATTTCCATGGATAATTGAATATTCACTGCTTATTTTCCCTCAGGGAGATCAATTGTTAAGGGAAATATCATTCACATTTTCCTACAAATAGGAAGGATTCATGTCTGTTTCTATAAATTTTTATTATGTTTTGTATAAAATTGGCAGCCTTTCATATTGTACATTTCTAAATGGGGGATCATTGCTGAAAGGTTTTCCCCACTAATTGGTTCTGGTTTAGAAATCCCCAAACTTACATCCGTATATCTAGCAGCCCATGTGTCACAAATACAAAATAGCCAAAAATAACTTTGCTTTGTTAAAGTTGTTGTTGTTGTTTAGTCCTAAGCTGTGTTTAACTCTTTCTATCTTCATAGACTGAAGCAAGCCAGGCGCCTCTGTCCTTTACTATCTCCAACAGTTTGCTCAAATTCGTATACATTGAGTCATTGATGGTATCCAACCATCTTCTCCTTTAGCTTTCAACATTTCCCAACATCTGGGTCCTCTCCAAGAGTTGGCTCTTTGCATGAGTGGCCAAAATATCAGAACTTCAGCTTCAGCGTCAACCCTTCCAATGAATATTCAGGGTTTATTTCCTTTATGAATGAACAGGATTGATTTGCTTGCAGTCTAACAAACTCTCAAGAGTATTTTTCAGTACCACAATTCAAAAGCATCAATTCTTTGGGGTTCAACCTTCTTTACGGTCCAACTCTCACATCTGTACATGACTACCACAGAAATCATAGCTTTGACTAAATGGACCTTTATTGGCAATATGATGTCTGTGCCTTTTAAGATGCTTTCTAGTTTGGTCATAAATTTTCTTCGAGGGAGCTTGTGTCTTTCAATTTCATGGTTGCAGTAATCACTTGCAAGTGATTTGGGAGCCCAAGAAAATAAATGTGTCACTACTTCTACTTTTTTCCTTTCTATTTGCCTTGAAGTGATGGGACTGGATATCATGATCTTAGTTTTTTGAATACTGAGTTTCAAAATAGCTTTTTCACACTCCTCTTTCACCTTCATCAAGAGGCTCATTTTGTTCCTCTTCACTTTCTGCCATTAAAGTGGTATCATTTACATATCTGAGGTTGTTGATATTTCTCTAGTCAAATTGATTCCAACTTGTGATCCATTCAGCCCAGCATTTCACAAGATGTATTCTGCTTGTAAGTTAAATAAGCAGGGTGACAATATACAGCCTGGGTGTATTCCTTCCCCAATTTTCTACCACTCAGCTGTTGCATATCTGGTTCTAAATGTTGCTTCTTGGCCTGCATACAGGCTTCTCAGGAAACAGATAGATTTCTAGTCATTTCAATTCTATTGCTTTCCTCTATCTCTTTACATTTTTCATTTTAGAAAGGCTTCATATTTCTCCTTGCTATTCTATGGAACTCTGAATTCTGTTGAATATATCTTCCCCTTTCTCTCTTGCCTTTCTGGAGAAGGCAATGGCATCCCACTCCAGTACTCTTGTCTGAAAATCCCATGGATGGAGGAGCCTGGTAGGCTGCAGTCCATGGGGTCGCTAAAAGTCAGACACGACTGAAGCGACTTAGCATCAGCAGCAGCAGCTTGCCTTTCACTTCTCTTCTTTTCACAGTTATTTGTAAAGCCTCTTTATAAAACCACTTTGATGGACATCTAGGTTGCTTCCATGTCCTAGCTATTATAAACAGTGCTGTGATGAACATTGGGGTACACCTGTACCTTTCAGATCTGGTTTCCTCAGTGTGTATGCCCAGGAGTGGGATTGCTGAGTCATATGGCAGTTCTATTTCCAGTTTTTTAAGGAATCTCCACACTGTTCTCCATAGTGACTGTACTAGTTTGCATTCCCATCAACAGTGTAAAAGGGTTCCCTTTTATCCACACACTCTCCAGCATTTATTGCTTGTAGACTTTTGGAATGGATAGGGAAGCTATGGTACATATACACCATGGAATATTACTCAGCCATTAAAAAGAATTCATTTGAATCAGTTCTAATGAGATGGATGAAACTGGAGCCCATTATACATAGTGAAGTAAGCCAGAAAGATAAAGACCAATACAGTATACTAATATATATATATATATATATATATATATATATATATATATATGGAATTTAAAAAGATGGTAATGATAACCCTATATGCAAAACAGAAAAAGAGACACAGAATTTTGGACTCTGTGGGAGAAGGCAAGGGTGGGATGTTCTGAGAGAACAGCATTGAAACAAGTATACTATCAATGGTGAAACAGATCACCAGCCCAGGTTGGATGCATGAGACAAGTGCTCGGGGCTGGTGCACTGGGAAGACCCAGAGGGATGGGATGGAGAGGGAGGCAGGAGGGGGAATCGGGATGGGGAACACATGTAAATCCATGGCTGATTCATGTCAATGTATGGCAAAAACCACTACAATATTGTAAAGTAATTAGCCTCCAACTAATAAAAATAAATGGAAAAATAAATAAGTAAAAATAAAAAAAAATAAAAATAAAAATTAAAAAAAAAAAATGAGAAAGAAAGAAAACCACTTTGCCTTCTTCCATTTATTTTTCTTTGGGATAGTTTTGATCACTGCATCCTGTACAATGTTATGAACCATCATCCATAGTTCTTTAGGCACTCTGTCAGCCAGATCTAACCCCTTGAATCTATTCATCACCTCCATGTATAATTGGAAGGGATTTTATTTAGGTCCAGGCAAGTCTCTTGTCCTTATCTGACAGAGGGCAGACAGAATGAAAACTACAATTACGGAAAACTAAACAAACTGACCACAGGGATCACAGCCTTGTATAACTCAATGAAAGGATGAGTCACGCTTTGTAAGGCCACCCAAGACAGATGGGTTATGGTGGAGAGTTCTGACAAAATGTGGTCCACTGGAGAAGGGAATGGCAAACTACTCAGTATTCTTGCCTTGAGAAAGCCATGAACAGTATGAAAGGCAAAACAATACGACACAGAAAGATGAACTCACAGGTTGTTAAGTGCCCAATATGCTAGTGGAGAAGAGTGGAGAAATAGCTACAGAAAGAATAAAGAGGCTGAGCCAAAGTGAAAACAACGCTCAGCTGTGGATGTGACTAGTGATGGCAGTAAAGTCCGATGCTGTAAAGAACTATATTGCATGGGAACCTGGAATGTTAGGTCCATGAATCAAGGTAAATTGGAAGTAGTGAAATAGGAGATGGCAATGGACCTGAATGAGCAAATTTAATTCAGATGGCCATTATATCTACTTCTATGGGCATGAATCCCTTAGAAGAAATGAATTAGCCCTCATAGTCAACAAAAGAGTCCAAAATCCAGTATTTGAGTGCAGTCTTAAAAACGACAAAATGATCTCCGCATATTTCCAAGGCAAGCCAGGCACTATCACAGTAATCCAAGTCTATGCTCCAACCACTAGTGCCAAAAAAGTTGAACAGTTCTATGATGGCCTACAAGACCTTTACAACTAACACCAAAAAAGATGTCCCTTTCCCCATAGGGGACTGGAATGCAAAAGTAGGAAATCAAGAGCTCCCTGGAGTAAGAGGCAAATTTGTCCTTGGAGAACAAAATGAAGCAGGGCAAAGTCTAACAGAGTTTTGTCAAGAGAAGACACTGGTAGTAGCAAATACCCTTCTCCAACAACACAAGAGAAGACTCTACACATGGACATCACCAGCTGGTCAATACCAAAATCAGACTGATTATATTTTTTGCAGGTGAAAATGAAGAAGCTCTATACATTCAGGAAATACAAGGCTGGGAGGAGAATGTGGCTCAGATTATGAACTTCTTGTTGCAAAAATCAAACTTGAAGAAAGTAGGGAAAACCACTAGACCAGTCAGGTATGACCTAAGTCAAATCCCTTACAATTTTACAGGGGAAGTGACAAATAGATTCAAGGGATTAAATCTGATAGAGTGCCTGAAGAACTATGGACAGAAGTTCTTAACATACAGGAGGCAGTGATCTAAACCATCCTTAAGGGGAAAAAATTGCAAAAAAGTTAAAGTATTTGTCTGCGGAGGCCTTTTGAATAGCTGAGAAAAGAAGAGAAGCTGAAAATAAAGGAGGAAAGGAAAAATAGATATATCCATCTGAATGCAGAGTTCCAAAGAATGGTAAGGAGATGTAAGAAAGCCTTCCTAAGAGAAAAATGCAAAGAAATAGAGGAAAACAATAGAATGGGAAAGAATAAAGATGTCTTCAAGAAAATTAGAGATACCAAGGGAAGATTTCATGCAAAGATGGGCACAATAAAGAACAAAATGGTATGGACCTAACAGAGGCAGAAGATATTTAGAAGAGGTATCACAAATATAAAGAAGAACTATACAAAAAAAAAAAAAAAAAATCTTAATGACACAGATAAACACAATGGTGTAGTCACTCATCTAGAACCAGACATCCTGGAATGTGAAGTCAAATGGGCCTTAGGAAGCATCGTAAAAACAAAGCTAATGGAGTTGATGGAATTCCAGCTTAACTATTTCACATTCTAAAAGATAGTGCTGTTAAAATGCTGCACTCATTATGCCAGCAAATGTGGAAAACTCAGCAGTGGCCATAGGACTGGAAAAGAGATCAGTTTTCATTCTAATCACAAATAAATGTAATGCTAAAGAATATTCAGACTACAGTGCAATTGCACTCATCTCACACACTAGTAAAGTAACACTCAAAGTTCTCTAAGCTAGGTTTCAATAGTATATGAAATGAGAATTTCCGGATGTTCAAGCTGGATTTAGAAAAGGCAGAGGGAACCAGAGATCAAATTTCCAACATCCAGTGGGTCAAAGAAAAAGCAAGAAAATTCCAAAGACATCTACTATTTGCTTCATTAACTATGCTAAAGCCTTTGACTGTGTGGATCACAGTAAACTGCAGAAATTTCTTAAAGAGTTGGGAATATCATACCACCTTACCTACCTCCTGAGATATCTGTTTGCAGGTCAAGAGTCAACAGTTAGAACCAGACATGAAAAAACAAACTGGTTCCAAATAGGGAAAGGAGTATGTCAAGGCTGTTTATTCTCACCTTGCTTATTTTAACTTATATGTAGAGTGCATCATGTGAAATGACAGGGTGAATGAAGCACAAGTGGGAATCAGGATTGCCAGGAGAAATATCAATAACCTCAGATATGCAGATGACACCACCCTTATGGCAGAAAGCTAAGAAGAACTAAAGAGCCTCTTGATGAAAGTGAAAGAGGAGAGTGAACAAGCTGGCTTAAAACTCAACATTCTAAAAACTAAGATCATGGCATCTGGTCCCATCACTTCACAGCAAATAGATGGGGAAAAAATGGAAACTGTGACAGACTTTATTTTCTTGGGCTTCTAAATCACTGCAGATGGTGACTGCAGCCACAGAATTAAAAGACACTTGCCCCCTGGAAGAAAAGCTATGACAAACCTAGACAACATATTAAAAAGCAGCCATTACTTTCCTGACAAAAGTCCATGTAATCAAATTATGATTTTTCCAGTAGCCATGTATGGATCTGAGAGTTGGACTATAAAGAAAGCTAAGTGCTGAAGAATTGATGCTTTTGAACTGTGGTGTTGGAGAAGACTCTTGAGAGTCCCTTGGACTGCAAGGAGATCCAACCAGTCAATCTCAGAGGAAATTAGTCCTGAATATTCATGGAAAGGACTGATGCTGAAGCTGAAGCTCCAATATGCGGACCACCTGATTCAAAGAACTGACTTATGGGAAACAACCCTGATGCTGGGAAAGATTGAAGGTGGGAGAAGAAGGGAACAACAGAGGATGAGATGGCTGAACGGTATCACTGACCCGATGGACGTGAGTTTGAGTAAGCTTCAGGAGATGGTGATGGACAGTGAAGCCTGGCGTGCTGCAGTCCATGGGGTTACAAAGCGTCCAACTCAACTGAGCGACTGAACTGAACTTAAATGAACATACCTGAGTGGACTGGTGGTTTTTCCTACTTTTGTCAATTTAAGCCTAAATTTTGCAATGTGGAGCTAAGGATCTGAGTTGCAATCAGCTCTGGGTTTTGTTTTTGTTGACTGTATAGAACTTCTCTAACTGCTAAGAATATATAGTCAAGTTGATCAGTATTGACTATCTAGTGATTTCCTTTTTTAGAATTGTCTCTTGTGTTGCTGGAAAAGGGTGTTTGCTATTTCCAGTGTGTTCTAAGTGTTGTCCTTTGCCCTACTTCATTTTGTACTCCAAGGCCAAACTTGCCTGTTATTTCGAGTATCTCTTGACTTCCTAATTTTGCATTTCAATCCCCTTTTATAAAAAAGACATATTTTTTTTGTGATAGTTCTAGAAGGTCTTGTAGGTCATCATAGAACTGTTCAGCTTCAGCTTCTCTGGCATCAGTGTTCGGGGCACAGACTTGGATTGCTGTGATCTTCAGTGGTTTGCTTGGAAATGAATTGAGATCATTCTGTTGTTTTTGAAACTGCATTCAAATACTGGATTTCAGACTCTTTTACTGACTACAAGGGCTACTCTATTTCTTCTAAGGGATTCTTGCCCACAGTAGTATAGTGATCATCTGAATTAATTTCTCCCATTCTAGTCCATTTTAGTCCACTGACTGAGAAGATGTTGATGTTCACTCTTGCTAGCTCCTGTTTGACCACATACAATTTGCCTTGATTCTTGGACCTAACACTGCAGGTTTCTATGCAATATTGTTCTTTACACCATCAGACTTTACTTTTGGCACTGGATATATCCAAAACTGAGGGTTGCTTCAGCCTTGACCCAGTTGCTTCATTCTTTCTGGAATTATTTGTACTTGACCTATGCTCTTCCCCAGTAGCATATTAGACACCTTCTGCCCTGGGGATTCATTTTCTGGTGTTGTATCTTTTTGCCTTTTCATAGTTTTTGCAAGATTCTCTAGGCAAGAATAATGGAGTGGGTTGCCATTTCCTACTCCAGTTTATTACATTTTTTCAAAACACTTTATTATGACACGTATGTCTTGAGTGGCCCTTCATGACATGGTTCATAGCTTCATTGAGCTACACAGACTCTTTCCATTATGAGACGGTGATTCATGAATGGGTTTGTTAAAGTAGTAACTTTATATATACATACACTTTGCTAAAATGTAAATTTTAAATTACTTTATTTTTCCATTCTATGACATGTAATGGCAAAGTAATTCAGTATAAGATTAGTGAAACTCATATAACTTTGTTAATCCTAAAGGAAAAATTTATCAGTTTTCCTTACTAACCCAGAGTAAATGGGTGACAAGCAGAGATCTATTATTATATCACAGGGTAAACTCTTTGTCCCTCAGGTTTTTAGCATGAAAGATACCAGAACAAAAGTTATCTATTTTTTTTTTTTTCACCAAGGGGTGAAGGTAAGTTACTTCTAATGTTCCATGCAGGTGGTTAGAAAACTACAAAAGGTTCTATCTGAACTCTTCAAATTTTAAATTTCTATCCAATGTAAGGTATTTTTCTCCCTAAGACTCAACAAATCTTAGTGATCATAACCAATATGGTGGGTCAAACTTCAGAACTGCTATAAAATCTAACTTTGTCCTCAGTCTGAGCATGAAATTATGACTGCACAGTACTTGTACCCATAAAAAGATGCTTTAGGTTTTGGATCCTATGCCATAAAGGTTCCCAATATCATAAAGTTTCAAATTTTCAAAAAGATAAGTTTTATAATTTACAGAACAAATGTATAAAACTTTACAATAAGGCAATATATTTTGAAGCTGCATACATTGTTCCCCTTGTGCCTCAGATGGTAAAGTGTCTGCCTACAATGCGGGAGAACCAGGTTCAACCCCTGCTTTGGGAAGATCCCCTGGAGAAGGAAATGGCAACCCACTCCAATACTCTTGCCTGGAAAATCCCATGGATGGAGGAGTCTGGTAGGCTACAGTCCATGGGGTCACAAAGAGTTGGACATGACTAAGTGACTTCACTTCACTTCACTCAAAAAGAGGAATGCATCCTTACAAATTAAGCAATCCCTGCCTTGGATTATGTGCTGTAGAGAGATTGCAATTAAGTCTTTACCAACCTACTTTATTCAGCTTTAAATAATCCATTTCTAGAAGGTGTCTGGCGCTTATAAGACAGTCTAAGAAAATTTATTCAATGAAGGAAGGTTATACATGCATAAAACTTACATTGTTCACATTTCTTTTTAAATGGAAATTTAAAGGAATAGTTTAAGGCAAAAGACTTTTAAACAGGCACAATTATAATATCCAGTTTAAAAAAATAATATGAGCAATTTTGGAGTAACATCCTTTAACACACAATAGGATTCAACTTCTTTGGCAAGGGATTTTAAAATCAATAGTGTAGTAGTCTGGACTTATTTCTCTTAGCTATAAATATTCATTTACACATTTTCTCACTGTGCACTAAAGAAGTAGAAAAAGAAAGTGTACACATAAGCTGGGGGTAGTTGATGGCCAAATACATTTTAGAAATCATTCACGATTTATCTCTCTCTCAAATAGTCTTGCAGCAAAAGAATATGTCTGCTTGTATAACACATTGCACTTCAAACTACTTGGCCATGGAATATTTTATTCAAAGGATGGATATTTATTAATATCTGGTAGAGCTAGCCTTCTAAAGAACATATTTTTAGGAAATGTAATAATTTTTTTTTCTTTTTTAATTTTTATTATTATTATTTTTTTTTTCCCAGTGGGTTTTGTCATACATTGATATGAATCAGCCATGGATTTACATGTATTCCCAATCCCGATCCCCCCTCCCACCTCCCTCTCCACCCGATTCCTCTGGGTCTTCCCAGTGCACCAGGCCCGAGCACTTGTCTCGTGCATCCCACCTGGGCTGGTGATCTGTTTCACCATAGATAGTATACATGCTGTTCTTTTCAAATATCCCACCCTCACATTCTCCCACAAAGTTCAAAAGTCTGTTCTGTGTTTCTGTGTCTCTTTTTCTGTTCTGCATATAGGGTCATCGTTATCACCTTTCTAAATTCCATATACATGTGTCAGTATGCTGTAATGTTCTTTATCTTTCTGGCTTACTTCACTCTGTATAATGGGCTCCAGCTTCATCCATCTCATTAGGACTGGTTCAAATGAATTCTTTTTAATGGCTGAGTAATATTCCATGGTGTATATGTACCACAGCTTCCTTATCCATTCATCTGCTGATGGGCATCTAGGTTGCTTCACAAGACAAGGGTGCCCACTCTCACCACTACTATTCA
This sequence comes from Dama dama, assembly GCF_033118175.1. Lineage (NCBI taxonomy): Eukaryota > Metazoa > Chordata > Mammalia > Artiodactyla > Cervidae > Dama > Dama dama. The sequence goes on from NC_083681.1 coordinate 5,965,105, forward strand.
ACATAGTGTTGGAAGTGCTGGCCACAGCAATCAGAGCAGAAAAAGAAGTAAAAGGAATCCAGATAGGAAAAGAAGAAGTGAAACTCTCACTGTTTGCAGATGACATGATCCTCTACATAGAAAACCCTAAAGATTCTACCAGAAAATTACTAGAGCTAATCAATGAATATAGTAAAGTTGCAGGATATAAAATTAACACACAGAAATCCCTTGCATTCCTATATACTAACAATGAAAAAACAGACAGAGAAATTAAGGAAACAATACCATTCACCATTGCAACAAAAAGAATAAAATACTTAGGAGTATATCTACCTAAAGAAACAAAGGACCTATACATAGAAAACTATAAAACACTGATGAAAGAAATCAAAGAGGACACAAACAGATGGAGAAACATACCGTGTTCATGGATTGGAAGAATTAATATTGTCAAAATGGCTATTCTACCCAAAGCAGTCTATAGATTCAATGCAATCCCTATCAAGCTACCAACGGTATTTTTCACAGAACTAGACCAAAGAATTTCACAATTTGTATGGAAATACAAAAAACCTCGAATAGCCAAAGTAATCTTGAGAAAGAAGAATGGAACTGGAGGAATCAACCTGCCTGACTTCAGACTCTACTACAAAGCCACAGTCATCAAGACAGTATGGTACTGGCACAAAGACAGAAATATAGATCAATGGAACAGAATAGAAAGCCCAGAGATAAATCCACGAACCTATGGACACCTTATTTTTGACAAAGGAGGCAAGGATATACAATGGAAATGTAATAATTTTGCGTAATTACAAATATTCCCCCAAGCATTTTAAAGATTTATTGCAGCTCTACTCAAGATGTAAGGAAATCCTAGAGATAGTATAGAGTTTTATTTTAATTTCAACAAAAATACATGTACATACATACATACAAGTGCATAGAGAGTGAGATAATTAATTTTTATCATGTAAAAACTTTTTGAGCTTGTTTGACTTTTTAAAAAGCTATTCAAGGATGTGAAAATTTACCAAATATATTTGTATTAGCTACTGAGATAATCATAGGATTTTTTTTTTTTTTAACTTAACATGAAAGATTAGATTTTTTGAATATGTAAGCATTATTCCATTTTCTACTTGGTAATGGCTAATGTATTATATTTGATTTGCTAAAATTTTACTTGAGATTTTGCATCTTTATGAGTGAGATCTATTTCCAATTCTATGTACTATATCTCTAGTACTTTTGTATCAGAGCTATGCTATATAATATCAAGGTATTGGGAAATTTTCCTCCTTAAAGAAAATTAAGTGCTGAAAGAGTCAAATAAGGCATAATTGATTGTTTGAAGTTTATAATAAGCTCAATTCTTAAGCCTTCTGGGAACAATTTTTTTAGTAGTTTTTGGCAATTATCTCAAAAAAAAATTAAGGCTCTTTATCTATTCCACTTATACATCATTTTGTGGTCACTTTGGTAACATATTCCCTAGCACAGCATATCAATCAGATTCAATTTCATTAGCATCATAAATACAAAGTACCATTACATCTTTTTGCTCACTTTAAATTTTGTACAGTTACTCTACTTTTCTTGTGTTTTTTTTTTCCAACATAGCTGTGGTTAATTTTTTTTATCTTTTTGTATTTTTCCCATTTATTTTTATTTGTTGGAGGCTAATTCCTTTACAATATTGTAGTGGTTTTTGCCATACCTTTTCTTGTTTACAGTAACAATTGGTTTATATATTTTATTGTGTATAGAAAAGTAATTCATAACTATGCTAATGCAAATTTTATTCCATTTTTTACTTAATTATATATATACATATTGCTTTTTTAAGTTATTGTAATTTATTTTCTTGCATTGATTTTGTAACTATCTTTCAATCTTAGATATGAGTTTTAATTCAATTTACTTTGATATTATATTACAAAATAATCCAAATTTTTAAGAAGAGAAACTTTCTTCTGAGAATATGCTTTTGTGTTAGTCATTCAGTCATGTCCGACTCTCTGTGGCTCTGTGGATTGTAGCCCACCAGGCTTCTCTGTCCATGGAATTCTCCAGGCAAGAATACTGGAGTGGGCTGCCATTTCCCTCCCCAGTGGGTTCCCATTTCTTTCTCCAGTATATGTTTTTACCACAATTCAGAAGCTTGATAATGTGGTACCATTAAAATCTACATGATTTTATTTAGAGCTCATTTTATGGAAATATAAAATAGTTTAAAAAAATGCTTCCTGCTAGTAGAAATATGGATGACTTTTATTTATTGTAGTCTTGTTTTCCACCTATTACCATGTTGCCTACAGTGAACATATATTATTTTTCCAGGAAGAATTTTCTTTTTTTCTAGTTAAGATGATCTGTAAGTTTATGACTGAAAGTAAGCCTTTTATCTCCAATACAAAGCATTAAAGTAACTATGAAAGTGATACATAAAAAGAAAACTTTAAAAGAATATACCCTGATTCAAAAAGAAGATAATTATATGCGTGGAGAGAGGAGAATAAGGATGAAGGCTCTGAATTGCTGGAAGCAGGAGGTTTGAACAGAGATTGGTTTCAAAAGCAGCTCAAGGATTAAAATTATTGCATGTGAGATGGGAAACAGAAGAAGGTATAGCTGGGCACCTCCCTCCCCCCAAAAAACAAACTTAACCTGCCTGCTAATCAGAGGAAAGTAAGCTAAATCTGTAGTACTATTTTACAGTCATTGATCTGGATAAGAAACAAGGAAAGAAAACAAATACCAAAATAAATCTGGCAATTTCAACTACTAGTAGAGAAATCAAAACTTTCTTATGTTGCTGGTAATGGTTGTTATTGCTAACATATACTGTACAGTTAATGTGTTATAGACATTGCTTCAAGTGCTTTATACAAATAACTTATTTAATCTTTATTGCAGCCCAATCAGATAGATATAGTTGTTATATTCATTTAACAGGTGAGAAAATTGAGTCACAGAGATGTATCTTGCCAAGGTCATATAACTAATTCTGGGAAGTATGACTGCAGGATCCACATAATCCTCAGAAGATAAAATAGTATAATTATTTGGAGAGTAGATTGAAAAAATTATAGTCAAGTTGAAGATATATATACTAAAGACTATATATTTTCACTTCTGGATTTCACTCCTATATCTTGTAGTTGAAATCAAAGAGGTGAGTTAATAAATGACCCTTGCAACATTATGTATAATAATAATAGACATATATAGTATTTATCCTGCACTTAGCATTATTCTTTTTTTTTTAATTTTAGCATTATTCTTATATTTAACAACTATTTTATTCTACACAAAAATCCTATGATGGAGATATTATTATTTCCAATTTAAATTTCAATATTTCCAATTTAAATATAAAGATAATAAAGCACAAATAAATGTGCATAAAACAAGATATTGAAACTGCATAATTTCTCTTTGGTAAGGTAACAGATTTTTAAGCCTGATATATTCATAGAGCACTTAAAGCAGTTATACAAGAAATAAACTCTCCTTCTCTCTCTCTCTCTCTATATATATATATAGAGAGAGAGAAAGGCATAAATCTAAAAAAAATAGCAATTTTTAAAAAGCCTATTTATGCTAGTACATTTTTAAATGTTGTTGTTGTTAAGTCTTTCAGTCATTTCTGACTCTTTGCCATCCCTTGGACTGAGCACTCCAGTCTTCCCTGTCCATCACCGTCTCCCAGAGATTCCTCAAACTCATGTCCATTGAGTCAGTGATGCCATTCAACCATCTCATCCTCTGTTATCCCCTTCTCCTTCCACCTTCAATCTTTCTCAGCATCAGGGTCTTTCCTAATGAGTCAGTTCTTCACATCAGGTGGTCAACGTAATGGAACTTCAGCTTCAGCATCAGTTTTTCCATTGAATATTCAATATTGATTTACTTTAGGATTGACTGGTTTGATCTTCTTGAAGTCCAAAGGAGTCTCAAGAGCCCTCAACACCACAGTTCAAAGTACCATCAGTACTTCTGCATTCAGCCTTCTTTATGTTTCAAATCTTGCATCCATACATGACTACTGGAAAAACCATGGTTTTGACTATACAGAACTTGTTGGAAAAGAAATGCCTCTGCTTTTTAGCATGATCTCTAGGTTGGTCAAAACTTTTCTTCAAAAAAAAAAGCAGAAGCATTGCTTTTCCAACAAGTTCTGTATAGTCAAAACTATGGTTTTTCCATTTGTGCTCCATCCAGTCTGGCATTTTGCATGATGTACACGTCATATAAGTTAAAAAAGCAAGGTGGCAACATACAGCCTTGATGTATTCCTTTGTCAATTTGGAACCAGTCCTTTGCTTCATGTCTGGTTCTAACTGTCGCTTCTAGACCTGCATACAGATTTTTCAGGAGGCAGGTAAGGTGGTCTGTTATTCCCATGTCTTTAAGACTTTTCCAATTTGTTGTCTTCCACATATCAAGCACTTCATTATAGTCAATGAAGCAGAAGTAGATTTTTTTTTTTTTCTGGAAATCTTTTCATTTTTCTATGATCCAACAGATTTTGACAATTTGATCTCTGATTCCTCTGCCTTTTCTAAATCCAGCTTGAACATCTGTAAGTTATCAGCTCACGTACTGTTGAAGCCTGGCTTGGAGAATTTTGAGCATTACTTTGCTAGCATGAGATGAGTGCAATTGTGTGGTAGTTTGAACATTCTTTGGCATTACCCTTCTTAGGGATTGAAATGAAAACTAATCTTTTATAGTCCTGTGGCCACTGCTGAGTTTTCCAAATTGGTGGCACAATGAATGCAGCACATTCATAGAATAATCTTTTAGGATTTGAAATAGCTCAATCAGAATTCCATCACCTCCGCTAGCTTTGTTCATAGTGATGCTTCCTAAGGTCCACTTGACTTTGCACGCCAGGATGTCTGGCTCTAGGTGAGTGATCACCCCATTGTGGCTGTCTGGGTCATTAAGATATTTTTGGTATCTATGTATTCTTGCCACCTCTTCTTAACAACTTCTGCTTCTGTTAGGTCCATACCATTTCTGTCTTTTATTGTGCCTATCTTTGCATGAAAAGTTCCCTTGGTATCTCTAATTTTCTTGAAGAGATCTCTAGTCTTTCCCATTCTATTGTTTTCCTCTATTTCTTTGCATTGCTCACTTAGGAAGGCTTTCTTATCTCTTCTTGTCATTCTTTGGAACTCTGAATTCAGATGGGATCTGTCTTTCCTTTTCTCCTTTGCCTTTAGCTTCTCTTCCTTTCTCAGCTATTTGTAAGGCCTCCTCACACAGCCATTTTGCCTTTTTGAATTGCTTTTCTTTGGGGATCCTGTCCAATGTTACGAACCTCTGTCCATAGTTCTTCAGCATTCTATCAGATCTAATCCCTTGAATCTATTTGTTAATTCTACTCTATATTCATAAGTGATTTATTGAGGTTATACCTGAATGGCCTATTGGTTTTTCCTTCTTTCATCAATTTAATTCTGAATTTTGCAAAAAGGAGTTCATGATCTAAGCCACAGTCAGCTCCTGGTCTTGTTTTTGCTGACTGTATAGAGCTTCTCCATCTTTGGCTACAAAGAATATAATCAATCTGATTTTGGTATTGACCATCTGGTGATGTCCATGTGTAGAGCCATCTCTTGTGTTGCTGGAAGAGGGTGTTTGCTATGATCAATGCATTCTCTTGACAAAGCTCTGTTAGCCTTTGCCCTCACTTCATTTTGTACGTCAAGGCCAAACTTGCTTTTACTCCAGGTATCACTTGACTTCCTAGTTTGGCATTCCAGTTTTTCATGGTGAAATGACATTTTTTTTTTTTTTTTTTGGTGTTAGTTCTAAGAAGTCTTGTAGGTCCTCATAGAACTGATCAGCTTCAGCTTCTTTGGCATCAGTGGTTGGAGCATAGACTTCAATTATTGACTTGTTTAATGGTTTGCCTTGGAAAGGAATAGAGATCATTCTGTCATTTTTGAGGTTGCATCCAGGTTCTGCATTTCAGACTCTTTTGTTCACTATGATGGCTACTCCTTTTTTCCCAAAAGATTCTTGCCCACAGTTCAGTTCTGTTCAGTTCAGTCCTCATTCGTGTCTGACTCTTTGCAACCCCATGAGCTGCAGCAGGCCAGGCCTCCTTGTCCAACACCAACTCCCAGATCCTACTCAAACTGATGTCCATTGAGTCAGTGATGCCATCTAACCATCTCATCCTCTGTTGTCCTCTTCTCTTTGGGCCCTCAATCTTCCCCGGCATCAGTGTCTTTTCAAATGAGTCAGCTCTTTGCATTAATTAGGTGGTCAAAGTATTGGAGTTTCAGCTTCAGCATCAGTCCTTCCAATGAACACCCAGGACTGATCTCCTTTAGGATGGACTGGTTGGATCTCCTTGCAGTCCAAGGGACTCTCAAGAGTCTTCTCCAACATCACAGTTCAAAAGCATCAATTCTTCAGGGCTCAGCTCTCTTCACAGTCCAACTTTCACATCCATACATGGCTAATGGAAAAAAAAAAAAAAAAAAAAAGCTTTGACTAGACGGACCTTTGTTGACAAAGTAATGTCTCTGCTTTTTAATATGTTGTCTAGGTTGGTCATAACTTTCCTTCCAAGGAGTAAGTTTCTTTTAATTTCATGGCTACAATCACAATCTGCAGTGAGTTTCAAGCCCAGAAAAATAAAATATCTCACTTTTTACACTGTTTCCCCATCTATTTGCCATGAAGTGATGGGACCAGATGCCATAGTCTTAGTTTTCTGGATGTTGAGCTTTAAGCCAACTTTTTCACTCTCATCTTTCACTTTCATCAAGAGACTCTTTAGTTCTTCTTCACTTTCTGCCCTAAGTGTGGCATATCTGCATATCTGAGGTTATTGATATTTCTCCCAGCAATCTTGATTCCAGCTTGTGCTTCTTCCAGCCCAGCGTTTCTCATGATGTACTCTGCATATAAGTTAAATAAGCAGGGTGACAATATACAGCTTTGACGTACTCCTTTTCCTATTTGGAACCAGTCTGCTGTTCCATGTCCAGTTTTAACTGTTGCTTCCTGACCTGCATACAGGTTTCTTCAAGAGGCAGGTCAGGTGGTTTGGTATTCCCATCTCTTTCAGAATTTTTCACAGTTTATTGTGATCCACACAGTCAAAGGCTTTGGCATAGTCAATCAAGCAGAAATCGATTTTTGTTTGTTTGTTTTTTTGTTTTTCCTGGAACTCTCTTGCTTTTTCCATGATTCAGTGGATGTTGGAAATTTGATATCTGGTTCCTCTGCCTTTTCTAAAACCAGCTTGAACATCTGGAAGTTCATGGTTCATGTATTGCTGAAGCCTGGCTTGAAGAATTTTGAGCATTACTTTACTAGCTTGTAAGACGAGAGCAATTGTGTGGTAGGTTGAGCATTCTTCAGCATTGCCTTTCTTTGGGATTGGAATGAAAACTGACCTTTTCCAGTCCTGTGGTCACTGCTGAGTTTTCCAAATTAGCTGGCATATTGAGTGCAGCACTGTCACAGCATCATCTTTTTGGACTTGAAATAGCTCAACTGGAATTCCATCACCTCCACTAGCTTTGTTCGTAGTGATGCTTCCTAAGGCCCACTTGACTTCACATTTCAGGATGTCTGGCTCTAGGTGAGTGATCACACCATCTTAATTAATGGGTCATGATGATCTTTTTCGTACAGTTCTTCTGTGTATTCTTGCCATTTCTTCTTAATATCTTCTGCTTCTGTCAAGTCCATACCATTTCTTGCCCACGGTAGTAGATTTAATGGTCATCTGAATTAAATTCACCTGTTTCAGTTCATTTTAGTTCACTGATTCCTCAAATGTCATTGTTCACTTTTGCCATCTCCTGTTCCACCACTTGCAATTTACCTTGATTTGTGGACCTAACATTTCAGGTTCCTCTGCAGTACTGTTCTTTACAGCATCTGACTTTTCTTTTACCACCAGACACATCCACAACTGTGGATTGTTTCAATGAAACATTGTTTCATCTTTGGCTCAGCTGCTTCATTCCTTCTGGAGGTATTTCTGCATTCTTCTCCAGTAGCATATTGGGCACCTACTGATCTGGGGAGTTCATCTTTCAGTGTTTATATATATATATATATATATATATATATATATATATATATATATATATATACTGTTAATACTGTTCATGGGGTCCTCAAGGCAAGAATGCTAAGTCATTTGTCATCCCCTTCTCCTGTGAACCACATTTTGTCAGAATTCTCCACCATTACCCATCTGTCTTTGGTGGCCCTGCACAAGATGGCTCATAGTTGCATTCAGTGCCATTTTTAAAAGTAGGAAAGCATAAGAATAATGTTCCATATGAACAAGATACAAGACTTCTTTTGGATTAAGAAGGAAGAAAATGATATTTAGGAATTGTCTACCAAGGGCTGCTAATATCTATATTGTTTATTTTGGAACAACATATATCATTTTTTTTTAATTTGGGTAGCACAAATACTATTGTTCTTTATAAGCTTATATATTTTCCACAGAATTGATATATTTTACACTAAAATATGGGACAATAAATTGAAATTATATCCATCACATTATATCCATCATGTAATAACCAACTTGACATTAATTTTATTAAACTTATCGATAATCTACTTGTGCATAAAAAGAAGTTATCATGAAAAATAGCTAGCAGTATTTACCATTTATACAGAATTTATTTTCTGAGGCTATATAAGAATTTATATTATTTTTTCATTGGGATAAATATTCTTGAAATTGCTTGCTAAAGACAAAACTGTTAGAGGATTATATTGGGATTAAATTTGTCCAGTACCCACTTTGATGAGGCTATTGATGTTGTTTAATTGTTAAGCTGTGTCCGTGTCTTTTGCAACCCTGTATCCTTCCAGTTACCTCAGTTCATGGGATTTGCCAGGTAAGAACACTGGAGTGGGTTGACATTTTCTTCTCCAGGGGATCTTCCTGACCCTGGGATCAAACCTGCATTTCCTACATTGGCAGGTGAATTCTTTACCACTGAGCCACGTGGGAAGCACTGCGTAGGCTATGCGTGAGTGTGTGCATGCTCAGTCGCTTCAGTTATGTCTGACGCTTTGTGACACCACAGACTGTAGCCTGCCAGGATCCTTTGTACGAGGAATTCTTCAGGCACGAATACTGGAGTGGGTTGCCATGCCCTCCTCCAACCTAGTCTATACAACCTCTCTAAAACTACAGCGCTTCAGGAGTCCTTAGCTAAAACGAGCAGTTGTCTCTGACCTCAGTGACTTTCTTTCCTGGAGATGGGTACAGAGCAACTGAATCACGTGGGCTTGAGCCCAGTGCCAGAATCAATGCTCTCTGATTGGTTATTTTACCTCCACCTCTTCCTGGGATCTGGGTTGTGCCAGAGTTTGGGAACTGATACTAGGAAAGTGATGTCATATATTGGAGACAAGAAAAGTTCAGAAAATTAGTTGAAAGGAAGAATTTCATATAGGTCAGCACAAGTTTCTGAATCAAGGTGTGTAGACCTGTCTAAAAGCCCAAAAAAAAATGACACTGCCTATGCATAATTTGTTACTTTATCAGTTATTATAGTAAAGTTTCTCGGTTACGATCTCTCTCTCTCTATTTTTTTTTTTTTTTTCCTTCCTTTAATTGAATTGTGTTGAAGCTCACCTTAGGTCACCTGAGGCGAAGAGTCAACTCATTAGAGAATATCCTGATGTTGGGAAAGATTGAAGGCAGAAGAGGATGACAGAGGAAAGATTGAAGGCAGAAGGAGAAGAGGACAACGGACAATAAGATAGTTGGATGGCATCACCGACTCAGTGGACTTGAATTTGAGCAAACTCCGGAGACGGTGAAGGACAGAGAAGCCTGGCGTGCTACAGTCCTTGGGGTCACAAAGACTCGGATATGACTGAGCGACTGAACAACAACAACTCTGCAGTTCACTAAATCTAAAATTGCAATATTCTGTCATTCATCTTTACCACTGAAGTTATAGCTTTTCAAATTATATGTATAGTGCTTTATATATTGTTTCCAACCATGATGACTTTGAGAATTAAGAAAATGTAGTTGTAAAAGTCAGGTCTATTCAGTTCAATCGCTCAGTCATGTCTGACTCTTTGTGGCCCGACGGACTGCAGCACACCAGGTTTCCCTGTCCATCACCAACTCCCGGTGCTTGCTCAAACTCATGTCCATAGAGTCAGTGATGCCATCCAACCATCTCATCATCCTCTGTCGTCCCCTTCTCCTCCCGCCTTCAGTCTTCCCCAGCATCAGGGTCTTTTCCAATGAGTCAGTTCTTCTCATCAGGTGGCCAAAGTATTGGAGTTTCAGCTTCAGCATCAGTCCTTCCAATGAACATATAGGACTGGTTTCCTTTAGGATGGACTGGTTGGATCCCCTTGCAGATCCAACAGACCTTGTGCACACCGGGACCCAGAGACCTCACAAAGACTGAGACAGAACTGTGTTTGAGCATCTCCTGTGGAGGTACGGGTCAGCAGTGGACTGCCACAGGGACGGGGTTCTGGGATTGAGTTCTGGGACAGGGTTTATTTAGGATTGGAATGAAAACTGAACTTTTCCAGTCAACATTCAATCAAATACAAGAAATATGAGTGGATACACCACTTTCAGTAAGTTGCTTTGTTTGTTATGATATTGTAGTTTCCCTGTTTTGTGATGTTAAATACAGTTGTAAAATAGAGATGCATTTCCATATATTTCCACATATATACATGACTATGAAATCCAGATTTTCCTTTTTCCCTCTGTGATTGCCCATCTAAATATATGATTCATGTATTATATGTAGGGTATATTCCAAAACACTTAATGACTGTCAGCATATAAACACACTGCCTAAAGATATTTTTTTCCATTTATTTTTATTAGTTGGAGGCTAATTACTTTACAATATTGTAGTGGTTTTTGTCATACATTGACATGAATCAGCCATAGATTTACATGTATTCACCATCCCGATCCCCCCTCCCACCTCCCTCTCCACCTGATTCCTCTGCGTCTTCCCAGTGCACCAGGCCCAAGCACTTGTCTCATACATCCAGCCTGGGCTGGTGATCTGTTTCACCCTAGATAATATACATGTTTTGATGCTGTTCTCTCAAAACATCCCACCCTGCCTAAAGATATTTTACCAGCACTTTTCCTTTTAAAAATCAGAGTCTATATATATTTGTCTATCATAGATATTGTGTATATAATTATATATCATAAATATATATTATAGATCATTGATATATATTATATCATAGATATAACAGAAAGTTACGATTGAATAAAGTCATATCTTTTACATCTGTATTAACATTTATAGTATTTGGCATTAAGAGAGCTTTAATTCTCATTCTTCTCCATATTGCAACCTTTTCATGAATCCAGAAAAGTAGCAATTGTTTAAAAATTTAAGTTACTGACATATAGTGTCTTTAAAGTTAATTTTAGATATACAACTATATCTTTTTTTCACTATCTTTGATAATATATATTTTCAACCCTTTACACACAATATTTTCATGTATAATTTTCACATGATATTACCTGACACCAATATCGTGACATCTCATAATCTTCCTAAGTTCCAATGAATTGTTGCTATATAACAAAATACTCTAAAACTTGTTGCCTTAAAACAGCAAAATTTATTCAGTCATTATCCTGCAGTTTGGGCAGGATTCAATGGAGATGTAAGTCTGTTTACTTGATTTACTGAGGTAGCTATCACTGGTCATATAACCACATTCAGTGAGGAGCGGCTTAGTGGACTCCTCTCTGTACCTTCTAAAGCATGAGCTAAATAGCCCCACCCCACCCTCCAAAAAGAAAAAAGGGTTTATTGGAAAACAAGAACTTACATTTAGTGTGAACAGACTCATACGAATGAAAGTTCAGGAAGAATCTTCAGGGGGAAGGAAGGAATAAAAGTTGTAGAAATTATCAAAGACTGGTTAAAAAATGGAAAGGCTGAAGGGGCTAGATATAAACATTGATCATTTAATGTCCGCCTACTTGCCTGAATATCACTTATGGAAGTTGTACACTTATAAGTGAAACTGCTAGATATTTCTGCAGTGAAGCATCAGAACCCAAGCCTAATTTCTCTCTGAATTTTCTATGTCCTAGAGTTGAAAGCAATTAGATAGCAAATTCTTTCAAACCCTAAGAGAAATAAATCATTCAAAGTATGTGAAAAAGAGAAGAGCCTAGCTGTCATTTCCTGTGGTATTAACTTGGAAAACAGTTCATTTCCATATACCTTTTCAGGACCTGCAGATGTTTTAGATAACTAATTTTAACACACGGTAAATCACTGCACTCTGCAATGCAATTTTCCTCATTTTAGATGTGCAAAAGCCTGTTTTTATATATATATGTATATATATATACATATTTTTAAACTGAGCATCAAACCAGTCTCCCTGCCCCCCACTCCCAGGAGAAAATTTAAATTCAGTTTCCAATTAAGGAGATAATTGAACAGTTGAATGAAGGATCTCTCTATCAGTAAGTCACTTTTAGACTGAGATTGGATGAATTCTTTATATATCTATCTTATATCATGTAATTTTCATTCTCTGGCACTTAGATAATGTTGAAGTAAAGAATATGAACTGTCTTTCTTCAGTTCAAATAATGAGTCAGTGATCAGTCAGATGAATCCCCAAATCATCTTTCATTATCTCGTGACAGTTATGTTTTTGAACAAATCACTTGGCTTTCTTGTTCTATGGTAACATTTCAAGGGCAGTTTCCCAACCTTCAGAAAGGTTTGCATAGGACAACACTAAGTGATTCTGGAAACATAAATCATATTTGCATAATTTAGCCATGAATTTTTTTAGTATATACTAAGTATTCAAATTTGTCTTAAGGGACATGCAAATTATATTTGCCATGACCAAAAGTTGCAAATTAATTGTAGATATTACTGTCAACTTAAAATAATGCACAATGTAAGAGCTGTGAGTTGAATTTATTCAGTGTCTTACTGAGCTCTGTAGCCCGATAGATAACCTCCCAAATAGCTCTGAGAAACTGTTCTGAAAGCTGAAAGGTTGGGGAGAATTTAATACGTATGGGATTTTGGTGAAGGGGTACATGTAATTAAGCACACATCTCTGTAGAAAATTGCTGCTTATCATGAAGAACAGATATCTTAGCTAAAGGTTGCAGTGCTTTTCTAAGAATGGGAAGATGCAAGAATTGTGGTTCACAAAACATTCACTTGAAAATATTTTAACTATCTAAAGGCTGCCAATTTCCCAAGAGCACATAGTGTCTCATTCCTGATTCCACCCTGAACTCCTCTCAGGCTGTGCTAAAGGTCAACGACTGCAGTGGCCCAATCTTTTTAGAAATGGATTGGAAGGTACATTCTTTAACTGGCAAAACAAACCCACATGAAATAGTGTAAAGTAAAATTTTAACATTTAGTATTAATATTAAAATAGTAAATAAAATAAATATGAATTTTAAAAGTCAATGATCAAAATCCATGAACCTATGGACACCTTATCTTTGACAAAGGAGGCAAGGATATACAATGGAAAAAAGACAACCTCTTTAACAAGTGGTGCTGGTAAAACTGTTCAGCCACTTGTAAAAGAATGAAACTAGAACACTTTCTAACACCATACACAAAAATAAACTCAAAATGGATTAAAGATCTAAATGTCAGACCAGAAACTATAAAACTCCTGGAGGAGAACATAGGCAAAACACTCTCCGACATAAATCACAGCAAGATCCTCTATGACCCACCTCCCAGAATATTGGAAATAAAAGCAAAACTAAACAAATGGGACCTAATGAAACTTAAAAGCTTTTGAACAACAAAGGAAACTATAAGTAAGGTGAAAAGACAGCCCTCAGATTGGGAGAAAATAATAGCAAATGAAGAAACAGACAAAGGATTAATCTCAAAAATATACAACCAACTCCTGCAGCTCAATTCCAGAAAAATAAATGACCCAATCAAAAAATGGGCCAAAGAACTAAACAGACATTTCTCCAAAGAAGACATATAGATGGCTAACAAACACATGAAAAGATGCTCAACATCACTCATTCTTAGAGAAATGCAAATCAAAACCACAATGAGGTACCATTACATGCCAGTCAGGATGGCTGCTATCCAAAAGTCTACAAGCAATAAATTCTGGAGAGGGTGTGGAGAAAAGGTAACCCTCTTACACTGTTGGTGGGAATGCAAACTAGTACAGCCACTATGGAGAACAGTGTGGAGATTCCTTAAAAAACTGGAAATAGAACTGCCATATGACCCAGCAATCCCACTTCTGGGCATACACACTGAGGAAACCAGATCTGAAAGAGACACATGCACCCCAATGTTCATCGCAGCACTGTTTATAATAGCCAGGACATGGAAGCAACCTAGATGCCCATCAGCAGATGAATGGATAAGGAAGCTGTGGTACATATACACCATGGGATATTACTCAGCCATTAAAAAGAATTCATTTGAATCAGTCCTAATGAGATGGATGAAACTGGAGCCCCTTATACAGAGTGAAGTAAGCCAGAAAGATAAAGACCATTACAGTATACTAACACATATATATGAAATTTAGAAAGATGGTAACGATAACCCTATATGCAAAACAGAAAGAGACACAGAAATACAGAACAGACTTTTGAACTCTGTGGGAGAAGGTGAGGGTGGGATGTTTCAAAAGAACAGCATGTATATTATCTATGGTGAAACAGATCACCAGCCCAGGTGGGATGCATGAGACAAGTGCTCGGGCCTGGTGCACTGGGAGGACCCGGGGGAATCGGGTGGAGAGGGAGGTGGGAGAGGGGATCGGGATGGGGAATACATGTAAATTTATGGCTGATTCATATCAATGTATGACAAAACCCACTGAAATGTGAAGTAATTAGCCTCCAACTAATTAAAAAATTAAAAAAGAAAAAAAAAAAGTCAATGATCAAAAAGGGAAAGCTTGAGAATTCTTGAGCACTTAAGAGACTGAAATTAAATCCTATAAAATGTACAAACTTGGAAGGAGAAAAAAATATAGCAAGCAAAATTGGAAAATTAGTAATAATTTGCATTGATTTAAAAAGAAAAACATAAAGTCTATTGTTTGAAATAAAAATGCAAATACTGATTTATAGACTACTTGTTTTATATTAAAAAAATATATAGCAAAATGTTAGTTCAAAGAAATTAAAATAGCTATAGTTTAAAGAAAAATGTTAAATAGTACATCTGAAGTTTCTTATGCTAGTTATGATTTATTTTTAAATTAGTGTTCATTAATTTATTAATTTCATTTAACCAAGATTTACTGAGAATCTATTAAATACCAATAAACTAGTTAGAAAAAGAAATATGTACTATAGTCATTTACTGATTCACAGAACTCAGAAAGAGGTGGTTTAAAGTTTCTGAGAATTAGTTCAATTTTGGACATATCAGCATGAGCTGTTCTTCAGGATTCAAGTAGATAAGGTGTATACAAAACCAGATATGTACCTGAGGAGTTTGGAATAGATGTGAAGATTGGAGATGTATATTTAAAAAATAAGAGCCTAAAGGAGTGACAGGTATCAGAGAAATAAATGAGAATACCTAGGAAATATTAGACAAATTCAAAATTCTTTTAGACTCAGACCCTCTTGAAATAATAAAATAAAATAAAGACATATTTTAAAGTAGATTTTCATAACACAGCAAATGTGCTCATGAAATCTATCAGCATATGGTCAAGATATCTTGATAATAGATGCTTTCATTGCCTGTTGTTTATCATTAGCAAGAACATTGTAGAATATAATAATAGTTTGAGTGTGTAAGGGAACAAAATTTGTCAAAATGTTTCTTTGGTTTGTGGATTATTTCAAGCTGAAAACAATGAAGGTCTAAAAGACTCATAAAGTAGCAATGACCTTCCGTGCTAGATGACTAAAAATAAGTTAAAGACCCTGGCCCTGACAGGAGGAAAAGATGGCAGAGGATGAGTTGGTTGGATGGCATCACTGACTCAAGGGGCATGAGTTTAAGCAAATTCTGAGAGATGGTGAAGGACAGAGAAGCCTGGTGTGCTGCAGTCCATGGGGTCGCAAAGAGTTAGACACGACTTAGCAACTGAACAACAGCAACCTGGCCCTGGAGGACTGGAGCTGTCACCAAAAATAATTGCAAAGGATATTGGCTAGGTATGTGTGTTGGGGGAGGAGGGAGGACTTAGAGATCAGAATCTACTCTGTGCTATCTGCATGTGAATGGTTTTCCAACTCTTCAAAGTCCCAAACCACTACTCCTACCATCCTCTTTTGTCTTTAGCTGAAGATGTTATTTAAGGCGAAAGTTCCAGCCATTTTCTCCTGTTAATTTGTGTCCTGTCAATTTAATTCTTAGACCACCCAGAAGAACTTAGAAGTGTAGACAAAAATTTCTTTCTCTCTGAGAAGTAGAAGATGGAGTTGAGGGGTACTTTTAGTGTTTTGGTGTTATTCTGTGTTCTGTTGTATTGCATTGATTTTAGGAAGGAAGACTGAGGATGTTTGACTAATGACAAGAAACCTATGGAAAGAAAGTATGCAAGGTCTGGAAAGAACATCTCTGGATGAAGATTACAAATGACAAAATTAACCTAAATATAAAGAAGACATGTAAAACTGGAATCAAGACTGTTGGGGAAAGTACTAACAATCTCAGATATGCAGATGATACTACACTAATGACAGAAAGTAAAGAGGAACTACAGAGCTTCTTGATAAGGGTGAAAGAGGAGAATGAAAAAGCTGGCTTAAAACTCAACATTCAAAAACTAAGATCATGGCATCTGGTCCCATCACTTCGTGACAAATAGAATAAGAAAACATGGAAGCAATGGCAAATTTTATTTGCTTGGACTCCAAAAATCACTGTGGATGGTAACTGCACCCATGAAATTAAGAGATGCTTGCTCCTTGGAAGTACAGCTCTGACAAAACTAGACAAGGTATTAAAAAGCAGAGACCTCACTTCGCCAACAAACATCTGCATAGTCAAAGTTGTGGTTTTTCCAGTAGTTATGAACCAATGTGAGATTAGGACCATAAACAAGGTTGAGCACTGAAGTGTTGATGTTTTCCAACTGTTGGTACTGGGAAAGACTCCTGAGAGTCCCTTGGACTACAAGGAGAACAAATCAGTCAATTCTAAAGGAAATCAATCCTGAATATTTATTGGAAGGTCTGATGCTAAAGCTGAATCTCCAATACTTTGGCCACTTAATGCAATGAGCAGATTCATTGGAAAAGACCCTAATGCTGGGAATGATTGAAGGCAAAAGGAGAAGGGGTGGCAGAGGATGAGATGGTTAGATAGCATCACCAACTCAATGGACATGAATCTGAGCAAGCCCCAGAAGACACTGAAAGACAGAGGAGCTTGTCATGGTGTGGTCCTTGGGATCTCAAAGAGTCAGACATGACTTGGGGACTGAACAACACCAGAAACAAAGAAGAGAGAACATTATTCCTCTGTTAAAGAAGATAGAAATTTCAACATATGTTAACTTAGATAAACATGAGATAGTTTAAATTTCTTGAGTTTCTGCTTTCAATTATACTCTTCCAGCTAAATGGTAGTTCTTGTAAAAACTTTAGCTCAATTTTAGCACTTTCCAGTTAACTTGTTATTAATATTTGATAACTGATCATTCAATATCATCGCTCTAATTTCTTTAAAGTTTCTGTTTTTTAAGTTACCATCCAATGAAAGATCCCTATCAGATTGGAAGTGGGATATAATTTATTCCAACCACCTTCATTCTTTCTTTCCTCAGCTACACCTCTGTCATCAAGCTGACAAGAAGAGTTTTGGAGACAAAGACATCCTTACCCTTGGCTTATATGCCTGTTTTCAAGGGTCAATGCTTTCCTATTTTGTCCTGAACGTTTCCCAGTTCATGTAATTATCAAGTCCAAAATTTCATCTTCCTCCATGGTTTCTAACTCCAGGACCTAATGGCAAATTTAGCATAAATATTTTGATCTCTTGAAAATCAGAATATAGAGGGAATATCCTTGCTCTCCACACTTTTCTTTATGCCTTTCCAATCCAGGTTCTTGCTCCTTATTCAAAGGGCAAATCAACATGTACAAAGGTTCAATGAATTTTATACCTGGAAGCAAAATGCTAGTGTCTTTTTTTTTTTTTTTTTTTTTTTTTGGAGGGCGGGGATAGGACTTCACATTTTGCAAGTGTTTTCCTTATGTCCTTTCTCTCTTTACTGGTGGAGAAGGAAGCAGACTCTTTCCCTCTGTATAGGGAAGAAAGTGAAGAAAGAAGCTTCTTGGTAAAGAATACCACAGTCTGTGAAAAGACCCATATAACTCTCTTCAATTTTTAAATCTCATTAACAGGGTTTTGTGCAGCAATAGTTTGGGGATCATTTCTCCTGTGGTAACCTTTTAATAAATCCTATGAAAGAGCATCAGTTCAATTGTTGATTTCTCTTGAGTTTAGAATAAGGAATATTTAGGAATTTTTATTCTTAACTTTGGGTCTTCCCTGATGGTTCAGCAGTAAATAATTTGCCTCCAATTCAGGAAACACAGGTTTGATCCCTGGGACAGAAGGATCCCTTGGAGGAGGGAATGACAACCCACTCTAGTACTCTTGCCTAGAGAATCCCATGGATAGAGGAGCCTGGTAGGCTGCAGTCCACAGGGTATCAAAGAGTCAGACACGACTGAAGTGACTAAGTAGCAGCATTCTTAACTCTGGGGCTTAGCAGCATTTTTAAGAAAACAGGAGAATTCCACTCAGAACACAGTATAAATTTACATAAGGATAAGCAAAAATACAGGTTTTGAGAGGTAAGGAAGAAATCGATGTATGAGATTTTATTTCCTTGGGAAATAAAAGCCAAGTTACGAAAATAGAGATAGCCAGCATCAATTAAGAAGTGAAAGTATAATAACTATTGTCAAATAGAGAGAGTCGCACATAAAATTAATACTGGAAACTTTAAAGACTTATCTATATTGGGAAGTTTAACTATTGGATGAATCCAACCAGCATATTTATATATTTTTCTCAAACAGGGTAGGTTCAGTGTCCAGTTTTGATTCTAAGTTGAAAGAGCCAAAGAACAGATGTGGCAAAAGACCATGGGAATCAAGGGAAATGAAGAAACTTAATCCATTTTAGATCATTAATGTCTCAGCACGTTTTCTTGAAAGGGGAACTTAGAAAACCAAATCTTGGCATCCAGTTGTTTTAAAAAACTAAGAATTCTTAGAATCAAGAATAGATTATTGTCTTATCCCAGTGTCATTCAAATTGAAAAAGGAGAAGAGCCATGGGTGGGAGATACGTAGTTATGTAAAGGCTGTGGTGGTTTAGTCGCTAAGTTGTATCTGACTCTTGCGACCCTATGGACTGTAGCCTGCCAGGCTCCTCTGTCCATGGGATTCTTGAGGTAAGAATACTAGAGTGAAAAAAAAAAAAAAAAAAAAGAATACTGGAGTGGGCTGGCATTTCCTTCTCCAGATGATCTTTCCAACCTTGGAATCAAACCTGGGTCTCTTGCATTGCAGTCAAATTCTTCACCAACTGAGCTATGAGGGAAACACATATAAAGGTTACAGATAATCATTAATTAATTAATGAACACCTATTTAAAATTTAAAAATAAAATTAAGTATTGATTATACTAGATTTATGAATATCTGAAAGTGAAAGTGTTAGTCACTTAGCCGTGTCCAACTCTTTGTGATTACATGGTCTGTAGCTCACCAGGCTTGCCTGTCCATGGAATTCTTCAAGTAAGAACACTGAAGTGGGTAGCCATTCTCTTCTCCAGGGGATCTTCCTGACCCAGGGATTGAACCTGAATCTCCTGCATTACAGACAGATTCTTTACCATCTGAGCTATCCTGTCTAATGGTCTTCAAAGCATTTTAAATGTTAAAATCATTTCGAGTGTAACATCAGAGAGCTAGTGAGTGAGAGAGACAGATAAAGGAAAGATTTTTCATGCTTTAAATTTAATTGTAAGATTATTTTTGTGGGAACCAGTTCCACTTTGTAAATGAATGCCCGCCTTCAGTCAAGGAAAATAATTTAGAAGGGGAAAATCATTTGGTATTCACACAAAATTTAATACTCTTTGAAAGGTTATATGTTATCTTAATGACCTGATAGCTCCTTATAGTTTACTAAAATATTCTGTTCCTGCTCCACCTGCTGTAATTATGCTGGTTGTTTCCTGATTCTGGACCTCACACAGATCCTGTGGCCCACATCCCTCTATGACCTGGTGACCTTCTGTACTGGAATGACTATAAAATGAAGCAGTTTTAGTTCCTCTGCCCATAGTTGCTCAGATTCAGACTTTAAAGTACTATCTTCATAAACAGTAGTTATATCTCTTTAACTATTTGTTTGGATTTGTTTTGACTCACAAGTCCTATCTGTAATAGCAGGACTTACCAATATTAACTCTCTCACCATGTCTTCTACATAAAACCCTGACATAGCTGTTTGGGATTGGTTTGCCCCTTCTCCACTGAGATAGCAGAATTGGGGTTATTTAAATTGCTATGACCTTCGGAATAAGGTTGGGTGAAAGGAAGTCCTTTATGATTAAGCTGGCCTTAGGAAAAGCTTCCTTCAAAGCACTACAAAGAAAAAAGAAAAAAAAAAAAAAAAAAACCCTCTCTGGCTAGAAAATCTTTGAGCTAAAATTTGCCTTAATAATAAAATGAACTCATTTAGTTTTCAACAGTTCCATGAATCAGTAGCATCACTCTTATTTTCCCATTTTTAGATATAGTGATGAAGTCACAGAAGCCCAAGGTCTTGAAGCTAGTGAGTAATAGTGAGCACAGTATTTATTTCCAACATGTTTTGTTGCAGTATGTGCAACAAGTCATAACAATGAAAGAAGGAGTGAAAAGAATAAAGTCTTAGGGCAAAATTTTGCATCCATCTGCATATAACTGCATATCAATGACCATAATACTACACTCATCAGGTTTCTAACAAGGTAAGAGAAAACTAACGCCCTTCCAGGTCTCTGAATCACTGGGCAGACAGAGAGAAATGGACTGTCATCTCGTTTCTTCCAGATGGTCCATGATTGCTGCTGCATTTCTTAGAGTAAAGCAGAGAGGGCCAACAAATCTTTGTTTCAGTCCAACTGTATTGTCCTGAAATTAGGTAGATTTTTTTTTTTTAAGATGGCACTCATTTGACTATTATTGTTGACCTTCAATATTGTGACTATTTTGTTTTTCTGAACCATTTTAGATATTGTAGTACGAGGTTGAAAAAGACTGCTTCAAGGTCTCTCAGATAAGTTTTTTTTTTTTTTTTTTTTCCCCATATCTGAGAATCTTTTATTAAAAGTTCCTGGTGAGATGAGTGACAGCATGAGAATTGTGTTTCTGAGAGATTTATCTGGCAGTAGTTTTTAAGATGTGTTGAAACGGGGCAATATAAATTTTAGAGACTATTATGCTCTTTTATGCATGATGAATACTAAGAGAAAATTCCCATCTTTCTGAGCTATTTCTTGTTATTGGGACTTCTTAGAGCTTGCCTCAATAGCTTCAGGTAATGTTTGGTTTTAAGAGAGAGAGAGAAAAAAAAAATCAGATTGGTTAACTCTGTTGACTTATTTAAGTCATACCGGTCACTCAGGAAACTCATCTAGTAATACCATCCTGAATTTTTACTGTTTGATACTTTCAGCATTGACTTCTCTCTGGGCATAAAATCATCTTGGGATAACATTGTTCATAAGACTTAATCTAGTTTTAAACCTTTTGTGAAAAGACAGCCTTCAGAATGGGAGAAAATAAGCAAACGAAGCAACTGACAAAGAATTAATCTCAAAAATATACAAACAACTTCTGCAGCTCAATTCCAGGAAAATAAATAGCCCAATCAAAAAATGGGCAAAGAACTAAACAGACATTTCCCCAAAGAAGACATACAGAAGGCTAAACAAACACATGTAAAGATGTTCAACATCACTCATTATCAGAGAAATGCAAATCAAAACAACAATGAGGTACCATCTCACACGGGTCAGAATGGTTACTATCAAAAAGTCTACAAACAATAAATGCTGGAGAGGGTGCGGAGAAAAGGGAACCCTCTTACACTGTTAGTGAGAATGCAAACTAGTACAGCCACTATGGAGAACAGTGTGGAGATTTCTTAAAAAACTGGAAATAGAACTGCCATATGACCCAGCAATGCCACTTCTGGGCATACACACCGAGGAAACCAGATCTGAAAGAGACACGTGCACCCCAATGTTCATCGCAGCACTGTTTATAATAGCCAGGACATGGTAGCAACCTAGGTGCCCATCAGCAGATAAATGGATAAGAAAGCTGTGGTACATATACACAATGGAGTATTACTCAGCCATTAACAAGAATGCATTTGAATCCGTTCTAATGAGGTGGTTGAAACTGGAGCCCATTATACAGAGTGAAGTAAGCCAGAAAGATAAACACCAATACAGTATACTAATGGATATATATGGAATTTAGAAAGATGATAACAATGACCCTGTATGCAAGAAAACAAAAGAGACACAAATGTAAAGAACAGTCTTTTAGACTCTGTGGGAGAAGGTGAGGGTGGGATGATTTGAGAGAATAGCATTGAAACATGTATATTATCATATGTGAAACAGATTGCCAGTCCAGGTTTGATGCATGAGACAGGATGCTCAGGGCCAGAGCACTGGGATGACCCTGAGAGATGGGATGGGGAGGGAGGTGAAAGGGAGATTCGGGATAGGGGACACATGTACACCCATGGCTGATTCATGTCAGTGTATGACAAAACCACTACAATACTGTAAAATAATTAGCCTCCAATTAAAATAGATAAATTACTTTAAAAAATAAACCCTTATATACCTTTAGATCCATACATTTGCATTCTCTATCAAAGAGGTACAATAAAGAATATTATAAAGGCTAATAAAAAAAAATGATTGAAGAGATTCCTTGGCAAAAAAAGAGATTGTCTGTAGAAAACAGCTGAGCCACAAATCTCTAGTGAAAAGAGATGTATCATATTGGTTTCTATGAATAACAGTAGCATAATATTTTAGATACGTAAACTAATTCAATGACACTAGAACAATTGGTAGTTTTACAGCTGCCAATATTAAGCCTTTTATGGTTTTAAAATTTATTTAATGTGTCTTCTAGAACTATAAAAATACAATATTTCTTTTGAACTGTAGGTGCCTGAAAAAGTATGAGGAATATTTAATAAACATACTTCTTTACAGTTTTTGAAAATAACTTTTTTTGATTGCAATAGAGAAAAGCCTTTGGAAACTTCCCCCTCCTCCTTTCACAGGCTGCTGCCAAGAGGAAATGAATAATGTCTTTGAGATATTCACAAATATCCGGTGTGGATGGGGAAGCTCACTTTGAGAGCCAGAAATTTATTCTACTTTCTCTATTTGAACCAATCTCAACAAAAGCTATTCCCAACTCTGTCTGTTACAATGTCTTACTGCCACACCAGATGTAGAGATAAATTCTCTATTCCTTCTGTCTTCATTCTCCCCATCTTGATCTCACTCGTTTCCTATTCTGGGACCTGGGGATGAGGTGTGAAAGATTTGTTGGACCCTCCTTAGCTCATCACAGAGCAAAGTTCTGGGACATACAAGCAGGTCAAGAATGCAGT
The DNA here is from genome assembly GCF_033118175.1 of Dama dama. Lineage (NCBI taxonomy): Eukaryota > Metazoa > Chordata > Mammalia > Artiodactyla > Cervidae > Dama > Dama dama. The sequence continues at coordinate 5,988,786 of NC_083681.1, forward strand.
ATTTGTGTGATAAGTGCTTCCCACAAAGTCCTTATCTACTGGTAGGCATGCAGCCTCCCCAAGGAGACCCCACTGGGTGAAACCGAACCTGAGCTTCAGCAATATCTTCCTATTAGTTGGAAACTTTTTCTACATTCAGGGAAGGGTCTGCTATCTGATGAAGCTGAATCTATTCTGTGGCAGCAGTTCCCTCTCCAATCATTGTCTTGAACACACAGAGTGAAAAAGAATGACTTTCTGGCTCTGACCTTCCCGCACCCAATGTATGTGATATATATCCTACAGCAGTTGTAAGTACTATATTAATGGTCCTGATGCAATTCTCTGGGAATATAACACACAAACATGATTATAATCGTATTTCTTTTTTGACTTTTAATTGGCTGTAGCAATAATATATTTGTAATGACCTATTTCCATCTAATTTCCATATTGTCAGACATTCTGTTTATCTCAAGGCCTACCTATAGTCTCACATCCATGGAAAATAATGGTGTTTTCCTGCGTTTGCTCTGTAATTCCAGAGGCACTACCCCCTTTCTCTTCTCCAAGCTAATTCTTAAGTGATCGGTTTACTAGTCTTACTCTCTTTTCTCATGTTGTATCTCCCACTGTAGTTAGCTCTTTCCTCATCCACATGATCTGATGCTTGCCTTGTACTTCTAGCACGTACAATTTTCAGTTCTCTGGCAGATGCATTTTTTACTTTTCTTCATCCTTTAGCCAGTCTTGAGGGTCATATAATATCATTGCCATAAGGGTAAAGAACACATTGGCCAGCCATGACGGGACGGGCCAGTGTCCCCAGCCCTGCTCCCCGGCCGCCAGGTCAGGGCCTGCGTGGAACAAGCCTCCCTGTGGTCCAGGCAGGTCAGTGGGCCTTCTGGGGGATCGCCTCTCCGCGTCTCACTCTGTGGGTTTGGCCACCGCGGGCATGCCTGGCTCCTTGTGCTGGCTTCCTGGGCTTCCCAGGTAGCACAGTTGGTAAAGAATCTGCCTGCCAATGCTGGAGACACAAGAGAGGAGGGTTCCATCCCTGGGTCAGAAAGATCCCCTGGAGTAGGAAATGGAAACCCACTCTAGTATTGCCTGAATTCAGGAGCCTGGCGGCCACAGTCCATGGAGTTGCAAAGAGTCGGACACAGCTGAGAATATACACACATAAAGATGTGAGGCAGTGAGCTGGCAGCATTGCATGAATCTAGAGCTCACCCCAATGGCTTGTATGTGATTGTCTAATTGGTGGTTAAGCCAAGGAGAGCACTTGGAAAAAGTAGTGAGAGTATAGAAAATAAAGAAGGGTCAAGGTCTCCCTTCTGATTGCATGCTCAGTCCTGACTGACTCTTTGCTTCCCTTTGAACTGTAACCCCACCACTCCCCTCTGTACACAGGATTTTCAGGCAAAAATACTAGAGTGTGTTGCTATTTCCTCTTCCAGGAGATCTTCAAGATAAGATCAAACCCTTATCTCCTGCGTCTCCTGCATTTCAGGCAGATCCTTTAATGCTAACCCCTCTGATTACATCATCTCTTCTTACCTGAAGTTTAACCCATGTCACTCTTTAACCATGAATTTGCCTTTGTTTCCTCTGCTTAATGTCTTTCTTCCTTGTCCCTTGGAGAAGGAAATGGCAACCCACTCCAGTATTCTTGCCTGAAAAATCACACGGACAGAGGAGCCCGGTAGGCTACAGTCCATGGGGTCGCAAAGAGTCGGACACGACTGAGCAGTGTCACTTCACTTTCACTTGCCTTGCCCTTGGCCCCCAACACTAATTTCCAGTTGCAACATTGCCTAATACACTTCAGCCTGGCCAATGATATGGAATTTCACACTTGGAATAATATACCAACAGAGGAGCAGTAAATTCACAAGAGCAGGAGCTGAGGAGTAGGCTTACCCTAATGTTGTTGACAAAATATCTGGAGGCATTCCACCCACATCAGTAAATTTCTTGGTTCGTACAAATAGAATCACTGTCACAACAAGGGGGCCTCCCAGGCTGCTGGCCCTCCTCTAATCTCCACTTTTCTCCTGTCAAAACAAACTAGAAATGCTATGATAAAGAAGTCCCCAAATCTATTCTAGGAACAACCTGCTTTAAAGTTCCTAATGACTGAGCTGTCTTCCACTTCATTATGCTATTTTAGATTCACAAAAGCAAAAACAAAAAGCTGATTTGTCAGGGTGCAGAGGAAAACACAATAACTTAGAAGTTTACGTGATTTTACTATTTTTTCCTAGGGGTAAAAAAGCAATTACAGTGATGGGATCTTATAAAGTTAGTTGTGAGCCGGGGTTAATATATGATCAGACACTCTGAGATCTAAAGTTAAACTGAGAGCTAAGTTAACTTATCCCAGAAGAGAAGAAATCACTGAAAAGCAAATCTAGAGGAGACACAAAGATCAGCCAGTGCAAGCTCACTTTGAGAACCCAAAAAAGACATGAAATACTATAGAAATGGCCAGGATTCCTAAAGGACCAAATATTGTTATAATTGCTTCAAAATGCTGTTTATACCCCATTCAGATAAGTCCTTTTTTACTATAGTTACTATATAACTATAATCTCTCCAAAAGTCCTCAAACTTTTTGCTTTTGTCTCAAAAACTCACTTTTGAAATAAATCCTAAGAGGGAAGAAAGGAAATTAAGCAGCTTCAGTTTTCAATTTCCTTGTTAAGGAAATTCATTTCCATTAAATACTATATATTATACACATATGTATCTCTATATTTGAAATTATCTATATCTAATATACACAAATACACAAAGAGGGCACTGTGAAAAATAATACCTCCGAAAGGAAAAATCATTTTACCATTCCCCTTGTTGCTTGTTCTCTATTTTTTTCCTACTTGAAGTGATAGGCCAGCTTTCCTGACCAACACCACAATCAACATGAACATGAGTGGTTAACAGCTCACACAGACAAAATCACACAAAAAAAACACCTATACAAAACAAGCTCAAACACTTTCAATATTAGATTTTAAGACCCCTTTATGTATATGGAACTTCTAGATTAATATCTAATTTTTCATTTTTGTGAGTTTTTCACTTTTTTGACTGGTATAAGAGTGAAAGTTTTCTTTTTTTTTTTTAATTGTTGTTGTTTGTTTGTTTTTTGTTATGGAATTTTCCCCTTTCTTGCAAAATTTCAAAGCAGGAAAATTTTAAGAGCTATAAAAAATGCCTGACATTTAACTTAGTGCCAGTATGACCTAAATCCTGCTTTCACCAATTGTTAATTTGCAGTCTATTGCAACTTATTGAACCTCACACTCATATCTCCATAAAGGAAACAGAAACATCTACCAAGCAAATTTGATCTACCAAGGGCTAAATGATGTAATACATGTGAAGCATATAACTGATATATAATCAAGATTAAATGAATACAATTTATTTATTATTGCCAGAGATTATACATTTTAATCTCCATGTCTTGAGAGGTTTTTCTACATAAAATTGCTAAATTTTGAGTAAATACTAAGTGAAGAAGTTAAATTTTATGTTTTACTTTTGATAAAGTATTTGTTAAGCATCATATCCTGCGGTGCCATATCCTGGAAATATAAGCAATAACCCTGTGAGCCAGTAGCACGAACCTAAGTGAAGATAGGAAACAAAACAAATAATTATAACAGACCCCTTGAACATAAACCAATATATGCATAAGGCATACTTGTGACTGACGTGAAGGTGGCTCAGCTCTTTCTGCACACAAAAAGACACTTGCCTGGTAAGAGGCTTTCCAGGTGGCATTAGTGATGAATCTACCCGCAATGCAGGAGACTCAGGTTCAAACCCTGGGTTGGGAAGAATCCCTGGAGAAGGGAATGGCTACCCACATTAAGTATTCTTGCCTGGAGAATTTCATGACAGAGGAGCTGGCAGGCCATGGAGTCACAGAGAGTCAGACACGACTGAGTGACTAACACTGTCACTTCCACCGGTTCTTAAGACTTGAGTATCTCCAGATATAAGTGAATCCATATGGATACACCTGAAAAACAGAACTGCCTCACAGCTATGTACAGACTTAATGAACCATAAATGATGCAAAACGTATAAATGAGTCCTTGACAACGAGCAGATCCAAAACAGTGTGGCTTCGATTTAAAAAACTACTTCACCTTATTGATGATCACTTACATAGCCTCTTTTCCTGAGTCACTATTGCAAGTGTTGAAATGGACTCTCTTTTTATGTCCTGGAAACTTACCCAGTTTATATATGAGTTGAATCATGAAAGCAGCTATGAATTCCCCTGCAGTTGCTAGCTACTAAGACTTTATTTTCCTTCCTTCAAATAATAAAGTTTTATCTGCTTTGGAGAAACTACCACTTTTTCATTGTTGGTTATGCACTTTTACTGGCCATAGTGACTGATGTCAAGGAAGGGTTTTGGCATATTGACATTTATTGGATGAGTTCACAAATCAATGGATGAATACAAACTTTACTAAATAGGCATATTATATTTTCCTAGCCAGCAGGATTGCTCCAGGCATTGACCAATCATTTAATCCGATCCCATAAGTGTTTTCCTCAGAACAAATTTTAGTGCTGTTGCTGCTGCCATTTTACATCCATTCTACACCATCCTGAGAGCTGAGCTAGCCCAGCGAGCAGGGGGTATAGTGTAAAAGAGAAATCCTAATGATTAGAGCTCTAGCTTCCACTTTCAATGAACTATTTGCTTACCTTAGCCAACAGTCTGCCAAGTTTATTAATCCAGTTTAAGTTGTCAGTCATTTAAAACAGAAAAAATCCCGACTAATAGCTATATCTTTTAGTAGACTAGTTGCAATTCTTCATTTCTATGTCTGCGACTTATCACATCCCAAATTTTGAGACATTTACAGTTTGAGAAAGTCAGTCTATTTTTATCAACTTTCCACCTGTTTCAAAAACTCAGGACAATTTTGGAATGATGATCCAAGTAACAGAGATAATTTAAATGTAAAGCTTTCTGATGACTGCTGCCGCTTTGGTTTTTTTCGCTTCATTTTACTCCTTTTCCTTTGGTTTGGAAAGCCAGTTTCCGCTCCCATGGGTCTCCCCATGGTCTTTCATCTCCTCAGAGCCTTATTTTTCACAACTTTACTTTTATTTTAGGTTTATTGTATAGATTTGTGCAGTTTACTGCTGCTGTTTAGTTGCAAAGTTGTGTCTAGCAATTTGCAACCCCGTGAATTGTATGTAGCCTCTGTCCATGGGATTTCCCAGGCACAGATACTGGAGTGGGCTGCCATTTCCTTCTCCAGGGGATCTTCACAATCCAGATGTCAAACCTGCGTCTCCTGCACTGCAGGCAGATTCTTTACTGCTGAGCCACCAGGGCAGCCCACAGCATACCAAAATCAGTTTTTATATTCCATGCCTATATGAAATTACTAACCTAATTCATGTCTTGTCAGAGCAACCATTTCTCAATGTCATTGTACCAAAGTTTAAAATTATTTTAATAAAGTATATTAAAAAATAATAATCTAGATAGGAATATTACAACTTACTAATGATAGGACTCAAGATTACCAGAAATTGGGTATGAATTAATAACATTCAAAATTATAAATGTACATAAAATTAAAATGTGCATACCTTAATTTCTAATTTAATTTTTTTCTCTGAATCAGAAAGTGCTTTAGCCTCATCAATGAGCATCAGGTAGCATTTAACTATTAATTTATAATGGGATCCAAAATAGACAATTTTGGTTGACTGCCTGATAGATAAGTAAAGTTTTATTTATATTGACTGTGTTTCAATGAAGATTTTTCTCTATATAAATATGCATAAAATATTAGTAAATAGTTATTCCTCTTGTTTCTCCTGCATCATTAATTTTTTCAATAAGTGACTTCAGGGAAAAATGAAACTTAATAATGAAAAATTAAAAATAGCTATACGTTCTCATCCAATTTACAAATCAGTGCTTCTGATTCAACTCCAGCCTCAAACATTTCTTTTTTGAAACCATCCTGTTGCATGGTTACATACCATCCAAGTATATTATTTTATCTTACTGCTAGTAGATAATGTGCTGGCTTATACATCTTTATAAATGTTCATTAACTGCAAGCAGTATGCTTTGACTTTTATGTCCTTGAAACTATGAACATCAATTCTTCCTAATGTTTCTACTTTAAATAGAATATATTATGAAACTGAGATCTGAGCATTTTTAGAAATTCTGAACTGAGGATATCAATTTAGTCAGAACAGTGTCAAATGTGGAACCCAAACAACATAATTGGTACTTTGAGGTTGAAGTTGATGTGACATTCTCTTGAACATATTTTAATGCTTATGCATATTTAAATTAAAAATTTAACCCCCTGACATTCAAACCGAAAAAGCCATTCACCATCCAACTACAGAGCCATGTCTTACAAATAAGATGGTATACACCAAAAATCATTTGTCTTGAATCTATGCTTATTTCACAGGAAATTTCCAAAAGGCTCAGTTTGCTAACATTTTTTTGACAGTGAATTTTGATGTTAGCATAGATTTTCCAGTTGATTACATGGCATGAATTTACTTCAGATATTTGCCTATATATTATTCTAAATGGATGCTAACTAGGAATGTTATGGTATCTATTTAAGTCATGACATCTTTTAAGTTTTATTATTTTTCTTTTCGTATAGCAAGTAGTTTTCTGGTTATGCCACTTAATACAATCTCTTGCTTCCAGGAAGACTGGATAAGATAGGATTCTATGCTACACACACTCTACCCCTCTGTATCAATACCCATCTGTCCAGAAATAGTATCTGTGATCTTATCCATTTTTGATCTCCCTTGTCAGCTTCAAAGCAGCATGGCCCCTACAGAGAAGTGTGTCTGTGATCAGGGCCAGAACCAGGTTGGCAGGTCAGACACGACAGTTTGTTTTACCCCAGCATGTTCCTGTCACAACTCATTTTGGTGCCGTGGATCTGCAGATATGTTTCAGTTCAGGATTCTAAGGTCAAATGAAAGTGGCACTCCCATGCGCAGCTGGGTCTCTGTGGGAAAAAGGATCATCATTCAGCCATTCAATGCTATTTCAAATGTGTATTTTAATTTCACATTTGTCAGGGTGCAAACTTTAGAGTAAGATGCCAAAGCAAAAATCCCCATGTTCAATAGAAGGCACAAATAAAAATTACTGCATCTGACTGAATATAGTAAGTATTCTGCACTTGCAGTGAAGAGTTGACATTTAAATTGGGAAGCTGCCAGGGGCCTTTGGCTTCATCCCATAATTATCAAGTTCCATGGCATTGAAGATGTTATTTTAAGTCCAAGAAATGGGAGTTAGTATCCTCAGATCCAATGCTGCTACTCAAAACCAAAATATATCAGTGTTTATGGCAGTGAAATACAGAAGGCTCTTCTTGCCAATTGCCTTTGTGTTTATTAGCTTCAAGTCCCAAATGAACAACCCAGATCAGTTTTGCCACCCACGTTACAAAGAGCATAGCAAATTAATAGTTTTTATTCAAAGGACAAAAATAATTCTAAATATGACCAAACTCAGGGCATGATCCTTGTGAGGAAGATATGAAGAGACAGAATATTTTCTCTAATATCAAGTTCAGGAAAGCAAGGAACATAAAAGTTAAGTGGCTGGTCTCCATTATTCAAATAAATTTATTCAGGAGTAGATCCAGAAATAAAGATCAAGTCTCTTGGCTCATGTGGGAGGCCCCATATTGCCTCACAGCTTTCAAAACTCTCATTTTCCAGGAAAATGAGAAAAATCTTTTCCTTGCTACAACACTAAATTCAGACATACTGCCATCTACTGACCCACCTAGGAATGTAGAGCTTTCCCTTCATAATGTCATCTCCAGGACACCAATGGACTGTCTACTGGACTATTGGTGTAAGAGGTAAGTAAATTTATGACATTTCTTTCCTTAGCAAAAGATTAATTCTTAAATTTTATATAGCAGTGCAACAATGCACCGTGTTCTTTATATGTGGAATATCTTGAAATTATCTGTTCCTCTCCGTGCCCTTATTGTGATATACTCTTCTAAGGAATCAGCTAGACTAAGGCAGCCTTTCTTTTCACATCAAACAATTTGAGGAATGCCATACCATTCTGTGTTGTCTGTCCTTTACCAGTGTTTTACAAGATGTGCTGGTGAGCCTACATGTTGCCAAATAAGGAATGGCAGAAACCAAGCTAAACAGCTATAATCCTGTGTTTGTAGAAAATATTGTAAAATGTCCTAAAGGTGTTATAATAATAAGTGAACAGGATTGCAAATATATTTTCCACAAGATTTGCTTTGTGTATCAATATATTTTTTCATCATATCAACCCTTCACAGCCGGCCTGCATTCTCCATAGAATAAAAGTAACACTTTTCAATCGAGTTGTTTTCACACACAATTTCTGTGTTCATCTCATTATCATAGCTGAATTAAAGTTATAGTGTTTATCTCTCACTGTTGCTACTCATCATTATATTTAGTTCATTACCTTTAAGAATAAAGTTGAGTTTACATATTTGGGATATGTATTTGCTTGTTTAGAAAAACTGATTGACAATTGCTTAATACAGAATCAGCATTTATAAGAACAGTTCACACAGTATCAGAGAGGCATCTATGCCATTCCAGTTACCTGTCTACATCCTGCTTTGAGACCTTAAGAGAAAATTCTTCCTCTGATGGCGGTTCACAGGCAACATGCTTAAGAAATCTTGAATATAGAACTTATTTTTATTATTTCAGGATATAAAAGATTATGCTCATAATTATTGAACTGCTTCCACAAGGTCATCATTTTGATCTTTAAAATTAACCAAGCAGAACTTATCTTTTCAAGTTAATAGTTTGAAATTCAATCTGAAGAAAACCATGTATTCATTTTGGAAAAAGTGTCTATATTTGCCCATCCAAAGCTCTACACAAATATCTTAATTTGAGGTCATATTAGGCAGAGATGAGAAAGGATATTGTTTCCACATTTTTGCTTTGATACAAGGGTGCCAAAAGCCACAAAAGAGGTAGAGAGTACAAGTAGATATATATTGAGAATGAAACATGGAGTTTTACTAATTCACAATTAGAACACTGTGGAATTTTAAGTGAAAAGCTCACAGAGAGGAAACTTCAGCCCAGAAATCTGGCCTCTTATTCTTAGTCCTTATTGAAAACCTGTTAGATGTTGGAATATAAGAGTGAGTTCAGAGAAAGGTTAGATGAAAAATGAGAAGACAAGAAGTGATGAGGAGAGAGAAAAAGAATAGGAAGTACAAAGGAATTTGAACATCTTTGTTATGAACTTAGACAATGAGCCAAATATTTGGAGGGTTTATCTGAAGTAAACTGAAGCACTAAACTTTTTGAGAAGAAGTAACAAAAACAAAATATTTTCAGCTTTCTTCTATTAAAACACACAAACCTATTACAATGTTTCACGGAATGATTATTTATACTAGCTTCTTTTTACAACATGGTGACAATATGTCATATAGTAGGAGCAGTTATGCTTTGAAAATGTTTTTAGAAACTTTATTTCCCTGCTACCAGAAAGGTGAGTTGGTTCAGAGGTGTACTCACATATTCTGTGTTAAAAAGCAGAGACATCACTTTGCCAACAAAGGTCTGTTTTGCCCAAAGCTGTGGTTTTTCCAGTAGTCATGCGTGGATGTGAGAGTTGAACCATAAACAAAGCTGAAAGCTGAAGAATTGACGCTCTTGAACTGTGGCGCTGGAGAAGACTCTTGAGAGTCCCTTGGACAGCAAGGAGATCCAACCAGTATACCCTAAAGGAAATCAGTCTTGAATGTTCTTTGGAAGGACTGATGCTGAGGCTGAAGTTCCAACACTTTCACTACATGATGGAAAGAATTAACTCATTGGGAAAGACCCTGATGCTGGGAAAAATTGAGGGCAAGAGAAGGCAGTGGCAGAAGATGAGATTGTTGGATGGCATCACTGACTTAATGGACATGAGTGAGCAAACTCAGGGAGTTAGTAATGGATAGAGAAGCCTGACATGCTACAGTTCATGGGGTCACAAAGAGTCGAACATGACTTAGTGGCTGAGCAACAACAAATTATTGTATCTACACTTATGAGAAATATTGGTCCTTAGTTTTTTTTCTTCTCATAAAAATTTTTCTTGTTTTGCTGTCAGGATAATGCTGTCATCATTGAGTGATCGAAAGGTATCCCCTCCTCTTCAATTTTTGGAATATTGCATAGAACTAGCATTACTTTTATCAGTTATTGAGAATGAGATATTGAATTCTCTAATTATAACTGCAGATTTATTCTCTTTGAAATTCTATTTTGCTTCATATATATGCATTTCTAGTATACTTATGATTATTGTATCCTCTTTATAAACTGATTCTTCTGGAGAGTGTAAACTGGCAATATTCCTAAGTCCGTATAGACTCTAAAAATTGTTCTCCTTAATTCTTCCATGTGGTTCTTTCCTCAACTTCAGATAGATTTATCCTTCTCACATATATGTGCAGATCTGTCCTCTATTAAAAAATTTAAGATATCCATTCTGCATATTACCTGCATTTTTCTTTTTCTTTTTGGCATAACTTTGTCCCCCGGTGTTTACTCTGTGGAGCCAAGCTGCTTTGCATCTGAACTTTCAGCTGCTTTCTCAGCTCAGCCAGAATGCCACACTTGGCCTATGTCTCTTCTGTGTCACCTAGATTGGAAATAGAGCTGTTTATATAACCTTGTACTTAAAACAAGCCATGCTAATTGTACTAAGGCCTTAAATCTCAGTTGAAGCTCTTCTTGCACTCTTCATTTAAGAAAATGATGTTGTAATTTTTCTTTGAACAGATGATCAAAATATAAGGGTAGGAAAAAAGTGAGAGAATAAATAACATAGAATATGTGAGTACACCTCTGAACTAATTCACCTTTCTGGTAACAGGGAAATAAAGTTTCTATAAGCATTTAAACCTTCACTGGCTGTGGGATGTCAGTCAGCATGTGGCCAGGGGTTAAGAAAGGCCCTGCTGGAGTGGCCAGGAAGGGTGCCCAGGGAAGGCTGGAGCTGATGTTGGATGACACCCAGGAACGGGGCTGCACCCTGGCCTCACCGCTGCCATCGGCTGCTCTGGAACAATCCACTGCCCATGAGTCACTGGTTGCCCAGGGACCATCCTCCGTCCAGGAGCTGCCATCCACCATGGAGACAGCAATAGTTCATAACCAAATCTAAACAAATGGAATCCAGCAGTATGTAAAAAGGTCAATGCTTCATTATGAAGTAGAAGTGATTTCAGGAAATTCAAGGCTATTTAACATTTGAAAAATCATCAGTGTAATATATCATGTTTACAAATTAACAAAGAAAAAACTTTAAATTAAAAAAATAGAGACAAAATATATGACAAAATCCACATCCATTTCTGATTAAAAAACAAACAAACAACCTCTCAATATGTGGAGAAAAGAAAATTTTAAAAAGAAAATCTGAAGAAAAAAAAATACTACATGTGAAATCACACTTGTTGTTATGAGATTCACTGCTCTTCTCCTAATAAGAAAGGTTTATTATGCCTATTCAACATTACCCTAGAGGTTCTAGCAAATGCACTAAGCCAAGAACAATAAATAAACATATTCAGAATGGAAAAAAAGAAGTTACTGTCTATATTTGCAGGCAACATGATTATCTTTTATAGAAAAAGACAACTCCAATTTTTTTTAAAAGCTATTCAAAGTAATAAATAAGTTCAGGTATTTAACAAGATGATAGAGCATAGAATAAATATATTATATTTAGTATACTACCAACAAACAGTCCACATTTTAAAAAATGATTATAACTTTAAAAATATTTATAAAATAACTATGCTGAAAGATATGAAGACCTTGAAACAGAAAACTACAGAGCACTGATGAGGGAAATTAAAGAAAACATAAATAAATGGATATACAGTACATGTTCAAAGATCAGAAGACTCAATATTATTAAGATATTATTGTTCAGTTGCCCAGTCACATCCAATTCTTTGCTACCCCATGAACTGCAGCACACTAGGCCTTCCTGCCCCTCACCATCTCCTGAAGTTTGCTCAAGTTCATGTCCTTTGCATCAGTGATACTATTAGGCCATCTCATCCTCTGACTCCTTCTTCTCCTTCTGCCCTCCATCTTCGCCACTATCAGGGACTTTTCCAAAGAGTCAGCTCTTTGCATCAGATGAACAAAATACTGAGGTTTTGGCTTCAGCATCAGTCCTTCCAATGAGTATTCAGGGTTGATATCCCTTAAGATTGACTGGTTTGATCTCCAGTCCAAGGGACTTTCAGAAGTCTTCTCCAGCACCATAGTTCAAAGCCATCAATTCTTTGGTGCTCTGACTTATTTATGGTCCAAATCTCACAACCGTGCATAGCCACTGGGAAGACCATGGCCTTGACTATATGAATCTTTGTCAGCACTGTAACGTCTGCACTTTTCAACACACTGTCTAGGTTTGTCATAGCTTTCCAGCTGAGAAGCAATCGTCTTCTAATTTCATGGCTGTGGTCACAATCTGCAGTGATTTTAGAGCCCAAGAAGAGGAAATCTGTCACTACTTCCACTTTCCCCTCTTCTATTTGCATGAAATAATAGGACCGGATGCCATGATCTTAGTTTTTTCTTTGTTTGTTTGTTTTTAATATTTAGCCTTAAGCTGTCTCTGTCACTCTCTTCCTTCACTGTCATCAAGAGGCACTTTAGTTCCCCTTCACTTTCTGCCATTAAAGTGGTATCAACCACATATCTGAGGTTCTTGATGTTTTTCCTGCCTATCTTGATTCCAGCTTGTAGCTCATCCATCTGGTATGTCTCATGATGTGCTCAGCGTATAGGTTAAGCAAGCAGTGGGACAGTAGACAGCCCTGTCATACTCCTTTCTCAGATTTGAACCAATCAGTTGTTTCATACAGGCTTCTAACTTTTGCTTCTTGACCTGCATACAGGTTAAGATTTTATATTAAGAAATTACTTTTTCACAAGTTGATTCATGGTCAATCAAATTTCAGTCAAAAGTCAGCAGGCTATTCTATAGAAATTTCAAATGGAAATTCAAGTGTCTAGAAAAGTTAAAATAAATTTGAACTATAATGTCATTTGATGACTTACACAACCAGACTTTAATACAGATTATGAAAACTATAATAATCCAGATAGTGCAACACTGGTGTTAAGATAGACAAATAGATCAGTAGAATAGATAAAATAATCCAAATTTTATTTTCAACAAAAATACAAAGAAAATTCAGTGGGGAAAGAATAGTCATGCCCTGTATTAAACCTGGACATTGGATATGTATATGCAAAAAATAATGAAATTTAATCCATACTTAATATCACATACAAAAAGTAATTTGAAATGGATCACAGGCCTATGTGTAAACTTAAAACTACTAAAGTTCCTAAAAGAAAATAGAAGATATTCATTTTTTCTTTTGTCTTGAGATAGGGAATATTTCTTATTTAAAAATAGCACAAATACATATAAGAAAAATGGATAAATCCTATGTCATCTAAATTAACCACATTTTCTAATAAAAAGACACTGTAAAGAGTATGAAAAGGAAAGTCACAAATGAGGGGAAAGAATTTGCAATTAATTAAGTTGCTAAATTACCAACATCCAATGGATAATCAAAAAAGCAAGAGAGTTCCAGAAAAACATCTATTTCTGCTTTATTGACTATGCCAAAGCTGTTGACTGTGTGGATCACAATAAACTGTAGAAAATTCTGAAACAGATGGGAATACCAGACCACCTGACCTGCCTCTTGAGAAACCTGTATACAGGTCAGGAAGCAACAATTAGAATTGGACATGGAACAACAGACTGGTTCCAAATAGGAAAAGGAGTATGTCAAGGCTGTATATTGTCACCCTGCTTATTTAACTTATATGCAGAGTACATCATGAAAAATGATGGGCTGGAGGAAGCACCAGCTGCAGTCAAGATTGTCGGGAGAAATATCAATAACCTCAGATATGTAGATGAAACCACCCTTATGGCAAAAAGTGAAGAAGAACTAAAGAGCCTCTTGATGAAAGTGGAGGAGAGTGAAAAAGTTGGCTTAACTTTAATCCGGTCTCATCACTTCATGGCAAATAGATGGGGAAACAGTGGAAACAGTGGCTGACTTTAGTTTTCTGGGTTCCAAAATCACTGCAGATGGTGATTGCAGCCAGGAAATTAAAAGACACTTACTCCTTAGAAGGAAAGTTATGACCAACCTAGATAGCATATTAAAAATTACTTTGCCAACAAAGGTCCATCTGGTCAACACTATGGTTTTTCCAGTAGTCATGTATGGGTGTGAGAGTTGGACTATAGAAAGCTGAGCACTGAAGAATTGATGCTTTTGAACTGTGTCGTTGGAGAAAGTTCTTGAGAGTCCCTTGGACTGCAAGGAGATCCAACCAGTCCATCCTAAAGAAGATCAGTCCTGGGTGTTCATTGGAGGGACTGATGTTGAAGCTGAAATTCCAATACTTTGGCCACCACATGCGAAGAGCTGACTCATTGGAAAAGACCCTGATGCTGGGAAAGATTGACGGCAGGAGAAGAAGGGGATGACAGAGGATGAGATAGTTGGATGGCATCATCAACTCAATGGACATGGGTTTGGGTGAACTCAGGTAGTTGTTGATGGACAGGGAGGCCTGGTGTGCTGTGGTTCATGGGGTTGCAAAGAATTGGACACAACTGAGTGACTGAACTGAAATGAAGTTGGTAAAGGATTTGTATCTATGTTATATAAGAAACTTTCAAAATAAGAAACAAAATCCCATAAAATCATGGGTGAAATTTTTAACAGACTTCAGAAAATATGTATGCATGAGCTCACTTTCTCCTCCTCCACTCTCTCCATAAACAGAAAGAAGAGTTCACATGAGCACACTCAGGAATGGTAACTATATGCAAGATAAGAGAGGAAGCCTCGGAGAGAAACCTACTTTGCCAGTATCTTGATCTTGGACTTCCTGGCCTTCAGAACTATGAGAAATAAATTTCTGTTGTTGGAGAAAGAAGTATATGGATGATAGATAAATGCAGGAAAAGGTCCTTAAATTATTAATCATTGTTGTCTTGAGTTGTTAGGTTGTGTCCTAATCTGTGATCCTACTGCAGCATGCCAGGCTTCCCTGTCCTTCAATGTCTCTGGGAATTTGCTCAGACTCATGTCCATTGAATCAGTGATGTTATCTAACAATCTCATCTTCTGCTGCCATCTTCTCCTTTTGCCTTCAATCTTTCCCAGCATAAGGGTCTTTTCCAGTGAGTCAGTTCTTTGAATCCGGCGGCCAAAGTATTTATTAATATTAATAAATAATTACTAATGATTAGGAAAATGCAAACTACAATGAAATATCTCTACACACAAATTACAACATTTCAATTTAAATGACTGATTCAAGCAAGTGTTTTGAAGGACATGGAGCCATTCATTTTACTCATAAGTATTTGTTGTTTTTAAGTCGCTAAGTCATGCCTGACTCTTTGCAACTCTATGATCTGCAGCACTTCAGACTCCTCTGTCCTCCACTATATTCTGGAATTTGCTCGAATTCATGTCCATTGAGTCACTGATGTTATCTAATCATCTCATCCTCTGCCATGCTGGGGTATGAAATGGCAACCCACCCAGTATTTTTACCTGGAAAATTCCATGGGCAGAGGAGCCTCAGAGGCTGTAGTCCATGAGGTCACAAAGAGTCAGACATGACAGAGTGAGTGAATTATCATATAAGCATAAGTATTTACATAAGATAAATAAAAGAATATGTCTATAGAAGAGTTTGTACATAGAATAATAAACATTGGAAGCAATGCAAATTTTCATTAATATGTGAATGAATTAACAAATTTTAGCAAAATGAGCTGCTGTTCAGAATAACTAGAAAAATAAAAAAGTATGATATGTGAAATAGCATGTATGAATCTCAAAATAACTGTGCCAAGAAAAATAAGAAAATGAATACATACTGTATGATCACATTTATATAAAATTCTAGAGCTGCAAGTTAATTCATAGCAATAGACAGTGGGTAAGTGGTTACCAGAAATGAGTGTGGATCATGGGGTATATAAGAAAGATTATAAAGGACAAAAGAAAATTTTGGGGGGTGGTGGATATATTTATTATCTTGACTGTGATGATAATTTCATGTGTGTGTAAATATGTCTAAACCTACAAAATAGCACACTTTCTAAACTATGTATTTTATTTCCTTTACACTTTTAATATTAAAAAAAAAAAGGAAAACAATGAATAGCAGGAGATAAATTGGCTAGCCTGGATTGAAAGATTTGCACAAAAAATGGTCCCAGTTATTTCTTCTCTCTTGTCCACATATTTTGCATGTATTTGAGGACATTACAGGGTAATATAGACCTAATTACCAAGTTTCTGGAAGTTGAGAAATGAAATAAAATAGTAGATTAAGCATTAAAGATATTTAATGATTTGAGATGTATGAGAAATCTGAACAGAGAGATTTCAGAGCTGGTGCAGTGTTTCATTAATAATTCAGTCAGTCAGTTCAGTCACTCAGTCTTTCCGACTCTTTGCGACCCCGTGAACCACAGAATGCCAGGACTGATGAAAAGAGTTGACTCATTAGAGAATCCTGTCCATCACCAACTCCTGGAGTTTACCTAAACTCATGTTCATTGAGTCTGGATGCCATCCAACCATCTCATCCTCTGTTGTCCCCTTCTCCTCCTGCCCTCAATTTTTCCGAGCATCAGGGTCTTTTTATTTTTATTTTTTTTTATCATTTATTTTTATTAGTTGGAGGCTAATTACTTTAGAATATTGTAGTGGTTTTTGTCATACATTGACATGAGTCAGCCATGGATTTACATGTATTCCCCATCCCAATCCCCCCACCCACCTCCCTCTCCACCTGATCCCTCTGGGTCTTCCCAGTGCACCAGGCCCTGTGGCATCAGGGTCTTTTTAAGTGAGTCAGCTCTTCAGATCAGGTGGCCAAAGTAATGGAGTTTCAGCTTCAACATCAGTCCTTCCAATGAACACCCAAGACTGATCTCCTTTAGGATGTACTGGTTGGATCTCCTTGCAGTCCAAGGGACTCTCAAGAGTCTTCTCCAACACCACAGTTCAGAAGCATCAATTATTTGTTTGGTGCTCAGCTCTCTTTATAGTCCAACTCTCACATCCATACATGACCACTGGAAAAACCATAGCCTTGACTAGATGGACCTTTGTTTGCAAAGTAATGTCTCTGCTTTTTAATATGCTGTCTAGGTTGGTCATAACTTTCCTGCCAAGGAGTAAGTACCTTTTAATTTCATGGCTGCAATCACCATCTGCAGTTATTTTGGAGCCCAGAAAAATAAAGTCTGACACTGTTTCCACTGTTTCCCCACATATTTGCAATGAAGTGATGGGACCGGATGCCATGATCTTAGTTTCCTGAATGTTGAGCTTTAAGCCAACTTTTTCACTCTCGTCTTTCACTTTCATCAAGAGGTTTTTTAGTTCTTCTTCACTTTCTGCTGTTCAACTGATCTTGAATTCTATGTCTTCTCTCTTCCATTATTACCAATCAAATCTAATCAGTGCTATTTTGATAAGGTACTCAGTTACCCTTGGTGTTCTTAAACTCTCAGTAAACCTGCTGACTGCTGTTAGGATGGGAAGGGGCAAAGAGTGAGAAATATTGAGAGTATAGGTATCTGACATACAGATCTTTTTTTCCACATGAAATATCACAGGCACTAGTTCACTGCATGCATTATTAGGGAAGGTACTTTAAGATAGATCTTAAGAGGTTTGGAAGTCAAGATTGGGCAATTCCTCAATCCATTCAAAGATTTTATTTTATTTTATTTTATTTTTGTTTTAAATAATAAACCTTGAAAAATACACAAAATGGACTGCATTGATTTAGATAATCTCTAAAACAGTGTCTAGCTCTCTAAATCTTAGAGTCTTCCTAGAAGTGAATCTAGAATCTTAAAACATTGATCTGACCACAGTGTGAGATAGAAAATTAATTAATTATACATGAATCAGTACATTCTTGGAATTTTGCCATTTGCAACTGCATGGAGAGAATAGTTACTTTATCTCTACATAAGATAAGTACTGCCCAAGAACTATTTAAAGGTAATAAAAGCTCATAGAAAGAAATTTTCAGTTTAGTTTGGAATTATATTGTTAAATTGTTTGTATGCTCATAGATAACATACTTGTCTTAAAAAACACTTTAATAAAATTTACTTTTGGTCTTTATATTAAATTTAAACAAACTAAATATCATTGTTCTGTTGATAAGTTGTGTCTGACTCTTTGTGACCCCTTGAAATGCAGCTTGCTAGGTTTCTCTGTCCATCACTATCTCCCTGAGTTTGCTCAAGCTCATGCCCATTGAGTTATTTATGCCATCCAACCATCTCATCCTCTCTCAGCCTCTTTTCCTCCTGCCCTCATTTTTCCCCAGCATCAGAGTATTTTCTAATGAGTCAACTCTTTTCATCAGATGGTGAAAGTATCGGAGATTCAGCTTCAGCATCAGTCCTTCCAAAGAATATTCAGGATTGATTTCCTTTAGGATTGACTGGCTTGATCTCCTTGCTGTTCAAAGGACTCTCAAGAGTTTTCTCCAGCACCACAGTTTGAAAGCACCAATTCATCAGCACTCAGCCTTCTTTATGGCCCAGCTCTCACATCCATAAATGACTACTGAAAAAACCATAGCTTTGACAATACAGACCTTTGTTGGCAAAGTGATGTCTCTGCTTTTTAAAACACTGTCTAGAAGGCATGGCAACTCACTCCAGTATTCTTGCCTGGAGCACCCCCCTAAGCAGAGGAGACTGGCAGGCTACAGTTCATGGGGTTGCAAAGAGTTGGACACGACTGAGGGACTAAGTACAAGGTTTGACATAGTTATTCTTCCAAGGAGTAAGCATTAAAATATTATTTTAGGTTAATTTGTAGATCAAGATATTTATAACTGTATAGTGGTCCTTTGGTTTCTCTTGTAGCTCACTCAGTAAAGAATCTGTCTGCAATGCAGGATACCCAGGTTCAATTCCTGCTTTAGGAAGGTCCCCTGGAGAAGGAAATGGCAACCCACTCCAATATTCTTGCCTCTAGAATCCCATGGACAGAAGAACTTGGCAAGCTACAGTCCATGGGGTCACATGAGTCAGGCACGACTTAGCCATCAGTGGCCCTTTAAATATATTGACCAGAAAAAAGTTTATAAGAACTTTTATTATTTTTATTAATTTTAAGTTAAATTATTTTACTTTTCTTAGATTAAAACATGTTGTAGAACTAATTTGGGGGGAATGTTGAGAGTAGAAAATTTACCCAAAGAAACATATTGAAAGAGTGAGTTACCTTTCCTTGAAATCTTAATAGATGGCAAATGTATAAGTTTCTTTAAAAGATCATTTTATTTTTGCTTTCATGAGGAAAAAAGTTTCAGAACTAAACAGGAATCTATCCCCAAAAACAGTTTTAATGTCCAGCTTTGCATGAAGTCTAGTTGAGTTGAAGAGCAAAATCATATCTGAACTGGGCTACCTCCCAGAGCAGACCACTATGACCAACTTTTATAATACTGTGGATACCTGATCTTCACTCCATCAGATCCTATGGAGACCCTGTAAGGCAACACCAGAGTAGAATCAGTGGAAAATAAAATGTGTCTGATGGCACTGAATTCTACCTGATTATAGGCTTTTGGGTAGAGTTCTATAATACCTCTAGACCAAACTTTTGGTTGTTCAGTCCCTAAGCTGTGTCCAGCTGTTTGAAACCTCAGGAACTACAGCACATAAAACTGCTCTTTCCTTCACTATCTCCCAGAGTTTGCTCAAATTCATGTCCATCGCATCAATGATGCTATATCTAATCATCACATCCTTTGTCACAACCTTCTCCTTTTGCCTCCAGTCTCTCCTGGCATCAGGTGTTTTTTCCAATAAGTCAGCTCTTCACGTCAGGTAGCCAAAGTATTGGAGCTTCAGCTTTAGTATCAGTCCTCCCAATGAATAGTCAGGGTTGATTTCTTTAGGAGTGACTGGTCCAAGGAACCCTCTAGAGTCTTCTCCAACACCACATTCCGAAAGAAGCAATCAATCTTTCAGTGCTCAGCCTTCTTTATGGTCCAACTCTCTTATTCGTACACAACTACTGGAAAAACCATAGCTTTGACTATATGGACTTTAGCTGGAAAAGTGATGTTTCTGCTTTTTAATGTTGTCTAGGTTTATCATAAATTTCCTTCTAAGGTGCAAGCATCTTTGAATTTCATGTCTACAGTCACCAACCACAGTGATTTTGAAGACCATGAAAATAAAATCGATCACTACTTACACTTGTGTCCCTTCTATTTGCCATGAAGTTATGGGACTGTATGTCATGATCTTAGTTTATAATGTTGATTTTCAAGCCGGCTTTTTCACTCTCCTCTTTCACCTTCATCAGGAAGGTTTTCGGTTCCTCTTCACTTTCGGCCATTTGAGTGGTATTATATGCATATCTGAGGTTGTTGATATTTCTCCCATCAATCTTGATTGCAGCTGGTGATTTATCCAGCCCTGGCATTTTACATGATGTACTCTGCATATAAGTTAGATAAGTACGGAGACCATAGGGAGCTTATTACACAGCCTTTATACAATACATAGCCTATTATACAGCCAATATCCTGGAGAAGGAAATGGCAACCCACTCCAGTACTCTTGCCTGGAAAATCCCATGGACGGAGGAGCCTGCTAGGCTGCAGTCTATGGGGTCACCTCGAGTCGGACACGACTGAGCAACTTCACTTCACAACTAATATACAGACCAACTTTATTAGACTCTAAAGTAACAGAATTAAATAAGAATAATATTTAAAAATCCTTTCATTTCTTATATATGATTTTCTAGAAATTTAAGAATAAATTTCAGTGGTTGATAAATATATAAACTGAAGCAAATATACTCTCTTCATTGCAACTGGGTAAAGTGTGCCTTTTCCAATCTCTAGGTCCAGAAATTAGACTAGGGATGTAAATATGTTTTCTGAATAGTGGTTTGGCAAGAATTTATAGGCAGCCGTCATTAGCGTAGAAAAGCAGAACTCAACGTGACTTTTTATTATTAATCAACATTGCTGTGGTAGCCAAATTTATTGTGTCCAAGTCCAAATGATCAACTGTAATATTATTGTATTTTCTGCTCTAAGAAAATTGTCTCTGATACAATTTACTAGCATTCTTTATGCTTCTGGAATAACAACAAATTTTAATATTAGTCTTGGCCAAAATTAATGAGGAAAACAGAATCTGTAAAAGACGACAAGCCAATCCTGTCTTCCTAAAGTGAATGTGAACATAATATCTCCCTCAACAACTCCTCCTGGCAATGCTCAACCAACAGATTTAACTTGCCATTTGTTGATTCTTGTTTCTAATGTGGGCTAGGTACTTTTGCAAACATTGATTCTTTTGTGCATGTAAAATTGAACATTTTCCTCTGTATCAGTCACTAGATAATGCACTGGGAAGAAAAGTAATTAAGATATAG
This sequence comes from Dama dama, assembly GCF_033118175.1. NCBI lineage: Eukaryota > Metazoa > Chordata > Mammalia > Artiodactyla > Cervidae > Dama > Dama dama. Next base: position 6,010,361 of record NC_083681.1, read on the forward strand.
CCACTTTACCTCTGAATATAATTTAGTGTGGGAAAAATAGCTAGAGAGTACAGAAAAGTTAAAGCAGAATTTCAACATGGGTGTATAAAAGTATGAAAGGGTACCATGGTAATATATACTTGATACTATTGGACAGGGCTCAAAAGTACATGCTATTGGGATGTGTCAGATTATGCAGTTTTGACCAATTCCAGTAGTAAATCATGAAAACTGTTACAAAAAAGAAGGAAGACCACTATATAATGATCAAGGGATCAATCCAAAAGGAGAATTTTCTTTCAAAAAAGGACAAAATTATCTTAAGTCAGGTACTGACTTAAGTTCATTATCACCTTGATGTATGATATTTTTTTTACTTACCATCCTGGCTGAAGGATCGATTTCATTTCAGAGACAACTTCATCTTCCTCCCCAATGTAATAGCTCTTATCCCAAAGGCTAAGGAATCATTGTTCAAGTACACCAACTGTTAAACGTTTTGATTATGCATGTGGGAAATAGAAAAATAACCACCGGTGGATCCAAAGACCCAAGAGATACACTGTAGCTAGAACTTTGCAAGATGCTCTATATTACCTAGATTCAGAGGACTCAACTTTTACCGGGGGGTCCGTGATGATACTTTGGGATTCCAGGGATAAATTCCAAATCAAATAGGTGTCCCATAGTCCTTGAAATGTTCAAATATTATGGTTTTCTCAGTCTACTGATTAACCTGAATAACTGTTATAGATCTCTCAAGAGAAGGACTGAGAGAAATGCTGAATATACTTCTGTGTTGTAGCAGAGTACTAGGTCTTAGGGACCTTCTTTCTTCTTCAATCAATGAATTTTATATTTGAAAACAGGTTCAAGTTAGAAAACTATGCCAGGGACCATGACTTTTTATCGTGACAACTTTCCTCAGCCTCCTGGCCACCCTTCTTTGATTTCTGCTCGTACAAGCTGAGCAGTGCTTGTTGACTGCTTGTTTTGATCATAAGGATGCTGTGTTTAAGATCCTTTGTAGGGTTCTCCCTTAGCTTCCCCCTTAGCTTGCTATGTAGTAAGACAACTGTAGTAGCCTATTAAATACAGTAATTAACTCCATCACATGTCCTATCTTCTGGAGGGAGTCCTATCACCCCTATTACTGTCAGCAAACCACATTTTACAGTAGTTTCTCCTGCTGACAACCATGGCTTACAGAACAAAGTCACCACTGATAATTTTAATGTTTGACTTTGTTAATTTTCCTTTTTGTCTGTTTCACTGACTTCATTTCTATTTATTTACTTGCACTAAATTTGTGATTATTATCTAGCTTCATGCAATGAATACTAGGTCATCAACACTAACTTTTTCTTGTTATTTATTAGAAGTCTTTACACTTAAAGATTTCCCTCTGGGTACAGACTTAACAAGTTTATAACCTAAAATTTTCCTTGACTCATAGGTTATTTAGAAATTTATTGTTTACCTTATAAACATTTGAACCTTTCAAGTGATCTGTATTGCCATCATGAATGATTTCACTGGAGGAAGAGAAAATGCTCTAAAGAGTTTCAACCTTATAAAATACATTGGGATTTTCTTTCTGACCCACGATATAGTCTATTTTGAATTTTTTTTATGTATACTTAAAGGAACATTCTTCATTTTTTGATGCATTATATTTCAGTTGATGTTAATATTTATGATGTTGTTATGCTTTCAAACACATGGTAATTTGTTTTCTTGTTCTAATATTTACATAGATGCAAATATAATTCTACAATTTCTAAATTTTTTTTCAGCTTTATTAGTTTAGTTCTATGTATTTTGAGTCTATATTATTAACAGTATACAAACTCAGAATTAAAACTTTCTGGTAGATTGAAAATTTTATTTTGGTGAAATATCACTCTTTTAAATAGTCCTTGTCCTTAAATTCAAGTTGTATATTGATAATGATATAGCTACACCAAATTTCTGAAGTTAATAATTTTATTAGCTATAACATATCAAAAGAGTTGATATATTTTTCCAAGTCAAAAAATTTGCCTTTAATTGAAATTTTCTACATAAATGCATGTTATATAATAACTCTAATACTCAATTTAAATTCAGTTCCGTTCAGTTCAGTCACTCAGTCATGTCTGACACTTTGCAACCCCAAGAACCACAGCACTCCAGGACTCCCTGTCCATCACCAACTCCCGGAGTCCACCCAAACCCATGTCCACCGGGTTGATGATGCCACCCAACCATTTCATCCTCTGTCATCCCCTTCTCCTCCTGCCCTCAATCTTTCCCAGCATCAGGGTCTTTTCCAATGAGTCAGCTCTCCCCATCAGGTGGTCAAAGTACTGGAGTTTCAGCTTCAACATCAGTCCTTCCAATGAACACCCACTCAGGACTGATCTCCTTTAGGATGGACTGGTTGGATCTCCTTGCAGTCCAAGGGACTCTCAAGAGTCTTCTCCAGCACCACAGTTCAAAAGCATCAATTCTTAGGTCCTCAGCTTTCTTTACAGTCCATCCATACATGACCACTGGAAAAACCATAGCCTTGACTAGACGGATCTTTGTTGGCAAAGTAATGTCTCTGCTTTCTAATGTGTTCTCTAGGTCGATCATAACTTTCCTTCCAAGGAGTAAGCGTCTTCTAATTTCATGGCTGCAATCACCATCTGCAGTGATTCTGGAGCCCAGAAAAATAAAGTCAGTCACTGTTTCCCCATCTATTTGCCATGAAGTGATGGGACCGGATGCCATGATCTTAGTTTTCTGAATGTTGAGCTTTAAGCCAACTTTTTCACTCTCCTCTTTCACTTTCATCAAGAGGTTTTTTAGTTCTTCTTCACTTTCTGCCATAAGGGTGGTGTCATCTGCATATCTGAGGTTATTGATATTTCTCCCGGCAATCTTGACTGCAGCTTGCGCTTTCTCCAGCCCAGCGTTTCTCATGATGTACCCTGCATATAAGTTAAATAAGCAGGGTGATAATATACAGCCTTGACATACTCCTTTTCCTATTTGGAACCAGTCTATTATTCCATGCCCAGTTCTAAATGTTGCTTCCTGACCTGTATACAGGTTTCTCAAGAGGCAGGTCAGGTGGTCTGGTATTCCCATCTGTTTCAGAATTTTCCACAGTTTATTGTGATCCACACAGTCAAAGGCTTTGGCATAGTCAATAAAGCAGAAATAGATGTTTTTTCTGGAACTCTCTTGCTTTTTCAATGATCCAACGGATGTTGGCAGTTTTATATCTGGTTCCTCTGCCTTTTCTAAAGCCAGCTTGAACATCTGTAAGTTCACGGTTCACATATTGCTGAAGCCTGGCTTGGAGAATTTTGAGCATTACTTACCAGCATGTGAAATGAGTGCAATTGTGCAGTAGGTTGAGCATTCTTTGACATTATTTTTCTTTGGGATTGGATTACCCATAGTAATATTCATGTCCCATTTACCCCTTGTGTTCTTTGTTACCTTTAATTTTTTGGCTTAGAATTTGTTAATTCTTTAGTCTATTTTCTTCTATGAGATTTTAATTATTTTTTAGTGCTTCACCTAAAAATTATTATATACATTCTTGACTACTTAAACTTTATTTTAGATTAAATAATTTACTACTACAAGATAATGCAAAGATCTCACAGTTTGAACTCTATTTACTGACTTCTGTGCTAATTTCATGTATTTGATTTATATGTCTATTTGAAATCCCACAAAGTGAAAGTGTTAGTTGCTCAGTCATGTCTGACTCTCTGCAACCATGGACTGCAACCAACCATGCTCTTCTGTCCATGGAATTCTCCAGACAACAATGTCGGAGTGGGTTGCCATTCCCTTCTCCAGGGAATCTCCCCAACCCAGGGATGAACCCTGGTCTCCTGCATTGCAGGAAGATTTTTTACTATCTGAGTCACAAGAGAAGCCACAAGGGAAACTCCACAACACATCATTATTATTGTTTTAAACAATGAATATTCTTTTCTTTTTACCTCTTTGATAACATATTTTCATAGTTCTTTTTTTTCTTTTAGTCTGACCACCCCCATGATGAATCTCACACTTTTGTTTATTTACAAATTCTTTCTTAAAATTCTTTGAAGACAGTGTTTATCATGAATATAATTATAAAATGAAAGTATTTTCTTTCAATATTTTCTTTTAAGATATTGCTTGTTTTCTAGTTTCCACTGTTTCTGATAAGAAGTTTGCCTTATTTCACCTTTGAAGAAAATATCATTTTTCTATGGCTGTTTTTCAATTTTTCCTTAGTTTTCAGTTTTTTAACCATACCAGTAATGGGCCTATGTTGTGTGTGTTTTTGTGTATTTATTCTAATTTGGGGTTATTTTGAAAGCTATTTTAAACAGGGACTTTTTTTTTTTAGGCTTTTTAAATAATAATTGCCTTTTACTTCCTTTGAATATAAGTTATTTACAAATCTCTGTTGCAATTCAAGGAAAAATTACACAAAATTCTGACTTTTCACTCTGTTATCTTTGGCTTTCATTTTTTTGTGTGTTTTTCTTTTGTATACTTTGGCTTCAACCTGGTAATTTCTTTCTGAACTACCTTCTATTTCACTGATTCTTCACTTTTTGGTGTATAAACTGCTTTTGAAACTATTCTTTTCTTAATTACAGTTACTATATATTTTATTTCTAGATTGAATTTTTATATATACCAGTACTCTGATTAAATTATTCATTTTCTTCTCTCTTTTTAAAATATATTAGTCATAGTTAAATTGAAATTTTGTGTCTTATAAATACAAAACCCAAATCTCTTGTGATTGTTTACATTCATCCTTGTGTTTTTCTTTTTGGTTATTTTGTTTCATATCCTTCCATGGCAAATATATTTTTAAAAGTGAACTTCATAGATAAGAAGTATTTTAATGATAGTTAACAACATTATCTTCCTCCAGAAATTTGCTGTGATGTTTGTATGTTATTAGAGTATGACCGACCAGATCATCTTCATATAGTGGAGAGTAGATTACAGGTTTTTTAAATACTGTTTTAGTTCTATTTTGCCTTTAAGCATGGTCCTTATTTATTTATTTATTTTTTTTCCACAGTGTATCTCATTGATAAGGGTAATCCTTTGAAGTTCTCAATTGTGGTGTTTCCCTGTTCAGTACAGTTCAGTCACTCAGTCGTGTCCGACTCTTTGCAACCCCATAAATTGCAACACACCAGGCCTCCCTGTCCATCACCAACTCCTGGAGTTTACTCAAACCCATGTCCATTGAGTCGGTGATGCCATCCAACCATCTCATCCTCTGTGGTCCCCTTCTCCTCCTGCCCCCAATCCCTCCCAGCATCAGGGTCTTTTCCAATGAGTCACCTCTTCGCATCAGGTGGCCAAAGTATTGGAGTTTCAGCTTCAGCATCAGTCCTTCCAGTGAACACCCAGGACTGATCTCCTTTAGGATGCACTGGTTGGATCTTCTTGCAGTCCAAGGGACTCTCAAGAGTCTTCTCCAACACCATAGTTCAAAAGCATCAATTTTTCTGCATTCAGTTTTCTTCAGAGTCCAGCTCTCACATCCATACATGACCATTGGAAAAACCATAGACTTGACCACACAGACTTTTGTTGGCAAAGTAATGTCTCTGCTTTTTAATATGCTATATAGGTTGGTCATAACTTTCCTTCCAAGGAGTAAGCGTCTTTTAACTTCATGGCTGCAATCACCATCTGCAATGATTTTGGAGCCCAAAAAATTAAAGTCTGACACTGTTTCCCCATCTATTTCCCATATCTGTTCTTTTTTTGGAGTGGTCCTTTAAAAATGCTTCCATAGTGCTATGAAATGAGTGAATTCTGTATTATTTCTTAGTGTTTCATGTGAATCCAGTGCACTCTAGGATTTGGCAAATGCTTCAAGCAAAATTGCATACAGAATTTGAAGTTTAATTCTCTGCACTCTGTGTTAGGATTATTTCCCCTCAAGTTGTGGTTTCCTTGATTTCCCCAGACTCTGTATCTTCCATCAAAGAAAGATTATCATAACTCAACTGTTCTACCTTCTCTTCAGCTTTCCTCCCTATCACTGAGAATCAGAAAATAAATGGTCAGGATATATAGACGCAAATGTGGAGTTTATTTTGATGTAATGTATTTTTCCCTTAGGTCTGGGCCTCAGAAACCTTGGTGGTAATGGTTGTTCCCTAAAGAAGACAAACAGTTGCTTACCTGTTGGTGCTGTTTTTGCTTTCTCTCCAGGTTTTACATTTGCTTTATTCAACAGGATTTCTTTTTAAAAACAAAACAAACAAAAATACTATTGACTGTATTCATAAAGAGATGGGAATAAGAGAACACCTTACCTGCCTCCTGAGAAACCTATACGCAAGTCAAGAAGCAACAGTTAGAAATGGACATGGAACAATGAACTGATTCAAAATTGAGGATGCAGTACATATGGCTATATACTGTCACCCTGCTTATTTAACTTACATGCATAGTACATCATGTTAAATGCCAGGTTGCATGAAGCACAAGCTGGAATCAAGATCACTGGGAGAAATATCAATAACCTCAGATATACAGATGACACCACTCTAATGACAGAAAGTGAAGAGGACTAAAGACCTCTTGATGAAAATGGAAGAGGAGAGTGAAAAAGCTGGATTAAAACTCAACATTGAGAAAGCTAAGATCATGGCATGTGGTCCCATCACTTCATGGCAAATAGATGGAGCAACAGTGAAAACTGTGGTTGACTTTACTTTCTTGGGCTCCAAAATCACTGCAGATGGTGACTGCAGCCATGAAATTAAAAGATGCTTGCTCCTTGGAAGAAAAGCTGTGATAAATCTAGATAGCATATTAAGAAGCAGAGACATCACCTTGCCAACAGAGGTCTGTATAGTCGAAGCTATGGTTTTTCCAGTAGTCATGTATGGATGTGAATGCTGGACCATCAAGAAGATTGAGTTCTAAAGAATCAATGCTTTCAAACTGTGGAGCTGGAGTAGACTCTTGAGATTCCCTTTATAGCACAGAGTTCAAACCAGTCAATTCTAAAGGAAATGCTTAGGCGTGGGAAGTGCCCACAACCCAGGGCCTGCTTCCTGCAGTGCAACCTGAAGCCTGAGCAGTGTAGACGGGGACAGCACCCATGCCCTGAGCAGAGGCAAACCCAGTGTGGCCGAGACACTGTGAGTACTCCCCACACACACCAGTGATATTTGTCTGCAGTGTTCCTCCCTCCCCAACAGCAGGACTGAACAAGTAACCTAAACAAGAGACCACCTCCACCCACTTGTGTCAGGGTGGAAAATAGACACTGAAGACACCTGCAAACAGAAGAAGCCAAATAAATAAAGAGAGGGAACCGTTTTGGAAGTGACAGGTACAATAGATTAAAATCCCTGTAGTTAATACCGACTACATTGGAAGGGCCTATAGATCTTGAGAAGTATAAGCTGGAACAAGGAACTATCTGAAACTGAACTAACCCCACAGTACCCACAACATCTCCAGAGAAATTCTTAGATATATTTTTACTATTATCACTATTTTTTTTTCTCTTTTTTTACATCCTCTATTATTCCTTTAATTTTCATTTTTATAACCTACTATTACTTTGCAAAAAAAGACCCTATTTTAAAAGCAAACTTCATATATATTTCTTCTATTTTAAAATATTTTTTTAATATTGTAATTTTGAGAGTCTAACCTCTCCCCCAGATTTTTAATCTTTGCTTTATAGTATTTGTTATCAATTTGTATGTTTAAGGATCAAATCTTCAGTACCCATTTTTACTTAGGAGTGTGATTACTCGCTTGATTACTCTCTCCCCCTTTTGATTCTTCTTTTTCTCCCCCAGGTCACCTCTATCTCCTCCCTCCCCCTTCTCTTCTCTACCCAACTCTGTGAATCTCTGTGGGTGTTCCAGGCTGTGGAGAACACTTAGGGAACAGAGCACTGCCAAGATCTACCTCTCTCCTTCTGACTCCCCCTTTTCTTCCCCTGGTCACCTTTATCTCCCTCCTTCTTCTTCTCTTCTCCATGTAACTCTGTGAACCCCTCTGGGTGCCCCTCACTGTGGAGAATCTTTTCACCATTAACCTAGAAGTTTTATTATCAGTGCTGTGTGGATGGAGAAGTCTTGAGGCTACTGTAAGAATAAGATTGAAAACTAGAGGCAGGAGGCTTAAGCCCAAAACCTGAGAACCCCAGAGAACTCTTGACTCCAGGGAACATTAGTTGATAAGAGGTCATCCAAAAGCCTCCATACCTACACTGAAAACAAGCACCACCCAAGAGCCAATAAGTTCCAGAGCAAGACATACCACGCAAATTTTCCAGCAATTCATGAACATAACCCTGAGCTTCAATATACAGGCAACTCAAAGTCACAGCAAACTGATAGACATCTCAAAACTCACTACTGGATACGTCATTGCACTCCAGAGAGAAGAAATCCAGATCCACCCACCAGAACACCAATGCAAGCTTCCTTAACCAGGAAACCTTGACAAGCCACCTGTCCAACCCTACCCACAGTGAGGAACCTCCACAATAAAGAGGAACCACAAACTGCCAGATTACAGAAAGGCCACCCCAAACACAGCAATATAAACAAGATGAAAAGGCAGAGAAATACCCAGCAGGTAAGGAACAGGATAAATGCCCACTAAAACAAACAAAAGAGGAAGAGATAGGGAATCTACCTGATAAAGGATTCAGAGTAATGATAGTGAAAATGATCCAAAATATTGAAAGCAAATTGTAATTACAGATAAATAGCCTGGAGACAAGGATCAAGAAGATGCAAGAATGGTTTAAAAAGGACCTAGAAGAAATAAAAAAGACTCCATTAATATTGAATAATACAATAAATGAGATAAAAATCACTCTGGAGTGAACCAAGAGTAGAATAATGAAGATAGAAGATAGGATAAGTGAGGTAGAGGATAGAATGGTAGAAATAAATGAAGCAGAGAGGAAAAAATAATTAAAAGAAATGAGGACAACCTCAGGGACCTCTGGAACAATGTTAAATGTCCTAACATTCGAATAATAGGAGTCTCAGAGGAAGAAGACAAAAAGAAAGGCCATGAGAAGATACTCGAGGAGATAATAGCTGAAAACTTCCCTAAAATGGGGAAGGAAATAGTCACAGAAGTCCAAGAAACCCAGAGAGTCCCAAACAGGATAAACCCAAGGCAGAACACCCCAAGACACATATTAATCAAATTAACAAATAACAAACACAAAGAGCAAATATTAAAAGCAGCAAGGGATAAACAACAAATAACACACAAGGGGATTCCCATAAGGGTAACAGCTGATCTTTCAATAGGAACTCTTCAGGCCAGAAGGGAATGGCAGGACATACTTAAAGTGAGGAAAGAGAAAAACCTACAACCCGGATTACTGTACCCAGGAAGGATCTCATTCAGATATGAAGGAGAATTCAAAAGCTTTAGAGACAAGCAAAAGCTGATAGAATTCAGCACCACCAAACCAGCTCTCCAACAAATGCTAAATGATCTTCTCTAGACAGGAAACACAGAAAGGGTGTATAAACTCAAACCCAAAACAACAAAATAAATGGCAATGGGATCATACTTATTAATTATCACCTTAAATGTAAATGGGTTGAATGTCCCAACCAAAAGACAAAGACTGAATGGATACAGAAACAAGACCCCTATATATGCTGTCTATAAGACACCCACCTCAAAACAAGGGACACATACAGACTGAAATTGAAGGGCTGGAAAAAGATATTTCATGTAAATGCAGACCAAAAAAAAAAAAAAAAAGCGGGAGTAGCAATACTTATATCGGATAAGATAGACTTCAAAATAAAGACTGTGAAAAGAGACAAAGAAGGACGCTACATAGTGATCAAAGGATCAATCTGAGAAGATATAACAATTATAAATATATATGCACCCAACATAAGAGCACCACAATATGTAAGGCAAATGCTAACAAGTATGAAAGGGGAAATGAATAATAACACAATAATAGTGGGAGACTTTAATACCCCACTCACACCTATGGATAGATCAACTAAACAGAAAATTAGCAAGGAAACACAATCTTTGAATGACACAATGGACCATCTAGACCTAATTGATACCTGTAGGACATTTCACACCAAAACAACGAATTTCACCTTTTTCTCAAGTGTACATGGAACTTTCTCCAAGATAGATGACATCCTGGGCTATAAATTTAGTCTTGGTAAATTTAAAAAAATTTAAGTCATTCCAATAATCTTTTCTGACAACAATGCAATAAGATGAGATCTCAATTACAGGGGAGAAAAAAAAAAAAAAAAACTATTAAAAATTCCAACATATGGAGCCTAAACAACATGCTTCTGAACAACCAACAAATCATAGAAGAAATCAAAATATGCATAGAAACAAATGAAAATGAAAACACAACAACCCAAAACCTATGGGACACTGTCAAAACTGATAAGGGGAAGCTTCATAACAATACAGGCTTACCTCAAGAAACAAGAAAAAAGTCACCTAAATAACTTAACTCTACACCTAAAGCAACTACAAAAGGAAGAAATGAAGAACCCCAGGGTTAGTAGAAAGAAAGAAATCCTAAAAATTAGGGCAGAAATAAATGTAAAAGAAACAGAAGAGACAATGGCAAAAATCAACAAAGCCAAAAGCTGGTTCTTTGAGAAGATAAATAGAATTGACAAACCATTAGCCAGACTCATCAAGAAACAAAGGGAGAAGAATCAAATCAACAAAATTAGAAATGAAAATGGAGAAATCACAGCAGACAACACAGAAATACAAAGGATAATAAGAGACTACTATCAGTAACTATATACCAATAAGATAGACAACTTGGAAGAAATGGGCACATTCTTAGAAAAGCATAACTTTCCAAAACTGAACAACAAAGAAATAAAAGATCTTAACAGACCCATTATAAGCATGGAAATCGAAAAAAAAAAAAAAAAAAAAATCTGTAATCAGAAATCTTCCAGCAAACAAAAGCCCAGGACCAGAAGGCTTCACAGCTGAATTCTACCAAAAATTTAGAGAAGAGCTAACACCTATCTTACTGAAACTCTTCCAGAAAATTGCAGAAGGTAAACTTCTAAATTGACTCTATGAGGCCACCGTCACCCTAATACCAAAACCAAGCAAAGATGCCACAAAAAAAGAAAACTACAGGTCAATATCACTGATGAACATAGGTGCAAAAATACTTAACAAAATTCTAGCAAACAGAATCCAACAACATGTTAAAATGATCATATAGTTTTGTTTTGTTTTTTAAGAAATCTCCACACTGTTTTCCATAGTGGCTGTACTAGTTTGCATTCCCACCAACAGTGTAAGAGGGTTCCCTTTTCTCCACACCTTCTCCAGCATTTATTGCTTGCAGACTTTTGGATAGCAGCCTTCCTGACTGGCGTGTAATGGTACCTCATTGCGGTTTTGATTTGCATTTCTCTAATAATGAGTGATGCTGAGCATCTTTTCATGTGTTTGTTAGCCATCTGTATATCTTCTTTGGAGAAATGTCTTCACCAGCCCAGGTGGGATGCATGAGACAAGTGCTCGGGCCTGGTGCACTGGGAAGACCCAGAGGAACCGGGTGGAGAGGGAGGTGGGAGGGGGGATCGGGATGGGGAATATGTGTAACTCTATGGCTGATTCATATCAATGTATGATAAAACCCACTGAAATGTTGTGAAGTGATTAGCCTCCAACTAATAAAAAAAAAAAAAAATCATACATCATGACCAAGTGGGCTTTATCCTAGGGATGCAAGGATTCTTTAATATCCACAAATCAATCAATGTAATACATCACATTAACAAATTGAAACATAAAACCATATGATTATCTCAATAGATACAGAAAAACCTTTGACAAAATTCAACATCCATTTATGATAAAAACTTTCCAGAAAGCAGGAATAGAAGGAACATACCTCAACATAATAAAAGCTATATATGACAAACCCACAGCAAAAGTATCCTCAATGATGAAAAATTGAAAGCATTCCCCCTAAAGTCAGGAACAAGGTAAGGGTGCCCACTCTCACCACTATTACTAAACATAGTTTTGGAAGTGTTGGCCACAGCAATCAGAGCAGGAAAAGAAATAAAAAGAATCCAGATAGGAAAAGAAGTAAAACACTTACTGTTTGCAGAGGACATGATCCTCTACATAGAAAACCCTAAGGACTCTACCAGAAAAGTACTAGAGCTAATCAACTAATATAGTAAAGTTGCAGGATATAAAATTAACACACAGAAATCCCTTGCATTCCTATACACTAACAATGAGAAAACAGAAAGAGAAATTAAGGAAACAATTCCATTCACCATTGCAACAAAAAGAATAAAATACTTAGGAATAAATCTACCTAAAGAAACAAAAGACCTATATACAGAAAACTATAAAACACTGATGAAAGAAATCAAAGAGGACACAAATAGATGGAGAAATATACCATGTTTGTGGATCAGAAGAATTAATATAGTGAAAATGAGTATACTACCCAAAGCAATCTTTAGATTCAATGCAATTCCTTCCAAGCTACCAACTGTATTTTTCACAAAACTAGAAAAAATATTTTCACAATTTGTATGGAAGTACAAAAAACCTCAAATAGCCAAAGCAATCTTGATAAAGAAGAATGGAACTGGAGGAATCAACCTGCCTGACTTCAGGCCATACTACAAAGCTATAGTCATCAAGACAGTATGGTACTGGCACAAAGACAGAAATATAGATCAATGGAACAGAATAGAAAGTCCAGAGATAAATCCACGCACCTATGGACACCTTATCTTTGACAAAGGAGGCAAGAATATGCAATGGAGAAAAGACAATCTCTTTAACAATTGGTGCTGGGAAAACTGGTCAGCCACTTATAAAAGAATAAAACTAGAACACTTTCTAACACCATACACAAAAATAAACTCAAAACGGATTAAATATCTAAATGTAAGACCAGAAACTACAAAACTCATAGAGGAAAATATAGGTAAAACACTCTCCGACATAAATCACAGAGGGATCCTCTATGACCCACCTCCCAGAGTAATGGAAATAAAAACAAAAATAAAGAAATTGGATCTAATTAAACTTAAAAGCTTTTGCACAATGAAGGGAGCTATAAGCAAAGTGAAAAGACAACCTTCAGAATGGGAGAAAATAATAGCAAATGAAGCAACTGACAAAGAATTAATCTCAAAAATATACAAGCAATTCCTGAATCTCAATTCCAGAAAAATAAATGACCCAATCAAAAAATGGGTCAAAGAACTAAACAGACAGTCCTCCAAAGAAGACATACAATTGGCTAGCAAACACATGACAAGATGCTCAACATCACTCATTATCAGAGAAATGCAAATCAAAACCTCACTGATCAAAATGGCTGCTATCCAAAAATCTACAAACAATAAATGTGGAGAGGGTGCAGAGAAAAGGAAACCCTCTTACACTGTTGGTGAGAATGCAAACTAGTACAGCCACTGTGGAGAACAGTGTGGAGATTCCTTAAAAAACTGGAAATAGAACTGCCATATGACCCAGCAAACCTACTGCTTGGCATATACACCGAGGAAACCAGATCTGAAAAAGACACGTGTACCCCAATGTTCATCACAGCACTGTTTATAATAGCTAGGACATGGAAGCAACCTAGATGTCCATCAGCAGATGAATGGATAAAAAAGCTGTGGTACATATACACAATGGAATATTATTCAGCCATTAAAAAGAATACGTTTGAATCAGTTCTAATGAGGTGGATGAAATTGGAGCCTATTATACAGAGTGAAGTAAGCCAATACAGTATACTAACAAATACACATGGAATTTAGAAAGATTGTAACGGTAACCCTATATGCGAGACAACAAAAGAGACACAGATGTATAGAACAGTATTTTGGACTCTGTGGGAGAAGGTGAGGGTGGGATTATCTGAGAGAATAGCTTTGAAACATGTGTATTATCATACATGAAACAGATCGCCAGTCTGGGTTTGATGCATGAGACAGGGTGTTCAGGGCTGGTGCACTGGGATGACCTAGAGGGATGGGATGGGGAGAGAAGTGGGAGGGGTGTTCAGGATGGGGAACACATGTAAACCCATGGCTGATTCATGTCAATTTGTGGCAAATACCACTACAATATTGTAAAATAATAAGCCTCCAACTAAAATAAATAAGTTTTTAAAAGTAAATAAATAAAAAAATAAAGAAATCAACCCTGAATATTCATTGGAAGGACTGATGCTGAAGCTGAAGCTCCAACACCTGATGCAAAGAGCTGACTCATTGGAAAAGACCCTGATGTTAGGAAACATTGTGGGCAGTAGGAGAAGGGAGTGACAGAGGATGAGACAGTTGGATGGCATCACCAACTCAATGGACATGAGTTTGAGCAAACTCTGGGAGATAGATAAGGACAGGGAAGCCTGACATGCATTAGTTCATGGGGTCACAAAGATTTGGACACAACTGAACAACAATAACAATTTTTTGAAGCAGAGTACATTTAAGAAACTTAATAAATATCATATATTTGCAAATAGAAAAGCCATAGTTTGAAAGAAAGAACCTCTGGTCTATCATAAAGCTAAATTATTCATTTATTTATTGATTATTTATTTATTTTAATTCATTAATTAATATTGTTCTTTTTTTTTTTAGTAGGTCCTTGTTGGTTATCTTTTTTAAATGCATCAATGTGTATACATCAATCCCAAAATGCCAATCTATCCCTTCCCCACAATTTCCCCCCCTGGTAACCATAAGTTTATTATTTAAGTCTGTGAGTTTCTTTCTGTCTGCTGATAAATATGTTTGCATCAAAAAGAATAAAATGCTTAGCTATAAATCTATCTAAAAACACAAAAGACTTGTCTCTGAAAACAATAAAACACTGATGAAAGAAATCAACGATGACACAAACAGATGGAAAGATCTGTCATGTTCTTGGGTTGGAAGAATCAACACTGTTAAAATGACTATGCTACCTAAGGCAATCTACAGATTCAATGTAATTCTATCAAATTACCAATAACCTTTTGTCATAGAACTAGATTAAAAAAAAAAAAATCTTACAATTTGTACGGAGACACTAAAGATCTCAGCAGGGGACCTTAGTTCAATTCCTGGGTCAGAAAGATCCCCTGGAGAAGGAAATGGCAACCCACTCCAATATTCTTGCCTGTAAAATCCCATGGACAGAAGAGCCTTGCAGGCTACATCCCATGGCGTCACATTATTTGGACATGACTTAGCAACTAAACCACCACCACAAAAGACCTCAAATAGTCAAAGCAATCTTGAGAAAGAAAGGTCGAACTGGAGGAGTCAGGCCTCCTGACCTCAGAATATACTACAAAACTATTGTCATCAAAATAGTAATGCTGTTGGCACAAAACCAGGAATAGTACAGAATAACACCTATTCTCCTAAGGTCAATTAGTCTATGACAAAGGAGGCATGCCAATACAATGGAGGAAAGAAAGTCTCTTCAATAAGTGGTGCTGGGAAAACTATATGTAAAAAAGAGAAAGAATATAGAACACTTCATACCATCATATACAAAAATAAACTCAAGGTGGATTAAAGACCTAAATACAAGACCAGACATTATAAAACTCTTAGAGGAAAGCATAGACAGGAAAATTTTTGACATAAATCACAGCAAGATCTTTATTGAGGCATCTCCTAGAGTAATGGAAATAGAAACAGTAATAAACAAATGGCCCTAATTAAATTTAAAAACTTTTGCATAACAAAGAAAATCACAAACAAAACAGAAAGACAACCCATAAAGGGAGAAAATATTCACAAATGTTGTGACTGACAGGGTACTAGTCTCCATAATTTATAAGCAACTCACTTGCCAACAAAGGTCTGTATAGTCACAGATGTGATTTTTGCAGTAGTCATGCACAGATTTGAGGGTTGGACCATAAACAAGGCTGAGCACCAAAGAATCGATGCTTTTGAACTGAGGTGTTGGAAAAGACTCTTGAGAGTCCCTTGGACAGCAAGGAGATCAAACCAGTCAATCCTAAAGGAAATCAACCCTGAACATTTGTTGGAAGGTCTGATGCTGAAGCTGAAGCTCCATTAAGTTGACCACTTGATGTGAAGAACTGACTCTTAGAAGAGACCCTGATGCTGGGAAAGAATGAAGACAGGAGGAGAAGGGGACAATAGAGGATGAGATGGCATCACTGAATCAATGGACATGAATTTGAGCATGCTCAGAGAGATGGGGAAGGACAGGGAAGCCTGGCATGCTGCAGTCCATGGGGTCACAAAGAATCAAACATGACTGAGTGATTGCACAACAACATGTCCCTCAAAAAAAAAAAAAAAAAAAAATACATAAAATAAAATAACAATAAAAAGTTGACATAAGACCTAACTAGACATTTCTTCAAAGAGGACATAAGATGGCCAAGAGACACATGGGAAGATGCTTTAACATGGCTAATATTTAGAGAAGTGCAAATCAAAAGTACAATGAAATATCAACTTACATTAGTCAGAATGTCCATCATCAAGAAGTCTGTAAACAATAAATGCTGGAAAGGGTGTGGAAAAGGGAACCCACCTACACTTTGGTTGGAAAGTAATTTGGTATAGCTACTATGGAGAGAAAGGGTTCCCTAAAGAACTAAGATAAAGTTACTATAGGAAGCAGCAATCCCACTCCTGGGCACATATTCAGAGAAAAACATGCCTCAAAAGGATATATGAATCCCAATATTCATTGAAGCACTGTCTAAGTTAGCCAGGGCATTGAAGCAACCTAAATGTCTATTAACAGATGAATGCAAAAAGAGGATGTGGAATATTAATCAGTCACTAAAAAAATGAAATAATGCCATTTGCAGAAACATGGATGGACCTGTAGATTATCATACTAAGTAAATCAAAGAGAAATAATATATATGCTTATATGCAGAATCAAGAGAATTCCCTTATTATATGCTACTCACTCATAGAATAAAAATTTCCAAGTCTAGTTTTAAGCATATAAAGTGCAATAGTGTTTGCTTCCAATTAGTATCTTACTTGTCTAGACATATTTGCTAATTTTGTGTTTTGCAATCAAAATACCAAAAATACAGTGATAGTATGAGAAATGCTAAATCTGCCTTCATTTAAGTTGTGGTTCCAGCAACATACCAGAGCAATTTCATATTTGATGACCTGTGAAGAGAGAGGTTCAGCTATTCTTGGCCAATGAGAAAAGGTTAAAAGGAAAAGTCAAAAGCAGAAATATAATAGCATGCTGGAATAATTCCTATGATGTCTGTAATATAAAAGTGAGTCTTCCTATATCCCTCTGTAAACTTTAGGATGTACTCTATAGCTCATTCTCATATCATAGCATTTATATATGTAAAGCATTTATATATGCTAAGCACACTATTTTTAATAATTTGAAGTAAAAGATAAGTAAACTGATGTGACTAGAAAATGTAGTAAGACTGTAGATATTCATTGATTGCTTTCACAGTTCCCTCAGAGTTACCGACTTATAGGTTAACATGCTATTCTTTACTGCAAGAGAAAGATAATTTTTTTCAGTGTTAGATTTCTTAATTATAGAGTTTCTTCACCTTCATTGCCCCAAAGATAGTTTTAGGAGAGTATAGTATGCATCCCTATTAAAATTAGATGACCATAGACAGAGATCAGCAAATTTCTTTAGGCATATGAAAAACAGAAACAGTTTTAATTTGGAGATTCATAGGGAGGGGTCACCAGACCATGTCTTGCATATGAATTGGGTTGAAAGGATAACCAAATCAAGTATAGAGAGAGTGTAACTTAGATGACTTCCTCTTTGAATAATGCCAAAACAGAAAGGCAGGATTTCCCTGGGGAAAAAGAAAAAAAAGGCATATGGAGTTGAAAGCAAGGTAGACAAGAAACATTCCACAGCCTATGTGCAGAAGCTTGCAGACTTATTTACATTTATTGTAGTGTTGCTTCTCTGTTGTGGTCAGACTGAATGTTGGTGGTTATCCTTGCATCTTGAAAAGACCCATCTAATACCCTAACATCATAGAGGCCTGAACTGGGTGTTGCTATGTAGCTTAAACACAAAATATGACATATTTAGCAATCATTTCGTCCTGGCCCATTCCTGCTAAAATTCAGTACCCTTGGTGCTGTTCTTTGTGCTTACTCACTCAGTCGTGCCCAACTTTGCAACCCCATGGACTGTAGCCCGCCAGGTCCCTCTGTTCATGGGACTTTCCAGGCAAGAAAACTGGAGTGGTTTGCCATGCCCTCCTCAGGCGATCTTCTCAACCCAAGGATCAAACCCAGGTCTCCTGCATGGCAGGTACATTCTGTATCATCTGAGCCATCAGGGCTCACCCTTAAGCATTTATTTTCCTAATTTTCCATTTTTCCTCATACCTCATACCTGTTTTCCTCCTCATTATTTTTTTCCTTTTTTCCTAAATTATCAGTATTTTAATATAGAGGAAAGAGAAAAGAGCTAACCTAGGAATAGTGCTAAAAAAGTAGAGTGGAAGGGAAATTCAAGATTGTCACTTCCAATGCTCTACCACACACAAGGACCACTCTCTCCAAACATTTTCATATAGTTTTTTTTGAAACATCCAATCGTAGGAATTTGGCTGCTTCAAAGTCAGCTTATTCTATTCATGATCAATTGCAATTTTTAGGAAGAAAAAGATTCTTACAGTGAGCTGAGATCTATTTCTCTAAATAGGCTAGTTAGCTCAACTAACTCAAATTGATTTTTAACATACCTTTTCTAGTAGCGTACAGAAACTTTACTTCCCCTCAAGTTAGTTTTACTTGTCTTTCCATCAGTCACCTGTTTCCCAAACTAGCATTTTTCCTGTTTTTAGTGGAACTATCAGTCACTACCAGTGAGAGGCCAGTGGCACCCTTGGGGCTGTAAGAACTCGAGTGGATTTAGACTCCTTAAAAATAAAAACAAAAACTTTTTGTACCAACTAGAAATGTTAGTAAACATGCAACCACAGCTGTTTCACAGAGCAGAGGATTACTCATTAGTTAATAATGAACACTACTTATCTGTCTGATTTGACTCCTTTTATAATTGACTCTTGGAGAAGGAAAAGGCAACACACTCCAGTGTTCTTGCCTAGAGAATCCTGTGGATGGAGGAGCCTGGTGGGCTGCTGTCCATAGGGTCTCACAGAGTCGGACATGACTGAAGGGACTTAGCAGCAGCAGCAGCAGCAACATAATTGACTCTGAGCTTTTCTGTAACTCTTTGCTATTTTTACAGAGTCTTTGGGATGGCACAATGTTGATTCTGCTTCTCCCCCACCTGAAAAACTTTGAAACACTAAGTAGATCAAATTAAAAGCATTAATAAAGAAAAAAAATTATAATCTTAGGGATTTCACTGCCCATTGAAATAAGATCAAATCCCTAAGAGGGGGTGCCTCTTCTTTAGAGGCATAAGACCTTGATCTAAAGATAGGTTTTGCCACTGCATGACTGTGTGATTTGGGGAAACAGCTTGACTTATGAAATTCAATTTTCTCATCTATAAAGGAGCACTAATAAAAAATAAGTAAAATATACAATCAATAAAGCACTACTTAAACTTTAGATACTATTTTTACCCTACTATACTATGAGCTTCTTGAGGGTAGCAACTGATAATACTTTTCTTTGTGTCATAGAGGCCAGAAATCCTGAAGCAGAATTGAATGCTCACTAAAAGCTTGTTGGAAAAAAAGAAATAATTTCACTCCCTTTTATTTGGTAGGTAAACAATTTTCAGTAAATTTAAGATAAAGTAAACTTTTATGGACAGATACTAGCACAAAGCTCAGAAATTTTTGTATTGCTAAGATAAATCAGTGTACATGAAGGCAGTGTGGTAATATATATATATATATATATCATATATATATATATTATATATTCTCAATTAAATATATAATTTTAAATAGCTATTCCCCAGGTAAAGTGGATCTTTCTTGAGTTTCCATGAAAGTGAAAGGAAAGTGAAGTCGCTCAGTCGTGTCCGACTCTTTGCGACCCCATGGACTGTAGCCTACCAGGCTTCTCAGCCCATGGGATTTTCCAGGCAAGAGTACTGGAGTGGGTTGCCATTTCCCTTGTTTAATAAATACTTATTTGTTGAAAAATGGATATATATTCCAGCATTTCCAAACCAAGGGCACATGTAATTTTTTCCTGCAGTTTTAATGCATTTGTATTTTAAGGTTTATTCACAATCTCTGAAATTCAAAATAAGAAAAATAATAGAGTGGATGTCTCATGATAACTGAACTGTATGTTCTCAGGACCATCAGTTTTTGGGACATTGTAATCTGACAAAGTTCTTTGACATGACAACCAAAAGCACTATGAATATTTTACAGAAAGAACTTGATGATGAAGTTATTACTACAATAAACATTTTGTTAATACAAATGGATTGCTTCTTTCTGTAATTAACTGCAATAAATATAGAACCTGCCTCTTTAAATCTTTACTTCAATGCTACCTGAGTTCTCAAAATTTACTCACTGAATATAGAGAAAGCACTGTCAGATTGACTGTTTCAGCCTGACAAAGTGACCATTTATCAAGAAAATGTCTGCCTGTTTAGTCACCAGTTCTAGAATCATTGCCTATTCTGCTTCACAGTAAGACACAAGAAATAAAGAGAAATTGCTCACAAAAGACTCTTGTTAGTTGTAACCTCCTGCAGATGTCTATAATTAGACTTAAATTGGTGACCTCAAGCCTATTTGGAAGTAGAAACTACTTTAAGGGAGAAGATAAATTCGGCTGGATCTTAAAGAAAAAAAAAAAAAAAAATATATATATATATATATATATATATATATATGGAGAGCTCCTGAGTGGGAAGAAGATATTTAAGCAGTGGTGAGAGCATAAATACAGACTTGGAAGAGAAAATGTCACTATGAAAAGAAAACAGATAAGATGAATTAAAAATTAATGGATAATTAGACAATAAAATAAATTAGGGCAAAGTTGGGGTGGGAACATGAAGTTCAGCCAAGGAGTGTGACTATAGCTAATTGGATAGTGAGATGACATTGATATGCAAAATATGAAATGACCGAAAAGGAACTTGCAATTCCTACAACTGTGCCCAGTGCTGAATATACTGGTTTTCTGAGCAGTATGTTACTTGTTTTAGATTAAATTTTTGTTTAAAAATGTAGATGCTGAATACACCTTCATAGAGTATTTTCTCATTTTAAGTTTAAAAATACAGAAGAAATCCATACATAAGGAAGTTTTTCAGCTAAAAGTTGGGTAAAGTCAAATGCTGCTCATGATTAGGATATGGTGATTGGATATGGTGATTGATGATACAATGTGCCACATACATTCAGCTTTTAGAGCCTTAAAGATTATCACACATCCAAGTTAAATGTCCTGTGTTAAATATTATAATATTTTGCTTATGATCTAGCATAGAGTTGACATTTGCAGAATATGCAATTCAACAAGAACCTACTTTTAATATACAGATTCAACTTAGTGATAATTACATTTTCTTTTTGAACACAATATTTATTTATTCTAATTAGTATATTGCATAATTGAGTTCTTCATCATATTATCACTTTGTTCTTTGCTTATGCATCTTTCTTCTTTTCTGGGTACAGGATTTTTCTGCCTCTTGGAAATGTGACTCTGGAATCACTTCCTGTCAATTCATATAGGCAATTAACTCATGAATAAACTATTTTTGACTATGTACTGTGTTGTCATTTCAGTCGTGTCCAAGTCTTTGTGACCTTGTGGGCTGTAGCCTGCCAGTTTCCTCTATCTATGGGATTCTCCAGACAAGAATACTGGAGTGGGTTGCCATCTCCTTCTCCAGGGGATCTTCCCAACCCAGAGATCATCTCACATCTCCTGCATTGGCAGGTGAGTTATTTACCACTAGTGCTACATGGGAAGCCATTTTTGACTATAGACATAGCCAACTTCACATTTATTTCCCTGCTTGCATGTTTTTGTTTCAAGACAAGTGTTCTATTTCCTTGTCATAAATTGAGATGACTGTGACAGTGACATTTTTCAATATATTAATTTGAATAAGTCAATGCTGAGACCCAACTTCATTGATTTAACCAAGAGTCTAATAATTTAACTCAAAGTTCACAAGGTAGTGGTACAAGGCAGGAGCCAGTGCATTGAAGTACAAATGTTCTCTGACTTTTCTGAATGTTAATCTCCTAGAAAGCATGTCTTTTGTGCATTATCTTGGAATTAAGTTTCAATTTTATTGCAAAAAATTCTGTGTGATTGCACAATACCTGGTGAATAACTAGGGGAGCATTCTGAAATTATACAGAGAATGTATCCTCTCTTGACTATAATTTAAAACTATGTTGCTGCCACTCTTCTATCACAAAATGCCATTTTTCAGAAGCACTAAGAAAAGTTGGAGCAGGAGTGAGGCACTACAGTAGAAGAAACACAGACCCAACTATCAAAAAAACTGAGTTCTAGCCTCAAATCCATTGCTTAGGATCTTTGTGTACATGGGCTATTCCTATAATCCTAGTTTTTCATCTCCAAAATGAGTTATAAAATCTGACCAAACTTCACAAGATTCATATCAGATCAAGTTGTTTAAAAGTTGCAAAATGCAATTCAACTGAAAAGTATTATTGTTCCATACAACCATATGTACTCTTAAGATGACTGAGAAAGGCTGAAATTGGCTCCCACACATAAGACACTAACCCGAAGAAAGGCTGTAAGAAATACTAAAGGGTCTCTTTGCCATTCATTCAGGCTCAGGTCACAGGAATTTAATTCTCTGATATAGGAATGAATTGGATTCTTTGCTTGTAAATGTTTCTATCTTGCACTTAACCAACTCCAAATATATAGAATTTTTGATCATTCACTATCAAACTTAAATCCATATTGCCTGATGGCATAGTGTTAATATAATAAAAATGACAATTGATTACATCATGGGCCTAAAAAGTAAAAGTTTGGCTCAACAAATATTAATTAAGAGAACAACAACTGATAGTAAGGTGTTGTGGTGTATTGGAAAGGTTGCACAACTTGGAGTCAGAGGTTATAGAACTAGTTTTTTCCCAGCTGAGTATCTGTGTAAAAATCCATCATGTGTAGCTTCATTCTTTTGTCCTTAGTGTTCTTAACTATAAAATGAAGATAAAAACTGATACTTCATTGGACTATGCTAAACACACAAAGAAATAAAATATGTGTGAGTATTTGTGATATATAGCATAAGTAAATATGTTAATTTAGCTAAAATTTAACTAAATCAAAGATGGGAATACCAGACCACCTGACCTGCCTCCTGAGAAATCTGTATGCAGGTCAAGAAGCAACAGTTAGAACTGGACATAGAACAACAGACTGGTTCCAAATCGGGAAAGGAGTACGTGAAGGCTGTATATTGTCACCCTGCTTATTTAACTTATACACAGAGTACATCATGAGAAATGCTGGACTGGATGAAGCATGAGCTGGAATCAAGATTGCTGGGAGAAACATCAGTAACCTCAGATATGCAGATGATATCAGCCTTATGGCAGAAAGCGAAGAGGAACTAAAGTGCTTCTTGATGAAAGTGAAAGAGGAGAGTGAAAAAGTTGGCTTAAAAACTCAATATTCAGAAAACTAAGATCATGGCATCTGGTCCTATCACTTAATGGCAAATAGACGAGAAACAATGGAAACAGAGACAGATTTATTTTTTTAGGCTCCAAAATCACTGCAGATGGTGACTGCAGCCATGAAATTAGAAGACACTTGCTCCTTGGAAGAAAAGTTATGACCAACCTAGACAGCATATTAAAAAGCAGAGACATTGCTTTGCGAACAAAGGTCTGTCTAGTCAACACTATGGTTTTTCCAGTAGTCATGTATGAATGAGAGTTGGACTATAAAGAAAGCTGAATGCCGAAGAATTGATGCTTTTGAGCTGTGGTGTTGGAGAAGACTCTTGAGAATCCCTTGGACTGCAAGGAGATCCAACCAGTCCATCCTAAAGGAAACCAGTCCTGAATATTCATTGGAAGGACTGATGCTGAAGCTGAAACTCCAATACTTTGGCCACCTGATGTGAAGAACTGACTCATTGGAAAAGACCCTGATGCTGGGAAAGATTGAAGGCGGGAGGAGAAGGGGATGACAGAGGATGAGATGGTTGGATGGCATCCCTGACTCGATGGACATGAGCTTGAGTAGGCTCTGGGAGTTGGTGACGGATAGGGAAACCTGGTGTGCTGCAGTCCATGGGTCGCAAAACCTCAGACACTACTGAGCAATTCTACTGACTAATTTCATCTTTAATATTTTATCTTTCCCAACTTTTTGAATTTACAGAATGGATTGTTTGAATCTCAGAATAGGACTCAGCAAATCCTATTTATAGATTCCATTAGTCCGTACCTATGTCAATATGGAGGGAAAATATTAAGTTTATGTGCATCATCATGACTTCTTAAAAGAGCTATATACATGATAAGGCCTGACATTTCTAGGTTCCTGGTGAATAGACATAGCTTGACAATCAGAAATTTCATGATTAAAATGTAGTCTTCATAAGTAATTAGGTACGACTTTCAACTTTATATATATCACATAGTAACTGACTCGTGATTTTAATGACTTAAATTACTTTCAGCTAACATGACATCCAAAATAAATATGCATTCTTGACCTTTATAGACATGTTTCTCTATAGTTCGGTAGTTACATGTTGTGTCTTGTTTATAAAGTAGATTGGATTAGTTATGTGTGATATTCAAATCAGCAATACTAGTGTGCTCAGCCATGTCTGAATCTCCTCAATCCCATGGTATCCTGGCAAGAATACTAGAGTTAGTTGCCATTTCCTTCTCCAGTGGCTCTTTCTGACCCAGGGCTTGAACTTGCATTTCTTGCAGGTCCTGCATTGACAGGCTGATTCTTTACTGCTGAGCCACCTGGGAAGCCTGGATTTTTAAATGAATATAAGTTTATGACAGCACAGTTTAAAATTTAAAATATTATAGGGTGGGAGGTCCAAAGGGGAGGGGATATATATGCACATACAGCTGATTCACCTTGTTGTATGGCAGAAACTAACACAGCATTGTAAGGCAACTGTAAGGGCTTCCCAGGTGGTGCAGTGGTAAAAAACCTGCTTGTCAATGTAGGAGGTGCAGGAAATGCAGCTTAGATCCTTGGGTCAGGAAGATCCCCTGGTAGAGGAAGTGGCAACCCACTTCAGTATTTTTGCCTGGAAGAGTTCATGGACTACAGAATCTGGCGGACTGTAGTCCATGGAGTTGCAGAGTCAGACACAATTGAGCATGCATGCATGCACTCATAAATGTGTTCATAAATTTCCCAGATGAACACAGATAATTTCTCTGTAAAAGTAAAAGAAATTCACTTTCACATTCTACCTATTTCACTCAGCTTACATTTTGTTTCACATTTTTTTTTTCCTCAAAAGGAAATCACTACAGCTTACTTAAATCATCAAAACTCAACTCAACTAAATTCTTAACTTATTAACTGTCCCAAAGGATCACCCCAGATATTCATTGTGTAGCTAACTTGACCATGTTTTCTAATCTTAAAGGTAAGTTTAGCTAATTTGCATTCTTCTAGCTACTTTGCTAATGAAATCAGGGTCACAAACAGGGACTATGATCAAATCTTAAAAAAAAAAAAAAATCCTACTGACATTTTTTAAAAGTATTGTTATCTATGAGTTAACTACAGTGAGAAGAACAATGGTAATTGAAGTATTAATAAAACAATATTTCTATTGCAATTAAAGAAAAAAAAAAAGAGTGAGTCACAAAAGAAAGCCTGAATACCTAAGGCTTGAAGAAGAAGAAGAAGAAGAAGAAGCCATTTTAAAGCTAGTTTAGAAAAGGAGAAGAAAGATTGCTTGTGACTGATGGGGTACAGAAGGAACCACAGGGATTTTGCTACAGTCCTCAAGCTGTGGTACATTGTGTGTTTTTGTTGAAATATGGTAATACGAAAATCTGTTTTTTAACTTATTATTATGCTAAGGTGCCATCAGATCCACTATTCTGAAGCCATGATCTAAATGATAAAGATGACCAATTAGTAAATTTTCCCATTAGTTTACCAAGCTAAAGGAATAAAAACAATTATCAATGTGAAATTTGTTCAGTTACTATTACTTTTATACAGTGGATGACTCTATGTCCAAATCTCAAAGGGAAATATTTTCTTTCTTCTAAGGTGGGAAAAATTAGAGCCATGGTTTTTTAGCCTTAAAAAAAAATATTTTGTGTGATTGTCCAATTTTAGAAGGTGTGCATATTTAGATTATTTGATCATTGTTGATGAGTTAGAAACATCAATTAAATAGAAATACTCTGAAATATAAAATAGCTTACTTATATGTTTATTATTAAAAATAATGTCCCCAATAAAATAAAATGCTTTAATTTCATGTTGTAAAGATATAAGTAATCAATTTATACTTAAGTAAAGCATTTTGAAAACCTCTCCTAAGTACTGAATTTACTCATTAAAATATTCTTTCTTAGTGAAGAGAGTTCATCTTATTTAAAGTGTGCATTAAAATACTGTGAGGCTGTCTTCTTTTCTTATCACACCAGCTCTGTCCTATACCTCTTCTTTATGGCAGGTCTTATGGTGTCTGTCAACCTTTTATTTATCCAGTTGTTAGGTAGGAAGTTAGCAGGGGAGCCTGGCTGAAAGGGATGCATACTGATCTCTAAACTCCATAGCAGACACACCCAGGAGAGTTCAGAGATATGCTTCAAAATAACCACAGAGACTTTTCGCCCCCTGCACATGTGCCCTAGGCACACAGTGGATACAAAATAACCACAGGGGCCTCTCCTAGTAACCTTAAGCCAGTCAAGGGCTCATGAGTATTCTACATCTAATTATAACAGACTGAACCATGGGAAGACATATGGGAAGATACAAACAACACAGCCTGCTGTTGTACAACTTGAAATTGTCACTTGGCCTTGAGTGTATGCCCATTTTCATTCCCTTTCATTACTGATGGTGGGTACAAGCTCTACTTTGCACTGGGAAGAACTAAAAGGAGGAGACCAGAAGTCTAAAAGGTTGAAGCCAAGCATGATTGATATGAAGGATAAGGAGGACTCCTTTGGAAGTGTCTAATAAGAGACCTGTCTGCTTGAGTTGAACTGAGTTGTAACTGGTCTGTTGTTCTATACCTTTTGGTCCATCACTATGAATTTTTGTTGCAACGAGATAAGAACCAAGGAAGAGAAATAAACTGACCTGACATAATCATACCTGGTAGCCTATAAAATAATTGACCTCACATTGGATCACTGTGTCTATATAAGGGTTGCTCTGGAGTCTTTTTGAGCACTTTTTCTTTTTTTTCCTGAGCGTAGGCTAAGTGTTATGATTTGAATGCTTTTGTCCTGTCAAAATTCATATGTTGAAATGTTAACAACCCCCTCCCCCCCATCTAAAGGTATGGAGGTAGGGCCTTTGAGAGAAGAGACCTTACAACTGATACTAGTTCCCTTATAAGAGATCAGAGACCAAGCTCACTCTCTTTCTGCCATATTTTGATACACTGGGAAGTCAGCATCTGCAACTTGGAAGAAGATCCAAACTAGAACTCAATGATCCTGCACCATGATAAACAATCTCGAAACTCCAGAAATGTGAGAAATCATTTTTTTTTTGTTAATAAGTCACCCAGTTTATGGTATTTTGTTATAGTAGCCTAAGCTGTCATGGATACAAGACTTACAAGGAAATGTTATTACTACTGTTAATAGGTATAACGTTTATTGAACACCTGTTAAAATATCAGGCTCTGTGCTAAGGGCTTTATGAAGAACACTCTTTTAATCCATTCTGAAACCCTACAGAGTAAGATTTATTATTAACATTTCTCTTTTAATTTTTATTTCCTTCAGAAAGAGACTTAATTTTGCCTAAGGGAGAAACATAATTACATATTGGTAATAATCATATGAGAAAATTTATAGTCATATTACCAAATATATTTTCAGTTCACAAATCTTATAAATCACATATAGACAAACACAGAAAAATGGTGAAGATTAAGCTTGTTAGCGTAACAATTGTGACATCTCTGTTTCCCTGGAAACCAGTAGTGATTACAAGCACAGAGAATAATAATAAAGAGCTCTTTCTTGAACATAGATGTTTGAATTTTGTTAGATCATCTCAAAAAATCATTTGAAAGCAAAATATTTCTCTAATGTAGATAGAAGAGCAAAACAGTAACAAAAATAATTTTGATCTATTTCCTTTTCAACCTTGCTCAAGAAATCAACCTGTAAAACACATGTGCACTAGTCATGCTAGTTGACTTAAACCACCATTAGTGGAGAAAATGCAGCAAATTCAACCAAAGTTCTATACATAATAGAAAAATATATATGAAGCAAAAAGCCAGCAAAGAAAATGTAGAAGATTTTTTAAAACATTATTTCACCATTTCATTCTTACATGTTTTTAATGAGACTGTTTGTTGTAGTCAGAATCTCCCATTATCAAGAAATCATATTTCAGAGATTGACATATACACACTACTATATATAAAATAGATAACCATCAAGAAGCTACTACACTATAATAGTGAATGATACACTATATTTTATAAAATCTATATGGGAAAAGAGTCCCCCAAAGAATATCTATATATATATATATAAAATATGGACTTACATATATTATGTATATGTGTGTAGGGGTAGTGTGTACATATAAAACTGAAATGTGGTGTGTACACTGGAAAACATCATGATATTGTAAATCACTCTACTTCAATTAAAAATTGACATAAAAATAAGTAAAATGTATCTGCTAAATTAAAAGTAAAATGATAGAAATCATAGTTCACTACAGAGGTCACGACACCTTTTCTATAGAGTGAGATAGTAAATAATTTAATCTTTGCAGCCTAATTTGTCTCTGTCACAACTATTCAGCTCTGCCATTGTAGTACAAGACCAAACATAGACTTATATAAACAAACAGGAATGACTGTTTTCAAATAAAATGTTATTAAGACAACAAAAAATTGGCAACCAGTCTACTGGTCAAAGTTTCCCAAGTATTGCTCTAAAAGAGAGAGAGAGAGAGAGAAATATTTAGAAATACCTATCCTCCTGATAAAAAGAACTGGGACTGCTTAATGATGTGGAGTCTTAAAAGATCACGTTGGCTAGCTTTTCAAAATGATTATGATAAATGTGCTAGTATTCTTTTTATTATTTATGGATGTAAACACAGAAAAATGCATTTCATAGCCCAAGGCAGTGAGATACAATTAAGAATTAGAAACTTTTTAAAAAGTCAGGGCAATGCCATCCTATATCTGTTGATCCTGAATGAGTGTTTAAGACTATATTACATCCAGGAGAAATTTCTGAGAAAAAGTCCACATAGAAAAATACTAATTGCATATAAGACCATTTCAGAATCTCAAATTTGTGATAATGGGCAGCCTCTAAGCTCTTTATTGAGGTCCTGAAGACACCTGTGCCTTTTTACCATAGCTATTCCTTCTCTAAAATTTGCAGCTGATTTGAGAAATAGTGTGCAGTTATTTACAATGTGTACACACCTATTCATATACATGCAAATAGATAAAAAGGGAAAAAGTTTACTATCTGAAGAACTAACACCTCTATGCATGAAGGCCCAATGGAAGATATGGATTTGAGGTTCAGTGTGTGAGGGGAGTAAAGGCCATTTTTCAAAGCATACTCTTTGTTGACTCTGATCACAGACACTTATAAAAGATCTTTACCTACTATTTGACTAAACATAACCTGCTGAACAAGCTCACTTCCATCAGAATAAGGAAATGAGAGTGATAATCATTCTTTCTTTAGGATAACAAAGCTTATAGTCACTGTCAAAAACCCAAAGAGGAAAACTGGACAGATCTTATAATACATTTATATAAAAAGTTGCTGCCAAATCTGTTTTTTCATGTTATCCATACATTGTGAATCATATCATTATTTATGCAATCACAGAAGTTAGAAATATGGGTAAACTTCCTTTCTTCATTACACTCTGTTCTTCCATTATGTCACATGATCTAATGAATTTCTTGCTTTATCTTAAACTGTGGTACTGGAGTATTTTCACATGTGACTAGGGTTTTGCTAAAGTAGAGGTGGCTCAGTGATAAAGAATCTTCATGCTAATGCAGGAGGAAAAACAGTCACAGGTTTGACCCCCAGGTTGGGAAGATCCCTTGTTGTAGGAAATGGCAACCTGCTCCAGTATTCTTTCCTGGAAAATTCCATGGACAGAGGAGCCTGGTGGGCTACAGTCCATGGGGTCTCAAAGAGTTAGACACGACTGAGCACACACACAAAGATGTTAAACTAATGCAAACTGCCTGACATGTCTTTTTCTCCCTGACTTTAGCCCTTTTCTCTATGGTTTTAGTCCTTTCTGTCTCAGTTTTGAAGCCTCCTTCGTATCCATAGCTGCAACTTTATCATAGGACTCTTTTTGAAATGCTCAAAAGGTCAGAGTCAAAGACCCAGTATACTCTTTCCTTCCTTAATTTCATTCTTGTCTTACCTAAGACTTGAGTTTTTCATTTTTCTTAACACCAACATGTAAACAGAAAAGAGCTTTAGAATTCAACAATGAGAACTTCTAAGAGCCCTGAGAAGTTATGATGTCACCAGACAGAAATAAAATTTTTAGACGAAGTCAGCTCCTGGTGGAATGGGAGCTTCTGAAACAAGACAAGCAACTTGCTGTCCAATGAAGAATTATAGGGAAAAATTTAGATAATGAAAATTAACTCATAATAGCCCCAAACAATTATAAGTAAATAATTACTATAATTTTGTAATACTCTTGAAATACTCCAGTCAGAAACCCTGAGTGATGCTCTGAATACTTGGACAAACAATTCAATCTTAGTTTCAGTTTCCTTTCTTATTATTGAGCATTAATACCTTCTGTGGCTATATCACAGTTATGGCGTGATTGTGAAATAATTAATGAATGAATAAACTCTAAGAATTGGATAGATCTTTGCAAGTGAGAGAATCTTATAAACATAATAGCCTGAGCCAAAAAAGCAGACCATCAGATGCTGAGATAGGATAGTGGGACAAGAGACTCTAACCCAACAGTCTCAGTCACACACAATAGGGGCTATACTTTGTGTTTACTTACCAATTAGCCTGTATTGAGGTAAGCCTGTAGAGTTAGATTATTTATTTGACTTTTTTTCACAACCAAAAGTTAAAGTAGAATGACTTTCCAAGTAACTTAACTTTTTGAGGATAACAGAGAAAAATATCATTCCTGGTTTTCAATACTCCACTTGTGGAAGACACGGCAATGTAACTGATACTGCTAAAACTAAACAAGAAACGATGTTATTTGAGATCTTCTTTAAGAACTTTTATTTGCATGGCTGATACTTCAAGAATTCAAGATAATTAGATTCATGAAATAGCATAGCAACAGCACCCAGTTTCAGCATTCTGACAGGCCCATTTATAAAACCTGCCCAGGCAGAAAGCCAAGTTGGTGAAAATGACAGTTTAGTCTTCTTCTCCTAAAGTAAAGGAAATATCCTTAGAAACTTGAATCCATATGTCTTCTTTTGAGCAGAGAATGTATTAGTCTTTTTCTTTTATTAAAATGAGCACAAATTGAATATTTATAAATTGATTTTCTCTATTCAGTCTTGGTTTGAAACTTAACTTCCTACACATTTTAACAGGCATTTTCTGAGTCTGAATCTCTTAGCAATGCCTTCTAAATGTAGCTCTCACCTTTATGACAGTAAAGAAAGTGATTACTATCTAGTAAAAACTTAAAGAAAATGTAGCATTTGCTGATAAATATAAGAAAATAGCAATCACAACTACTTTTTAATCACTAAATTCTAAGATTTGCAGCTTTAGCATAATAGCAGCTCTTTGTTTTAAATATAAAGTCATATATGTAGAGGCAACTTAAGTGCCCATTGATAGAGGAATGGATAAAGAAAATGTGATACATAAATACAGTGGAGTATTATTCAGTCATTAAAAAGAAAGGAATAATTCCATTTGCAGCAACATGAATGGACCTAGAGATAAACATTGAAATAAGCCAGACAGAGAAGGAAAAATATCATATGACATTCCTTATATGTAGAATCTTAAAAAAAAATAAAGAAAGAAAAGAAAAGATAGAATTGAACTTACAAAACAGAAAGAGATTCACAGGTTTAAAAATGAACTTATGGCTTCTTGGGGGAATGAATAGTTAAGGAGTCTGAGATTGACATGCACACACTGCAATATTTAAAACAGATAACCAACAAGGACTTACTGTATAGCACATGAAACTCTAAAGTTATGTGGCAGCCTGGATAGGAGAGGTGTTGGAGGGAGAATGGGTCCATGTATATATATGGCTGAGTCCCTTTGCTGTTCACTTGAAGCTATCACAACACTGTTAATCAGCTATATCCCAGTACAAAATAAAAACTTTAAAATACATTAAAATATATAAAGTCATAGAATCAACTGTTCCATTTTTTTATATATTTCTATGTCTTCCTGTCTTCCTGCAGAATTTATTGAGCACCTACTGTGTGCAAGGCATTGGACCAGGAATAGATATATAAATATACCATACACTAATATCAAAAAACTTTGTTTGACTTCTCTAAAGTACAGAGTGTGGCAAGAATGAAGGAGTTTGACTTCTGAGTGTAGGTCATAAAAGACAGCACTGGTATATAAATAGAAGATAGCAGCTGTTTTGGATAGCTCATTCTCCTCCCATGTGGCCATTAGTGCTTAAAAGCATCATTTTGGAATCCTCCTTCTAGCTTATGAGCCTCAGGACCCCACCTGGAACCTGCCCACCAGCTTGTAAACACCAGTGCTGGGCAGCCTCAGGGCAAGCAACTAACTGAGCAGGGATACAGCCCTGTCTATCAGCAGATAGGCTGCCTCCTGAGTCCACAGGCACCCCTGGACACAATTACACTTGTTAGAGGACCCAGGAGCTGACCTCACACATGAAGGCACAAGCACTAGACCTGGGACACCAGGGTCTTGCAAGTAGACACCTTGGGACCCAGCTGTATTTACCAGTGGGCAGGTGCCAGCCCCAGAGTGCCCCGGTCTGCAGCCACACCCACCAGTGAGTCTGCTCTAGGCTTGGGAAAAGCCTCACCCACTGGTGAACAACCACTAGCCCCAAGACAACTGTAGCCCTTCAATCTGTTGTGACAGGACTCAACTTGCTACTAACAGGCTAGTACCAGCCCTGGGACCCAATCTCTTGGACCTTGACTCCATCCACCAATTAGCCAACACTATCTATGCTCAGGACCTCCCAGAGTTCCATAGCCAGTCATATGATGAACTGGTCCTACCAACCAGTGGCGGGCAGCATCCACACCAGGCAAGGCTGGGCAGGCAAGTTGGACTAGGGGCCAGGCATATCTAGCAGACCATCCACAGTAGACCTTCAAACTTCCACAACAGAAGGACCATGCAGCCCACATAGGAGGCATACCTAGAGCATGTAACTCTGGTGACCCAAGCAAAGTGTGCATCTGAGATGTATAGGACATCTCCTACAGGAGGCCACTTCTCCAGGTCAGCAAATGTAACCAGTCTATGAGATACACATAAATAAAAAATTGGAAGTTAGGGCAAAATGGGAGAACAAAGGAACACATTCCAATTGAAAAGACATATTAAAACTCCCAAAAAAACTAAATAAACTGGAGATAAGCAACCTACCCAAGAAAGAGTTCAAGGTAATGATCCTTAAAATGGCAAAAGAAGCAGGCAGAAGAATGGATGAACAAGGAAGACGTAAAGGTTTTTAACAAGATGAGAAACTACAAAGAACAACCAGAGATGAAGAATACACTGCTACAATGAAAAATCCACTAAACAGAATCAAGAAAATACTAAATGATACCGAGAAACTGATGAGTGAGCTGAAAGATAGAGTGGAAAATCACTGTAACTGAACAGAAAAGAAGGAAAAGAAATGAGAAGAGATTAAGAGCCCCCTGAAACAACATCAAGTATCATAGGGGTCCCAGAATGGGAAGGAAGGGGCAGAGAACATATCTGAAGATATAATAGCTGAAAATGTCCTTAATCTGGGAAAGGAAACAAGCATCCAAGTCTAGGAAATCAACTAAAAGATGACTACATACAACATATTGTAAATAAAATGGCCAAAATTAAAGACAGAGAATAGTAGAGGTAGCATTTTTAAAGCAGTAAGTTACATAAAAGAGAACTCTAATAAGGCTATCAACTAACTTTTCAGGAGAAACTTTTCAGGCCAGAAGGGAGTGGCATTATATATTTAGAATGATGGAAGGGAAAAGCCTATATCCAATAGCATTGGTGTGGCAAGGATCTCATTCAGAGAAGATGGAGAGATCAAAAGATTTACAGACAACTGAAAGCTAAAAGAGATCAAAACTATCAAATCAACTTTACAAAAAAATGCTAAAGGGACTTACTTATTTAAGCAAGATATAAGAGGCTGCAACTAGAAACATGAAAACTATGAAACAAAAAACTCACTAGTAAAGGTAGTAAAGGTAGTAAAGGTAGTAAATCAACCATGTACAAAGCGAGCAGGAAGGTTAAAACAAAAGCTAGTAAAATCATCTATATCCAGAACTGGCAGTGAATGGATAAAATAAACAAATAGATGAAAAATACACAAATATCATGTAAAAATAATAAAAAATAGAACAGAGAGAAAAAAGTGGGATTATTAAAATGCATTCAAAATTAAGAAATCAACAAGTTAAAACAGTTTAGCTCAGTTTCTCAGTCATGTCTGACTTTTAGTGACCCCATGGAATGCAGCATGCCAGGCTCCCCTGTCCATCACCAACTCCTGGAGCTTACTCAAATTTGTGTCCATTGAGTCAGAGATGCCATCCAACCATCTCTGCCTCTGTTGTCCCCTGTCCTCCTGCCTTCAATCTTTCCCAGCATCAGGGTCTTTTCCAATGAGTCAGTTCTTCTCATCAGGTGGCCAAAGTATTGTAGTTTCAGCTTCAACATCAGTCCTTCCAATGAGTATTCAGGACTGATTTCGTTTAGGATGGACTGGTTGGATCTCCTTGCAGTCCAAGGAACTCTCAAAAGTCTTCTCCAACACCACAGTTCAAAAGCACCAATTATTTGGTGCTCAGCTTTCTTTATAGCCCAACTCTCACATCCATACATGACTATTGAAAAAACCATAGCTTTGACTAGACAGAAATTTGTTGGCTAAGTAATGTCTCTGCTTTTTAATATGCAGTCGAGGTTGGTCATTACTTTTTTTCCAAGAAGTAAACATATTTCCCAACCCCAAAGAATGCTCAAACTACCACACAATTTCACTCATCTCACATGCTAGTAAAGTAATGCTTAAAGTTCTCCAAGCCAGGCTTCAGCAGTACATGAACCACGAACTTCCAGATGTTCAAGCTGGATTTAGAAAAGGCAGAGTACACCCATGGCTGATTCACGTCAATGTATGGCGAAAACCACTATTGTAAAGTAATTAGCCTCCAATTAAAATAAATTAATTAATTTTAAAAAATACAAAAGGCAGAGGAACCAGAGATAAAATTGCCAACATCTCTTGGATCATCAAAAAAGCAAGAGAGTTCCAGAAAAATCTGCTTTATTGTCTATGCCAAAGTCTCCGACTGTGTGGGTCACAACAAACTGAAAAATTCTTAAAGAGATGTGAGTAACAGACCACCTGACCTGCCTCCTGAGCGATCTGTATACAGGTCAAGAAGCAACAGATGGCATAATCAGATTTGTATTTTAAAAAATTACTTGAACTGTAATATATACAGTGAGTTGGTGGAATATGATGCAGCAGTTAGAAGAAAGAGACTAGATTGTAAACACTGAAATATAGATAGATCTCTATATACCATAATACTGAATAAAAAAAGACACAATGCACTCCATAGCAAAATAGCATTTATATAATGATGATTTGAGCAGAACACACAAATGTTGGATACATTTTAAACACCATGTATGGTTTCTCTTGAAAGAATTAATAGAAATGGTGATAGGGAGAGGAACTAAAAGAATAAATAACTGAATAAAACAATACTGAGGGTTCACATAAACCACTGATGATAGTAGGCTAGAAAACTATGAGTATGATTAACAGGGAACCCTGTAACTGAGTTCCTCCTTTGGCATGCTCATAGGGAATCGTATCGGAGATGAATCTTAGTTGATTGGGGCTTCCCTGATAGCTCAGTTGGTAAAGAATCTGCCTGCAATGCAGGAGATCCTGGTTGGATTCCTGGGTTAGGAAAATCTGCTGAAGAAAAGATAGATTACCCACTCCAGTATTCTCGGGCTTCCCTCTGGCTCAGCTGGTAAAGAATCTGCCTGCAATGCGGGAGACCTGGGTTCTATCCCTTGGTTGGGAAGATCCCCTGGAGAAGGGAAAGGCTACCCACTCCAGTCTTCTGGACTGGAGAATTCCATGAACTGTGTAGTCCATGGGTTCACAGAGAGTCAGACACAACTGAATGACTTTAACTTAGTGGAAAATTAGGACAGAAAATATGAAAAGTGTTATTTTAGGAACATCATGAATAAAGCAAATATTTGCAAAATCCAAAAAATCTTTGAGAATAGGGCTTCTGTTTAGTTTGCCTAGAACATAATTGCAATATAAATAAGGTGAAGAAAAATATTGAAAATAGGTTGAATGTAGATATTGATAATTTTGCATGCCCTAAGGAGTTGAACTTCTGTTTAGTGATAAATTGCATACCACTGATTTATAAACATAAAAATGATTGAAAATTTAGAAGGAATATGTTAGATTCAAAAATAACATAAAACAGATTGAATAGAGAGTAGATGGGGAGAAATTGAAAATAGAGATACCAGGTAAAATATTCACATAGTAGTTTAGGAAAACTTAACTAGACAGAAAACTAACACAGAAGTCCAAAATAAAGATTATAAGGACTTAACAATTTATTTTGAGGAATAATGGGAAAAATCAGAAGTGAGACTATGTGAATACCATCATCAGACTTGGTTAAAAAGAGGAAGTGTTGAGGTGAGGAAAATGACTAAGCTAAAGAACTCACTGATAACTCATGGAATCACTGATAACCAAGGGAACTTAAATCTCTTTAAAAGAAAAGTAAATTAATATATGATGGAAACTCTATTTCGCACATGTTGACTCTATAGTACTAGAAAAAAATTCAGGTAAATGTACTTAAAGGAAAAGGGAAAAGGATGAGAGTTAATGAACCAGAGATGGAAAGGACAAATATGAGAGATTATGAAAAGTAATTCATAAAATCTTTGGAATACAGCAAACATGGGTTTAAGTTGGTGGTGACAATTTTGCTTTGTGCATTATAGCCATTTTAAAAATTTTAATCAGTTTATCCACTTAATAAATAAAGTTCACTTTAGCACTTATTAAATGCAGGACAACACCAGGAACTGAGAATGCAGGAGTAAAAATAAAAGTCACTTTCATAGTTGGAGGATTTTGCATTCAGTATTTATTGAGCACCCCCTTCACTGTGTAAAAGGACTGGACATGGATAGATGAGTAAGATTTGCCCTGTGCTGTGTTATGGGTACAAATACAGTACTAGAGCCCTGGAGAAGGAAGTGGCAACCTACTCTGGTATTCTTGCCTGGAAAAATCCCATGGACAGTAGAGTCTGAGAAGCTACAGTCCATGGAGTCACAGAGTCATTCATGACTTAACTGAACAGCAACAACAAAGAGTGCTAGGGACATCTGGATAAAGGAAGCTCTACATGGAACAACAGGCTGATTCAAAATTGGGAAAGGAGTATGTCAAGGCTGTATATTATATGCAGAGTACATCATGAGAAACGCTGGGCTGGATGAAGCACAAGCTGGAATCAAGATTGCCAGGAGAAATATCAACAACCTCATATATGCAAATAACACTATTCTCATGGCAGAAAGAAAAGAGGAGCTAAAGAGCCTCTTGATGAAAGTGAAAGAGGAGAGTTGGGAAAAGTTGGCTTAAAGTTCAGCATTCAGAAAACTAAGATCATGGCGTTCGGTTCCATTGCTTCACGACAAATATATGGGGAAGCAATAGAAACAGTCACAGACTAATTTCTTGGGCTCCAAAATCACTGAGGATGGTGACAGCAACCATGATGCTTGCTCCTTGGGAAAAATAAATAAATAAATAAATAAAAGCTATGAAAAACCTAGGCAGTGTATTAAAAAGCAGATATATCACTTTGCCGACAAATGTCCATATAGTCAAAGCTATGATTTTTCCACAAGTTATGTATGGATGTGAGAGTTGGACCATAAAGAAGGCTGAGCACCAAAGAATTGATGCTTTTGAACTGTGGTACTGGAGAAGGCTCTTGAGAGTCCCTTGGACTGCAAAGAGATGAAACCAGTCAATCCTAAAGGAAATCAATCCTGAATACTCATTGGAAGTACTGATGCTGAAGCTGTAGCTCTAACACTTCGGCTACTACCTGATGTGAAGAGCTGATTCATCGGAAAAGATGCTGATGCTGGAAACGATTGAGGACAGAAGCAGAAGGGGGCAACAGAGAATAAGTTGATTGGAGGGCATCATAGACTCAATGGACTTGAGTTTGAGCAAACTCTGTAAGATGGTGAAGGACAGGGAAGCCTGGCGTGCTGTAGTCCATGGAGTCACAAAAAGTCAGACATGACTGAGTGAACAACAACAACAGACAATATTGGAGATGGACTTTGGGGAATGATTAATTGCTCTTTTTAGATTTCCTTCACATTTAGGGCACCAGAGAGCACTTAGTTCCCTGTGCTACATAGTATGCTCTCATTTGTTATGTATTTTATACATACCCCACCCCTCTTCCCCCTTGGTATCCATACATTTGTTCTCTATGTCTGTGTCTCTATTTCTGCTTTGCAAATAAGATCATCTTTACCATTTTTCTTTCTAGATTTCTTGCATATGTGTTAATATACAATACTTGCTTTACTGTTTTTGTCTTCATTCTGATGACAGTTTCTAAGTCCATCCACATCTCTGAGAATTACTTAATTTCATTCCTTTTTATGGCTGAGTGAGTGAGTAAAGTCGTTCAGTTGTGTCCAACTCTTTGCAACCCGATGGACTGTAGCCTACCATACTCCTCTGTCCATGGGGTTTCCCAGGCAAGAGTACTGGAGTGGGTTGCCATTTCCTTCTCCATTTATGGCTGAGCAATGCTCTATTGTAATGGTGATGGGCTTACATGCAATTAACCCTGCTAGAGGGGCTTCCTCAGTGGTAAGGAATCTGCCTGCCAAATGCAGGAGACATGGGTTCAATCCCCTGGTTTGGAAGATCCCCGGGAGAAGGAAATGGCAACCTACTCCAGTACTCTTGCCTGAGAAATTCCCTGGATGAAGGATCCTGTTGGGCTACTGTCCATGGGGTCACAAAGAGTTGGACATAACTGAGAGACTAAGAACACACACAGACACAGACACACACACACACACACACACAATGTTCCATGGTATATACATACCACTTCTCAGTGGAAGAACAAAAGTATTCCTTGAGAATATTGATTTTTCAAGAGTACAAATGGTGTGAGTTGTTGTGTTTGACAAATAAAATACATGATTTCTAACACATTATGACTAATTTGGGCAAAATATTCTCTAAAGATAAGGAAACAGATTAAAACAAAAGTCCTCTGTCAGTTAATTTTTCAACAATATTATAAAGGTTGGTAAACATTCCTCTTTGACAAAAAAAGGTTTCACTTTCTCAGACACTAATGAATATAAATACACAAGCAAAACTTTATTACTTAGATTCATAGTGTTTGATATTCATATTCTCTAAAGGAGTTACATTTTAGCTGAATTTAAAACTAACAGTCAATATTTAAGAATTAAATACCATTCTCCAAATCAAGTGCTTTAGTTTGAATACCATGCATTGTTCTTCTGAAGAAAACAGGAATTTAATTTTCTGTTTAATATCTGCTTTTTCCTACTTATCAGTGTTAGTAGCTTATCAAAGAGTCAAGGGCACCCTGCTTTTCTATCCATGCAAATAAGATTCAAATATGCTCAATAAGTTTCTAAAGCTTAAATAAGTTGTTAATTTGAAAAACATGAGAATTAATGCCAAGGAATTTGGAGTTAATGTCAAAGACATCTTAAAATTGCTCCCAATTAAGCTTTGATTATTAATACCTAGAAAGTGCCTAAGGCAGCTAATTTTAACTATGAACCATAATTTACACAATAAGAACACAACTTGTCAACTTCATAATTGTATTTCTAGCATAATTTTGACTAAAAACTAACATTTCTTTAGTTTAGAATATGACTATATTAGACAGCAAATGTGGCTCAAATTAAATATGCCAGTGAAGTATGTTTAATCCTCTCACTAAATACTTTAATCCTATCCAGTTCATATTATGTTTGTGAACAGAAGTAGTTTGTCCCCCTTCTCTACAAGGATGGTGTTTAAAAAAATTAATGCATATTTAATTTAATTAATGCACTCATTCTCTACATGTGCGGGTCAATATTTTCCATTTATTTTTAAAAGTTTTAGCTGTACTTGTCCCCACAATTACATATTTATCTTATGCCTCATATGTTTAAAGGTTATTTATCAATATCAAATTCCAGTTGATCATCTTTTAAATATACAGTGCATTTGGGTATAGAAACATGTCAGCAATCTATGAACTTGATAATCTCATAATGTGTAAAATATATTTTATTTGAATTTAAAATTGTATAATCACTATAGTGAATTGATCATTTATGATCTAAGTGTTTTACTTCTTTCTCTTATAGATGAAAACAATCAGTTATATGTATTACACACCTTCTCTTCTCCCAACTTTTTATAACCCCTCTTATATCAGGTTCTCCATCCTACCACTCCACCAAAAATGCCCTTGTCTATACCAACAATATATTATTATATTAACAATGGCCTTCACCTTACTAAATAAATACACTGTTGAATTGTCAAGCCTCATCTTTCTTGATCTATCAGCAGCATATGATAGAGTTTATATTACCCTCTTTAAAACACTTTCTTCAGTTCACTTAGATTCTAAGTCTTTATATTTTCCTGAATTTTTTATAATTGTCTAGCTGAGGCTTCCTCATCTCTCTGATGACTAACTTTTAAGATGATGCATTCTCAAATTTTGTTTGTTTGTTTCTCTCTATATATTCACCCCTTGGTTATTTTATTTACTCCATATACCTACATATGGGCTTCCAAGGGTGTCTCAGTGGTGGGAAATTGCCTGCAATGCAGAAGACATGAATTTGATCCCTAGGTAAGGAAGATCCATTCTTGCCTGGAGAATTCAATGGACTGAGGACCATGGCATGCTACAGTTCATAAGGTTGCAGAGAGTCAGATATGACTGAGTGAGTGAGCACCCATATCTACATCTACATATATATATATATATATGTATATATATATATATACATACATTTGATAATTTT
Source organism: Dama dama (assembly GCF_033118175.1). Taxonomy (NCBI): domain Eukaryota; kingdom Metazoa; phylum Chordata; class Mammalia; order Artiodactyla; family Cervidae; genus Dama; species Dama dama. The sequence continues at coordinate 6,051,927 of NC_083681.1, forward strand.
CAGATTCATATTTCTATTCTTGAACTCCATATATATATATCAACTATGTATTTAACATCTCCACTTTTCTGTCTAGCAGAAGTCTCAAACTTAGCATTTCATAATAAGCTTTTGCTGTTTTCTTTTACCTTTCCCTCAAATAAAGCTTCTAGTTGTCTTCCTTGTCTGTAAAAGACAATTTGGTTCCTCTATTTTGTCAGATAAATTCCTTGGAAGCATCACTGACACTAAGATTTTTCTAAAATGACATATCTAATCAATTTAAGAACTACACCTACTTTAAAAAAAAAAATACAAAACCTGACCTCTTCTTATCTCCTCTACTTCTACATATCTGATACAAAACCGAACCATCTTTCTTCAGGATTTTTGTAATTTGTTGCACTCCATTTTCTTCTTCATCCTCTATAATGTTCTGTTTTCAAGTCCGTTGAATTCAGTTCAGTTCAGTTGCTCAGTCATGTCGGACTCTTTGCAACCCCATGAACCACAGCACACCAGGCCTCCCTGTCCATCACCAGCTCCCGGAGTTCACCCAAACCCACGTCCACTGAGTTGGTGATGCCATCTAACCACCTCATCCTCTGTCGTCCCCTTCTCCTCCTGCCCTCAATCTTTCCCAGCATCAGGGTCTTTTCAAATGAGTCAGCTCATCGTATCAGGTGGCCAAAGTATTGGAGTTTCAGCTTCAACATCAGTCCTTCCAATGAACACCCAGGACTGATCTCCTTTAGGATGGACTGGTTGGATCTCCTTGTAGTCCAAGGGACTCTCAAGAGTCTTCTCCAACACCACAGTTCAAAAGCATCAATTCTTCTGTGCTCTGCTTTCTTCAGAGTCCAGCTCCCACATCCATACATGACTACTGGAAGAACCATAGCCTTGACTAGACAGACCTTTGTTGGCAAAGTAATGTCTCTGCTTTTTAATATGCTGTCTAGGTTGGTCATAACTTTCCTTCCAAGGAGTAAGCGTCTTTTAATTTCATGGCTGCAATCACCATCTGCAATGATTTTGGAGCCCAAAATAATAAAGTCAGTTATTCTTCAAAAATTAGTCAGATGCTGCTGCTGCTCCACTTCAAAACCTCAAGTGACTCCAGAGTTTGTTCAGTTAAGCTAAGGCCCATGCAGTGATCTCAACTTCTCCCACTCTTCCTTAATTTCAGTATTCTCCAACTTCACTCCAGGCTCACTCCCACCAGATACACACTGTGTATTGGCTCTCCCCCTTCTGCCTGGAATGCCTTCTCCAAGATATCAACATGCTCTACTCTTTACTTTTTCCAGGTCTTTGTTCAGTGTCTGGCTGGACCAGAGTCAAAGATACCACTCCAACAGTAGCTAAAGTGATAAGGACAGATTTTAATCAGTAATATACTATTACAATAGAGAATGGGGTGCAGTGTGAACTGAACTCAGCTTTGATTTGTTTAGAGCTGACTGAGCACTTCAAAAGCAGAATGGGGGCAGAGATGGTGGTGGGGTGAGAGGGGCCTCAATAGAGTCAGGGAAGTTAAAAATTACAAGAAATTGGAAGGAAGTGACAGTCCATGTGAAACTCATCTGTGTTTGCTAACTGACACTTACAGAGCATAGGCTCCCACCCTCTCACAAAGACTGGAAAGCAGGGTCACATTCTTCAGGTCTTGGTTGGAAGGAATAGTAAATTCTTTCCGTAACCATGAGTTTTCTTAGGCAGGCACTTGAAGAGAGGCTAGAGTCACCTAAGGATGAGGCCTTGAGAATATTAGTAGCTATGTTAGTGTTTTGTTTAAGCATTTAGAGGCCAAAGTTGGGGCTGAGTCAAAAAGAGGGCTCAGAGGAACCTAGCTAAAGATTGGTGAATAAGATAATCTTGCTACGGTACTCTTTTTCAGCTAGGGATGATTATTATCCATTACTGAAGCAAGATACTTCTGAATATTCTAATCCCTAAAATGTCTACCTGGAAACTCTCTCAAGGAATGGGAAATCACTGGACTCACCTCTTTTTTTTTTTTTTTTTTGAGCCACTCATGGATCACTGTCCTCAAGTTTCAGATGTCCTGTCTTGAAATTATTATTTTGTATACTGTGTTTTGTGTATGTTTCAGGGAAGAGACTAAAATTCAGTTTCTGTTAGTCTATCTTTACTCCAATTGTTGTTCTTAAATCTCTTCCAGGTGATATTATTCTAGCTGGTTCCACATTCTCTCTCTTTTTTTTTAAAATATATTTTTTCACCCTTTGATTATTTTCATTTCTGTACATCTACATATTTAAAATTGGTTTCTTGTAGACAATGTAAAGCTGTTATATATTTATCCCCAATCTTACAATCATTGCCATTTAATTAGCATGTTAAACTTTGTTGGCATTATTGAATATCTATTTATCAGTTTTTTCTGGTCATTTTCTACTTACTTCATGAATTCTGTGTACTTGTTAACTTTTTTTTCTGCCTGGTTTTGAATTGGTGAATTTTTATTCAATGGTTTCATTTCATCTCTGTTATAGGATTATTAGTTACACCACTGCCTAAATTTTTTGGTTATTGCCCTACAAATTACAATATGCATCTTTAGTATATTACTGCCTAACTTTAAAAATACATTATACTATCTTATTCACAATATAGGAAACTTACATTTTTAATTTCTGTCTCTGAATGTTTCATGGTGTTGTCATATCATTTTCATTTACATTCATTAAAAACATTTTACTATTGTACTATTTACAGTTTAAAAAAATTAACTATTATTTCAAGCAATTAATGAGAAGAAAAATGTCTTTTATATTACCTTTATTTTAATCACTTTTAAAATCTTAATTCTTTGTGTAGATCTGAATATCTGATATCCGATGTCTTCTGCCTGAATAATGGATTTTTACATATACATTATGCAAACCTGCTGAAAAATCTGTTAGATTTATCTGTCAGAAAAATATGTATTTCACTTTCATTTAAAATAGCTAATATAATTTATTTTTTATAACTGTTTTATAGTTCAAAAGCAATTGCAAAGATACTACAATGAGTTCTTAAATATCTCACACCTGGTTTCTTATTAACATATTAATTAGTGTAACATATTTGGTACAACTAAGAGCCAATATCAATACAATATTACTAGATAAATTCTATGATTTATTCATATTGTCTTAATTTTTACCTAGTGTCTTTTTCTGTTTCAGGATTCAATGTAGAATATCCAGAATATCACACTGCATTTAGTTGCCATGCCTCCTTGGTTATGACTTGTTTTTTTCATATTTTTCTTTGTGATCACCTTGAAAGTTTGAAGGAATACTTTTTTTTTTGCTTCTGTAAGATGTAAAAGACTATTATTTCATAATAAGAATATACATATCATGAGGTGTATATTACAAATTTTTATTTCAGATAATATATATGTATACACACACACACACACACATATATGTAATGAAGTAAGTACTCTGGATCTTTAAAATTAGTTTAAGTATTTGACTATGAAATGGAATGTCTTATTAATTTTGACAAACTGAAAATTATACATAGTATAGTTGACAGATCACATATTAAACTCAATAGAATAATATACCATTTATACTTAATAATGGAATGAAATAAATTCAACATATCTTACATAATCCATGGGAAAGTACTATACAGAGGATGCTAAGCAATGTTCACCATTTAAAATCATGATATGGTATATCCTATCAAGTCCTTCACATATAGTTAAAAAGGAGAAATATATATAAACAAATGATTATACCAGAGTAGAGTGATTCCATATTAGAAGTTAAAAATCCTAATGGCAGAAAGTGAAGAGGAACTAAAGAGACTTTGATTAAGGTGAAAAAGGAAAGTGAAAAAGCTGGCTTAAAACTCAACATTCAAAAACCACAATCATGCATTTGGTCCCATCACTTCATGGCAAATAGATGGCGAAAAATGGAAACTACCAGACGTTATTTTGTTGGGCTCCAAAATCATGTGGATGGTGACTGCAGCCATGAAATACAAGGTTGACATTGTTTAAATGAGACTTAGAAGCTGATGCAAAATCGGGGTTACACATGTAGCCTTAAACTCCTGCAGAAGATATGTTTTTCAGTTTCCTCTCTGATGGGCTCATATTCTCTCATAGCTCAGTGTATCTTACCTTTGTAGAGGCGAGCATTTGTCATCTAGTTTCAGTCCCAGTTCTGTTGAATGGCCTGAGCCAGAAGGCACACTAGCACATTGAAAAATAATTTTCAAACCACTTTTTATTCAAAGTTGAAGAAGGGAGAACATCACTAGATTCTTTGTTCACCTCTTCTTTCTAATTTCATCTACAGGTGATAGCTGAAGCTCTGAGGAATACAGGTAAGAGGATTTATTAAGTGTAAGAGGACATGATGTTATAACAGCTCTATGTCAACTTTTAGCAGGTGTGTTGCTACCCTCTAGGCTGGAGCTATTCAAGATTTGGTTCTCTTCCAAGTAGAAAGCAAATTAAGCACTTTCCAGACTTGGGCAAAGATTGTGTTATTACAGCATCTGGTTTCCAAATCAGTCTCTCGTTGTTGTGATCTGAGCTGCTCAGCAGCATCCCCTGGGTGCAAGTCTGGATTCCTGACCCTCTTTCTGTATCCTGCCTTTTCAGTTTCTATGAATTTTCAGTTGTTTTATTTTCTGCTTTGTTTCCCTGAGTTTGTGTGCTTTATATTCATGCCACCCTTCCCTGAACTAAAAAGGAGAAAAGCAAAAAAGGAAAGATATATCCATCCGAATGCAGAGTTCCAAAGAATAGCAAGGAGATATAAGAAAGCCTTATTCAGAAACCAGTGCAATTAAATACAGGAAAGCAATAGAATGAGAAAGAGTAGAAATCCTTTCAAGAAAATTTGAGATACCAAGGGAATATTTCATGCAAAGATGGGCACAATAAAAGACAGAAAGAGTAAGGGCCTAACAAAAGCAGAAGATTTGAAGAATAGGTGGCAAGAACACACAGAAGAACTATACAAAAAAGATCATGACCCAGATAATCACGATGGTGTGATCACTTACCTAGAGCCAGACATCCTGGAATGTGAAGTCAAGTGGGCCTTAGGAAGTATCACTATGAACAAAGCCAGGGGATGTGATGGAATTCCAGCTGAGCTATTTCAAGTCCTAAAAGATGATGCTGTGAAACTGCTGCACTCAATATGCCAGCAAATTTGGAAAACTCAACTGTGGTCACAGGACTGGAAAAGTTCAGGTTTCATCCCAATCCCAAAGAAAAGCAATGCCAAAGATTGTTCTAACGACTGCACAATTTCACTGCTCAAAATTCTCCAAGTGATTCTTCAATAGTACGTGAATTGAGAACTTCCAGATATTCAAGCTGGATTTAGAAAAGGCAGAGGAACCAGAAATCAAATTGCGAACATCCATTGAATCACAGAAAAAGCAAGATAATTCCAGAAAAATATCTACATCTGCTCCATTGACTATGCTAAAGCCTTTGACTGTGTGGATCACAACAAACTGCGGAAAATTCTTCAAGAGATGGGAATGCCAGACCACCTTATCTGTCTCCTGAGAAATCTGTATGCAGGTCAAGAAGTAACAGAACAAGGCATGGAACAACAGACTGACAAATTGGAAAAGGAATACATCAAGGTAGTATATTGTCACCATGTATATTTAACTTATATGCAGAGTACATCATGCGAAATGCCAGGCTGGATGAAAAACAATCTAGAATCAAGGTTGTTGGGAGAAATAGCAACAACAGCAAGTATGCAGATGACACCACCCTTATGGCAGAAAGCGAAGAGCAACCAAAGAGCCTTTTGATGAAAGTGAAAGACGAGAGTGAAAAAGCTGGCTTAAAACTCAACATTGAAAAACTAAGATCATGACATCCTGTCCCATCACTTCATGGCAAATAGATGGGGAAACAATGTGAACTGTGACAGACTTTATTGCCTTGGACTCCAAAATCCCTGCAGATGGTGACTACAGCCATGAAATTAAAAGACATTCATTGCTTGGAAAAAATCTTTGACTAACCTAAACAGCATAATAAAATGCAGAGACATTACTTTGCCAGCAAAGACCCATCTAGTCAAAGCTATGGCTTTCCAGTAGTCACGTATGGATGTGTGTTGGACCATAGAGAAGGCTGAGCACCAAATAATTGATGCTTTTGAGCTGTGTTGCTGGAGAAGACTCTTGAGAGTACCTTGAACAACAAGGAGATCAAATCAGGCAATCCTAAAGGAAATCAGTCCTGAATATTCATTGGAAGGATTTATGCTGAAGCTGAAGCTCTCAAGAGTCTCTTGATGAAAGCAGAAAAAGAGAGTGAAAAAGCTGGCTTAACACTAAACATTCAAAAAACTAAGATCATGGCATTTGGTCCCATCACTTCATTGCAAATAGATGAGGAAACAATGGAAACTGGAACAGACTTTATTTTGGGAGGCTCCAGAATCACTGCATATGGTGACTACAGCCATGAAATTAAAAGATGTTTGCTCCTTGGAAGAAAAGTTATGACCAACCTAGACAGCATATTAAAAAGCAAAGACATTACTTTGCCAACAAAGGTCTATCTAGTCAAAGCTATGGTTTTTTTGGTGGTCATGTATGGATGTGAGATTTGGACTGTAAAGAAAGCTGAGCATTGAAGTATTGATGCTTTTGAACCGTTGTGTTGGAGAAGATGCTTGAGAGTCCCTTAGACTTCAAGGCGATCTAACTAGTCCCTAAAGGAAATCATTCCTGAATATTCATTAGAAGGACTGATGCTGAACCTGAAACTCCAATACCTTGGTCACATGATGTGAAGAACTGACTCATTGGAAAAGAGCCTGCTGCTTGGAAAAATTGAAGGCAGGAGGAGAAGGGGACAACAGAGGATGAAATGGTTGGGTGGCATCACCAACCTGATATACATGAGTTTGAGCAAACTCCTGGAGTTGATGATGGACAGGGAAGCCTGGCGTGCAGCAGTCCATCCATGGGGTCACAAAGAGTATTACATGACTGAGTGGCTGAACTGGTACTGATTCCTGAACTGACCTAAAGAACATGGTACTCACCCATACGTAATCTCCACCGTAACACTAAGGTATTGCATAGTAGACAAGAGCGCACTAGGCCAGTTTCCTACTTAGTCCCCATGATATTTCTATGATACCAATTCTAACAGAAGCTAGATTACAATGAAGAATGGGAATGTGGATAAAATAATGTCAGTTATTAGAGCCACAATTTCCTCCGAGTCACCAACTTCCTATTTCACTCTTCATATTTCCCATTGAAATATTCAGTTCCATTTCTTTTTTCTAACATAATATTCCAGGTAAAGAAATCTGCTACCTCTAAGAGAAATTATCTGGGGAAGTCAGGGTATGTGCTGAGAGATGTCTGACCCCTAGGGAACTACTTTCCAAGTTGTGTTAATAAAATTGTAAATATAAAATGCAGAAAGCCACAAACCCAGAAGTTTGATTTTGTATAGTAACATCATCAAAGTTGCCTCTGGTTATATATTATACTGTACTACTAGTTAAATTTTAAAAATTTGCTGAACATAAATGCAATGCAGCATATTACCTTCTCACTCAAACATTCCTCTCCTTTCAATGCAAAATTTCAGGTTTTTCTAGTGTCCCTCTTCCTAAATTTTGTTCCAAATTAAATACAAGGTTCAGTACATTCCACATTTGATATGCTATTTTTTTTAAAAACATATATGACTATAATATTATAAAATGTTGAGGTATTTAATAGCTTAATAGCAGCTACAGTTTTTCATTTTTTGTTTTTTTACTATCATGTAATTTTCAAAGCATGTTCATTTTTTTTGTCTTCTTTTTTGATTCTCACATTTAAAAAAGTGAAATCTAGGCAGTGAGAGACTCCCAGGACTACTAGGCTAAATTCTCTGGGGAAAGACATCTGTTAGTTTGCTAAGCCTAGCTGCATGGAATAAACATACCTTGTTACTCTCCTTTCCTTTCCCCATAAGAGGGTCACTAGGTGAGTTCTTATTTATATAGGAGAATGGCTCCAGGAAATTGAATAGAAGCTTATAGTGGTGTTTGTTTGTAACCTTAGCTGAAGGTTTCACATTTTACTCTTGAAGAGAGAGACATACAAGAGAGAGACAGAGTGGGAAGAGGGAAGAGATTGATTTCTTGCATTATTTCTTCCTGCCTATATTCTCCTATCAAAAAATTGCATTACTTTTCCCTTGAACTATATTCTCATTTGATGCATATATTAATCAATGTTTTATTTTTATAAATTCAATCAATTCTATTATTTGCTTTTTAAGGGAATGTTTTTATATTGTGACTGACTTATGTGTGTTACTAATTGTTGCAGTGAATAACCTGTCAGAAACCATTCATATAAAATACATGCCAGGGAAGCCAGAAATTTCCTTACTAAAAGAAAATCTGAATAATTGGTAACATTTTAATATTTATTGGTTTACATAATACTTGAATGAAAACCCTGTATGTATATGAGTGTATGCCTCTTATAAACAAATAAATACATACACATATACATATGCATACACGTATGTGTACAGATATGCATATATATAAATGTGTATTGTGTGCTAATTTAAAGCCCTGAAACAATAATCATATTTTATCTTTTAGTTTACTAAATTCATTATGCATTATTGCACCTCTAATTCTAAAATCTCAACATCAATGAAATATAAGTAAGCAAGTGAATATTCAGTAACTCAACTTGGCAGTCAAGAGTTGGATAGCATTGAATGTCAGTGGAATGTCATTTCTGTAATATCTGAAAAAGTCCTACTCTTTGAGCCTGTGTCACAAGTGGGCAATGCTATATATGGAAAATTCAACCGCAGATAAGAAGTTTGACAAAATAAAATATAATGATTCACTCACCACTGGCATATCCTTGATAGCTTTTTAATATACAGATGTAAGTTATGAAACATGTTACAGACACATGGAGGACAGGGAAGCCTGGCATGCTGCAGCCCGTGGGGTCTCAAAGAGTCAGACATGACTTAGTGACTGAACAATACCTGTCTGACACATAGTTGTTGCTCAATAAATTATACTGAGGGAGGAGGATTTCACAGAAGGTGTGGATGATCAGGCCACTCAAGATGGCCATTTTCTTGCTTTCTGTACATTTGCTGAAGCAATTTCTGCTTCACCTATACCCTACTCACAGCACTGACCATCCTATATACTTTCTCTTGGATCCAGTTGGAAATTGTTCTTACGGAGAAGGAAATGGCAACCCACTCCAGTATCCTTGCCTGGAGAATCCCACGGGACAGAGGGGCCAGGCAGGCTACAGTCTATGGGATTGCAAAGAGTCGGACACGACTGAGCGACTAACTTTCACTTTCAAGGGAGGGGTGACCCTCTGCTGATTTCCTTGTTAACTGATAAGTCAACCTGACATAACTCCTGCTAAAACTGGCACTCTCCCCTTCCTCCTGGGAGCAAAGAATGCTGCAATGTCCTGCCTGCCATGCATTGCACCCAGAGGGCTGTTTCTCCAGACCTTGCTTCAGAATGTAAGATTCCCCACCCATTAAACCATTGTCTCTGTTGATGACTCCAGGCTTTTCCTTCAGTCTTAAAGCTGGGCAAGTGCAGGCATTGTAAACCCATAGTTTGCAGTCCCAAAAAGAAAACAGGACTTTGAGTCAGATGGGGGTAAAATCTAAGTTTCAATGGTTATCAATTATACAACTTTGAACAATTTACTTAATCCATCTAATGTCTTTCTTTTTCTTCTGGAAAATAATATTAATAACGTCCTCCTCACAGATTTATTATAGAAACTAAATATTGAATATAAGTCATTATAACCTCTAGGTCATAAATTCCCTCTTCTATCATTATCACCAATATCATCAGTAATTTTTACCTTCAGTTTTTTGTTTTTTTTTTTAAATTAAATATAATCAGAAATCAGTTAACAATGAATAATACTGAGAGGGTAACAGGCAGGAAGGCCAGGGGTCTCCAAACGGAGGAAATGGCTGCAAGTGCCAGACATTTTTCTCTCTCTTAAGCGGCAGGAGGAAACAAACCAGCGATATTTTTCCTTCTCTATACAAATTTAAAAGGAGGTTTCTCTTAAAATGCTGTGTTGCCATGACACCTGGTTTCACCTGAAGCTAACTATTCTCAAGCCTTGAGTTAACCAATACATTTCTTTTTCTGATGGAAATGTTTGCCTTATGTTAATTTACCCCAGACTCTGTAAATTCCGCCAACCTACTTACTTAGATATTGTTCCCCTAATCTATGTAAATGAAACTATTTGTTGGTAATCTGCCCTTCTACAAGATGCAAGTCAATTGTTTTATGGCCAGGGATGAATTATCTGGTGTCATTCTAAATTTTAAGGCATTCCTTTCTTTTCATTAACAGACTGTGAGTGACTATATAACTTACAGCTAAAGACTAGAAGGGGGGTATTCTTTCTGCCCCCTTCTGATGCCTATGTCAGAAGCTTTCTCTATCTCCTTCATACTTTAATAAAACTTTATTACACTGAGCGATCCAGCCTCGTCTCTGGCCCCGGATTGAATTTGTCTCCTCTGGAGGCCAAGAATCCCAGCGTCTTATCATTCAGCAACAACCTTTCAATACCAAAGTTAAGATACCTAAAAAAGACATTATTGGAAAGCAAGGTCAATTTTTCATGCCAGGGTAAGAAATATGGGATGATAAGTATATAATTAAATCAAAGAGATAGAAAAATACAGACTAGAAATATGGGTGAACACTGTACAGAGTAAAATAGGGACTCAATAGACTATAGGCAGTGGCCATTGGGAGGCATAAAGCTTACATTTCTAAAGTATTTGTTTTAAATACTATGATTCCCTTCTTAGTTCACGCATATAACTTCAGGTTCTTTGGTCTTTTGTGCACTTCTCAAAACAGCTAAGTGATTTTTAGGCTTGGTAATATAAAATTAAATAAGGGTAGAAAAATTAATTCCAATTAATGAGGAAAAGGATAATGAATGAAGACAACTTACTCATTCAATAGTGTTCTACATTATACATTACAATCCTAATACATGAACTCTAGTACTTTAGATTAAGGTTTGGAAGAGGTATGATCATTTTATTAATATTCACATAACTACCACTTCCCTGGTGTCTCAGATGGTAAAGATACCACCTGCAATTCGGGATACCCGGGTTCAGTCTGTGGGTCAGGAAGATCCCCTGGAGAAGGGAATGGCAACCCACACTAGTAATCTTGCCTGGGTTGCAAGAGATGGACACAACTGAGCTACTAACATACATGTATGAAAATACCTCACCTACTACTGAAGTATCATGTTAGCCTATTTATATGAAAATGTAATACCTAGAGTTTGCAAATGTATATATGTATGATAACATAAATAAATCCATTTTTATAAACTGGAAAAAGAAACATATAAAGTTTTTGCAACATTTAGAATGGAAAGAACCACTAAATAAAGCTGAATCATTAGACTTTTTTCCAGATTAGAAACATAGTTTTAAATTCAGGGAATATTAAACAATAGTATTCCAAACACCATATTTCTTTCTCAATGGAACTCTATATCAAGTCAAACTGTTATTAATTGTATATGATAATATTTCAATATAAAAAAATGGGTGATCACAATGAAAGAAAATGAAATTGCAACTACTTCTTTATAGTTTACATCTTCTTTCACAGTATTGAAGAAATAGGAAAATAATTCTCTTGACTTATAATATTGCTCCTGTGAAAAGATTAAAATAACATGAAGTAATTGTTACAATTAAATTCTCCATGTCTTTGCTTTGAAATTTGAGAATCTCAACTCACAAATGGCTTGAAAATAATTAATGCAGAAATCTGTTCAGCTCCCACAGCATACACAAAAGAAATGCACCTTATTTTGAAAGCAAAATATTTTCTTTTATGTCCTACAAAAGGTTAAACATTTAAGCCTTGTAATAGATCACTGTGGGAAGCTTTACTCAGAGATCCAAAAAGAATGCATTTTTTATTTTTTATCAAAATGGTGTTTATGAGATTTCATTCAGCCTGAAATAACCTACACATCCTTAATAACCTTGTGTAGGTTATTAAAAAGTCAAAGCATCTAAAGGGCTGCGGGCACACAGCTAGGTTTTAGTCAGCATTTTCTGTTCTTTGCTTCACATAGAATCACCATAAATCTAGGAAGAAGTCAATTGTTATCACCTCTAAACTCTACCATTGTACAGTAGAGAAATGCAATACTGAAAGACTCTAACATTTAAGTGAGTAAATTAAAAAAAAAAAAATTTAGATAGGATTTATTTTTTTTTCCATTTATTTTTATTAGTTGGAGGCTAATTACTTTACAATATTGTAGTGGTTTTAACAGCTCCTTCCACACAAACTGAAACATATCACACTATCTCAGAATTCATTTTACAGCATTAGAAACTTCATTTCAGCAGTTTTAACAGACTCTACAGATTAGAAAAATCTGTTTTAACCAAGTTGCCTAGAAGCAAGAAAGAGGGAGACTAGCAACTTCTATATTCCGTCAGTTTTTTTTTTTTTTTTTTTTTTTTATTAAAGTTGCAAATATTAACCAATCATTTATTTAAAGGTTTGTAGCATCTGCATTTATTCACTGCGGGGAATGATAAACTGAACAATGTATGAACCAAGAGTTTGCTTTCTGTAGACTATTGAAAAATGGCCAACTTAAATACAAAAGGAGAATTTGGTTAGGGCAAGCAGATGGCAGGAAGCAACCTGAATGTCCCTCTTTTGATTAAAGCTTTAATATGGGGCAAGATTCTGGGGCCAGCAGTATAGAAGGCTTCCTGGCTTAGCCTCTGGCATTTCTTTTGAGGGAAGAAGAACAGTTGTGAACTCCTTAGTGTTTACTTCTTAAGGAATGCAGGGAGACTAAGGATGTTGACAGTAGCCCCCTCAATCTTCACCTATTTTATGTGTAGTGTTCATTTAAGGGGATTTGCTGTGGTTGTTGTTCAGTCGCTAAGTCCTGTCCACCTCTTTGTGATCCCATAAACTGCAACATTCCAGGCTTCCCTGTCCTTCACTATCTCCTGGAGTTTGCTCAAAGTTACATCCATTGAGTCAGTGATGCTATATAACCATCTCATCCTCTGCTGCCCCCTTCTACTTTTTTTTTTGAAATTCCATCAGAAATTTGGGAGTGATATTGTAATGGCTATTAAGAAGCTGTGATGTTAATGCTACAGAAATAACATAAAACTGAATCCAAAGTTACTTTAATTCATATACCTAGAACCAAATAAAATTGAATAGATTCTCATAAAATTCCTAGGGCACCAAGCTTGGATCACCTGAAATACTTACCTAAGCTATTGATGTCTGATGCTCTTCTCACAATTCTGAAAGCAATTGTTGGAGAGAGAAGGCCAGCTGCAGTCATTCAAAAGCTCCCCGTAGAAAGGGGATTTAACCAGGACTGTCTTGGACATCACACAGAATGAACAAAATACTAGACCTTACAGAATATGTAGTGCACCTGAATACCTTCAACCTTCATTTTGTTTTCTCCCCTTTCTTGCTCTTTGTGCAAAAAATAAACACCTGAGAAAATTATGTGGAATTTTATACAATTTTGATCTTCCCCAGATATAAATTTGCATTTATTTACAAAATCTGAATAGTCTTCCTCAAAAAAGAACAGATCGATTTTCTCATTATATTTGCATTTGATTTTCTCACTATATTTGCAGAGATATTGCATTTTCTCTGAAATATCAGTGTTTAAGTACAGAATGGAAAACTGCAAAAATAAGTGGCAACAATATTGCCAAAACATCATGCTTTTCTCAAGCACATAATCTCAGCAATGAATTGGCTCAGATGGTAAAAATCTGCCTGTTGTACAGAAAACTGAGGTCCATTCCCTAAGTGTGGAAAATCCCCTGGAGAAAGGAAAGGCTACCCACTCCAGTATTCATGTCTGAAGAATTCTATGGACAGAGGAGCCAGGCAGGGCTACCATCCATGGAGTTGCAGAGCTGGACATGACAGAGCAACTACCACTTTCTTTTCATGTGAAAGATTACACCAATTTTAGGAAGTCCCATCTTCATTTCTTAATTTTTTTTTTGTACAAATCTTGCAAAAATTGTTCATTAAAATAATCTATGTTACAAAAATCTGCTATATAAGTCCTATGATGTTTTGAATCTTTGGACTGGTGGGATAGAGAAGACTCTAATAACTGGAAGGATGTCTGCCCACCACTGAGAGATATTTGAAGGCACAGAACCCCTGATTTAATTGGAGAAGTTTTTCTTAAAGAATGCAATAGCAAAAATGCTATAGATGTATATATCTGCATAACTATATGAATTATGTTGTAAGATATAGTTTACCTATTGGGGAAGAAACCATCAGAAAGGTTATATATAGCCTGAACTAGAAGATACTTATATGGACTTGAATGTCAGGGAGAAGATGATCTGTTTTCTTGGGAAATTAACTCTATTTTTTTTAAGAACTTCTTCCCTGGTGGTTCAATGGTAAAGAATCTGCCTCCTAATACAGGAGACACAGAAGAGTTGTGAGTTCAATCCCTGGGTCAAGAACATCCCCTGGAGTAGGAAATGGCAAATGACTACAGTATTTTTGCTTGGAAAATTCCATGGACAGAGGGGCCTGGTGGGTTACAGTCTAGGGGCTGCAAAGTGTTGGACACAACTGAGTGTACACACACACACACATTTGCAGTTTAACTGTGGATGTGTGTTTTGTTAAGTCACTTCAGTTGTGCCCAACTCTTTGCAACCCTATGCCTTTAACTGTGATATGCCTTTATATATATACATATATATGTATATATATATGTATATATATATATATGGCTCAATTTAGATTGATACTTGTTTTCACTAAGCTTCATGGATCTGTAAATTAACATTTCCACTAAATTTGGGAAACATTTAGGCTTTATTTCTTTTTAAAAGTTTCTTAAAACATTTAGACTTTATTTCTTAAAAATAATTCCAAATTATTCCCTTTCTAATCTACCTTTGGAAACCATATTACATGTATCTATAATTTTTTGTATAGTCCCACAGATACCAAACTGTCTGTTAATTTTTTAATCATTTTTTTCTGTATATGATATTGGGTAATTTCTTTTGATCCATCTTCAAGCTCACTAAACATTTATCTGTCATCTCTATTCTATTGTTAAGTACATCCTGAATTTTTTTTTTTTTTTTGGAATTTCAGATAATGATTTAGCAAATCTAGAACTTGGTTCAATTTTAATATTTCTATTTCCCAGACAAGATTTTTCTTTGTCTATTATGAGCATATTTTCCTTGACTTTTTTAACCATAAACTAAACTGCTTTAAAACCTTTGCTAGTTCCAATATCTAGAGTATCTCAGTTTCTGTATAGTATTTGTCTTTTCTCTTGAGAAGATATATTTTCTTATTTATTCACCTACTGAGTAATTTTGAATTATATCTTGGACATTGTAAATTATACATTGTAGAGAGTTCTGAATTTTTTAATGTTTCTCCAAAGTGTGTTTTTATTTTTTTAAGCAATCAGTTAATAGGGCTGAACAAAAACTACAAATTTTGGTATCCGGGTGTTGGGTGGCAGCCTAAATATTACAAAAGTTCTTTTCACCTTAGCTGGTCTGTTTACAGTCTGCACTGCCCATGAAAAGTTGAGGGTTTAGGGAAAAAACTCTACATGGGATTTTGTGTGTTCCCCTGCAGTGGTGTTCTTTCTAAAATTTACCTCTGAAATGTCAGGAACTGTTTGTCCTAAAGCCTGTTTTCTGGTTCTTCAAGTCAGAAATACTGAATTATTCTAAAGAAATTTTAGCTGTTTTTCATGGCACTGATTAGAACATGACAAAAACCTGAAAAAGATATAAAGTCACTTATTTGTTTTCTTTCCAATGACAATTTACTTCAGTTTCTGTTTGCTTTGTTATAGCTTTTTGAGGCTTTAGATAGATTTTAAAAGTATACTTTCCCATATTTTAAAAAATCAAGTATAATTCATATATATATATATATATATATGAATTATATATTTATATATATATATATATATATATATTTCCCTGTGAGATTCTTTCACAAGTTTCTCAGGAAGAAGTACTTAAGAGTTTTAAGTTTATCTTGGATCATGCTATTTTTATGAAAACAAAACAAGCAATAGTTTGGGAACTTGTTATAGAGTAAAGCTAATAATAAAATTTTTATTCACAATTGGCAGTATTAATAAGTTGCAGTCTTCCTTTTGCCTCTGCACACAGGTATACAAGATTCACTTAAATCATAGAAAGAAAAGAGCACCACCAGACAATTATTATAAGTGAGAAAAAATTATAATTATATAAGCAGTGATTATAATTAAAGTAATTTTTATTTTAGCTTACTATTTATACAAATCTTATTACCTGAATCTTCAAAAAGAATGCTAGACTATATAGATAATTTTTAAAAGAAATATATATCACAGCATAGCATTGTTAGTATCTTCTTTAACACAATATTACTATTTAAAAATCACATACCCAAGTGATATAAACAAGAAAATAAAGAAAAGCACTAGCTAAATTAAGAGCAAAATAAAGAAGAATTTTTGAAAAAAATACTGTGATTTTGTTTGTTTGTTTTTGTTTTTTTATTTTATTTTTTTTTCCATTTATTTTTATTAGTTGGAGGCTAATTACTTTACAATATTGTAGTGGCTTTTGCCATATGTTGACATGAATCAGCCATTTTTATTTGGTTTTAAGGGTATATTACAAGCTTGACCAAATCTGAGCCAACATCTTTTTGTGCTGTTGCTTTTATCCTTAGGGATGTCCTACTTATTTACTTTTGAGTGAAAATATTTCACACAATCAATCACTGAACTTCCCTCTGCCTGCAACTTCACCCAGCCTTGCCCAACAGCAAAATGGCAAGACCATCAGAACATGAGGAATTTACTAACTCTGGCTATTTTAGAAAATAGTGGAGATGTTGTTGAACAATATTTCTTGTAACGTGATTTCCTCCAGGACTTCTGTAAAGGCTTGTTTTATATCCCACATGTGGTAAGAACAAACTCTGGTGCCACTGAAAATCAGTTTTTCTCACTTATGGATAAAGAGACATAATTCAGTTAAAACGTATTAGTGACATAAGAGCCATGTGAACTATCATGACACCATGATAACGAACACTAGACACAAAAATAGGTTTGATTGGTTTCACTGTGTTTCACAGTAAATATGCAGATAATCAGAAAACATTTTTAGAGCAAAAAAAAATCATAAGCCAGATTTTAAGCATTGTAAATATTATTAGATAAAAGGGAAAGAAAACTAGAAGTAATTCTTTATCTGTTCTTGCTTTTTGTTTATTTATTGCAATAAATAATGGCATAAAGACATGAAGCAATAGAAATCAAAGAGTAGAAGACAAATTACTAAGTGAATGAGTTAAGAGGCATCTAAATGTACAAGTGTAGAGTGTATTGTCAAGAAATATGAATAACTTAATGCTAAGGCATTTATTTCTTTTAAGAAAAAAAAAAAAAATAGCAGTACAAATGGACCTCCAGATCAACTTGAGTGCATACCCTGTCTTTGGTTCTGTGTCAGCCTGGAAAGATTCTGTGATAGTAACAAATGACCCCAAAATGTCAGTGGTTAACAGTGAAAGTTTATTTCTAGCACATGCTACATGTCTATATTGAGTTGTATGAAATTCTATTCCATATCATTTCAGCACTGATGCAATAGGCTCTATTTTTAAAATTGCTGTTCCTCATGATAGAGCAAAATGATGAATCACATGAAGGCTCTTAAAGCTTCTGCTTAGAAGTGACACATGTTATTAATACTTCCAATCACATTTCATTGGCCAAAGCAAGTCTATGGTTATGCCTACATGTGGAATGTATCATTGTCCATCACAGAGGAAGACTTCATAGAGGAACACCAAATATAGATGCAGATAATAAAATATAATACAGATATCTATGGGAGGAACTTAGGCATGCAATTTAACTTCTTTTCCCCATGAAATGCAGTTTTCAATTTGTGAAAAAAATCTAAAAAAACAATATTAGAGTTTGTTGTGAAGATTAAATGCAATGAATATTAACTGCCTGGATCGAGAACAGGTACAAAGTACAGTAATGCTTTATTATTGTTCTATTTCATTTACCTACAAAATTTTCTTACAATATGATCAAAAGTTATTAGACAAATCTTTGCTGTAGTAACTCAGAGTCAATACAAGGTTTGCTAGTCTGTGTGCCTGGCAATTAGCATTGTTGTGAAATCAGCAACAGCTCCAGTGAAACTGCATATTTTTGACAATTACACATTTAAAATTTTTTTTGCCACAACTTATGTAATTCAGAATGAAGCCTTTGGACTTGAGGCTTATTCATTGATTGATTCATTGATTGATTAATTTTATTAATTAGAAATAGTTTATTCCCTAAAGGGAGAGTTATAGAAAAAAAGAAAAATTTAGGATGTTAATATGTCAAGTCAGTGTGATCACTCCCAGTAGTTGAATGTCATCACTTTCAGCTTAAGGATAGGTGTTCCAAGAAAAGCCTAAATCAATGGGAAGCAATCCAACATAGCCTGTATTCCTGAAATTCCTCCAAACTTAGTTAACTTACCTAAGTATCCAGTTCTTGCAAATGCTCCAGCAAACATATCCCAGAATATTCAGTAATTCACACCAGGCGGCATGTGCTTGCCATTGTTTTTATCACTGAATGGGAAGTTTTGTTAAATGACCTTATAGTCTGTGGCCTTTTAGGATGTGTATGCCTGGTTCATAATAACACAAGACACTGAAAATAATATTAACTATTCTTCAAAGTAAAATTTTCTTACAAATTTCAGTTGAACAAAATCCCAAATTTCACTGTATTAGAAGATACTAGGGATTGGCAACCTCTCTCCATCAATCACATTTTACTAACTTAATGGAAGACTCTCTATGAAATTTATATTGGAATGGCCATAGATCAAGCATAAAAGAGGGATAAATCTCTTATTCTTATTTTTAGCAGGAGAAAGATACATGTGATTGAACTAGTTGGAAAAGGAATAAATTTTGGGGTTTTAATTATGAATAAGTCACATCTTTGATGCATCAATTATTTGACCACACAGTCATAATCTGTTTCAGGTCATGTATGGATTACTGAGTGAGAAAGAAATTTTGTGCCCATTTAAACAGCAAGATTCACTGTTGTACTTGAGCAGTAATAGAGTATGTTGAAACTTTTCATCTTTGGGGTCTAAGTTCACTTTTATTTTCACTACCTTAAGCTCTTTATAGACAAAATTATTTTTTATTTTAAGGGTACTGAGCTTGGCACCATGCATTTGTAAAGCAAGACTTCCTCAACAACAGTACAAAACTAGAAAAACTTCAGGTTTTTGTTCTCTCTTCCCAAGGACATGTGAACATTTCATATTCTTCTCACCTCTCCTTATTTGTATCTCCACTCTTCAATCTATATTCTTAAAATGAAAAACATTCTATCCTATGGTTAATTTAGAAGTGTCAGACAGCTCATGATATTTATTTATTCAACATCAATTATGAGCTGATGCTACATATAGTATCTATTTCATTAACATTTCATAGCTGAGATCTGTGTTCTATGTTTTTACTCAACCCTAATAATGTGAAAGCCCTCAGAAAAGTCATCCTACTGTCAAAAATGGTAGCATGCATGTGGTATATGCCAGTCACTATTCTATTTAACTTAAATGTATCAATTTGTTTAAGTCTTACCACAGTCCTGATTGTTCGTCCTATTTTAAATTTTCATTGTCTCCGTGTAGACACTGAGCCTGAGGTAACTGAAGTAATTTGCCCACATTCATACAGTCAGGTTGTTTCAGAATCAAAGGGAGGTAATCGTTACAAAAAAAGAGCCAAAAGACCTATCACAATTGGAAAATTTAGAATGCCCAATTGCAAGCATGAAGAACAATATACTTCTTGACTCATTTGCAAAAGAGAGCCAATACTGGCACAAACCCAAGCTTAAGAATAAGCATGATGTTTAGGATAACTGAACCCTCACCACAGAAAACACCTTGTTGTTGGAAACAATGAGAGCCAGAATAGCTTGTTCTTCCAAAATGTTGTTTAAAACATTAAAAATATTAAAATATTAAAACATTAAAATATTTAAAAGATCTAAATATTTTATATATATATATGTGTGTGTGATGTGTGTATCTATATATATATCTAGATATATCTATATATAGATGTGTGTATCTATATATATCTATATATAGATGTGTGTATCTATATATATCTATATATAGATGTGTGTATCTATATATATCTATATATAGATGTGTGTATCTAGATATATCTATATATAGATGTGTGTATCTATATATATCTATATATAGATGTGTGTATCTATATATATCTATATATAGATGCGTGTATCTATATATATCTATATATAGATGCGTGTATCTATATATATCTATATATAGATGCGTGTATCTATATATATCTATATATAGATGTGTGTATCTATATATATCTATATATAGATGTGTGTATCTATATATATCTATATATAGATGTGTGTATCTATATATATAAAACTGTCTTAAACTATGTGTATATAAATTTGCTACTATCTTAATGGGATTATGGCTTTTTCACAAGCTGTATATTCTTTGATTAATAGTTATCATTATTTATTTTATATTAATCCCAATTATAATGAATTGCCTACCGTTTCCATATATCTGTAATCTTAAAGAGTACCATAGTATATTTGCTATTTTCTCTCAAATCTCCTTTTCTGCCTTAGTGTTAGTTTACTCACAAATAAAAATCAACCGATATTAGCCATTTAAAAACAGCTCATCTGATCAGAGTACAGTGAGCAGAAGGCACACCAGAGAGTCAGCTAACAGTGATGAGCTTTCAGTACATTTGGACGTGCTTTATGAAGGAAATGGAGAGTGTTAGATAATCTAAGAGTGGGTAAAGGGAGATCAATCAAGGGTTGACCTGTAAAAGGGAGCAGAAGGCTATGTGAAAATGTCTTGATTCACTCCACAACTATGGAAATGGGGTGGTTAATGAAAGGCAACGAGCAAGGAAAGTCATTTCCAAACTAATATGAGAATGCTGATGTCTCAAATTTATGTCTGCTGCTAAATGTCCAGAATTTCAGCTGCATTTTTTAGAGTGTCAGCAAATTTTGCTTCAACATTTACTAATGTATTCTTAATGCTTTATTCCATGACAAGGAAAGAAAAAAAAAAAAAAAATCTAAGTGTGGATAGCAACAAACTAATACTCTCAAAGAGTAAACTCTGAGTAAGAAAAGAAAGCATCAGATATTATGAAATGTATGTTAAGTAACAATAGGTATAATGATAGTTTTCACTTGCTTACAGATGAAGAACACACATCTTGCTATTTTCTAGGTAACATAAAAATTAAATTCTGTTAGAAAAGAAGTTTAGTTAACTGATTCTTCTGAGCTCTTGCCAAAGTTACAACCATAACTTTCAACTTTCTCAGACACAAATGAAAATAATTCCAAGAAACAGCAAAGTATTAATGGTATTCTAGATCAAAAGCCCCTTGTTTTTATATATTCCACTTAAAAAATTGATAGCCTGAATTAAATTGAATATGCTCAATCTGAAATATTTTTTCTATACTTAAGATTACCATCTATAAATCAATGCAAGCATTGAGCACACCATCAACTTTCCTTTTGCCCCAGTCACATTTTTATTTTCTGAAATCTCAAAGATCATAAAGGTATGCAATTAAAGCCAGTTAATGCAGTATCCCTGTTTCATTGAACAATCATCTGTTTTAACCTTAGAGTTAGGGGAGAGAAAACAGAGGAGGTAACTGGGGAAGGTTACCTGTCAACTTTTGGTTGATGATAGTGTTGTATAGCTCAACTGATGTCTAATTGCTTCCAAACTCCATCTTCATTAATTATTGAAAGCAAACTATAAAATAATAAATGAGCATAAGATTTAAAACAAATGAGAATTCAATAGCATATCCATTCACGTTAGGCTGTTTGCTGCTGTTGTTCAGTCTCTCAGTCGTGTCCGACTCTTTGTGACCCCATGGACTGAAGCACGCCAGGCTTCCCTGTCCTTCACCATCTCTCAGAGTTTGATCAAACTCATGTCCATTGAGTCTGTGATGCCATCCAACCATCTTGTCTTCTGTCATCCCCTTCACCTCCTGCCCTCATTCTTTCCCAGCATCAGGGCCTTTTCCAATGAGTCAGCACTTTGCATCAGGTGGCCAAAGTATTGGAGTTTCAGCTTCAGCATCAGTCCTTCCAATGAATATTCAGGGTTGATTTCCCTTAGGATTGACTGATTTGATTTTCTTGAAGTCCAAGGGACTCACAAGAGTCTTCTCCAGCACCACAGTTCAAAAGCATCATTTATTCAGTGCTCAGCCTTCTTTATGGTCCAGTTCTCACATCCATACATAACTACTGCAAAAACCTTACTTTTGACTATACAAAACTTTGTCAGCAAAGTAATGTCTCTGGTTTTTGATATGCTGTCTAGGCTTGCCATGGCTTTTCTTCCAAGGAGCAAACATCTTTTAATTTCATGGCTGAGATCACCATCTGCAGTGATTTTGTATCCCAAGAAAGTAAAGTTTGTCACTGTTTCCATTGTTTCCCCATCTATTTGCCATGAAGTGGTGGGACTAAATGCCATGATCTTAGTTTTTTGAGTATTGAGTTTTAAGCCAGCTTTTTTACTCTCCTCTTTCACTTTCATCAAGAGGCTCTTTAGTTCCTCTTTGCTTTCTGCCATAAGGCATATCTAAGGTTATTGCTATTTCTTCCAGCAATCTTGATTCCAGCTTGTGATTCATCCAGCCTGATATTTCATATGATGTACTCTGCATATAAATAAAATAAGCAGGGTGACAGTATACAGCCTTGATGTACTCCTTTCCCAATCTTAAACCAGACCATTTTTCCATGTTCGGTTCTACTGATGCTTCTTGACCTGCCTACAGGTTTCTCAGGAGACAGGTAAGGTGATCTGGTATTCCCATCTCTTTGAGAATTTTCCACAGTTTGTTGTGATGCACATAGTCAAAGGTTTTAGCGAAGTCAATGAAGCAGAAGTAAATTTTTTTTTTTTTCTGGAATTCTCTTGCATTTTTATATCATCCAATGGGTGCTGACAATTTGATCTCTGGTTCCTCTGCCTTTTCTAAATCCAGGTTGTACATCCGGAAGTTTTCAGTTCACGTACTGTTGAAGCCTAGCTTGAAGGGTTTTGAGCATTACCTTGCTAGCATGTGAAATGAGCTCAAATGTGGGGTAGTCTGAACATTCTTTGGCATTGCCCTTCTTTGGGATTGAAATGAAACCTGACTTTTTTCCAGGCTCTGCTAGTGGTAAATAAATAAAATTTCTTTTAATTAATCTGGTGGTGATTAAAATTTTGGGAAAAAGAATGGCATAGAACTTGAGTGGTAATTTTTGACAAATTAATTCAGAAAACATTTTCTTACTGCTTCAGTAGTTATTGTGGTAGGAACAGTTGTCCCTCAAAGATGTTCATATCTTCATTCCCAATACTTTTGAATATGTTACAAATCTTGACAAAGGAAATTTAAGGTTGCTAATCAGATGATCTTAAATAGGGGATCATATTCAATTATCTAGGTGGACCCAATACTTTCACAACACATTGGTATTAAACTTGAAATTTTCCTTTTTTTTTTTTGTTTCATTCAAGAGCATTTCTTTTTTATTTTTGGCGTTTTTCCCAACCACCTCATATAATGTATTTTTATCATGACAACTGTTTATTGAATTCCTAAAGTGAGAATGAGCACTGTGTTATCAGAGGAGACACTTTTCTGTGTTATGTTAATATAGCAACAAGCAAAGGCTTCTAATGTAGACTTGGGAATAGTGATGTGTGGGATCGCTTGACATGTTGCAGTGTATGACTCTATCCAACCTATGATTCTCTGAAGAGTTATTAGAGGATGAGACATAAGGCCTGAAAGACCAGTAAAGGGTATAAAGTGAGACAAACTGATATATGAAAAAAGATTATATAAATTATTCTAGATATTATTAAAGATATGTCATTTTTTTTAGGAGACCCTACATCCATCTAGTAAAGGCTATGGTTTTTCTAGTAGTCATGTATGGATGGATGTGAGAGTTGGGCTATGAGGAAAGCTGAGAACTGAAGAATTGATGCTTTTGAACTGTGGTGTTTGAGAAGACTCTTGAGAGTCCCTTAGACTGCAAGGAGATTCAACCAGTCCATCCTAAAGGAGATCAGTCCTGGGTGTTCATTGGAAGGACTGATGCTGAAACTAAAACACCAATACTTTGGCACCTGATGTGAAGAGCTGACTCATTTGGAAAGACCCTGATGCTGGGAAAGATTGAAGGCAGGAGGAGAAGGGGACGACAGAGGATGAGATGGTTGGGTGGTATCAACAACTCAATGGACATGGATTTGTGTGGACTTTGGGAATTGGTGATGGACAGGGAGGCCTGGAGTGCTGTAGTCCATGGGGTCACAAAGAGTCGGACATGACTGAACTGAACTGACATCTGGGTAGATTGAGAAGGCCAGGGAAGCTAAGCAACTCATGATAATTTAGGGGTCCACATAAGCAAAGAAGTCCAGAAAATGGGATGTGTAGAGGTTGAGACTCTCATTGATCTTAGGAAAACTGCCAACCTATAGCTGCCCTGTATCATTTGACGACCTGGATCTAGAATTCAAAGCAGATGAGATATTATTCTCTTATTGCAGTATGCTGCTGCTGCTGCTGCTAAGTCGCTTCAGTCATGTCTGACTCTTTGCGACCCCATGGACTGCAGCCTACAAGGCTCCTTCATCCATGGGAGTTTCCAGGCAAGAGTACTGGAGTGGGGTGCCATTGCCTTCTCCATATTGCAGTATAATTGCTTTAAAATATTGTGTTAGTTTCTGCTGTTCAGCAAAGGGAATCAGTTGTATAAAACAAATATCCTCTTCCTCCTAAACCTCCCTCCCTCTCCCCACATCCTGCTCCTTTAGGTCATCTCAGAGCACTGTACTGAGCTCCCTGTGCTATACAGTCAGATGAGATGTTTTTAAACAAGAGTCTTTGAGCCTGGGAAGCTCCTGTTTTGATTAATTTTGATAAATATTCTAATTTCCATATGTGTTTAATTTATACATTTTTATTTCTAAATTTTCTAGAAAAAAATTTAAATCATCCAACATGTTCTGGTTAATCTAAGAAAGAAGTATTTTTTTTTTTTTTTTTTTTTGTAGATTGAATAATTAAGTGTGATGGTGGCATCATATGCTCAGCTAACCATCTGGGAAAACCTAGTAGAATTGGGGTAGTTAGGAATAACGAAAATTTTCTAATGCAACTTGTTTGCCAGTAGGAGTATTTTCCTCTCAGTTACCAGTGAGCTATATTAAAAGTAATTAGTTTCTTAAACAAGCTTATAGTTGTAGCCATAAAAAGAAATTATGAAACTAATTTTTCATGAAAATATAGTGAGTATACTATAATAAAAATGATACAATTCCAATTTGCCTTGTAGTTTAGTTGTTAAAATTTTACCACTGGGAAATGTGTTCTTATTTTTCTTTTTTTTGATGATGTTAAAATTTTTGTAAGATCAATCTAGCAGCGCCAGGAAAGGCATACATTCAGCTAGAACAGAGTTAGAATAATGAAATTTTTATAGAAATACAGGAAGAAGACTAGTATCTGAATCAATGTGGCTATAGTTCAACAGGAAATATGGACATACTCTGTGAAAGCAGAATTAGTGATAATTATTAAGCTAATAGTTCACACTCATAGCTGAATCTGCAAAATGCAAGGAATAGTTATTGAAAGAATTCATCAAAGACTTTTGACAATAGTTATTTCTATTCAAGTGGAAGAGGTTTTTTTGTTTGTTTGTTTTATAAGAGCAACAAAAATGCTTCCTAACACTGGTTCTTGAGTTCATTTTCTCTTCTGCCAAAATATGCATTGAATACATTTAGCAAAATTTAATCTCTTGCCTGTATTTGCTTCTTTCCCAAATAATGAAGTAATTTTAATTAGGTAACATAATCACCATAATAGTTGCTATATGTTAGAATTACATAGCTCTCAGCACTGCAGATTACTTCATACATTCCCAGTAGTCATACCTTGTGCTGGTTCACAGCAGACCTGACAATTATTTTCCAATATAATAGAAAATTACAAATGTATTTTTATAATTATACTGTACATATTGAGAACTTTTGTTCTAATCATGGATTTGATGTTGTAACTGAAATAATACAATTTACCTACCTTTCCTTATGATAATTTATCTCAACTTCATTTTGTCTGAACTTGAACTTTGACATTACTAGTTGTAAAATAGGGTAATCATTCTTCTCTGATCTAGAGAAAATACCACAGAAAGAATTTAAGATTTTTAATGAACTGAACATAGCATTTTTAGCCAAAATACTATGATGGAATGAAACTGCTTATTCTTGTCTAACGTTTTTGTTTTTGTTTTTGTTTTCTGTTGCAACTGCTGGAAATAGTCACATTCACAATGAAATAAAATTGGATAATTATTTTTTTGAAGATTTACAAAAAATCCTCACCAGTTTATCCTAAAGATGAATGTGGTCTACAAAATATACATTTCAAGCCATCATTTTAAATGTCAAGATGCTAATGTCCTCAAGTAAGCTGTATGATTAGTTATACTGGCTACGAGGTGGAAGTTTTACTCTTCAGAAACCACCTCAGGAGCTTACTTGTAGGATGTAAGACCGTTATCTCCCAGGAACACACTACAAATCCTAAAGGTAAAGGTTGAAACTATTCCCAAGGGATATGCATGAGAGCCAAAATTTTCTTTTTCTGTCAAGTCTTTCCCAAGTTCTGAGACACAAAATAGAAAAACAAAACCATATAAACAGTTTATATGGTTATATGCTTCCCTTGTTTCCATTAATCTATACAATATCTGTGTTTTGTTTTTGTTTTTTACCTGGAGTGGAAACCAAATTAAAAACATTTTAAGAGGAAAATGATATTAAAGATGGAAATTTTATGTGAACTCTTTAATATAAATAGCAAAGAATAGTATAAGAATTTTGCCTGTTAATACCAGTATCCATAAGTCGATGTCCTACTCCCGACTACTCTTTAGAGCCAAGTTTACAAACATTTAAGGGTTCTTAGATTCAGATCCAAAGCAAATAAATTTAGCACTAGCTGATTCACTTACAAAACTATCCATTTGCCTCTGAAAATGTTTTCGATTTGGATATCTTTCATAAGGCAATCATACCAAATCAACACTAAAACACCAATTTGGTTGAGTGGATGTGACCTGAGGAATTCCTCAGAAGTTCAATCTACTAAATCAATATAAATAACTAAATAATAGTCTCAGAGGTGAAGGTCATTGAAATAATTGATATTTCTTCACTTATATGGACTTATCAATGCATTTAGTGTTATTGTGATGTTCCTGTTCAAATAAACTCAGACCTTCAGTTCTTTTAACTATTAATGATTTACATTCTTCCAGTGATTCCTATACAATTCATTTTCCTCCCTAGCTTCATGCTATGCCATTATAGCATTCAACAATAACTTTATTTTTTCAGTCATACTTCCTCTGCTAACATCCCATCCAGAGGAGACACATGATAAGAAGCTACTATGTTCTGGTGGATGCTGACATCTTGGCTTGCATTTGCCACCTGCAAGCTGTGTATGACCTTTCTTAGCATCAGTTATCTTGTGCATTTGGTTATACTGACATTTCACAGAGATTTTATGAAAGTCACAAGACATTGTACTTTGAAAAATACTTTTTGAAAACCTATGAAAGTGAAAAGTGAGATATTCTTAAAGACTTTTGTGTCAGTGTCAGCTTTATGGTTCTGTCTGAAACATCTTTACTGTTGATCTTGTCTTAATATTGAAAATCAGCTATTATTAAATCAGTTTAAGGAATAAGCTTCATAAATATGTGAGTGTGGGTATCATGTTAGGGAAATTTTAGAAATTGCCTGTATTTACTCCCTACCCTGGAGTACACACTAGCTAAAATTTAAAAATTTTGTTTGTTTGTTTCTATGCTTTTCCTTCTAGACAGATCTTCATAAAAGGAAGCACAAGTGCAAGAATACAGTGATATCTGCATGCATGCGCGTGCACACACACACACACACACACACACACACATTTCCCTGTGATCCAAGGAAATTACATTCTAATGATCAGTAAGGCAGACTTTATTCACTTGGGTGAAGGGTTCAGCTGGTGTGTGTTATCTGTAGGAGTAGGATTGCATCTGTTTCACCTCCATGTGAAAGTTTGAAGTAGGCTTTCATTATGTGTATCAAGATGCTACAAAGAAATTATGTGTGTCCTTCTTTCTTTATTGTTTAGTCACTAAGTTGTGTCTGACGACTTTGAGATCTTATGAACTGTAGATCACCAAGCTCCTCTGTCCATGAGATTTCCCAAGCAAGAATACTGGAGTGGGTTGCCATTTTCTTCTACAGGGGCTTCCCAACCCGGGGATCAAACGTGAATCTTCTGCACTGGCAGGTGGATTCTTTACCAATGAGCCACCAGGGAAGCATTTCCTTTATGTCCAATTTAATTCTATAACTTATTAAACAAGAAAGTCAAATGTTGTAACAACTGGACGTTGCACAAGACTGTGCAAGGCTTCCTTGATATGAACTGAAAGATGAACTCCCCAGGTCGGTAGGTGCCCCATATGCTACTGGAGATCAGTGGAGAAATAACTCCAGAAAGAATGAAGGGATGGAGCCAAAGCAAAAACAATACCCAGTTGTGGATGGGACTGGTGGTAGAAGCAAGGTCTAATGCTGTAAAGAGCAATATCGCATAGGAATCTGGAGTGTTAAGTCCCTGAATCAAGGCAAATTGGAAGTGGTCAAACAGGAGATGGCAAGAGTGAACATCAACATTCTAGGAATCAGTGAACTAAGATGGACTGGAATGGGTGAGTTTAACTCAGATGACCATTATATCTACTACTGTGGGCAGGAATCCCTTAGGAGAAATGGAATAGCCATCATGGTCAACAAAAGAGTCTGAAATGCAATACTTGGATGCAATCTCAAAAACGACAGAATGATCTCTGTTTGTTTCCAAGGCAAACCATTTACTATCACAGTAATCCAAGCCTATGCCCCAACCAGTAATGCTGAAGAAGCTGAAGTTGAATGGTTCTATGAAGACCTACAAGACTTTTGAGAACTAACACCCAAAAAAAGATGTCTTTTTCATTATAGGGGACTGGGAACTGACTGTGGCTCAGATCATGAACTCCTTATTGCCAAATTCAGACTTAAAGTGAAGAAAGTAAGGGAAACCACTAGACCATTCAGGTATGACCTGAATCAAATCCCTTATGATTACACAGTGGAAGTGAGAAATAGATTTAAGGGACTAGATTTGATAGAGTGCCTGATGAACTATGGACAGAGGTTCGTGACACTCTACAGGAGACAGGGATTAAGGCCATCCCCATGGGAACGAAATGCAAAAAAGCAAAATGGCTGTCTGAGGAGTCATTACAAATAGCTGTGAAAAGAAGAGAAGCAAAAGGCAAAGGAGAAAAGGAAACATATCCTCATCTGAATGCAGAGTTCCAAAGAATAACAAGGAGAGATTTAAAAAAAAAAAAAAAGCCTTCCTCAGTGATCAATGCAAAGAAATAGAGGAAAACAACAGAATGGGAAAGACTAGAGATCTTTTCAAGAAAATTAGAGATACCAAGGGAATATTTCATGCAAAGATGTGCTCGATAAAGGACAGAAATGGTATGGAACTAATAGAAGCAGAAGATATTAAGAAGAGGTGGCAAGAATACACAGAAGAACTGTATAAAAAAGATCTTCATGACCCAGATAATCACGATGGTGTAATCACTCACCTAGAGCCAGACATTATGGAATGTGAAGTCAAGTGAACCTTAAAAAGCATAACTATGAACAAAGCTAGTAGAAGTGATGGAATTCCAGTTGAGCTATTTCAAATCCTGAAAGATGATGCTGTGAAAGTGCTGCACTCGATATGCCAGCAAATTTGGAAAACTCAGCAGTGGCCACAGGACTGGAAAAAGTCAGCGTTCATTCTAATCCCAAAGAAAAGCAATGCTAAAGAATGATCAAACTACCGCACAATTGCACTCATCTCACACGCTAGTAAAGTACTGCTCAAAATTCTCCAAGCCAGGCTTCAACAATACGTGAGCCATGAACTTCCAGATGTTCAGTCCGGTTTTAGAAAATGCAGAGGAGCCAGATATCAAATTGTCAGCATCTGCTGGTTCATTGAAAAAGTCAGAGAGTTCCAGAAAAACAACTATTTCTGCTTGATTGACTATGCCAAAGTCTTTGACTGTGTGGATAACAATAAACTGTGGAAAATTCTAAAAGATGGGAATACCAGACCACCTGACCTGTCTCTTGAGAAACCTGTATGCAGGTCAGGAAGCAACAGTTAGAACTGGACATGGAACAACAGACTGGTTCCAAATAGGAAAAGGAGTACGTCAAGGCTGTATGTTGTCACCCTGCTTATTTAACTTACATGCAGAGTACATAATGAGAAACGTGTGGCTGGAAGAAGCACAAGCTGGAATCAAGATTGCCAGGAGAAATATCAATAACCTCAGATATGGAGATGATACCACCCTTATGGCAGAAAGTGAAGAAGAACCAAAAAGCCTCTTGATGAAAGTGAAGGGGAGAGTGAAAAAGTTGGTGTAAAGCTCAACATTCAGAAAACTAAGATCATACAATCTCGTCCCATCACTTCGTGGCAAATAGATGGGGAAACAGTGGAAACAGTGTCAGACTTTATTTTTTGGGCTCCAAAATCACTGCAGATGGTGATTGCAGCCATGAAATTAAAAGATGCTTACTCCTTGGAAGGAAAGTTATGACCAACCTAGATAGCATATTTAGAAGCAGAGACATTACTTTGCCAACAAAGGTCCGTCTAGTCAGGGCTATGGTATTTCCAGTTGTCACGTATGGATGTGAGAGTTGGACTATAAAGAAAGCTGAGCACCGAAGAATGATGCTTTTGAACTGTGGTGTTGGAGAAGACTCTTGAGAGTCCCTTGGACTGCAAGGAGATCCATCCAGTCCATCCTAAATGAGATCAGTCCTGGGTGTTCATTAAAAGGGCTCATGCTGAAACTGATACTCCTATACTTTGGCCACCTGATGCGAAGAGTTGACTCATTGGAAAAGACCCTAACGTTGGGAAGGATTGGGGGCAGGAGGAGAAGGGGACGACAGAGGATGAGATGGCTGGATGGCATCACCGACTCGATGGGCATTAGTTTGGGAAGACTCCAGGAGTTGGTGGTGGACAGGGAGGCCTGGCGTGCTGCGATTCACGGGGTCGCAAAGAGTCTGACATGACTGAGCGACTGAACTGACTGAATTGACTACACTGTGTCTGACTACTTTGACACCCTATGAACTATAGCTCACCAAGCTCCTCTGTCCATTGGATTTCCCAAGCAAGAATACTGGGGTGGGTTGCCATTTTCTTCTACGGGTCCTTCCCAACCTGGGGATCAAACGTGAATCTTCTGCATTGGCTGGTGGATTCTTTACCAATGAGCCACCAGGGAAGCATTTCCTTTATGCCCATTTTAATACTATAATTTATTAAACAAGAAAGCCAAATGCTGTAACAACTGGCAGTTGTGCACATCTGTGCAAGGCTTCCTTGATGTCAACTGGTACCCAAAACGGTGTTCTGCCAAATATGTCATCTTGTATATATGCATCAAGATCAAGGTCACTAGCATATAACAGATGATTTCTTAAATGTGCTAATACTTATCATCTGACTTTGGAAAGCATAGTCAAGCTATCCTTTATTAAGTATTTCCCTCACATAACTTGTCTCATTCCATTGGGGGTTGACAACAGGTCATGCAGAGCACCTAACCAGTTCCCAAGGAGTCCAGCTCTGCAGACTAATAGGTAACATATTCGAGGCATGTGATCTCAACTAAAAGTATCCACTCATAAAGGAAATATAACATTACTTAATTATAATACAAAATTCAAATAATCTACCTGTTGAAATCTTTAAATTATTTAATAACATAAATGTTCATAATAAAATTGAATATTGACATAAAATTCATTCATATAATCACTACTTTTTCATATTTTCCTGATGTAAATTTGCTGATTTGAGGCTAGAAAATCTACAGCATTAAATAAAGGAACATGCCAAATTTGTGGAGATATAATAACTGCTATGTTATGTATATATATTTCCATAAAGTTTGAATAACTCTGAGCATACTGAGTGAAACTGAAGAAGTTCAGGCTCAGATGGCTCAGCTCCTTGTCTAGGTAGTGAGAAACACTTGTAGCTGACTACAGTCAGCTGCTGTTCACAATCACTGCAGAGAATGTTCTAGACCTCAGTTCCTAATATTATAATTAATTATGTATTTAAAACGCTGGGCTGGATGAATTGCAAGCTGGAATCGAGATTGCTGGGAGAAATATCAATAACTTTAGATATGCACATGACAACACCCTTATGGCAGAAAGTGAAGAACTGAAGAGCCTCTTGATGATAGTGAAAGAGGAGAGTGAAAAAGTTGACTTACAGCTCAACATTCAGAAAACTAAGATCATGCCATCTGGCCCCATCTTCATGACAAATAGATGGGGAAACAGTGGCAGACTTTATTTTGGGGGGCTCCAAAATCACTGCAGATGGTCACTGCAGCCATGAAATTAAAAGACGCTTACTCCTTGGAAGGAAAGTTATGACCAACCTAGACAACATTAAAAAGCAGAGACATTACTTTGCCAACAAAGGTCCATCTAGTCAAGGCTATGGTTTTCCTGTTGTCATGTATGGATGTGAGAGTTGGACTATAAAGAAAGCTGAGCACCGAAGAATCGATGCTTTTGAACTGTGGTGTTGGAGAAGACTTTTGAGAGTCCTTTGGACCTCAAGGAGATCCAACCAGTCCATCCTAAAGGAGATCAGTCCTGGGTGTTCATTGGAAGGACTGATGTTGAAGCTGAAGCTCCAATCCTTTGGCCACCTGATGTGAAGAGCTGACTCAGTGGAAAAGACCCTGATGCTGGGAAAGATTGAAGGCAGGAGGAGAAAGGGACTACAGAGGATGAGATGGCTGGATGACATCACTGACTCAATGGACATTAGTTTGGGTAAACTCTGGGAGTTGGTGATGGACAGGGAGACCTGGAGTGCTGAAGTCCGTGGGGTCACAAAGAGTCGGACATGACTGAGCAACTGAACTGAACTTACATATTTAAAAAGAATAGTTTAGCTGCTTGCAAACTTCTCATAAACCTTCCCTTTCCTGAGAACTACATTTGGGTATTCACATACTGTAGCATATTAGGAAAGGCATTGCTTTTGTGCATGAGTTTGCATTGAGAACATGCTATCATAACTATTTTGTGTGTGAAATAAAGCAAACAAGATTTGAATCTATTTCAATTTCTTATTACTTGTCAAAAATGCTATTGAAAATATACAATTTTATAGAAATATTTGTATGGTGTTTGGTAGTTAAGGGATTTCCTCACACATGTTTCCCCACATATCTTTGTGTATGAGGGAAAGTGAATGTGATGGTAATTAAAATACTAGCTCTAGTCAAAATTTGTTGAATTTTGCCATGCATTGTTATAGTGACTTTATTTGGTGGTGCTAGAGGTAAAGACAGAGAAGGCAATGGCACCCCACTCCAGTACTCTCACCTGGAAAATCCCATGGACAGGGAAGCCTGGTAGGCTGCAGTCCATGGGGTCATGAAGAGTCAGACATGACTGAGCGACTTCACTTTCACTTTTCACTTTTATGCATTGGAGAAGGATATGGCAACCCTCTCCAGTGTTCTTGCCTGGAGAATCTCAGGGATGGGGTCGCACAGAGTCGGACATGACTGAAGTGACTTAGCAGTAGCAGTAGAGGTAAAGAACCCACCTGCAAATGCAGGTAGACTTAAGAGATGAGGGTTCAATCTCTGGGATGAGAAGATCCCCTGGAGAAAGAAATGGCAACTCAGTCTAGTATTCTTGCCTGGAGAATCCCATGGATATAGAAGCCTGGAGAGCTGCAGTCCATAGGGTCTCAAACGGTCGGGCACAACTGAAGTGACTTAGCACACAGAACATTTAAATATAAGGTGTTGTTCTGCTGAAAGTTTTACTTTCTTTTTAGGCCCAAAGGATTTGTTCACAAAAGAAAACATTCATTACATACTAATAAACAATTTCAGTTTTTAATAGAGGATTATTTAACTTAATTTTAATACACAATCATTAGAAAAAGAAAGAAAGAAAGAAAGAAACAACAGAGAGAAAAATAACAGTGTATACATCACCAAATTGAGCCGATACCTACATCCAGATTTGAACAGTGCTGGAAAGTCCCACATAGCAGCAATCTTAAGTTTTAATTGGGAAAGGGTCCTGGGTGGTGAGTCTACCCAACAAGCAAGCCTTCAAATTGCAATTTTGGCTTAGAATCCCAGGCTGCAAACTGATATCATCATCAGTTTGCATGCAAAAACACAAGTCTGATTTTACTTTAACTTTTTCAATGCTGTTGGTTTCACTTTCTAGTCATAAGGACTTCTTAGGCACTAGGTGGTTGGCCAGGCCTCCAGGAGCTCAAGAATTCCAAGACCCATCACTTTCTTATCTAAAGCACCACCTGACTTTCTGTGCTTGCAGGTAGTCATGGAATCCAAGCAGTTTCTAGGCAGACTAGAAGGTCAGAGGCCTGCTCTCTTGATTCTGAAGCCTGAACAAGACTACCTCCATTTTAATTTTCTGAATAGCTATATATTTAACTTATGGTCTTCCCTGAAAGCTCAGTTGGTAAAGAATCTGCCTGCAATGTAGGAGACCCTGGTTTGATTCCTGGCATGGGAAGATCCACTGAAGAAGGGATAGGCTACCCACTCCAGTATTCTTGGACTTCCTTTGTGACTCAACAGGTAAATAATCTACTTGCAGTGCAAGAGACCTGGGTTTGATCCATGAGTTGGGAAGATCCCCTGGATAAAGGAAAGGCTACACACTCCAGTATACTGGCCTGGGGAATTCCATGGATTCCAAGAATTGCATCCTTGGGATCCCAAAACGTTGGACACAACTGAGCGACTTTGACTTTGACTTTCACTTTTGCTTTGTCTATGAGTTTGTTTTGGGTTTTCTTGCCAAGCAAGAGATATGGGTTCAATCCCTGGGTCAAGAAGGTTCCCCAGAGAAGAGAATGGCAACCCACTCCAGTAATCTTGCTTGGGGAATCCCATGATGAGTGGAGCCTGGCAGGCTATAGTCTAAAGGATTGCAAAAATGTTGGACATGACTTAGCCACTAAACAACAACAGTAAATGAGTTTGTTTAAATATATTAAAATAAGGAAGGTGCTAACCTCTTTGCTGCCTCCTAGATATAAATTTTATTGATCTAGATAGACTTGTTCACCTGTGTATATAAAGGTTTATGTGTATGCATGTATTTATACATGCACATCAGGTTATACTAATTATTGGTTTACTTACAGTTTCAAGTATTTAAATTTTAAGCTCATATTTAGAATTATTATCGCAAAAAAGGAAATGTAATGAGACGCTTCCTCAAAGGATTACAATCTAGATAGGCAAAACACATGTACTCTTATAATTAATATTTTAAAATATAGACATGTTGTCACAATCTCACTAGCATCACTACTGTTAGAGCTATGTGGAAAAGCAGAGTTAAAATGGCCATTTAATTGTGATACACTTGTATCTCATCAATAGAATTCTATATTAATTCAGTTCAGTTCAGTCACTCAGTCTCTTTGTGACCCCATGGACTGCAACACATCAGACTTCCCTGTCCATCACCAGCTCCCAGAGCTTGCTCAAACACATGTCCATCGAGTCACTGATGCCATCCAACCATCTCATCTTCTGTCATCGTCTATATTAATTAGAGTTTCCTTTTCTAAACATTGCTGCTATTGTCTCACTTTTTATCAGGACCCACTTCCATTTCCTAAACAGAATTTAGAATTTAACTCTAATCCTTACTTTCAACCATTTTCTTGATCATTTCAATATTTAAGTCAATGATCTTTTATGATCATTGATTTTCTTCATCCCACTGACCAATCATATGTCTTTTCTTTGTAAATTAATTTATTTATTTTAGTTGGAGGCTATTTACTTTAAAATATTGTAGTGGTTTTTGCCATCATTGACATGAATCAGCCTTGCCTGTTTCAGTAGGATTACATTCACAGCTTCGTTATTTATTTATGTCATGATACTTCTAAGTTACCAAATTTAACATCTCATGCCCTCAATGTCCACCTCTTCTGTAACCTCTTACCACTCAACCTTTAAAAGAGGGACTAGTTCACTTTTACATGTATAGCTTCATTGTACATTTTTTGCTATGTTTCCTTTCCATTTTCTAACTGCATACTGGATATTTCCACCTAGGTAACCTGTGGCCATTTTATTTATATGAAGCTTAATTCAACCTCCCCTCTTCCAAAATAGAAGCTTTATTTCAAAATTCTCCAAGTGTTTTACCTCTGTGCTAGTCAACTTAGATTATTTTGAGACAATCAACTTAGATTATTTTGAAACTAGAACACAACTTCCTTCATGATAATTTTTGAATCTTTATGATTCTCTAAGTTGCAGCACTGCCATCCAAGTTCAATGTCATTTCGTCTGACTTATTTCGTTAACATTCTAATTGGTCTCTGGTCTGTCCTTTGCAATCTACTTGACACTATTGCCAATGTAATGTTCTTAATACACTTTTGCTCTGAAGCAAACCTTCAGTGACCTTCTAATCTAGTCAGACTGATTTATTCACTGTATCTTCAGCACATCATATACTTTAGTCATATGTATATCATGGTTAGATCATTTCACTATCCTGAAATGCCCTTTCCTTTTCTCATTTATTTGCATTTTATCTTTTATTCCTCAGTTGAGGTCCATTTCTTCACTTCAGATTTTATTAAACTTTCTCTTCTTTAAACAATGTGTTATCCACATTTTTACCATGCAAGTGTTTCGTGTCTCTTATACCCATTAGAGGAGAGAGGTTGAAGGGCTCTCACTTCTGTTGAGCATCTGAATGTGAGAACTGTGATTCAATCAAACAAATTCTACTTTCATTATTTCATAGAATCCATCTATTTAATATATTCAATAGTTTACTTTGATTCCAAAGATATATATTGCCTTATGTTATAGACTGAAGTTTTGTCCTGAAAACTCATATGATAAAGTCCTAAACCCTAGTACATTGGAATGTGACAGTATTTGGAGAATAGGGCCTTAAAAAAGGTCTGTAAAATGAGGCCACCCTGACTAGCATCCTTATAAAAAGAGAGAGAAAAGCAGAGACAACATAGAGAGTGTGGGCAGCCACATGAGAAGACAGGGAACTCACCAGGACACAGCCCTGAGACTCAAGCAAAGCAGTCTATACCTAATCTTAGACTTTTAGCTTCCAGAACTGTATAAATACTTAATATGTCAAAACTAATTTAAGTGGAAGAAAATATAGCCACTATTGGGGTTGACACCCATGTTGATCTATTCTCAGAATAAATAACACCTGTAATAATATTATTAAGTATAGATTCTTAAAGTCCATTGGACTTTGATTAACCTTATTTCTACTAATATAAAAGCTATGTGTGTGTGTGTGTGTGTGTGTGTGTGTGTGTGTGTGTGTGAATGCTGGGCTGTGTCTGACTTTTTGCAACTGCATGGACTATAGCCCGCCAAGATCCTCTGTCCATGGAATTTTCCAGGCAGGAATACTGGAATGCATTGCCATTTCCTTTTCCAGGGGATCTTCCCAACCCAGGGATCAAACCTGCATCTCTTGCATCTCCAGTATTGGCAGGCAGATTCTTTACCATTTGTGCCGCTCAGTTGTTCAGTAGATAAGTCATGTCAGACAATTTTCAATCCTATGAACTACGGCATGCCATATGTGTACTACACACCGGAGATGTGTCCTTTATTATCTCCTGGAGTGTGCTTAAACTCATGTGCATCAAGTCACAAAAATAGTCCCTCGAGAAATACAGCTCTCACAGAGAGGATGCAAAATATTTATAAATATCTATCAAGACTCGAGCAAGGAGTCTTATTTTACAGATCTT
Source organism: Dama dama (assembly GCF_033118175.1). Classification (NCBI taxonomy): domain Eukaryota; kingdom Metazoa; phylum Chordata; class Mammalia; order Artiodactyla; family Cervidae; genus Dama; species Dama dama. Next base: position 6,090,224 of record NC_083681.1, read on the forward strand.
TATAAACTTCTCTCTTTTACCAGGCCATATATTATAAAACCACAGGTAACATCATACTCAATGATGAAAATCTGAAAACATTTCCTTTATTATCAAGGAAAAGACACAGATGCCTATTTTCACATCTTTTATTCAACATAATTTTGGAAGTTCTAGCCACAGCAATCATAAAAGGAAAAGAAAAAAAAAAATGCCGATTGGAAGAAAGAAGTAAAATTGTCACTGCTTGCAGATGTCATGCTACTACACATAGAAAATCCTAAAAATACCACCAGGAAACTAATACTCATCAACAAATATGGTAAATTTGCAGGACATAAAATTAATATACACCAAGACTAAAATGTCAGGAAAGAAATTCAGGAAATAATCCTGTTTTCCATCACATCAAATATAATAAAATATCTAGGAATAAATCTACTGATGGAGGCAAAAGACCTGTACTTCAAAAATTATAATATGCTGATTAAAGAATTTGGAGACAACACAAACGGGTGGAAAGATACACCATATTCTTGGATTGGAAAAATCAGTATTGTTTAAAAGACCATACTATCCAAGGCAATCTACAGAGTCAATGCAATCCTATCAAAATACCAATGGCATTTTTTACAGAACTAGAACAAATACTCCCAAAACTTGTGTGGAACTAAAAGATTTCGAATAGCCAAAACCATCTTGAGTATGAAGAACAGAGTCAGGAGTATCATGCTTTTTTTTCTATTTCAAACAGTAGTATAAAGCTACAGTAATCAAAACAGTGTTGCATAACACAAATAAAGACACATAGGTCAATGGTGCAGAACAGAGAATTCAGAAAATAAAGTACCCAAATAATGTCAATTAATATATGAAAAATGAGACAAGAGTATAAAATGAGGAAAAATATTATTGCAGAAATTGAACAGTTACATACAAAAGAATAGTCTGGACTACTTTCATATCTTGTGTTCAAAAATAGACTCAAAATGGATGTAAAGCTTAAATGTAAGAGCTGAAACCATTAAACTCCTTAAAAAAAAAAAAAAAAAGAAGAAGAAAGAAAATATAGGCAGCACAGGCTAGACATAGATCTTAACAATATTTTCATGTCTCCTCCAGCAAGAAAAAGTGAATAAGACTACATGAAACTGAGAAATTTTTGCAGAGTGAAGGAAACTTTCAACAAATTTAAAAGGAAGGTGCTATATGGGATAAGATATTTGCAAATGATATACCCAAAAGGGGATTCATATTCAATTATATGAGAAGTCCTACCACTTAACATCAAAGGAACAAACAACCTGATTAAAACATGAGGAGAAATCCTAAACAGACATCTTTCCAAAGGCACACAGATGGCCAACAGAGACATTAAAAAATGGTCAATATCACTAATTATTGGGGAATACAAATCAAAACCACAATAAGATACCACCTGACATGTGACAGAATGGCTATTATTAAAAAAAAACAACAGCAAATGACAGATGTTGGGGAGAAAGTGGAAAAAAAAAAAAAAAAACACTCCTGCACTGTTGGTGGGATTCTAAATTGGTAAAGCCACTACAGGAAAACCATATGCAGGTTCTTTAAAAGCTGAAAATATAATCCAGCAGTTTTACAATTGATTGTTTACCCAAAGTGAGTGAAAATAATAATTTGAAAATACATATGCACATCAAGGTTCACTGCATCATTAGCCAAGATGTAGAGGCTACCTAAGTGTTCATCAATAAATAAGTAGACAAAAAAGATGTAGTGTCTGGACTATTACTCAGCTATTAAAATAATTATTGTCATTCTCAATAATATGTATGGATCTAGAGGCCAGTACACTAAGTGAAATATGTCAGAGAAAGACAAACACTATATGATATTACTTATAGGAGGAATCTCAATAGCAACAAAGACAACAGACCTAAAACAAAATAAAAACAGATTCATACAGAGAATAAATGGTTGGTTTCCAGAAGGGAGGATGGTAGGGGATGGGTAAGATTATTGAAGGGATTTAAGAGGAAGAAACCACCAATTATGTAACAAATCAGTATTGATAATACCTCATAATGGATATGGTAATGATATTGTAATAATGTATGTAGAAATGATTATTAGACCTATCATGGTGATGATTACATGATGTATGAAGATGTCAAATCATTGTGTACTATACCTAAAGTTAACCCATTGTATATCAGCTATATTTCAATTAAAAATAAACACATTAAAGCAGCTTTCACTTAGTAGAGCCTGGCTAGCTGTTCATCAAAACTGTTTCCTCTTCTCTTGAAACGTATAGCTAGATTAGCACCCTCCCTTAAAAGCAGTCATGTGACTAAATTTTAATCAATGAATTGCAAGCAGAATTGGTGTGTATCCTTTATTGTTCTGGCCTATGAAAGCCTTTCAAGTGTATGTCTTTTTATGCTCTTTCCCTTTTGGATGACTGAGATGAAGAAAACTGCAGCAATCTTGGAAGTCACATGCTAAAGTTGATGGAGGGACTTCCTTGGTAGTTCAGTGGTTCTGTGCTTCTGCTGCAAGGGGTGTGAGCTTGATCTCTGGTTAGGGAACTAAAATCCCACATGCCAGACAATATGGCCACTTTTCTTTTTTTAATGACATAATTGCAAGACTGAAAGAGCTTGGATTTCTGCGTAATTGCATGGAGGAGAGCTTCCGAGTCTCTTACGTCTCCCATACTGGATTTTATATGGGTGAGAAATAAATGCCTATTTTGCTAACCCACTACATTTGTGGAATTCATCTGTCACTTCACTAGTATTTCTTTAAAATGTACATGGGAAGTAGCCTGCTTCCTTTGATTGTGATATTGGATGGGAAAAGGTGATAATACAAGAGGAAATCAGGGGTACAACCTTATCAGAAGAAATCCAGGTGCCTTCCTGAATTACAGTATTACAGAATACAGATGCTTCAGCATAAACATTAAGCTCAGAAGATTCAGATAATTAGTTTTCACAAAAGGGAGACGGTGAAGCTGTGAAATGCACCTGACACTGAATAGTAGGAGGAAGATTCATTGCAGCTGTCATTGAACTGATTATCTGAAGGCAAAGCAATGCTATTTTGTGCAAACAATATATAATACTTAGGGAACAGCAATTAGAATCATGAATCCTTGCATGAGTGAATGGAGCCTGATGGTGTTTACTCAATTTTAAATTGCTGGGGTAGCGATAGAAAGATAAGCCCTGCAAAGCACTTTGGAAATTTTACTTTCAGAACATTAATGACATACTTAAATCTAAGAAGATGAATAAAGCAAAAGAGAGATAAAGAAGAAAATCTTACAGCTTGTATTTATGAGGGTTCTCCCTTGAGGTCTCCCCCATCATATGTTTCCATAGTAACTCCAAGTTTCCAGAAGCTTTACAAATGGCATCATTTAATGTCAAAACACTTAATGAATAAATTCACTATACAGAGAGAGTGAACTGCCTACGAGAGTATTTTATACTCAGATTTTCTTGTGCCACTTAACAATACCCAAATACTGATACATAGCACTAATCATAGAAAAATATGGTTCATAATAACCAACATGAAATACTTCTTTTTACACAATTAGCATACAGTCTAATATCAGTCAGTTTAATCACTCAGTCATGCCCAACTCTGCAACCCCATGGACTGCAGCACGCCAGGCTTCCCTGTCCATCACCAGTTCTCGGATCTTACTCAAACTCATGCCCGTTGGGTCAGTGATGCCATTCAATCATCTCATTCAATATCAGTAATACATTTTATTAACTACATCTGGACAACTCTGTGGCAAATTTTACAGTGTCACTACACCAAATTTGTTATTTAGTCTTACTCAGGTTTCATTTTTATTTCTGTCTCTTTTTTCTTTTCTTGTCACCTAATTTGGACTGAGAAATTTAGTGGAAATTATTTCAGAGAACCAGGCAACTGGGCATTTCATAGTAAGACTTTACCAGGTTTAATTCTGGAGAAGGGCATGACAACCCATTCCAGTATTCTTGCCTGGAGACTTCCCATGGCTAGAGAACCTTGACAGCCTGTATTTCATAGTGTCACAAAGAATCAGACATGATTGAGCAACTAAGCAAAGCACAGCACAGGTATAATTAATTTAAATCTCATCAAAATATGAACAGGATGTAGTCAAACATGTAAACTTGCAAATTAAACAAACAAACAGCAGCAACAACAAAACAGGCAGAAATATTGCACCTCGGGATTCTAAAAATAATTAGTGCCCCCCCCATAAAAATACAAATCATTTTCTTGGATAAGTATGTAGTATAATTTTATATTTGGTTTTAACTCATCAGACAGTAGATATCAATAATCTAAAGAGTCCAATCTTAGAATTAAACTGGATTGAAAATGTTGGGGATAGACTTAAAGAGAAAATCCAGTCTGATATGTTAAATGATGCCTGATGGAGCTTTTTTTTTTTTTTTTTTTTTTGGTCTCTAGATTATCTTCTAATTCACCATCAAATAATTTTTAAGAGGTGCTCAGGGTAGGAGGTGCTGTCAGGATAAGGAGGAAGAACAGTTGTATTGAGTAGGAGAGAATGATCTTAAAAACCAGGGTGAATTTTTTCTTCTGTAATTTTAAGTGACTCATGGTGAAATAACTCAAGATAAAATAATTTCAATTCATTTCACTCTAGCAGTCATTTACTGGGAACTGACTGTGAGGCAAATATCATTGCCCCTGCCATGTGAAAGGGATAGACAAAGACAAGTAAGGCAATGGAATGCTCTCTGAAAAAGCTACTGAGCTATTGAGGTTGTGCACTGTTGATACAAATACAACATATAAAAGTAAGTAGATTCATACATGCAGAACACCAGCTGAGAGTGGACAGGAGTACCTGACCAGTAGAAAAGAATATATAGAACCACACAAAACTTAGTAGGATGGAGGAATTTGGGGGAAAAACAGGAGTGTTAGTAGGACTGGACATGCCCTCAGCAGGTGGGGGAACTGAAGCAGGGGTCCAATCCCCACATCGGGGCAATTGTCTAGGTTAGGGGAGAAACATTTAAGGCTGAGAGTGAGAAAGCTGATCTGTGGCAGCCTAAATGGAATGAGAATCAGACAGTCCTTGCTGCAGCCGTAGGTACCCTAGATGGCGCCGTGGCTGGGAGCTGGAATTAAGGGATTGTGGAGCAATCCCAGGGGAAGGGCTGCTCTTGACTGTGGATAGATGGCTCCAGGGGACGTGAGGGAGGAGATTGTGGTGGGAAATGCGTGGAGGAAAGCCAGGCAGCCATGAAGCAAGGCGATACTGCTGGCAGGTGATACTGCTGAGTCACGGGTAGGGGGTGGAGCCATCACCATAGTCTCTCTCCCCCCAGTACCAGCATCAGCAGCTGAACAATAGAGAGGCTGGCCCATCAAATGCCTGACGCCCTGAACCACACAGTAGGACCCCACCCAGGATGCTCCTTTAAGTACCTGTTACACCAATCAACAGAGAAGGATCCCAGGTAAGGAAGCCCTCTAAGTGCCTGAAGTGGCAGAGCTATGGAGACAGATGGGCGAAAGAGGCCTTCTGATTGTCAGCCACAAGAGACTCGAAAAAAGACTCTGATAGGGCCATAACTCCTGCGGTGGAGGCAGTCCGTGTCCCTGCACACTTGGCACCGCCAGAATCCCCACAAGCCAAGCAGTTGTGCTACCTTCGCAGTTATCTCTCACTGGGGCAAAGCTGCCACAGGCAAAAAAAGTCTTGCACCTATGCATCCATGTGCACAAAGTCGCTTTGGTCATGTCTGACTCTTTACTAGCCTGTAGACTGTGGCCTGCCAGGCTTCTCTGTCAGGGGGGTTCTCCAGGCAAGAATCCTAGAGCCTATTGGCCAATACCAGTTGCCTCACCCTTCTAGAGCACTATATGCTGCCCTAGCCGCCAGCCCCCCTGAATACCTGGTGCTGCCAGAACCCCTGCGACCCAAGCAGCTGCACCACCTCCACCCCTGGCCCTCACAGGGGCAGACCCAAGTCCTCCAGGGCAGCCTCGGGGCAAACCCCAGGGGACGACCCACATGCAGAGGTGGAAATAAGATCACAATTGAAACCCAGGGGCAGTGTGGCTAAAGAAGACCCAAAACCCTCCCACCAGCTGTACAAGCTGCAGATTAAATCCACACGATCAACTAGGCAGACTCTGTGTCTGTGGAATATATAAAAGGACATTGAGAGCTCCCACAAAATAAAATGCACTAGATCTGATAGCTGTGGACATGGAGGCAAGGACACAGTGGGATAGAAACAGATTAGAATCTGAGCTGCCCTCATAGCAGTTCAAGAGATCGGCAGTGTTGGAGGGCATCCTAGGGAGGTGAGGTGGACTGTGACTCCCAGTGAGGGAAAGGACTCTGACAGCAGTGACTCAAGGAAACTTTTATTATTCTTATGTTTTGACTTCTGTAGATTCTTTGTACTTTTTTTTTCTTTCCCCACCCCCCGCCATTATAGTTATCAATTTTATTGGCACTATGAAGTCTAATTAAATTGTTGAGCTTTTTTTTTTTTTTTTTTTCCCCTCACACATTTTTTATTGTTGTTATAAACCTCTGCCTTTATATTGGGCTTTTACAGTTCTGGGGAAGGTTTTCTTGTTTTTATTTATTTTTTATTTTCTCTTCTCTCTCTTTTTTTTAATGTTAATTTTTTAAACCTTTTATTATTTTTCTACATTTAATCCTTCATTTGCTTTTCCTACTGTTCTTTTCCCCTTGCAGTTAATCTTTAATGTATATAAATCTTCTTTATCTACCACGATGTATCTTTTCATATCTAGTCTTTCTTTCTTTCCTTTCCTCTCAACATATTTGTTAGTTTTATTTTCATTACTTTATTCCCCAATTGGCACTTTGCTTTAGTTTTGTTTTCCAGTTTGTGCTTCAGTTAGTTTTGTTCTTGCAGATATAATTTTCGGTTTCCTTTGTTTGCCAGATCAATCTATTGTACTATACTTTTGTTGGACTGTTTTGATTTGCTTATGGGTGTGTGTGTGTGTGTGTATATATATATATATATATATATATATATATGTATATTCAGTCACACTTTTTATCGCTGTTATACCCTCTGCGTCTACATTGGGCTTTTGCAGTTCTGTGGAATTTTCTTCTTTTTCTTTTTTTTCTTCCCTTTTTTTAATCATATATATATATATCTAGATATATATCTAGATATATATATATATATATATAATTTTAACTTTTAATTTTTTAAACCTATTCCTTTATACATTTATTTCTTTGTTTGCTTTCTTACTGTTCTTTTTCCCTTGCAATTAATCTTTAGTATATATAAATCTTCATAAAACTCTATTTAACTTTGCATATCTAATTTTTATTTCTTTTCCTTCTTTCCTTTCCTCTCAAAATACTTGTTAGTTTTATTTTCATTACTTTATTCCCCACTTGGAACCATGCTTTAGTTTTGTTTTCCAGTTCGTGCTTTAGTTAGTTTTGTTCTTAACCGGTAAATATAATCTTTTATTTCTTTGTTTACCAGGTCAATATATTGTACTTTGTTTTTGTTGGGCTGTTTTGACTTTGCTCATAAGTGTATATGTATATGTTTATATTCCATTATTTTAATTATATTTGACAGATTTTGTTACTGCCATTTGTCTGGGGGTCATCTTTTGTTTCTCGTTTTTTGATATTTGTTTTAATCTCATTAATGCCATAACAAACCACTCGTGGAATCTTCATTCCTGAAGAGAGAACAAGCCCTGAGATTTAGAGTGGGATCACTGACTCCAAGACCTTAGACTACCAGAGAACTAACCCTCAGTTCAGTTCAGTTCAGTTCAGTCACTCAGTCATGTCCGACTCTTTGCAACCCCATGAATCGCAGCACACCAGGCCTCCCTGTCCATCACCAACTTCTGGAGTCCACTCAAACTCATGTCCATTGTGCGGGTGATGCCACCCAGCCATCTCATCCTCTGTCATCCCCTTCTCCTCCTGCCCTCAATCCCTCCCAGCATCAGGGTCTTTTCCAATGAGTCAACTCTTTGCATGAGGTGGCCAAAGTACTGGAGTTTCAGCTTCAACATCAGTCCTTCCAGTGAACACCCCAGACTGATCTCCTCTAGAATGGACTGGTTGGGTCTCCTTGCAGTCCAAGGGACTCTCAAGCATCTTCTCCAACACCACAGTTCAAAAGCATCAATTTTTTGACCCTCAGCTTTCTTCACAGTCCAACTCTTATATCCATATGTGATCACTGGAAAAACCATAGCCTTGACTAGACGAACTTTTGTTGGCAAAGTAATGTCTCTGCTTTTTAATATGCTATCTAGGGGTATCAAATAGTGAAAACTAACACAAAGGTAGCCACTGTAATACAAGACCCAGCATCACCCAACCATCATGTAAACAACAAACAAAAATAAAAATACAAGCCCAATCATCAGCAGACAGGATTATCACCTCATTCAGCATTTCCAGAGGAAAAATAAGCAAACAAACAAAAACTCAGCATAAATCTCACACTATAAGAAGCTTACACAATCAACTGGACTAACCTTAGAGAGCAGGCACCAAAAGAAAGAAAGAATTCAACCTTGAAGCTCGGGAAAAGGAGACCCCAAACACAATAAGTTAAAGAAAAAAAAAAAAGAAAAGAAAAGGCAGAGAAATACTACACAATGAAGGGACAAACTAGAAGCACAGAAGTCCAAATAAATGAAGAGTAACTAGGCAAACTACCTGAAAAATAATTCAGAATAATGATAGTAAAGATGATCAAATTCTTGAAAGCAAAATGGAGAAAGTGCAAGAATCAATTAAAAAAGAAGTATAAGAATTAAAGAATAAACATGCAGAGACAAACAACAGAATGACTGAAATTAATAATACTCTAGAAGGAATACATAGCAGAATATCTGAAGCAAAGGAATGAATCGGTGAGCTGGAAGATAAAATGTTGGAAATTACTTCTGAAGAGCTGAATACAGTAAAAAGATTGAAAAGAACTGAGGACAGACTCAGAGACCTCCAGAACAATATCAAACACACCAAAATTAGAATAATAGGGATCCCAGAAGAAGAAGAGAAAAAGAAAGGCTATGAAAAAAATTTTGAAGAGATTACAGATGAAAATTTCCCAAGCATGGAAAAGGATAGTCAATCAAGTCCAAGAGGCACAAAGAGTCCCATACAGGATAAACCTAAGGAGAAACATGCCAAGACACATGCTAATCAAACTAACAAGGACTAAACACAAATAAAGAATATTAAAAGTAGCAAGGGAGAAACAACAAGTAACATAAAAGGGAAACCCCATAGGTTTAATGGCTGATCTTTGAGCAGAAACTCTGCAGACCAGAAGGGAATGACAGGATATATTTAAAGTATAGAAAAGGAAACATCTACAACCAAGATTACTGTACCCGGCAAGGATCTCGTTCAAAACTGATGGAGAAATCAAAAGCTTTTCAGACAAACCAAAGTTAAGAGAATTCAGTACCACCAAACCAGCTTTACAACAAATGTTAAACAGACTTATATAGTCAAGAAATTCAAGAGAAGAAAAAAGATCTATAAAATCAACCCAAAATGATTAAGAAAATGGCAATAGGAACATATATATCACTAACTACCTTAAATGTAAATGTATTAAATGCTCCAACCAAAAGACACAGCCTGGCTGAATGGATACAAAAACAAGACCCACATACATGCTGCCTACAAGAAACCCACTTTAGACCTCAAGACACATATAGACTGAAAGTGAAATGATGGAAATATATTCCAAGCAAATGGGAAGCAAAAGAAAGCTTGAGTAGCAATCCTCATAACAGACAAAATAGACCTTAAAACAAAGATTACAAGAGACAAGGAAGGGCACTATATAATGATCAAGGGATCAATCCAAGAGGAAGACAAAACAATTGTAAATAGCTATGCACCCAATATAGGAGCACCTCAGTACATCAGAAAAACACTAATAGATATAAAAAGAGAAACTGACATAGTAGGAGACTTTAACACCCCTCTGACACCAATGGACAGATCATCAAAACAGAATATTAATAAGGAAATAAAAGTCTTAAATGATACATTAGATGAGATGGATCTCATTGATATCTTCAGGAGATTCCATCCAAATCCAGAAGAATACACCTTCTTCTCAAGTGCACATGGAACATTCTCCAGGGTAAACCCATCTTGGGTCACAAATCAAACCTCAGTATATTTAAGGAAACTGAAACCATATCAAGCATCTTCTCTGACCACAATGTTATGAGACTAGATATCAATTACAAGAAAAAAAAAAAAAAAAAACTGTAAGAAACACAAACACATGTAGATTAAACAAGACATTTCTAAATAGCTGACAAGTACTGAAGAAATCAAAAGGGAAATCAACAAATTTCTAGAACAAATCACAATGAAAACACAACAACCCAAAACCTATGGGATGCAGCAAAAGCAGTCCTAAGAGGGAAGTTTATAGCAGTACTATCCTACCTCAAGAAACAAGAAAAACATCAAATAAACAGCCTAACTTTACACCTAAAACAACTGGAAAAAGAAGAAGAAGAAGAAGAAGAACAACAACAACAACAAAAAGCCCCAAAATTAGTAGAAGGAAAGAAATCATAAAGATACGAGCAGAAATAAATGAAAAAGAAATAAAACAAACAATAGTAAAGATGAATAAAACTAAAATCTGGTTCTTTGAGAAGATAAACAAAATTGACAAACTTTTGACCAAACTAATTAAAAAAAAAGAGAGAGAGAGAGAGAGAGAGATGAATCAAATCAACAAATTTAGAAATGAAAAAAGAGAGTTTACAACAGACAACTCAGAAATACAAAGGATTATGAGACTATTGTGAACAACTCTATGACAATAAAAAGGATAACCTGGAAGAAAAGGACAGATTCTTAGAAAAGTTCAATCTTCCAAGACTGTACCATGAAGAAAAAGAAATTATGAGCAACCCAATTAAAAGCACTGAAATTGAAGCTGTGAACAAAAATCTCCCAAAAAACAAAAGCCCAGGACCAGATGGCTTCACAGGAGAATTCTATCAAACATTTAGAGAAGAGCTAATGCCCATCCTTCTAAAACTCTTTCAAAAAATTGCAAAGGACGGAACACTTGTAAACTCATTCTAAGGGGCCACCTTCACTCTGATACCAAAATGAGACAAAGACAACACAAGAAAAGGAAACTATAGGCCAATATCACTGATGAACATAGATGCAAAAATTCTCAACAAAATTTTAGCAAACAGAATTCAGCAACACATCAAAAAGCTCATAGACTCTGATCAATTTGGGCTTATTCCAGGAATGAAAGGATTCTTCAATATATGCAAATCAATCAATGTGTTATATCATTTTAAGAAATTGAAAGATAAAAACCATATGATCTCCTCAATAGATGCAGAAAATATCCTTGGCAAAAATCAGCACCCATTTATGATGAAAACTCTTCAACAAAAGGGCATAGAAGGAACCTACTTCAACATAATAAAGACCATATAGTATAAGCCTCCAGAAAACATTATTCTCAGTGATGAGAAGCTGAAAGCATTCCCTCTAAGATCAGGAACAAGACAAGGGTGTCCACTTTCACCACTATTATTCAACGTAGTTCTAGAAGGCCTAGATACAACAGTCAGAGAAGAAGAAAAAAATAAATAAATAAAATAAACCAGATAGGAAAGGAAGAAGTAAAGCTTTCACTGTTTGCAGATGACATGATACTGTACATATAAAACCCGAAGAATAGTATCAGAAAATTACTAGAGTTAATCAGTGATTTTAGCAAAGTTGCAGGATACAAAATCAACACACAGAAATCACTTGCATTTCTATTTACTAACATTGAAAAACCAGAAAGAGAAATTAAAGAATCAATCTCATTCACTATTGCAACAAAAATAATTAAATGTCTATGAATAAACTTACCTAAAGAGACAAAAGAACTGTACAGAGAAAATAATAAGACACTAATGAAAGAAATCAAAGATGACATAAACAGTTGCACCTAGGTAGGGAAAATCAATATTGTGAAAATGACTATGCTACCAAACACAATATACAGATTCAATGTGATCCCTTTCAAACTCCCAATGGCATTTTTCACAAAACTAGAACAAAAAAAAAAATCACAATTCATATGGAAACACAAAAGGCCCCGAATAGCCAAAGCAGTCTTGAGAAAGAAGAATGGAGCTGGAAGAATCAACCTTACTGACGTCAGATTATACTACAAAGCTACAGTCATCAAGACAGTATGATGCCAGCACAAAACAGAAATATAGACCAATGGAACAAGATAGAAAGCCCAGAAACAGAACCATGCACCTATGAGTACCTTATTTTTGACAAAGGAGGCAAAAATATACAATGGGGCAAAGACAGCCTCTTCAGTAAATGGTGCTGGGAAAACTGGACAGCTACATGTAAAAGAATGAAATTAGAACACTTCCTAACACCACACACAAAGATAAACTCAAAATGGAATAAAGACCTAAATATAAGGCCAGAAAGAATAAAACATAGGCAGAATACTCGATGTCATAAATCAAAGCAAAATCCTCTATGACCCACCTCCTAGAGTAATTGAAATAAAACCCAAAGTAAACAAATGACAATTGATTAAACTTAAAAGCTTTTGCACAGCAAAGGAAACTATAAGGAAGGTGAAAAGACAACCCTCAGAATGGGAGAAAATGATAGCAAATGAAACAACTGACAAAGGATTAATTTCCAAAATATATAAGCAGCTCATACAACTTAATACCAGGAAAACAAACAACCCAGTGAAAAAGTGGGGAAAAGATCTGAACAGACATTTCTCCAAAGAAAACATACAGATGGCTAACAAACACATGAAAAGATGCTCAATATTGCTCATTGTTAGAGAAATGCAAATGAAAACTACAATGAGATATCACCTCACACCAGTCAGAATGGCCATCACCAAAAAGTCTACAAACAATAAAGGCTGGAGAGGGTGTGGAGAAAAGGGAACATTCTTGCACTGTTGGTGTGAATTTAATTGATAGAGCCACTATGGAAGATGGTATGGAGATTCCTTAAAACACTAGGAATAAAACCACCATATAACTCAGCAATCCCACTTCTAGGCATATACCCTGAGGAAACCAGGGGTGAAAAAGACACATGTATCCCATTGTTCATTGCGTCAAAGTTTACAGTAGCTAGAACATGGAAGCAACCTAGATGCCTGTCGACAGGTGAATGCATATAGAAGTAGTGGTACATATACACAATGGAATATTACACAGCCATAAAAAAGAACACATTTGAGTAAGTTCTGATGAAGTGAATGAACCTAGAACCTATTCAACAGAGTGAAGTGAGTCAGAAATAGAAAGATAAATATTGTATTCTAACACATATATATGGAATCTAGAAAAATGGTTCTGAAGAATTTACAGGGCAGCAATGGAGAATTAGGCATAGAGAATTGACTTATGGACATGGGGAGAGGTGAGGAGAGGGTGAGATGTATGGAAAGAGTAACATGGAAACTTCCATTACCATACAGATAAAATAGATAGCCAACGGGAATTTGCTGTGTGTCTCAGGAGACTCAATCAGAGGCACTGCATCAACCTAAGGGGTGGGGGTGGAGAGGGATATGGGAGGGAGGTTCAAATGGAGGGAATATATGCATACTTATGGCTGATTCATGTTGAGGTTTAACAGAAAACAATGAAATTCTGTAAAGCAATATCCTTCAATAAAAAAATAAATTAACAAAAAATAAGTAAATATAATGTCTGTCAAAATACGTTTATATTTCAGTCTTAGAGGAAAGAGGGTCACAATCTCTTAAGAGGATCAATAAAAGTTTCAATGAAGGAAATGGCTGTCAAGTTACCCTAAAATACTGAGGGATTATAGCAGCCATCACCACATGGGGGAGATATTCCATGGGGAATTAGCATTAACAAAACCTTTATTTCCCCTATTGCTCCAGTGCACATGGGGTACTCGTCTTTGAATTTGGGTATTTTGCCCTGCTGACCATATCTGAGATGGATACTGAGTTGAACTAGACCAATCAGATTCTTTCTTCTCAGACTGTAGTATTTTTTAATAGAGATGGACTGATACTGGGATTTGCTGATAACCAAGTCAAGTTTAACTTTTAGAGAGTGACAAAGACTCTCCTCAACACAACCATAGTCAACCTTCTCTAAACCTTCAAAGACTCAAACCTGGGCTCTGTCCTGGCCAGTTTAGTCCAGTTTTAATAATACTGCAGGATCTCTCTAGCAAAAATCATCCAACCTTGATATCTAATTAAATTCCTCATCTACTTCCCTGAAAATGTTATAACCCTGGCCTGCCTTCAGCAAGAATTTTGTTGAATTGGTCAAGAATTCCCTTAGTCATGATGTTCCTTCTAATAATATCTATCCACTGACTTCCACTGTATGCCTTGGCTACAAATCTTCACTTGCCCTTATATTTGGAGTTGAGCCTGATCTCTCTCCCTTACTGCAAAACCCCACTGTAGTCATTCCCCTGAATAAAAACTTCCTTACTGTCTTTTACAAGAATCATGAATATTTTTTTAACATAAATAGTTTTTAACTAGAAACGCATAAAAAAATTCCTGGCAATGAACCTGAAGAGCTGAACTAGTTCCCAAACTTTACGTGTGTCTGTGTGTTAGTCGCTCAATTGTGTCCGATCTTTGCAAAACCATGGGCTGTGTCCACCAGCCTCCTCTGTCCATGGAATTTTCCAAGCAAGAGTACTGGGAAAGGTTGCCATGCCCTTCTCCAGGGGATCTTCCTGACCCACGGAATGAACCCAGGTCTCCAACATTGCAGCCAGATTCTATACCATTTGAACTATTGTTTCTGTTTTGTGCTATTTTTTGTTTGTTTGTTTGTTTTTACATTTTTTTGACACCTGAGATAGTCCTTCTGTGATTAAATTAGTTTCAGTTTGTGTCTTAAATAGAAAAGATATTTTAAGCAATTCTTGGCAAAATTAAAAAAAAATAGTTTTAAGAAATCACAAGACACATTTTTGTGTCTTAAATATGTATTGGGGGAATTTTGACAAAGACTTTTATTACAACACTACAGTCGATGCTCTGTTCAGTAAGACGTAAAAAAAAAAAAAAAAATCATTTAGGAATTTCAAGTACGATAATTGTATGACTGAACTAAACTTCAGGGAAGATCATTTGCAGTGTGGTTTATTCAAGTAGAAAACTATAAGTTAGAAGACTGGCTATGAGTCTACACCAATGGTTTAGGCAGTTAGGATTTACAAGAAAGCTGTGAATATTTCTGCAGATTTTGTAGTACAAAACACCAGGGAATACAATTCATAGCATATTCTTTATGAATGACACACTCAAAATTGTGCAACACACAACTGTCTCAACTAGAGTATGAAATAGAGTGGTGGCCATGATGTTTAAAGGAGAGAAGAGACATGAAGGATGTTACCAAGGTAAGATTTGAAGGTACTGGAAACATTTAGAAACAGTTGTTGAAGTCCTGAGAGGGCCCAAAGTCCATCCAAATTTTAAATCCAAGTTACTTGGAGAGTAATGGCAACACCTGTATAAAAGCAGAAGGCAGAAAGAAAGCTCAGTCAGGACTTGAGTGAGCAAAATAAAATTTAAGATGATATTGGTATTTATGCAAATAAGTCTGAGATACCTGAATGACATCCAAGTAGAGATAACCAATAGAAATTTTACATTTGAGAGTCATTTGAAATGAAAATAATACTTCAGTTCATTTCAGTTCAGTCCTTCAGTCGTGCCTGACTCTTTGCAACCCCATGAATCGCAGCACACCAGGCCTCCCTGTCCATCACCAACTCCCGGAGTTTACTCAAACTCATGTCCATCAAGTCGGTGATGCCATCTAGCCATCTCATCCTCTGCCGTCCCCTTCTCCTCCTGGCCCCAATCCCTCCCAGCATCAGCATCTTTTCCAATGAGTCAACTCTTTGCATGAGGTGGCCAAAGTATTGGAGTTTCAGCCTAAATAATACAGCCATACAAATCAGTGAGATTAGAATTAAAAAAGAAAAGTGCTAAAAGAGTAAAGAAAAAAAAAATTAGATAATGCTTAAGTTGAAACCTTAAATTATTTGAAAAGGAAATAAAGCAAAGTAATGTGTAGAAGAACATAGACTTCAAAGAATGAAAGAGTTTCAATAAGACAAACAGTACCAAGAATATCAAATTATAAAGAGAGATCAGGAAGGAAATTTCAATGACAGCATTTGAATTGAGTGATTGAGAAAGTGCTACTTGGAGTTATCATCAAGATGAAAATTGAAAGTGAAAGTGAAGTCTCTCAGTCGTGTCCGACTCTTTGCGACCTCATGGACTGTAGCCTACCAGGCTCCTCCATCCATGGGATTCTCCAGGCAAAAATACTGGAGTGAGTTGCCATTTCTTTCTCCAGGGGATCTTCCCAACCCAGGGATCAAACCCCGGTCTCCCACATTGTAGGCGGACGCTTTAACCTCTGAGCCACCAGGGAAGCGATATTTGAGTTCAAAAAAAGGAAAATAATACAGAATTGCAAAGATTGTTAATAAAAAATAATGGTTTTAGTTAAAATGTTTGTAGTGAAAGTCACTGTTTGTGACCCCATGGACTATACAGTCCATGGACTTCTCCAGGCCAGAAAACTGGAGTGGGTAGCTGTGCCCTTTCCCAGAGGATTTTCTGAACCCAGGGATCAAACCCAGGTCTCCCACATCGCAGGCAGATTTTTTATCACTTGAGCCACTAGGAAAGCAAAAAAATGTTTGTAGAGAGGTAAGCAAATATATGAGAACAGAAAGATAAAATAAAGAAATTAAGGATGCAAGAGTAGGAGAAATTGATGGAGCAAGATGTCTCACAGGAGATGGAAAGAAGGAGCAAGGTTAACAAAGAGATTGGATTTATGTGAGAAGAGAGATGAATACCATTGTCACAGAAGTAAGGGTAAAGGGTGTAAACAAGTAAGGTAAAGAAGTAAGGGTGAGGAATCAACCTGCCTGACTTCAGACTCTACTACAAAGCCACAGTCATCAAGACAGTATGGTACTGGCACAAAGACAGAAATATAGATCAATGGAACAGAATAGAAAGCCCAGAGATAAATCCACGAACCTATGGACACCTTATCTTTGACAAAGGAGGCAAGGATATACAATGGAAAAAAGACAACCTCTTTAACAAGTGGTGCTGGGAAAACTGGTCAACCACTTGTAAAAGAATGAAACTAGAACACTTTCTAACACCATACACAAAAATAAACTCAAAATGGATTAAAGATCTAAATGTAAGACCAGAAACTATAAAACTCCTAGAGGAGAACATTGGCAAAACACTCTCTGACATAAATCACAGCAAGATCCTCTATGACCCACTTCCCAGAATATTGGAAATAAAAGCAAAACTAAACAAATGGGACCTAATGAAACTTAAAAGCTTTTGCACTACAAAGGAAAATATAAGTAAGGTGAAAAGACAGCCCTCAGATTGGGACAGAATAATAGCAAATGAAGAAACAGACAAAGGATTAATCTCAAAAATATACAAGCAACTCCTGCAGCTCAATTCCAGAAAAATAAATGACCCAATCAAAAAATGGGCCAAAGAACTAAACAGACATTTCTCCAAAGAAGACATACAGATGGCTAACAAACACATGAAAAGATGCTCAACATCACTCATTATTAGAGAAATGCAAATCAAAACCACAATGAGGTACCATTACATGCCAGTCAGGATGGCTGCTATCCAGAAGTCTACAAGCAATAAATGCTGGAGAGGGTGTGGAGAAAAGGGAACCCTCTTACACTGTTGGTGGGAATGCAAACTAGTACAGCCACTATGGAAAACAGTGTGGAGATTTCTTAAAAAACTGGAAATAGAACTGCCATATGACCCAGCAATCCCACTCCTGGGCATACACACTGAGGAAACCAGATCTGAAAGAGACACGTGCACCCCAATGTTCATCGCAGCACTGTTTATAATAGCCAGGACATGGAAGCAACCTAGATGCCCATCAGCAGATGAATGGATAAGGAAGCTGTGGTACATATACACCATGGAATATTACTCAGCCATTAAAAAGAATTCATTTGAACCAGTCCTAATGAGATGGATGAAGCTGGAGCCCCTTATACAGAGTGAAGTAAGCCAGAAAGATAAAGAACATTACAGCATACTAACACATATATATGGAATTTAGAAAGATGGTAACGATAACCCTATATGCAAAACAGAAAAAGAGACACAGAAATACAGAACAGACTTTTGAACTCTGTGGGAGAATGTGAGGGTGGGATATTTCAAAAGAACAGCATGTATACTATCTATGGTGAAACAGATCACCAGCCCAGGTGGGATGCATGAGACAAGTGCTCGGGCCTGGTGCACTGGGAAGACCCAGAGGAATCGGGTGGAGAGGGAGGTGGGAGCGGGGATCGGGATGGGGAATACGTGTGAATCCATGGCTGATTCATATCAATGTATGACAAAACCCACTGAAATGTTGTGAAGTAATTAGCCTCCAACTAATAAAAAAAATAAATAAATAAATAAAAATAAAAAATAAAATAACACTACCCAGAAGACTCCAAATAAACACAGGCTATTTGAAGAAAAAAAAAAAAAGTAAGGGTGAAGAGAATCAATAAAATACAGTGATATTGTATAATATAATGCATGAAAGTGGTGAAAGTACATGCAGAATTCAGATACTTATTGATTTTCTCTGTGAAAAAGAAAAAGGTGTCTACTGAAATTGAGGGGCTAATGGTAATAAGAAAAGATAAGCTTGGAACATTTTCAGGGCAAATTATTATGTTTTTTATTATCACCAAGAAATCCATGGGTGATGCATTTAAAACTTTCTCATTTACTTCCTGCGCTTCAGTACACAGAGATTTGGAAAATAAGGATAAGGATATATTTCTTTCTATATAATTCTTTCTCCCTTTGCTTCTGCTTCTAAAGAGTATTTACCTCTCTTTCTCAGCAATGTGTACCTCTTGTGTCTTTTGTTCCATTTATTTCTCCGAATCTGAGATCCAGATTCAAACATGTATTTTTCTTTTTTTGCATTGTGCAACTCTCCTTTATCCTACCAGCAGAGATTTTGCATTTTTGAAAATACTATTTCTTTATCCTCCCACTTCCTCAAATAATATGTCAGCAATAATAATTCCTAAAATGTACTGAAACCTTACTATCTTCTGGAAATTAGCTGAATCTTTTTACTTCTAGCCATCATATAAACTTCAAAAAATCCTATGAGCTAGATTCTATGATTGTTCCCACTTTACATTTGGGGAGATTACAGTGTATAATGATTTGCCCAAGATCATACAGAAATGAGTGGTGGTACCAGGAGGCAAACCTATAAAGAACAAATCCAGATCTCATATTCATAACCATTTTCTTCTCTCTCCTTCATCCCCAAATTCTTGGTTGGGGGGGGGGTAGTTTTGCTTTCATTACTTTCTATACAATATCTTAACCCACAGTTTCTCAAGGTAGTCTCAAGCTTGCCCCCTGGGCCACTTTCAGGAACCTGAAAATCCAGGTTCATGGATCCCCTCTACACAGAGCGATTGAAGATCTAGCAACTTCGCCTTAATATGTTTACCAAGGGCCTTTAAGGTTGAGAACATCTCACCTCAGCACTTGCAATTTGCTTTTTGCCACCACCTCTAATCTTTTATAATATCTTTGGACAAGTGAATTCTTTATTCATCATTTCAAAAAAAAAAAAAAAAAACCTTCTTAAATTCCCCCAAACTCTTTAACATTTCATTCAGTTGCTCAATCCTGGCCTCTGCTTCACTTCCCAGCATCATAATCATTTCTTGCTGCTACTTCCCTCACTCTGTTCTGTGTTAAAGTCTAAGCACTTCAAGCTACTTGACTCCCTACCCTGCACTGTGTGCTTTGGCTTGTTTCACAAACTGTATTCAAACAGCTTCTTTATCTTTCCTTACCCTTTTATCATTCTTCAACAATGTGTATGTTCGCAGTACATAGACATCATACATCCTCAATTTATCCTCTGTGATACTAAAGCAGGGTTTTATGTCACTAACATAGGTATACTCTGACAGTTAGTTGCCTTTACATGTAAGGATGGTAACATAAACATGTAATATACTCTATGATAGTTTATTGTCTTGCTTTGTAAGACTGTGAGCTGCTTGAGGACAGAAAAATGCCCAGCTCTAGTACAATCTAGTAGAAAAGAGGAATTGGGGTAAGGACTGGGTAACAGGACCAATTCAGCATCATTTTGAAACATGTCTCCTAAGCCATGCCAGGAGAGTGCTGTGATGGTTTGTAAAGAAAACAGGACAGGAAATCATCTGATGACTCAAAGGGAACAGAGAATTTAGAACCCAAATGCACCTTTATCACAAAGTCTCAAAGGGCTGGTCTATTTAATGGAGATCTGCATATTAATCTGAGCAAAAGCCTCCACTGTAAAGAAATAAAATGAAGAAATTGAATGAAGGAAACT
Source organism: Dama dama (assembly GCF_033118175.1). NCBI lineage: Eukaryota > Metazoa > Chordata > Mammalia > Artiodactyla > Cervidae > Dama > Dama dama. The sequence goes on from NC_083681.1 coordinate 6,110,756, forward strand.
GTCTATCAATTGTCAAGCATAAAATTAAATGTATATTGACATTTTCCAACTCAGTATGAATTTCTGTGTGACTTTTTCAGAAGTACTCCAAAATGAGCATAGAAAGATGAAGCTATATGTGTCCAATGAACTGAGAAGAGATTTTAAGGAAAAATTATGCAGTCATTTCCCATTATAGTCAGGCATTTTAGGATGATGAAAATTTCCACTGAACCAGAAGCATATGAATTAAAATTATAGTATCTGTAATAATTTCATTTTCACTACTGGTATAATTCTTGAGTTTGAGTTAGCATAAAGCAAATCTTTAGAATGAATTAGGAAACAGTGGTTTGGGGTGTGTGTGTGTGTGTGTGTGTGTGTGCAGAATACTTAATAGAGTTAACTGTGCTGTCTTTTAGCCTTCAAAGCCTGTGGAGAGGGAATGTAATATACTCTTCTGGTCAAGGAGCTCATTAAATTCTTATAATAGGATAGGTTATGTTAAATACCTTGGCCCTGGATTTTGGATCATTGCATCCTTGTAATTATCTGCAGTTCATTTTAAGCCCCACATTTAATAAATAGCTGATTTGAAGATATTTTTATCCTAAAGAAAGATAAAAATATTTATCTTTATTTTCTTTATGTAAGAAAAACCTCTTCTAGAGTCCATCCAGTATCTCTAAATCAAGATTTTTTCCTTTCTGTTACTGTAGCTACTTTTGCTCTTTAATCCTACAATATGTGGCTTTTGATACCTTTGTCATTGCCAAATCAGGATAACACATATATGTTAGGCTTCAAAACAAAACAAAACAAATAAGCAAAAAAAAAAAAAAGCAAGTCTAAGGAAATATGATAATACCTTTTTATATTAAAATAGTTTCCTACTTTTTTGGCTTGAATAGAAATTTCCATTAAATTAGGAAACAGAATCATGTCTTTTCCTTTCCAACTCCTATCACTGAGAGTTAGCATTCACTGTTTGATACATAGTCAACAACAAATGTGTTTATAATGATAAAAGGAAAACAAAAAAATTAAGAAAAATAATGAAATAAGAGTAAGTTTGAAAAATAAACAAGTAGAATTTTAGAAATAAAAATAGTTAAAAATGCAATAGATACATAAAACTGTGGGTTAGACACAGTTAACCTTTTATTTATAGCTAGACTTTAAGATGCCCTCTTAAATGGTACTATTCACTTGAGATCACTTTTTAAAGAATTATATTAAATATATAGAATTAAAGGAACAAAACTAACCATCAGTGAATATGTTCCACATCCCCGAGATTTTCAAAGCTGTTTCATACAGCCTAATGTCAGAGCTGTAGAGTGTATTTTACATACTGACATTTTACTGCAGAGGCACCGAGGCTGTGAGACACTGACCTGGGCCATCTGGTCTAATCTGTCTCTGCTTTCAGCGTGGGCTCCCATGTCTGCAGTTGCTACTTAAATCCCAAATTTATATTTGCATCCTAGAGCTGTATCTTAAGCTCAAAAGAAACATACTACTTGTTAATGGTCACAGTTTCTGGAGTACCACACTGTTACCTCAAACTCAGTGCCGATCTTCCCCACCTCCATCCTGTCCTCCACCCTCCCTGCCCAACATCCCTTATCCCTTGGGCTCAATTTAACTTCTACTCATACCTTCTGGTCTCATTTCATCTCTTACTCTTTAAAAGTTCATTCATGATCATTAAAGTGAGTCAGTTCCTCTGATGTGGGTCTGTCTAGTTCATTCATTTGTTCATTAATTTCTTCAATAAAGCGTTACTGATAGAGTGGTAAAACAAAATGGTTAAGAGCACAAACTCTGAAGCTGGGATGCTTAGGCTTACTTCCAGGCTTAGCCTCTTAGCAACTATGAACACTTATAGAAGTTTAAATTCTCTTTCCCTCAATTTCTCCATCTGTAAAATGGAAAATATTATGATACTTGCCTCAAGGACGTTTAGGACTTAATGAGTGAGTCTGAATATAAAGGTGCCCAGCAGAAGTTTGTGACATGGTAGCTTTTTAGTATTGTCACTATTTACCTCCAAAAGTATGAGGCATCCAGATGTGATGGAGAACAACGACAACAACAACAGCAAGGCCAGGTTCACACTCTTATGGGACTTTTAATCTAAAGGCAAAAAAACACATGAATAATGGATTACTGTGATGGAGGAAAAATGCAGGCCATGTTGATTTTATGACAGGGCTATCCAAAGTGAGCAAAAGCTTTTCAAAAAAACTGACATTTATCCTGAGATCTGAAGGTTGAGTAAAATTCCGTAAAGTAGAGAAGGCAGGAAACAGTTACAAAATGGAGGGGTAGCCCAAGGGAGTTCCTACAGCACATGTGATGCTTGACTCTTCTTACTGGTCTGGCACCCATTTCCACTTCACCCCTGCCTGCACCCCTTTCCCAAGAAATAAACCCACGAAACTGGAAACTATAACTCAACAGTTATAGCACCTTTGCATTCTTCTTCTATTCCTCATTAATTCTTATTAAATGTATTATAATTCATCAGTTGATCAAATAGGTAACAAAATCATTAAACAAATAGCTAATTAAGTAAGTGAATATTTAGAAGAAAGGATGTCCATGAGAGGATGGAGATATACTTTTTATCTACTTCTCACATAAATTCTAATGTATGTGCTTTAAATTGGACCTGTTACTAAGTCAAAGTTGCACATTGTGCCTCTAACAGCTTCATTTCTTACAGCAGCATAGATCTCTCCCCGTAGGCATTTCAACTTTTTGCTTCAGGCGCTAGTATTATGTTCTTTCTGACCAAACTAGTGGGGGACTTTATTTATTTATAGATAACTATTCAGGCTGGGAAATATGCCAGCATTTTCATTATCAGCCAAAGAAAAATTATCAGCAAAGTCTAAATTCTAGACTGAATCAGCTAAGAAAAGATTCCAATTGTTTTCTTTGTCCCCAAAGAAAGGAGCCGGCTTTGAAGCTCATTCAGCTGGAATACTGAGTAAAAGGGTGGGATACACTTTACTTCACTGTGTGTTAGTAGATAATGACAGGGTTGTATTTCTGTTCCTTGGAGATTGTGTGGGCTTATTTACACTCATATCTGAAAAATGAAAAGTGTCCTTGTAACAGAGTAGGTGGTTCCTGTATCTGTGGTTCTTGGCTCTGGAGAACCCACCCCTCACCAGTCTTGTTTCTCCCAGTGAGAATGGTCATGTTCCTGGCTTTCTGGGAATTCAAAGCCTATCTTTCATGTATTATAGTAAAACTGGTTGGGAAACTGGAACAAAAATTTTACCACCAGCATCTGTTAAAATCTGTAACATAGCTGATAGGTTGAATAATCATTTGAAGCTGAAGAGACATAATGGCTTGCTTTTGCATTAGAGGGAAGTAAAGGTAGGTAGGATGCAGATATTAGGAAACTACTGCTTCATTTTCTTGTAGAAAGAAAAATCTGTGAATGTGAATACATTGTGGCTAAGAATAAAAATCAAGATTTTCTGGAAGATTCCTAAGTTCTTTGTCAAAACTTTAATTCTGAGTTTTTGCCCTAAAGTGTAGATGCTTGTTTAAGCAATGAAGCTTCCATCTGTTGTGTCTTGATTTAAAGATGTAGTTTGCAAAATAAAGCCACAAGACAATGCTCTTTGAAAGCACAAAGTCTTTCTACTTAATCGCCCAAGAAAAATATGAATTAAAACAAGCCCAGAAAGATAAAATTTCTACACACAATGCCAGTGTCACTTCGCAAAAATTGTATTTGAAATGTACCAAACCTTTTCAAAATAACTATGTGGCCCAAAATTATGCATAGAAATGAATCTGATCTCAGTCTCAGATAATAGTGTCTTGGAAAACACATGTAAAGCAAATTAATTTGCATAGGTATGTTTTCAGTCAGATATTCTCTCTCAAATGGTAAGGTAAATAAAAAAGTCTTTGCTATAGTAAATCTCATTTTCTTCACGGGTATGTGTGACATTTGATAGAACTCAATTTTGGAAGAGTATGAAATAAATAAATCCAAAGCAGTTGTCAAAATCCTTCAGTTACATAAAATTGTACCTTTAAAATAATTCTTTTCCAGAAAAGCAGTACTATCCTTTAAAATTTACATATGTTTCCCTTGCAGAAGCTGATTTTCTTAAAAATATTTATCTAATTTTCCATGACTGCTGAGTTGTCTCTGAGGTAGCATTTTTTACACTTTTTGGATTGACTTATAATTTGTTTGAATAATAAAAAAGTCACAAGATTAGCCAAGCACAGGATAAATTATCCCAGATATGTGTGTGTGTTTGTATAAAGTGTATGTGCAGCATGTGTGTTTGTATATATATGTAGGTAACATGTATATTTGTGATGTTACCATAAGTTAAACATTGTTAAAAATTTAAGAGATGAAAAAAATATATCTTTTCAAATAAGCACTCTTAACTCTTAATTTGTGCTCCTGACATGTTCTTTTTGTAATTTGGGGTCACTGATCTATTAAAGAATTTGATGAAATTCATAGACTCTCTCCATGAATGCCTATAAGCAAAAAACAAACAAACAAAAATGAAAAAATTGTACCATAACTGTAAATACTCCATGGATTCCCTCAATTCCATCTTTGGACTTTAAGAAGAAAATTTTCTTGATACTTTTTTTTTCCTTTATCAAAAGTTTCCTTTTTAATTAAAATATTTAATCATAGAAATTTTCTCTGGAAAAGACTTTGAAAGTGAAAGCGTTAGTTGCCCAGTCATGTCCAACTCTTTGCAACCCCATGAACTGTGGCCTGCCAGTCTGCTCTGGCCATGGAATTCTCCAGGCGAGGATACTGGAGTGGGCAGAGGTTATCTAATCCAATTGTCTTAAAGCCCAGAGAGGTAAGGTGGTTTCCACCAGGATACACTGCTAGAAAGCAGTAGAATTGGAGGCTGCTGTCCATGGGTTGCACAGAGTTAGACATGACTGAAGCACCTTAGCATGCATGCATGCATTGGAGAAGGAAATGGCAACCCACTCCAGTGTTCTCGCCTGGAGAATCCCAGGGACGGGGGAGCCTGGTGGGCTGCCTTCTATGGGGTCACACAGAGTCGGCCATGACTGAAGCGACTTAGCAGCAGCAGCAGCAGCAAGTCTCCTACTTGCCCAATGCAATTTCAGTTAATGTAGGCGTTGGTGTTCTAAGAATATGTTGCTGGTACTGTGTGTGTGCTCAATCATGTCCCTCTCATTGTGACCCCATGGACTGTAGCCCTCAAGTCTCTCTGTCCATGGAAATTTGGGGGAAAGAATACTGGAATAGGTTCCCATTTCCTACTCCAGGGGATTTTCCCAACCCAGGGATCAAAACCAGATATCCTGAGTTTCTTGCATTAGCAGGTGTATTCTTTACCACTGAGCCACCTGGGAAGCCCCTGCTAGTATGAAGTAAATGACTCGTAAAGAGAAAGAGAGAAAAAAAACAAAAAACTAAAGGACACTTAAAATTGCAAATATCCTTACTGCTGTAAGAGCCATCCTTCTGTGTAAGTTATTTCCCCTTGTGGTTACCCAAACACCAATATCGATTTACTGCACAGATTCTGTAGGGCTAATCCAAGCACAAGCTTCTATTAGCATCAAAGGGGCTTTAGTTCTTGGCTCAGCTCTGTGGGGATGCTAAACAAGACATAATACAGGCCAGTGCTTTTGAGATGAAAACTGGAAACAAATTACTATATGACACTTGGTTGAATAATAAGAAAAATGAACCCCATTCCTACACACTACTAAATTTCTCTAACCATGTCCCTTAATCCTGACACTTGAGTTTCATTCTTTCACAATGCCATTTCAATCACAGCAATGAAATTTGGGTTATTTCCTCTCAGGAAACTTGGATACAATTTGTTAGGCAGCAATTGCGTTACCGACACAATTGATTTGGGCACTTGTCCCACGCAGAACTTGGCAAGTGATGAAGTTTGCTTTAGCTGCATTGTCTGACTACTCTTACCATACATTGCAGTAAAAACATGTCTCTTCTTTCACAGGTAGGTACAAATATTTCTTAGAAAGTTAATGTTCCTCAATCAGGATGCTAGCTATTGGCCTGCAAGTTACATAGCCATTGCACAACAGATCAACTTCAAGCATAAGTACTTTTTAATAAAGAGTGACAGGTCGAAGACAAAGCTTGCTATTGCTGTTGTCCAGTTGCTAAGTCCTGTCCGACTCCCTGAAACACCATGGACTGCAGTGTGCCAGGCTCCTCTGACCCTCACTAAAAGATCCTCAGCTTCCTTTATAAATATTTAATCAAACTAGGTCAGATGACAAATAAAGCACTGTTAGGTATCTCCCAAAATGGTGCAAAGCAACTGAAAGCAGTAAAATGCAAACACAGAGGTTTTCAAATTTTAAAGGGAGAATTGGGGGAACTGCTGTTGCTGTTTAGCTGCTAAATCACAGCCGACTCTCTGCAACCCCAGTGGACTGTAGCCCACAAGGCTTCCCTCTCCATGGGATTTCCAAGGCAAGAACACCGGAGTGGGTAGCTATTTCCTTCTCCAGGGGATCTTCCTGACTCAAGTACTGAACCCACGTCTTCTGCTTGCCAGGCAGATTCTTTACCACTGAGCCTCCTAAGAAGCTAGGGATAAAATAGAATTTGATTTAGTGGGTCTGGGGTGAACCTGTATATTCTACATTTCTAACATGCTTATAGGGAACTGAATAGCAACACTGAATAGCAGGGCTTAAGGTAGCTGTGAGCTAAGATAACCAATGACGAAAATTTGTTTTAGTAGATACTAGTGCTTGCCAAGTACCTACTGTGTGCTAAGAACTTGACTTTTATTATGTTCAACATTTACAAAGCCTGCTTAAGAAGGTATCATTGTGCTTAAGAAGGTATCATTGCCCCTTTCACAGCTAATAAAGAATTGGACTCACAAAGTTATACAACATGAATAAAGCAAAAATTATAAATGGGTAGGACTGGGCTCTGAACTTAGCATTTCATGGCTCAAAACCTTTTCCTTCATTTATTCATTAAACAAATATGAATAGAATATTTACATGTGCATGATATCAACTATGAGAAGAGCAGTACACAGGAAAAAGAGCCTGAACTCAGAGCTGATATTACAGTTCAGTTCAGTTCAGACACTCAGTTGTGTCTGACTTTGCGACCCCATGGACTGCAGCATGCCAGGCTTCCCTGTCCATCACCTAGTGCCTAGTATGATACACAATCCAAGTAACAGCATAATAAGGCTAAAATCTTCAACTGAACATCTTCATTTCATTGAATTATCTAATGAATTTCATTATGCTTTTTAGGCCATATGGCATTTTTATTCATTTTAGTCTCATACAATATTTAGGGACTTTTCTGCTTCATTATTACAACTGTTTGCCATCTGTTAATGCAATCGAGATAAGATATAGGCTTGAAATTAATTATTTATATTTTGGACTTACTAGAAACTGAATTTTGTGTAATGACAGTTATAATGACACTTATAAATGACAAGAAAATTCACCATATCCTATAGTTGAATAATGCCACATTCCCCACCTCAAGTCAAAGATGTCCATATCTTAAACCCTAAAACCAAGGAATATGTAAGCTTACATCATAAAAGGTACTCTGCAAATGTGATTGCATTTAGGATTCTGAGATGGGAGATGAATATGGATTATTTGGGTGGGCCAAATAAAATCATAGACTGATAATTATAATCAGCCTTACAGGAGTGAGCATTACTTTATAAGCGTGTGAGATGAGTGCATTGTGTGGTGGTTTGAGCATTCTTTGGGATTGCCTTTCTTTGGGATTGGAATGAAAACTGACTTTTTCCAGTCCTCTGGCCACTGCTGAGTTTTCCAAATTTATTGGCATATTGGGTGCAGCACTTTCACAGCATTACCTTTCAGGATTTGAAATAGTTCAACTGGAATTCCATCACATCAACTAGCTTTGTTCATAGTGATGTTTTTTAAGGCTCACTTGACTTCACATTCCAGGATGTTTGGCTCTAGGTGAGTGATCACACCATTGTGATTATCTGGGTTGTCACGATCTTTTTTGTACAGTTCTTCTGTGTATTCTTGCCAACTCTTCTTAATATCTTCTGCTTCTGTTAGGTCCATACAATCTCTGTCCTTTATCGAGCCCATCTTTGCATGAAAAGTTCCCTTGGTATCTCTAATTTTCTTGAAGAGATCTCTAGTCTTTCCCATTCTATTGTTTTCCTTTATTTATTTTCTTCTGATCACTGAGGAAGGCTTTCTTATCTCTCTTTGTTACTCTTTGGAACTCTGCATTCAAACGGGAATATATTTCCTTTTCTCCTTTGCTTTTCACTTTTCTTTTCACAGCTATTTGTAAGGCCTCTTCAGACAGCCATTTTATTTGTTTGCATTTCTTTTCCATGGGGATGATCTTGATCCCTGTCTCTTGTACAGTGTCATGAACCTCTGTCCATACTTCATCATGCACTCTATCAGATCTAGTCCCTTAAATCTATTTCTCACTTCCACTGTCTAGTCATAAAGGATTTGATATAGGTCATACCTGAATGGTTTAGTGGTTTTCCCTTCTTTCTTCAATTTAAGTCTGAATTGGGCAATAAGGAACCGTGAACCATGAACTTCCAGATGTTCAACCTGGTTTTAGAAAAGACAGAGGAACCAGAGATCAAATTGCCAACATCCGCTGGGTCATCAGAAAGCAAGAGAGTTCCAGAAAACCATCTATTTCTGCTTTATTGACTATGCCAAAGCCTTTGACTGTGTGGACCACAATAAACTGTGGAAAATTCTGAAACAGATGGGAATACAAGACCACCTGACCTGCCTCTTGAGAAATCTGTATGTAGGTCAGGAAGCAACAGTTAGAACTGGATATGGAACAACAGACTGATTCCAAATAGGAAAAGGTGTACATCAAGGCTGTATACTGTCACCCTACTTATTTAACTTATATTCAGAGTACATCATGAGAAACGCTGGGCTGAAAGAAGCACAAGATGAAATCAAGATTGCTGGGAGAAATAACAATAACCTCAGGTATGCAGATGACACCACCCTTATGGCAGAAAGTGAAGAGGAACTAAAAAGCCTCTTGATGAAATTGAAAGAGGAGAGGTAAAAAGTTGGCTTAAAGCTCAACATTCAGAAAACTAAGATCATGGCCTCCAGTCCCATCACTTCATGGCAAACAGATGGGAAACAGTGGAAACAGTGTCAGACTTTATATTTTGGGGCTCCAAAACACTGCAGATGGTGATTGCAGCCATGAAATTAAAAGATGGTTACTCCTTGGAAGGAAAGTTATGACCAACCTAGGTAGCATATTAATAAGCAGAGACATTATTTTGCCAACAAAATCCGTCTAGTCAAGACTATGGTTTTTCCAGTGATCATGTATGGATGTGACAGTTGGACTGTGAAGAAAGCTGAGCACCGAAGAATTGATGCTTTTGAGCTGTGATGTTGGAGAAGACTCTTGAGAGTCCCTTGGACTGCAAGGAGATCCAACCAGTTCATCCTAAAGGAGATCAGTCCTGGGTGTTCATTGGAAGGACTGATGCTGAAGCTGAAGCTCCAGTCCTTTGGCCACCTCATGCGAAAAGTTGACTCATTGGAAAAGACCCTGATGCTGGGAGGAATTGGGGGCAGGAGGAGAAGGGGACCTCAGAGGATGAGATGGCTGGATGGCATTACCGACTCAATGGACAAGAGTTTGGATAAACTCCAGGATTTGGTGATGGACAGGGAGGCCTGACGTGATGCTATTCATGGGGTTGCAACGAGTAGGACACGACTGAGCAACTGAACTGAACTTACAGGAGTGAGGCAGGAGAGTCACAGTCAAAGAGGATTTAACAATAGAAACAAAGGTCAGAGTGATATAGGAAAGGGGGTCAAGGCCCAGTTAATATAGGTGGCCTCTAAAAAAACTAGAAAAGGCAAAGGAATGCATTCTACTCCTAGAGAGTCAGTAGAACACAGCTCTGTCATCTCATTTTAGACTTCAGACATCCAGAGACATAAGATAATAAATATATGTTGTTTTAAGCCACTTAGTTTGGGGTTATTTGTTACAGTAACAACCAGAAACTAATACATATGGTGATACACTTCTCAGGATCTTTGACCTTCCAGAAATCACAAGATTTGCTCTTTGAATGATATTACAGTCTTTAAGTAATGAGTGGTTGTTTTTGTCTTTGTTTTTAATGTTACATTAACAGCCTACAAAACCTGAAAACACTACAGTACTGCAGCAGAAAGGGTTGCTTTCTTTTCAAATTATTAAACAATATAAGCATATCAGTAAGCATGATTATGATAGGAAATGTCCTTTATAGCCAGACCATCACTAATAAAATAAAAATATATTTCCATCTTGACATCTCACTGTTATTGCCTACTCTAACCAGAATCCTGATAGATATTCTTGAATTTATTTTTACTCTCCTTCAGTTTATTCTCTACACTGACAACATAATGCTCTTTAAAAATCATGAACTTGTTCATGCTTGGTCTTTATTTAAAACTCTCCTAGTATTTCCTTTATTTGTAGACAAAGACCTCTATTGCTAACAAAATCATAAGTATGGCCTTTAAGGCATCACAGGATCTGGTGCACAGTTTTCCATCAGGCCCATCTCAAGCCCCTTATCTCTGTTTATCTATCCAGGGTTTTGCACATACTATTAATCTGCCTGGAGAGTCCTGGTTGTGTGCTAACCCCTTCCGATCACCTAATTAATTTTTACTCCTCTTTCTGAGCTCAACTCAAAATGCATTTCTTTGCAGAGTTTGTTTTGTTTTGTTTTTAACTTTATCTCAGCTTAGGACAGTCTTCCCTTTTATAATATTTCCAAATACCTTGACATTTTATAGGACTTAACAAACTGCAATGAATTAATTATTTAATTAATTGTTGAATTTGTTCCTTTAATTTTATATTCTCTACTACAATATGTTCAAGCTGTAATATGTTCCAGCTGGATTTAGAAAAGAAAGAGGAAACAGACATCAAATTGCCAACATTCGCTGGATCATTGAAAAAGCAAGAAAGTTCCAGAAAAATATCAACTTCTGCTTTATTGACTATGCCAAAGCCTTTGACTGTGTAGATCACAACAAACTGTGGAAAATTCTTCAAGAGATGGGAATACCAGACTACCTGACCTGCCTCCTGAGAAATCTGTATACAGGTTAAGAAGAAACAGTCAGAACTGGACTGGAACAACAGACTGATTACAAATTGGGAAAGGAGTATGTCAAGGCTGTATATTGTCACCCTGCTTATTTAACTTATATGCAGAGTCAGTTCAGTTCAGTTCAGTCGCTCAGTCGTGTCTGATTCTTTGCGACCCCATGAAGCGCAGCACGCCAGGCCTCCCTGTCCATCACCAACTCCTAGAGTCCACCCAAACCATGTCCATTGAGTCGGTGATTCCATCCAACCATCTCATCCTCTGTCGTCCACTTCTCCTCCTGCCCTCAATCTTTCCAAGCATCAGGGTCTTTTTAAATGAGTCAGGTCTTCACATCAGGTGGCCAAATTATTGGATTTTCGGCTTCAACATCAGTCCTTCCAATGAACACCCAGTACTGATCTCCTTTAGGTTGGACTGGTTGGATCTCCTTGCAGTCCAAGGGACTCTCAAGAGTCTTCTCCAACACCACAGTTCAAAAGCATCAATTCTTTGGTGCTCAGCTTTCTTTATAATCCAACTCTCACATCCATACATGACCACTGGAAAAACAATAGCCTTGACTAGATGGACCTTTGTTGGTAAAGTAATGTCTCTGCTTTTTAATATGTTGTCTAGGTTGGTCATAACTTTCCTGCCAAGGAGTAAATACCTTTTAATTTCATGGCTGTGGTGACCATCTGCAGTGATTTTGGAGCCATCAAAAATAAAGTCTGCCACTGTTTCCACTGTTTCCCATCTATTTGCCATGAAGTGATGGGACCAGATGCCATGATCTTAGTTTTCTGAATGCTGAGCTTCAAGCCAACTTTTTACCTCTCCTCTCCTAGCAATCTTGATTCCATCTTGTGCTTCCTCCAGCCCAGCATTTCTCATTATTTACTCTGCACATAAGTTAAATAAGCATGGTGACAATGTACAGCCTTGATGTACTCCTTTTCTTATTTGGAGCAGTCTTCTGTTCCATGTCCAGTTCTAACTGTTGCTTCCTGATCTGTATACAGATTTCTCAAGAGGCAGGTCAGGTGGTCTGATATTCCCATCTCTTGAAGAATTTTCCACAGTTTATTGTGATCCACACAGTCAAAGGCTTTGGCATAGTCAATAAAGCAGAAATATATGTTTTTTTGTTTGTTTTGTTTTGTTTTTTCTGGAACTCTCTTGCTTTTTCAATGATCCAGCAGATGTTTCCAATTTGATCTCTGGTTCTTCTGCCTTTTCTAAAACGAGCTTGAACATCTGGAAGTTCATGGTTCACGTATTGCTAAAGACTGGCTTGGAGAATTATGAGCATTCCTTTAATAGCGTATGAGATGGGTGCAATTGTGTGGTAGTTTGAGCATTCTTTGGCTTGCCTTTCTGTGGAATTGTGGTGAAACCTGACCTTTTCCACTCTGTGGCCACTGCTGAGTTTTCCTAATTTGCTGGCATATTGAGTGCAGCACTTTCATTGAATCATCTTTTAGAATTTGATATAGCTCAACTGGAATTGCATCACCTCCTCTAGCTTTGTTCATAGTGGTGCTTCCTAAGGCCTACTTGACTTCACATTCCAGGATGTCTGGCTCTATAGACAGAGTACATCATGAGAAATGCTGGGCTGGATGAAGCACAAGCTGGAATCAAGATTATCAGGAGAAATATCAATAAGCTCAGATACTCAGCAGAGAAGGCTATGGAAACCCACTCCAGTACTCTTGCCTGGAAAATCCCATGGATGGAGGTGACTGGTAGGCTGCAGTCCATGGCGTCGTGCTTAGTCGGACACGACTGAGCAACTTCACTTTTATTTTTTACTTTCATGCATTGGAGAAGGAAATGGCAACACACTCCAGTGTTCTTGCCTGGAGAATCCCAGGGACAGGGGAGCCTGGTGGGTTGCTGTCTACAAGCTTGCACAGAGTTGGACACGGCTGATGTGACTTAGCAGCAGCAGCAGCAGCAGAAATGCAGATGACACCACGCTTATGGCTGAATGTGAAAAGAACTAAGGAGACTCTTGATGAAAATGAAAGAGGAGAATGAAAAAGCTGGCTTAAAACTCAACATTCAGAAAACTAAGATCATGGCATTTGGCCCCATCACTTCATGGCAAGTAGATGGGAAATAATGGAAACAGTGACAGACTTTATTTTTGGGGTTTCCAAAATCACTGAAGATGGTGACTGCAGCCCTGATATTAAAAGACACTTGCTGCTTGAAAGAATAGTTATGACCAATCTAGACAGCGTATTAAAAAACAGAAACATTACTTTGCCAACAAGGCCCATCTAGTCAAAAATATGGTTTATCCAGTAGTCATGCATGGATGTAAGAGTTGGACAATAAAGAAAGCTGAGCACCAAAGAATTAATGCTTTTGAAATGTGGTGTTGGAGAAGACTCTTGAGAGTGACTTGGACTACAAGGAGCTCCAACCAGTCCGTCCTAAAGGAAATCAGTTCTGAATTGGAAAGACTGATGCAGAAGCTGAAACTTCAATACTTTGGCCAACTGATATGAAGAACTGACTCCTGGGAAAGTCCCTGATCCTGGGAAAGATTGTAGGTGGGAGGAGAAGGCGACAACAGAATATGAAATGGTTGGATGACTTCACTGACTCGATGAACATGAGTTTGAGCAAGCTCTGGGAGTTGGTGATGGACAGGGAAACCTGGTGTGCTGAAGTTCATGGGGTCGCAAAGGGCTGGGACTGAGCTACTGATCTGAATCGAACTGAACTGAATACTCAGAACTGAAAATGGCTCAACAATCCAGTATGTTTTGCTCATACAAATGTTCACCTAATCTATGTTAATGAGATTATGTGTTTGCTTGGAGACCTGCCTTTCTTCAAGTTTCATGTCAGTTGTTTTCTATCCTGGGGTGACCTTTTGCCAATATTATCTCAAAATGCATGTTGTATGTGAGGGGCTTGGTGCCACTCTCTGAGTTTTGAGAAATTTCCTTTCTCTAATTACCATCCTACCAGTAGGTATGTAACTTCCTGCTAAAGATTAGGGGGCACTCTTTCTGTCCCCTTCTGATGTCTACGTCCAAAGCCTTCTCTATTTCTTTTATACTTTAGTAAATCTATATTACACAACATCTGTGAGTGATCAAGCCTCATCACTGGCCCCAGATTGAATTCTTCTCCTCCAGAGGCCAAGAATACCAGCATCTTTCACAGCTCAGCAACAGCCTTTCAACTGCAGCCATGAAATTAGAAGATGCTTCCTTCTTGGCAGGAAAGCTATGACAAACATAGACAGTGTATTTAAAAGCAAACACATCACTTTGCTGACAAAGTTCTGTACAGTCAAAGCTATGGTCTTTCCAGTAAACCTAATGATCAGAGATTTGGACCATGAATAAGGCTAAGTACTAAAGAATTGGTGCTTTGGAACTGTGATGCTGGAGAAGACTCCCCAGAGCCCCTTGGGCAGCAAGGAGATCAAACTAGTCAATCCTAAAGGAAATCGACTTTGAATGTTAATTGGAAAGGCTGATGCTGAAATTGAAGCTTCAATACTTTGGTCACCTGATGTGAAGAGCCAACTCATTGGAAAATACCTTGATGTTAGGAAAGATTGAAGACCAAAGGAGAAGAGTGTGGCAAAGGATGAGATGGTTGAATAGAATCACTGACTCAATGGATATTAACTTGGGCAAACTCTGGGAGAGAGTGAGAAACAGGAAAACCTGGTGTGCTGCAGTCCAAGGGGTTGCAAAGAGTTGGACACAACTTAGTGACTGAACAACAACAATAGCAAATATAAAAATAAATCTCAACACCCATAAAGTCTTTCTTCCATTTTTAAGGCCTGTCTTAAATATATTTCAAAGGATTTACCATGATCAAAACCTTAAAGAGTATATTGGATGCATAAGCATTAAGGTCTTATAAGTGCAACAGTTTCAACAAAGAGTTGAATGTCATAGAAAAGAACATAAGACTATATTAGTGTAGAAAAGAAAAAGACACTCAGTCATGTTTAGCTTCTTGCAATACCATGAGTTGTAGCCTGCCAGGCTCCTATGTCTATGGAATTCTCCAGGCAAAAGTACTGCAATGGGTTGCCAATTCCTTCTTGAGTGTAGAAAAACTGTCAAATCATGGAGAGTCACTGAATAACCCAGAATAAATCAGGCTTATTTGTGGACATTTGACTGTTTCACTGAAAATTACTTGTTAGTGTATTTTCTAGCACTTTCTCATGAACACTGTTTTTTGTATGTTTAGGTGATATACAGCCCTAATTATGGAGCTAATTTAAAAATTCTCAGTTAATAACAGATTCAAGTATATGTGAAATAAAATATAGTCCAAGCAAGTAATCATATGCCTAAGGCACTGACCCAAAAATGCATATAATGAAAGCCATGTCTCCTTTTTTCATTTGAATCTTCAAAAGTTTTTATGCCTGGAAGATAACTTTTGCATTATCTTTGATTAGTGAGTTTAATGAAAACTTAACAGGCAAAGAGAGATTTCAGTTTAACCTATCTGCTAATTAAGCAGTACTTTCTTTTATAATGCAAAGAAGTAATCAAGTCATTTTAAGAAAAATCATAATTTAATGATATGGTGCTTAGAAAATAACAATTGCACAGAGTCACCAGACATCGGACAATATGTGGCTTTTTTTTTTTTTTTTTCTTAGCAAGTATTCTGTAAATTTTATAGAATTCAGAAAAATAAATTTTATGAGATGGAATCTAGAAAGGATTTTACCCACTAGTTCATTTAGTAAACATTTGGTGGTGATGGTGGTTTAGTCGTTAACTCATGTCCAACTCTTGCGACCCCATGGGCTGCAGTCCGCCAGACTGCTCTGTCCATGGGATTCTCCAGGTGAGAATACTGGAGTGGGTTGCCATTTCCTCCTCCAGGGATCGAACCCAGGTCTCCTGTACTGCAGGCAGATTCTTTACCGACTGAGCTACTAGTAAACACTGCTTACTAATTGCTGGCGCTGTTTGAGACCTGTTGAGCAAGCAAACTTGACCACTACCTCATGGAGAGTACAAACTGGAGATAAATGAGGTTACATAAGTCAACAACATGCACAAACAACTAATTTAAAATGTATATGAATGGGGAATACATGTAAATCCATGGCTAATTCATGTCAATGTATGACAAAAACCACTACAATATTGTAAAGTAATTAGCCTCCAACTAATAAAAATAAATGAAAAAAAAAATAAAATGTATACGAAATAGAAAAAAACATGGAGCAGTCTTGTTTAATGGAACATGTGAGAAATGTGATGGGGCCAGTCTGTGGAGCTCTGGGGTGAAGAGGAGATTGGCCCTTTTAGAGAAGTGAGAAGCCCAACAGCTCTAGCAAGTGCGTCACATGGAGGATTATTAGAGGAAGGGGCTTTGTAAAGAGCTGCATCAAGCTTGTTCCCAATTGCCCAAATGAGAAGCAATTCTATGATCAATATCTCTATAAATTTGTCAAAATGTAATTATTTTCATATATCAACTTCCTAAAATGGGAATTACTGGGTCAAAGCTTGTGATATATTTTTAATCTTCTTTTTACACAACTCCAAATTGCCTGAGGATAAGGTTATTCTAATACTATCAACAGTTATTATTACCTGATGGGTTTTGTAGACATTTTATTTCATGTTGAAGAGGAAAACATTTCTCCAAAAATGTCAAATTAAAGAAAAAAAATTGTGCTTAAATCCTTCAACATTATTTTCTAGAAGAGTAACCAGCTTACATATATAACATATAAATTTAGTATAAACTAATTTCTTTTCAGTTCTTGAATTAGATCTCTCTGGTCCATAAATTGGGTGTGTGCTTATTCTCACAAAGCGTGAGTCCCACTGTGACATCCTCAAACCGTCACACAGACAAAGAAGCTTGCGGGCTACAGTGCATGGGGTCACAAAAAGTCAGACACAAGTTAACTACTGAACAACAACAACAGGTTACACAAAGCTTCTCAGATGTTCACCCTGCTTCTCTCTGTCGTCTTCTCAGAGATACTGTTTATCTTCTTGCAACTTGTATTTTCTAAACTTGATTCCATTTACATTTGCAGAGATAATAGAAAAAGCCCCGTTATCACTGGATCAGTTCAGTTCAGTTCAGTCGCTCAGTCGTGTCTGAATCTTTGCGTGAAGCAGCACGCCAGGCCTCCCTGTCCATCACCAACACCCGGAGTCAACCCAAACCATTGTCCATTGAGTCGGTGATGCCATCCAACCATCTCATGCTCTGTCATCCACTTCTCCTCCTGCCCTCAATCTTTCCCAGGATCAGGGTCTTTTCAAAGGAGTCAGCTCTTCGCATCAGGAGGCCAAACAAAGTATTGGAGTTTCAGCATCAACACGAGTCCTTCCAATGAACACCCAGGACTGATCTCCTTTAGGATGGACTGGTGGATCTCCTTGCTGTTCAAGGGACTCTCAAGAGTCGTCTCCAACACCACAGTTCAAAAGCATCAATTCTTTCATGCTCAGCTTTCTTTATAGTCCAATTCTCATATCCATACATGATCACTGAAAAAACCATAGTCTTGACTAGATGGACCATTGTGGACAAAGTAATGTCTCTGCTTTTTAACATGCTATCTAAAAGGTTGGTCATAAATTTCCTTCCAAGGAGTAAGTGTCTTTTAATTTCATGGCTGCGGTCACAATCTGCAGTGATTTTGGAGTCCAGGAAAATAAAGTCAGCCACTGTTTCCACTGTTTCCCCATCTATTTGTCATGAAGTGCTGGATTCGGATGCCATGATCTTAGTTTCCTGAATGTTGAATTTTAAGCCAACTTTTTCACTCTCCTCTTTCACTTTCATCAAGAGGCTCTTTAGTTCTTCTTCACTTTCTGCCATAAGGGTGGTGTCATCTGCATATCTGAGATTATTGATATTTATCCCGTCAATCTTGATTCCATCTTGCTCTTTTATCAAGCCCAGAGTGTCTCATGATGTACTCTGCATATAAGCTAAATAAGCAGGGTGACAATATACAGCTTTGATGTACTCCTTTTCCTATTTGGAACTAGTCTTTTGTTCCATGTCCAGTTCTAACTGTTGCTTCCTGACCTGCATACAGGTTTCTCAAGAGGCAGTTCAGGTGATCTGGTATTGCCATCTCCTTCAGAATTGTCCACAGTTTATTGTGATCCACACGGTCAAAGGCATTGGCATAGTCAATCAAGCAGAAATAGATGTTTTTCTGGAACTCTTTTGCTTTCTCAATGATCCAGCAGATGTTGGCAATTTTATCTTTGGTTCCCCTGCCTTTTCTAAAACCAGCTAGAACATCTGAAAGTTCACAGTTCACGTATTGCTGAAGCCTGGCTTGGAGAATTATGAGCATTCCTTTACTAGAGTATGAGATGAGTGCAATTGTGTGGTAGTTTGAACATTCTTTGGCATTGCCTTTCTTTGGGATTGGAATGAAAACTGACCTTTTCCAGTCCTGTGGCTACTGCTGTGTTTTCCAAATTTGCTGGCATATTGAGTGCAGCACTTTCACAGCACCATCTTTCAGGATTTGAAATAACTCAACTGGAATTCCATCACCTCCACTAGTTTTGTTTGTAGTGATGCTTTCTAAGGCCCACCTGACTTCACATTCCAGGATGTCTGGCTCTAGGTGAGTGATCACACCATCATGATTATCTGGGTCATGAAGATGTTTTTTTGTACAGTTCTTCTGTGTGTTCTTGCCACTGCTTCTTAATAATTTCTGCTTCTGTTAAGTCCATACCATTTCTGTCCTTTATTGAACCCATCTTTGCATGAAATGTTCCCTTGGTATCTGTAATTTTCTTGAAAAGATCTCTAATCCTTCCCATTCTGTTGTTTTCCTCTATTTCTTTGCATTAATCACTGAGGAAGGCTTTCTTATCTTTCCTTGCTATTCTTTGAAACTCTGCATTCAAATGGGAATATCTTTCCTTTTCTCCTTTGCTTTTCGCTTCCCTTCCTTTTACAGCTATTTGTAAGGCCTCCTCAGACAACCATTTTGCTTTTTTTGTATTTCTTTTCCACGGGGATGGTCTTGATCCCTGTCTCCTGAACAATGTCACAAACCTCCACCCATAGTTCATCAGCGCTCTGTCTATCAAAGTTGACCATCTGGTGATGTCCATGTGTAGAGTCTTCTCTTGTGTTGTTTGAAGAGGGTGTTTTCTATGACCAGTGCATTCTCTTGGCAAAACTCTATTAGCCTTTGCCCTGCTTCATTCCATACTCCAAGGCCAAATTTGCCTGTTACTCCACGTGTTTCTTGACTTCCTACTTTTGCATTCCAGTCCCCTATAATGAAAAGGACATCTTTTTTGGCTGTTAGTTCTCAAATGTCTTATAGGTCGTCATAGAACCATTCAACTTCAGCTTCTTCAGCATTACTGGTTGGGGCATAGACTTGGATTACTTTGCTTTTGAATGGTTTGCCTTGGAAATGAACAGAGATTATTCTGTCGTTTTTGAGATTGCATCCAAGTACTGCATTTTGGACTCTTTTGTTGACTATGATGGCTACTCCATTTCTCCTAAGGGATTCCTGCCCACAGTAGTAGATATAATGGTCATCTGAGTTAAACTCACCCATTCCAGTCCATTTTAGTTCTCTGATTCCTAGAATGTCAACATTCACTCCTGCCATCTCCTGTTTGACCACTTCCAATTTGCCTTGATTCATGGACTTAACATTCCAGGTTCCTATGCGATATTGCTCTTTACAGCATCGGACCTTGCTTCTATCATCAGTCACATCCACAACTGGGTATTGTTTTTGCTTTGGCTCCATCCCTTCATTCTTTCTGGACTTATTTCTCCACTGATCTCCAGTAGCATATTGGGCACCTACTGACCTGGGGAGTTCCTCTTTCAGTGTCCTATCATTTTGCCTTTTCATACTGTTCATGGGGTTGTCAAGGCAAGAATACTGGTTTGCCATTTCCTTCTCCACTGGACCACATTCTGTCAGACCTCTCCACAATGACCCGACCATCTTGGGTGGCCCCAAATCGCATGGCTTAGTTTCATTGAGTTAGACACGGTTGTGGTCTGTGTGATCAGATTGGCTAGTTTTCTGTGATTATGGTTTCAGTCTGTCTGCCCTCTGATGCCCTCTTGCCACACCTACCATCTTACTTGGTTTTCTCTTACCTTGGATGAGGGGTATCTCCTCACGGCCGCCCCTCCTGACCTTGCACATGAAGTAACTCATCTCGGCCCTCCAAAGCTGCCCAAGAATGAGATTAGTGACCCCTTAAGAAATACATCAGAAGGCTCTCATCCTTCTGTCTTTTGAGGACACCCTGAGAGAACTGCCATCTGCCAACCAGGAAGCAGGCAATTAACAGACACAGGATCTGCTGGAGCCTTGATCTTGTACTTCTTAGCCTCCAGAATTTTGAAAAATAAGTTTCTGTTGTTTGTAAGACACCCAGTCAAAGGTATTCTGTCATAGCAGCCCAAATGGACTAAGACAAACCCTGAGATAGCCAGCAGAAGACTCTCAAAGAACAACAACAACGAAAAATCTAGATAAGCATCTTGAAAATCATCTAGATACTTTTTAAAGATGTAACACCTGAGTCCCAGCAGAATAAGTGATTCAGAAATTCGGAGAATGGAATTTAGCAATCTGTGTGTTAACTAGCCCACCTTTGAGTTATTATGATACATTTGTTAGGGTGATTCTGAAGTATGCTAAAGTTTGAAAACTATTGGCTAATGACATATTTGTTACAAACTGCAACTTAAGTTTCATCATGAGAATACTTGTATTGGCTTCAAATGAATCCCCAGCTGTGTGACACTGTAAAGGCACCTAAACTCTGTGTGACACTGTAAAGGCACCTAAACTCTGTAAATTTCACCATTGAATGAAAATAAAATCTCCAGTGTTTAGATGAATTAATGTACATAAAGCAACAAGCATAGAGCCTGACACATAGGAAGCTCTATGTAGATTACAACCATGGTGATGATAATAACGAATGTGCAAATGAAGAATTTTTGTGCTGTATATTTTGTTTTCAAGTTATGCTTGCCCAGCATTTAATTTCAAATACTCTTGCCCCTAGTTATTATTTTTTTAATATCAAGCTTTTATCTGATACTGAGAGTAATTATTCAGGGTAATGAGAAAGAGTACAACCTCTGAGGCTACACTGAACAGATAGAAATCTCTGTTCTACCTAGAGATCCCAGGCATAGCAAATAAATATGTAGGATATCTATTTAAATTTCAGTTTCAGATAAAAATATTTTGAAGCCTAATTACATTCAGTGGAATATTTGGAATATATTTATATGAAAAGTATCTTTATTTATCAGAAATTCAAATTTACCTAGCTGGGTATCTTGTATCTTATTAAGCAACACCACCTCCAACAATTATTACTCTGTGATATTAGTGAGTTACTTAACTTCTCAATTTCTTCATATGTAGAAAGTAATATTAATGTTACAAAATAGGATTGCTATGAAGATATACAATTCATATATGAAAAACAATAGAATACTCTTGTAAATAGTAAATACCAGTCTAAGATTTTATTATTTATAAAACCTAATGGAGTTTTATTTCAGTCCATGACAAGTTATCTAATTTATCCCTTGGAAAAGAACTCTTCAAGCCCTGTGGATCTGGTGATACTGGTTGAATTAGAAATGACTTACACTTTGGTAAATGAGTAGATGCTTTAAAAATATGGTATTCTATTGAAGTAAAACTCATTAGTGAATAAATAAATGTCTCTTTCAACAAAAGAAACAAGAACATAGACTTCAAAACTATCATATATAAAAACTATTCTACATTTATTTCTGAAATTGGCATTCATCATGCAAAATAATCAAAGCTTTTACTATTTTTTTCTAGAATCTTTTTTGAATTCTAAAGAGTTTCAAAATCAGCTCTACAGGATAATTGATAAAAAGCAAATTCTATTTTTTCATAGTAAGAAGCAAATCAAGATTTTCAGGTCTGCAGAATTTACTTCCTTTAGATGCATTTACTGTGAGAGATGCAAATCCATTCCTGAATTGTTAAATTAGTTAATAATTGTATATCACATGGATTACAGTTGGTTTTATTTTTATTTCTTTGATTTTTAAGGTAGAGAAATTTGTTACTAAAAGACTCTGTATGTTTAAAAGTAATGGAAATATATATGTGTAAAATGTCATACTATAAAATGGAGATGATTATTACTTGAATACATTGTTCTTCATTTGTTTTATGTTATTAAAATTTTATTTTGTATTGAGGCATAATGATTAACAAAAATTGTAATAGTTTCAGCTGAAGAGCAAAGGGGCTCAGGGATCCATATAAATTTATCAATTTTCCTCCAAACTCCCCTCCTATCCAGGCTGCCACATAACATTGAGCAGAGTTCCATGTACTATACATTAGGTCCTTGCTGGTTATCCATTTTAAATATGCATTTAAAATGTGTGTACATGCTTGAAGACAGAAACAAACTGTTTTGGGGATGGACATGTACACACTGTGCCCTTCACTATTCATACATTCATTTCTACTTAGTCCGTTTAATAGACTTTGGTTTTGTTGAAGTGAAATGTCATATGTTAGGAATAATTGTAAAGGAAAGAGCATGTTAGATATTAGTAGAAATCTTAATAGCATGTAATATCTATAAGATATATGCTTTTTGTTTGTGTCTTTGTTTTTTCCAGAAGAAATGCAGAAATGCATTTCATAGGTGTAGGATATATTTTTAGTGATGCATATTCCTACATATATAGTATAATGATGAATGATGATAAATATTCTATTTTATTAAAATAGTAAAACTGTGTTTCCTGCAATTGTTGGGTTAGTGGGTAAGAGTGTTTAAGTGAATCTATGATTTCAACATTTAACATTAATTTTAATGTTTTATGCCATGTTAGCCTAATGTTGGCTTCCCTGGTAGCTCAGCTGGTAAAGAATCCACCTGCAATGCAAGAGACCCTGGTTCAATTCCTGGGTTGGGAAGATTCCCTGCAGAAGGGATAGGTTACCCACTCCAGTATTCTTGGGCTTCCCTGGTGTCTCAGACAGTAAAGAAACTGCCCATAATACCTTAGATCTGGGCTTGATCCCTGGGTTGGGAAAATCCCCTGGAGATGGGCATTGTAACCCATTCCAGTATTCTTGCCTAGAGAATCACCATGGACAGAGAAGCCTGGAGGGCTGCAGAATATGGGGTCACAAAGAGTTAGACATGACTGAGTGTCTAACCATAGGACAAGGTTTATGTAATGTTTTATAATTACAAAGTTATTTCAGAAGATCTAATGAAGAAGGTGGATCTATGTTATTTAAACATTATTTTTTTGTGCAAAGTCTGAAGTCTTTGGTGTAAAGTCAAAAATCTTTAATAATGATGCTACATCTGCCTTGCTCCAAGCTGATCCTCTGCCTTCCCTCTTTTCTCTGCCATACCAGACCAGTCCCCAATTACAGCTATCTCAGAGCCCCAACACAGCAATATATATTCACACAAGCACAGTTGCCTTTTGTAATCTTATTTGTCACTGTCCCTCACCCCTTAGATTGTGTGCAAGCCACACTATTAATAATAAGTTGGGAATCCATCCACTTCCACTGCTCCCTCCAGGTCATGTTACTAGAAAAGACTCTGAATCTTCCTGCCTCTGAATATATGCCTTCCCCTCCAAATATCCTCTTTCACATACATCTTTTTCCTGGTTAATATCTCCAAATTTTCTGGCTTCAGTTTGCTCATATATGTAAGGATTAGAAAGTTACCCTGACCTGCAAAGTCTAGTGGCCATATTACATAGATTACAGTACCATTCTGCATTTAAGGATGTATACACATTATTCATGTCTGCTTACTTGTTTATTTCTCTCACTACTTTTTTAGCTTTTTGAGAATGGTGATTATGTCTTCATTGTTGTACACTTATACTAAGCCATTGTCCAAAATATAATATTTTATCAAATACTGGCTTGAGAAATAAATGATTTCTGCATTACATACTGAGAAGCTGAGAATAAGAGCTATTTGGTTATCCAAGAACAACAATAAAAATATTATTCCTGAAATCTTGTGCTATAATAGAATCAAGACTGAGTTGCAGGTAAAGTACATCTCTCTCATTCTTTTTCATTCAGATTTTTTTCTCCAAGTGTGGTCATAATTCTCTAATCTTTTTCAAAATTACACATCTTGAAAAAGTGTGCCATCACATATTGTCTCTACATCCTCATCACTAATGTATTTTTCAGTCTACCATTATTGGCTTCTGCCTTTACAATCTACTGAATTTATAACTTATGAAATGCCAGAATGATATGTATGTTCCTACTGCCATTTTCTTAATCGTTTAGGATTTGTTTTTGCAGGTCTTTTTCTTCTCTTGTGCTTCCTGCTGGAGAAATTCCTCTATCATTTGTTGTAAGGCTAGTTTGGTGGTGTTGAATTCTTAGCTTTTATCTATAAAGCTTTTGATTTCACCATCAAATCCTTGCTGGGTAAGGAAATCTTGTTTGTACATTTTTCTCTCTCATCACTTTAAATATATCCTGCCACTCCTTTCTGGCCTGCAGAGTTTCTGCTCAAAACTCAGCTGTTAGCCTTATGGGAATTCCTTTGTATGTTATTTTTTTGCTTTTCCCTTGCAGTTTTTAATAATTTTTCTCTGCGCTTAACTTTTGTTAGTTTGATTGATATTGTGTCTTGGTGGTTTTCTCTATGGTTTTATCCTGTGTGGGACTCTCTGCGTTACTTTATGTAAAATAGACAGCCCATGGGAATCTTCTGCATGACACAGGGAAGCTCAACCTAGTGCTCTGTGACAACCTAGAAGGAGGGGATCTGGTAGGACATGAGGGGAGGTTCTAGAGGGAGGGAATATAAGTACACTTGTGGCTTATTCATGTTGATGTTTGATAGACACCAGCACAATATTCTAAAGCAATTATCCTCTATTTTTTTTTTTTAAGTCAGAATGAATCTTGATGTTATTAGTTCTATATTATCTCCTGTTTAAATCAATCTCTCTTTTTTGGTTACAGGTATCACACTTTCTTATCTTCTACATCATTGGCTTTTCTTTCTTAGCCTCCTGAATTGACCTGCTCTTTGCCCAAACTATACTGAAAGTGACATATCTGAGGGTCTTGATCTCAGCCTTTTCCCTCTATTTGTACAGAGGTCAGTTGCCAATTGCCATCTATGCTTGCCTCTATCATGGACTTCTACATATTAGGAATTTTTCCATGTACTTAATTCCTACATCATCTTATCCATCTCCATAATTTCAGAAAACTAGAATCTATTGTTTATCTCTTCACTTTTTTCATACCTTTTAATCCATCAGTAAATCCTATAGACTCTGTCTTTTAAAAATATCGTGAGCGCACCAAATTTTTTACTAATTATACAGCGACCAATCTGGTCCAAGTCATCATGATATTATACCTGTTTGCTGAAGTAGCCTCATAACTGATTTTCATTTCCATTGATGCCACTGTTTAATTCTCTTCAGCATCGCAGCTAAGCTAATCTTTTAAAAATGTAAATCAGATGATTCCTTTCCCCCTAACATCTCTGGGGTTTCCCTGGTGCCTCAGACAGTGAAGAATCTGCCCTTAATGCAGGAGACCAGGGTTCGATCCCTGGGTCAGGAGATCGCCTGAGAAAAGAATACTCTGGAAATAAACTTTTTAAAAAAGACTTTAATGGTCTGCTCTTTGCCTCCATTCAAGACAGTAGTTTAGGTGATGCTCCACTTGAACACACTAGTCCCTTCAGTTACACTGCAAGTTTGTGATTTATTTAAGCAAACCAAATTGTTTGTTTGTTTGTTTTTTTCATTTTCTGGCCTCTGAGTTTTTTATATTCTTGTTCCCTCTGTCAAGTATCTTCTCTTTCATTCCATTCACATAGTCTGACATTTGCCCTCCTTGAGGTCTAAGAAATCATCTAACACCTTATACACATTGTTTCTGTTTTCTTTGTTTTCTTGGTAATTATCTAAATATTACTCCCTGCTTGTTTTCTGTCTTTCCTCACCAGCCACTTGTAAACATTATGATAACATGGTTACCTTCTTCATAGTGACCCTCCAGTGCATACCTTGAAGGCACTCACTGAATATTTGTTGACTAAGAATATGAATGGATATTAATAAGTAAATGTGTGGTCCTTGTACCTGTTTTATCATTTGTAAAATGAAATAATCTGGACTTGATCATGTATGGATTACTTTCTAGCTCACAAGTTATTTAAATTTCTAATCATATTACTTGAGCAAATGCACATTTGTATGATATAGTGTGCAAAACCCTGAGCAAACTGATTAGTGCTGCAAAGCAAAGTCAAAGTCTTTAAGAAACCAGAATTAAAATTGATTAGATGGTGCACATGAGTACTTTGCAAACAAGAGGAAAGAACAGCTAGGAATCAAGGCATCCAGAATTTTGTGTTTGATTTGAATCAGTTTGCTTGTATTGTTCAGATATAACTATAAATTTTTGTGTATAACATTTAATGTTTAATTTTAAAGCTACTAAAACATATCAGTAGAAAATGTTAATTTTGTTAAAAGCCAAGAAATTTATGGTCCCTGAAAAATTATGCTTCATTAAAAAAAAGAAGAAGAAGAAAGAAAGAAAGAAACAGGAATGTCCTATCTTTGGTATTGTATATCTGAAATTTGCTTGCAGTGAAGGATGGTATTCATAAATTAAAGCTCAAGATATTTGTTTATCATAAAAAGTTTCAGATGCAATTTAGCAGCTACTCATGGTTATCTACCTTACATCCATTTCCACCAACCTCTTCCTCCCTCTTCCTTAATTACAAACTGATTTTTTTTTTCCTTTAAGTTATCTTCTGTTCTTCACAAGGCTATGTGCTTTTGAGCAGGTGGACTGTGTCCTTTGACAATTAATGGATCCTGGCATTTCCAAGCTATCTGTAATTATCCCATCTACCTTGGCAGTGACTGGTTTAGTTATAAGCATTTGACACAATTGCAACTAATGAAAAGGGAAAGTCTACCACATGCTTCTGGTAAATGTTTAATTACTCTTAAAAGGAAGCTTCCCAAAAAGATGATTCCCATTCTTTCAGTGGCTTATTTCCTTCCTGGATATAGCGTCTCCTGGAACATTGCAGCCACCTTATGATAAATGGGAAACTAGTCAAAGGATAAGGTTGAAGCTCTGGGGATGTGTAACAAAACATGCAAAGAGCCTGACACCTAAAGCAGGTGACTTGATAATACAGTATAATAAATATCTTGCTTGCAATTTCAATGTTTATTTTTCATCTGAAATGATATTTTAAAATTATAATGATTTCAGCAAATCACATTTAAAAATGATATTATATTCCTTTTCTTTTCTTTTTTAATTTTTATTAGTTGGGGGCTAATTACATTACAGTATTGTAGTGGTTTTTGTCATACATTGACATGAATCAGCCATGGATTTACATGTATTCCCCATCCCGATCCCCCCTCCCACCTCCCTCTCCACCCGATCCCTCTGGGTCTTCCCAGTGCACCAGGCCAGAGCACTTGTCTCATGCACCCAGCCTGGGCTGGTGATCTGTTTCACCCTAGATAATATACATGTTTTGATGCTGTTCTCTCCAAACATCCCACCCTCGCCTTCTCCCACAGAGTCCAAAATTCGGTTCTGTACATCTGTGTCTCTTTTTCTGTTTTGCATATAGGGTTATCATTACCATCTTTCTAAATTCCATATATATGCGTTAGTATACTGTATTGGTCTTTATCTTTCTGGCTTACTTCACTCTGTATAATGGGCTCCAGTTTCATCCATCTCATTAGAACTGATTCAAATGAATTATTTTTAATGGCTGAGTAATATTCCATGGTGTATATGTACCACAGCTTCCTTATCCATTCGTCTGCTGATGGGCACCCAAGTTGCTTCCATGTCCTGGCTTTTATAAATAGTGCTGCAATGAATATTGGGGTGCAAGTGTCTCTTTCATATCTGGTTTCCTCAGTGTGTATACCAAGAAGTGGGATTGCTGGGTCCTATGGCAGTTCTATTTCCAGTTTTTTAAGAAATCTCCACACTGTTCTCCATAGCGGCTGTACTAGTTTGCATTCCCACCAACAGTGTAAGAGGGTTCCCTTTTCTCCACACCCTCTCCAGCATTTATTGCTTGTAGGCTTTTGGATAGCAGCCATCCTGACTGGCGTGTAATGGTACCTCATTGTGGTTTTGATTTGCATTTCTCAGAGAATGAATGATGTTGAGCATCTTTTCATGTGTTTGTTAGCCATCTGTATGTATTCTTCGGAGAAGTGTCTGTTTAGTTCTTTGGCCCATTTTTAGATCGGGTCATTTATTTTTCTGGAATTGAGCTTCAGGAGTTGCTTGTATATTTTTGAGATTAATCCTTTGTATGTTTCTTCGTTTGCTATTATTTTCTCCCAATCTGAGGGTGTCTTTTCACCTTGCCTATAGTTTCCTTTGTTGTGCAAAAGCTTTTAAGTTTCATTAGGTCCCATTTGTTTATTTTTGCTTTTATTTCCAATATTCTTGGAGGTGGGTCATAGAGGATCCTGCTGTGATTTATGCTGGAGAGTGTTTTGCCTATGTTCTCCTCTAGGAGTTTTATAGTTTCTGGCCTTACATTTAGATCATTAATCCATTTTGAGTTTATTTTTGTGTATGGTGTTAGAAAGTGTTCTAGTTTTATTCTTTTACAAGTGGTTGACCAGTTTTCCCAGCACCACTTGTTAAAGAGGTTGTCTTTTTTCCATTGTATATCCTTGCCTCCTTTGTCGAAGATAAGGTGTCCATAGGTTTGTGGATTGATCTCTGGGCTTTCTATTCTGTTCCATTGATCTATATTTCTGTCTTTGTGCCAGTAGCCTACTGCCTTGATGACTGTGGCTTTGTAGTAGAGTCTGAAGTCAGGCAGGTTGATTCCTCCAGTTCCATTCTTCTTTCTCAAGATTACTTTGGCTATTCGAGGTTTTTTGTATTTCCATACAAATTGTGAAATTATTTGTTCTAGTTCTGTGAAAAATACCGTTGGTAGCTTGATAGGGATTGCATTGAATCTATAGATTGCTTTGGGTAGTATAGCCATTTTGACAATATTGATTCTTCCAATCCATGAACACGGTATGTTTCTCCATCTGTTTGTATTCTCTTTGATTTCTTTCATCAGTGTTTTATAGTTTTCTATGTATAGGTCTTTTGTTTCTTTAGGTAGATATACTCCTAAGTATTTTATTCTTTTTGTTACAATGGCGAATGGTATTGTTTCCTTAGTTTCTCTTTCTGTTTTTTCATTGTTAGTATATAGGAATGCAAGGGATTTCTGTGTGTTAATTTTATATCCTGCAACTTTACAATATTCGTTGATTAGCTCTAGTAATTTTTTGGTAGAGTCTTTAGGGTTTTCTATGTAGAGGATTATGTCATCTGCAAACAGTGAGAGTTTCACTTCTTCTTTTCCTATCTGGATTCCTTTTACTTCTTTTTCTGCTCTGATTTCTGTGGCCAAAACTTCCAAAACTATGTTGAATAGTAGTGGTGAGTGTGGGCACCCTTGTCTTGCTCCTGATTTCAGGGGAAATGCTTTCAACTTTTCACCATTGAAGGGTAATGCTTGCTGTGGGTTTGTCATATATAGCTTTTATTATGTTGAGGTATGTTCCTTCTATTCCTGCTTTCTGGAGAGTTTTAATCATAAATGGGTGTTGAATTTTGTCAAAGGCTTTTTCTGCATCTATTCAGATAATCATATGGTTTTTATCTTTCAATTCATTAATGTGGTGTATTACACTGATTGATTTGTGGATATTAAAGAATCCTTGCATTCCTGGGATAAAGCCCACTTGGTCATGATGTATGATTTTTTTAATATGTTGTTGGATTCTGTTTGCTAGAATTTTGTTAAGGATTTTTGCATCTATGTTCATCAGTGATATTGGCCTGTAGTTTTCTTTTTTTGTGGCATCTTTGTCTGATTTTGGAATTAGGGTGATGGAGGCCTCATAGAATGAGTTTGGAAGTTTACCTTATTCTGCAATTTTCTGGAAGAGTTTGAGTAAGATCGGTGTTAGCTCTTCTCTAAATTTTTGGTAGAATTCAGCTGTGAAGCCATCTGGTCCTGGGCTTTTGTTTGCTGGAAGATTTCTGATTACAGTTTCTATTTCCTTGCTTGTGATGGGTCTGTTAAGATCTTCTATTTCTTCCTGGTTCAGTTTTGGAAAGTTATACTTTTCTAAGAATGTGTCCATTTCTTCCAAGTTGTCCATTTTATTGGCATAGAGCTGCTGGTAGTAGTCTCTAATGATCCTTTGTATTCCAGTGTTGTCTGTCGTGATCTCTCCATTTTCATATCTAATTTTGTTAATTTGGTTCTTCTCTCTTTGTTTCTTAATGAGTCTTGCTAACAGTTTGTCAATTTTGTTTATTTTTTTCAAAAAAACAGCTTTTAGCTTTGTTGATTTTTGCTATGGTCTCTTTAGTTTCTTTTGCATTTATTTCTGCCCTAATTTTTAAGATTTCTTTCCTTCTGCTAACCCTGGGGTTCTTCATTTCTTCCTTCTCTAGTTGCTTTAGGTGTAGAGTTAGGTTGTTTATTTGACTTTTTTCTTGTTTCTTGAGGTAAGCCTGTAATGCTATGAACCTTCCCCTTAGCACTGCTTTTACAGTGTCCCATAGATTTCGGGTTGTTGTGTTTTCATTTTCATTCATTTCTATGCATATTTTGATTTTTTTTTGATTTCTTCTATGATTTGTTGGTTATTCAGAAGCATGTTATTTAGCCTCCATATGTTTGAATTTTTAATATTTTTTTTCCTGTAATTGAGATCTAATCTTACTGCACTGTGGTCAGAAAATATGACTGGAATGGTTTCAATTTTTTTTTTTAATTTACAAAGGCTAGATTTATGGGCAAGGATGTGATCTATTCTGGAGAAGATTCCATGTGCACTTGAGAAAAAGGTGAAGTTGATTGTTTTGGGGTGAAATGTCCTATAGATATCAATTAGGTCTAGCTGGTCCATTGTGCCATTTAGAGTTTGTGTTTCCTTGTTAATTCTCTGTTTAGTTGATCTATACATAGTTGTGAGTGGGGTATTAAAGTCTCCCACTATTATTGTGTTACTATTAATTTCCTCTTTCATACTCATTAGCATTTGCCTTACATATTGTGGTGCTCCTATGTTGGGTGCATATATATTTATAATTGTTATATCTTCTTCTTGGATTGAGCCTTTGATCATTATGTAGTGTCCTTCTTTGTCTCTTTTCATAGCCTTTATTTTGAAGTCTATTTTATCTGATATGAGTATTGTGACTCCTGCTTTCTTTTGGTCTCTGTTTGCATGAAATATTTTTTTCCAGCCCTTCACTTTTAGTCTGTATGTTTCCCTTGTTTTGAGGTGGGTCTCTTGTAGACAACATATATAGTGGTCTTGTTTTTGTATCCATTCAGCCAGTCTTTGTCTTTTGGTTGGGGCATTCAACCCATTTACATTTAATTATTGATAGGTATGGTCCCGTTGCCATTTACTTTGTTGTTTTGGATTCACGTTTATACAGCCTTTCTGTGTTTCCTGTCTAGAGAAGATCCTTTAGCATTTGTTGAAGAGCTGGTTTGGTGGTGCTGAATTCTCTCAGCTTTCGCTTGTCTCTAAAGCTTTTGAATTCTCCTTCATATCTGAATGAGATCCTTGCTAGATACAGTAATCTAGGTTGTAGGTTATTGTCTTTCATTACTTGAAGTATGCCCTGCCATTCCCTTCTGGCCTGAAGGGTTTCTATTGATAGATCAGCTGTGATCCTTATGGGAATCCCTTTGTGTGTTATTTGTTGTTTCTCCCTTGCTGCTTTTAATATTTGTTCTTTGTGTTTGATCTTTGTTAATTTGATTAATATTTTAATCAATTAATTTGGGGTGTTTCGCCTTGGGTTTATCCTGTTTGGGACTCTCTGGGCTTCTTGGACTTGAGTGGTTATTTCCTTCCCCATTTTAGGGAAGTTTTCAGCTATTGTCTCCTCGAGTATTTTCTCATGGCCTTTCTTTTTGTCTTCTTCTTCTGGGACTCCTATGATTCGAATGTTGGGGCATTTCACATTGTCCCAGAGGTCCCTGAGGTTGTCCTCAGTTCTTTTGATTCTTTTTTCTTTTTTTCTCTCTGCTTCATTTCTTTCCACCATTTTATCTTCTACCTCACTTATCCTATCTTCTGTCTGTTATTCTACTGTTGGTTCCCTCCAGAGTGTTTTTGATCTCATTTATTGCATTATTCATTTTTAATTGACTCTTTTTTTTTTTTTTATTCTAGGTCCTTATTAAACATTTCTTGCATCTTCTCAATCTTTGTCTCTAGGCTATTTATCTGTAACTCCATTTTGTTTTCAAGATTTTCCATCATTTTTATTATCATTATTCTAAAGTCTTTTTCAGGTAGATTCCCTATCTCCTCCTCTTTTGTTTGACTTGGTGTGCATTTTTCATGTTCCTTTGCCTATTGGGTATTTCTCTGCCTTTTCATCTTGTTTAGATTGCTGTGTCTGGAGTGGGCTTTCTGTATTCTGGTGGTCTGTGGTTCCTTTTTAATGCAGAGGTTTCACCAAGTGGTGGGGTTGGACAATTGGCTTGTCAAGGTTTCCTGGTTAGGGAAGCTTGCGTCGGTGTTCTGGTGCATAGAACTGGATTTCTTCTGGTGTGTAATGGAGTGTCCAGTAATGAGTTTTGAGATGAGTCTATGTGTTAGGTGTGCCTGTATGTTGATGCTCAGGGCTATGTTCCTGTGTTGCTGGAAAATTTGGTGGTATGTCTTGCTCTGGAACTTATTGGCTCTTGGGTGGTGGTTGGTTTCAGTGGAGGCTTTTGGATGGTCTCTTATTACTTAATGTTCCCTGTAGTTAGGAGTTTTCTGGTGTTCTCAGGTTTGGGGCTTAAGTCTCCTGCCTCTGGATTTCAGTTTTATTCTTCCAGTAGTCTCAAGACGTCTCCAACTATACAGTACTGATAATAAAACTTCCAGGTTAATGGTGAAAATATTCTCCACCATGAGGTACACCCAGAGAGGTTCACAGAGTTACATGAAGAAGAGGAGAGGGAGGAGGGAGATAGAGATGAGCAGGAGGAGGAAAAGGGGGACTCAAGAAGAGAGAGACAGATCTACACAGTTGTCTGTTCCCAAAGTGTTCTCCGTAGCCCAGACACCCACAGAGATTCACAGAATTGGATTGGAAAGAGAAGGGGAAGGGAGGAAATAGAGGTGTTCTGAGGTAGAAAACAGAGAGTCAAAAGTGGGAGAGAGTAATCAACACACTCCTGAATAAAAATGGGAACTGAATATCAGATTCTTAAATGTCCAAAATTTATATCACATACTGAAAAACAAAAATTAAAAATCTAGAGTAGAGGTTAGACTCTTAAAAATACAATATTAAAAAACAAAAACAAAAACACAAAAAAAATGTAGAAATATATATGAAGTTTGGTTTAAAAATATGGCTGCTCCTTTTTTTATTTTGCAAGGTTATAGTGAAATGAAAATGAAAATTAAGGAGTAATAGAGGACTTTAAAAGAAAATAACAGAAAAAAATAAAACAGGAAAAAAATTTTTTCCTAATTGAAAAAAAATAGTAAAAATATATGAAAATGGAAATGAAAGTTAAGGAGTAATGAGGGAGTAATAGGGAATTTTAAAAGAAAATAAAAGAGAAAAAATAAAAAAAAAAAAAAAGAAAAGAGAAAAAAAATTTTTAATTAAAAAAAAAAGTAAAAATATATCTAGGAATTTCTCTGGAGCTGTTGCGGTCAGTGTGGGTTCAGTTCAGTTTCAGATAGCTCCTCATTCCAGCTTACACTTCTTGATATCTATAGGCTCCTTCCGGTGTAGTCGGTTTTATCTACAGGGATTTTAATCTGTTGCACTGGTCCCTTCTGAAGTGGTTCCCTTTGTTTATTTGGCTTCTGTTTGCAGGTCTCTTCAGTGTCTAATTTCCACCCTGACACAGGCGGGCTGAGGTGGTCTCTTGTTTAGGTTCGCCGGTTCAGTCCTGCTGCGGGGAGGGAGGGGCGCTGCAGACAGATATCGCTGTGTGTGGGGAGCGCTCACAGTGTTCTGGCCACACTGGGTTTGCCCCCGCTCACGGGTGTGTGCTCTCCCTGTCTACACTGTTCAGGCACCTGGCTGCTCTATTTGGAACGGGTCCTGCGTGGCGTGTGGTTCATTTTCGGGTACTCCACAAAAACGCGGACTTGGTTGGGCCTGCGTTTTGTGCCTTCCCCGGCCCGAACAGCTCAGGCAGCCAGGAGTTTGACGGGAGCACTCTCCCCGGGTGTGGTGCACCTTCTCCCCTCCGCGGTCCCAGACTCAGTTGCTGCACTCGCCAGTCGGCTTGTGTCTGTTCTCAGGAGCTGGCCTCTAGCCGCAACCCTCCCGGTGGATGTCAACCATCCAGAATCTCAGGAAGACTTTGGTTAGAAACTGGAGGCCTGTTTGCAGTTTGGTAGGGGGTGCCGTCTCCGGGGCTGAGTTTCCCCCTTTCCCCTCCCCGCTGCCTCCTGCCTCCAGCGGGAATGGGCCTGTCTGCTACCGGCTAGGTCTTCTCTGGAATTGCTCAGTTCCTTTGTTCTGCAAATGGCCGGCAGTGTGTTTGGGCCAGCTAATTTTCTCTCTCTCTCTTGCTATCCAACAGTTTAAGTTGCTATCTCACGTTAGTTCCCTCCAATTGCCCTCAGGGCATTCGCGACCGGTCCTTCCCCTAAGCAATGCCACCTGCTCCTCTCCATTCCGCCCCCACTTGGTGGTGGCAGATGCGGGCATCTGGGGTACTTTTCTGCTGGGAGTTGCTTTTAGGCATGTAATCTGTGAGTTTTATTTATTTTTTTCATTAGGTTGCCCTCCGAGATTCAAAAACTTCCCTCAGACCAGCCCGTGAGAGGGTTTCCTGGTGTTTGGAAACTTCCTCTATTATGACTCCCTTCCCGGGACGGGTCTCCATCCCTAGCTCTTTTGTCTCTCTTTTTATCTTTTGTCCTACCTCCTTTCAAAGACGATGGGCTGCTTTTCTAGGCGCCTGATGTCTTCTGCTAGTGGTCAGAAGTTGTTTTGTGAAGCTTGCTCAGCATTCAAATGTTCTTTTGATGAATTTGTAGGGGAGAAAGTGGTCTCCCCGTCCTATTCCTCTGCCATATTGGCTCCTCCTCCCCGGTATTATATTTTTATATGAGGACTGAAACTTATGCTTAAATACAGATTCAGATACATTCAGTCAGTCAGTTCAGTCGCTCAGTCGTGTCCA
This sequence comes from Dama dama, assembly GCF_033118175.1. Classification (NCBI taxonomy): domain Eukaryota; kingdom Metazoa; phylum Chordata; class Mammalia; order Artiodactyla; family Cervidae; genus Dama; species Dama dama. The sequence continues at coordinate 6,146,229 of NC_083681.1, forward strand.
GCTCTTTGCAACACCACGAAACGCATAATGCCAGACCTCCCTATTCATCACCAAATCCCGGAGTTTACCAAAACTCATGTCCATTGAGTTGGTGATGCCATCTAACCATCTCATCCTCTGTCGTCCCCTTCTCCTCCTGCTTCCAATCTTTCCCAACATCAGGGTCTTTTCAAATGAGTCAGCTCTTCGCATAAGGTGGCGAAAATATTGGAGTTTCAGCTTCAACATCAGTCCTTCCAGTGACCAGCCAGGACTGACTTCAGTTAGAATGGACTGGTTGCATCTTCTTGCAATCCAAGGGACTCTCAAGAGTCTTCTCCAACACCACAGTTCAAAACTATCAACTCTTTCATGCTCAGCTTTCTTTACAGTCCAACTTTCACATCCATAAATGACCACTGGAAAAACCATATCCTTGACTAGACAGACATTTGCTGACAAAGTAGTGTCTCTGTTTTTCAAGATGCTGTCTAGGTTGGTCATAACTTTCCTTCCAAGGAGTAAGTGTCTTGCAATTTCATGGCTGCAGTCACCATATGCAGTGATTTTGGAGCCCAGAAAAATAAAGTCAGTCACTGTTTCCACTGTTCCCCCATCTATTTGCATGAAGTGATGGGACCAGATGACATGATCTTAGTTTTCCGAATGTTGAGCTTTAAGCCAACTTTTTCACTCTCCTCTTTCACTTTCATCAAGAGGCTCTTTAGTTCTTCTTCCCTTTCTGTCATAAAGGTGGTGTCGTCTGCATATCTGAGGTTATTGATATTTCTCCTGCAATCTTGATTGCAACTTGTCCTTCATCCAGCCCAGCATTTCTCATGATGTACTCTGCATATAAGCTAAATAAGGAGGGTGACAAATACAGCCTTGACACACTTTTTTCCCAATTTGGAAAAACTCTGTTGTTTGATGTTCAGTTTTAACTGTTGCTTTCTGACCTGCATACAGGTTTCTCAAGAGGCAGTTCAGGTGGTCTGGTATTCCCATCTCTTTCAGAATTTTCCACAGTTTATTGTGATCCACACAGTCAAAGGCATTGGTATAGTCAATCAAGCAGAAATAGATATTTTTCTGGAACTCTCTTGCTTTTTCGATGATCCAGCAGATGTTGGCAATTTGATCTCTGGTTCTTCTGCCTTTTCTAATGCCAGCTTGAACATTTGGCATTGGACAACTCAATGGACATGAAGTTCATGGTTCATGTATTGCTGAAGCCTGGCTTGGAGAATTATGAACACTCCTTTACTAGCGTGTGAGATGGGTGCAATTGTTTGGTAGTTTGAGCATTCTTTGGCCTTGCCTTTCTTTGGGATTGGAATGAATACTGCCTTTTTCCAGTCCTGTGGCCACTGCTGAGTTTTCCAAATTTGTTGGCATATTGAATGTAGCGCTTTCACAGCACCATCTTTTAGGATTTGGAATAGCTCAGCTGGAATTCCATCACCTCCACTAGCTTTGTTCATGGTGATGCTTCCTAAGGCCCACTTGACTTCACATTCCAGGATATCTGGCTCCAGCTGAGTGTGAGTGATCACACCATCATGATTATCTCCATCATGAAGATCTTTTTTTGTATGTCTTTTCTGTGTGCCACCTCTTCTTAATGTCTTCTGCTTCTGTTAGGTGCATACCATTTCTGTCCTTTATTGAGCCCATCTTTGCATGAAAAGTTCCCTTGATATCTATAATTTTCTTGAAGAGATTTTTAGTCTTTTGCATTCTGTTGTTTTCCTCTTTTTCTTTGCATTGATTGCTGAGGAAGGCTTTCTTATCTCTCCTTGCTATTCTTTGGAAGTCTGAATTGAAATGGGTATATCTTTCCTTTTCTCCTTTGCTTTTTGCTTCTCTTCTTTTCACAGATATTTGTAAGGCCTTATCAGACAATCACTTTGCCTTTTTTCCATTTCTTTTGCTCAGGGATGGTCTTGATCCCTGTCTCCTCTACAGTGTCACGAACCTCTGTCCATAGTTCATCAGGTACTCTGTCTATCAGATCTAGTTCCTTAAATCTATTTCTCATTTTTCCTATATACTCATAAGGGATTTGATTTAGGTCATACCTGAATGGCCTAGTGGTTTTCCCCACTTTCTTCAATTTAAGTCTGAATTTGGCAATAAGGATTTTATTATCTGAGCCACAGTCAGCTCCTGATCTTGTTTTGCTGACTGTATAGAGCTTCTCCATCTTTGGCTGCAAAGAATATAACCAATCTGATTTTGCTGTTGACCATCTTGTGATGTCCATGTGTAGAGTCTTTTCTTGTGTTGTTCAAAGAGGGTGTTTGCTATGATCAGTGCATTCTCTTGGCAAAACTCTGTTAGCCTTTGCCCTGCTTCATTCCGTACTCCAAGGCCAAATTTGCCTGTTACTTCAGGTGTTTCTTGACTTCCTACTTTTGCATTCCAGTCACCTATAATGAGAAGGACATGTTTTTGAGGTTATTAGTTCTTAAAGGTCTTGTAGGTTTTCATAGAACCATTCAGCTTCAGCTTCTTCAGTTTTACTGGTCAGGGCATAGACTTGAATTACCGTGATATCGAATGGTTTGCCTTGGAAATGAACAGAGATTATTCTGTCGTTTTTGAGATTGCATCCAAGTACTGCATTTTGGACTCTTTTGTTGACTATGATGGCTACTCCATTTCTCCTAAGGGATTCCTGCCCACAGTAGTAGATATAATGGTCATCTGAATTAAATTCACCCATTCCAGTCCATCTCAGTTCGCTGATTCCTAGAATATTGATGTTCACTCTTGCCATCTCCTGTTTGATCACTTCCAATTTGCCTTGATTCATGGACCTAACATTCCAGGTTCCTATGCAATATTGCTCTTTACAGCATTGGAACTTGCTTCTATCACCAGTTCATCCCCAACTCAGTGTTGTTTTTACTTTGGCTCCATACCTTCATTCTTTCTGGATTTATTTCTCCACTGATCTCCAGTAGCATATTGGACACCTACCAACCTGGGGAGTTTGTCTTTCAGTGTCCTATCTTTTTGCCTTTTCATACTGTTCATGGGGTTCTCAAGGCAAGAATCCTGAAGAGGTTTGCCATTCCCTTCTCCAGTGGACTGCATTCTGTCAGACCTCTCCACCATGACCCATCTGTCTCTTGTGGCCCCACAGGGCATGGCTTAGTTTCATTTAGTTAGATAAGCTGTGGTCCATGTGATCAGATTGGCTAGTTGTCTGTGATTGTGGTTTAAGTTTGTCTACACTCTTATGTCCTCTGTCAGTGCCTACCTCTTACTTGGGTTTCTCTTAGCTCTGACGCGGGATATCTCTTCAAGGCTGCTCTGGACGTGGGGTAATGCCTCTTGGCTACCGCCCCTGACCTTGGACATGGAGTAGCTCCTCTCAGCCACTCCTAATGTATTAGAGGTGCAATTTAAGACCCTTTTTGAAATTTTTTTTGTTGTTGCTGTTTTCTACAAAGAGAAAGTACCTCATACATTAATGGAAGTATTTTTTGAGTTATTTCTTGCCATGAGACAAATAAAGTTGTACTCAGCCACTGATACATACCACCTCATTCTTTTCTACTTATTACTTATAGGTAGCTGGACAGGGAGAAGGCAGAAATTTAGAATGGTGACAGTTACATTCATTTCATGCTAGCAAGATAATGCTCAAAATCCTTCAAGCTAGGCTTCAACAGTATGTAAACTGAGAACTTTCAGATGTACAAGCTGAGTATAAACACGGCAGAGGAAGGATAAATAAAATAAATAGCCAACACCTGCTGGATTGCAGGGAGAAATATCAATAACCTCAGACAGGCAGATGACACCACCCTTATGGCAGAAAGCAAAGAGGAACTAAAGAACCTCTTGATTAAGGTGAAATAAGGGAGTGGGAAAGCTGACTTAACACTCAACATTCAAAAAACGAAGATCATGGCATCTGGTCCCATCACTTCATGGCGAATAGTTGGCGAAACAATGGAAACACTGATTTATTCGGCTCCAAACTCACTGCAGGTGGTGACAGCAGCCATGAAATTAAAGATGCTTGCTCCTTGGAAGAAAAGCTGTGAAAAACCTAGACAGCATATTAAAAACCAGAGACATTTCTTTGCTGACAAAGGTCCGTCTAGTCTAGGCTATGGTTTTTCCAGTAGTCATGTATGGATGTGAGAGTTGGACCATAAAGAAGGCTGAGAACTGAGGACTTGATGCTTTTGAACTGTGGTATTGGAGAAGACTCTTGAGAGTCACTTGGACTGCAAGTAGATAAACCCAGTCAATCCTAAAGGAAATCAACCCTGAATATTCACTGGAAGGACCAATGGTGAAGTTGAAGCTCCAGTACTTTGGCCACCTGATGCGAAGAGCTGACTCAATGGGAAAGATCCTGATGCTGGGAAAGACTGAGGGCAAGAGGAGAAGAAGACAACAGAGCAGGTGATTGTAGGATGGCGTCACTGACTCAAAGGATATGAATTTGAGCAAATTTTGGGGGATGGTGAAGGATTAGGAAGACTGGTGAGCTGCAGTCCATGGGGTTGCAAAGAGTCAGACACAACTGAGTGACTAAACAACAAATTCAATAGAAATATAATATGATCCATGTGCATCATGTATGTAATTTTAAATTATCTATTGGCCATATCCAAAAAGTAAAAAAAAAAAAAAAAAAAATCCCAAATTCCTTAACTATCCCTCCCCACTGTCCCTGCCCCAGCAACCAAATGTCATGTATACATTGTTATATTATTTAAAGTGGATAACAAACAATAGGGCTTCCCTCGTAGCTCAGTCAGTCAAGAATCTGCCTGCAATGTAGGAGATCTGGGTTCAATTCCTAGGTCGGGAAGATTCCCTGGAGAAGGAAATGGCAATCCACTCTAGTATCCTTGCCTGGAAAATCTCACGGACAGAGGAACCTGGCAGGCTACAGTCCATGGGGCCGCAAGAGTCGGACAATACTTAGTGACTAAACCACAAACCAACCAACAATAACCTATTGTATAGCACTTGAAACTTTGCTCAGTGTTATGTGCCAGCCTGGATGGGAGGAGAGTTTGGGGAAGAATGGATATGTGCATATAAATGTATGTCTGGGTCTCTTTGGTGTCCACCTGAAACTACTACAACGTTGTTAACTGTATCAGTTCAGCTCAATTCAGTCACTCAGTTCAATGAATTGAACTCGCTTCAGTTCAGTTCAGTTTACTTCATTCAGTGGGGTAATTGGCAATGCCCCAATACAAAATAAAAAGTTTAAAGTATTGGGGAAAAAAGAAACAGATAAGAGTAATCCTGATAATATATTTTATTTAACTGAAACTATCCAAAATATATTTTCTACATATAATCAATATAAAAATTACTAATGAGGAATGTTACATTTCTACTTCTCATGTATCCAATATCCAGTGTACATTTTACATTTAAAGAACATGTCAATTAAGAAAACTACCTATCAAGTGCTCAATAGCAACATGTGGCTAACCCATATAGTATAGCTTTATAATGACACAACAGAGAAATGATAACTTAACCATACAGAAAAGGAAGTGATATCAGAATGATATGTGGTTTAATTTTAACATATACAGCTCTAACGATCAAACAAACTTGACTACATATCATAAGAGTGGACTCAACAGGGTTTTACTGATCTGTTGGCAGCTTGCAAATGGATTCACAATGTATTCATATAATAAAAACTTTTCACTATTAGAGATCCTTTCTTACTTCTGAATTTTGTTATATCATATACCACTGTATCTTTTGTAGATAAAGGACAAATATCCCACTGATAATCACTCCTCCTTCCATGATAGACTAGAATTTATTTTCTCATAAGAAGACAGTGGAATAAGGCCCATAATTTGCATCAACTAAATTACAGAGATGGATCTACTTAATGTGGTTCTACCCAGTATATAATGAACTAACCACAAAGCTATTTTAATGAATCAAGAAACGTGTATTGTTTGTGCCTAAGGACTTCTAGGAGCTGCAAGATAAAGGTTGAAAATCATGTCTATAACACAGTTTAAGTTGGTGAAACTTTATGAGTCATTTCTGTCTTCTCTTTCATACCTCTCTTCATGTAATTATTCTCCTCCTGATCTGTCTCCAGTGTTCAGCTCAGTTACAGCCTCAGCTGTTATTACAACAATAAAATCCAAAGCAATATTTTTGCAATGTACATATCCTTGATGGAACTCCCTTGCCTAAACAGAATATGATACAACAACAAAGAGTATCCATTAGCCAACATAGAACAGGCAGATAGGCAATCCTTTTGCACCTCAGGTCATTGCCTATGGCCTAGACTCAAGAATAGTTACTGAAAATGTGAGTAAATATGCACAAGATATTTGAAGTTTTTCATGTGATGTCTGGCACAGAGAAAAATGTTACTTTCTTTTCAGATATTTTACATGTTCTAAATGTATCCCTTTATCTAAAATAGAAATGTATGAGATATACTTTAAAAGGAATAGATAATAAGTAAAAGGAAGATGGAAGGGAGAGATGGAGGTAAAGAGAGGGATGGAAGGAGGGGAAGAAGTAAAGAAGACTGGAAAGAAGGGAGGGAGAGGGGAAAGGAGATAGAAGGAATTATTTGAAAGTTCTGACCTTTCCTAATAGGAAGCAGCATAGCATAATGCAGCAGGTCAGCTTTTGGTACAATATTTGTCTAGCTGTGAATCCTTAACTCTTTCTTGTATTACAAAGTTCACCTGAAATAGCTGTGCCTTAGCATCCCCATCTCTGAAATAAAGATAATAATAATACTTTCATCAAGATGGTGTGATAAAGATTAAACAAGATACTATTATGCACAAAGCATTCATAACTCTGTCTGTCACAAACAAATGTTTAGATATTGCCAGTCATTTTTATTACTCAAGGGGATTGTCTTCCAAAAGTACTTCTGGAATACTCTAGGACTCTGGACACCAAAGAGGCATGTATATATTTGATAGCAGTTATGGGCTTCCCTGGTGGCTCAGAGGTTAAAGCATCTGCCTGCAATGCAGGAGACCTGGGTTCGATCCCTGGGTCAGGAAGATCCCCTGGAGAAGGAAACAGCAACCCACTCCAGTATTCTTGTCTGGAGAATCCCATGGACGGAGGAGCCTGGTGGGCTACAGTCCACGGAGTCGCAAAGAGTTGGACACGACTGAGCAACTTCACTTTCACTTTCATTGCTGGAATTCTGTTTGTACTTGCAGAGGGATACAGTTGGAAGCAGTCGCAGCAGAAAATGAGACATCTGGATAGAGAGAATAATGAAAACAAATGAGCACATGAAAAAACTTATCACTTAGAAAATAAAGAAAATACGTTAGAGTCATTTTTGCCTACCAGCTATGAAAAGGGATGTAAATTCCCTTTTTTTTTTTTTTTTGGTTGAATTGAGGTCATAGAGCATAGAAGTTTAGATCTGATCTGAATCCATTCTACTAGGGAACATCAGTGCACATGTTCTGAGGTAGAACCCCAAAGAATCTCACCCCATGGCATTTCCTAGTAGGGGTAAATTATGATGAGAGTCAGTTTCTAGAACAGTTCTGCCTGGCAGTAGATGCTCTGTAAGATCAAGTTACCTTTTATTCAAAATGATATAAAGTGCTTCACATTTCACCATAAATAAATAAATAAATAAATAAATAAATAAATAAAAAGGCTACTAAAATCTGTGCTTCTTCTCTGTAACCTTCCCTCTTATCCTTATGCTAATTACATCCTTACCTTCATCCTCAGTTCAGTTCAGTCTTTCAGTTGTGTTCAACTCTTTGGACCCTGTGGACTGCAGAATGCCAGGCATCCTGTCTTACACCAAATCCTGAAGCTTGCTCAAATTCATGTTCATCGAGTCGGTGATTCCATCCAACCATCTCATCCTCTGTCATCCCCTTTTCCTCCCGCCTTAAATCTTTCTCAGCATCAGGGTCTTTTCTTATGATTCAGTTCTTCCCATCAGATGCCCAAAGTACTGGCCACCTTCAGTTTCAGCATGTATCCTTCCAATGAATATTCAAGATTGATTCCAGCTGAAATTCTATCATTTCCACTAGCTTCGCTTGCAGTGAAGCTGTCTAAGCCCCACTTGACTTCATACTCCAGGATGTCTGGATGTGTAGCTGTGGTTCAATTGAGTTCAGTCGCTCAGTCATGTCCGACTCTTTGCGACCCCATGAATTGTAGCATGCTAGACCTCCCTGTCTATCACCAACTCCTGGAGTTTACTCAAACTCATATCCATCGAGTAGGTGATGCCATCCAGCCATCTCATCCTCTGTCGTCCCCTTCTCCTCCTGCCCCCAATCCCTGCCAGCATCAGGGTCTTTTCCAATGAGTCAACTCTTCGAGTGAGGTGGCCAAAGTATTGGAGTTTCAACTTCAGCATCAGTCCTTCCAATGAACACCCAGGACTGGTTTCCTTTAGGATGGACTGGTTGGATCTCCTTGCAGTCCAAGGGACTTTCAATAGTCTTCTCCAACACCACAGTTCAAAAGCATCAATTTTTCGGTGCTCAGCTTTCTTCACAGTCCAACTCTCACATCCATACATGACCACTGGAAAAACCATAGCCTTGACTAGACGGACCTTTTTTGGCAAAGTAATGTCTCTGCTTTTGAATATGCTATCTAGGTTGGTCATAACTTTCCTTCCAAGGAGTAAGTGTCTTTTAGTTTCATGGCCGCAATCACCATCTGCAGTGATTTTGGAGCCCCCAAAAATAAAGTCTGCCACTGTTTCCACTGTTTCCCCATCTATTTCCCATGAGGTGATGGGACCAGATGCCATGATCTTAGTTTTCCGAATGTTGAGCTCTAAGCCAACTTTTTCACTCTCCTCTTTCACTTTCATCAAGAGGCTCTTTAGTTCCTCTTCACTTTCTGCCATAAGACTGGTGTCATCTGCATATCTGAGGTTATTGATATTTCTTCCGGCAATCTTGATTCCAGCTTGTGCTTCTTCCAGCCCAGCATTTCTCATGATGTACTCTGCATATAAGTTAAATAAGCAGGGTGATAATATACAGCATTGACGTACTCCTTTTCCTATTTGGAACCAGTCTGGTGTTTCATGTCCAGTTCTAACTGTTGCTTCCTGACCTGCATACAGGTTTCTCAAGAGGCAGGTCAGGTGGTCTGGTATGCCCATCTCTTTCAGAATTTTCCACAGTTTATTGTGATCTACATAGTCAAAGACTTTGGCATAGTCAATCAAGCAGAAATAGATGTTTTTCTGGAACTCTCTTGCTTTTTTGATGATTCAGTGTATGTTGGCAATTTGATATCTGGTTCCTCTGCCTTTTCTAAAACCAGCTTGAATAGCAAACCTCCATGTTTCCTCTTAATTTTCTTTGTAACTACTTAAAAAAATCAAGTCTTTAGAAAAAAGAGTAAAGCTTTTGCTTGTGTTTGTTTATTGTCTTTCCTCCAGAATTAGAATTTAAGTAATTTAGAAAATTCATTCTTTTCTAGTCATTGGTCAAAAACAATTTGACCTCACCAGTAGCCTTATGATTAAAGAAATATTGAGGACTTTATACTCATGAAAGCAGGAAACACTGACTTCTCAACTAAAATTCTCAAATTGTTAATTGCTTTAAAAAAGTTATGGTGAAGGAAAACTGCTATCCCAGGTTTCAGGAGAGCAAAATGACCAAATAGTAGTGTATAACAGAGGTGATGGGGAGCCAGATGATGGGAAAGAAAATATATTTAAATTAATCTTTAATGGACTTCCTGGTAGCTCAGCTGGTAAAGAATCTGGCTGCAATGCAGGGGACCCTAGTTCCATCCCCGAGTCAGGAAGATCTGCTGGAGAAGGGTAAGGCTACCTACTCCAGTATTCAGGGGCTTCCCTGGTGGCTCAGCTGGTAAAGAATCTGCTTGCAATGTGAAAGACCTGGGTTCAATCCCTGGGTTTGGAAGATCCCCTGGAGAAGGGAGCAGCCACCCACTCCAGTATTATGGCCTAGAGAATTCCATGGGTTGTATAATACATGGGGTTGCAAAGAGTCAGACATGAGTCAGTGACTTTCAGTTTAATCTTTAATATTTTCTGAGATTATTTTAATATTTGGTAAAAACCTGAATATTAATGAGCCTTCTTAATAAGTTTTAATAAACACACCAGAAACCTCAGCTATATTCTTCTTGCTTTAGGGTATACTTAGTCACCCAGCAGTTTATCACTGCCCACATGACCATTCCTTTATTATTCTGACTCTTTCAACAGCTACTCAAATAATTAATAGTGTATACAAATGATTACATTACATGTTTGTTTGTTTTTTGTTTTTGTTGTTTATTTTTTTGAAGTGATGATATATTTATTCCTTTGATTAGTGCTTTCCAATATAGATATATGTATATGTCCAAACTCATCAAATTATATATATTATGTATGCACAGTTTTTATACATCAATTATACCTAAATAAGCTATTAATTTTATAATAAGATAGGTGTAAAAGTCATTAGCAGTAAAGAATCATGATACTTAAGATATATTTCTTTCAAAATTCATAATCAATGTAGAGCTCAGAAATATTCAGAGCTTTCATAATATATAGAATTTAGTAATGCACCCATAAGTCATGGTAGGTCTGGATATTTTGCGGTCTGAATTCCCTATTTCTGAACACTTATACACTAGCCTTTTTTTCCAATGCCATTTCCTATAACTTGCCCCATTTTATTCCATTAACTTCCACCAAGTGTCTACTCTATGCCATTTGCTTGTGACTTAGCAGAGAACAAGAAGACCTTGAGTCTGCCCTCTTAGTTCAACCATTCCACTCGGTTCTCCAAACATTCCATGCCCATTCTGTCTCCTATTTCTCAGTCACTTAGAGACAGAAGGTTCATACTCACAGGAGAGAAAGTGAATGGTCTTTGTAAATGATAAAGCAGCATTATAAATTCTGAACACTTGAGCCTAGGCTCCAACTCCAAACACTAAAAGTTATCTTTCAGTTCAGTTGCTCAGTCGTGCCTTACTCTTTGGAACGCCATGGATTGCAGTACACCAAACTTCTCTGTCCATCAGCAACTCTTGGAGCTTATTCAAACTCATGTCCATCAGGTCAGTGATGCCATCCAACCATTTCATCCTCTGTTGACCACCATCTCCTCCTGCCTTCAGTCTTTCCCACCATCAGGATCTTTTCCAATGAGTCATTTCTTCCCATCAAGTGGCCAAAGTTTTGGAGTTTCAGCTTTGGCATCAGTCCTTCCAATGAATATTCAGGACAGATTTCCTTTAGAATGGACTGGTTGGATCTCTTTGTAGTCCAAGGGACTTTCAAGAGTCTTCTCCAACATCACGGTTCAAAAGCATCAATTCTTTGGCGCTCAGCTTTCTTTATAGTCCAACTCTCACATCCATACATGACTACTGGAAAAACCATAACTTTGACTAGAAATTTGTTGGCAAAGTAATGTTTCTCCCTTCTTTTAATATGCTGAAGTTGGTCATAGTTTTTCTTCCAAGGAACAAGCGTCTTTTAATATCATGGCTGCAGTTACCATCTGCAGTGATTTTGGAGTCCCCCAAAATAAAGTCTCTCAATGTTTCCATTGTTCCCCCATCTATTTGCCATGAAGTGATGGAACCAGATGCCATGATCTTAGTTTTCTGAATGTTGAGCCATCTTTTTCACTCTCCTCTTTCACTTTCATCAAGAGGCTCTTTAGTTCCTCTTCACTTTCTGCCATAAGGGTGGAGTCATCTGCATATCTGAGGTTACTGATATTTCTCCTGGCAATCTTGATTCCAGCTTGTGCTTCATCCAGCTTGGCATTTCACATGATGTACTCTGAATATAAGTTAAATAAGCAGGGTGTCAATATACAGCCTTGACATACTCTTTTCCCTATTTGGAGCCATTCTGCTTTCTTTAGCTAGATAAAAAGAATTAAGTAATTCCCCTCATCTGCCCTAGAACCCTTCATATCTGCTCACACATATAAACATTATAGTTGTTAAGAACTTAGGCTTTAGAATCAGAAACCCTCTAGTCATGCTATAAACTTGAACATCTTATTTAACAGTCTAAGTCTAAATTTTCTTTCTTTCTTTTTTTTTTTTTTTTGCATTTTTCCTTCATTTTAAAATTTATATTGATGTATAATTGTTATTAAATGGTGCATTAATATATTATATAGAGAGAGATATTTTACATGTTCTTTTACATTTTGGTTTATCAAAAGATAAAGAATATAGTTTTCTGGGCTCTAAGAACTAGTTGTTTATCCATTACATATACAGTAACTTATTTCTTCTAAACCCAACCTCCCACTTCATCCCTCCCCTAATCACCTCCCTTTTGGCAACCACAGTATGTTCTCCATGCCCCTAAGTCTGTTTTTGAGATAGGCTCATTTGTGTCATATTTGAGATTCCACAAATAACTGATGTCATTTGATATTTGTCTTTCTATTTCGTACTTACTTCATTCAATATGATACTCTCTAGTTGAATCCATGTTGCTGCAAATGGCATCATTTTGTTCTTTTTTATGGCTAAGTGGCATCCCATTGTGTGTATATATTACTTTTCTTTATCCATTCATCTTTTGAATGACATTTAGATTATTTCCACATCACGGCTATTGTGAATAGTGTTGTTGTGAACATAGGTGTGCATGTATCTTTTTGAATTATAGCTTTGTCTCAATATATGTCCAGGAGTTAGATTGTTGGATCATATTATACTTCTATTTTTAGTTTTCTGTGGAATCGTCACACTGTTTTCCACAGCAGCTGCACTACCTTACATTTCTAACATAATCTCTACAGGACTTGTTATTTGTAGACTTTTTAATATTGGCCATTTTACTCTGGGTAATGTGGTACATCATTGTAGTTTTGATTTGCATCTCTGTAGTAATCAGCAGTGTTGAGCATCTTTGTGCCTATTGTCAACATGTATTTCTTCTTTGGAGAAATATCTATTTAGGTCTTCCTCCCATTTTTCAATTGAGTTTTTGTTGTTATTGTTTTCAGTTGCATGAGCTTTTCGCATATTTTGAAAATTAAGTCCTGTCTTTTGCATCATTTGCAAATATTTTCTCCCATTCTGTAGGCTGTCTTTTCACTTTCTTTATGATTTTCTTTGCTGTGAAAAATATTGTTTGTTGATTGGTAGTGGTGGTTTAGTCACTAAGTTGTGTCCAACTCTTGGGACCCCATACACTGTAGCCTGCCAGGCGCCTCTGTCCATGAGATTCTCCAGGCAAGAATACAGGAGTGGGTTGCCATTTCCTCCTCCAGGGGATCTTCCTGACCCAGGAATCGAACCTGGGTCTCCTGAATTGCAGGCACATTCTTTATAGATTGAGCTATAAGGGAAGCCCATAGTTTGTTGATTAGGTCCCATTTGTTTATTTTTGTTTTTATTTCTACTGTCTTGGAAGACTGACCTAAGAAAACATTGTTAACAATTAATGTCAGAAAATGTTTTGTCTATGATCTCTTCTAGGAATTTTATGCTGTTATGTCTTATGTTTAAGTCTTTAAGCTATTTTGAGTTTATTTTTGTCCATGGTGTGAAGATGTCTTCTAAATTCATTGATTTATATATCCAACATTCCCAACACTACTTGCTGAAGAGATTGTCATTTTCTCATTGTATATCCTTCGTCAAAGATTAATTGACCATAGGCGTGTGGGTTTATTTCTGTATTCTCTCTTTTTCTATTGATCCATGTGTCTGATTTTTTCCATCTGTGCTTTGATCACTATAACTCTTTAATATTGTCTGAAGTTAGGGAATGCTGTGCCTCCTGCTTTGTTCCTTTTCTTCAGGATTGCTTTGGCAATTCTGGATCTTTGATTTGGCTAGTATGGCCATTTTAGCAATTCTAATTCTTCATTCCAGGAGCATGGGACATCTTTCCATTTCTTTGAGTCATCTTCAATTTCACTTATTGTTTTATAATTCTCAGTGTATAAGTCTTTCATTTTCTTGGTCAAGTTTATTCCTAAGTATGTATTATTTTGGATGCAATTTTAAAGTGTATTATTATTTTTTTTTATATTTACTTTCTGATATTTTATTGTTAGTGTAAAGAAATATAACCAATTTCTAGATGTGGATCTTGTATCCTGCTACTTTGCTGAATTTGTTTATTAGTTCTAGTTGTTTTTGTGTGGAATCTTTAGGGTTTTCTATATATAGTTTTCTTATCATCTGCATATAATTACAAAATTTCCTCTTCCCTTCCAGTTTGGTTACCTTTTATTTATTTTTTCTTGTCTGATTACTGTAGTTAGGATTTCCAAAACTATGTTCAATAGAAGAGATGAGAGTTCCAGATTTTAGCAGGAAGACTTTCATCTTTTCACCATTGAATATTGTATTAGCTGTTTGTCATAAATAGATTTCATGGTGAGATATGTTTCCTCCATACCCATTTTCACAAGGGTTTTCATTATTGTTGGTTAAATATTATCAAATGCTTGTTCTGCATCTATTGAGATGATCACACATTTTTTGCCTTTTCTTTAGTCTATGTTGTATAAGTTGAGCCATCCATGTGAATTTTGGATGAATCCCACTTGGGCATGGTATATGATCTTTTGTATGCATTATTGGATTGAATTTGCTAATGTTTTGTTGAGAATTTTTTTGCATCTATATTCATCAAAGATATAGGCTTGTAGTTTGTATTTTTTTTTTTTTTTTAATGTTGTCTTTTTTCTGATTTTGGTATCATGATGATAGTGGTTTTGTAGAATGTCTTTGGGAATGTTTCTTCATCTTCAATCTTTTGCAAGAATTTGAGAAGGGTTGGAATAAGCCTTTTTTTATGTTTGTTAGAATTTGTCTGTGAAACCATCTGGTCCTGGGCTTTTATTTGTAATGGGTTATTTTATTATAGATGCTATTTCACTTCTAGTTGTCTATCTGTTCAAATTATCTATTTCTTCTTGAGTCAATTTTGATGGGCTCTATATTTCTAGAAACTTGTCCATTCCTTCCAGATTGTCAAATTTGTTGTCATGTAATTTTGCATAATATCCCCCTGTATTTTTTTCTATTTCTGCACATTTCTATTTCTGCATTCTGTCATATCTCATTTTTCACTTCTTACTGTGCTTATTTGGGGCTCTCTTTTCTACTTGGTGGGCATGGCATGATGTTTGTTAATTTTGTGCACATTTTTTAAAGTTTTATGGATTTTAAATCATTCTTAATCTTTATTTTAATTATTTCCTCTCTGATCTCTATTGTTCCCTTCTTGTGCTTACTTTAGGTTTGTTTTTACTTCTTTTCCAAACTCTTAACTGCTAGGTTGTTATTTATTTGAGGTTTTTCTTATTTTATCAGAAATACCTGGATCATTATGAAATTCCATCTTAAGAACTGCTTTTGCTTGCATCATGTAGATTTTGTATAACTATATTTTCAGTGTCATTTCTTTCAAGGTACTTTTAAATCTTCTATTTGATTCCATCATTAATCCATTTTTTTAGAAATCTATTTCTTTTTTTTTTCCTCATTTTTTTCCTGTGATTGATTTTTATTAGTGCTGTCATGCTACTGTGGTCACAAAAGATGCTGAAATAATTTCTATAGTCTTAAATTTGCTGAGGTTTGTTTGGGTTTTGTACCCTAGTATTTTGTCAATCCTAGAGAATGTCTCAAATGTACTTGAAAAGAATGGGCATTCCTCTTCTTCTTCTTCTTTTTTATTTTTTTAATGCAATATCCTGAAAATTGCAATTAAGCATAACAGCTCTATTTTACCACTGAAGACCTCTATTGTCTCATGGAATTTTGTTTAGAAAATCGACATGAATGAGGTGTTAAAAACCTATTATTATTATTATATTCTTGTCAATTCCCATCTTTGTGTGTGAGTCTGTGTGTGTGTGTTTATTGTGTTCCACTACTATATTAGGAGGTGATGGAATTTTAGCAGAGCTATCTCAAGTCCTAAAAGATGATGCTATTAAAGTGCCACACTCAGTATGCCAGCAAATTTGGAAAACTCAGCAAAGGTCACAGGACTGGAAAAGGTCAGTTTTCATTCTAATCCCAAAGAAAAGCAATGTCAAAGAATGTCCAAACTGCCACACAATTGCACTCATTTCACAAACTAGCAAAGTAATGTGCAAAATTCTCCAAGCAAGGCTTCAACAGTATGTGAAACAAGAAATTCCAGATGTTCAAACTGGATGCAGAAAAAGCAGAAGAACCAGAGATCAAATGACCAATATCTGTTGGATCATAGAAAAACAAGAGAGTTCCAGAAAAACATCTACTGCTGCTTTATTGACTATGCCAAAGGCTTTGACTGTGCAGATCACAACAAACTGTGGAAAATTCTTCAAGAGGTGGGAGTACCAGACAACCTTACCTATCTTTTGAGAAATCTGTGTGTGGGTCAAAAAGGAACAGCTAGAACCAGACATGGAACAATGAACTGGTTCCAAATTGGGAAAGGAGTACATCAAGGCTGTATATTTTCACCCTGCTTATTTAACTTATATGGAGAGTATATCATACGAAATGTCAAGCTGGATAAAGCACAGCTGGAATCAAGATTGCCAGGAGAAATATCAATAACATCAAATATGCAGAGGGTACCACCCTTATGGCAGAAAGTGAAGAGGAACTAAAGAGCCTCTTGATGTTGAGGTATGTTCCTTCTATTCCTGCTTTTTAAATTGAAGGCATTTCCCCTGAAATCAGGAACAAGACAAGGGTGCCCACTCTCACCACTACTATTCAACATAGTGTTGGAAGCTCTGGCCACAGCAATCAGAGCAGAAAAAGAAGTAAAAGGAATCCAGATAGGAAAAGAAGAAGTAAAACTCTCACTGTTTGCAGATGACATGATCCTCTACATAGAAAACCCTAAAGACTCTACCAGAAAATTACTAGAGCTAATCAATGAATATAGTAAAGTTGCAGGATATAAAATTAACACACAGAAATCCCTTGCATTCCTATATACTAACAATGAAAAAACAGACAGAGAAATTAAGGAAACAATACCATTCACCATTGCAACAAAAAGAATAAAATACTTAGGAGTGTATCTACCTAAAGAAACAAAGGACCTATACATAGAAAACTATAAAACACTGATGAAAGAAATCAAAGAGGACACAAACAGATGGAGAAACATACCGTGTTCATGGATTGGAAGAATCAATATTGTCAAAATGGCTATTCTACCCAAAGCAATCTATAGATTCAATGCAATCCCTATCAAGCTACCAACGGTATTTTTCACAGAACTAGACCAAAGAATTTCACAATTTGTATGGAAATACACAAAACCTCGAATAGCCAAAGTAATCTTGAGAAAGAAGAATGGAGCTGGAGGAATCAACCTGCCTGACTTCAGACTCTACTACAAAGCCACAGTCATCAAGACAGTATGGTACTGGCACAAAGACAGAAATATAGATCAATGGAACAGAATAGAAAGCCCAGAGATAAATCCACGAACCTATGGACACCTTATCTTTGACAAAGGAGGCAAGGATATACAATGGAAAAAAGACAACCTCTTTAACAAGTGGTGCTGGGAAAACTGGTCAACCACTTGTAAAAGAATGAAACTAGAACACTTTCTAACACCATACACAAAAATAAACTCAAAATGGATTAAAGATCTAAATGTAAGACCAGAAACTATAAAACTCCTAGAGGAGAACATAGGCAAAACACTCTCCGACATAAATCAAAGCAAGATCCTCTATGACCCACCTCCCAGAATATTGGAAATAAAAGCAAAACTAAACAAATGGGACCTAATGAAACTTAAAAGCTTTTGCACTACAAAGGAAACTATAAGTAAGGTGAAAAGACAGCCCTCAGATTGGGAGAAAATAATAGCAAATGAAGAAACAGACAAAGGATTAATCTCAAAAATATACAAGCAACTCCTGCAGCTCAATTCCAGAAAAATAAATGACCCAATCAAAAAATGGGCCAAAGAACTAAACAGACATTTCTCCAAAGAAGACATACAGATGGCTAACAAACACATGAAAAGATGCTCAACATCACTCATTCTTAGAGAAATGCAAATCAAAACCACAATGAGGTACCATTACACGCCAGTCAGGATGGCTGCTATCCAAAAGTCTACAAGCAATAAATGCTGGAGAGGGTGTGGAGAAAAGGGAACCCTCTTACACTGTTGGTGGGAATGCAAACTAGTACAGCCGCTATGGAAAACAGTGTGGAGATTCCTTAAAAAACTGGAAATAGAACTGCCATATGACCCAGCAATCCCACTTCTGGGCATACACACTGAGGAAACCAGATCTGAAAGAGACACGTGCACCCCAATGTTCATCACAGCACTGTTTATAATAGCCAGGACATGGAAGCAACCTAGATGCCCATCAGCAGATGAATGGATAAGGAAGCTGTGGTACATATACACCATGGAATATTACTCAGCCATTAAAAAGAATTCATTTGAACCAGTCCTAATGAGATGGATGAAGCTGGAGCCCATTATACAGAGTGAAGTAAGCCAGAAAGATAAAGAACATTACAGCATACTGACACGTGTATATGGAATTTAGAAATGTGATAACGATAACCCTATATGCAGAACAGAAAAAGAGACACAGAAATACAGAACAGACTTTTGAACTTTGTGGGAGAATGTGAGGGTGGGATATTTCAAAAGAACAGCATGTGTACTATCTATGGTGAAACAGATCACCAGCCCAGGTGGGATGCACGAGACAAGTGCTCCGGCTTGGTGCACTGGGAAGACCCAGAGGAATCGGGTGGAGAGGGAGGTGGGAGGGGGGATCGGGATTGGGAATACATGTAAATCCATGGCTGATTCATATCAATGTATGACAAAACCCACTGGAAAAAAATAATAATAATAATAATAAAAAAAATAAAAAAAATAAAAGACTTCCAATTAAAAAAAAAAAAAAAAAGCCTCTTGATGAAAGTGAAACAGGAGAGCAAAAAAGCTGGCTTAAAACTCAACATTCAAAAAGCTAAGATCATTGCATCCAGTCTCATTATTTCCTGGCAATTAAAGGGGAAATGATGGAAACAGTGACAGAAGTTATCTTCTTGAGAACCACAATCATTGCAGATGGTGACTGCAGCCATGAAATTAAAAGACCCTTGATCTTTGGAAGAAAAACTATGACTAAACTAGACAGCATTTTAAGAAGCAGAGACATTTATTTTTCAACAAAGGTCAAGCTAGTCAAAGCTATGGTTTTTCCAGTTCAGTTCATTTTAGTTCATTCGTTCAGTCATGTCCAACACTTTGCAACCCCATTGACTGCAGCACGCCAGGCTTCCCTGTCCATCACCAACTCCTGGAGCTTTCTCAAATTCATGTCCATTGAGTCAGCGATGCCATCCAACTGTCTCATTCTCTGTCATCCCCTTTGCCTCCCACCTTCCGCATCTTTTCTACTGAGTCAGTTCTTCACATCAGGAGGCCAAAGTATTGGAGTTTCAGCTTCAGCATCAGTCCTTCCAGTGAATATTCAGGACTGATCTCCTTTAGGATGGACTGGTTGGATCTCCGTGCTGTCCAAGGGAAGCTGAAGAGTCTTCTCCAACACCACAGTTCAAGAGCATAAATTCTTCAGTGCTCGACTTTCCTTATAGTCCAACTCTCACATCCATATTATCGGAGAAACCATAGCTTTGACTAGACAGACCTTTGTTGGCAAAGCAATGTCTCTGCTTTTTACGCTGTCTAGGTTAGTCACAGCTTTTCTTCCAAGGAGCAAGCGCCTTTTAATTTCATGACTGCAGTCACCATCTTCAGTGATTTTGGAGTCCCCCAAAGTAAAATCTCTCACTGTTTCCATTGTTTTCCCATCTATTTGCCATGAAGTGATGGGACCAAGGACTTCCCTGGTGGCTCAGATGGTAAAAGTGTCTGCCTACAATGCAGGAGACCTGGGTTTGATCCCTGGGTCAGGAAGATCCCCTGGAGAAGGAAATGGCAACCCACTCCAGTAGTCTTGCCTGGAAAATCCCACGGACAGAGGAGCCATGATCTTCTTTTCCTGAGTGTTGAGTTTTAAGCCAACTTTCCAGTAGTCATGTATGGATGTGTATGGGTGTGAGAGTTGGAGCATAAAGAAAGCTGAGCATCAAAGAACCGATGTTTTTGAACTCTGGTGTTGGAGAATTCTCTTGAGAGTCCCTTCGACTGCAAGAAGATCAAACAAGTCAATCCTAAAGGAAATTAACCCTGACTGTTCATTGAAAGTACTGATGCTGAAGCTGAAGTTTTGGTCACCTGATATGAAGAACTGACTCACTCGATGGTAATGAGTGAGCAAGCTCCGGGTGTTGGCAATGGACAGGCATTCTGGCATACTGCAGTCCATGGTATCGTAAAGAGGACAGGACTGGGCTACTGAACTGAACTGATACTGATGAGTGTAGAAGCCTTTTCTTGTATTGATCCTTTTATCATTAGATTGTGTCCTTCTTTATCTTTATCTCCTTTGTTTTAAAGTCTATTTTGTCTGATAAGAGGGTTGCAATCACCACTTTCTTGCCATTTCCACTCGTATGGTGTATCTTCTTCCATTCCCTCACTTTCAGTTTATGTATTAACTTTGCCCTAAAGTGGGTCTTTCATAAGCAACGTATTGTAGGCTCTTTTTTTTTTTTTTTCATTCAATCTAACACTATATGTGTTTTGATTGTGGTATTTAGTCCATTGACATTTAAGGTAATTATTAACAAATAACGTATTTATTATCATTTTAAACCTTGTTTTCCATTGGATACTGCATTTCTCCTTTGTTCCTTCATTTTCCTTTTTCTTGTTGTGACTTGTTTCCTTCCATTATATGCTTCTGTTCTCTCTTACTTTTGGTTCTTATGAATCTATTGCATTTTTTTAATTTGTTGTTACTCTGGGTTTTTTTTTTTTTTTTTTTTTTAATATCCTAACCTCTTCCTATCTCTACTTGCTTTAGTCTGATAGTCACTGAGGCTTAAGCATATTCTTAATAAAGGGGAGGGGGAAATTTGCATTTTCTTATTTTCTCCCCCACATTTTATAATTTTGATATCCTTTTTTACATCTTCATGTTTATCCTTTTGCTGTTCATCATAGATATTATTGTTTTCACAAAAATGTTTTGATTTTTTAAAATATGTCTGCTGGCTTATTTAAATAATTGCAATTGTGATTTCCTCTTTCCTTCAGTTTTTTGCTTCTTTCCTGTTTAGAGAAGATTTTTCAATATCTTCTTTAGGATAGATTTAGCATTGGTTTGTTCTTTTTGTTTTTGCTTGTCTGAGAAATTTTTTATCTCTCCTTCTCTTCTAAATGATAATCCTGCTGCTTAGAGTATTGTCAGTTGCATAATTTTCTTTTTAGGAATTAGAATATATCTTGTCACTGCCTTCTGGCCTGCAATGTCTCTGGAAAGAAATAAGCTGACAACCTTAATAAGGGGGTTCTCTTGTGCTTGCTTCAGCAGCACATATACTAAAATTGGAATGATACAGAGAAGATTAGCTTGGCCCCTGCGTAAGGATGACACATAAATTCGTGAAGCATTCCATATTTTTGAACCAGTTCTAATGAGATGGATAAAACTGGAGCCCATTATACAGAGTGAAGTAAGCCAGGAAGATAAACACCAATACAGTATACTAATGCATATATATGGAATTTAGAAAGATGGTAATGATAACCCTATATGCAAGACAGAAAAAGAGACACAGATGTATTGAACAGACTTTTGGACTCTATGGGAGAAGGCGAGGGTGGGATGATCTGAGAGAACAGCATTGAAACATGTATATTATCAAGTGTGAAACAGATCATCAGTCCAGGTTGGATGCATGAGACAAGTGCTTGGGGCTGGTGCACTGGGATGACCCAGAGGGATGGGATGGGGAAGGAGGTGACCAGGGGGGTTCAGGATGGAGAACACATGTAAATCCATGGCTGATTCATGTCAATGTATGGCAAAAACCACTACAATATTGTAAAGTAATTAGCTTCCAACTAATAAACATAAATGGAAAAACAAAAACAACAACAAATAATAATAATAATAATGAAAAGGGTAATAATAACATACATATAATACTTCAGTGTTTAAGAATATTCCTTCATGAACAAATAATTTGGCATTACCTCTGCGAGTTAGAATAGATAAAATATTCTTATTGTTTACAAAGAAGAAAAATAAGGAGAAATCAGGATATAATATCCAACAGGAAAAAAGAAATCTATAAAAGTCACAACAAAACAGAGATTAAAGGGGAAGAAAAGCTTCTTAAAATGATTAACTTGTCATAACAAACACTTTCAGACAATCAAAGTGGAGAAAACACAGTGTCAGTCAATGGATTGACATTGTGAAATCAACTGATGGGTATCTAACAAATGTCAGACTTATTTAAATTTTTTTATTGCTAGTTATTGATTTCTTAAGTTTAAATGACTCTTTCCAAAATTAATATTTTATTTATGTTTATGACTCCTAACACATACATTATTGCAGAGAAAATATATCATAAAAACTTAATAAGGGGGCCTCTCTTGTAATTAACTCTTTTTTTTTTTTTTTTTTTTGTCTTGCTGCCTTTAGAACCCTCTGTTTAATGTTTTGCCTTTTAATTACGTTTTGGTGGAGGTCAGCTTAGGTTCATCTTGTTTGGGACCCTTTGTGATTACTGCACCTGTTTTTTCTGTTTCCTCTTTAAGTTTGGGGAGTTTTCAGCCATAATTTCTTCAAATATATTTTTGATCCCCTTTTCTCTTTCTTCCCCTTCTGGAATCCCTATTATGTGTAGATTGGCATGTTTATATTATCCCATAGGTGTCATGTTACTTCTCTTTTTTATTTGGTTTTCTTCATTTGACTTTCTGCTGTTCTGATTGGGTGATTTCCATTATTCTATCATCTTCTGCATTATTCATTCCACAATTCATTTCCTTTAGTTCATCTTTCCTCTCCGCAAATGAGCTTTCTAATTTTCCTTGGCTCCCCTTGATAGCTCCTAGTTTGTTTTTTACAGTACTCTGCATTTCTGTTGATAGTCTTTCTTAATTCCTTCAGTATTTTCTTTATCTCTGTTTTGAAATTGCTGTCTATTAGACTGAAGCGGTCTCTTTCATTGTTCTTTTGGGGGGATTTTCTTGATCTTTTAATTGGGAGTGATTCCTTCACTTCTTTGTTATATTTCTCTTATTTTGTGTTTAAGAGAAAAAATAATCTACTGTGGTCTTGGAGGGCTATTTATATGTGGGAGCATCCCTGTGTGGATTGTGCAGGTTTAATATATTTTGTGCAAAGGCTGTTTTAGTATGGATGTCTGCTGCCTCTTGACATTACACCCTTGATAGGGAGTGTGGAGATGCAGCAGCGCGGTGCCTGCTCCCAGGGCTCCAGGCAGTGATGGTGGCTTGTGTGAACCCCTAGGGCCCACAGTGGAGCAGAGGTGGCCTGAGAGTTTTTTCTGGAAATTGTGATGGAGGTAGCACCTGGTCTCTGCTCCTAGAGCTCATGTAGGCAGCGTCCTGTCACCTGGGAGTCCATGCAGGAAAAAAGGCTATAATGGTGCTTCCTTCCCCCCCACTCACACACCTCACAAACAGTGGTGTCTGGCCTCTTAGGTGGACTCAGGCTTCCTCTGTGTATACCCTCAGTCGCGGTCATAACAAACTCCAGCCCCTTAAGACTATTCCTGCACAGCCAGCCCTGATCTCTTCATGTCTGATCCCTGAAATTTGAGCTTGAGCAGGTAGCCCCCACCCATAGCAGGGAATGCACATCTCAGGCTGGGGAGCACTGGGCGCTGGCACTGGCTATTTGTGCAGGCTTCTTTCCATTCTGGCTGCTGCAAACAAGTTGTTGCACTCTCCTCTGAGAAATCAAAGGTTCCCCTCTGTCTTGGCTGATCTCCCACCAGTGTGAGGACTTCTCAGGGAACAGGAACATTTCCTCTTTCACAACTCCCTTCCAGGGGTACAAGTCCCATCCTGATTTCTTTCTCTCTTTCTTGTTTCTTCTGTCCTACCCTGTTATGTGGAGATTTTCTTGCTTTTTCTAAGGACTAAGGTTTTCTGCCAGCATTCAATAGATACTCTATGAGAGTCGTTCCACGTGTTGATTTATTTTTGCTGTATCTGTGAGAGGAGATGAGTCCCACAAATATATCAGTGAGGGAAGGATAGAGTGGGATGAATGGAGAAAGTAGCATTGAAACATATATATTACTGTGTGTAAGATGGATAGCCACTGGAAATTTTCTCTGTGATGCAGGAAGCTTAAACCCATTGCTCTGTGACTGCCTAAAGGGGTGGGATGGGGTGGAAGTTGGGAAGGAGGTTCAAGAGACAGAGGACGTTTGTATGCCTGTGGCTGATTCATGTTGATGTATGGCAAAAAAAAGTACAATGTTGTAAAACAATTATCCTTCACTTAGAAATAAAATAATTAAAACAAATTTTTTTTGTTTGTCTTTTACTTCCAGTATAGCAGTTCTCAGTAGTAAATCAAGGTACATAGTCAAATAAACACTGGACAGAAGAAATGCAGCATGGGAAAAATGTGAGAAAATCCAAGGAAATTACCAAGTAGCTTCTATAACTTTGGTTTTAGATTGATGGGTGAAGGCCCTGTGGTTTAAAAGAGTGAATCTGCATATATAAATATATGTTTCATACACACACACATATATACAGCCTCCCTGTCTCAGAGTTACAGCTTAATAATTAACAGCATAGATTTTAGAGTTAGGCAAGAATTTTTCTTTCTTTCTTTTTTTTTTTTTCAACTAATGTATTTTGTTTGAAAGAAAGAAAGTGAAGACACTCAGTTGTGTCTGACTCTTCGACCCTGTGGACTGTAGTCTACTAGGCTCCTCCATCCATGGGATTCTCCAGGCAAGAATACTGGAATGGGTTGCCATTTCCTTGTCCAGGGGATCTTCCCCACCCAGGGATCAAACCCGGGTCTCCCGCATTTCAGGCAGACACCTTACCCTCTGAGCCACCAGGGAAGCATTTTGTTTGAAAAAGTTTTTTAAATCACCATTTCCTCAAATACTAGTACATTGTTTCTCTGAAATATATTCTTTTTAAGGTTAACTTATTAACAGGTTAGATAAGATTTCAATTCTGCTACAGATAATCCTCAAAAATTACTACTTCACTATATGAGTTTAGTTTCTTTATTGATTAAAAAAATAATGATGCTTTAAAAATGTGGTGTTGAAGACTCTTGAGAGCCACCTCATTAGAAAAGACCCTGATGCTGGGAAAAATCAAAGGCAGGAGGAGAAAAGGATGACAGGGGATGAGATGTTTGGATGGCCTGACCGATTCAATGGACATGAGTTTGAGGAAACTCCGGGAGTTGGGGATGGACAGGGAAGTCTGGCCTGCTGCAATCCATGGGGTGGCAAAGAGCTGGACACGACTGAGCAACTGAACAAAAACTTTGTACAGAATTTAAGTAAGCAGGGTGACAATATATAGCCTTGATGTACTCCTTCACCAATTTTGAACCAGTCCATTTTTCCCACCCTTTAAGAATTTTCCACAGTTTGTTGTGTTCCATACAGTCAATAACTTTTGCATAGTCAATGACTCAGAAATATATATATTTAATTCCCTTGCTTTTTCTATGATCTAACAGGTGTTGGCATTTTGAGTTCTGGTTCCTCTTCGTTTTCTAAATCCAACTTGTACATTTGGAATATCTCGGTTCATGTACTACTGAAGCCTAGCTTGAAGGATTTTGAGCATTACCTTGCTAGCGTGTGAAATGAGCACAGTTGTAAGGTAGTCAAATATTCTTTGGAATTGCCTTTCTTTGAGATTGAAATGAAACCTGACCCATTCCTGTCCTGTGGCCCCTGCTGAGATTTCTAAATTTGCTGGCATATTGTGTGCAGCCATTTTAACAACATCATCTTTTAGGAATGAAATAGCTCAGTTGGAATTCCATCTCCTCCACTAGCTTTGTTGGTAGTAATGGTTCCTAGGATCCAGTTGACTTCATACTCCAGAATGTCTGGCTAGGTGAATGACCATGCTATTGTGGTTAACCAGGTCATTAAGAACTTTTTTGGTATAGTTCTGTGTATTTTTGCCACCCATTCTCGATCTCTTCTGCTTCTGTTAGTTCCTTGACATTTCTTTGTTGTGCCCATTTTTGCATGAAATGTTCCCTTGGTATATCCAATTTTCTTGAAGAGATCTTTAATTGTTCCCATTCTATTGTTTTCCTCTATTTCTTTGCATTGTTCATTTAAGGCTTTCGTATCTCTCCTTACTATTCTCTGGAATGCTGCATTAAGCTGAGTGTTTCTTTCCCTTTCTCCTTTGCTTTTTGCTTCTCTTCTCAGCTATCTTTAAGGCTCCCCTGGACAACCATTTTGCCTTGTTGATTTTTTTTTTTTTTCCTTTCTTGAGGATGGTTTTGGTCACAAACTCCTATTTTTAACTTAAGATAATAAATCATAGTAATAAGTTTCTGAATGTTTAGCCATCTTCACCTACCCTGAAAATGCATAATTAGTCATATTTATCAGTATTCAGTTAGCTAGAGGAAGTAAATACATTTTGTTAATATTTTACTTAATTCTTTCATTCTATACTCATGAGTGGCTCTGGTTTATACTTCTTTGTCCCTGACTAAATAGTTAAACATTATTTTTCTATGTGCTCTAAAAATGCTCCAGTAAAACTAGTTTTGCCAGTTTAATTTTAACTCTAAAAATTATCAGCAAATACTCTTGCTAATTGTACCTTAGCCAAGTTAATAATTCATTAGGTCACCAAGTTTTCAAAGCACAATCAAAACTATCTAGAAATAAAGTTAGTACTAAAATTTACCAAAGTGTTTCAACCTTTCTTCTTTTTTTATTTTTTTTGTTTGTTTGTTTGTTGGCATTTTTTTTTATCTTTTTTTTTTTTTTTTATTAGTTGGAGGCTAATTACTTCACAACATTTCAGTGGGTTTTGTCATACATTGATATGAATCAGCCATAGATTTACACGTATTCCCCATCCCGATCCCCCCTCCCACCTCCCTCTCCACCCGATTCCTCTGGGTCTTCCCAGTGCACCAGGCCCGAGCACTTGTCTCATGCATCCCACCTGAGCTGGTGATCTGTTTCACCATAGATAGTATACATTCTGTTCTTTTGAAACATCCCACCCTCACCTTCTCCCACAGAGTTCAAAAGTCTGTTCTGTACTTCTGTGTCTCTTTTTCTGTTTTGCATATAGGGTTATCGTTACCATCTTTCTAAATTCCATATATATGTGTTAGTATGCTGTAATGTTCTTTATCTTTCTGGCTTACTTCACTCTGTATAAGGGGCTCCAGTTTCATCCATCTCATTAGGACTGGTTCAAATGAATTCTTTTTAACAGCTGAGTAATGTTCCATGGTGTATATGTACCACAGCTTCCTTATCCATTCGTCTGCTGATGGGCATCTAGGTTGCTTCCATGTCAACCTTTCTTAATGACTCAAAAAAAGAAAAAAATACTTCAATATTTTCCAAGACTCTTTCATTGAAAGGATCCCAATAGAAAACAGATGGCACACTTAAATTATTATAATTTATCAAATTTTTCTTTGTAAATGGCTTATAAAAAGCTAAGAATGTGGTATTGAGGGACCACATGGAATAAAGATCCCCAGGGCCAGTAGCAGAGGACCATTTCCTGCCTTCAGGAATCAAAAGGATGAGGGAGGGGAAGGGCCAGGAGAGAGAAAGTCATGTAGAAGAGGCCACGTAGGGAAGCCTGTGTGTTAACAGACTCGGTCAGCTTGAAGTAGTTCCTCAAGGAAGGCAGCTAAAGGCAGGAGAGCGTGGAAGCTGCTAGTGTATTCTATAGGGGTCAGCTTCCTGAGATAGCAGAGCAGAAATGGAGATGAAGCACATTTACAAACAGGCAAAGGAAGATATTCTGCACATCTTTCCAAGGGGTCAGGGACTTCCTCTGCTGTTTTTTGTTGTATCCCTACTGCTTACAGTACTGCCATAAGTATTTTCAGAATAAATATATGAACAATTAAATTATAAGAAATATTCAGTGGACATTAGAATAAAACAAAAATTTAAAAAAGCATTCTTACTTGCAAATATTTTCCATGTACCCTCCATATAATTACTTGATTTGTTAAAGCATTGATATGAAAATGTCCAGTCCAATAAATTCTTTGTATCTATGTAAACACAAATTAATAAAAAAAAATTGCTTTTGAAAGTACTGCATTAGGTGCTTTCTTAACAGATCTCTAATTAATTGAAAAGTTCAATTCTCATAAAGTTCTCACTTGTACCTGGAAACACATTCTCTGTTGCTTATGACACATGCAACATGAATGGCCAATGGACAGTACCACTCCTGCTTCCCTAGTGGAATCTGAATTCACCAAGAGCCTGATACTTGCTTGCAAATCTTGTTGTACTTGTCAATATATTATTTAATTAAAATATACATAAACAGATGATATGTAATACAAAAGAGGAGATTTTTTATGAAAATTAAGTTGTATGCTGGGAAAAGATAATGAAACTGAATCACAAAAAATGGTATTGGTTTGGGTGTAGAAAAGTAATGAAAACCCAGACATCTCCATGTAAGTATTGCTTTTCAATATTTTTAGTGTTTGCTACATTTTAAATAGATTTAAGTTAAAGATCACTGATGATATAGTCATGGTATGATTTATGCTGGAAAGATGACATTAAAATTCAGTCATAAAACAACATTCAAAGAAAGTCTACTAAACTTCCAACAAAACCTTCTAACTGAGTGGTTACATATAAAACTACAAAATATTATATATATATAAACTTCATTACAATTCCTTATTTAATATGAATTTCTAATTATGTCAGTTAAGAAATATTCTATTAAAGTTGCATTTTTACATAAAATGAATCAGAAAAGTATTATTTGTCATAAAACTGCACATGACTGTATTTATTTTCCTATCCATGCTTATTGATTCAAAACATATTTACTAAGTACCTAATATATTCACATCATAGTATAGCTAATGAATATACAGTCATGAATAAAACAAATAAGTCCTGCCTCCTCTCTAAAACCTGCTTGCTAATAAGAAAGAGCATAAAATATTCATAAATACATACATACATACCTGCATACATTCATATATAAACAAGCAATGAAAAGGAGGAAGGACAGGGACAGGGAAGGAGAAATAACATAATCTCAAATATAGAAATGTTATATAATAAGGTAGAGTAAAGGGAGTAGGATCTCTTTTAATGGAAGTCATCTCTGAAAATATTTATGGTACATTATAAAAGAATGAAGCTTTTCACTATGTGAGCATAGATTATTATAGAAAAGGACCTGAGCATTGACTATTTTACAGAAGGATATGAGCATAGACTATAATAGAGAAGGACCCAGTAAAATAGGCAGTAGGGGATCCAAAAACCAATAGGTCAATTATCAATTTGGAAGCAATTGGGAGCATTCAAAAAAGAAATGTGAGTGTGCAGGGAGCCGGCCTGAATGTACAGGCCCCTTACGGCCCTAAGAGAGATCAAAAGGTCTCTCTTTGTCCTGCCACCCCTTCTTGTTAAAGTATAGACTGGCATTTGTCTCCTTCAGGGAAAAAACACACCGGTGACCTTTTTGCCTGTTTTTCTGGTGCTGATAAGCTCATCATGCCTGAAGCCTGTTTTCATCTAATGTTCTATTGATGAAGCCTGTTTTCTATCTAATGTTCTAATGATCTTAATCATGTTGGGCGCTAGGGTAATTAATGCTTTATTGATCTTAAGTGTGGGAATTTAAAACATCTGTAGCTCTGCACGTATGCAAAAACCCTCGATCTATTCTTAGTAACTCCTGTTAGCATATATATAGGCGTGGTATTCTTCAATAAAGCTGGCGGAGTCAGACGCAAGCGGACTTCGTCCCTCTCAACCCCATCTTTCTCTTTCTGAGTCTTCTTTCTGAGTCTTATTTTTCCTAGGTACTCTGGTAATTGCGTTCTTGACCAGTTCGTTTGCCGGCAGGCTCCGGCATGAGTGTAATTGTGAGGACAAAACCCTGATTATTGTGAGTTTGGGAAAGAATAGATAATGAAGAGGAAAGATTGAGTACAGATCATTCTAACGAGAATGTTATTGTCAGTATGGAAATAGCACCCTCATTCTACCACTCAGTTGCGAAAACGTGAAGAGGGAATTGAAAACTTTTCCATAAGTGGAAGCAACTTCCCTTTTTAAGCCAGGAGGTGCTGAGAAGAAAAGTTCAATCACAAATCAGTGAACACTGACTCTGCCACACCCCTTTCTCATTTCTCTTTTAAGTCCTTGAAGGTGTTAACTGTGAAAAGGCTTGACTTCATATAAAGTTCAGAAGTGAGAGGAAGCAAAACCAATTGAATTTTAAAGTAAAGCTTAAATTAATGAGTAACAATGATTTACTTTTCTATATAAGGATCTAAAACTATGTATGCAAATAAACATCATATCATTTGATGTGAACATTACACATTTCATACGTACATAGTTTTACCTTTCATATAACATATAGTTTGTATATAGTCATCATACTATAATTGACATATGATGTCTACCAAAATAAAGGTTTATAAAGCTACTCTGATTTGTGTTATTCTGAGAAAAAATCTCCAAATGGTCATTCTGGCCTATTCCCCTGGAAAAAATATAAGTTGGTTTTATAATATGGTGAATTTTCCCTCAGAGGTCTATAAAATTTGAGCAAATCAGATCATAAGACCAATTATAATGAAAATGGATGGCATCATCTTTTCCCAACTCTATGGAATATTGCTGAAGTGGAATCCAGTCTAATTTTTCTACTGTCTCAGAATTTTCCAGTAGAAAAAATGTCCTGTTATATATTACAGTGACAGATACCTTTTATTTCAGGTTTTGTGCTTCACTTGACATACACTAGAATAAAATAAATCATGACTATATATCTAGTTATCCTCCACAGTTGTTTTCTTTCCCCTTCAACCAAGACAAATTTTATTGTGGTTTTAAAAAAAA
Source organism: Dama dama (assembly GCF_033118175.1). Classification (NCBI taxonomy): domain Eukaryota; kingdom Metazoa; phylum Chordata; class Mammalia; order Artiodactyla; family Cervidae; genus Dama; species Dama dama. Next base: position 6,177,243 of record NC_083681.1, read on the forward strand.
GAGCTTAAAAGATCACATTTAAATCCAGTTTAGAAAACTTAGTCACCTTAAATAAACATACAGATAAAAAGAAAATTTCTGGGTTTTCAAGCATATGAAATCATAAATGACTTTGAGATGAAAAAAATTGAAATAATTGTGCAAACATTAATATCTAGATAATATCACAGCAATGATGGATAATAACACATATTTTATGAGTAAACACTTTCCTCTGAATATTAAATATAGTAGGTTGGAATACAAGAGCAAATGGCTCTGTCAAACTTTCAAAAATTCTCCTTGTTTTAGAATCATCTCACAAAGTATTGTTAGTTAAGTACACTGGTTATATCAATAATAAAATACAGCAAATTATTTTTCAGAATAGGGAGCATAAAACATCACAATATTGTTCAGAAATATTTAAAATCATAAATTTGATCACATCAGGAATAGAAACATGCAGTTTTGTTAGAGTGTGAAGGTCATGAGGAGCCATTTATCTAGAGGAAAACAACACGGCATCGTGGGAAGTTACAGGTTCTGGAGACAGGCATGGGTTTGAATTTTGGCAATATCACTGTATGGCAGTTTGGATTCCTTAGAAGACTCTAAAATAGGAATTGTGTGCAAGGAGTTTATTTGGGAGCTAGAAGGTCAGTTGCAATGATGTGAGAAAGTATTAAAGTAGGAATAGGGGACACTAAGAGGTTTAATTATTAAACCAGCAGTTGTAGATGGTGGCTGGAGATGAACCTCTAGGGATAGTTCTGGGTACTGGTACAAAGCATGTACCTAAGATTCTCCTAACCAGAAAGAAAGAGGCTGGAGTGTTTAGTGAGGGCCACTGGTCAAAGATTATCTTTAGGGATGTTAACTTCCCAGTACTTGGGGCTAGCATCTTGGTTAAAGTAAAAATTCTATAAAGCATAGATGTAGATACTTGCAGTTGGATGTATGAGATCACACTGACAGGCCCTACTGTGAAAGGTGGGCACTGAAAGCATTCTTCCAGAGAGAACTTGAACATGCGCTGAGCTTCTCTGGGCCTTAGATTCTCCATTTATGGAACAGAGGTTGTGATATCATCCTCTGTCATACACTACTATGATTAATTTAATGATACATAAATAAATGTATCTCTAAATAAATGTTACTCACCTCACCTCCACTTGCCTCCAAGATCCTTTCCACAGGAGCTTGCAGCCCAGATATCTTGTGCTGTAACCATTGAATTCTTCTCAACACATTATTCCAGCGTTAGATTATAGTAGACTTTTTAACCGCCATGTTCCTCTATCAGTGCAAAAGAAACATCAAATTAAGATTAAAAAATAAAGTACTATTAAATGCTGCTGCTGTTGCTGCTGCTAAGTCACTTCAGTCGTGTCTGACTCTGTGCGACCCCATAGACAGCAGCCCACCAGGCTCCACGGTCCCTGGGATTCTCCAGGCAAGAACACTGGAGTGGGTTGCCATTTCCTTCTCCAATGCATGAAAGTGAAAATTGAAAGTGAATTCGCTCAGCACTGCCCGACTCTTCCCGACCCCATGGACTGCAGCCCACCAGGCTCCTCTGCCCATGGGATTCTCCAGGCAAGAGTACTGGAGTAGGTTGCCATTGCCTTCTCCAGGAACTATTAAATGAAGTATTGTGATTTTTGAATCTATATTATTGTTGAATAGTACAGTTGATAAGTCATGTTTAACTCTGTGACTACATGGACTGCAGCTCGCCAGGCCTCCCTGTCCTTCACTCTCTCCCAGAGTTTGCTTAAACTGATCATCCACTGACTCAGTGATATCATCAAATTATCTCATTCTTTCTTGTCCCCTTCTTCTCCTGCCTTCACTGTTTCCCAGCATCAGGTCTTTTCCAATGAATCAACTCTTCCCAACAGGTGGCTAAAGTATTGGAGCTTCAGCATCAGCATCAGTCCTTCCAAGGAATACTCAGGGTTGATTTCCTTTAGGATTGACTGGCTTGATCTCCTTACTGTTCAAGGTACTCTCAGGAGTCTTCTCTGGCACCACAGTTTTAAGGCATCAGTTCTGTGCTCAGTCATCTTTATGATCCAACTCTCACACCCATACATGACTATTGGAAAACCCATAGTTTTTACTATATGGACCTTTGTTGGCAAAGTGATGTCTCTGCTTTTTTATATACTGTTAAGGCTTGTCATAGCTTTTCTTCCAAGTAGCAGGCATGTTTTAATTTCATGGCTGCCATCACCATCCACAGTGATTTTTGAGCCCAAGAAAATAAAATCTGTCACTGTTTCCATTGTTTCCCTATCTATTTGCCATGAAGTGATAGGACCAGATGTCATGATCTTAGTTTTTTGAGTGTTGAATTTTAAATCAGCTTTTTCACTCTCACTTTCACCTCCATCAAGAGGCTCTACATTTTCTTCATCAAGTTTCTCTACACTTTCTTCCATTAGGGTGGTATAATCTGCATATATGAGGTTGTTGATATTTCTCCCAGAAATCTTGATTCTGGCTTGTGATTCATCCAGTCCAGTATTTCAAATGATGTACTCTGCATATAAGTTAAATAAGCAGGGTGACAATATACAACCTTGATGCACTTCTTCCTCAATGTTGAACCAGTCTGTTGTTCCATGTCCAGTTCTGTTTCTTCTTGACCTGCATGCAGATTTCTCAAGAGGCAGAAAAGTTGTCCTGTTATTCCCATCTCTTTTAAGAATTTTCCACAGTTTGTTGTGATACACATAGAGGCTTTCACATAGTCTAAAAAAGTAGAAGTATACATTTTTCTGGAATTACCTTGCTTTTCCTATGATCCAAAGATGTTGGTGATTTGATATCTGGTTCCTCTGCCTTCTTTAAACCCAGCTTTAACATTTCTCGACATTTCTCTTTAACATTCTCAACCCACATACTGCTGTAGCCTAGCTTGAAGGATCTTGAGCATTACTTTGTTAGTGTGTAAAATGAGCTTAATTGTACAGTAGTTTGAATATTCTTTGACATTGGCCTTCTTTGGGATTATAGTGAAAACCGTCCTTTTCCAGTCCTGTGGTCACTGCTGAGTTTTCCACATTGGCTGGCATATTGAGTGCAGCACATTAGCAGCAGCATCTTTTGGATTTGAAATAGCTCAGATGGAATTCCATCACCTTCCCTAGCTTTTTCTATAGTAATGCTTCCTAAGGCCCACAGCTTTGTTTGTAGTAATGCTACCTAAGGCCCACTTGACTTAATACTCCATGACGTTTGGCTCTAGGTTAGTAACAATACCTTTGTGGTTATCCAGGTCATTAAGACCTTTTCTGTACAGTTCTTCTATGTATTTTTGCCACCTATTCTTAATCTCTTCTGCTTCTGTTAGGTTCATACTGTTTCTGTCCTTTATTGTGCCCATCTTTGCATGAAATTTTTGCTTGGTATCTCTAATTTTCTTGAAGAAATCTCTAGTCTTTCCCAGTCCATTGTTTTCCTCTATTTCTTTGCACTGCTCACTTAAGAAGGCTTTCTTATCTCTCCTTGCTGTTCTCTGGAACTCTACATTCAGTTAGGTGTGTCTTTCCCTTTCTTCCTTGTGTTTCACTTTTCTTCTTTTCTCAGCTAATTGTAACATCTCCTTAGACAACTCATTTTGCCTTCTTGCATTTCTTTCTCTCGCTGATGGCTTTGTTCACCACGTCTTGTACAATGTTATGAACTTCTGCCCATAGTTATTCAGGCATTCTATCAGTTCTAATCTTTTGCATCTATTTGTCACTTCCACTGTATAATCATAAAGGATTTGATTTAGGCCATACCTGGATGACCTAGTGATTTTCCCTACTTTCTCAATTTAAGCCCGAATTTTGCAATAAAGGCTGATGATCTGAGCCACAGTCAGATCCAGATTTTGTTTTTGCTGACTGTGTAGAGCTTCTCCATCTTTGGCTGCAAAAATATAATCAATCTGTCTTTGATGTTAACCATCTGGTGATATCCACGTGTAGAGTCATTTGTTTGTTGTTGGAAGAGTGTTCAGTATGGTAAATGTGTTCTCTTGACAAAACTCTGTTAGCCTTTGCCCTGCTTCATTTTGTATTCCAAGGCCTAACTTGCTTTTTAATCTATATCTACATTTTTGTATTAAATATAGGGTTATTTCATTTATTCCCACAAAATCATTAATTTTGTTTACTAATATAGCCTTTAATATCAAAAATATAAGAATAGATTTGCCTATAAATTTTCTCTCCATTTGTATTTGTTTTCTGTAAATTTTCTATTGCTTCTACTTCTCCATTGTGATTTTTCTCACGAGTTTGATTAAATTACCTTTACTGATTCTATCACTGCTTTCTTCACTCTTTTAAAAGATGTAAAATCAGCTAGATAAGTCAGAATCATCTTATATGTTCTAATTTTCAAAACTAGTATCAGTGGTAGACATCCAAGTGAATAAAGTACCCATTACTATTTTAATTTATTTTCTGTGTCATGGTTCCTTCTTCTTGGACATCACTGTGATAGTGACATAGGACTATAAATAATGCTAAACTGAGGAAAAACTTAAATAGTCCTGAAACATAGTTTCACTAGGAATAAATCTTTATAGCCTTGGAGAACTTTCTGAAAGCCAGGTTTCTTATTTCCCAATTTTGAGAAGTCATTGAAGTGTTGAATCAAATTAGTTACACTTTTTGATTCATAGTGAAAAACTTCTTTTGTCATGTATCATAAAAATTTTCAATATTACATATGAGATTTTAAAATATACTGTATTTTAAAAAGATAAATACCATTCAATAGTGCTACCATCATTGGTATGAACATTATTTTAATAAAAATAAATTTGAAATGGAAAAAAGTAAGTGCAAGTTGCGAGAGTTTCAAATTTTTATTAGAGAATATTTAAGCAAGAGTGGTCACACCTCCATGGGAGGACACATATATTTTGACACTCTCTTTGGCACTCTATTATCTTGGCATCATCAAAAACTCATAAATACTATAGACCAATGGAACAAGATAGAAAGCCCAGAAATAAACCCATGCACTATGGGTGTCTTATTTTTGGCAAAGGAGGCAAGAATATGCAATGGAACAAAGATAGCCTCTTCAATAAATGGAGCTGAGAAAACTGGACAGTTACATGTAAAAGAATGAAATTAGAACACTTCCTAACATTATACACAAAGATAAACTCAAAAGGGATTAAAGAGCTAAATGTAAGACCAGAAACTATAAAACTCTTAGAGGAAGACATAGGCAGAATGCTCGATGACATAAATCAAAGCAAGATCCTCCAAGACCCAGCTCCTAGAGTAATGGAAATAAAAACAGAATTAAACAAGTGGGACCTGATTAAACATAAAAGATTTTGCACAGCAAAAGAAAGTATAACTAAGGTGAAAGAACAACCCTCAGAATGGGAGAAAATAATAGCAAATGAAACAACTGACAAAGGATTAATTCCCAAAATATATAAGCAGTTCATACAACTCAATACCAGAAGAACAAACAACCCAATCAAAACGTGGGGAAAAGACCTAAATAGACATTTCTCCTAAGAAGACATACAGATGGTTAACAAACACATGGAAATATGCTCAATAGTGCTCATTTTAGAGGAATGCAAATCAAAACTACAATGAGATATCACCTCACACCAGTCAAAATGATCATCATCAAAAAGTCTACAAATAAATTCTTTTTGTGAAGTGTGGAGGAAAGAGAATTGTTTTGCACTGTTGGTGGGAATGTAAATTGATACAGCCACTCTGAAGATGTTATGGAGACTCCTTATAAAACTAGGAATAAAATCACCATATGACCCAGCAATCCCACTCCTAAGCATATACCCTGAGGAAACCAAAATTGAAATAGACACATGTATCCCATTGTTCATTGCAGCACTATTTACAATAGTTAGAACCTGGAAGAAACCTGGATGTCCATTGACAGATGAAGGGATAAAGAAGTAGTGGTACATATACACAATGGAATATTACTCAGCTACAAAAGGGAACACATTTGGGTCAGTTCTAATGGGGTGGATGAATCTAGAGCCTATTAAATAGAGTGAAGTAAGTCAGAAAGAGAAAGATGGATATCATATTCTTACACATATGTATGGAATCTAGAAAAATGGTAATGAAAAATTTATTTACAGACAGCAATGGAGAAGCAGATATAGAGAATAGACTTATGAACAGGGAGAGGGAAATAAAGGGTGAGATGTATGGAAAGAGTAACATGGAAGCTTACATTACCATATGTAAAACAGATAGACAATGTTAACTTGCTATATGGCTCAGGAAACTCAAGCATGGGCTCTGTATCAACCTAGAAGGATGGGATGGGGAGGGAGATGGGAGGAAGGTTCAAGAGGAAGGGGATATATGTATACCTATAGCTAATTCATGTTGAGGTTTGACAGAAAACAACAAAATTCTGTAAAGCAATTATCATTCAATTAAATATAAGTAAATTAATTTTTAAAATTCATAAATATTAGTCACAGTGACAGGATAGTAAATGACAGCACATGGCATGATCTTATACTCTCTTGAAACTTAATATATTTGTCTTTATGGTTGTTACTTTTGTCATGTGTTTTAGCAAAGAGTTTACCTTGTACTCCCGTCATTTAGCTTTATTAAGGTAAAATCTATCATCTATCAGCACTAAGCTTGAGTGAGTCATGAGGGCTCCCTGATATACCTAACAACAACAACAACAACAAAACTAGTCCACTAAAAAGAAATGGCACTGGATCAATAAATCAGTTGACATGGGTGGAGGGTGGGGGGGGCGGGGGAGAGATTCAGCAGGAAATGAGCTGCAATTAAAAAAAAGTCAAGAGTTTTGTGTGTGTGTGTCAGAGATTTTACATTACTTTTGTCAACAAACCAAGAACATATTCTAAAGATTATTTCCCTTTCACTTCATGACAGTGTATGAATATGAAATATATGCTCATGATAATCAATTAATTTTTTATTCTATTTCAAGAAGCATTTTGAAGACTCAATTTTTCAGCATAATACATTTTAAAAGTTATAGTATCCTACATTAATAGGTACTCAATGAATTATTATTGAATAAACATATAAACAGATAGTTTCAGAGTTTCTGGTCTTACATTTAGATCTTTAATCCAATTTGAGTTTATTTTTGTGTATGGTGTTAGAAAGTTTTTCATTCTTTTATGAGTGGTTGACCAGTTTTCCCAGCACCAGTTGTTAAAGAGGTTGTCTTTTTTCCACTGTATATTCTTGCCTCCTTCGTCGAAGATAAGGTGTCCATAGGTATGTGAATTTATCTCTGGGCTTTCTATTTTGTTCCATTGATCTATATTTCTCTCTTTGTGCCAGTGTCTTGATGACTGTGAATTTGTAGTAGAGCCTGAAGTCAGGCAGATTGATTCCTCCTGTTCCATTCTTCTTTCTCAAGATTGCTTTGGCTATTCGAGCTTTTTTGTATTTCCATACAAATTGTGAAGTTATTTGTTCTAGTTCCGTGAAGAATACCGTTGATAGCTTGATAGGGAGTGCATTGAATCTATAGATTGCTTTAGGTAGTATAGCCATTTTGACAATATTGATTCTTCCAATCCATGAACACGGTATATTTCTCCATCTATTTTTGTCCTCTTTGATTCTTTCATCAGTGTTTTATAGTTTTCTATGTATAGGCCTTTCATTTCTTTAGGTAGATATATTCCTAAGTATTTTATTCTTTTTGTTGCAATGGTGAATGGTATTGTTTCCTTAGTTTCTCTTTCTGTTTTCTCATTCTTAGTGTATAGGAATGGAAGGGATTTCTCTGTGTTAATTTTATTCCCTGCAACTTTACTATATTCATTGATTATCTCTAGTAATTTTCTGGTAGTGTCTTTAGGGTGTACTATGTTTAGTAGTGTATCATGTCATCTGCAAACAGTGAGAGTTTTACTTCTTCTTTTCCTATCTGGATTCCTCTTATTTCTTTTTCTGCTCTGATTTCTGTGGCCAACACTTCCAAAACTATGTTGAATAGTAGTGGTAAGAGTGGGCACCTTTGTCTTGTTCCTGATTTTAGGGGAAACACTTTCAATTTTTCACCATTGAGGATAATGTTTGCTGTGGGTTTGTCATATATAGCTTTTACTATGTTGAGGTATGTTCCTTCTATTCCTGCTTTCTGGAGAGTTTTTATCATAAATGTATGTTGAATTTTGTCAAAGCAATCCCACTCCTGGGCATACAGACTGAGGAAACCAGAACTGAAAGAGACACGTGTACCCCAATGTTCATTGCAGCACTGTTTATAATAGCCAAGACATGGCAGCACCTAGATGTCCATCAGCAGATGAATGAATAAGAAAGCTGTGTAACATATACACAATGGAATATTACTCAGTCATTAAAAATAATACATTTGAATCAGTTCTAATGAGATGGATGAGACTGGAGCCCATGTACAGAGTGAAGTAAGCCAGAAAGATAAATACCAATACAGTATACTAACGCGTATATATGGAATTTAGAAAGATGGTACTGATAACCCCATATGCAAGACAGAAAAAGAGACACAGATGTATTGAACAGACTTTTGGACTCTATGGGAGAAGGCGAGGGTGGGATGATCTCAGAGAACAGCTTTGAAACATGTATATTATCAAGTGTGAAACAGATCGCCAGTTGGATGCATGAGACAAGTGCTCGGGGCTGGTGCACTGGGATGACCCAGAGGGATGGGTTATGGACTTTCCAGTAGTCATGTGTCGATGTGAGAGTTGGACTATAAAGAAAGCTGAGCACTGAAGAATTGATGCTTCTGAACTGTGGTGCTGGAGAAGACTCTTGAAAGTCCCTTGGACTGCAAGGAGATCCAACTAGTCCATCCTAAAGGAGATCAGTTGAAAGTGAAAGAGGAGAGTGAAAAAGTTGACTTAAAGCTTAACATTCAGAAAACCAAGATCATGGCATCCGATCCCATCACCTCATGGGAAATAGATGGGGAGACAGTGGAAACAGTGGCAGACTTTTTTTTTTTTTTTTTTTTTTTGGTCTCCAGAATCACTGCAGATGGTGAGTGCAGCCATGAAATTAAAAGACGCTTACTTCTTGGAAGGAAAGCTATGACCAACCTAGATAGCATATTAAAAAGCAGAGACATTATTTTGCCAACAAAGATCCATCTAGTCAAAGCTATGGTTTTTTCAGTGGTCATTTTTGGATGTGAGAGTTGGACTGTGAAGAAAGCTGAGCACCGAAAAATTGATGATTTTGAACTGTGGTGTTGGAGAAGACTCTTGAGAATCCCTTGGACTGCAAGGAGATCCAACCAGTCCATCCTAAGGCAGATCAGTCCTGGGTGTTCATTGGAAGGATTGATGCTAAAGCTGAAACTCCAGTACTTTGGCCACCTCATGCGAAGAGTTGACTCACTGGAAAAGACCCTGATGCTGGGAGGGACTGGGGGCAGGAGGAGAAGAGGACGACAGAGGATGAGATGGCTGGATGGCATCATCGACTCAATGGGCATGAGTTTGGGTAAACTCTGGGAGTTGGTGATGGACACGGAGGCCTGGTGTGCTGCGATTCATGGGGTCGCAAAGAGTCAGACACGACTGAGAGACTGAACTGAACTGAACTGAACTGAAAGGAAATCATTGCTGGGTGTTCATTGGAAGGACTGATGCTGAACCTGAAGCTCCAATACTTTGCCCACTTGACGTGCAGATGTGATTCACTGGAAAACACCCTGATGCTGGGAAAGATTGAAAGTGGGAAGAGAAGGGAACAACACAGGATGAGATGGTTGCATGGCGTCACCGACTCGATGGACTTGAGTTTGAGCAAGCTCTGGGAGTTGGTGATGGACAGGGAAGCCTGGTGTGCTGCAGTCCATGGTTTTTCAAAGAGTTGAACAATAATGAGTGACTGATCTGAACTGAACTGAAAAATCTTTAGCACCCAGTATTAAAATTAAAACTAACTATGTTTCCTTTTTTAATAGCAATTCCGTAAAATGTCCAGGTGCATTACATTATGTTTGACTGACTACTGATACTTTTTCGGTAGCTAATTAATTATTAATTGTTTAATAGCTGATACTCATTCAATGGTTTACCCAGGTAGCTCAGTGGTAAAGAATTTGCCTGCCAATTCAGGAGCCGCCAGAGACATGGATTTAATCCCTGGGTCAGGAACATCTCCTGAAGAAAACAATGGTGCCCCACTCCAGTATTCTTGTGGGGATAATCCCACGGACAGAGGAGCCTGGTAGCCTACAGTCCATGAGGTCACAAAGACAAGAATGAGCAACTGAGGATGCAGCAGTTCAATGCTAACCCAAAATTAATACAAATCTCTTTTTATTTCTTGAAAAGCTAATTCAGAACAGTATATAATTATGTGCATATGGGCAATACATTACAAATAAATATATGGATACATGTGTTTAATAAAAATTGCATAAACTGGATGTTACTGATAAAGGCTTCCTGCATTATAGTACGGTCTTTGCCCTAACTTCTTTCATCTTAAATGCTCCTAAAAAATATACTCAGAAATTTCCCTTTCCTTTTTTTCTAAATGAATCCCTGCCTTCTCTATCTCAAGTTACCAAATCTGACTTTTTCTTTTCAAAAATAGATATAAAAATAACACTTCTTTCATGAAGCTTTTTCTTTTCATGTAGTTAGAATTGATCTCACTCTCCTTTGAATTCCTCAGTCTTTTAGTTATTATCACTATTATCACATCTATAATAAATAGGTGTATATGCATATGTCTCTCACTAATATGTAAAGTCATTTAAAAGTGAAAATTGACTTTTTTTTGTATAAGTTTTATAAGATCAAAAAATGCTTTATTCTGTTTTACTTTGTTTTATTAAAACAGTTGATTTACAATATTGTGTTTGTTTTATTTTGTTTTCTGATCAACTTTGAATCACCTAAGCATTTAGTACGTGTCCAGATCCATGCAAACGTTCCAAAAATGCTTATTTAATTTTGATATTAATTTAAAATCCCTTTCAGTATTTAGCAAACTAACTAAACTACTAGGTGTGTAAAAATGTTTATTTAACTAATTGTTTCTCAAGGAGTTAGCTAAACTCTATAATACAGGCCATCTACATTGCTTGGTTTCAGTGTGTATGGTTAATAATGCTACTAAGGATTTTTTTCATAATGCTTTAAGTTCAAGTTGTCTCATTTTAGACACTATAATTTTAATTTAAAAAATTGATTCAAGTTCCCTGAAAACAAAATAAAAGAAAAGCCTGAAAAGTGCATTTATTTGGGGGTTATTCATTGAAACATATCACACTATGATGAGGTATTTGCTTCTGCAGCATGAATACAACTGCATCCTTGGTTCAATATATGCTCACAGAATAAGATTTAAGCAGATAACTAGGCATTTCATGTGATTAGAAAGGAATCTATTCCTGAGAGTGTGAAGTTTAAAAACTATTCCATAGTTCCACTTTGGCTTTCAAATAAGTGTCTACCTCCTTGAATCCATGAGTGTAGTTCTGAATTTCCAGGTTTTTAATGTAGTTTTTTTTAGTTGAAAACAATTCATAAGTAAATAATTTTTAACAACACACTGGATATAGCTGATATGTTAATTTGACTGCCACCAGCATTATTCACTTAATAAACAGTTATTTATCCACTGTTCTAGGTGCTGGCTGATGAATAATTGCAGCAGCAAAGGGAAAAAAAGAAGCACAAAACTCCTGCTCTCCTGGAGTTTCTTTCTGTATGTCAGGGAGTGGTCTTTCATATGAACAGAGCAGGGTAGGAGGACAGAGTGTCAGAGTCAAGGCACGGTCATGTTCAATTTTGGAAAGCTTCATCAAGGGAGCTCATCTAATAAGATGGTATTGAAGTAAAACCTTGAAGGAAGGAATGGAGAAAATTGTGGAGATACTATGTATGTAAAGGGTGAGACAAGGGTAATTCCCAAAGAGAATATTAGTTAGAGCTACTCAAGAATTGTGGCAAATATCTAGGGCCCCAGAAGAAATTCTATCATCAATTAATAAACTATAATTATTGTTAACAAAGTTTACTTAATCCAATTAACAGGACATCTTTTTCAGCTGGATAATTCCCTATCACAGTCTGTTTACAATGGTCTCTAAAGTTATGATATAACAAGGACATAGGGTGATATACTTAGGAATTTAACCATCATTGTCAGGTATGAAATGACATTTTAATCAAATTCACCAAGAGTATTTTGTAACTAGGTCAAGGTAGAAACATATTTTCCTCTAATGAGCTGTATCATGCAAACCACTCCCAAAGGGTACACGGGTGGTAGAAGTATTAGCTATTAATGTAAAAGTTAAACACTCCAGAAGGGAACTCTCCAAAGCTGAATCAAAGTACTTTCAAACTGAAAAAACTGAGGAAGGTAAATATGATTCAAGCCCACAACTGTAACATATCCAGGAATAATAACATTTTTTGAAGACTAGATTGACCTTTAGTTAACCCACAAAACTGTTCCCTATATAGATTATCTGTCACTGGCTCAGGGATCACATGTCCTTTATTGCTCAGGACACTCAAGATTCTTTAAGTTTTATCACAGTCCCCTATATTTCCTCTTACACGTGAAGAATTTAAAGGGTCTAAAAATTTCTATACCACTAATGTCAAACTGCATCCCCAGACAGACTTTGGAAACTAGAAAAACACAAAATTCTTTATTACATGTTTTCATCCAATTTAAGAGTTTGAAAAAATGTGATTTTTCCATAAAGATATATTTTATTTTAAATTGCATAAGCACACACTCCACTTTAGTATTCAGTAAGGACACTGTTATCAGCTGCTTTTAGTAAAATTCATTTGGTTTTCAATCAGGGTCTCTTAAATTATTCTTGAGTGAATATCTTCTTTCTGTCTTTTCCAAGAGGAAGATAACAGCCTTTTTCATCCCATCATTTTCCTTTTTCACTCACCTTTCAATCTTTTTATTTACTTTGCTATCTAATTTTTTAAAAATGCTTATTTTGACAGGAAGGACATTTTCACTTGAAGTGAAATCAGTAGAACATTAATTTGACTTTACTAATAATAACTGTCTTTCATTTTTTCTAAGCAAGATCCTCATAGAAAAATAGAAAAGTGAGCCCAGGCAAAATCATAAAGTGAAATGTAATTTGACTGTAATTTGAGGTCAATACTCTGTCTGTGACTCCTCCATTGTTGGTGGTTTGGGAACTATTATTATACTAAACTGAAGCTTGACCCTCTCAGAGCACTGTCTCATATTCCCAAATTAAGATATATCTTTCTCTATCCCATTCTCACACATAAGGTTATAATTTCAAGTGACTCATTAAGGGAATAATAATTGCCAACATTGTCTGAGTCCTTTATATTATGTCTGATACTATTCTTAGTGTTTTACATGAATCAACTTGTTTAAAGTTGAAAAAACACCCTGTGAGTTAGGTACTATTATTCCTAGTTTACCCATGATGACCATGTGTTCTGATTTAAAATAATGAATGCACCCCCCCCAAAAAAAAGTATTATGATGATTTCAAAGTATAGTATTTCAAATATTAATACTATTTATGAATTTAAATAATAGTATGAATAAATAGTGATGTGAATAAATAAGGATAACACATGAGTGTTTCTGTCTCATCTCTTTTTGCTAAACACATGAAGAGGATTTTAAAAAGAGTTAAAAATAAAATTTCTATTATGACATTTTTTAGAGAAATAGCCATTATAGCCTTTCTCTGAGCCATTTATAAATATATATTAATTTTTTTTTCCAATCTTCTGTTGTCAAAAAAATTTCAAGTGTTCAAAGGCTATGTTCAGACTTAATTGCACTTACAAAGTTCTTTCTGTATAGGGTTTATGTAGTTTGCAAATAGGCTGATATGGAAGGAAAATTTACTTTCTAGCCAGTATTTTTCTCAAAACGAGGTCATCTTTCTTTAATTCTGTGAAGATAAAGCCTAAGGAAACTATATTTGGCCAGGCCAACTCAAATGGCAGACCAGAAAAGAAGCTGTAAAACACAGTCTGACAGGGTTGCCAAGACTCATTTTAGTTCTGTGTACCTCCTTCCTACCCACCTGACTTCATGACAAAGAAAATCCATAGGAAACCAGGTGGGGAAAAAAGTGCTACGGTCTCTGATCGTTTGATCTATTCTGTATCAGACTAAGTTAAATTTGATTTTTTACACCTTTACTGAAACCTTTATCAGCAAAATGGTTTCTATATTTTCAACCTACGTTTGATTCTGCCAAGCGGTACCTGATTTTAGCTATTCCCATGATGCAATCTCATTTTGACTATAAAAATTGGAAAGATAAAAATGGTTTACATTTTTTTCTAAAGCTGCATCTGTTGAGCACAAAATATAAAGAGAATCAGCTGCTTCATATGATCATATTTAGATAAATATTCTTAAAGGACCTAAAAATGAGTGTTATGTGTTTATATTTTTCCTTTATTCTCTAAATTGGCTTGCTGAATGATAGCAAGCAATCAAAACAAAATGTCTAACTTGTTTTTTTCTCTTTAAGCTAACCTGAGAAATGAGCTATACACATGAATACAGAATGAGTTACTGTGTAGAATGAATCATTTTGACAACAAACTCCTTGAATAATATTGATCTGGTCATCTTGTCATGGATAGGTAGGGGCATTTTAGTGCATTAGCTATGACCTAAGTGAAGGCTTCAGATAACTCATTAAATACCACGCTTTTTTTTTTTTTTTTTCTTTCAAGAGGTTCAAACACAGAAAAAGAGACATTTTTTAAATGTACCATTGTGCAGAAAAACTCAACATTTTAATAGTAATATTAAAAAAACAAAGATAATTTATAGCAATGATACTATTCTATAAAGATAGCTTAGATGTAGCATTTTAAATTCAATACCCTTTAGTACTTCAAGAAGAAAAAAATGAAAAAAAAGAAAAATATTTTTTGATGCCAGATTTGCTAATTTCCAAAAAGTTATTGTTTCCTTTGAATTGTGTTTTTTTTCAAACCCACATTGTCAAGACTAGATTAAATGCTTATGTATTATTTGCCTAATCTCTAGGAATAAATGTAGATTTTTAATTATTTTATAAAAATAATGCATAAACCTATGGATACCTTATCTTTGACAAAGGAAGCAAGAATATACAATAGAGCAAAGACAATCCCTTTAACAGATAGTGCTAGGAAAACTGGCTAAGCACCAGTAAAAGAATAAAACTAGAACACTTTCTAACACCATATACAAAAATAAATTCAAAATGGATTAAAGATCTAAATGTAAGACCAGAAACTATGAAACTCCTAGAGGAAAACATAGGCAAAACACTCTCTGACATAAATCACAGCAGGATCCTCTATGACCCACCTCCCAGAATATTGGAAATAAAAGCAAAAACAAGCAAATAGGGCCTAATTAAACTTAAAAGCTTTTGTACAATGAAGGAAACTATAAGCAAGGTGAAAAGACAGCCTTCAAAATGGGAGAAAATAATAGGAAATGAAGCAACTGACAAAGAATTAATCTCAAAAATATACAAGCAGCTCATGCAGCTCAATACCAGAAAAATAAATGGCTCAATCAAAAAAATGGGCCAAAGAACTAAACAGACATTTCTCCAAAGAAGACATACAGATGGCCAACAAACACATGAAAAGATGCTCAATATCACTCATTATCAGAGAGATGCAAATCAAAACCACAATGAGGTACCATCTCACACCAGTCAGAATGGCTGCCATCAAAAATTCTATAAACAATAAATGCTGGAAAGGGTGTGGAGAAAAGGGAACCCTCCTACACTATTGGTGGGAATGCAAACTAGTCCTGCCACTATAGAGAAGAGTGGGGAGATTCCTTTAAAAAACTGGAAATAGAACTGCCATATCATCCAGCAATTCCACTGCTGGGTATAAACACCGAGGAAACCAGAATTGAAAGAGACACGTGTACCCCAGGGTTCATCACAGCACTGTTTACAATAGCTAGGACATGAAAGCAACCTTGATGTCCATCGGCAGACAAATGGATAAGAAATCTGTGGTACACATACACAATGGAATATTGCTCACTAATAAAAAGAACACATTTGAATAAGTTCTAATGAGGTGGATGTAAATGGAGTCTATTATACAGAGTGAAGTAAGTCGAAAAGAAAAACACCAGTACAGTATATTAATGCATATATATATATATGGAATTTGGAAGGATGGTAACAATGACCATATATGTGAGGCAGCAAAAGGGACACAGATGTAAAGAACAGACCTTTGGACTCTGTGGGAGAAGGTGAGGGTGGGATGATTTGAGAGAATAGCATTGAAACATGTATATTATCATATGTGAAATAGTTTACCAGTTTGATGCATGAAACAGGGGACTCAAGGCCGGTACACTCAGACAACCCTGAGGGATTTAGTGAGAAGGGAGGTGGGAGGGGGCTTCAGGATAGGGGACACATGTACACCCATGGCTGATTCATGTCAATGTATGGCAAAAAGCCTTACAATGTTATAAAGTAATTAACCTCCAATTAAAGTAAATTTTAAAAAATGTGTGAAATCATTATATCTTAAAAGTCTAATCATGTGGAGGCAAAGTTTGATTCCATAGTTTGGTGGTAGAAAGAAATCTTTATGAAGTAGCCCTTCAATAGATATACATATTTAATTTATAAGACAACCTTCCTTATGAAGGTTCGCTTCCCTGATGGCTCAGGTGGTAAAGCACCTGCCTGCAATACGGGAGACCCGGGTTCAATCCCTGGGTTGGGAAGATCCCCCAGAGAAGGAAATGGCAACCCACTCCAGTTTTCTTGCCTGGAGAATCAGATGGATAGAGAACCCTGGTAGGCTACAGTCCATAGGGTTGCAAAGAGTTGGGCACGACTGAGCGACTTCACTTTCTTCCTTTCTTTTCCTTAGTAAAGGAGTTTAAATAACCTAAGAATAATATATAAAGACAGTCGTGTTTGTTATCTTTTTACTGTTTTTAGTATCACCTTACATCCTGAAAATAGATGTTTCTCTTTTCCAAATGTACCTTCTTTTTTTCTACACTAATTCTCTACAAATGTGCAGCGCTTCTCTCCCTCCCATTTTTGAATTGGGCAGAAATAAATCTATTCTCTTTTATTCTATTACAAAATATCTTATTTAAAACTTGTTATTTTCTAAGAGAACTGCTTTTCGAATTGAGAAGCAATGCATGGGCTTCTCAGGCGGCACAGTGGTAGAGGAATCTGCCTGTCAATGAAGGAGATGCAGGAGAACCGAGTTTGATCTCTGGCTTGGGAAGATCCCTTGCAGCAGGAAATGGCAACCTACTCCAGTATTCCTGCCTGAAAAATCCCATGGACAGAGGAGCCTGGCAGGCCATAGTCAATGAGGTCAGAAAGAGTAAAACACAATGAACACACACATGGGATGGGGAGGGAGGTGGGAGGAGGGTTCGGGATGGGGAGCACATGTGAATCCATGGCTGATATATGTCAGTGTATGGCAAAAACCACTACAACATTGTAAGGTAATTAGTCTCCAACTAATAAAAATAAATGGAAAAAAATTAAAAATAAATAAAAATAAATAAAAAAAATAAAAATTAAATTTTGGGTAAAGAGTGTTGGACAGGATTTTTATGTGTGTGCACTCATGCATTTTTATGCTGCTCTTCTTCTCTGTAATATAACCTCTTATTAAAAAGAGCTGTGGTCTCAAATCTATTTGTATATTATGTACACCAATGGAGTTTATTTAAATGACATATACTCATCCCACACAAACTCAAGAATCTCTGGGCATGAAGTCCTGGTGTTGCTACTTTTAATTTGCCTTCCCCCTCACCCAGGGAATAATAAGTGCAGACAGGTTTGACAACAACTGACCTAGAAACATCAAGATGATTATAAGTGAAGCCATTGATCTGCTTGTCACTTCTATGTTTGTCTCTAAATCACAGTTAAGCGAGATAAAATCCAGTTTGTTAGGATTTGTAATGACAAATCAACATCACAATCTAAGTGCCCATTAATTTAAACATTCCTGTGTGTTGGGCTACTATACTCCAATAAATATGCGAAATCATAGAGAAGGGATTTTTTTAATGATTCTTGCCTTTATTTCCTCTAATTAATTATCATTATAATATATATACATACATACATATATACACACACATGAATACATCTGAGGGAATAAATATATTGTGACATTATAGATATTTCTCTTTTTCTTTGATGGCTTACAAAAAAATAAAAGTCATATAAGCCCTAGAAAAGTCTACCTTAGGTCAATGGCTCCTTAATATAATAAAAAATAAGTCTTCATAGAATTTGAGTGTTAGTACTCTACACCAGTGTTGCTAAAGCTATTGTGCTTTCTGGCTTATAACGAAAAGTAAGCACAAATTATATGAAGTAAAAAGCATTGCTGGGGTTTTGAGACCTGTTTCACCAGAAAAACCCTTCAGTCACGACGCAATGGCTCCCTTCCTCCAGCCCTGTCTATTCCTGTCTCTCTCTCTCTCACACACACACACACACACACACATATTTGCTTTTATTTATTTGACTCCATCTTTCTACTTGGTATTTCTATGACAGGTTCCAGTATAAAAAACATCTCTCCTCTTTTTACAATATTTTTATTTATTTTACTTCAATTAACATAGCTTAGAATTATCTAAAGGAAAAATAGTTATCAAGAATCAAAACGGTGGATGGGGAGAGTATATAACTGTTTCCAAGCATTTTAGCTTCACTTTATGACCATAGGGAAGTCAAGTAAAATCAACGTATCTCGATTTTTTCGTCTCTTAATTGAAACTAAAATTAAATATTCCCTGCTTATCTGATAGAAATTGTGGTAGGAGCAAATGATATAATTTTGTTGTGAAAAGCAATGCGCTGGTGAATTTTTAGTTGTAATTCAAATTTTGATTAATATTAGAGATAGCCTAAGTTCTGATTTCATTACTTCTTGAGTATGTATGTATATGTGTGAACAATAGAGCAATTCAATTTTTAAAATCACCCATAGTTCATATCTTAAGGACAGTTGGAGGTTTACATTAAATTTACATGTAACTCTGGACATAACCCCCCCACCCCCACCCAAAACAGAGCGAACTCGGGAGATTACAGTAGAACAAAGTCAGGTAGGCGTTGTTTGTAATAAGGGAAAAGGTGGCAAGCTTATAATTTTATAAGAAACACTAAGTAGAGCGTACACCCAGAAGCAAATGTTGCCATACTAAGTGGCTAAAATCTGAAATATCCGCTCCTCATACTATAGTGTGATAAAACTGAAAAAGTAAGGCAGAGATTGTTAGAAAAAATATGCATACTGTGCTGAATGAAATGGTAACCCACTCCAGTATTCTTGCGTGGAGAATCCCAGGGACAGAAGAGCCTGGTGGGCTGCCGTCTATGGGGTCGCACAGAGTCAGACACGACTGAGGTGACTGCTGAGCAACAACAGCAGCTGTATATATAAATATAAATATAAATATAAATAAATAATATGTATGTGTATATATATAAACACAAACATACACACACACACACACACACACACACACACACACATATATATCTACATATATATATATATTACAACCCTATATCCTGTAGCCCAGCAGACTCCTCTGTCCATTGGATTTTCCAGTCAACACTGGAGTGAGTTGTCATTTCCTGCTCCAGGGGATCTTCCTGACTCAGAGATTGAACCTGAATCTCCTGCATTGCAAGCAGATTCTTTACCACTGAGTCACTTGGGAAACACTACATTCATACATATTCATATACATATACATATACATATACATATATATATACATGCTGTGATTAGTCACTTAATCGTGTCTGACTCTGTGCAACCCCATGGTCTCTATCCCACCAAGTTTCTCTGTCCATGGAGAATCTCCAGGCAAGAATACTGGAGTGGGTTGCCATGCCCTCCTCCAGGGTATCTTCCCAACCTAGAGATCAAATCCAGGTCTCCTGAATTGAAGGCAAATTCTTTACCAACTTAGCTAATAGGGAAGCAAAATTATATATATATATATATATATATAACACATGTCTATGGTATGCTTATTAAATTCAGAATCTGAATAAATAGGTAAGAAAACGTATAATCCAATCCCACGTGAGCAAAGATTTCAAAAATATTTCATTAGAGAAGATATATGGTCAATAAACACATAGAAAGCCACACAACATCATTTGTCATTGGGAAAGTGAAAATTAAAAACACAACATGATACTATTGCACACCTGTTAGAATAGCTTTAATTCAAAGACTTGATAATGATGAGTGTTAATCCAGCCATGAAGTCATGATAATTTTCTTACATTGGGAGAAATATAAAATTTCCAACCACTTTGATAAAAAGTTTTGCAGTTTCTTATAAAGTTAAATATGCACTTACTATATAACACAGAAATTTCAATCTTCATTTTTATCCAAGTGATATGAAAAGGCACATAAAGATATGCAGTGATGTGCAGAGCACTTTTATTCACAATATTTAAAACCTAGAAATAACCCAAATGTCTGTCAACAGGTAAATAGGTAAGCAAATCAGAATATTTCCAAAAAATTAAATACTATTTAGCAATACAGGGGAGGGAGGAACCTACTCACATATGCAAAATATTAATAAATCTCAAAAATAATATATTCAGTGGGAAAACAAGCAGACTCAATAGGCTACATAGCAAATTATTACACTTATATGAAATTCTAAAACTGACAAAAACTAATCTATAGTGACCAGAGTAGACTGGTGGTTGCCTGGGGCTGGGATCAATACCAAGGGAACAGGAAATTTGTGAGGAATGAAAGGAATGTTCTATATCTCTAATATAAAGTTCTATATATCTAATGTTGAATTAGAAATTAAAAAAAAATCCAGTAAAATAATTAAACAGCAAAACTTTTTTGAAAAATTCATTGAATTGAACAGATAGGTAGCTAACAAATACAATTAAATGGAAAAGATTCAACTTTAAGAGAAAAAAAAAATGAGAAGGAAAATGCCATTGAAACATCAATTCAACTATACTTGAAAATCTAGATGAAATAGATAATATTATAGAAATTTATTATTTACCAGAATTGACCCAAGTGTAGAAGGAAAATATAAAAAGATTAATTTCTAAAGAAAAAATTGGGAATCTTTTTAAAAAATTGCTGCAACACCTTGCCTAGGGAATTTCACCGTGGAATTCTATGAAATCTTTAACTACCAGATAAGCACAGTGCTCTTAAAGCAATTCTTCTCAAAGGAAAAGAAATTTTGCAAATGTTTTTTGTTGGTCACTAACTATAAAACCAATATTCAATACTGACAAATACTGCTAAATATAATTAAAAAATAAGAAGTCAATCTAAATCTTAAATGTCTATGTAATTTACACTTAAACTATGTAAAATGCTAAATAAATTATATATAAACAGAACCCATTAGTGTATAATATCCACATTAAAAATAATAGAAATAATAGCCCTTTATCATATGAGGTTTATTCTAAGAGTACAAATTTCAGTCAATATTTATAAACCCATTAATTAATATACTTATAACATTAAAAATAATGATTACCATATTCAATGATATTCAAAAATTCTAGCTTGGGAAGATCCTCTGGAAGAGGAAATGGCAATCCACTCCAATATTTTTGCTTAGGAAATCCCATGGACAGAGTAACCTGTCAGGCTGCAGTCCATGACTTATACGCTATGATCTTATATCTGGAAAACCCTGAGAGACCTAACAAACAGAAGGAATCAATGTTCATTATAATTACTAGTAACTTCTTTAGATTGAGAAAAAATTATCTCCTTACCAATTTGCAATAGTCTTCATTTTGCTCTGTGAAGACTGAATATTCTCTAACATTATACTTTCTTTTTTTATTGTTTTTTGTCTTAAGACAGATTTTATTTTCTTGGGCCTCAAAAATCACTGTGGATGGTGACTGCAATCATGATATTAAAGCTACAGCAAGCCTAGTTGTTGTCATTCAGTCCCTCAGTTGTGTTCAATTCTTTGTGACTCCATGGACTGCAGGATGCCAGCTTCCCTGTCCTTATCTCCCGAAGCTTGCTCAAACTTATGTCTATTGAGTCGGTGTTGCCATCCAACTATCTCATGCTCTGTAACCTCCTTCTCGTTTTGCCCTCAAGTCTTTCCCATCACCAGGGTCTTTTCCAGTGAGTCAGCTCATCTCATCAGGTGGTCATAGTATTGCAGCTTCAAATTCAGCATCAGACCTTCCAATAAATATTCAGGGTTAATTTGCTTTAAGATTGACTGGTTAGATCTCCCTGCTATCCAAGGGACTCTTAAACGTCTTCTCAAGCACCACAGTTTGGAAGCATGAATTCTTTAGGCCTCAATCTTCTTTGTGGTCAAACTCTCACATCCATACATGACTACTGGAAAAAACCTTGGCTTTGACTAAACAGAGCTTTGTCAGCGAAGTAATGTCTCTGCTTTTTAATATGCTGTCTAGATGGGTCATAGTTTTTTCCAAGGAGCAAGCATCTTTTACTTTCATGGCTGCAGTCATCATATGCAGTGATTTTGGAGCCCAAGAAAATAAAGTCTGTCACTGTTTCCCATATTTCCCCATCTAGTGCTGGGACTGGACGCCATTATCTTCGTTTTCTGAATGTTGAGTTTTAAGTCAGCTTTTTCACTCTCCTCTTTCACCTTCATCAAGAGTCTCTTTAGTTCCTTTTCACTTTCTACCATTAGGGTGGTGTCATCTGCATATCTGACGTTATTGATATTTCTCCCAGCAATCTTGAGTCATCAAACCTAGATAGCATGTTAAATAGCAGAGACATCACTTTGCTGACAAAGGTCCATATAGTCAAAACTATGGCTTTTCAAGTGGTCATATATGGATGTAAGTGTTGGTCCATAAAGAAGAATGAGTGCTGAGGAACTGATGCTTTTAAATTATGGTGCTGGAGAAGACTGTTGAGAATCTCCTTGGACTATAAAGAAATTGAACCAGTGAATCCTAAAAGAACTCAACTCTGAATATTCATTGTAAGGACTGATGCTGAAGCTAAAGCTCCAGTAATATTGCCATCTGATGCAAAGAGCTGACTCATTGGAAAAGACCTTGATGTTGGGAAAGATTGAGGGCAGGAGGAGAAGGGAGTGGCAAAGGATGAGATAGTTGTAGGCATCACTGATTCAATAGACCTGAGTTTGAGCAAATTCCAAGAGATAGTGAATGACATGGCATGCTGCATTCCATGGGGTGCAAAGAATCAGACATGACTCAGCAACTGGACGACAACAGAAAACACTTCCTTATGAATTTGACAGAAAAAAAAAAAAAAAAAATTCTTCACCATTCGCCAAAGTCTAAACTTTTCCAAGAGGGTGCTTGAATCTTTCAAATAGTTCTTAGACGGTTACCAGACTAGAACAGTGTTTATCAACTATTTTGCTTAGCATGAATTAAGACGTAATCTATTCCACTACTGAATCTGACAATAAACATATAATTTATCATTCATACAGTTACACTCTTAAGAGTGAAAGGGGATGTTACTAATAACTATGCTGGGATAATAAAAATAAAATAAGTCTGTCTTTCACAAACAAGAATTGATTTCTCCTCATCTATTAATTGGCATTCTGCATTTTTGCATCTTTCATTAGCCTTCTTAGTTCATGAGAAGTTCGGTATTATATACAAAAGAGCCCCATATACAACTCACTTTCATTTGTGTAGCAAATGTGTACTGTATTTAGGCAAGTATATTATTAATAGCAGTAACAACCAAGTGTCATCTTTATTGAGGACCTTCAAATGATAGGCACTTTACATTCATTATCTCTAGTTCTCACAAGGACACTGTAAGAGATTTAGAGTAAGAGAACTGAGATTCAGTGATAACAGGTGACTGCCTAAGCTATAACTGATAAAAACTTGTGAGACTAAACTATGCCTGATTTTCTTGTATGCTTTTTCAAAAACTATAGGATAATTCAAATATTCAAAAATAATAAAGAATAATTCAGTAAGTATGAACATATGCATAGTAAATCATAATATTTATCTATAATCATAATATTTGCCATCTGCCACAGTTATATTTTTTTATTAGAAAACAAACAGAGACACAGGTGAAAAGCCTCTGAAGGTTTCCTAAATTATATTCACTATCACATTCCCTAAAAGTAACCACCAGTGTTTGTTATTTACTTTTCCATGAAATTCTATAGTGCCATTTGAGCTTTGTGACACTATATAAATGAACTATGCTTTCCACATTCTTTAGCATTTTCCATTTTTTCAACTTTATATTGTTATGATTATGCATTTAGTACTTGAAGTTGTATTCTACTCTTTTTTTCTGTATTTATTATCTTGTTGGACTTTTAAGTTAATTTCAATGTTTGATAATTGTATGATGGCAAGATAAATGTCCATATACATCTCCTTTTGTAAATGGGACAATTTCACACCCCTAATCTTTCAAAGAAATGACACAACCCTTTTACACTTTGTCATATAGTTTTGTGGTTGTGATTCCAGGCTCCATTGCCCCTACATTTCTGCTAACGAGGAACTGGCAAAAAATTTGGAAAGGAGTATAAAGAAGGAAGGGAATATGCTTCCTACATCTCTACAGCAGCAAAGAATTTGAGCAGGACTCCAGTCTTGAACATCTTTCCATTTTCCCAGCTCTAAGTAGAAGCAGCTGCTCTGCAGGGAACCTTCAATGGTCACAGAACCAGTCATTCATGATCACCTTCAGCCACAGTGGTTGGGGTACAACCATACCATAATTTCTACTGCAAATTCATAAAGAAAATTTCTCATATTGGATAGAGGTGATTCCAAATACACACAGGTCCATAAATTGACATCAGTTCAGTTCAGTCGCTCAGTTGTGTCCGACTCATTGCGACCCCATGGACTGCAGCACGCCAGGCTTCCCCGTCCACCACCTACTCCTGGAGTTTACCCAAACTCATGTCCACTGGGTCGGTGATGACATCCAACCATCTCATCTTCTGTTGTCCCCTTCTCCTCCCACCTTCAATCTTTCCCAGCATCAGGATCTTTTCAAATGAGTCAGTTCTTCACATCAGGTGGCCAAAGTATTGGTTTCAGCTTCAACATCAGTCCTTCCAGTGAATATTCAGGACTGATTTCCTTTAGGATGGACTGGTTGGATCTTCTTGCAGTCCAAAGGACTCTCAAGAGTTTTCCCCAACACTGCATTTCAAAAACATCAATTCTTCAGTGCTCAGCTTTCTTTATGGTCCAACTCTTACATCCATACATGACTGCTGACATATATGTAGTTGTCCATTCCTACTTTCTGTAGTTCTCAATGTTTCTGCATGGTGTTTGTTAAGAATAAGCAAATTATTTGAACAAGGGATTATTCAAGATGTAAAATTACAGGATTCACTAAAATAAATACCTTAAAATTCAATGCATCAATTTATGGAAATTGTCTTTCTATCCATTGCCTGAATGAAATGAAACAGAACAATGAGCATTCCATTTATTTATGTTACTAATAATAGATTCAAGAGATATATTTGTCACCTTCACTGTATAATCATAAGGGATTTGGTTTAGGTCATATCTGAATGGTCTAGTGGTCTCAGACAAATATATTCAAGGGATTAGATCTGACAGACAGAGTGTCTGAAGAACTATGGACAGAGGTTCGTGATATTATACAGGAGATAGGGAGAAAGATCAACCCCAAGAAAAAGAAATGCAAAAAATCAAAATGTCTGTGTGAGGAGGCCTTACAAACAGCTGTGAAAAGAAGAGAAACCAAAAGCAAAGGAGAAGAGGAAAGATAAACCCATTCAAATGCAGAGTTTCATTTGCAAGGAGAGATAAGGAAGCTTTCCTCAGCGATCAATGCAGAGAAATAGAGGAAAACGATAGAATAGGAAAGACTAGAGATATCTTCAAGAAAATTAGAGATACCAAGGGAACATTTCATGCAAGGATGGGCTCAATAAAGGACAGAAATGATCTGGACCTAGCAGAAGATATTAAGAGAGGTGGCAAGAATACACAAAAGAACTATACAGAAAAGATCTTCATGACCCAGATAATCACGATGGTGTGATCACTCACGTAGAGCCAGACATCCTGGAATGCGAAGTCAAGTAAGCCTTAGGAAGCATCACTACGAACAAAGCTAGTGAAGGTGATGGAATTCCAGTTGAGCTATTTCAAATCCTAAAAGATGACGCTGTGAAAGTGCTGTACTCAATATGCCAGCAAATTTGGAAAACTCAGCAGTGGCCACACGATTGGAAAAGGTCAGCTTTTATTCTAATCCCAAAGAAAGGTGATGTCAAAGAATGCTCAAACTACTGCACAGTTGTACGCATCTCACACACTAGTAAAGTAATGCTCAAAAGTTCCCAAGCCAGGCTTCAACAGTACGTGAACCATGAACTTCCAGATGTTCAAGCTGGTTTTAGAAAAGGCAGAGTAACCAGAGGTCAAATTGCCAACATCCACTGGATCACTGAAAAAGCAAGAGAGTTCCAGAAAATCATCTACTTCTCCTTTACTGACTATGCCAACGTCTTTGACTCTGTGGAACACAACAAACTGGAAAATTCTTAAAGAGATGGGAATACCAGACCACCTGACCTGCTGTTGAGAAATCTGTATGCAGGTCAGGAAGCAACAGTTAAAACTGGACATGGAACAACAGACTGGTTCCAAATAGGAAAAGGAGTTCGTCAAGGCTGTATATTGTCATCCTGCTTATTTAACTTATATGCAGAGTACATCGTGAAAAACGCTGGGCTGGATGAAGCACAAGCTGGAATCAAGATTGCCAGGAGAAATATCAATAACCTCAGATATGCAGATGACACCACTCTTATGGCAGAAAATGGGGAAGAACTAAAGATCCTTTTGATGAAACTGAAAGAGGAGATTGAAAATGTTGGCTTAAAGCTCAACATTCAGAAAACTAAGATAATGGCATCTGATCCCATCACTTCATGACAAATAGATGGGGAAACAGTGGAAACAGTGGCTGACTTTATTTTCTTGGGCCTCAAAATCACTGCAGGCATGTGACTGCAGGCATGAAATTAAAAGGTGCTTGCTCCTTGGGAAAAAAGTTATTACCAACCTAGACAGCATATTAAAAAGCAGAGACATTACTTTGTCAACAAAGATCAGTTTAGTCAAGGCTATGGCTTTTCCAGTAGTCATGTATGGATGTTAGAGTTGGACTATAAAGAAAACTGAGCGCTGAAGAATTGATAGTTTTGATTTATGGTTTTGGTGAAGACTCTTGAGAGTCCCTTGGACTGCAAGGAGATCCAACCAGTCCATCCTAAAGTAAATCAGTCCTGAATATTCATTGGGAGGACTGATGTTGAAGCTGAAACCAATACTTTGGGCCACCTGATGCGAAGAGCTGACTCATTGGAAAAAGACCCAGTGGAAGGAGAAGGAGACGACAGAAGATGAGATGGTTGGATCGCATCACCTACTCGATGGATATGAGTTTGAGTAAACTCTAGGAGTTGGTGATGGACAGGGAGGCCTGGCATGCTGCAGTCCATGGGGTCAGAAATAGTAGTACACAACTGAACTACTAATCTGAACTGAACTGATGTTACTAATATTTCACACTCTTTAAAACCATTCCAGAATATGACAGGCACATTAATTAAGCTGGTAAACAACATTTTTGCATGCTGATATTTTAGAAACACCACATCATGAGATTTGTTTTATTAGCTTTGTAATGAAAAGGATAAGAATTACATTATCTTTAAAAATTACAGGTGGACCAGAATGCTATCTAGCTACTTGAAAAGCAAGTTTATTTTGGAATATAATATCTAGAGATGACTAAATCGAAATAAAAAACAAAATGTCTCATGAAAATTATATTTCTAATGTTTTTTAATGACATTAACTATGCCATGACAGCTAAGTCATCTCCTCTGAGATGAGCTTTGAGCGTAATTATCTACAGTTTTGCCTCTCCCACGTGAGGACAGGCAAGTCCTTACATACCTCTCAATGGCAGCATGAGACTTTTAAGTGATAGTAACTAGTCAATAGATGTTTAATGAGATTTTGTTGAAAATCAGTGATTAGACTTAAAAAGAATAAAAAGTTGCTATGAGGTTTTGGACCTTCTGAAAGGGTTTAAAGGTGTATGAGGTAAATTTGTGGCCTAGCAGAAGACATCTCTGTTTCTGCTACTTTTGCAGGATTTTTTTTTCACACACTGGATCTTTAATCATCTAACATAAACATATCTGTTCATAATTTTGTAATTTGATCTTGTCTTGTTTTGCATCTGTCTAGCTCTGCTTCATATATCTCATTACCTAAAGGAACTTAAAATTTGGATATTTACATTCTTTTAGAGGATTCTGCTTGTTTTGACAGATTTCTTGTTGAGACATAGGGTTTTTGTTATGGTGAATCTGTGTGTGTGTCAGGAGACAGAGTGAGGTTGTAGGAAGTAGGGCAGGTAGAAGAAAAAGAAAGAGGTTACTGTGTAGTGTGTTAACCCATGTCAGTTTCCTACTAGTAGGTGATGGTCAGTCTGGATCAACATATATTCCTCCTTGTGCTTATCAAGAGCAATGTGTAAAGGATCATCTATTTATGACAAGGAAAACAAAATATGTGTAAGATGTGAAAGAGAACAAAAATTAAATACTTGCAGATTTTTTTTTTAATAAGCTCTTAAAGAACATTTGTTCAATGGTGAATAAGAGGAGGACCAGTGGAAGAAATATTGCTAAAATGGAAAAACCTTAGGTCAGAAAATTTCCTGACCTAAGAGTGTCTTGGGTTCTAACCCCAGTCTTCCCACAAATATCAATGGGATTTTGCAGCAAGTTGCTTTTGGGGATCAATTTCCCTAATCTGAAATTAAAGCAGATCAGAGAAGATTTCTAAGGTACCTAATTCTGACATTACTGTACTTCTTCCTGAAGGATAAGAGTTTGTAAACAGAAAATATGGTGAAACACAAATATTTTATAAACAAGTCAAGAAAGGATAAGTTACAATCAAATAGGAAAAATTTATCTTAACAGGCTAACTAGTGAAGAACTCAGAGACAGTCACCATTGTACATTCACTTCAATTGACCTCAATGACTTTTTGGTTTTGTTCTTAACTTCCTTTCTACTCAGTGTAGGGGAAGAAATGAGAGGCTTAATAGTGTATTAAATCCTAATCAACCTAATGCAAGATGGTATTCGGATCTTCCCATATCCTTTCTTTCAGCAAAACTCATGAAATCTCTGGGGAAAGAAATCAGCAGTGATTTATTTCATATTACATCATAATAACTCAAGCTTAGCATTTTGGATAATTTACAAATGTCACCACATGATGTGAGAAAATGAAGAAGAGATTGATGGTTTGGAAACTTCAGTTGTAAACAACTCCCAATGAAATACTATCTCCTAAAAATCTCTCTTATAATGACTAAACAGCAGTAGCTCATGAGAAGGAATTATACTCAAATTGAGAGCTTCAGATTTTAATAGAAAATCACTACACTTCAGATTAATTTATAAAATATGTTGTTAAAATGCTTTTCCAGTTCTTTAAATTTTATGATAATTTCATTGCTATAACCTTTCTTTGCTAATTAATGAATACAATTTCCTTTGGGTGATTAACAATTCTTTTTAAAAATTCCTGCTAGATTGAATATTTCTGAAAACATGGTTATATTATCATAACTAGTGTGCAATGTAATAGTGGAAAATACTGACAATGTTCACTGTAATAACATAAAAGTTAATATTTAAAATGGCCTAATAAGTCTTCCCTCCCCCCTTGCTAGTGTAAAAGGGATTTCTAGTGATGCTTTAACATCTGAACTTAGGTCTTTATGGTGACATGGCTACAATTTGAAAACAGATAATGAATATTAGCTTGAAATGATCATTTGAAAACTTTTGCTTTAAAAACGTCTTACACATACTAAGTAACAACTTTATAATGAGTCCTAATGTATTCACTGTAAATTTTGTGAAACCTCACATTTAGATCATGATGAAGAAAAGGGTAAAGAGGATTTTGAAAGACAGAACATTTCTATCAGATGTACTTGGATTTAGGAAATTAATATAGCAAGCACCATGCAGTGGAAGGAACACTAGACCAGAAACCATGAGACTGGGGTTCTGGGGTTGGGAGTCATTTTACAGTACTATGGACTTATGAGATTCCTGTAACCTCTCAGTGTTCATATCTGTATAATGAAGGCAATATTAGCATCCTATTAACATCATACTGGTGCTAAAAAACTGAACTTCATAGCATTATAGGAGTGTATCCAAACCAGTGCTTAGCAAACTGCATTGCATTCAGTTCTTACCCAATTTCCTCAAAAAGCAGAAAATTTCTTGACCTCAGGTTTATATCCAATGCTTCTTTCTATCCCAACACATTGCAGGAAATACAATGGTATTTTTCACTCGCTAAGTCGTGTATAAATCTTTGTGACCTCATAGACTGTAGCATGTCAGGCTCCTCTGTCTTCCACCACTTCTCAAAGTATGCCCAAATTCATGTCCATTGAGTGTGATGCTATCTAATCATCCTCTGCCATCACTTTCTCCTTTTTCCCTCAACCTTTCCAGCATTAGGGTATTTTCCAGTTAATCAGCTATTCACATCAGGTGGTCAAAGTATAGGAATTTCAGCTTCAGCATTAGTCCTTCCAATAAATATTCAGGATTGATTTCCTTTAGGATTTACTGATTTGATCTCTTTGCTGTTCAAGGGACTCTCAAGAGTCTGCTCCATCATCATGGTTCAAAAATATTAACTCTTTGTCACTCAGCCTGCTTTATGGTCCAACTCTCACATCCAGTACATGACACCTGGAAAAGCCATAGCTTTGAATATGTGGACCTTTCTCAGCAAAGTGATGTCTCTCTTTTTTAATACACTGTCTAAGTTTGTCATAGTTTTTCTTCCAAGGAGCATGCATCTTTTAATTTCAAAGCTGCAGTCACCATCTTCTGTGATTTTTGGAACCCATGAAAATAAAGTCTGTTACTGTTTCCATTTTTTCCCCATCTGTTTACCATGAAGTGATGGGACCAGATGCTGTGGTATTCATTTTTTGAATGTTGAGTTTTAAGCCAGCTTTTTCACTCTGCTCTTTCACCTTCATCAAGAGACCCTTTAGTTCCTCTCCACTTTCTGCCATTAGAGTGGTATCATCTGCATATCTGAGGTTATTGATATTTCTCCTGGCAATCTTGATTCCAGCTTGTGACTCATCCAGCCCAGCATTTCTCATGATGTACTCTGCATATAAGTTAAACAATCAGGGTGGCAATATGCAACCCTGTATTCCATTCTCAATTTTGAACCACTCTATTGTTTCATGTCTGGTTCAAACTGCTACTTCTTGACCTGTGTATGTGTTTCTCTGGAAACAGGTAAGGTAGTCTAGTATGTATAGTATTCTTTTCTCTTTAAGTATTTTCCACAGTCAAAGACTTTAGTGGAATCGATGAAGCAGAAGTAGATGTTTCTTCCAGGAAATCCCCTGCTTTCTTCATGATCCAATGAATGCTGGCAATTTGATGTTTGCCACTTTGAAAGCCAGTTTATACCTCTGGAAGTTCTTGATTCACATATGCTAAAGCCTAGCTTGAAGGATTTTGAGCATAATATTGCTAGTACGTGAAATGAACACACTTGTGCAGGTTTTGTTGCTGTTGTTGCTCAGTTGCCAAGTTGTGTCCGACTCTTTGCAACCTCATGGACTGCAACATGCCAGGCTTTCCTGTCCCTTACTAGTTCCCGGTCTGTTTTAATTTATGACTATTGAGTCGGTGGTGTTATATAATCATCTCATCCCCTGCCACCCTTTTCTCCTTTTTTCTTCAATCTTTTCAAGAATTAGGGTATTTTCCAGTGAGTTTGCTCTTTGTATGAGGTGGCCAAAGCATTGGAGGTTCAGCTTCAGCATCAGTCCTTCCAATGAATATTCAGGGTTGATTTATTTTAGGAATGACAGGTTTATATCCTTGCAGTCCAAGGGATTCTCAGGAGTCTTCTCCAGCACCATAATTAGAAAGCATCGTTTCTTCAGTGTTCAGCCTTCTTTAGTTTCAACCTTCTTTGGCATTGGCTTTCTTTAGGATTGAAATGAAAATTGACCTTTTCCAGTTCTGTGACTACTGCTGAGTTTTCCAAATTTGCTGACATATTGACTGCAGCACTTATTAAAGTTGCTATTAAGCAACAACATTTAATATTTTAAATAGCTCATCTAGAATTCCATCATTCCCACTAGATTTGCTTGTAGCAATGCTTCCTAAGGCTAAGTTCAGTCTAGTTAAGTTGCTCAGTCAAGTCCAACTCTTTGAGACCTCATGAACTGCAGCACGCCAGGCCTTGCTATCCATCACCTACTCCCAGAGTCCACCCAAACCCATGTCCATCAAGTCGGTGATGCCATCCAACCATCTCATTCTCTGTCGTCCCCTTTTCCTACTGCCCTCAATCTTTCCCAGCATCAGGGTCTTTTCCAATGAGTCAGTTTTTCTCATGAGGTGGCCAGAGTATTGGAGTTTTCAGCTCCAATATCAGTCCCTCCAATGAACACCCAGGACTGGTCTCCTTTAGGATGGATTGGTTGGATCTCCTTGCAGTCCAAGGGACTCTCAAGAGTCTTCTCCAACACCACAGTTCAAAAGCATCAATTCTTCAGTGCTCAGCCTTCTTTATAGTCCAACTCTCACATCCATACATGACCACTGGAAAAACCATAGCCTTGACTAGATGGACCTTTGTTGGCAAAATGTCTCTGCTTTTTAATATGCTATCTTGGTTGCTCATAACTTTCCTTCCAAGGAGTAAGCGTCTTTTAATTTCATGGCTGCAGTCTCCACCTGCAGTGATTTTGGAGCCCAGAAAAATAAAGCCTGACACTGTTTCCACTGTTTCCCCATCTATTGGCCATGAAGTGATGGGGCCGGATGCCACGATCTTAGTTTTCTGAATGTTGAATTTTAAGCCAACTTTTTCACTCTCCTCTTTCACTTTTATCAAGAGGCTCTTTAGTTCTTCCTCACTTTCTGCCATAAGAATGGTGTCATCTGCATATTTGAGGTTATTGATATTTCTCCCAGAAATCTTGACTCCAGCTTGTGCTTCCTCCAGCCCAGCATTTCTCATGATGTACTCTGCATATAAGTTAAATAAGCAGGGTGACAATATACTGCCTTGACATACTCCTTTTCCTATTTGGAACCAGTCTGCTGTTACATGTCCAGTTCTAACTGTTGCTTCCTGACCTGCATACAGGTTTCTCAAGAGGCAGGTCAGGTGGTCTGATATGCCCATCTCTTTCAGAATTTTCCACAGGTTATTATAATCTACAGAGTCAAAGGCTTTGGCATAGTCAATAAAGCATAAATAGATGCTTTTCTGGAACTCTCTTGCTTTTTTGATGATCCAGCGGATGTTGGCAATTTGATCTCTGGTTCCTCTGCCTTTTCTAAAACCAGCTTGATCATCTGGAAGTTCACGGTTCACTTATTGGTGAAGTCTGGCTTAGAGAATTTTAAGTGTTACTTTTCTAGTGTGTGAGATGAGTGCAATTGTGCAGTAGTTTGAGCATTCTTTGGCATTGCCTTTCTTTGGGATTGGAATGAAAACTGACCTTTTCCAGTCCTGTGGCCACTGATGAGTTTTCCAAATTTGCTGACATACTGAGTGCAGCACTTTCTCAGCATCATCTTTTAGGATTTGAAATAGCTCAACTGGAATTCCATCACCTCCACTAGCTTTGTTCATAGTGATGCTTCCTAAGGCCCACTTGACTCACATTCCAGGATGTCTGGCTCTAGATGGGTGACCACACCATCATGGTTATCCAAGTCATTAAAACCTTTTATACATACTTCTTCCATGTATTCTTGCCACCTCTTCTTAGTTTCTTCTTCTGTTAGGCCCTTACTGTTTCTGCCCTTTATTGTACCCATCCTTGCATGAAATGATCCCTTGATATCTCCAATTTTCTTGAAGAAATCTCTAGTCTTAACCATTCTATCATTTCACTCTATTTTTTGCATTGTTCATTTCAAAAGGCTTTCTTATCTGTACTTGCTATTCAATGGAAATCTGCAATCAGTTAGGTATATATTTCCCTTTCTCTCTTGCCTTTCACTTCTCTTCTTTCTTAGGCTTTTTGTAAAGCCTCTTCAGCAATTTTTTTTTTTTTTTTTTTTTTTTTTTTGCCTTCTTGCATTTCTTTTTCTTTGGGACAATTTTGGTCAATGCTTACTGCACAATGTCATGAACCTCTGTCCATTGTTCTTCAGGCACTCTTGTCTACCACATCTAATCCCTTGAATCTATTCATCACCTCCACTGTATAATAAAAAAGAATTTGATGTCGATCATACATGAATGGCCTAGTAATTTCCCTTCTTTCTTCAATTTAATCTTGAAATTTGAAATAAGGAGCTCATGATTTGAGCCACAGTTAATTCTTAAGTCCTGTTTTACTACTGTATAGAGCTTCTGCATCTCGGGCTCCTTCATGGATCATAGGCTTGTCATGGAGAAGGGGCTTGCATAACCTAATGGAGATATGAGCCTTGCCATGCAAGACCACCCAAGGTGGATAATCATAGTGAAGAGTTCTGACAAAACATGGTCCACTGGAGGAGGAAATGGTAACCCACTCCAGTATTCTTGTCTAAAGAACCCCATGGACAGTTATGAAAAGGCACAAATATATGACACTGGAAAATGAGCCCCCTCGTTTGGAAGGAGATCAATACGCTATGGGGGAAGAGTGGAGCACAATTACTAATAGCTACAGAAAGAATGAAGAGCCTGGACCAAATCAGAAATGAGACTCAGTTGTGGATTCTTCTAGTGGTGAATATAAAGTTTGATGCTATAAGGAACAGTATTGCATTAAACCTGTAATGTTAGGTCTATGAATATAAGTAAATTGGAAGTGGTCAAGCAGGTGATGGCAAGAGTGAGCATCGACATCTTAGGAATCAGTGAACTAAAATAGACGAGAATGGGCAAATTTAACTCAGATGACTATTGTATCTACTACTGTGGGCAAGAACCCCTTAGTAGAAATGGAGTAGCCGTCATAGCCAACAAAAGAGTCCAAAATGCAGTATTTGGGTGTAATCTCAAAAATGACAGAATGATTTCAGTTCATTTCCAAGGCAATCCATTCCACATGACGGTAATGCTAGTATATGCACCAACCACTGATTCTGAAGAAGCTGAAGTTGAATGAAACACAGTAGGTTTGAATACAAAAAATAAAAAAATTTTAGTTAGATAAGTATTACAGGGCAGACTATCGAAATATTATAAGAACACCAAAGTGTCTTCCAAAATATAAGCTCTCATGCTAGCATTACTGAAGCTTGGATGCTGGAAGGGTTTGTCAGGCCCTCTCATTTATGAAATTTGTGAACACAAAGTGAAGTAGGAAATATTAAAACTCTATTTTTTTTCATCTTGACTTCTAAAAAGAAATTTTGATGGCATTAATAATCTGGTTTAAAGTTGACTCCTATTTTAGTTTCCAATAAAGACACATCCCACTAGTCACATATTTTCTGCATAGTCACATATTGCAAATCATTAAACAGACTTTCACATCTTTTTATCAGGTTTAGTACAATTAATCATCCAAAAATGCATGATTAGTTACCCATTCAAAAAAGAATGATTAGCTATAAAATAATTTTATGATAAGCTACACATTAAAAACAATTTCTAGCAATGCAAATGAAAATAAACAAGAAGTACTGATGCTTTTTTTGTCCTAAAATTAAACTTTTGTCAAATTATGATTTGAAAACAATAACTATCTAAAAACTCTATAAAGTTAACTCTATAAAAATATTCTAAAATATCTAGGGAGCCATTGGAAATATAAATTTATACTATCATTGATTATGTTCCATTAATTTATAAAGTTTATTCATTTAAAATATTGTTCATTTATTTTATAGATTTTATATTTTTTTATATTTATAACATATGTTAGCATAGTGCAATTTTTACATTAGTGGTACTAAGATGGCTGAGAGATATACACGTTAGGATAGTTGTTTGGAAGCATTTAACAGGAGGCTTCTTGTGTGCTGTTTTGGATCTGTCAGGAAACCTTTGGTCGTTATTAATTCCTGAATATTCAGGAATTAAGAGGAGAGGCACGCCTTTCCCGGGGCTGAGGTATCCAGGCTTTTCCTTTGTTAGTTTCTCATTATGGTGATAAGTACCCTCTTCTCTCTTTAATAGGGATCACCTTGTGTTTTGTAAGTCTGGAATTTTAATCTTTATCTTTGCTGAGAATAACTACCTTGTAAGACAGTATATATGCCCACACCATGTTGATTAAAACGCTTTTGCTCCATCAGAGCTTTGGTCCCCGTGTCTTTCTTTCTCTCTTTCTCTCTGTCTCTATTTCTGGCTGATTCCCTGGAGCGTGAAAGGCAGCTGTGTAACCCAGGGAATGTTAGCCTCTTTCCTTTTTTCACTTTCTCATCATCAACTCCAGACCACCAGGTTCTGGTCCATTAAAGGACCAACAGATAGTGTGTAAAAGTTGTTTTTATTGATAGAGTTAAAAGCTTTCAGATCTCTGAGAAAAAATTCATAATAATATTTAATATTTACTGGGCTCGTACTATATGAAGCTTTACAATAATTTCTCTATGTTTATAATCCTTAAGGATTTCTATAAACATTATAATTTTATTTTTAAAATATGTAAAATGTGACGCACCATAATCACACTTATATCAATTAGATAAGTTATGCATTTTAATGATGAAACTAATATTCATTAATGCAATACCTAAGAAAAATATTATACATAAGCTTTAGGTCACCATTATGTTCCTCCCTTACCCTCAGATCCCAGAGATGATCACATCGTGAAATTTAGTGTTGATAAGTCCCGTGCCACCTTTAAAACACATATATGCTTATTTTTAATTACTGTGTTTAATTTTGTATGCTAATCATGCTATGTGTAGCCCTCGGTAACTTGCTTTCATTTAAGATTATTTTCCCACAATCATTCCATAAATATATAACTCATTTATTTAGTGCTATATAATACTGTGATTGTATCTACCAACAGGGATTTCTTCCCATTTTTTTCTGTTTCCATTTTTTCAATTACTTTCAGTGCTGATATGAACATTTTTTCGGTATGTAAATATGGCAGCAAATTTATGTTCCACTTCTGGTAAAGGAGTGACCAGAGAGTAAGAAATATGCATGTTCAAATTTACAACATAATACCAAATTATTTCAGAGTTGGTTAGACTGATTTACAAACTAACAAAGTCAGGGGCTTTTATATTTCCTTATTGAGTGGTTCTCACAGTGGTGCTAATCTCAGATTTCTTTCAGGACTAACAAAGTTTAGTTTAGTGTCCTTTCATGTATGTCTCATTTGTTTACCATAAGATTTTTCATAGAGTCTTATTAACTTTTAAATTTCTATTACATCAAATTATTGCTAATATTGTTTCTCTTTCCCTCTCTCAATTCATTTTACCATGCATTTCAGTTTCATCTGTTTCAATCTTTAGCTGTATTATTTTCTTCTAATTTCTTTGGTTTTATGATTCTATATTGGTCTTCCCAGGTGGCTCAGTGGTAAAAAATCCACCTGCCAATGCAGAAGATGAACATTCAATCCCTGGGTCAGGAAGATCCCCTGGAGGAGGAAGTGGCAACCCACTCCAAAATTCTTGCAAGGAAAATCGTATGGACATAGGAGCCTTGCGGGCTCCAGTCCATGGTGTCCCAAAGAGTTGGACACGACCTAGCACCTGAGCAGTGCCAGGGAAGTTCTCAGTGGGAACAGGGCTCTTTAAGGGCAGTGAAAATGATCTGGAACTGAGAGAGGAGTGGTTACATAACATGGTGAATACACTGAATGTTATTTGGCTGATAACTTTTAAATGATTAATTTTTGTTTTCTGGATTTCATCTTAAAAAACTCAATTTTGACTATTAGTCTATTAATTTTTAATCTTTATGTTTTCTAACATAGTCATTAGAGACATATCTATATTCTGCTTTTGTTGTATCATCTCAGTTTTCAATGCATTATTTTTGGTATAATAAAGTTGTAAGTATTTTCAAAACTTCTACTGTGAGTTATTATTTGACAAATGTATTTAACCACTGGAACATCCACTATTAAAATACGCTGTCATTTGCAAGCACTAGATCTTTATTTTCTGAAAAAATACTATAAGTATTATTTTCCTTATAGAGAGGCCTACATACAAAAAACCTCCCATTTATAATTGTTTAAAACCAGAAATTTTACCCCACGAAATCCCAAAGTTCGATATTACATACATACAGAAATTTTTGAAATACTTAAATGAAAAGGGACATTATTTTTCAACTAAAGTCCTGTTATGAAGGAATTTACATTTTCCTGGCATAAAACTGTAGTCCCACTACCTTATATAAATGTAAATGCTCTCAAAGATATCTAGAAAATATTTCTCAGCTATCTTCTTAGAGTTACTGAATTCATCTTTAATCTAAACAAGATTAAAATGTACCAAATATAGTGTAGGTGTTTAATAAATATGCGTTGAATTCATTTGGTAATGAAGACCAACAGAAATAATTTCTTACTCTGAAAACTAAACATTGATTGTTTAGGCTTAACCACTAAAACACAAGACCTTAAACAACAAATGTAAAAGCAAAATTTAAAAACACCTTAATTTCTTTCTTTCTCCCGTATTTATATTTTGAAAGACAAATTTTATTTTGTTTTCTTGATAGGAAGGATCATGGATGTTAGGATTCCTCACGATGATACTGAAAATAATTTATTAGTCTTTGATTCTCACCAAAAGATCCTTTGCTACCAATGTTACACTTGACTATGACTAAAGATAGTTTGATACAAAATTTGCCTTTACATTTACTCCTTCTGACTGTTGGTTCCTTAAGCGTAAATTTTCTTTACCAGATCATTAATCTCAGTGGGAGCAGTGTGAACATTTAGAGCAGAAATAGGGTAAGTAATTGAATAATTGAA
Organism: Dama dama; assembly: GCF_033118175.1. Taxonomy (NCBI): domain Eukaryota; kingdom Metazoa; phylum Chordata; class Mammalia; order Artiodactyla; family Cervidae; genus Dama; species Dama dama. Next base: position 6,216,346 of record NC_083681.1, read on the forward strand.
TTTTTTTCTCCATAAGAAGTTTCTAAAAGTATTGGTGTTAGCTCTAGATGTGATTATGACTCATTTCTCCTTGAAGCTAATATTGATATTGAATTGTTATTTGAATGAAAAATGTATAAATTCTATATTAAGTCAACTCAGATTACACAAAGAAGAGAATCACAAAGTTGATTTACTAAATAGGTAAATTCAAAGCACTATAGGTAAATTAGATAATATCTATTCAGAAAAAAAATATCTTTTTTAACATTATGGAAAAATTTGGCTAAGTATCATTAATAACCAGGTATATAATTTCATTTATTTACTTATTTATATACACATATTTGCTTATTCAGTGATAAGTATACTTCTCTAATGGAAAATAAAAACTATCATGAAAATTAATTTGAGAAATCAATTTTAATTGATAATCTATAATTAAGGTTTGCTAGTCTATAAAGCAATGTTAAGTAATGACTAATAATTTATTAATTATGTTTCTAGAATAAATCAGTAAGAAACACAGTTACTATATTCAAGTCACTGTGCTAAACACTGCATTGCTCAATCTTTATATTCATTTACAGAAAGAAACAAAAAATTACTCCTTACCTGGAAATAATTTTTTTCAATACAGTCTGCATTTTATAGGGCCTCAGGTTTTGCAAACTTGTTTGTTTGAAATCACATAATGTAGAACCATTTTTTGTTATTGCTTGCTCATAATTCATTTGCTTTTTCTGGTTTTTGAAAACATCTGCAACACTACCAAAAGATAACATGTATACTATTGAATTTAATCTCATAACCATGCACTTACAAAAGTAACTTTCTGGAATAATTATGTCTAAAAATTAGCCCCAAATGAAAAGAACATGAAAATGCTATCAACTTTAAGTTTTAAAAAACACCTTAGAAAGGATGATCACACCAAATGCTTCTTTCAGTTTACAGATAAGGAAACTCGACTCACCTATATCATGTTTTGGTATAGACAAAGTTTGTAAAATCTTATGCAATACTCATCCTGTGGCATCAGAAGTTTTCTTCTCTTTCTTTGAAAGTCCTGGTTTACACTGAGGAAGTATTTCCCCATGATAATCACAAACATTTAAAATGTGGAGCCTGACTAGAAAGAAAAGCACAATAACTAAATATAATTTTGTTACCACATCATAGAATTATATATGCATGCACATATATACATAAATATAAACAGCAGATAGATGATAGATAACTGATATATAGATAGATAGCTTTAACTGAGATAAAGTTAAAAGTTTCTTGGAAACAGTTTAGGTCTTTTGGGTCTGGTTTTTAAGCCTTATAAGTAGGAAGCAGAGTGTTCTTTAATCTAGAATTAATTTGCCTTCTTACTGAGGCCAGACCCTTTTGAGCTTTCTACTTGATGCCCCATGAATATGAGGCTCCACTCTTAAGTGGTGGGAATAGGTATTTTTACAGAACCTGTGTGGAAGTAAGGATTGTTTCTTTTAATCCTTGTGGGTGCTTGTTGCGCTGGTCCCAGGTAATTTCCTTACACAGAGTGCTAGTCAGAATCTGCAGAAGACTTGGGGGATGCTCTGCAGACTACTGAAGTCCTCTCCTTAACCATCTCCCCGCTCTCCACTGGGCACTGTACCCTACAATCCCACAGCAGAAAGGAGGTGATTCAGTCTCTCCACCCTCACTGCTTCCTCTCCTCAACTCAGGAGACCACCAGAGTCCAAGTTTCTGTCTCCTGACTCTGTGGCCTGGGGACTTTCTGGCAGAGACCTGGGACAATCCTAGAGCATGTGTCATTGGTTTCTTGTTTCTCATGGATTGCTATCCTTCATTGTCTAACGTCCAATGTTTAGAAAACTATGGCTTCATATATTTTGCATTTTTTTTTTTAGTTGTTTCTCACGGAAGGGTAAATCTGATCCCTGATACTTCATTTGAGGTAGAAGTCATTCAGACTTTTTAACTCTTCTTATTCTTACAAGTGAACAGCTCAATACTGAAAATTTTTCTAAAAAGCTCTTTTGTGCCAGATTCTGGGAAATTACAATGAGAACAGCATAACACCTTGCCTTAAGAAACACGGAGTTCATTGTATGCAACAGACACACGTGCAGATCCTGACAATATCATACACTAAGTGCTCTAAAATAAGCCTGTACAAAGCTCTTTGGGAACATAATATGTGTTGTTCTCTTTAGAAGGTAAATTGCTTATATACTTTTGGATTCAGGCCTTTAACAGTGCCTCTTACACACTTGTTACTCAATAAATGTTTGAGAATTTAACAAATCCAGAGGTTTCCCTCCTGGTAACCCTTATGATATAACATATGATATACAACCAAATCTTGAGTTTGCTGAATTTAATTCGTATGTTCAAATAAACTACACATTGTAAAGTATATCTGCATAACTCCATGACTGTGTTGATATTGTAAGCAGTAAAAGTACATTTTGCAAAAAACAAAATTACATACTAATCTTTTGTCCCTCTTAAAATTAAAATTTTAGGATTTATCTTTTTTACCTATTTTTGGAAACCTTTCAAAGCTTTTGGGCTTCTCTTATGCCTCAGATAGTAAAGTATCTGCTTGCAGTGCAGAAGACCCAGGTTTGGTCCCTGGATCAGGAAGATCTCTTGAAGAAGGAACTGGCAATCCACTCCAATATTCTTACCTAGAGAATGTCATGGACAGAGGAACCTGGTGGGCTACTGTCCATGGGGTTGCGAAGAGTCAGACTTGAGTTTGCTGACTCTTCAGCAAACTACACTTCCAAAGCTTTTAAACTGTAGTTTTCAATTTGAGAGATACAGTGAGTTACTAGTTGTGACTAACCATTGAGACTAAATTAATGTGTGTGTGTGCTCAGTTGTGTCCACAATAGTGTTCAGGAAGTTGAATCAGGCCTTCACTAAGTAAATTACACTTTTTTTGCTAGTACCTGAGCTGTTCAACAGAAGGAGGTGGGCTGGCCAAATCAAGACTCACATTCAGGAGTCCCCAGGTCAACATTAATCTGAGGGCAGCACAGAATCACAGCTCAAAGACAGTTTATGTGAAATTTCCAAAGAGAGTCAAAGAAAATTAATCCCATTTGGATGGAAGAAGCAAGGAAACCAAAGAAGCTGTATGAACAACTTGTAAGGAATGTGCCAAATCTATGTTCCTACATCATCAGCAACTATACCAATTAAAAGGTCAGGCTTGAATTACAATGTGAAAGAGAGAAGTGAAAATAACACAATGAATGTTCACTCCTAGGTTAATGGTTAGTGCCTATTAAATGACTAATCACATATTTATTGAATTAATCATGTAAAAATATATACAGAAAAAGAAATGAAAAGTTCAGAAAAGTATTGTAAAGGTTTTATTTTGAAGTAATAGGGATAGAATTTTTTCTACCTTTTTTCCTGTATTACCCAAGTTTTCAATGTTTCCATCGAAAGAATTTGTTCTACAAAAATATACATTGTATCTCAAAATATATATGAGCTCATTTCCCAAATAAAGGAGAGAATGCTAGAACTAAACAAATAAAAGCTATTCTATGATGCACTATGTTAGAATAGAAACAATTTTTAAGTAAGAGAGAATTCTAAGAACCAAAGCATATGTTAAATTTTATTGAAGATATACTGTGTGCTCTCATGATCCCAAGCACTTGGCTTATTAATATCACTTACTCTCTATCCACACTGGAAGGTAGGGTTAAGTACTATGGTTTATACAGATGTGAATTTATAGATTCTAAGGGTTCAGTTTGCCCAAGCCATGCAGCCAATAAGCTGTAGAGACAAGGTTTAAGCCTATGCTTTTCAGGCAGAGGTCTCCATTTTTAAGGAGATAATAATATTTTATCTAATCAAGACTAGTTTGTTTATGGAAAGATCAGTTTAAGTTTCAACAGCTTCTCAATTCTCTGTGGTTTGCTCTAAACAATGCACACACCAAGGTCCTCATGTGATTTTCCTTTGTGATTCAAAAACTCATATAAATTGATGATTAGAGGCCTTAAGCAGTTTCATTCTGGGTTCTAAGTTGCATTGCTTTTAAGGTTTTTAGGGGTATTTAACTTCAAAGACTTCTAAAGCAGATCACTGTGGTCTAATAAAATCTTGGTTGTACTCTTAAAGTCTTTTGAGCATCCTTTTGAAGCTGAATTCCATTTCTTTATGCTTTAACAATAAAAATTGATATTCTGTTTTTATATATTATTTTTTTTAATATTCTGTTTATGCATTGAGTTTTTGAAGTGCTGCTTATCACTATATTTTCCTGAGACATTTGAAATTTTGTTCACTTTAAACCACTCTTTGAAAAATGTCTGTAATGTCACTGGGAGACATCAGTGAAAGGTCAATTAACAATTTATTTCCCAAACTCAGTAACTGGAAGAATTTATTTATTTGTAAGTAGTGTGACCAAAGTTATACATTTGAATTTTTTATACTATAAAGGAAATAATATCTGTATTTTCACTATAATTGTGAAGACCATGGGTTTCAAAATGAATCAGACAGACTTGTGTTCAAATTTCAGTTTTATAGTTTACAAACCAAGTGGCTTTAGGCAGTAGACTAAGGGCAATGGCATTGCCTCTTATATTAACTGAGCATTAATTGAGCTAATACATTGACAGTGATTAGCAAACTCCTGACACCTAGGCTCAATCAAGGATCACACTTTTATCATTATTGTTACTGTCATTATTTTTATTGTTGACTGATATTTTATATATTTTCTCCTCACATGACATGGCATTAAATAGAGGCTTAAAACTAAAATTGCTGTCCACTGCCCCCACTTGTATATCTTCCTTTCACATGCAGTGAATGACTTCAAAGTGTGGCCACTTTCCTAGACCTAGAGAGTCAATATCATTCGACACAATTAGTTTACTCTAAACCCTGAGAAAATGGCCTTCCTGCCTGGGAATGCGGAACAAGGAAGAGGGTATCCCTCTCCTTTGTCAGGAGAACAAAAACCCTCCCGTTTTTCAAATGTCAGAGTTTTAGGGAAAAGTGTTGGGCCAGTAGCCTAAACATTAGCAAATGCCTGAGTATCTGCAAAAGGGACAGTCAAATGCATGGGCTGGTCACACTAATGTAATAATATTATGCAATTCATGAGAGCCAAGAGAAAGTCACAGCCTGCAGGTTGAAATTAATACTAAAGGAAAAAATCCATGCATGAATTAGAACTATGGAAAACACAGAACCATTCCTTGGATTCATCAGAGATTATGTAATGTAATTAACTTAACAGTGACCAACTAGAGCTTTCAGAGTAAAAGTGTGTGTGTGTGTGTGTGTGTGTGTGTAGCTGTCTTTCTATATACAAACATACATGTGTCACACTATATACATATATATGGGGAGAGAGAGAGCTCCTCAATTGTTCACAACAATCTTGTCATATATGTGTTGACTAACAGCTTTGAAATGGAAAACACAAGCTTTATAAGAACAGCTGGTATTGTGCAGCCTTCCAAGTGAAGTGTGAGAACCAGGAATTAAACTTATTTCTTAGGCTTCAGACCATCACCATCGCTGGAAAACAGATGAACAATGAACAAGCAGCTGGGGTACTGAAGGACCCTGAAACATTCCTAAGAGAGAAGGAGATCAAAACAACAATGTAGACTCTAGTGAGCTTAAGACAAAATAGAGACTGCACTTATAATCATAGGCCAGTACTATCTGACTCCAGGTTCTCCTGCAGAAAAGTGGATCAGGAAATGCGTGGTTCTCAGGTAAAGCTCCAATACTTTGGCCACCTGATGTGAACAGTGGACTCAGTGGAAAAGACACTGATGCTGGGAAAAAATTGAAGGCAGAGAAGAAGAGGATGGCAGAGGATGAGATGGTTGGATGGCATCACCAATTCAATGAACATGAATTTGGGGATATTCTGGGAGATGGTAAGAGACAGGGAAGCCTGGTATGCTGTAGTCCATGTGGTTGTGAACAGTTGGATATGACTTGGCGACTGAACAACAGCCTAATGAGATCCAGCACTCTGTACCACATCAGATACTTCTTATAACATCTTTCTTTTCCTGTGCCAGAATAAAATTACTAGATAGCATATTCTAACTACCCACTTCATTTTTTCAAAGAAAATAAACATTATGCTCTTACTGCAACCTCACTAGAAGGACTGTTGCTAAAACTGAATCTCCAATACTTTGGCCACCTGATGGGAATAGCCAACTCATTGGAAAAGACCTGATATTGGGAAAAATTGAAGGCAAAAGGAGAAGGGGTGGCAGAGAATGAGATGATTAGATAGCATCACTGACTCAATGGACACGACTCTGAGCAAACTCTGGGAGGCAGTGGAGGAGAGAAGAGCCTGGCATGCTGCAGTACTTGGGGTCGCAAAGAGTTGGGCACGACATAGTGCCTGAGCAACAACAATTGCAAACTAGAGGAGAAATTTAAAAAAAAAAAAAGAAAAAAAAAGGTTAGAAAAAATAATATGCTTTACGTTGTGTAAATTATCAGGCATGACTATCCTAGACAAACTGAAGGAACAGTCAGATTCTTGCCCCTACATGTAGCGTCAGAGAGATGTGACAGCTCCAAATACAAAATTATATAAATGAGCCTCACTGAAGACTTAAATGCCACAAGTGGCTTCCTATCCATCGACAATCCTTGGCAATACCCCAACCTCTCAAAAAAAGCATGCTATCCCTTCAGTTGGCATGGTCATTGTACCCTTGAAATTTTAGTGTATATCAAATCCATGGGGGGGGGAAAAAAAACATTGGGCTTATATATGAAGTAGAATTAGGTTTTGGCTCAGTTAATAGAGAAAATAAGTTTCACCTCATGCTACATACATCTGATTTTTGATATTCAGTAGGTCACATGGAAGTTTTTGTTGCATGAAATTGTCTCAACAATTGCAGGAATTCTAGAACCCTTGCCAAATACTCCCTTCTACCAATAGCAATAATATCAGATTAATCCCTTATAATCATTGTCACAAGCAAAAAGCCATCCACATGTCTACAAATCACCATCTAAGAGACCAGACCAAAACTCTCATTTTTTTTTATATCATAAAACAATTCATAACTTTTAGATGATTTAATTAGCCTTCTGTTTCACTGATCAGAAATCCAGAGAAAATGGATTTTGGATTACAGTTATAAACTCAACCCCCAGCTCTTGAGTTCACTTTCTTATGATTTTGGGTTAGTTGTTTTACCTTTCCTAAGATTCTTCATTGAGAAATGAGAATAATGCAGAATTTGAGAATCTCACAGAATTTTTGTGATGTCTAATTAAAACAAAACATAGTGATTGACACAATGACCACACATTATGATTGCTTACTAAATTATTTTTGCTATACTTGCATAGAATTAACTATTATAACATCTGACAATAAAATATTGAAAATATCTTTGGTTAGTGTGAAGAGGCAAGCTAGAGATAGAATGTTTGGAGTCTCTTCCTCTCTTGGGCTGGTGGAGTAGTCTGGCATGAAGAAGGGGCATTTGAGACAAAGTAACAGGATCATAAATTTAGGTTAAGAAGTTACATCAAGTCGACTTTGTCAATAGCCCATAATTTTAAAAATCCCATTGTGACTGGTATAACTTCCTACTCATATGTCTGCTTCTCTTAAAGAAGGAAAATTGGTTTCATAATGCAGCTTCTGTTTTTTATTATGTTCATGAATTTTCTTAAATTAAAGCATTTTGATAGGGGATTAGAATGAATTTTGAAGTAAACAGTTATTTCCAGAAACAGCAGGAGTAGATGTGTAAAATCTATGAACCATGGACATGCATATAGACACAGGGAAATACCTAATTATATTTAAACTGCTAAAGCCTTCAAAATAATCTGACAAAATGTGCTTTAAAATTTGTTGTTTTATTTTATAATTGGCTTTAGGATGAATATAATAGACTTTTTTTCTCATTCCTTTGAAAATTACCATTCTTTCCCATTCAATAGAAATCTCCATTATTGCTTTCATCTTAGGGCTTCATTGTAAAATCATTAATAGAAACAATAAGAAGTTATTTCAGAAGTTAAAACAGACAACTAAACTAGGAAATAATGAAGAGACAACTGAAATAGTCATATCTGAATAGGTCAAGCTTAATTTTTTAAATGAACTTTAATAGAATAGTCAGTGTATGATAAAATTATTTCCATGTTATTACAATATTAAAATACTTAATAACATAGGGTCATGTTCCTAACACTTTATTGTATTGTTGCTTTAATGTATAAAAATTCAAACAATCTATCTATATGATGGAAAAGTAACATTTTAGTTAAATAAGTTATACAGAAAATATATATATTTTTAAAATACTTCCCCAATAACCCATATTTGAAGTAATATAGCCACGTTAGTTCATTCACAAGAGTGAAGGGTAGTTTGTGGGGTTAGGAAGGCAGGATTATAAGTTTTTGGAGAGTCACAAAGATGGTTGTAGAAAGAAGAAGACAAGTTCTGCACTTATATCCTGGGAGTTTTTAATTAAACAAAACATACATCCTATTCAACAACTCAACAAACCATAAAAATTAATTTTTCAATTTCAGTAACACTGTTTTATAATCAAAGGTGCAGCTATGGATGCAATATAAATGATTATTTTGTGCCCTACAGCCGCAGACATGTAAAATTTAGGTTTTTACTTTTTTTTTGTATAATGTAACATTATATATGATTGTATGTGGAACTTGTAAATATATCAATTGTATATTATCAGTAAAAGAGCAAAGTCCCACATTACCATGTTTGCCTCAGGCTAAGGCATGAAGTAAGATATATTGAGTTCAATTAAGCTTTATGGCTTAATAAAACTTAACAAATAAGACAGTGTTTCTGGCTACTTGGTGTTTCTTTTGCCCAACATTTGAAAACAGGAAGACAAATTATAAAAGGCATTTAGGAAGAGAAGTAGATTGAATCATAAAATACATGGCTTTTGAACTAAGAGCAATATAAAATGAAAATTAAAACTAATTGACAACTAGTATTTTTCCTTATTATAGTATGATGTGTGATTACTTGGCATTTTTTTTCACAGACTTTTTTCATGTATGTGAATTGATGATGAATCAAATTTCTAATGATCTTCAAATCTATCTTCTAAAGTACTATGTGTTTCCTAAATCACTGAATGAACATGTTCAAAATGTCTTAAAAGACATTTTGAGAAACATGTCATAAGAAGAAAAGAAGTGCATCTTAATATATACAACAACACTCTCATATATGCAGATGATTCCACTCTAACAGCAGAAAGCAAAGAGGAACTAAAGAGTCTCTTGATGAGGGTGAAGGAGTAGAGTGAAAGAGCTGGGTTAAGGCTACCCTTAAAAAAAAAGCTAAGATCATGGCCTCTGGCCCCTTTTTTGCATAGAAAATAGAAGGGAAAACGTGAAAGTAGTGACAGATTTCCTCTTCTTGGGCTCCAAAATCACTGTAGATGGTGACTGCAGCTATGAAATCAAGACGATTGTTTCCTGGCAGGAAAGCGATGACAAACTTAGAGAGTATGTTGAAAAGCAGAGACATTACTCTGCCAACAAAGGTCCACATAGTCAAGACTATGGTCTTCCCAGTGGTCAAGTATGGTTGTGAGAGCTGGACTGTAAAAAAGGCAGAATGCCAAAGAATTGATGGTTTCAAACTGTGATGCTGGGGAAAACTCCTAAAAAGTCGCTTGGACAGCAAGATCCAGCTAGTCAATCTTAAGGGAGATCAACCCTGAATAATCACTGGGCGGACTGATGCTAAAGCTGAAGCTCCAGTATTTTGTTCATCTGATGTGAACAGATGACTCATTGGAAAATCCTCTGATGCTGGTAAAGATTCAGGGCAGAAGGAGAAGAGGGAGTCAGAGGATGAGATGGCTGGATGGCATCACTGATGCAATGAACATGAATGTGGGCAAACTCCAGGAGATGGTGATGGACAAGGAGGCCCAGCGTGCTGCATCCATGCAAGGTGTCACACATGACTGGGAGACTGAACAGCAGCAACGTATGCCCTATGTACTTTAAAGCTGAAAGAGCCACATAAAATCTAAGAATATTATAAACACAAGACTTTAAACCCAAAGAGCAAGTCCACTCCGATTGTGCTCACCAACTGTTCAGGAAACCTAGAAAATGTGTAGTTTCTCATTGCAATGAAATATATTTTATCTTTTATACTTCTGCTGCCAGGAATGATGTATTTTCTACAACTGATTCTTAGAGCCACAAAGAAATTGTAACATTTCACAAAGGAAACAAGCTCTTTCATTTAGAAGAATTAAATTTCTTTCACATTATCAGTTCAAACACACAATACACATACAAAGGGATCTTGGCTACCTCTTTGGTTACAGAACTTGGAAACAGGAACCTGCTGTCTCAGTTTGCCTTTAATTCTGACTAACTGCTCAGTCCAGGAGAACTCAGTTAACAAATCTGGGTCTCAGTGTGTCCCATGGAGAAGAAAGCACTTTTTAAAAAGGCTTTAAAAACTTACACAAAAGTCTTTTTTGCACTTCCTTATTTACATTAATTTTTGAGTGTACTTTGGATAATTTTAGACAACTTCTCAGAACTTATCAAAATATTAATTATCAGAATAAATCTAGATTTCAACAAATCAGTAACATCCCAAGACTCTCTTTAGTTTATGACTTTTTTATCCTGTCTAAGGAGGATAGCTTACAAAAAGTAGTCGTCCTAGGATGAAGGAGAGTGGTAGAAAGTGATCAAGCAGCAATATTTAATGAGATTCGTGAAGTGAATAAAAATCTAGCCTGTATTCATCAAAATTTTTCTACTGCTTAACAGAATAAGATTAGGTTAGCAAAAGTTGTGAAGAATATTTGGAGCAGGAATTAAAATAGGGAGATAGACTGAAGAAATAATGTCACTGAATAATCTAGACAAGTGGCTTAGTCTGTAATGAATCAGCCTGCAATGCAGGAGACCTGGGTTTGATCCCTGGCTTGAGAAGATCCCCTGAAAAAGGAAATGGCAACCCACCCTAGTATCCTTGCCTGGGAAATCCCATGGACAGAGGAGCCTGGTGGACTACAATCCACGGGGTTGCAAGAGTCTGACACGACTTAGTGACTGAACCACCTCCACAGTCTCAGCAAGTGAGGATGACGCCAAAGCTAGAACGGTAAGAGAAGAGGGTCTATGGGTGAGAAGCTCCCTCTTTTCAGCAGACATTTGGTAAAGCAATAATCAGTTAGCCTCAAGCTCAAAAGAATTTTCTGTTCCACCATTTATTATAAAATATAATATATACCACAGTACCTTTTCAAATAATCTGCATGTGACATTGTAAAATTGTCTTGCTAGAGACTTCCCTTCATAACCTGGCTCTGAATCTGGTTGGAATTTTTCATTATTACTTTAAGAAAAGAAAGGAAGAGGGAAGACAATTCCTCTATAACTGTAAATCTCAGCAATGAAGAAGATCCCATTAGTTACCAGAGTCCCTAACACATGCTGAATGAACCTCTCAAGTTCTGTTTCTCCTGCTCTCATATTGCTTGTATTATTGAATCTTACTTGTGGTCACATCTCCAACAGTGATATTGTACAGGACCCAGGTAAATGACCACTGGATAATCTGGAATATCAGTTTCTCTCTTTGACCCACACTAACACAGATTACCACATTAATCATTCAAGTCAGCATTCAGAGGCCAGCACTCCTACTGCCCTGGAGCCCTGGCCATCGAACCCTAAACGTACTTTAGCCTGAAGGAGAGTGCTCTGTCAAATTCCAGACTACCATAATCCTGTCAGACTGAGGCGCCTGGATCACCACAATTTTCAACCCTTCAGAATCAAGAAGCTAGTTCTTAAAAAAAAAGAAAAGAAAAGAAAAGAAATGCTCAAAAAGATCTCTCCACAAAAATGTATTGAGTTCACCTTGTTTATCTCCCAATTAAATTCTGCCATATTTTTCTTCAATTTTTTAAAAAGATCTGATTTTACAGTTATCAGGCACAAATGAGGCCCCAGAATCCCTAAGACTCAGATTTTATTTTCCAGACTAAATACTGATGCTGTGACCGACTTCCTTAGTATCTGACCCTCACATATGCTAATTTGTCTTTATAATTCCCCTCTAAAAACTAATAAATTACAACAACCTTACTCTTCTGTGCAAATGTCGTAACCCCCTGTCTCTAATGGATCTTTGGGCTCTGATTGGTTAAGATGAAATGAAAACCTCCCTTTACCTTTTAAGTCTACTAGAAATGTTCCTGTGAATACTCAGATTGGACTTCTACCTTCTCTGTGGACTACCTAAAGCTAATGACTCAACAACAACAAAAATTTTTTGAGTGCCAATACTGTGTCTTGGATTATTTGAGGCATTGAGAGCTAGAAATGTGAATAAGATACAGACTCTGACCTGAAAGGGTAAAAACACATGGAAAGCAGTATCAGTCAGTTCAGTTTAGTTCAGTCGCTCAGCCGTGTCCGATCTTTGCAATCCCATGAATCACAGCATGCCAGGCCTCCTTGTCCATCACCAACTCCCAGGGTTTACTCAAACCCATGTCCATCACGTCGGTGATGCCATCCAGCCATCTCATACTCTGTCATCCCCTTCTCCTCCTGCCCCCAATCAGGGGGCAGGGTCTTTTCCAATGAGTCAACTCTTCGCATGAGGTGGCCAAAGTATTGGAGTTTCAGCTTCAGCATCAGCCCTTCCAATGAACACCCAGGACAGCAGTATACAGAGTTACAAATATATCAGTGAGAACTAATTATTGGGTTCAGAGAGTAGATACCCAATCTCTGTGTTCATGCAAGTCTCTTGGAGAAAATTACACAATGAGTTGAATCTGAAATAATGAGTAGACGAAAAAACATTGGCAGCAGAAAAGACAGCATGATTATCAATGCTAAAGCAAGGAACAGCAAGGAAGCTGTGGAAATCTCCATATGGTATTACTTGGACACAAAGTGTGAGGGAGCGTAGTAAGTGATAGGACAAGACTAAATCAGAAAGAAAAACAATATTATTCTAGGGTATCAACTGCTATAACAACTTCAAGAGCCAAAAAAAGGATAGAAATCTTGCTTGGTAGAGTTCCATGGGTTAGCAGGTCATCTGTGGCCTGTCTGCTGTCTGCTGATAACTGTCTGCTAATAACTGTACATCTTGGTGAGACAAAACTTAAGCTATGATTTTAAATCTATTATTTCTATAATTGCTTTTCTAGTTATCAGACTTGTGGTATGATAATTGATCTGCTAAGAGTAATTACAGTGGGTTATAACCTCCCTAAATGCTTAAAGCAAGGTTGTATAAAGTGAACATTTTTCTCAGAAATACGTGACAAACCACAAGAGCCCTGAAAGCTGGTCTTACAATATGCTTCTAGTTCTTCAGGAAATTCTTCCAGCTCTTTGGGCTATGAGCATACTTGTAAATTCCTTAGACACACGTTTAGAAATTGTGGATTGCTTATGACTATGTTCTGGAAATAGAGGCTCCAGCAGATATTGGGCCAAACATATGTAAAAGCTTACCAAATATTTGAAATAATGATATGCAAGAGAAGAAAGACCTCCATGCTAAATTAGCATTGTGTTATGAACTATATTGGGCCAAAAACAAACAAAGTTCAAGTAGTAGCAGAATGAAAAAAGTTTCCCCTCATGACATTTCATGTGCATAAGGATCAGAACATTACTCTGATGCATTATTCATTATGTTAATACAGCTGAAGAATCGATCTTGGATTTACTCTTTCTCATAAAATATTAAGTCTTCAACATAGAACTTAAGATCTGTATTTACATTATTTCTGTATATTCATCATCATTTATTACATGCCAACTAGAACCTCCCTCTGGTCCACCCAGTTTTTTACTTACCTAAGCGCATTCATCTAAAATATACATGCAAGCCTACATCTATACACATGCACACACATAAACATACACACACACATATATACACAACAATACTAATTCCTCTCACTTTGATATATTGCATGTTTCATGATTTTCTTATATTCATTTGTTTAATCAAATGGTGCAAATATGAAAGCTCTAACTGAGACTTCCTTTTCTGTGAGCATTTGAAATTTTTTCATGTTATAGAAAAAATATATAAGAAACCTTGGGTTCCATCATTTTCATCTATGAATTTGCCCTATTTTATGTTCTGGGGATGTTATTTTAAACTATATGATCTATTTTTCCCTTTCTATAAAAGAAGGCTAACAGTATTGATTCATAGGAAGATTATGTTAAACACTGAGTCGGTGAATGACTGAGAAACTGCTTTCCACTGGGATTGCAACCTGGAAAATATAGAATAAATGTTAGATGAATAAGCATTATTCATAAGAATAAATAAGAACTATCTGACTAAAAAAATGGTATTTATTCATTTAATAAGGATGTACTGAGGGTGCCTGTTCTATGCCAGGTATTATGCTAGACTCTAGGGTATGATTTCTGCCTTCAAAATTATTCATTTATTTTGGCTCATTCAGTTAAAAAAAGTATGTATATTTATAAGTATATATGGATAAAAGAGAGATTTGTAATATGAATGAGTTTTTTTTTTAATTGCAGTATTTTAAATTCTGATTCATAGATGCCTATAATGAATATAAATTGAATATTCAAGGAGGAAAAAAATCAGAGGGTAATACAACTTGCTTTTGATTAAAATTGTGTCACTAAGGAACTGTTTATTATTGTTTGCCACAAGCTATCAACTATTAGAAATTGCAAGTCAACATAAATCTCCTCTATTGCCCTGTTCTCTCCACTTCACCCTATTCCAAATGGCTACCAGGAATAACATCAAGGAATCTTCTTCCTAGTGGAGCATGAAATTAAAGCTCAGCAAACTGAAACAAGCAGTGGGTCTGTTTGTTTTCTAAGGGCCAATCTATGAAGTCAATAAAAAATGCAATGGGAGAAAGTAATTCTCTAGGAAAATGTTTAAGTTTTGATATCAGAAGAGCCTAAATGATAGGGAGAGGCAATCAAGGGTAATCAGAGTAAAGCTTTGAGAGTATGAGTAGGGTACTCGAGGGCAGATGGGAAAAAAAAAAAAAAAAATGGAAGTTTACCAGCCTTTGTTTATATAATTTTTAAATAATAAAAATGACCTCTTTCCAGAAAAAAATAAAAAAATAAAAAAGCCTTTTACATGAAATCTCTGTTTGCTCTGGTCTTAGAGAAATCTCTTCTCTCTAATAGCCATGGCAGTTAGGACTTTAAACTTTTGGTATTTGTGTATAAGATCATGATACAATTTACCATTTTCTTTTTATTTATAAATTCAATTTTACAATAATAGATAATTGTTTTATAAACTATTAATATTCACGGAGCTCTCATCTTAGGCCTGGTTCTAATCACTTTATGTACACATATTCATTCAATTTCTACAAGAACACTATAAAACAGGCATTCAGTTATCCTTATTTTATCAAAGTGGACACTAGTTCACAAGAGGATGAAATAAGCAGTCTACAGTCACATATCTAGTACATGATCAAACCACTATTTAAACCATGGCAATCAAACTTCAGTGTAGTTCAGTGATAAAGAATCCACCTGAGAGTGGGATGATTTGAGAGAATAGCAATGAATATGTATATATTTACATGTTTAAGATAGATGACCAGTGCAAATTCTATGCATGAAGCAAGGCACCCAAAACTGGTGCTTAAGGAAAACACAGAGGGATTGGGTGGGGAATGATGTGAGGGCAAGAGGGTTCAGAGTGGGAAAACATGCATTCCTTTGGCTGATTAATGTATGACAAAATTCATCACAATATTATAAAATAATTATCCTATAATTAAAATAAATAAATTTTAAAAATTTGCTTGATCAGGACTGATTTCCTTTAGGATGGACTGTTTGGAACTCCTTGCAGTCCAAGGGACTCTCAAAAAATAAATTAAAAAAAAAAAAATCTGCCTGAAATGCAGGAATGGGTTGTTCCGTCGCTCAGTCATGTCCAACTCTTTGCAACCCCATGGACTGCAGCACTCCAGGCTTCCCTGTCCTTCTGATCTCCTGGAGTTTGCTCAAACTTATGTCCATTGAGTCGGTAATACCATCCAGCCATCTCAGCTTCTGTCATCCCCTTCTCCTACAGCCTTCATCTTTGCCAGCATCAGGATCTTTTCTAATGAGTTAGCTCTTCACATCAGGTGGTCAGATATTGGAGCTTCAGCTTTAGCATCAGTCCTTCCAGTGAATATTCAGGGTTTATTTCCTTTAGGAATGACTGGTTTGATCTCCTTGCAGTCCAAGGGACTCTCAAGAGTCTTCTACAACACCACAGTTCAACAGCATCAATTCTTCAATTCTCAGTCTTCTTTATGGTCCAAATCTCACACCCATACATGACTACTGGAAAAACCATAGCTTTGACTAGATGGACATTTGTTTGCAAAGTATTGTCTCTGTTTTTTAATATGCTATCTATGTTTGTCATAACTTTTCTTCCAAGGAGCAAGCTTCTTTTAATATCATGACTGCAGTCATCATCTGCAGAGATTTAGGAACCCAAGAAAATAAAGTCTGTCACTGTTTCCATTGTTTTCCCATCTATTCGCCATGAAGTTATGGGACTAGATGCCATGATATTCATTTTATGATAGTTGAGTTTTAAGCCAGCTTTTCACTCCCCTCTTTCACCTTTATCAAGTGGCTCTTTAATTACTCTTCACTTTCTGTCACAATGGTGGTGTCATCTGCATATCTGAAGTACTTGATATATCTCCCAGAAATCTTGATTCCACCTTGTGCTTCCCCTAGCCTAGCATTTCTCAAGATGTACTCTGCATATAAATTAAATAAGGTGGATGTCAATATGTAGCATAAAATATGTGTAGATTCTAGTCTATTTTATCATGCACTAGCATAAAATATATACAGATCTGTTATTAAGTTAAAATTTATACATACTTATGCACATAAACTCTTACAGACCATAAGTGTCACCATTCCCAGTCAAGAGAAACATAAACAAATGTAAAGATGCGGTATTAAATCACAACTGCATAAAATCACTCTAGTATGTGTGGTTCTACAGAAATAATTTCATAATATCCTCTTATTGTTTTTGTGGTTAGCTCAAGTGCTATATCTGCTTAAAATGCCATGTGAGGCCATGAAATTGCATATCACAGTAAAAAGTGATCTCTTGTGATTCTCACATATTTTTCATGTATTTAGTTCAATTCACCAATAATGGTGACTAATAATATGGGACCCATAGCAAGTGCCACTAGTGATGCTGGAAGGCTTCCCAAAAAGCAGAGAAAAGGCATGGCATGACAAGAAAATGTTGAATTGCTTGATATGTACTATAGATTGAGATATGCAGCTGCAGTGGCCCACTACATTGAGATAAATTCATTGTTTAAATAAAAGAGGAAGAAATAAATAAAAGAAAAACAGTCAATGCAGTTACACAATCTGGTGTGAAAACCTTGCATTTTTTGTAAACTAACTTTTATCTCATATTAAAAAATGTGGCTTTTGGCAGAATTGAAATAAGACATACCTATAGATTTACATGATTCAAGAAAAAAAACAAGCCTGTTACATGAAAACTTAGAGCAAAAGGAAGGAGAAGAATCTAAAGCTGGAGAACTAAATGCCAGAAAAGGATGGTTTGATAATTTAGAAAGACATTTGTTTTTTAAAATGTCAAGAAAATAGGAGAAGCAGCTTCTGCTGACCAAGAGTCAACAGACAAGTTCCCAGATGCCATTAAGCAAATCATTAAGGAGAGTGGATATTTTCTTGAATAGGCTTTTTTTTTTTTTTTTTAATGTATTTATTTTTTGTTGAAGGATAATTGCTTTACAGAATTTTGTTATTTTCTGTCAAACCTCAACATGAATCAGCCATAGGTATACATATATCCCCTCCCTTGTGAACCTCCCTTCCATCTGCCTCCCCATCCACCCCTCTAGGTTCATACAGAGCCCTTGTTTCAGTTTCCTGAGCCAGACAGCAAACTCCCATTGGCCATCTATTTTACATATGGTAATGTAAGTTTCCATGTTACTCTTTCCATACAACTCACCCTCTCCTCCACTCTCCCCATGTCCATAATTCTATTCTCTATGTCTGTTTCTCCACTGTTGTCCTGTGAATAAATTCTTCAGTACCATTTTTCTAGATTCCGTATATATGTGTTAGAATATGGTGTTTATCTTTCTCTTTCTGACTCACTTCCCTCTGTATAATAAGTTTTAGATTCATCCACCTCATCAGAACTGACTCAGATGTGTTCCTTTTTATGGCCGAGTAATATTCCATTGTGTATATATACCAAAATTTCTTTATCCATTCATCTATCGATGGACATCTAGGTTGCTTCCATGTTCTAGCTATTGTAAAATATGACCCAGCAATCCCACCCTAGGCATACACCCTGAGAAAACCAAAATTTAATGAGACACATGTATCCCTATCCCATTGTTCATTGCAGCACTATTTACAAAAGCTAAACAAGTTTTAATAAAGATAAGTTTCCCATTTGGAAAAAACAAGTGCCACAGAGGACACTTATTAGCAAGAAAGAGGAGTGAGCACTAGGATTTAAGGCAAGGAGGTAAAGGCTAACTTTATTGTTTTCTGAAAATGTATTGGGTTCTGATCAGAACTGTCCTTATCCATAAAGCTGCTAACACTTGAGCATTGAAAGGAAATTATATGCACAAGCTGCCTGTCTTCTGGTTGCACAATAAGAAGATCTGGACAACCAGAACCCTTTTTCTGTATTGCTTCCATTGATTCTTTGTACCTGAAGTTAGGAAGTATTTGCCTAGTAAAGCATTGCCTTTTAAAGTTCTTTCAACATTGGACAATACCCCTCATCACCCAGAAACTCATGAATTCAATACCAAAGGCATTTAAGTGGTCTACTTGCCCCCAAACACAATGTCTCTAATTCAGCCTCTAGAACAGGGGGCTGTAAGGACTTTTAAGGCTCATTATACACTGTACTCTATGGAAAAGACTATCAACACAATAGAAAAGAAACCTATAGAAAATTGTGAAAGTTTGGAATGATTACACCATTGAACAGGCCATTGTTATTATAGAAAAAAACATTAAAGCCAACAGGTTCAAGATAGCATATTTCTGTTGGAGAAACCTGGGTCCAGATATTGTCCAAGACTTCATATGATTTACTACAGAGCTAATTACAGATATCATGCAAGACATTGTGGATATGGTGAAAAAAAAAAAAAAAAAAGAGAGTAGGAAATGAAGGATTTCAAGATATGGATCTTAGAGAAATTCAAGAGATAATGAACACCATGTTTAGTTGTGTCATTTAATTGTGTCCATCTCTTTGTGAACCCATGGACAGTTGCCTGCCAGGCTCATCTGTCCATGGGATTTTTCAGGCAAGAATACTGGAGCAGGTTGCTATTTCCTCATCTATGGGATCTTCCTGACTCAGGGATTGATCCTACATCCCCTGTGTCTCCTGCATTAGCAGGCAGTTTCTTTACCATTGAGTCACCTGAGAAGCACAAAATACCACACTAGAGGGCTTAACAGAAGACAACATGATGGAGATGAGTGTTTCCAAACCAGATGAAGAGGAAGAGATACAGCAGAAGCAGTTCCAGAAAACAAATTGACATTAGACAGTTTGACAGAAGGGTTCTGATAATTCAAAACTGCATTTGAGGTCTTTTACAACATGGACCCTGCTATGACATGAGCACACAAACTACAGAAAGTGGTTAAAGAAAGATTGGTATTGTATGGAAATATTTCTAGAAAAATGAAAAAGCAAAAATGTCAGATAGAAATGACAATGTATTTCTCATAGATTTACACCAAATGTGCCTGTGTCTCCTGCCTCCCCTTCCACCTCGCCCCTTCTACAGCCCTGAAACAGCAAGACCACCCTTTCTCTCTGCTTCTCCTCCTCAGTGAAGTCAAGGAGAAAATATTTATGATTATTCACTTCCACTTAATGAATAGTAAATAATCATCATGAGGATTTGATGGAGGAGCATTACACAGTCAGTAAAATCTACACCTACAGCTGACAGTGGCTCAGGTCATGAGCTCCTTACTGAAAAATCCAGGCTTAAATTGAAGGACATAGGGAAAGTCAGTAAGTCATTCAGTATAACCTAACTAAAATCCCTTTCAATTATCAAATGATGGTAACAAATAGATTCAAGGGATTAGAAATGATGGACAGAGTGCCTGAAGAACTATGGACAGAGGTTCATAATACTGTACAAGAGGCAGTGACCAAAACCATCCCAAAGAAAAAAGAAATGTAAGAAGGCAAAATGGTTGTCTGAGGAGGCTTTACAAATAGCTAAGGAAAGAAGAGAAGTGAGAAAGAGAAATATATATCCAATTGACAGCTGAGTTCCAGATAACAGCAAGGCAGAAAAGAATGCCTTTCTAAATCATCAATGTAAAAGAACATAGAGTAAAAAAATAGACTGGGAAAAACTAGATTTCTCTTCAAGAAAATTGGAGCTATCAAGGGAATATTTCATGCAGGGATGGGTACTATAAAGTACAGAAAGTGTAAGGACCTAACAGAGGCGAAGAGATTAAGAAGAGGTGGCAAGAATACACAGAACTGTTAAGTATGGTCTAAATGATGCAGATAACCATGATAGTGTGGTTGCTCACCTAGAGCCAGACATCCTAGAGTATGAAGTCAAGTAGGTCTTATAAAGCATTAATATGAACAAAGCTAGTGGACATGACATCATTCCAGCTGAGCGATTTAAAATCCTAAAAGATGATGCTGTTAAAGTGCTGCACTCATTATATTGGTAAATTTGGAAAACTCAGCAATAGCCACAGAACTGGAAAAGGTCAGTTTTCATTTCAATCTCAAAGAAAGGCAACTGCAAAGAATTCTGCAACTACAGTAAAAAATGTGCTTATTTTACATACTAATAAGTTTATGCTTAAAATTTTCCAAGCTAGCCTTGAACATGAACCGAAAACTTCCAGATGTACAAGCTGAGTTTCAAGGAGCAGAGGAACCAGAGATCAAATTGACAACATTCATTGAATCATAGAGAAAGCAAAGGAATTCTAAAGAAACATCTAATGCTGTTTCATTGACAATGCTAAAGCCTTTGACTGGGCGGATCATAAAAACTGTGAAAAATTCTTAAAGAAATGTGAGTACCAGACCACCTTACCTATCACTTGAGAAACTTGTATAAGGGTGAAGAAGCAACAAACCCAGACATGGAACAAAATTGACAGGTTCAAAATTGGGAACTTTTGCCACCTTGCTTATCTAAGTTATATGTTGAGTACATCATGTAAAATGCCAGGTTGGATGAATCACAAGCTGGAATCAAGTTTGCCAGGAGAAATATCAACAACCTTAGAAATGCAGATAATACCACTTTAATGGCAGAAAATGAAGAGAAACTAAGGTGCCTCTAGTTAAGAGGAGCATAAAAAGCTAGCTTAAACCTTGGCATTAAAAAATAATAATAATAAGATCTTGGCATCTGGCCCCATCACTCCATGACAAACAGAAGAGGAAAAAGTGGAAGTAGTGACAGATTTTATTTTCTTGGGCTCCAAAATCACTGTGGTTGATGACTACAGTCGTTAAATTTAAAGATGATTTCTACTTGGAAGAAAAACCATGACCAAACTAGACACATATTAAAAAGCAGAGACATCACTTTTCCAACAAAGTTCCATATAGTCAAAGTTATGGTTCTTCCAATAGTCTTGTATGGATGTGAGAGTTTGACCATAAAGAAGGCTGAACACTGAAGAATTGGTGCTTTGAAACTGTGGTGCTGGAGAAGACTCTTGAGAATCCCTCGGACTGCAAGGAGATAAAACCTGAACTCAGTTAATCCTAAAGTAAATCAACCCTTAACGTTCATTGGAAACACTATTGTTGAATCTGAAGTTACAATACTTTGGCTACCTGACACTAAGAGCTGACTCACTGGAAAACACCCTGATGCTGGGAAGGACTGAAGGCAAAAGGAGAATGAGGTGGCAGAAGATGAAATGGTTAGATAGCATCACTGACTCATTGCTTTACTTTGCCTTCTTGAATTTCTTTTTCTTTGGGATAGTTTTGAACACTGTCTCCTGTGTGATGTTACAAATCTCCATCCATAATTCTTCAGGCACTCTGTCTTTCAGATCTAATCCATTGAATTCACTTGTCACTTCCTATATAATCATAAAGGATTTGACTTAGGTCATACCTGATCGGCATAGTGGTTTTCCCTACTTTCTTCAGCTTAAGCCTGAATTGAGGAATAAGGAGCTCATGATCTGAGCCACAGTCAGCTCTAGGTCTTGATTTTACTGACTGTATAGGACTTCTCCATCTTTGGCTGCAAAAAATATAGTCAATCTTATTTCAGTATTGACCATCTGGTGATGTTCATGTGGAGAGTGGGCTCTTGGGTTGTTGAAAAATGGTATTTTTATAACCAGTGTGTTCTCTTGACAAAACTCTGTTAACCTTTGTCATGCTTCAATTTATACTCAAAGGTCAAACTTGCCTGTTATTCCAGGTAGCTCTTGAATTCCTACTTTTGCATCCCAGTCTCTTAGGATGAAAAGGACACCTTTTTTTGGAGTTTATTCTGGAATGTTTTGTAGGTCTTTATTGAACTGGTCAACTTCAGCTTCTTTGGCATTAATGGTAGGGGCATAGACTTAGATTACTGTGATGTTGAATAGTTTGCCTTGAAAACAAATTGAGATCATTCTGTCACTTTTAAGATTGCATTTAAGTACTGCATTTCTGACTTTGGTTGACTATGAGGGCTACTCCTTTTCTTCTAAGGGATTCTTGCCTACAGTAGTAGATATAATCATTATCTGAATTAAACTCACACATTCCTGTCTGTTTAGTGTACTGATTGATTACTAAGATGTCTGTGTTCACTCTTGCCCTCTCCTCCTTGACCGCATCTAATTTACCTTGATTCATGTACCTAGTATTCCACGTTCCTGTGCAACATTGCTCTTTACAGCACCAGACTGTACTTTCACCACCAGACACATCCGTAACCAAGCATCATTTCTGCTTTGGCCCAGCTGCTTCTTTGTTTTTGGAGCTATTAGTTATTTCCCTCCACTCTTCCCCAGCAGCATACTGGACACCTTCCTACCAGGGGGTCTCATCTTCCAGTATCATATCTTTTACATTTTCATACTATTCATGGAGTTCTTGCAAAGAATACTAGAGTGGTTTGCCATTCCCTTCTCCAGTGGACCACATTTTGTCAGAACTCTTCACTCTAATCTGTCCATCTTGGATGACCTTCCATGGTATGACTCATAGCTTCTTTAAATTATGTAAGCCCTTCACCATGACAAGTCTGTGGTCCATAAAGAAGATTATTCTTTTTATACATCTTTAAAGAGTGAATTTTGAAATAATATTCACAAAATGCTAACAGGTTATTTCTTGGTGATGAGATTTCTTTATTACTATTATTTTTTGGCCTGTGTGTATTCATCGGTTCTCTGTTCCCAGTGTTCAGTATTATAAGCATGTTTAGCTGAGAATGTATTAATTGATTTATTTCATTTTAAGGAAAAATTATATAGTGCTTACTATATTCCAAGCATCATTCTAAGTGACTTACAAACATTAACTCTATATTTATATCTATAATATAAATATTATTATTATATACATTTCTTAGAAATGATATATGATATACAAATGAGGGACAGAGAGGCTAAGTGTCTTGCTCAAGGTCACACATGTAGAAAGTGGCAGAATCAGGATTTAAACCCAGGCATCTGGCTCCAAAGACTATATTTCTACCTGTTATATAGAACTGACTTCAATAAATTATTTCAATAAAGTCTTTAGTTTTAAAAAGTGATGAAAAAGGCTATAATTGGAAAAGTCAGCATTTTAAAATTCTGGTGAAAAGAATTATAGTATTAATCAGTCATCTCCAATGCCTTGTGACAATTTTTATTTCCCTTGACATAGCCTTTGTGAATAACAGTTACTATAAATTCTAAAGAACTGCCAAGTTTAACCCCAATTGGCTAGTGGTAATTCCTTGATAAAAAGTTGATATGCAGTTTGGGAAGTAATAAAGCAACCTAAATAACCAGATGCATCCTGATGAAAGACAAGAAATCCTACATTCTGGAGATATCTACATATACAAATCAACGACTCAATTCTGATAAAATAATTGGTTTTTAAACTTGTTTGAATTTAATTTTTTGCATGGGTATAGCATAATGATTGAATAGTTGCATTTTTTCCATTAGTTGTTTTCATGTAGATACAACCTCATACTGGAGGGGAGAAAGCTGCTTTGACACATCATAAATCAGTTACTGTTTATTGAATTTTCACTAAAATGCAGAGTACTACACTGCACTAATTTCACCAATGATTTCAGATCCTAAAATATAAATATGCTCCTCAAAATGATGATGAAGATACTAACAATATTGAGAATTATTATTCAAATAGTACAAAATCTTTATCTTTTGAAATATTTTTAAAAGACTTCTTTATGTTTTTGTGCTGATTGAAAATATATTGTAAAATCTCCATATGTTTGAATTTTTAACAATTTTTTTTCCTGTAATTGAGATCTAATCTTACTGCACTGTGATCAGAAAAGATGACTGGAATGATTTCAATTTTTTTGAATTTTCCAAGACCAGATTTATGACCCAGGATGTGATCTATTCTGCTATGGAAAACAGTGTGGAGATTTCTTTAAAAACTGGAAATAGAACTGCCATATGACCCAGCAATCCCACTTCTGGGCATACACACTGAGGAAACCAGATCTGAAAGAGACACGTGCACCCCAATGTTCATCGCAGCACTGTTTATAATAGCCAGGACATGGAAGCAACCTAGATGCCCATCAGCAGATGAATGGATAAGGAAGCTGTGGTACATATACACCATGAAATATTACTCAGCCATGAAAAAGAATTCATTTGAACCAGTCCTAATGAGATGGATGAAACTGGAGCCCCTTATACAGAGTGAAGTAAGCCAGAAAGATAAAGAACATTACAGCATACTATCACATATATATGGAATTTAGAAAGATGGTAACGATAACCCTATATGCAAAACAGAAAAAGAGACACAGAAATACAGAACAGACTTTTGAACTCTGTGGGAGAATGTGAGGGTGGGATATTTCAAAAGAACAGCATGTATACTATCTATGGTGAAACAGATCACCAGCCCAGGTGGGATGCATGAGACAAATGCTCGGACCTGGTGCACTGGGAAGACCCAGAGGAATCGGGTGGAGAGGGAGGTGGGAGGGGGGATCGGGATGGGGAATACGTGTAAATCCATGGCTGATTCATATCAATGTATGACAAAAAAAATAATAATAATAATAAAATAAAAATTAAAAAAAAGAAACTATATTGTAAAAACTGATATTTCCTGACTGTTTTACTTCTGAATTAGCTAGTGATTTTCTTAATTAATTAGTTATATCTATTAGCTTTCAGTTAGCAATAATGTATACCTTATTCTGTGGAGTATTAAAAATGCTACAAAGAACGAAATGAAGTTCATTACATGCCAACTTTGACACTGGAACTATGTCTAATAATATTTGACAGCTTTTGAGCTTTGTTTTCATTTAGAAAGCTCATAAGTTAATCAAAATATACTTTAGAATTTGAAAATAGCAGTGAATAGAAAAACAAGAACCCTTGTCTAAATCAGCATTTGTCTTTCTGTCTTGTATGTAAATCAGAAATGCAATGACCAGGTTTGTTATTGATATCCACGAGATGAAAACACAGTATCAATTTTAAACATTTATGAATGGTTCCTATTTTTATCAGTGACAGTTGTCTTTGCCACATTTAATTCTAAAAATAAGCAAAATATAAGCAAAAAAGTAGCTTAATAGTGATGTTACTGAACTTAAACATTTGATGTTCAAAGAAGCCCCAAGATACCCTGAATCCAGAAGATCCAGTGAAATATATCCAAAATGAACATTTTTTTAAGCATCAAAGAGTTAAAATGGGAACCATTGTTATGAAAACTATAAGTGAGACAGTAAGCAAGAATCTAGAACACTGAATCAGAATAAGAGTGAAACATATACAGGATAGGATTGATCAAGAGAGGTCTAGATACATTACATAGTTACATTGAAGCATTAGTTATCCAAGGCTTGGTTTTAGGTTTATTCATTATAGAATGCATGATTTCACAGATGTAGGGTTGATACACAGATCTAAACCTTCCTTCCATGCTTCTTTGTCCTGGAGCCTGACTCAAATCACACAAATGTACAACTTGTATGCAAGCCCTATATGAAATTACTTGCATTTGACTAAAGAACCAAGTTGTTTCATCCCTTTGTGCCTGTTCTATCTTCTCAGTTAAAATTCTCTACCTTATCTATCTGGAAAATCGCTGGTCATTTTTAAACTATGTAAGTGCTGCTTTGTAAACTCTCTGAAAACTCCATACTCCTGAGTTTGAGAGGCTCCTTTCCTTCTTTATGCACCCACTGTAACTAGCATATACCTTTTTATTATAACTGCTAGATCATGTTTAGAATTATCAATATCCTGCCTCCCCTATCATGCTCCGAAGTCTTAAATATTATCTATCTACATCATTTACCTCCACATTCCAGGTGCCTGAGACATGAGTTGGCACATAAGAGTCATTCAATATGTGAGAGAATAATGATTAGTAAATTTAGTAAAATCTCTGGTTGAAATCTCTATTGAAAATTAAATAAAAGGGAAAGTTTGTTCATCATCAATAGCCTGAACCAATCTCTTTTACATATCTTGATTGATAAATGATTCTGTATTTTAATAGTAGAGATGGAAATAATAGAGTGGAGTAATTTTTTTTTTCTTTTTTTACTATATAATGCAGAGTTTTGCATAAATATGTGGTTCAGTGTGAGTGCATTGCTCAGACCTAAGATGGTGGCAGACACTGTATTGAGGCCCCAGGATTCTGGGCCAGAAGCCTCCGTCCTGGTACCAGGACTTCCAGGCTCCTAAAAGGCTAGGGTTTGGGGTCTGCACTTGCATCGTTCACGTCACAGTTCTGGCCCTTTGAAGGTGACACCATGAGCAGCATTTGTGCCAGAGCTTTCCACACCAGGCTAGGCCTCTGGCACCAGTGACTCTAACTTTGGGAGGGGACAATGAAGAGTCCACGGGCAGTGGGGACTGTGAGCTCAGGGATGTGAGGCAAACTCCCCAAGGACACATAAGGAAGGAAGGGCCTTGGCACAGGGGCTCCCGGGACACCCCTGCCACCCACGGAGCTCCAGACACCCTGCAATTTCAGGCTCTCTCTGGAAAAGGATTGGGGCTGCAGGCCCGCAGCCTTGTCCTGCTGCTCTCTGGGCCCTCCTGACTCGGAGCAGCCCAGCCGTCCTCTCCCCGCCCTCCACCAGGACAGCCCTTACTCCCCCAAAACTGGAAATCACGTAGCACACCCTGCCAGTTGAAACTGCACCTTGTTTGCCTTCCTAGGAAACTTCATCTCCATTCACCCCAACCAAGCCAGACCTCCTCTGCTGGGACAACTCCCATGGTCTCCACAATTTAGAATAGAGGAGGGTTGGCTAAAAGGATAATTTCCCCCTACAAAGGATGCTAATAGATGGGCTCTGTCAGAAGTAGAGGAATGCTTTGAGGCTGCTTTTCATGGCAACTGTTCCAAGAACAAGCAGAGACAGTCTCTTTAGACCCTGCAGCTGCTCTGGAGGATGTTCATGAGTACTTGGGGGTGTCTCTTGGTTGTATTTTTGCCTTCATGTGAATAAATTAAAAAAAAAAAAAAAGGATGACTAAATGCATTTTTCAATGACTTTCTGAGAAACCCTGTATGGAGGCTAAATGTTTGGAAGTTTTTCTTCCATAAAAAATCCCATTAGTTTATCTTTACTCACATTTAATTCATAGTTTTCACAGGGAACTATATGCAATAGCCTGTGATATACCATAATGGAAATATTCCAATACTTTGGCCACCTGATGCAGAGAGCCAACTCAATGGAAAAGACCCTAATGCCGGGAAAGGCTGAAGGCAAAAGGAAAAGGGGGCGACAGAGGATGAGTTGGTTAGATACCTTCATCAACTCAATAGACATGAATTTGAGCAAACTCTGGGAGATACTGGAGGACAAAGGATCCTAGAGTGTTGGAGTCAATGGGGTCACAGAGTTAGGACTCAGGGACTAAACAACAATAAAATGAAAAAGAATGCATATATAGTATATATTAGCGGCTTCTGGAGAAATCTCTCAGTCTCCTCAAAAACTTTTTACCTGAGTTCTTTGTCTCTCTTTTGTACATATTGTACTTTTTTTTTTTAATTTTAAAAGTATACTTTTGGTTTCTGATAGTTCTACTTATTGCTTTTAGCAGCTTACTGTTCTTATTTTAGAGTCAAAATACCCTTTCTTATTTCTCTGAATAAATGATGATTGCTCTGTTTTTCATATCAAAGCATGTCTTCTTTCTTGCTATATATTCTAATTTAGGTAGTTTAACCTTTTGTACAAGTGTAGGGCTTTTGAATAATGGGCTGTAGTGAAAGTTAGTAGTGTTGTATCAATTATTTGGGAACAAACAGCCACACGATAATCTTGTTTCCAGAGTTATCTGGTTTCCACCAATTTATAATCCTTTGTAAATTTCTGCAATGCAAGTTAGGATATATCTCCATTTCTTCACTGGGATTAAACTTTCTCTGATTTGCTATACTACTGACCATTCATTTTTTAGCTAGAAAGCTAGAAAAAGCTAGAAAGATACAAAATGCTGCTGTCTTTCTTTTAAAGAGTATAGCATGAATTTGGAGTACAGAATATCTTTATAATGTAGAAACATAAAAAATAATGATTAGCCAAGTGATCAAAGTCGGCATCAATCAGTTCAGTTCAGTTCAGTTGCTCAGTCATGTCCGACTCTTTGTGACCCCAGACCTCTTTGGACTGCAGTACGCCAGCTTCCCTGTCCATCACCAACAGATGAAGCCTGCTCAAACTCATGTCCATCAAGTTGGTGATGCCATCCAGCCATCTCATCCTCTACCATCCCCTTCTCCTCCTACCTTCAATCTTTCCCAGCATCAGGGTCATGTCAAATGAGTCAGTTCTTCACATCAGGTGGCCAAAGTATTGGAGTTTCAGCTTCAGCATCAGTCCTTCCAATGAACACCCAGGACTGATTTCCTTTAGGATGGACTAGTTGGATTACTTTGCAGTCCAAGGGACTCTCAAGAGTCTTCTCCAACATCACAGTTCAAAAGTGTCAATTTTTCAGCTCTCAGCTTTCTTTATAGTCCAATTCTCACATCCATACATGATACCAGAAAAACCAAAGCTTTGACTAGACAGACCTTTGTTGGCAATATAATGCCTCTGCTTTTTAATATGCTGTCTAGGTTTGTCATAGCTTTTCTTCCAAGGAGAAAGTGTCTTTTAATTTCATGGCTGCAGTCACCAACTGCGGTGATTTTGGAGACCAAGAAAATAAAGTCTGTCACTGTTTCCATTGTTTCCCCGTCTATTTGACATGAATTGATGGGACCAGATGCCATGACTTTAGTTTTATGAATGTTGAGTTTTAAACCTGCTTTTTCACTCTCCTCTTTAACTTTCATCAAGAGACTCTTCAGTTCCTCTTTGTTTTCCTCCATAAGAGTGGTGTCATCAGCATATCTGAGGTTATTGATATTAATTTCTCAATCAATTGATATCTTGATTCCCACTTGTACTTTATTCAGCTCAGCATCTCACATGATGTACTCTGTATATAAGTTAAATAAGCAGGGTGACAATATACAGCCTTGATGTACTCCTTTCTCAGTTTGGAACCAGTCCATTAGTTTTAGTCATGTTGACAATGTACATGCTTATATAATATGATGAAAAGGACCCTTGACCCCTCTTATATTCTTCTCCAAAACCCAAACCCCAGTCTTGTCAGAAAGCAACACTAGACAAATACCAATTGCTTTCACCAGTGTTGTTTACAATTGTTAAGATCAATAAAAACAAGGACAGCTTGAAAAACTGTTCCAGTCAAGATCAGCTTGAGGAGACATGATTACTAAATGTAATGTATTATCCTAGATGGACTAGAAAAGAGACATTAAGCAAAAATTAATGAAATCCAAATTAAGCATGGACTTCAATTAATGACAATGAGTTAATATTAATTTGTTACTTGTAATAATGTGCCATACTAATGTACAATGTTAATGATAGGGGAAGCTAGGTATGGGGCATATGTCAGTCTATGCACAGTCTTTGTAAGTTTTTGGTAAATCTTAAACTATTCTAATAAAGTGTGTTTTAAAATTTCAGTATCATTCTTCTTTGTTCTTTCTTGTGATTTTCTATAATAAAAAGTTTTACATTACTGTTCTTATGTAGAAACATCTAAAAATCAATTTTAATTTATCTGTCCTATGAATCTGTGATAACCCCATGACTATCACTAGATATCCTTAAATGCAAGCACAACATCCTTCCATGAATGAAAATGGAGAGAGGGAGTGAATCAGCATAATGAAAAGAGTCATAGTCCATGGATAGTTCGCACACAGGGCATGGTAAACCTAGAGTAGTATGTTGTAAATTAAGTAATGAGAAATCTGAAAACTGGAAAGCTAACCAGAAGTTACTATGTGAAACAGAAATACACAGAAATTTTTTGAAAAGAGACAGAGAAAGGATCTTGGAGAATGATAGTAAATCGTGGACAGGCATTTAATATAGTTTCAATAGGATTCAGGGTCAGAGTGACCTTGCTTACTTGAGTGTGCTGAAGTCCGTCATCCTTAAGTCTTAGAATAGCTATGATAGTAAACTTTCTTGCAGTCACAACTTTGTCTTCTATTTCATAATCTCTTGATACTGAGTTGGCAGTAAAATTGATATATTAAAAATCCTTCTGATTTAATGATAAATGACAACTGCTCCTAGAATTAAGAATGTACTTTGTATTTGTTCTATTCTGAAGTGCACAGAAAGTCACTCAGTCATGTCTGACTCTTTGAGACCCCAGGGACTGTATAGCCTGTCAGAATACTATCTTTTGTGCATAGAATTCTCTGGGCCAGAATACTGGAGTGGAATAGCCATTCCCTATTCCCTTCTCCAGGGGATCTTCCCAGCCCAGGGATCAAACCCAGGTCTCTCACATGGCAGGTGGATTGTTCACTGTCTGAGCCACCAGAGAAGCCAAAGAATACTGGAGTGGGTAGCCTATCCCTTCTGACAGGGATATTCCCAACTCAGGAATTGAACCGGTGTCTCCTGCATTGCAGGAAGATTCTTTACCAACTGAGCTATCAGAGAAGCTCAGTTCTTCTGCTCTAGGACTTAGTTAAACATCCTGACTTCACAGTTCTTGCTAGGTGCACTTCTGTCCAATAAAAGGACAGATTCGTCAATTACTTTTGAAACAATTTCTTTAGTGACAATTAAAAGCTGATTTTCTTACTAAAATCTAATTTAAAAATCATTTTTGCAAAAGCAGTGCTAAATAATGTGCTTTGAGTGACTTGTTAGATAAGCCTAAAATAGCCAGTAGTGCTACAATTCAATAGCAGTTTCAAATAGCTTCCATCTGAAAACAAATCCCAACATTCTAGCTTGACCCTGGCCAGAACTTCAAATAGTAAAACGGTTGGTACTACTTCACTATAACAAAGCTTCTTAAAGGTGCATTCTAAATTTAACTTTTTTTATTATTGCATTCTTCTGTTCCAGATTCAATTTCACAGTTTCATGATGAATTTGGCTGTGCCACACCCTTTGATTGCTGCCAGTTTCCCGTCTCACCTGTCCCCTTACTCTAAAAGTTAGTTCTCCAGACTTAAGTAATTAGCCTCCAACTAATAAAAATAAATGAAAAAAAAAATAAATAAAAGTTAGTTCTCTCCTTTGTTCTGTGTGTGTGTGTTAGCTGCTCAGTCACATTCGGCTCTTTGCAACCCAATGGATTGTAGCCCACCAGGCTCCTCTATCCATGGAATTCTTCAGACAAGAATACTGGAGTGAGTAGCCATTCCCTTCTCCAGAGGATCTTCCCCACCCAGGGATCAAACCCAGGTCTCCTGCATTGCAGGCAGATTCTTTACTGTCTGAGTCATCATGGAAGCCCCTTGCTCTGTACATATACACACATATATCTCATATCAAAACCATTTGTTTCCCATGGATAAGTCCATCATTTTACATGTACCAAGTAATTCTCTTTCCTTATATTCAATTCTAAATTCCTACTTTCTTCATCTGAAGAATCTGAATTAGCTGTCTCAACAGAGATTAAGATCTTGACTGATCAAAAATAGAACTTTCAGAGTTTACAACAATAAAAGTCATATGGAATATGTTTTGCTACTAAAATGATTATATTTGAAAACAAGTAGAAAAAAAAGGACTTTTCTTAAGCATATGATCTATTTAAAACTTGGCAAGTTATAAAGCTATACAAGTCTTAATAATCTATAACACTGTGTGTTGGTACTGAGTTCAAACTCACTGTGTATATGCTGTGCCCTAGGCTATGGTTAAACTTTCTAATCCCCTGCTTTTATCTAAGGAAAAATATAACTTAACATGCAATAATTCAGGAAAATTCCTAGATCCAAAAGAAAACAGTGTTATATATGTGTGTCCAACTGATCCTGGCTGAGGACATTTTGTGAAAGAAGAAAACTTAATAGATAATTTTTAAGGCATTAAAAATTATTAAGTGGGATGGAATTCTGATCATATTTCTTTTATGCCACTTACTAAACTATCCCCAGAACCTTTAATCCCAAATCACACCAGCTTTTGAATTCCTGAAATCAGTTGCTACCAAGAGTTCAACCAGATGCTGGTCTCTAACAAAGGTTCTCAAAGGAACGTTGTTGAGTCACTAAGTTGTGTCTGACTATTTGTGACCCCATTGGTGGTAGCCTGCCAGACTATTCTGTCTATGGAGTTCTCCCAGCAAGAATACTGGGGTGGATTGCCATTTCATTCTCCATGAAGGAATAGTAAGGAAGAAATTGCACTTTATTTTAGCTTTAGTTCTAATCTCATCTTTAGGGATTATTAGGAGTTGAATCATTATATTCCCTTATCTGTGCTCAGAGACACATCTGTTTCTCATCATCTAGCCTTGCTTCCATTGAAACTGAGGGTTCAGAACTGCCCACAAAGGAGAAATAGGTTATCCTCAGCAAATGCAAAGACTTAAAATATGGCAAAATTTTAACCAGAAAAAATAAAAAAGTTACTGGCCATGTTCTCATTAAGAGGCAGCTCTCAGGAGTGATTTCCTAAATTCAGAATATATTTTATATCACCTTTATCCAAAATACGTAAGTCCTATAACTTTCAAAGTATCTGACATACAGACTGGTAAGTTCTGTGTGTGAGGCTTCAGAGGTCCTAACAAAGACAACATGTGTTATTGGCAGCTATTATTTCGAGTGTGAGTAGGTAGCATTAAAAAAAAATACCTCAATATGACGACAGTGTTAAGAAGCTCAAGAAGAGTGTAAGTCAAGTCTTAGACGGGACTAGTGTCAGCTCTACATGAGTCTTCCATTTTTATAATACTTAATACTCAGAACAATTGCAAC